>NC_088886.1:86783097-88263930 GCF_037157495.1 Lathamus discolor | reverse complement strand
ATGTCTGATGTAAAGCCTTCAATGAAACTATCCATTGTGTACTCCATTGTGAAAAGCACTTGCAGTCATTAACAGGGTTTGCTCTAAATACTGGGGGGGAGAAGTCATCCTATACCATCCTACTCTGACATATATTTCAGTTTGAGAGCTACATTTGTAAGTTGGATGGCCTAAATTGTGTTTGAAGAGCATAGACCATTACGTACAGAACCTGAGGTGGGAGTGAGCTGGAGAAGCATTTCTTTATGTAGTACCTTTGATGCAATGTGAGGTGCGTGGAGTGCAGACTGCAGAGTGTTTGCTGTCTATGTATTCTGCCTCAGTTCTCAGCTGTGTGGGCTGGAGCTGAGTGAGCAAGGCTCTCTGTGGCACTGGCATCCTGAAAGCCTCAGCTCGCAGACAGCTGCTTGCAGCTCCATCCCTGGCAGTGTTCAAGGCCAGGTTGGATGAAGCCTTGGGTGGGATGGTTTAGTGTGAGGTGTCCCTGCCCATGGCAGGGGGGTTGGAACTAGATGATCTTGAGGTCCTTTCCAACCCTAATTGTTCTATGATTCTATGATCTTATGGACTGACTGACACAAGCAAATTTACGGTGCTGTTCAGACTTGAAATGCGACCACATCAGCTACAGAAGGGTAGAAAGTGAGTGAGTCAGAGAGAATATTGATCAAAATGCAGGGGTGTAGCATGAACAGTTCAATCATCTGAAGTATGAAGTATGCACAACTCAAGGCCTGCTTTGTGTGTGCTGCTTTGTTCCAAAGCAGCAAGATTTGGAACAGAGGGACAGAGCAACAGGGACATTAAAGCAAGCACTGTATCATTACATTATCTATGAGCTGGGATCTTAAAATTTAGCACTTCTATTTGAGGGCATAATTTTCTTTTGGTTTCTGTTCTAATTTTCCGCATTTTCTGAGGTCTTGAGAGCAGCAGAGCTTTTAGGCAGCTGTGCACAGAGGTGAGATATGTTGGCAGTGTTGGTCATGGAGGCACAGCTGTGTCAGAGTTATTATTGGAAGATGTGCTACAATTTCTGTATCAGTTTCACTCTTGTACTGATTACCTTGATGATGAATAAGGCTCTTTAAGATGACATATACTTTAAGAATAAACCCTAAGGCAGTGCCACCATCAAATATGAATCTGTCTTCATCCAGATGTGGAGTTTCATGTACTGCCTTGTCTCCATGTGGAGAGTCCTAATTAACCCCTCCCTTCTTTTTATTGTTGCAGTCTAGTAGAAAAATGGCTTTTACAGAGGCAGGAAATAGTCTGTGTTGTATCTTCTTCAGAAATGCTGGCTAACCCTGTCAGTCTGTGGCTGGACTGTTTGATCAATCCTATCAGTAACTGTTCAAGACGTAAATCTTCATAATAGGACTGTCAAATTAAGTGTTTTTATTTAATTAAACATTTTTATTTACGTTTCTGAGAAGTCTTTTGACTGCCCTCTAATAAATACTTTGCAGTTGTGTAGGCTCATACGGAAATCTCAAGATCACGTATAGCGATGCTAGCTCTTTAACTGTAAAACAGGAAAGAAAAGGAGCGCAAATCACTATTACGGTGCTTGCTAAGATGAGTGCAATTTTCTGTGTAATATATGTTACTAATGCTGCTAATGTTAATTTGTAAATAACAAAGAAAAACCCAGAAGCAGGACAGGTGGGTTGGCTTCTCGTAAATGTTTTTCTTTAAAGGATATCAAGCAGGGAAGAATGGTTTACTGATCTAATTTGTTGCTGTCTGGATTCTCCACAAAATAAACCAGAACATTTCCCCAATTAGTATACTGGATTGCCTGGCATGTTACAGCAGTAAACTGTTCAATAGTCAGCATGGGCTGTTTTTGCCTCTGATAAAGTCTACCCAAAACCCTTTCCGTGTGTGCCAGAGCAGCTGTCAGTTTTGTAAGGCATGCAATCTGTTAAGTTGTCACAGGAGATACCTAATTCATTTCAGAGGAAATGCTGTTTAAAATCAGTTGTAGTTTAAATGCTTCAAAGCCAGCCTGGGGCTGGATAAATTGTTTAGCCAGGATTGGAAAAATGGCCACATTTTGGGGACATATTCTGCAGAATGGACAAGACAGAGATCAGGCTGTTGGGCAAGTGGGTATTTAAAACCAAGCAAAAATCTCTACTATTGAATGGGCAGATGGTCTCTACTGTGAAACATTAGCTGGAAAATTAACACCTCATAGTGGTATTCAGCAAGGGTAGGTACAGTAAGAGGCACACAAATACCTGAAGAAAGAACTATATAGAATGGTCTGGAAAACATTGAGTACTAATTTATGTGAGGATGTTTTGACTGTGTTTGAAGGTCTACACTATCAAGAACAAAAGCAAGAGGGGTTCATGGGATGCTCCCTGTCTAGATGCTGTTTACAGCGTAAAAAAGTACCCTTCCAGGTACGTGTATGCATCCTGCGCCGAGTTTCTCTGTCAGCTAGCAAGCTTCTAGTAACTTTTCAGCTGTATTCTTTGTGTTTGTTTCCCACTTTCAAGGAGCTGAAAGGAGGAATGGCAGACCTTATAGAGCCAGAGTGGTGTTTCCTTTCTAGGGAAGATGACAGCAATTTTTTCAAGTGAAGCTAAATGGACTTAGCTCCTGCCTGTTTCAGCTCCATTTTTAAAACTCCATCAAAAGCAGGTCTATAAAATGTATCCTTAAAAACCAAAGGAAACCAGGATTGCAGATATGCTGAGAGCAACTCACCCCTGTAGTGCCCGAGGTTGTTTGCTCAGCAGCACATGTGCGGGTCAAAGGTCTGAGGGAAATTCATGTTTACCCTGGAAGTGCTCAAAAGTGGCAACCAGCTGTTGCTGATGGCAGGAACATTATTGTTGTGTGCAGGTGAATTTTCTGCGTCCTTCTTTTCTCATAGCTCTTTTCACATTACCCTTGCACGGGAATGACAAAAGGTTGGTTATCCTTGCGCTTTGTCATAGATGCTGACAAAGCTGCATAGTGGTTAAATCTGGTGGCTCTTAGACCGGAGTGATGTGTAGCTGAGCCTCTGAAGAGAGATCAGAGCTCATAGTTAATTATCCATCTTTGTTCAGTGTGAAACAAACCTTAGGTGAAAAGTCACATTGTTTTCTTGGCCAAAGATGCTAAAATCAATCTGGCATATTTTTTTTCTTGTTGTATAGCCAACCCCTGTAGCTGCTGCTACAAATCCAGCACAATCTCTGTAAGCTTTTCATCCACTCAACTCACCTTTCTGGTACATCAGTGTTCGGTAATTACATAGGGTGGCCCTCAGAACACTGCTGAAGAGGTAGGTTTCTTCTGTGCTCCCAGTCAAGCTGTATTCATGCATGTAGTGGAAGAATACTTCAGTTACCAGATTAAATCCAGCCCTAGTAATAGCTGCAATACTGTTCGCACGGCTTTCAGCCTACAGGAACGGAGGGTGTTAAAAATACTTGGAAACAAATAATTCCATGTTCTGCTCAAGTGAGAATGTTGGGAGTGGTGAAAGATGGAAAAAAATGACGTGTGAAGCATGTGTGCATGTGGAGGGGGAGCAGTGTATAGTGGAAGAGAATGCAGTGGGTTTCTTGGCATAGTCTCAAGTAGAAGTTATTTTCCAAACAGAAAAATGTTGTTGTTAGGTTTTGCAAACGGGTTGAAATTCTCAGTTTGTGTATTCCTACTCCATAGAAAAATACAAGTGCTGCTTCTTCCACGAGTGTGTGTATGGAGATGTTTATTGTGAATATATGCTTTATTTCTGTTGGTCTGTTTCATCACTGGTTCAGTAGCTGCGTGAAACATAAAGGCTCCTGAAACGTCCCAGCTGCATGGGCATTTGTATGACTTGGTTCTCCTACTAAAATACCTCATTGGAGGGATGTTTTTTCAAGTGATTTGAATGTGTTTTCAGTTACTTTGAAGGAGTGAGGGGCTATGTGTTAGTAAGTATACACAGTAACACATCTGCTTTTGCCATTAAGTTCATGGCTCAAGGAAACGTTTACTCAGACTGTGAATCCTGGTGTTTAAGCAGGGCTATATGGTTTGTCGTGGTTCAGCCATGGTTGGCGGCTAAGTACCATGCTTGCTCACCCCCACCCTGCCTGAGTGGGATGGGGAGATTGGAGAAAGGGAAAATCCATGGGTTGAGATATGAACAGTTTTTAGTCATTGGTGGGGGGGGAGAGTAAAATATAATATTCACAACAATAGTAATAATTGTAATGGAAAGGACATACTGTGCATGACATGCTGTGGTATTGAATATCCCTTTGGCTAGTTCAGGTTAGGTGTCCTGTGTCTGCTCCCTCCCAGCTTCTTGTGCCTCTCCTCACTGGCAGAACATGGGAAGTGGGAAACTCCTTGACTTTTGATAAGCGCTACTTAGCAACAACTAAAACATCAGTGTGTTATCAACGTTTTTCTCAGACTAAATGCAGAACAGCACTGCATCAGCTACCAAGAAATAAAAAAAACTATCCCAGCCAAAACCAGGACACGGTTTTCAGACTAAAAGAACGATCTGGACTGTGCAAGTGACTCGGCTGTCGAGGTGTGTGTTTGCTGGCTGTTCGTGTACATGTTCTCTGAAACATTCACTAGGGATTAGGTATCAAGAAGGTCCATACCTTTCCTACACGTGGAGTTCTTTAGCCTGCTCCCGCAGGGTGCCTCTCTGTGGTGCCATGGGCTTATGCTGGCAGCTGGGAGTGCATAGTTTATCTTGGAGTGCCGGTGTTGGTGTGGTGTGGGTGAGCTTCCCAATGGGGCTCTGACTGGTACATTCAGTCTCAGCTGAATGTGATGAACTTCTCTTGTTCAGATGGTGAGTCCGCTGAAGTCGCAGTTTACCATTTCTTAATGTGGGAGGTTTCTTCCTGTCTAGTTTCTCCCCCTACAATTCGGAGAGAGAATGTGTTAAGTCTAGAAAAGGAGCAAGAGTCTCATAAATTTGATATATGGGTGAAGAAACAATGGCTTGGGTTAGTTTGGGGAGCAGTCGCTCTTTGAATACTGCAGGGCTGTGGGATTAGTTGCTGTAGCATATGGTATTGCCCATTGATTCTACTGTGAAATGCCTGTCCCTCTTACTATACCTTTTTCATGCCTTTTAATGGTTTAATTATGGTCATAAATGAAACTGATGTTCTTCATTCAGTGAAGGAAAGAGAGGAATGACATTTCAGCGCAAATATGTTTTGTGCTGAATTAAAACTGCTGTAAGTTTTTCTAAAATGGCTTTTGGCATGTTGATGAACAGTATATATGCCTGTTAGGGTTGTTACCTTTCTAACAAGTAGTGCCTTCAAATACTGACTGGGAGCACTGTGCTTCCAGATTGCTGCATTTTGGGGGGGGGGGGTGGGGTGGGTGGGAGGGGGAAGTCTGAGCAACTGTTCCCGTATTTTGATTACTTCTGTTTGTTCTCTAAAGCATGTACCTAGTAGGGAGGTGATACTCCTTCTGTTTTTCATGAACATCAGATGGAGACGGCATGTGTAGTGGGGTACAAAGACAAGCCCTGCAGATGTGAAGAAGCTTAAATTTGAATTCAGAGGTTTTCTATGGCGTGAATGGCCAGCAGCCCAGGTGCAGGAGACTGACTCCTATTCCTGACTTCTGTCATGCACTTGCTTACTTGAGCCTTAGAGTGAGCATGTCCACAGAACACCAGTCACAGCACTAACTCACAGCAGTGGGGATGGGCAATTCACTCTTTCTGTGCTTGCAGGCAGCTGAGACTGTTGGGTCACCCCTGCTTTGTTGCAGCCACCCTGCCTCACTTGTCCTGCTGCTGCTGGGACCTGCGCTTTAACCTTCAGCGGAGAGTAGCTGGGTTGTGCCTAAATGACTGGTGGGACTCATGTGGTTTCAGTGAGCCCAGTGCAGACAAGGTGCTGTGGGCAGGGGCTGGGCTGGAAGTGCAAGGGCCTCAGCTCCCAAGTTTGTTTCTTGAAATGGTGCATTTGTCACTTCTCCAGTTAAGCCCCGTGTTAAATCCTGAAAGGATTTCATGCAGTAACAGGCGTTGCTGTGGTAGAAAATGTGACTGAAAATCCTTTTAACGTTATTTCTTCATGCTCGGGTCTTTCTTTTACGTCCGAAGCGAGCAGCGTATAGCTTGGAAGGCACAAATTAAAATGATAGATGTTATACAGGTTTCACTTGCTATTTGGCAGTGTGAAAAATGAGTGAAGAATCTCATGGTTAAAGCCAGAGAGTGGTGCCTGAAATGGAAAACTTCATTCTGAAACATGAGTTTGGAGCAGACTGTACTGTTTCTTGTAGGAAAAATGCTTTGTACCAATGAAAATGAGATCTGCAAAACCTATTTCAAATCCGTACAGGCTGGGCTCTAGACTGTGATGGGAAAGGGTTTGTTTTTACATGTGACTTTCTCAAAGTCAGTACGTGGCCTTTCTAGAACAACAGGTATCTGTCATTCCAGTTTTACTTTGTAGTAGCTTGCCCTACTGCTTGTGCTGCTTTTGGCTTTTTTTTTTTTCCCAGCCTCTCTCATAATCCACTTCCCAAAAAGGCTGAATGAATAAGATAAAATCTGTCCTTCAACTGCCAAGCCTTTAGGCGACAGAGATTAATGGTGTACTTGGCCATGGCTTTGCACTGGTAGTTGGAAAATACAACTGCGGAGTAGCAGATTAGGAGAATCATCAGTCACTCAAAATAGCTGCTAACAACAGGCTGGTAGTGATGGGCATCTCTGTAGAAAGCATCACAAACAAGTTCCCTTCTGACACAGTTACCAGCTGGATTTGGCTGGGAGAGGGTTGTTTTGGAGAAGCAGAGTCCTGTGGTCCAGCTCCAGTTCCCGACAGCAGCTCAAGTGCGTGGAGGGACAGCCTTTCTTTGCTCATTAGTCCGTGGTGCTCCTGTCCTGTGACTTGTTTCTGTTTAAGAAGCCAGATTTGGGCACAAAGCAGAGGTGGTGCCACCAGTATTCAAACACAATGACTGTCCCATTGACCAGCTTAGCTATGTTCAAGTATTGTGGGGGTAAAGATGCTCCCATCTTCCCTGCTCATCAGGTTTAAAACCTGTTGAGACCAAACCAGTGCAGAGGACTGAAATTAGAGCTCCGAGGAGGGCTCTAGATGTCCATGCTGAGATCAGGGCTCTCTGCCTGCTTGCTGTAAACATTTGATAGTCAACCAGTGACTGTGCCTGGTGATTTAGTAGTAAAACTTATTCTAAATGTGCACCAGTGGTAGTTACTCTAATTTCTTCATTTTGTTCAATCCAGTGAAACTCTTTGCAAGCCAGTACCGGGAGTGTGAGAGGAAAAGGATGCAGCGGTTTATCTGTCTAGTCAGAAAGATGTTTCATAGCACTTAGCTTCATCACTTTCCAGATTTTCACACTCCCTGGTGTGTATAGTCTGTCTGAAAACACAGTGAAGTGCCAAGTCTGCAGTGGCAGCACTGTTATCTGAGAACAGCAGCTTTAAACTGGACACTTGTGCTCAATGAAGGTTGCAAAATCGGGAATTACTTACACCACTGACTGTTTTGTTCTGCCTGTACATGGAAATGGCTAATGGTTTGTTACCCAGGAAACACTTCCAGTGATTTCTACTCCAGTCTGTTAAAGCTCAGAGCTGGCACTGTTGGTGTGTTGCTGTTAAAGGATGGCAAAGATGTGCCTTGTTTGGGGTAAAAGATACCATGGAAAAGGAAAGAATTTAAGGAATGAAGGAAGCTTTGGGAGATGGCATGAGCTCAGTGCAGACTGTGGTATTTTTTGCACTTGTTTAAATCGGAATGTAATTTACTCAATGGAAGCCTCTTACTTTGATGAACAGGATTTGCTTTCAGAAAATGTTGAAGGTCCTCTCCCTCCTCTGACTTGGTTTCTCTTGAGTAAGTGTTTATTCCAAAATGGAACTGTAATGAACGGCTGCTGCTGTTTTCTTCTCTGAAGTATGTTGTGAAAATCCTGTGTTGCTGTAGACAGTTCCAGGATGGAAGCGAGAAAAAGAATTTCACTGCAGAGTGGGGGAATACTTCCAGGAGCTTGGAGGCTTTCTGGGTTTCTTTTGATATGGTTTTCCCATCTTAACTGCAACATTCCTCTTGGAAGCAACCAGGGTAGTTTCGTGAGCGGTGTTGGAGGGAGTTCAGATAGCTGTGAGCTCCCTGTTGTTTCCATTAGCTGAGAAGGAGGCACAGCCACCTACTGAACTTCTCAAGAATTACCATGGAAAGCAGGGAGGGTTTTAAAACCTGCACCCCCCTGCTTAATATTCTGCAAAAAACGGGAAGCCATTTCTGTTGTATTTTGCTTTGGATTTCAGTAACTCTTTAGGGCTACTTTTGATTATATTAACTTAGAGCCTTCTTGATGTTCACCCACCTGGTCTTACTGAATACTGGTCAACAGCAGTCAACAAACTGAGGCCTGATTCCTGCCTGACTGGGCAGTGAGTTCCCACCTCCTTCCACTTCTTGGAAATGTGTGGGTTTATAGAGTGTTTTCTGCATGCAGTTATCCACAGGGCTGGTCCAGCTCTAGATGAAGTCAGTAAGACGTCTTAATGCCTTTTCTGGGGCTTGAGTGGTGTTCATCATAACTGATGAAATGGAGTTTTTGTTGTCTCAGCTGTTTTGGTCGGGGGTGGTGTAATACCGCAGTGGTGTAGCTGGGATCACCTGCATCTGTGCAATGCAGGCACTGTCCACCTGAGCCAAAATTGCGTCTCACTGTGGTCATTTAGTTAAATTGTCAATACATGGCAATCCTGGAGCTCTGATCCTATAGGATTATCTCAGGTTTGGCCATGAATCTGGGGTTGTAAGGGAGTAAATCTGTCCCTGGAAGCCAACAGATGCTTATAATTGTCAGTGGGACATCAGTCATTATCATGTATCTCCAAGAAATAGTTAAGAGAAAGCAATAATTTATCTAACTCTTAACCAACAGACCAACAGGACTGATGCATTTGTTTGAAATTGGAATTGTAGTTTGAAATTGGAAGGCGCATGTTTCAGTTATGGGATATAACTGGAGCCAAAGAGCATTGGGGTTTTGTGCCAGGCTATGAGAGAATTCTGATGGGTTTTTTCCAACATTATAACTTGATAAACACTTCTTGTAATCTACAGAAATGTAACATAATGCACTATTAACAGAAGTCAATGTAACACCTGTGCAGGCTGATTGGTTCAGAGAAAACCTTGTCAATTTATAGTACATATTTAAGCAAGATGAATGGGGAAATCAGGATTCAAGTAGCACAAAACATCTGGTTTGTACATGAGGAACAGCAATATTTTTTTGTCTCACATTTAGCTCATGTGAAACATTTGATACTAAATCATCATGTATCGTGAATAGCTAAGGCTCCATCAGGAACAGATGCTCAGGCATGTTTGTGTTCTGTATGTTGTATTACAAGTCCAGAGGAGGGCCACGAGGATGATCAGGGGACTGGAGCTCCTCCCGTATGAAGACAGGCTGAGGAAGTTGTGGCTGTTCAGCCTGGAGAAGAGAAGGCTGCGTGGAGACCTCATAGCAGGCTTCCAGTACCTGAAGGGGGCCTATAGGGATGCTGGGGAGGGCCTCTTCATCAGGGACTGTAGTGACAGGACAAGGGGTAATGGGTTAAAACTTAAACAGGGGAAGTTTAGATTGGATATAAGGAGGAAATTCTTTCCTGTTAGGGTGGTGAGGCACTGGAATGGGTTGCCCAGGGAGGTTGTGAGTGCTCCATCCCTGGCAGTGCTCAAGGCCAGGTTGGATGAAGCCTTGTGTGGGATGGTTTAGTGTGAGGTGTCCCTGCCCACGGCAGGGGGGTCGGAACTAGAGGTCCTTTCCAACCCTAACTATTCTATGATTCTATGCTGTATGGCTGAGCTTCTGTTTTTCTGCACAGTAATAAGGCAAACCTGCCATGGGATAGAAGGTCAGTAAAATGTCCATATGTTGGAGTCTCTGGGATTTAATCTCTGACTCTGCAGTCTTGACACTGGGGCCTTATTTTGGTATCTAAATATAGATTCTGGAGCCTGACTTGGGCATTCAGACCTGCATTGACAGTAGTGGCTGTAGCCCTTGCACACCTTCAGGAAGAAGGCCTAGTGAATAAAATGAGTCATGCTGTGATCATGGGTGGAGCGAAATGAACAATTTGCTTTTGTCAGTTGTTGTTTGCAGAGGAAGTTCTTAGGTTTTATGTCAGTGTTTCATCTGCCGATACAAGGAGATAGCGATAGCCAGGGGAGCATCTCCTTCTCCTCCCCACCCCCCGACCTCCTTCCTTTTGCAGAACGAGGTTTTGCTTGCCACTGTGAAAGCTAAAGTGGAACATGCAGAAAAACCTGACCCGCTTTTGGCATAATGAGCTCCAACTTGATTGAAATTCTTCTATTAAAATGCAGCCAAGTAAGTAGCTGTACAGTAATGACTGGAATGTGTCCTCAGTATGGAAGGACTCTGTTGAGCACGTCGCACAGCTCAGTGTACAGGCTGATTCATTCGGACTGCGGCAGTCATGCTGAAATTCACCCTGGTGCATGGTCTGTGTCATACTTCCTTAGTTAGGTGCACACTTTCATTTTAAATGAAGTAATTCGGCTTCTATAATAGAATTCTGATTTTTTTCAGACGTACTTCTTGAACAGTGGGTAGTGAGAGCAGCAGCTCTGTTGGTCACAAGTCACAATGTGCTTGACACGCATAGCATGTTTCGCTTAATTTATTCAGCCAGAGACTAGAGGCACAGGCTTAAGTCTCTAGTAATGTTGATGATCCTCATAAACATTTATAATCCTCATCGTCTTTAACTTGCCTTGCAGAACCTGGAAGCAAAACTTTAATCTTCTCTGCTGTGGTCTGTAGGGCAGGCAAGTAGTGAAAAAGTACAGAGGAGTTACGCCACTTTTTAATGGGTCATAGAATCATAGAATAGTTTGGGTTGGAAAGGAGCTTAAGATCATCCAGTTCCAACCCCCCTGCCATGGGCAGGGACACCTCACACTAAACCATCGCACCCAAGGCTTCATCCAACCTGACACAAGTCTTTGAAGTCTGGAGGGTTTAAACCAAATCTGCTTTGAAATACTTCATTTACAGTAGAAAATAACTTATGCAAGATATGGTCAGGGGGCATGAGCACTGGGAGGGATGTAAGGATGCCTGTTTCCTTTGAGGTCATGTTGGATTGACACTTCTTGAAAGAAGCCTCTTTAAAGAAGCATTTTTCATTTATTGATCTCACTAGGTGCCTGTTTGAGGTGCCATAGAACGTTTGGGGCATCTTATGGCAGGTGGCCCTTCTTTCCACTCTGTCTTCTGTTGGCTGCACTGTTTCTGCCCTGATGTTTCTGTAGGTGTCCCCTCTGGCTGAATTGCCATCAAAATCGCGGTATATTATAGAAGGTCATATTTCAGTTGATCTGGCACCACTGCTGTCAGTAGTATGCAGATGGGTGGATTTAAACCAGATTAAGTGTTTCAATTCCAGAAGCCTTAGTTGTGTTAACAGTGTTGAAACAAAGGTATCTGATCCGATTTCTGTAAGTGAAATTCAAGAAATGATTTTTACCACCAAGCTTTGACAGAAAAGGTAGAAATAATAAAAATCTTTATAAGTTGGGAAATCAGTGCCTCTGCTTTCTTAAATTTATGGTTGTTAATGTAAAAAAAAAAAAAAAAATGTATATATATATATACACACAAATCTCATCTGTCTTTCCCTGGGGCATAACAGAACTGAGAAAAAAATGTATCTATTCCCACATCAGGACTAGCTCAGAAAGTGATGCTTTGTGAAAGAGTCACTGTAGGATATTACAGTTAGATGCACTGTTGCCGAAATTAGAAATGGAGTTATTAAATGGCCTTTCTGAAAGCATGGCTGTTGTTTGGGTTACAAACTCCTGTGATGACTGCTTCGTTTCTGAAGAAACCTCTGAAAATGATGCCAGGCGTATGTAGGGGGAAAAGAAAGGAACGCTTTAAACCAGAACGCACCCACATGGTGTGCCCTGGTTTTATGTGTGTACCAGGCAAAACTGAGTGTTTTACCCGAAGGTTTCAGCATCCAGGGGTTTACCTTCACAAGGGCAAATTACGGATTGTGGGAGCATTTATTTCGATGAAAGTGGTGCACACTTGGCTGATGTAACTTTCTGCTTATAAAAAGAAGTGTTTTCTCATAATACATCAGCTGAATTTTGTGTCTTATTATTGACACTGAAGAACAACATCGTTTTCTTAATAAATTATGCATTGATCATAACTGATTCAGTCTTAACTGTTGGATATGGATAAAAGTGAGTCATGTGCTTAGTAAGAAAAGCAGTCTGAGGGACAGCACTGTGTTATGAAGCATGCAGAAAAGCTTTTCTCTCAAGCAGAGCTATGGCTGAAGCTTAAAGAGGGTCAGAGTTCATTTTTGAGCCTTGTGGATCCAACTACAGTCCCAGATTGTCTCTCTTTGACAGGGTAATGTTGGGCATCTCTTCTGTCAGATGTTTTGTACCAAGGACAGGAAGCACGTGGAGTCTGGTCCATCCATCCATCCATCATGCCTGCTGTGTTGCACCTATCCACATCCTGTTCTCATCCTTGTTTTTTCAGCTGAGTGTGATGTTTCTTGTTTCTTCACGTACTGTTGCATGCTGGTTGTTATTCATTTCAGTTATCTGCTTGAGGGGCAGCTGTGCTTTGTGTGTGTCACTTCAAAAAAACATAGGCAATGTAAGATTTTTTATTTTGGCTGAAACCCCGTATTTTTCAAGTAAATACGTCTACTGGTGATGTTGTGATGATGCTCCTGGGGAATGATGCTCCTGGGGATGCAGGAAAACAATCTGCTTTATTCAGTTTTTAAAATGAGAACCTTCCCCTTTGATTACCAGAAACAGTGTCTAAGGAGGGCTTGTTAGAGTGGCCTTTTTATAGGAGAAATAAGTCCTTTGTGGGAACGGCCTGTTCTTGATGAGGTGTTCGTTGAAGTACATTTTCAGCTTCAAAATGGAGTGTCTGGCTAAAGGAGTGAAGAGGGGGAGTGCATGTGTGTACAGAGCCAGTTCAGTGAACACTTGCTTGGGCCGGGAGGGATCTTGCTTTGCATGATGATACTAAAGTGCCTGTAAATTCAGCCAAACAGTGGCACAGGACTGGTGTAAAATTAGAAGATGGCCTGAAAGCAGTTGTATTCACTGTGTTGGGGGCTGTGGTCATTTAGGTAACAATACTTTTCCCCCCTTACCAGCAGGTACTATAAAGGCAGAAGACCCCACCGGACAACCTGACAGGAGGATGGTTTTCACACAACTACTTTTATACAGTTTTTATCAACTGCTCCCGGTGAACACTGTCACAGTAACAGCAGCAGTAACAACACAGCCACTGCTTTGCAGGTCCAGTCATCACACAACTGTTACTGCTTTACAGGCCTCCTTATTTTTGTTTAAGGAACTGTGCTGTGATGTGGCTTTTGGTCCATCTTCACATGTTTGCATGTCAAACCTCTGGTAACCTGGTGAAAAGAATATTCCCTCTAGCAGATCCATTGAAGTTCTTTCTCTTTCCCTGCAGATTGCTGGTTGGAGCTCCTCGGGAAAAGGCCTTTCCAGCCCAACAGGCCAACAGAACCGGAGGGTTGTACAGCTGTGACATCACATCTCCAAATGCACGATGCACTCGTGTCATATTTGATGAGGAGAGTAAGTTCTTCAGCACTTTTAGATTGAAACAGTTGTTTAATTCCTCTTACCTGGTGTGGTCCTTTCCAAAGGCATCAGTTGTTTTGATGGATTTATACGTAAGATTTTTTGGATCAGAATAAGTTGTAGCTTGATTGCTAAGATAGTAGCATGAGGTGCTTAATTCTGGGTAGATTTGGATGTTCTTTCTCTTTCATAAATTGATGTGGCATGAAGTGATATGCTAGAAGGAGAAGGACTTGGGGGTGCTGGTCGATGAGAAAATGAACATGAGCCGGCAGTGTGCGCTCGCAGCCCAGAAAGCCAACCGTATCCTGGGCTGCATCAAAAGGAGCGTGACCAGCAGGTCGAAGGAGGTGATCCTGCCCCTCTACTCTGCTCTTGTGAGACCTCACCTGGAGTATTGTGTGCAGTTCTGGTGTCCTCAACATAAAAAGGACATGGAACTGCTGGAACAAGTCCAGAGGAGGGCCACGAGGATGATCAGGGGACTGGAGCACCTCCCGTATGAAGACAGGCTGAGGAAGTTGGGGCTGTTCAGCCTGGAGAAGAGAAGGCTGCGTGGGGACCTCATAGCAGCCTTCCAGTACCTGAAGGGGGCCTATAGGGATGCTGGGGAGGGACTCTTCATTAGGGACTGTAGTGACAGGACAAGGGGTAACGGGTTAAAACTGAAACAGGGGAAGTTTAGATTGGATCTAAGGAGGAAATTCTTTCCTGTTAGGGTGGTGAGGCACTGGAATGGGTAGCCCAGGGAGGTTGTGAGTGCTCCATCCCTGGCGGTGTTCAAGGCCAGGCTGGATGAAGCCTTGTGTGGGATGGTTTAGTGTGAGGTGTCCGTGCCCATGGCAGGGGGGTTGGAACTAGATGATCTTGAGGTCCTTTCCAGCCCTAACTATTCTATGACTCTATGATAAATGTTTAACAAAACTGGATGTTGTCTGTGATAAAACGCACGGACACTGCCACCTGCAGGCTGTCCCATGTACTGTATGAAAGGCCTGTCACGACAGGGACTGTTACAAGAAACAAAAAGGAAAATAAAAGTATTTAGCTGTTAATATCTCACGCTGTGTTATGACATTCTGCAGCTGATCCGAAGATGGAGAGTAAAGAAGACCAGTGGATGGGTGTAACTGTTCAAAGTCAGGGGCCGGGAGGAAATGTGGTGGTAAGTCCGAAGGTCTAACTTAAAAAACCATTCTTAGTCTTCAGTAAATGTTGTGAATAGGCTGTTTTCCTGTACAGCTTTCTGAAAGGCAGCTTCCCTATGTTTACTCCTGCAGTTTCTTCTAAGGAAGGACTTGTGTGTCTCCCTAGCACAGTAAGAGGCTTGAGGTTGTAAAAGCTTTAAGTTATTTTGTAAGTGTGAGTTAGCCTTTCTTTGTAACCTTGGAACAGCCTAGGGTGGGCAATGCATCTTCAGGGTGTCCACTTGTGGTCTGATTTTTGTGATAGGTACCTTGTTTCTTTTAAATGCCACTGGCTACAGAAATAGGGAGAAATAGTGTGATGAGGTTGTAAAAGTAGCAGGATGTCATCTGCCTGTCAGCCTCAGTTTAACTTTCACCAGGAACTCGAGTTGCTCCTGTGAATTAGTAAGTCCATTGCACTGCAGTAAGACCACTCACTGGTCTTTATTTTAGACATTACAGAGAGATTTTATACAATACAGAGAGAAAAAGCTTTCAGGAGTTACCAGAGAATGTTACTTTCTTAACTCATTCTCAGTTAAATAAACCTCTCCTGCTGCTGTAGGATACTGGCTGCATCATGACATGGTGTGCAGTGAGGCTTCCTCTTCCTCATCTAATTATGTTCTTGCAAGTTAATATCTGCAAGATATTTGCTTCCCAAACTGGAGGCAAACCACTTCAGGGTGTGAATCTGGAGTCCTTTAATGATAGAG
The DNA here is from genome assembly GCF_037157495.1 of Lathamus discolor. NCBI lineage: Eukaryota > Metazoa > Chordata > Aves > Psittaciformes > Psittacidae > Lathamus > Lathamus discolor. The sequence goes on along the minus strand of NC_088886.1, from coordinate 88,248,345 downwards.
GCAGAAATAACTTGCCTCAGTCTGCTTCAGAACCCAAAGAGAGAGGAGAGCAGACAGTCTCCTGCTCATTGAATAATTAATCATCAACTAATGCCGCCTTTGGAAGTGATAAGTGGGAAATAGGCTTACTAGATGAGGTGTGGGCAGCCTGAAGGTCACTGTGCAGCAGGGCAGTACTGCAGTGCTCCGAGAATGGAGCACCAGGACACTTACTTAATATTTAAGCCTTAATAGGAAATGGAAGAAAAGTGCATCAGCTGAGAAACCTGGTTTGCTTCTGCTTTTCACACACCTACTGCATCTGGTTCTGAAAAAACACGGCTGACAAAGGAGTTAGATTGTTCCATCTCTTCTTACAATGGTTTGGGGTTTACACCACTTAACCCAGGGCTATTCATCCTCTGTGTTAAATATTTGATTAGTATTATCTTCCCAGGTGAATAGTCTAAAAGGTTAAGGAACAAGTCGTACTCAGTGCTGCTGCTCTGTCCCAGTGACAGTTATTCTGTAAGTGGAACAGCCAACACAGGAAATAGGAACAACTTCCCTCCCTTTCATTGGAAGAGCTTTCAGCCTCTGCTTTAGGGCACTTTCCTGGCAGGGGTGTGTTCTAGGTAGTCTCAGGTAGATGTTAATTGAACCAGCTTCTCATGTTCTGCACAAGCATGTACGTCATTTAACTCTGCCAGCTATGGGGAAACGGACACTTCTTCCCTTATGAGAGATAGTGGTTCCCTCCTCACTTCTTGAAGGAGAGGTATTAGGTATCAGGGAATGCTTTAGGGCTAAACCTCTGAGGTCCCACAGAGAAGAGGGATTTAACCATGTGGCCTTACTTATCCATGAAGCTGGTTGTTCTGGCTTGTATCCATAGATGCCCAACTTTTCCCATACATTGCCCATCGGGAACAGTGAGCTCTCTGCACTGCAACATGGATGTGTCTACAAGATGACTTGCAGCACTGCTAGCATGAAGTATTGCTAAAGGAGTCCAGCCTTCTTTTGATGACTCACATACAAACATACAGAAAGCATCACTTGTTATTTCTTCTGTCTTGCAGACATGTGCACATCGCTATGAGAAGAGACAGTATGTAAACACAGTGCAGGAAACCCGGGATATCATTGGAAGGTGCTATGTGCTGAGCCAGGATCTCACTATTAAGGATGATATGGATAATGGAGTATGGAGTTTTTGTGATGGTCGTTTAAGAGGCCATGAGAAGTTTGGTTCCTGCCAGCAAGGTGTTGCTGCTACTTTTACTAGAGACTATCATTATATTGTGTTTGGTGCCCCAGGCACTTACAATTGGAAAGGTACGAGCTGGCTTCCTTTCTGCCTGTCCTTCCCATTTCCTTGCTCACAAGGGTTGCACCCTCAGTTTTCTTTTTTTTTGTGAGGGGAGGGGATAACAGGAATCTAATTATTTTATCCTGTTTTCACAAAGTGTATGCTTCTGTATCACAAGTATCTGCTGCTATTCCTTTGAATATATTTATCCTGCAGTATTCTCCATTTTGTTCTTTGTGACGTCTGTAGAAAATAGGACTTCCCAAAGTAGATACTGGAGGATTGCAGGAAGATAACTGAATGGAGCCATACTACATGTATTCATATCTAAATCCTTGGATAATCTGTCTGATTAAGAGCCAAGTACTTTCTATCATCTAGGAGATAATCCAGAACTGAAGGGGGAAAATAACCATAGTTTTTCTGTTAGTTTATATTGAGAAGCATCGAAATGGCCAGCTCCGAAAGTGATTTTTCCCGTCACACTTCATTAGACCAGCAGCTGTAAATATTTCCCTCTTTAGAACATCTGATCCTTGAACCATTACATTTTTCCCTCGTGCACCTGCACCTGCTCTGTGAACCGTGCAAAATCTTTGAGTTAAGCTCTGGCACAAGGTGTACTTTAGTGAAAACTTAATCTTCCCCCGTATCTGTCAACAAAACCTGACCAAGCTGAAACAGCATATTGAGTTCACATGCTGCGTGGCTTCAATTGCAGAGCAGTGCTATGACAGACTGTCAGTCATAGGAGTACTCTTATGTATCACGGAAAACATGTTTGTGCTTGCCAAAATGTTAAATATGCCCCTGATAAAAGAGGAGCACGTATTCTATCAGCCAATAGCTCTTTTCCCCATAAATAATGTTTTCTGAATACACCACCAGTGATTCTCATGGCTGAACAGTCATTTTTAATTATTTCTTTAATTCCTGTGTATTTACCTCCCTTTTAAGAGAGACTTTATGAGGTTAAGAACTGTGGGATGGGGGTGGTTCCTGACCATGTTGGTGCCATATGTTTGCTGAGAATTTCCTTAGTGTCCCATGTTTTCCAGGTACTGCATGGCCTCTCTGGAGAGTAGCCTGAGTGGCACACTGATAGACCACAGAAATTCATTGCCTTTTGAAAACACTTGTCACCCAGTGCATTTTGTCCCATTTAAACAGCCGTCACTACCTCATTCATTGTAATTAATGTTATTTGGGAACCATTTATCTGTTATTTTTCTCCTTTACCATTCATTTGCTTTTATTTTATCATTTCATCTCCCCAGGGGTGGTTCGTGCAGAGCAAAAGAATCAGACATTTTATGATCTGGGTATCTTTGATGATGGGCCTTACGAAGTTGGTGATGAGAGCCGCCAAGATAAGAATCTAGTTCCTGTTCCAGCTAACAGTTACTTAGGTAGGATTAAGTCCATATGGTGAATCTCTTTAGGCATAAGTGTTCATTTGCGATCCCAGCCTGGTGTGATGATATGAAATGGGAGCTGAAAATGCTTCATTCGCGGACCCTGTAGTGTGTTAACTGTTTCGGCTAATTCACATCTCCCTCTATGCTCCTGGGCCAGTTTTAAGTGTAAGGTGTTATTCTGCTGAGGTACCTAGAAGAGCTGCTAATGTAATGAGAGGTTTAAGAGCTGTGGTAGGACCTACAGATTCTCAGGGAGGGATTACAACCGCTCTGATGGTTAAGTACAGTGTATGGATCTGTAGCCCTGAGTCACAAGGTCTTTGCCATGTGGTATCAGAGGTTAATAAAAATACGCGTTTCTGGGTATAAGTGTCAAGACAGCAGTGTCTCCCTCCTGGTAAGTGAGTGCAATGTTTTTATTCTTCGAGTTTTTAAATATCCAGTGGCCTGCTTACAAGTCTTTATAACACCGTATAGTGTACTGTTTGTATTTAAAGTGTGTGTGTGTTGCAGGACATGAGCCTCTTGCACTTCGTGCATGCATGAAAGCAGAAATATGCCCTTAGGCCAGTGGATGTGACTGTACACCAGTGAGGTACTTTGGTGCAGAGAAAAGGCTGCACTGTGTTTTTGGAAAGGTCTCGAGTGTGAAGGACCTTTCTGTTCTGGTGCAGGTTTCCGTGGTGTTCTGACCCACCGCTTTTGGCATTTGCAACAAGAACAGTTTTGGCAACTTGAAAATGGAATTTCTGTGTGAGGGGGAAACCGAACAGTAGAAGGGCATCGCTCATCCAAAAAGCAGAAGCAAGTCAGGAGAAGAGCCAGCTTAGAGCTATGTAGCTCTTAGAATACACAGAACATAAACTTCCATTAAGTATCAGCAGTAATTACTGGGTGTAAAAAATGAAACTCATAAGAGCTTATGTTAGAAAGAGAAACTGTCAGCCTCTGCTGGTGAAACAGGAACTGGTGCAGTGAGGAGTGCTGTGGAGGTGTCCTTTGCTGTGAACAGAGCAATACGGACTTCTTGTAGTTTCCTAACAAATGTATTTATCTCCTACATGTAAATGCTGCCTTTGATGTGTCACAACCAAACCCACTTCCAGGCAAGCCTGCTGTGCGCTGGCATTGCTGCTCCTTCTGTTCAGACAGTAAATAAATGCAGTGATAGCTGCTTTGCTTAACTGCTTTTTTTTTCTCTTCAATCTTTCACTTGTGTGTACAGGTCTTCTGTTTTTGACAGCTGTATCTGATACTCACCCAGATCAGTTTGTATACAAAACACTGCCTCCCGGCACACAGGTGGACAACTCAGTGGATGTAATGATGAATAGCTATTTAGGTTTGTGACCACCTGAAGTGGCAGCATCTGGTCAGACATAATCTCCAGACCTGTGACATGATCCTTTCTCCTCCATCCCCTCCTCATCTCAAATACATTGCAAGTAAAGCATGTAAACATTGGGATTCAGATGAAGAGGAGCTTGCAAAATAACATGGCTTCAGAGAAACATTGATTTGTCATGCATTTCTCCAAACCTCTCATCCCTCCCCCAGATGGGACTCCCTGAATTCTTCTGAAACTGCCTCATTGTGAACTGCTGTAATTGAGAATTTTCATGGTAGTGGTGAAGTGTTTCAGAAGGGAGATTTCTATCTGCTGGCTGGTGTCTTCCTTCCTTGCAGTGCGCATCACTTACTACTTTGGCTTTTACTGAGTATGTTGGCATATGCAGTGTGTTCTTTTAACTCTTTTATCAGTTTTGATACATTAAAAAGAGTATTCTATAAAGAAGATGTAGAACTAAATCATTTGAATGTGTCCTTTAGGGCTGCTTACATCAAAATTGCCCATTTCACCATTACCGTGTAAGCTGATTCTCAAATACTGTGTACATCCTTCATGTGAGATACTGTGCTTGTGTGGTACGTTGTGCATGTTTGCAACAGAACAATACTGACTTGTACTTAGCGATTAGAACAATTTTGCCAGAGGTGAACCATATGTGCTATATTCAAGTGGTAAGGCTGGTGTTCAAGTTCTAAGATGGTATGGTTAAAAATTATCTTGTATTTGGTGTCTGTGAAAAGTAAATCCGAGTGAGCAATGCAATAATATGTTTTGTGGAGGAAATACTTAGATGTTATGTGTGGAGGAGTGTAGACTTGTAAAAATGGATCCACCAGTCCAAATAGAAATGGAGAGTTCCCAGTACATTGTACTCTGTTTTAGGCAAAACTTCCATGATTCAATATACCACTTTAATATAGTAGGAGAATTTATTTTCCCTGTCAGCGGTACAAGCTGTCAGTTTGTTTATTCATATTTTATTTCTTTCTCTGTTAAAGGTTTCTCTTTGGACTCTGGTAAAGGAATTGTCTCCCAAGATGAGATGACTTTTGTGTCCGGTGCCCCAAGAGCCAACCACAGTGGAGCAGTTGTTCTATTGAAAAAAGAGAAAAACCAGAGAGCGCTGTCACTCGAGCACATGTTTGAAGGAGAAGGGCTGGCCTCTTCTTTTGGCTATGATGTTGCTGTTGTGGATCTCAACAATGATGGGTATGGCCTTGGTAACTCCTATAATGAAGGATGGCAATCTGGTTTATTTCTGCTTTGATTTTCCACATTAGAAATACAAGGAATGACATATCCCATCTTCCATGTTTTGCTGGAGGAAATGGTGGGCACCTCAGAGAACTGGTCAGGATACAGTCTACATTTCTAATTACAGAAAAGAGTTTTATTTAAACAATTAGTGAAAACAGAGAAGGAAAAAACAAATCCCATACCTGATGAAGGCCCTAGAAGATCCTTGTATGTCACAAAGGGAACATGAGCAGTTTGTAGTATCGGAGCTGTTGTTGCTCAACCAGCTCAATGTACTTTTCAGCCCTTGTTCAGCAGCTCTTTTGCCAGCTGACCTTGAGACCATGGTCCCATCAGTTGATCAGCCATTTTTCGCAGTCCTTCTGTAAAAGCATCCCTTCCTTTTTTCCTTTAATTCTAAGGTGGCAGGACATTGTTATTGGAGCCCCACAGTATTTTGACAGAAGTGGAGATATCGGTGGTGCTGCCTACATCTACATTAACCAGCAAGGCAAATGGGACCGAGTAAAGCCCATTCGCTTAAATGGAACCACCGACTCCATGTTTGGTCTTGCAGTTGAAAATGTTGGGGACATTAATCAGGACGGATATCCAGGTGAGTGAAACACAACTGCCGTACAAATGTGTGGCACTTTCTTGATAATGCCAGACTTGGACCACCCTGTATGTACCTTCAGCATGATTGCAGGCTGCAGAAAGAGCAAGAATGATTTTAGATGTCACCAATTCTTTTCAACAGATATTGCAATAGGGGCTCCCTATGATGGTTTTGGCAAAGTATACATTTATCATGGATCCAGGAATGGAATAAACACAAAACCAGCACAGGTAATGAAATAACTGTTACTATACAGAATTAGTCTTGCCCAAAATGAATGTCAGGACTTTCTCCCTTTCCACTGGGGTGGGGGACATGCAGAAAAGTCACAGGGCTCTTGCATTACTGACCAGAAAGTTTAGGAATGCTTGATTTCAGTACACATTTTTGCTTCCTGGGCAGTCCTTTGGCAGCAATAACATATACACAAAGGATGTAGATGGGTCAGTCTGGGTTTTTTGAAAGAAATTTTTGGATTTTAAAATAATTGGTATGTTCATTTCCTCTTGCACTACTGCTCCTTCACTTTCCTTTTTAAGAAGAAATGTTTATGCCTTTTTCTTACTTACTTGAGGACTGCTGTGTTCAGTTTTCAAGGTGAGAATGGAACTTGATTACGCTTCCTAGAATCCCATAAGAATATTTTCTAGATAATTTTTCAGTTTCAAGTGCCTTACTGCATAAATGCTATAAATAAAGATAAGCTAGGTTACATTTCTGTGTGAGCCAGTAATTTCTGGTGCTTGCTGCTACTGCACAGTAAGTTCTTGGAAGAAAAGCAAACCTTGGCACTTCAGTTTATTTACCTGAACACAGAGATCCCATTTCCTTGTATCTCATTTTTTTTCTCTTGGCCATGAGTCAATGATGTTCACTTGTTGCTTATTTCACTTTTAGAGCTTTTAAATGTCTGAATTCCCTCAATCTGTTTGATCTTTAGATTCTTGATGGTGAAAAAACAGGCACCAATTTTTTTGGTTACTCTATTGCTGGAAACATGGACCTGGACAAAAACTCCTACCCCGATATTGCTGTTGGTTCCCTTTCAGATTCTGTTTCTGTGTTCAGGTATTATATACAGAACTGGTATTATATACAGAATAATACAGAACTGGTGTTGTATACAGAACCAAGGTTTTAGGTTTAGTTTTCTTAAAAACCAGACTGCTGAGAAGTAACACAAAGCTGTTTGGCCTGCAGTGAATTTTTCCTTCTAGAAGTTGGAAATTCTGGAGGGAAAAATATCCATAAATTGGTTTGTTATTTTAGACCTTTCTTCCCGTTGAGAATCTTTACAATCAATACAGGGTAAGAGGGTGAATGTGGACAGTTACTGTGGAGTGCTGATGTGTGTAGTATATCTGTACCTTAGCGTTGCCCAGTGATAACTTACTTGGATGCTGATGTCCTTTGATGGAATTAAGGGTGATAAATAATTCTTTTGCCTTAAGAAGGAGAAGTTAATGGATATGTTTGCTAGAGCTTTTGTTTGCTGCTGTTACAGATCTAATCTTGCTTTATTGAAGACAGAACAAAACCAAACCAAACCCCTCTTTCGTAGCTGAGGATCTGAAAGTAGCGAGGCATATGGCCTTCCTCATGTTGCACTGGATCCATGAAACAGCTTTGAGGCAGCCCTGGAGACAGGATACTTTTGGATTTTGGTGGCATTTGCCTTAACTAGGGATGAGGTCATGGTCTTTTGCAGACCTCTGCCTTTTTTCCAGTTTAATGTACTGTGAATCACTAGTAATGAGCAGGAAGAAGACTGTCTCTTAATCAGAGCTGTAATAGCCGCGTCAGCTTCAGGTCTTTGGTGGCTGCTGTCAGCTCCCAAAGGAGGAGGAACAGAAACCCCAAAACAACTCTACCTTTCAGACAGACCACTTTTCCTACAATTTCTTTTGACAGTCCCATCTCTAAGGTGTATAGTATCTGTGTACCTAATTGGAACGTTCATAAATACACTGAACCAGCAGCCAACAAAAGGCACTCCTGTTGCTTGTGGAAGAGAACAGAGTAGGTGGAAGGGAGGTCGCTTAGATTATTAAGTGTTCTGCTTACTCAAAAGGAGCTTTAATAATTTGCTGATACGGGCAGTATGAAAACTTTCACAGAGATGAGAATGAAAACCTCTGTGGGGCCAACAGTGGTGGCCTGCTTAAAAGAAATTTGCTAAAAGAGGAGGAGGTGTCTTATTGGCCATTTTAAACAGCTCTTAGATGCTTTGATGGGATCAGCTCATTCGTTTGCTCATGAGAACTGTCTTTGCTTGTCCCTTCCAAAAAGGAAGAGAAAGGAAAAGTTGTCAGGCTGAATTATGGTTACAGCCTACATGCAGAGGAGTCAGGAAATGAAAACATCTTTTCCCACAGCCATCCAGGCTCCACATTAAAGCTGTTGTGAACATTAATCTCAATGAGCTTCAGTACCTACAGTAGTTCACACGGGCTGAATTACCATTGGGGTGGGAACCATCACTGTGAATTTTCTGGGTTTTATACATGTGTAAAATGACAAGCACAGCGACACGTTAACATGCCTTGCTTCCCGGGCAGGCATTTAATTACGATTGTGTTGTGTTTTGTGACTCACTTTGCTTAAACTTTTAAGTAGCTTGGTTTCTAACCATTATCAAAGCAAAATCCTGTTTCCTGGGGTGCCTGTTGCAAATCTGTGCAGGCATGGAGGGTGTCTGGGATTCACATGAATGACTGCACTGATCTTAACAGAAACTTCTCCTTCTTGTTTTACCCCCTCTTTTGATTCCCCATTTTTCCCCTAAATAAAGATCTCGGCCTGTGATAAGCATTAAAAAAAGCATTACGGTACAGCCTGACCGAATTGATCTGAAGAAAAAGAATCCTGAGGACCCCAGTGAAATATGGTAAATTAAAAAAACCACAAACAAGTGTATCAGAAGCCTTGGTGTCTTGGGTTTTCTGTTGTGATGATGTTAAAGTGGAGGGCTGTGACATTCATGCAGGTTAAGCAAATTATACCTACATGTGATCATTGTGACCTCCTGAAATTTGCTATGACCACTTTGCTAAGCACAAGGTGTGGAATTGTTCTGTTCATAATGTCCATTTCTGAAAATGAATGTCACTTTGCCACTAAAGATTTTTAACACCAGTGTCTTACCTTGAACAGCTCTCAGTACAGATAAAAGAGCAAATGCCAGAAAATATTTCTTCTAATTGCTTATTAGCCCTTTTTTCTTGCTTTGCAGTTCTGTTTAGTAAGCAGCAAATTACTGTTGTAGCATGAAAACCAGAGTCATAAAACTGATAATATCAGTCAATGGACTGTTAAAACTTTTCAGCCTGTTAATTTCTTGGCTCTTTTTACAGGATGGATGTGAAAGCCTGCTTTCAGTATACTGCAAACCCCAGTGATTTAAATCCACGAATAAGTAAGTTTTGAAGACAAATGTTTCTGATGTGTTTGTCTGTCACGTGCTTTGTGTTTTGTTGTGGGTTTTCTTATTTGGAGCTTGTAGTGGAAGAACAGCACTCAAATTACAGGGACTACCCTCAGACTGTGACTGTCAGATGTAAAATGTGACTCCGTACTCAGGTCAGTCAGCTACCACACCGTGTGTATTTAGAGTCATGCTGGTGTGTTACAAAGTTCACGACAGACTGAGCTGAAGCTTTCTAGATAATGTAGCTGCCAGTGAGCAAGAGGCTGCCATACAGACCAGCACCATGTTGCTTTTCTAGGTTAGTGCTGCTTTAGAAAGCAGTTTTAAAAGCCCATCTTATAAATCATTAGTAAGCATTATTTCTCATTGGAGATTTACCATATAAAACAGTGTTCTGTATTGATGAAAATGGTTTTGTGGAAATTGGTAATGGAAATAAAAAGATCTTTGTATTAATAGGAGCCTGGAAGACTGTGCCATAAATGTAGTTAGAAATGTAAAGCATTAGTTGCTCATGTCTCCTGTTTTTTCTTGTTAAAATGCCACTGTTACTACATCTGGGAAAACTGTGTAGGATTTTGAGAGGAAATAAGAATTTTAAGCCCAAACCTCCTTTTCCTCCTGTGTGGTCTTGAGTTTCCCAGTTACTTGTCAAATCCATAGGACGTGCCTGAATAAGGTCCTGGTCCTTCAACAGGTCAAGTGCTTCCAGCTCTTAGAGGCTGCTCACATGTGCTCGTTTGCACACTCCTGGGGCCTGGGATGCTCAGTGCTGTTGCCATCCTTTCAACATTAAACTGGCTTGGTCAATATTTAGGATGATCAGAAGATGTAGAGAGTTCAGATCTGCCAAAACATGCTTCGGCATACAATTAGAAAGCTATACTCACACTTTTGCTTTCAGTACTGAAATCAACAGTGTGTCTTGACCTTCAAAACCCTGCTGGCTGCTTAGGTGCCTTTTGGAACAAAACAGAAACCAAGGACAGCCAAGTCAGAGTATTCACAAAGTTTTGTATCTCAGCCCTCTACTGGCTCCACAGCAGCAATTACAGCTCCTCCAGCCAGCTCTGCATGCTGGTGAAGTAATGGAGTACTTTGGGAATAAAAGGTTTTGGTGTAAAAGTTTCCTTTAGGTACGTGGACAGGGTACCTGGCCCTGCACTGGAGAGGGACAAAATAGCCGAGAACGGTTTGTGAAGCCCAGCACTGGCTGGAACAGTCTCCCAGAATAACATTGTAAGGTCATACTTGGTGAAATTAAAGTTCTTTTTAACAAGGCAAGGGTTCTTTTTACAGTGACTTACTTTATTTCTTCATCTAGAGATCACATACACATTTGAAGCAGAAAATGAGAGGAGGCAGTTAGGCCTGCCGTCCAGGGTGCGGTTTAAAGACCACCTGTCTGATCAGTTCACTGCAAACACAACCCTGAGGGGACAGAACTCAAGAGAGTGTGTGACAACCAAGCTTGTACTGCAGGTAAGGCATTTTATTTCACTTAGACCCACTAAAAACAAAAGCATGCTCTTTTTTTCAGCCTCATGGTACCTTTGTATATAACTTAAAAGCCACATGCAGTATAAAGCTTTAAAACTAGAAAACAAACCATAATTAAGTAGAACCTTACTGTTCTCTGCATACATGCTGCTTCTTCCTGTTGCTTTTCTTACAAAGCATGAATAAAAGTTGTGGCCACTGAGGGAACAGAGAGGGAACAGATGCCAAACTGGAGAGCTGTTTCCAACAGAAGTAATTGTTACAGAATTTAATGGTGTCACTAGCTAGGAAAAGAACTTTAACCCATGTGTTTTGGAGGGGATGAATGGGCAGGACAAGAAAGCTTGGTAAGTAAGTGCTCTCTGACTTGGCTGCTACAGCAGACATTAAAGGTGGCACTGTTTCAGGAGCTGAACAAAATCTCTACCTGTGGCTCAGCAGTAATGAGCCAGCCTCTGGCACTGCTTTAGACCACAGCAAATTAAGCAGCTTGAACTTAACACAGTAGAATTACAGAATGGTTTGGGTTGGAAGGGACCTTAAAGATGACCTAGTTCTACCCCTGTGCCACAGGCAGGGACACCTTCCACTAGACCACGTTGCTGAAAGCCCCATCCAACCTGGCCTTGAACGCTGTCAGGAATGGGACAGCCACAATCTTCCTGGACAGCCTGTTCCAATGTGTTATTTTACTGTTGTGTGAATGTCATTTGCCTGAGTTACCATGTTACTCCTAGGAACTCTTACCAGTGAGAGAAATCATCACTGGGAAGCCAGGCAAAAAACCCAAACCAGCCAGCCAGTAGGGCTGGGCTCCTTGTGTTCTTCTGCCTTTTTAGAAAATGCTGGGTTTCCATATAGTGAATAGTTTCAACAGTGGAAGACGTAGCACGAAAGATTTAGCTTTAGTGCTTGTTCTAAAATTGACAGCAAAAGCTAGCCCGTGTGTTGCTTTTTCTTCTCTGCACCGTACACTAACTATGCTGTTTAAAATATTTCAACAGGACAAAATCAAAGATAAGCTACGACCCATTCCAGTGTCAGTCACTGTTAAAATTGCTGGCTTGGAGTCTAGTTCACCGTCCACAAGAAAAGACAGAGCACTTCCAGATCTGATACCAATTCTAAATTCAAATGAATCTGAAACAAAGACCACAAAAGTAAGCCTTTGATAGCACATTTTCCCACAAATCTGCGCTTTGATGGATCACTGAATTTTAAAAACTGTAGAAAGCTGAATTATGACCAAAGGAAATAACTGGGGTGGCACTGGATGTGTAACTACTGGCTTATATCCTGTATTTGTAACTTGTTACAGAATGTTGTGAACTAGATCCTGTGTTTCTTTTGCAATAGAAGTGGAGATAGTATAGTGGCCAGGCTGGTTTGGTTTGGGGTTGTTTTTTTTTTCCTCTCCACAACAAGTTTAGGAAGAAATTTACTTTTGACTGAAACTGGAAATCCATCGTCTCCTGCTGTGAATGCTTGTCCCACATCACAAGTAATGTAGCATCTAATTTTTCCATGGTTAGGATGCTGTAATGGCATTAGAGCTCTGCAGCAGTGGATATCTCATTTCCTTAGCACTCCCTGAAGACTTAAGGATGTTGCTCGTTATTAGAAGTGTACCTCATGCTTAGAATTATCTAACTTTGCCTTTTGGTCACATTTAAAATTCTCAATTATCAGCACCAAGGGCTATGTCTCACAAAAAAAAAAAGGTCTTGATGGGCAAGAGTCATGTTAAAATCTTAACTCTATCCAGGAATGTGTCTCTGATGCTTCCTGCAGTGCACATCAGGAATCTTGTTTTAAGCTGTTATCATATGACATGCAGTAAAAGTCCTTTGGCTTTATTTAGGTGGAGTTCTTAAAAGAAGGATGTGGAGAAGACAATGAATGCCACAGCAATCTGAAACTTCAGTACCGGTTTTGCTCTAGAGAAGGAAATGAAGACAGGTTTACTTACCTACCAATGTAAGCCTTGATTAATGCAGTGCTAAAATTCAAATTACTAACAAGTACTTAAAAGAACTTTTAGGAGAGGGTTTTGGGCATTAGATCAGCTTTGTTCTGTTACTCTGGCAAAGATAGCCCTGTGCGGCTGTACTCGTCTGTCAGAGTGAGGAAGGTGGGGGACTGGGGATGAGCTGTAGAAAAGCAGCAATGGTGGTACATTCAGATGGATACAAGTGACCACAACTATGCACGTGTGGGCTAAAGAGTTAGAAAAAAGTTTCTAACCCTTGGAGAAATGATTCTAAACCAGCCTTGCAGAAGTTTGTGTGTGATACTATCAGTATATATAGTATAATATATATTACATACATACAGCGTTAACTATTTCTGAGTTGAAATTTGATTGTATGACATGATACACAATAGTCTAGTAGCCCAAGGCAAGCAGTTAAAGAGAAGTGAACAGAAAAATGATTTCACAGTAACACACACCTGACATGCTGCTGCATCCCTCCTCCCTGGAGGGCCAGTGAAATTGGAAAACAGGAAGTATGTTTCTTTACTGTCAACAGTCAGTCACCTCTAGCAGTGAGTGCCATAGCCTGACTCAGAAGCCAAAACTATACACATTTTACAAGAAAAAGCATATCAGTAAACTTACTGAGGGAAAAATCACCACTATTACACATGAGCAAGTGCTGGTTCAGAAATACTACAACCTCTTGATCACCTGAGGGGGGTGTATTGGTCTGTTGTGTCCTGGCAACTTTCCGAGACGAAATACTAGTCTGGGAAGAACACCTGTGACCATTCATGTGTTTATGGTCTAACTGCAGTTCTTCCCTAATGGAGAGAATTGTATTTGGGCAAACCATAGTAAGAAGCAAACTTTCATACACATTTGTCTTTCTGATGCACAACCCTGTATACTCTGTGTCTGTAGTGAAAATGGTGTGCCGGTGCTTGTTCTGAAAGATCAGAAGGATATTGCCCTGGAAATAACAGTGACAAACAATCCATCTGATGCAAAAAATCCACAGAAAGATGGTGAGGATGCGTATGAAGCTAAACTAATAGCAACTTTTCCAGATAGTCTGACGTATTCTGCATTCAGAGAGATGAGGGCTTATCCTGTAAGTATTTTTAAGAGAAAAGCTACTCAAATTTTAAATATTTTCAGCATATTTTGACCTTTTAATGTTTGTTTCATCAGGAAAAACAGCTAACATGTGGTGCTAACCAAAATGGCTCTCAAGCAGAGTGTGAACTTGGAAATCCTTTTAAAAGGAACTCCAATGTAAGTTGCACCTATTTTACTCAAGTTACAAAACCTGATTCCTGATGCAGTTGTCCAAAGTTTGTGTGTCATAACTGGAGATTTGATTTGGATCTGTCCTTTTAACTCTAAAACATGATGGTGTATTGTTACTTCTTGTCTAGGTAACCTTTTATCTGATCTTAAGTACCACTAAAGTTAATGTTGATACAACAGACTTGGACATCAATCTGAAGTTGGAAACGTAAGTTTTCTTTGTGTGCATATGCTGTGTTTTATATGCAGTTGTAAACAATTTGAAGTAATTTGCTAAATTCACAAAAGCAGTAGTAATGTGAATACTGCCGAATCTGTAAAATAAACAGCATTGTTTCCTTTTCATTGTAGAACAAGCACTCAAGTGAATTCAACACCGATTACAGCTAGTGCTAAAGTGGTTCTTGAATTGCTTTTATCACTCACTGGGTATGTGTTGATAGCATACTGAATGGGGGGTTGGGGATGACAGTATTGCAGAGACTTGATTAAAATCTGCTTATTCTCCTTCCCCACCCCTACCTGAACAGAGTTGCTAAGCCTTCTCAGGTGTATTTTGGAGGTAACATCGTTGGTGAGAGTGCTATGAAATCTGAAGATAATATCGGAAACCTCATAGAGTATGAATTCAGAGTAAGTAATTTATATTAATGCCAACAGCTGGTATTAATCGACAATTTATCTCTCTATGCATATGAATACTTGAAAAAGTTGCTGGATGTAAATGCACTTTTTTCATCCCAAAATCCTGACTTCCCACAAAGAAGAATATGCAGTCTGACTGCAGACCAGAGCTTCTTTTTAGGCCTTGATGGGTTATGGTCTTTTGAGTGAGTGGCCTGAGGCTCGCTTGATTTTTCCAGAGCAATTCATGCACATTCAGCTGTACAGCATAAATCCCCACACAGGTAGGGAACAAAACTGAAACCCAGAACCCTAACTGCAGTGTGCTCAGGCATTAGCTGATACCTACAGACAGTATGTGTACTTGCTGCGTGCAGGACTGAGCAGGCAAAAGATGAACTGTGGGAGCCACTCTGAATGTATGGGTCTGTTTCACTCTTTGTCTTCTGCATAATTAATGAATCAAGGAGAATGGTAAGAGACGGAATTTTTTTTCTGTAAAAAGCATTTATCAGCAAGAGAGTGATTTTTCCTATATCATTAACACAAGCCACTTTGTACATCCATCTCTGTCACTACTTTATGTTCTTCTGCATCTTTATGTGTATGTTAAAGTAGAAGCAGCTAGCAGAAGCAGAAGTTTTAGAATGTGCTATCATGAACAGTAATACCAAGAAAGCAAAAAATAGGTTGGGAAACAACTTCCAGACTTAGGAGAGCAACAGCTGGTTATCTTTCTGTGTCAGAGTTCCTTGTAAACTTGCAATTTACCTCACTTGCATAACTGAATGATTTGTTAACTCTAAATTGGAGTTGTTGCTTCACATGAAGATAGGTTTCTAAAAATCAACACCTTAAATTTCATGTTAGGGAATTTTAATCCTTATGTTTCAACTCTATTTACTTGCTGTCCAAACATGCTAGTTTTATGCTATTTTTGACTGTTTCACCTGCTTTTAAATTTCTTGTTAGCTGCATGCTTAAAACTTGCCCATCAATCACACTTTTGATCAAGAAGAAAATCCCTTTAAGAAGTATTTCACAGTTTACAGAATGTTTATTTTAACAGGTAACTAACTTGGGCAGACCACTGAAAACCTTTGGTACCGCTTCCCTGGACATCCAGTGGCCGAAAGAAATTAGTAATGGCAAGTGGCTGCTTTATTTGATGAAAATAGATTCCAAAGGACTGGAAAAAGTCTCCTGTCAACCTGAAAGTGAAATCAATAGTCTGCGTGTTTTGGTATGTTACCCTGTATGTCTTCTGTTTGTGAATTATTGAAACATGAAAGCACTGCAGCATGTGGCAGTAGGGCATCAGAACTTGCCTCCAGAAAGGTTTTTTGTTTGTCTTAAGCAGCTCACAAGCACAATACATGAACGATGTATCAAGGGTTTAGCTTATTAGGAGACTTCAGCTAATGAGGATAATGTGCTTAAGGACTGATAATCTGTCGTCATGGTGGCTGTTTTTGCGATGCGCACTACTGTCATAAGCTCTTACAGGATACAATCACTGATTGCTTTCACAAATTTCATCAGCATTATTGAAATCTATTCACAATAAACAGTCAACATCCCCCCCCCAGCCTAGGGGAATTCCATGTGCTTTTATTAACAAGGAAGAAGCCAGCTTGCATTTAAATTTCCTTATTTACAACAAATAAGAAAAAATTTCTCAACCAAATGTCAGGCACACTGAAGTGCTATATCTAGGTGTGATTTTTCCCCCCATATAATCTTAAGATCATTTTGGAAGAGTTCTAATTTCCACCATTAAAACTGCATGCCACATAAGCCCATTCTGGTCAGATCACTTCATCAGTTAATGAACTTTCATTGTAAGTGTAATTAATATACAGTTAAATCATCTACTGACTCCAGCAGAATCTTACTCTTTTAGCATAGTAACATTAATACTCTTTATGTAGAACAAAAATCGAAGTAACATCAAAAGCTTTATAAATCTAAACCCTTGACCTATCAAAGAAAGTAATCAGTTGACCTCTGTAGGTAATCTCAAATTCTAGTAGTTGTCCTGACTCTACTATTTGTAGTAAATGTGGGTAAGTAGGGATACATAATGGTGTCACTCATGCTGATCTTGGAATGAGAGAATACTCACGGAACTTGTTTCTCTGGTTGTATGGGGTCAGCATTAAGAGATGCCTATGATAGGTAAACTACTAGAACTTTTTCCTTCTTTTAGGAATCCCATAACTCAAGAAGGAAACGTGAGGTTGCAGAGAAGCAGACTACAGACAGCAGAACACTTTCTTTATTCTCAGAAAGAAAATACAAGACCTTGGTAAGCATATTGCTCCAATGTAGTCTTGTCAAATACCACCCTCTGCACTTCTAAGAGGGCTTTTCTGAGTTTGCCACGGTGAAAGAAGGTACTTCTTTGCTTTTGTCTTAAATCCAAGTATCAGTTCTTTTAAAATTCCCCATTTACATTATTTGCTGATGAGAGAAAAATGGGAAAGAATTTCTGCATAGTTACCTATATTAAAATAAACAGGTAATTGTATCTTCATTATATTTTCCAGTTGCTGTCAGTGCAAACAGAGTTTGGTTCCTGCGTATAAATATGCTGCATATAATCCAATTTTTAATCTCGGGCTTAAACAGTTTGTGAGGATATGTTTTTATTTACATATAGAAATTTGTAATTGCAGGACTGCAATGTGAATGCACGCTGTGTGGACATAAAATGTCCCCTGAAGGGTTTAGACAGCAAGGCATCTATAGTGCTGCGTTCCAGGCTGTGGAACAGTACTTTCTTAGAAGTAAGTCCCCTTACATGCCCTTTCTGGAAGGTCACAGCTGCTTCCTGTTCTGTGTCTGATTTCTGTATTTTATTTTGTAACAGGAATACTCCAAGATGAATTATCTGGACATTCTTGTTAGGGCTTCAGTCAGTGTTCCTGCTGCAGCTAAGAATGTTAAGCTCACAAATGAAGTTGCTCAGGTACGTTCAACATTTAATGCTAACCATACATTGTGGTTGTGATGTTTCCAGCTTAAATCAAAAGTTGAGGGGGAAAAAAGTCCAAACCAAACAAAATTGCATATAACCACCACCACTGAGCCAACCAAAGAAAACCCACCAAAAAACTACAACCAAACAAAACAGAAAAACGTCACATTTTAAAAGTAGCTAAGAGCTTAACTTCTTAACCAAGTTTTGAATTATCAATTGTTTTTGGTTGTATAAGTTCACTACCTTATTTAAATAACACCAGCAGGAACTTTTTCTTCAAAAACATTCTGTAGGTGAGAGAGAAGGCATCTTGTTAGAGATAAGACTATATAAACTCTAACAGTACATTAAACATGGTCCCTTCTGACATGCTCTTTCCATCTTGATGCATTTCTCTCCTTTAGGTGCGTGTTACTGTCTTTCCTGCAAAACCAGTAGCCCTTTATACAGGAGTGCCTTGGTGGATCATTGCAGTGGCTATTTTTGCTGGCATATTGATGCTTGCACTGTTGGTATTCTTACTATGGAAGGTGAGTTCTTATTCATCTGGTTATTTTATATTTCCTGATCTATAACTGACAAGACAGCATAATAATTAAGCAAATTATTAAGTATTATGGTTCGTATTTGGGTCTCAAAATAGAGCAAACTGCCCAAACCATACACTGCCTTTGAGTCTCAGTTTTGCAACATTTGGAATTAAAATTGGTTACATGGGAAGACTTGTTACAAAATTTTTCAGTTTCCACATCCTCACAAGATGAAGTATTTTGAGCTCTGTGCAACACTTGAATCAGAGCCTGTATTTACTTTGATGTGGATGGATACAGCTAATGGGAGCTTCTGCAGTTAGGTGTAAAATTTCATGTGAACTACCTACAAATGTTTTAGCAGGGCTTTGTTCCCAGTAGCATTAGAAATGCCATTGAACTGACAGTATCACAAAAGGCAATTTGTAAAATAAAAAGTTAAGTATCTATTTTTTAACTACCTTTGGCATTTTTACAACCAGTTGTGGTTCCAAGTATAACAGGGCTGTCCTTTTAGTTTTTAAGACATCGGCAGTTAGTATGTGCTGTTACAGGATAGCACAAGGTTACTTAGGATATTTTTCTTCACCTCTTTTTCCTATCTGTCACCTACTTTCTTCTGGAGAAACTGCAGCAATTAGCTTTGCTGAGGAGCTCCTATTTGCTACAGATTACTTATCACAGGATAGTTCTGATTTCCTGTGCAGTACTCCACAAACTTATTTCAGTACAGACTTCTTTCTGTTCTTTACTGCCAGCTGTGGACCTATATAGCTACTATAAAGTATAGTAGCTTTTCTTAAAAACAAAGCCACCAACCAAACACAAACAACAGCTCATTATCAATTTAACTAAGTGCTTCTGAACCAGTCTATTTTTACCTCAGGTTACTCTGTTATTCTACAGATTGAGTTTAGTCCAGGAAGTTCTCAGATCTAGAAACTGCTGAGACCTTGTGATTTTTTTTTTTTTTCCTCTTCTGGAGGGTGTGGGGAGAGGAGGACTGCAAAGGGATAATGGGAAGACAGTTCAGAGGTATTTTAAGTCAGTCTTAATAGGTTTGACTTCTTCCAGTCCACAAAAATTGACTAAATACCTTGCTTCCTTGTAGTGTGGTTTCTTCAAGAGAAATAAGAAAGATCATTACGATGCCACATATCACAAGGCTGAGATCCATGCTCAGCCATCTGATAAAGAGAGGCTTACTTCTGATGCATAGTATTGATCTACTTCTGTAATTGGTAATTGATGGTATTTTTTAATGTTTAACTGTGGCACATGCTCTGGTTGTTGCAGTGGCTAACTATGGAGCTTTCATTGCATACGCTCTATTAACTTTTGGATTTCAAACTATCATGCTTGCTCATTCTGTTGATAGATTTTTCACTTTTGGTGCACGTGAACACACACAGGCATTTACCTTGGTCTAAAAAGCTTCTTGTTTATTTCTTTAGCAAATGTTGATTTCTTGCAATGGTTTTTAGTCTTGTTTTTAATTTATGTTTTAGCAGTACACATAAGTTTTTTTTAAGTTTGAGAGATGGTAATCAACACTGCGGAGTTAAGATGCAAAGCTAAGACTGTGGACAACAGATAAACTTGCTTTACTAACCGTTAATGCATGCTAATAGGTACATGTTGCTTATAAAGAAAAGGGTTTTCATAATGAGAATTGCTGCGGAAACATCTGTTTTTCTTCAGTTCTAAGGTATACTTTTCTAGGAACACACTTTCTTCTGCTGAAGCTACTAGATGCATGATAATTTATGCTCCTAGCAACCTTTATTCAACTTGAGATATTACATGCATGTACATTATATTAATAAGTGATGCTTGGGATGAGGGAGTGGGGAGGAATAATTAACTAAAATATGTCATAAATGTTTAATGAACTCTTAACTAAGCAGTAGCTAAAGATTTGGTCCATGTCTTGGTGCAATTTTTTTAAATTCAGTCCCATGTAAATTCTAGTATTTTTTTAAAAACAAAACAGCAACCAAAAAAAAACACAACACCCCACAACAAAAACCGAGCCAACAACCAGACAAAAAGAAAAACCCCAGCACCACAAATACTGTGAACAAAACCGCTTTAATATTTTTCCCTCTAGCAGTACCTAATGACAGCTGGATGGCACAACGTCTCTTAACCTTGATTGATGTCAGTGACCCATGAGCATGTTAAGTTCAGTATCTACCCACCATCATCTTTGGAATTCTGTGGGCATAACTCCATTTTGTTTTGAAAATTAATTTTAATCTATTCATCAATATTTAAAATCAGTGTTTACAGTGGCTTTGAATAAAAACTTGCAGGGCACAAAAACTGCACTAGGTTTCATGTAGGGAGACTTGCGTCATGGCACATTACAGAACTTTCCAATTACGTCTTTTTTTTTTTATCCTGTGGCAAACTCAGCAAGAGCCAGGTTCTAATACTGTGTATGGGTAGTTAATTCAGGTGACTATAGTTGAGATGGTGCTTTGAAAAACAAGGCCCTCATGCAACTTTTCTTGAAGGTCCTGGAAATCTTTGTTTGTCTTTAAAATATGCCACTGTACAAGACGATGCCACCTTTGATTCAGGAGAAGCAAGCTTTCCTGAACTGTATCTACGGCTTCATGTAGCATTACATTCTTTATGACTGAAAGCTTTATAGTAGACTTAAAAGACTGGTAAAACAAATGCAGGAAGCTAGTGGGGGAGTATTTCTAAGATATTAAATTACTACCACATTGTCAGACCATGTCATTTGTCTTCAACTGCTGCTTGCACAAGTAATATACACCCACTGGTTCATGTTTTTACAGCTACACATACTACATTTTTGGTCTACATATTTTTCAGTTTTCTTACCTGTGCAGAACTTATCTCTGTAATTGTAGTACTTTGGCAGCAACTTTAATCTAATCTGTTCTTTTTCTTCTCTGCTGTAGTGCGGGTTCTTCCAGCGTTCCAGGTACGAAGACAGTGTCCCCCGGTATCATGCTGTAAGAATTCGAAAAGAAGAGCGACACAAAGATGGGAAATACAAAGAGCTCGAGACAAAACAGTGGTTCACAAAATGGAATGAAAATGAAAGTTATTCTTAGAGAAAAATTCTTCTCATCACAAAGTTCAGAGAGAAGTTAAAAGTTTTATTAATGGAATATTGATGGAGTTAGACCTATGAACACTATTGACATTCACCATTTGATTGTAGATATTACTACTTATATTGAGGCTTTTGTTTGCACAGTTAACATTGCTTCAAAAGACTTTACTTGCATTATTTAATTTCCAGACTGCCTCTTTCCCCCCTTCAAATCTAACTCCCACTTCAGAAGATGCTGTGTTGATTTGGGGTCTTTTCCTGCAAAATGTGCAAAACCACTACAGCAGACCTCTTCATGTGATCCTAATCTCCTTCCTAGGGGTGCAAGGAATGGACAGTTAAGGTCAAGATAAGTTCTCCATCCTTCCCTCAATGCATAGTCCATTATAAACACACAGTTGCCTTAACACATCTTGGCAAGTAGACTTTGAAGACCTGCCAATCTACTTTAAACTTTGCCTACTGCAGTAGTTAGGGCTTAACAAAAAGCATCGTCTTTAAATTACATGTGCAATAGGTCATTTTGCTCAAATTGTGTGACTCTTGGTCACAACAAATAAACACAAGTTTGTTTTGTTGTGTTTTGTTTCTTTTTTGCTTGAGGTTTTTTTTTTTGTTTTGGGTTTTTTTTTAAGAGAGGCTTGAGTATTAGATGTACTTTTTGTATATACAAATTTTAGTCATTTTTGTATTTATTTTTTGTTATAAATCATTGTCTTTGACTAACTATTAGGCCAAAGACTTAACTGAACTTTCAAGTCCACTGTGTTTTTGAACTTCAGCTTATGAGACCTGAGGCTATCACTGCATTTTAGTAAGTCACTGAAGGTGCCAATGCTTTCTAAAATTGTAAATATTTATTCCAGTGATGTGTATGGGAGCTTTTTCCTCATACTTGTAACTTTATGTACTAGGAATCATCAGGTCTTGTAACATGATCTGTATATTTCTTCAGACCTTTGAACAATTTGGACACCAAACAGAAGAAAGGGGTTTAGATACAGTTCTATACTTACTGCAAGTGAGAGGTTCTCTGGAAACAGCCTTCCAGCTTCATAAGAAATTCCTGTTTGGCCGAGGCATTGACTACTGCAGCTGTCACATAGCACTTGAAGGAGGCTCTACATGCCCAACTTACCTTAACTAACGGGATCTGAGCTGATCCACGTTGAGACTACTGAATTGTCTTGAATACCTGAATGTTGATAAAAGTAGAACCACAATGTTGTGTTTATCAGTAATCTAGTTATTGTAACATAACTGCTAAAACTATTTAAAGAGTTTACTTTTTTACCCATGTTCTAAAGCTTTGGTACTATTTAAGAACAAAAATCTAGTTCACAGTTGTTTATTCCATGCGAAACAGAATTCTGCTCAAAAAGTATGCATGTTAAGTGCTAGCAGTTTCAACTATGCAAAACCCTCTTGGTACTTTTTCCCCTCATAGGGTAAAAACCTGCTAGGAGGGCAGCTGTCAAGTGTCTTTACTACTAACTTTGAACATACCTTATTTAAGGTGTGGTCACCTAAAAAGTTATTAGAAAAAGTGCATTAATTTAATAGACTCTTCTTCCATTAGATAATCTCGGTGTGTAGTGACATTATGAACACTTACATGTGTATTTATCTGTTACCTGGTTTTTGTGCTTTTACAATTCTAGCTTATTTGCTGAAAGGCTCAGCAGCATCAGAAGCCAGGCTAGTCAGAGCTAAGCCTGACAAGTAGCCTTGGATTTAAAAGCAGATTGTGTCCCTCACCTACAAACATGAACATTTTAGCGGTGTTAACCTGCAAATTCTTGAAAAGTAAGTCCTGTCATTGGTATACATTTATCTCAAACTTTTCTTGTACCAGGTAGCAGTGCTACGTTCAGAATTACCTGTGGATATTTGTATAGAAGTGTGAAATAAATTTTTTTTTTTATTAAACATTGGTGTGGTAGTAGTGATTTCTTACCATAATGATCTGAGGTAGCCATAGCCAAGTTCACTAGAAGAATAAGGTGGAAGCTGCAAGCTGTAATGAATTGTCTCACGCTCAATATTGCCATGACTGTGGGTGTCCTCCCCCATGCAAAGGGCAGATAAGGCAGCTGCAGGAGATAACACGCAATCTCTTGCTCACAGACTCTCCGCTGGCTGCTGTAGTTCCCAGCTGTCCTGGGTTTAGCAGTAGCAGTCAGTTTTTCTCCTTCTTAGTAGCTGGTGCAGCGCTGGGTTTTGACTTTCAGCCTGGGAACAGAGCTGGTAACACGGATGTTTTTAGTTGTTGCTAAGTAATGTTTACCCTGACTAAGGACTTTGTGAGTCTCATGCTCTGCCAGGGACGAGGGGAGGCTGGGAGGAAGCAGAGACAGGACACCTGACCCAAGCTAGCCAGAGGTATTCCATACCACAGCATGTCATGCCTAGGGAGGTAACTGAGAGTTACCTGGAAGGGCATGGGCTCTCTTTGGGGTGGGGGGGTGGTGTGGGGGGTATCGAACTTGTTTGGTGAGTGGTATTGTATTCTCTTCCCTTGTTACTTTCTCTTATCATTATCATCATTGGTGGTAGCAGCAGTGGTTTGTGTTATACCTTAGTTACTGGGCTGTTCTTATCTCAAGCCGTGGGAGTTACATTCTCTCGATTCTCCTCCCCATCCCTCCGGGAGCGGGGACGTGGGTGGGGGGGAAGGAAAGAAAGAGGGAGGAAAGGTGCGGGGAGTGAGTGAACGAGCTGTGTGGCTCGGTTTAAACCACGACACCAGCATTAGGATAAAGCAGGCTCTGGTAAAGCATCAAGTGTCTGCTCTCCCATAAGGCAGAGCTACCCCCTCCTCTCACCTCTCTCCACACTTCACCTCTGCTGCCCAGGGTACTTAGAATGTGTGTGGTCTTCTAAAAGCTCCCTGGCCAGACAAGTGTTTCTGTAACTAGGAAAGATGGATGCATCCCCCCAAATTAGTCAAGGACTTCACATACCTGCCTGTAATTAGCAGTGGAAGTTTGATACTCATAGCCACTTACATGATTGCAGGGTACAGCTTCAACTCCACCAAAAACACCCCCCAAAACCAAGACACTCCCTGGCCCCAAAAACCAAAACCAGGAAAGCCAAAAAGATGAAGAAAAACAGAGGAAGCCTGTGTTTTATCTCCACTTTTAAGACACTAACCCTCAGAGGATGCTTGGCTTGCCTTTGCTGGGAGAACAGCTAAGTAGCTCATTAAGAGGAAGTACAGCACAAATACAGTATATTAGATTTTATATATGCTATATAGTACTAGATGTAGTACATACTACATACACAGTAGAACAGTACTGTATAGGTAATTGTATGCACATTGTATATATATATGCATACATAAAATGTACTATATTTTAATTTATTTAGTGTGTGTGTAGTAGTGTGTGTATATATAAATCTATATATAAAATAAACACGCTACATAGCCTAAATAGAACCCTAGTAAATTGCAATATCTTCACATATATTTAATTGTCACAGCACAGGACCCATACCTTATGAGAGAAGCTTTCAGTAGCAAGGGCTATCACAGCATCATTTCAGTCATTGCCTCTGCAGAAGTTAAGTTACATGTGGAAGAGGAGACAGAACAGGGTGCCTGGACACAAAAGCCAAGAATCAGCACATAATGTGAAGAGCAGCTTTTGGAAGCAGCACTAGAACACCAATCCCCACTTGAAACACCCACCTTACAATGCTGTCTCTTCAGCAATGTGTCTTAACTAAAAGGAACAGACTACACAGAACCAGAAGGCTGCTTAGATACAACCAGCTGAAATAACTTCTCCCAGCACAGAGTAGGCAACAGGACAGTGTCAGCAGCCAGTTTGCAAAACCCAGGAGAACAAACTGTGATGAAACAACCTCGTGGTGCTCTAAGCCAGAACAGGCACATGTACATGTCAACTTGCCAAGCAATGCACTCTTGGTTGACAAGAAGAATGTGGGCAGTGCTGCTGCATAAGCAGTTGCTTCAGTTTTTATGCCAGTTCTTGGTCATCTTTAAACGTCCATTTGTCTCCCCCCGGTTGTGGATTTGTAATTAATTCTATACACCTTTTATAACCTCCTCATAGCCTTGGCTGGAGTCCTAACCATGATCCTGGTGAGAAAAACACAGCAACTGCTTACCTTGAAAAACTGCCACAGAAATCTGCCTTAAAGCCCCAGTCAGGGTGTGATGCTGTTGCTGTACAGGGCCTGCCATTTGTGTTTTCCACACACAAAGCTAGATCCTGTTCCTCCTTAATTTTCTAGCTCTGAGGTGTCCTTGCTGCTGCTTACCTACTGCAGAACAACATATAGCCCATCTTACCACTGATACACAGCATTAACTACTTATTTCCTCCTCACCTCTCAGTGTCTTCAGGGGATAGGGGAGAAAGGGACAGAAAAGTCAAATACTTTTGCCAGGACTGTATGAAATAATGCACAACTTTTAAGTGGATTAAAAGAAATGCTTGTGGGGTATTGCTTAGTTTCTTGCAGTGGAGGAGACCAACAGCTGACACAGCTGAGAAGTGTTATCATTGCCAATGGCTTACAAGACAAGCTTGCGGCTGATTCCAAGCTTAGCAGGGAGAAACAGCATAAAAATCGCCATCCTGGACTAGTCCACAGACACACCTGAATCAGCATCCTGACTGATGACGGCCAAGAGTTAAGCAGCATGATGGTGACACCATGCTGTTCCTGTTCCCACAGAATATTAGTGCTCAACTTCAGTAGCTATGTAGTGTAGTTGTCCTGTGGAAGAAGTCATCCATGATAATAATAAAATTTCTCCAACTGCCTTCTGATCTTCAGTCACAAAGTTGAACATGGCAAGAATTCACAAACTCCAAAGTTCACTTATATACTGAATAAAAATAGATGACCCCATACATATGTTCTTGAATCTACTACAATTTGATAACTCACACAGAAACCCCTTCATGTTTCTGACCAACTTGCCTGCCATTTTTGTATCTTTTTATTTCTACTTCTAAAAAAAGATACCAAAGCCACATCAAGCTAATCCTAAGAATCTTCTAGCATATCAAACCCCTAAGAATAATAATGACAAGCCTTTGTGCAGAGTAAGTACACAAGCAGAAGAGAGACACAGACAGGACAACCAGATGACTGTGCAGACACCATAGCAAGACATAAACCACTGAAAGAGAAAAAAAGATATTCTATGGATATCTATACCTGTCAACTTAAGGTTTTTTCTTTATCTATGATGTGCCCATTTTGGAGGGAAGGGAGGAAAAGAAATAAGTACCAGTACATGCAACAACCAAGAACAGTGCCTTCCAGTAAGGGGCTATTTATAGTATTGCCTTAACAAACTAACAGCTCTGTCTGGCATACCCTGCAAGAGTGCTTCCAACTGCCTTATTAAAGCTTACACTGAAAACCAAAAACAATTAAAAAATTAAAAAGTGTAATGCTTACATTCAAATTAACTGCTATGTTTTCAATTATCTTACAGTCTAATTTGTTCTGTCCCACTTAAATTTCGGATCCAAATATAATTTCAGGAACACCAATAAGCAGGACTGTGAGTAGAAAAATGCCAGATGACACAAATAAGGCATCTCTCCTTTTTTGCTTGTGTAAGATTTTACAGACTTTAGCACATCAGAACTCCAGCTCATGTCACACTGGATCATATCAGAGTTTACATGGATCAGTCTGGTCAGTGGTGTGAACAAGACCAAGACAATGCCTTCAGGTAAACAGAGGTTTGTTCTGCTCTGAACACATAATTTAAATAAATATCCACAATTCCTTGTCCACAGTTACTGCTCACCCAGCATGATTTTCCCTGAGAAAAGTGCTCACTGTTTACATTATTGAGAATGGGCTTAGAAAACGCGATGCTTTATTTAACCTCTGACAGCCCTTGCTACATATTCTGCTTGGGGACTGATATCTAAATATAACTTCAGGCAGTAGGCCAATTTTTAAGGTATGCCGTTAAGCCGAAACATCAGGCATCAGGACAGTAACATACAGGCATAAAAGATGAAGCCAACTCAGAGCCATCATAAGAAATTGCAACAATTTACAAATACCCAACTTACTGCTTGTAGGCACTGTTTTAAACTAGTGCTGGTTCACAACTGAGGGGCCATTATGAAATGGTTTTAAAGCACAACAATTTGTAAGTAGAGTCTCAACTATAAAACTCAAGTTACTGGTTGATGCTTCCGGGGTGACCTACAAGGAGCAATACAGCAAAGCCAGTCAGTAACCTGTACTGTGTAGAAGACTTGCAGAGACAGATAAGCTGTTTGGTCACCCCATTAGCCACCATTCCCCAGCCAGAACAGAACAAGCCATTCATTTCTTGGCACAAGATGAAGGCACAGCCTCATTACAGACCAGATGAAGCAGTCCAATCCTGAAATACTGCTTCACTTTGACACACTGCCACTGGAGGCAGACTAGATCAACGTTCTGTAGTTCAACGCAACAGTAAAAAAAACCCCAGCCCCTGAACAACAAACCCAACACCTGAATTCATTATGGTATCTTCATCTCTCTAATGGGAGGCTCCAAGCAAGCCAACAGAGGACTGAAGAGATCAATGTGCCAGAAACAGCAAGCAGTTCCCACTCTAGTGGATACCATCTATCCTCACTGTCAGGTCATGGACAACTCACAGGTACAAAACACATTACAACACACATTTAAAGGAAACCAAGCAACATATAAGAGTTGATTTCATATGATAAACTTATGGGGCAAATACAAGCACCCACAATAAAAGCAGCAAATTATATAGAACCAGATCTATTGTACTGCATCGTATACGATTTCGATTACAGGATTCAATATCTACACTGCAGTACGCTTTTAATCACTCTTAACTGCCTTTATTTTAATGTTCTAGATATTTCTACCTGAATAGCTCAAGAAACTATTAAATACCACTGTTTAGTACCTCACATACTGCATTAGTATCTTAACAGCCAATTGATATAGTGTGACATACGATTCAAGTACTCTTTAACCAATAAAGCCACGTATTGCGCTAGCTGACAGATCGGGAGTATATCTGTGCAGACAGAAGCCCTATTTCCCCCCCTATATTTTTCTGCTTCTCTTTTCCGAGACACATTATCCCTCCCCTCCTTTCTACCACCCGCACGCTGCAACCCACCGAAGGGACCCCGGAGCCCACAGCGCCCCTTCGCAAACCACCGCGCCGCCAAGCCGACACGCACACGGCAGTTAACCCACTGCTGGAGCCCCGCAGGTAAGGCGCTGCCCTCACGCCGGCCGGCTGCGGTGCGAACCAAGCCGCTACTTTTGGGGTTTCCGTAACCTGCCCTCGCAGCCCCGCGGCTCCCCGCCGCCACAAAGGCGCCCCCCGCCCGCCCCAGACCAAGGCGAGGGGCAGCGGCAGCTCCTCGCTCGTTCCCCGTCCCCGAGCCCGCCGTTTACCGCGCGGGCCAGCCTCCCGGCCGGCGCTTCCACAGTGGGGTGCAGACACACAGGGCACCGCTCGGCCCCGCTAGAGAAACCGCTACCTCCGGTCCCCTCACGGCTTCCCCCTCCGTGAACGCCCCGCAGCCCGACGCGGGGAAGGCGGCAGCGGCCCGCTCCGTACCACCACCGCACCTGCTCGAGGCTGGGCTCTTGCCCGCACGGAGCCGAGACACAGCGGCCGCTCCGGGGCTGCTACTCCGCCGGCGTGGACAGAGGTGCTGCCGGCGCCCTCCCCTCCCCTCCGCTCCCTCGGAGCCGCCCTCCCCTCCGCCCCATCGCCGCTGCGTGGGGCTGGGCCGTGAGGAGACACCCACGTCTATCGGGCACCTCCTCTCGGTAGCGCGGCAGAGGAGGCCGCGGCCTGGGCAGGGGCCGGGGGAGCTAGCGTGGCGGGAAATGGCGGCCGGGCCGGGCTGAGGTGAGACGAGACCGCGCCATGAGGCTGCTGCGCGCCTTGCTGCGCGGGGCCTCCTCGGGCAGCATACCGCAGCAGGTGGACTTCTACTCACGCTTTTCCCCGTCGCCGCTCTCCATGAAGCAGTTCCTTGACTTCGGTGAGTCCTCCCCGGGCCGAGCACCGGGAACAATCCGCTCCGCACCGGGCCGAACCCCCGCCCGTCCGGCCCGCAGGTGCTTCTGAGGAGTGCGGGGGTGGCGGGGGGGGAGGCTCCCCTCCCGCCGCGCTGCTGCTGTGGCTGCCGCTGCTTGGTGCGGTCCTTTCGCGCAGAGGAGCGCTCCGTTTCCTTCCGGGCGAAGGGAGCCCAGCTGCCTCCTTACCCGGGGGCTGGAGCCGGCGCTAGGCTGAGGTTCAGCTGAAACCCCCATGTTTGGCATCGCAAGACCTGCCGAGCTGGGGAGGGGGCGGGGCAGCTCCGAGCGTTGGTGCTGCTGGGGCGCGACTCGGACAGGGGGGTTGTAGACGAGGCGCTGGGAAGAAATTGTTCCCTGTGAGGGCGATGAGGCCCTGGCACACGGTGCCCAGAGAAGCTGTGGCTGCCCCATCCCTGGCAGTGTTCAAGGCCGGGTTGGATGGGGCTTGGAGCAACCTGGTTTGGTGGAAGGTGCCCCTGCCTGTGGCAGGGGGTTGGAGCTGGATGAGCTTTCAGGTCCCTTCCAACAGAAATCATTCTATGATGTGTTAAGCCTTTTGCACACTAGCAACGTGCAGCCTTGTGAGGTGTACCAAGCACAACAACATTGACCTTGGCCGGAGCTGAAGCAGTCATGACCCCAGTCACATGCCTGTGCCCTACAAAAACACCCTACCCAAACGTTGTTGTTGTAGAAGATGTGTGAAAGAAGGACCCATGCTGGAGGACTGGCAATCTCAGTCTCTTACTGAGTGTAAGAGACAGGATACTCTTACACTCCCTGCTAAAACCACTTGTAATGCCCCCAGGTTTGACTGATGGCTTGGAAACAAAATGGGTCACCAGAATTGTTCTGCTTCAGAGCAGACTACAGAGAGAAAGGTCTTGTAAGTCCCACTGAGACACTTTTTCAAAGCCCCTGGATGGAGCCATACTGTAATACATTCTGTTTCTGTACCCAAGGCACTCTCATGTGCATATATGTTTATATAAATGTTGTATACAAACATTTAACTAGTTAATAGTTGTATTGCTTTTTACATTTTTGTAAGTAAAACATAACTGAGAGCTAATCCTAGAACCCCGGACTTTGTACAAGTAGGAAGACTTACAAAGAAAAGTTGCTCTTAACTATCCACAGTAATTTCATCCATCTATTCAGTGTTTCATACACTGCAGTAAAATGTGTCCAGTATTTAGAACTCCAGATTTGTACAGAAACCTCACCATATATTCTGTTACTACCATACTCTTGAGTGAAGAATTGTGCAATTAAGAGTTCACCTTGACCTGCATTATTTTACCACTAAAATACCAATAAAATAGTGCTTACCTTAAAACAGGTGTTATTTTCAAGCCACAGTATTTCCCCATATCAGAAGTTAGGCTACTTTTTTTCTGTGAATTCCTGAACATAAGGTAAATACAATCTTGAAATTTTCTTCTCTTTTGCTTTTAATAACAGTAAAAATTACTAAAGGCAAAAAATTAGGAGAGTGCAAGACTTTCAACAGTATCTGTTTCTGAGACATTCTGTAGCCATTACAATCTGATAGTGTTTTCATCTGAGATTTTTTTGGCTCCTTTCACTGGAGTGAGAATAGTCAAAGAGGAAATCATAAAATCTGGTAATGCTAAAAAAAGAAAAGTCTGCTTCTACTTCCTCCAGGTTTTGATCCAGCAAATGAAATATTCCATCAGCAAATTTAGGTCTGGATCATACATGTCAGTCATATCTTGGGTTGTAAGTGCACAGTATTTTCTGTAGGAGTCTCATCCATTCCTTGATGGATACGGACAGGCTGTAGCTGCACACGGAAGCAAAGTCATTTGCCCATTCACAGAAGTCTTGCATACCCTAAGCTGTCTTCCATATATGACCCCAGATTGCAAAGATACAGCCTCCGGATAAGAAACTAATTTGTGGAATATCATTTGCTGAGTATATGAGGCATTTGAAGATGATCTTTCTAACACCTTCAGTCTGACTTGTTCATGAAATTTTACTTGAGAAAAGAGACAGGCCAGGAAGAGTCAGGCCTGAAATGCAGTCTGACTAGGGAGAAATATGAAAAATTTCTGGATAGAGGTCATATGTAGGCAATGCATAATATTGGTGTCACTGTGAGGAACTTCTTGTCAGCTGTTCACTTTTTTATTAAGTTAACCAACATCCTCTCATCAGTGTAGTTTGTAACATATGAGTCTGCATGCATTAAACTAAACTTCTCCATTTCAATTTGGTGAAGATTTCTCCTGTTCAAGACACTCCAGCTTCCTCTTTTCAGTGCCCCTTCCTTTAATCTTCATCCCCAAATCCCCCTTGACAAATGGAAGAAGTGAACTGAGCAGAAACACCAGAGTTAGTTTTTAGGAGTTAGCTGTTGTGAAACACCAAGCCTGAGGTATGTACTTATCTGCAGCAGATGAACAAGTTAGTAAGTTCAGATGCTGTTTACATGATACTCTGAAGTCTAGAAAGAAGTCTGAGAATAAAGTACAGCATTTCTTAGCCTCTTCCTCACTCAGCACCCTCCTTTCTTGCTTATTTAAAACAAGTGTGGGAGTAAATTTAGGTCTTGATCTTAGTAACCACATTTACTTGCCATCCCCATTTAACTGCCACCCACACAGATCATACCTGTCCTTACAAAAGGATAGGTGAGTTGTCAACAGATGCAGTAATTCAGCTTTTAGCTTTTAAAAATGTAAAAAAATTATGACGTAAATATATGGGAGATCTACTGTCATAATGACTAAGCACTGTAGCTGTTCATTCATTTCTCTCAATATTTGAATTCATTTCTCTGTCTTCTGTTCCTGTAAGACTGAATTTAAACTACAACAGATCTAGCTGAAAAGGAGGTAAACATTACAGAATTTATTGTCTGTAAGTGTTCCAATATGAGTTACGGTAATTCAGTAAGATCAGTGATCGAGAAGGGTGTCCGGACCATACTTTCTCAAGCACCGTTCCCACAGTTTCCTGTGCTGGTTTCATGAACCTCTCTGACATGCTCAGAATGACATACTGTTACAGTCAATGTTTGCTGCAAATAAAATGAACCCTTTACATGGATAAAGCGGTATGAAAGTTGAATAGTATGGGTCTGCAACTGTTGCACTAGTTTCTATTTATATATTGTTACCACAACAGGGCTGGTAGGTTTCAATATGAATTTACATTTTGAAATATAAATAGGCTGCTGCTGTGAAAGAAATACTGGCTTACCAGGCTGGCCGAGTCAACTTTATAACCAAACCACAGACCTCTTATGCAAGAAAGTAAGAGTTTGTGTAGTTCTCTACCATACGTACTTGACTTTATTATGATGTTGTCATATATTTATTTTGGTCTTAGGATCTGAAAATGCTTGTGAAAAGACTTCATTTATGTTTCTGCGACAAGAGTTGCCTGTGAGACTGGCAAACATAATGAAGGAAATAAGCCTGCTTCCAGACAACCTCCTGAGAACACCTTCAGTTCAGCTAGTACAGAGCTGGTAAGAAGATCATACCTTTAAGGGTGATCTTAGGTGTATGCACACGTTGGAGGAACTTGTTCTCTTCTAGAGAAAGAACATTTCACATGCTTGTTACATGAACATCACCTATTTAGACTGAGTAAATACCCCAATGTGACATAAATCAGGAATTAAATTTACAGACTTGGAAAAAACCATAGGAGCAACTAGAGGACCCACAAAGGAATTAAAAAGGAGTGCAGAGAGTCATGTATGAGAATTCAGTAAAAACAAAAATTCACCAGAACAATGTTTAATAAGGAACTTACCTAAATTGTAGAAGCTGGTTGAAGAAACCAACAGAAGCAGGCTAAAGCACAAAATGCTTGCAGAAGGTAGTAGAAACCATTTAAAGGACAGGTTATTGCAATTTGAGAGTAAGGGTGCAGCAAATACAAAGAAAGAGCAATGGGAAGCTCCCAAAGTCAAACTATGTAAAACAACAGAAGGAATACGAGGCTATTAAAATAAAAAAGACATCCTTTGAAAAGTAGAATTTGTTTTGAGGTAAAGAACTTGCAAGTAAGCATAAACTTCTGTAAAATGGAAGGAAAACAAAGAGACTTCTTGGCAACTGCTAAAGGCACATGGCTATTTGGAAAGACAAAGTTAAGAGAACAGAAAATCTGCCAGTGAATAGTGGGATTGATTAGATTACTGAATATAAAAAGAGCTATCAATCAAGATGGAGGCTCTTAATGAAACATGAATGCTTAAATTCTTATGATCCTAAATGACATTGATCAAATGGGAAATGAATTCCACATGGACAAATGCAAAGTGGAGCACAGAGAGGAACCTCCTCTCCCTGTATGTCTGCTTGCTTGCAATGGAAAAAGACATTTTGGTGCTACTGGCGATATTTTTCTGAATGTGTCAGTTGATGAGCAAGAAGGCAAATAGTGTTAGGAACTAAGTAGCAAATAGGGAGGAATATAATTGTACCACTGTGTTAGCCCATTATTCCTCTGAATTACATGCAGTTTTAGTCGCTCTGTCCTGAACAGAAAAGACCAAGAGGCATAATCAGAGGGTTGGAACAATTTCTACGTGAGGAGAAACCAAATAGAATTCTTCAGCTTGGAAAATACACATCTAAGGAAAGAGATGGCAGAAATAGTTAAATCATAAACCAGCTGGGAAGATTTTCTAACAGGGGGCTCACTGGGGCTGCAAATAAGTGATCACCTACTGGGTTTAAAACAAGGAAGATCTCTTATGCATTCTAATGAAATTGTTGAATTCATTGCTCTGGAACTTCGGAAGAAAACATGAATAGATTCAAAAGGGATCTAACAGAATTCTCAGGGGATAGGGCAACAGGATACACCAAATACAATGATTTGTAAACAAGCAACTTTGGAAGAGCATAAATTACTAACCCAGGGGATCTGGGGAGGCATATTAGAATTGGTCTTTGTCACGTTTTCTTTCATTTAAAGGTATGTCCAAAGTCTTCAGGAGATCCTTGACTTTAAGGATAAAAGCTCAGAAGATTTGGAGGCTGTTCATAGGTAAGGATTTGCTGTCACATTATGATGATAATGTTATGTAGAAGAACTGACAAGAAAACAATAGCTTAAGAGAAATCTCAGCTATCTCCCATCCTAAAGAACTGCAGAAAGGTCACCACCTCTTCCCCAAAAGAGGGTGCATTAAAGTATGAAACAAAGCACTTCTGTGCCCTGTCAGTCTGGTCAGGGCTTTTTTTTTGTTACACTGAAGAAGCTATGAATATGTTAAACTTCACCGAATGTTTGCCAGTTCCTTACTTGTAATGGTGGAACTGATTTATGGCACTTTTAACCTGTAGAGTAGGTTTGTTCATCCCTGGCTGACCGTTAACTGTCATTTGACAGGCATGGGATGATCTGCATGAAAATGGTTGGCACAGTTTTTTTCTGGCAGTAATCAAGATAATAAATAAATAATAATTTTAGAAATAATCAGTAATTGTTGAGTACTGATTGTTTCAACGCTAGTTGCTTGAAATATGCTGTAAAGACTGACCTGTATTCATACTGCTGTAGGCAGACCTATGATAATCCTGTACGTATCAGTCTTCATTTTTGTAGGCAGATACTGTTTGCGAGAGTATTAAATTCATTTGCAAGTGGAATACTAACAGTGTATTCATTTTAGTTTTACAGATACAGTGATAAAAATCCGGAATCGGCACAATGATGTAATTCCTACGATGGCTCAAGGAGCGATAGAGTACAAGGAAAGCTTTGGCATCGATCCAGTGACCTCACAGAATGTGCAGTATTTTTTAGACCGTTTCTACATGAGTCGCATTTCAATTAGAATGCTCCTTAATCAACATTGTAAGTGCCATTGTAGCAAGGATGGGAAATGAAACCTGTGCTGTGTCAGTATATTTTCCTTTAATTTTTAAGTGCTTAATACGTACTTAAGTGCTTCTTAGAAGTACGCTATTTGCCTCATTATTTATAAACTCATTCTTAATACAGTTCTTAAAATACTAATAGTAGGCTTTCAAGTATGGTGAAGATTGGAATTATAGAGCGCCTGTACATTTATATTTAGAAAACCAGAAGACAAATGAAAATTATAAAATTATATTGGGTATTAAATAATATTTTCCTTTTTTTTTTTGGCAGCGTTACTGTTTGGTGGGAAAAATAATCCAGCTCATCCAAAACACATTGGAAGCATTGATCCTAGCTGCAATGTTGTTGAAGTTATTAGAGGTAAAGTCAGCAGATAAGAACAAGAATCCTGAAAACTTACATGGATGTCTGTACTGAGAGCCAATACACATCTTGGTATTTGTATATTGTTTAGTTCTTGCCTGCCTGAAGCAGAAGTTTCATTTCAAGTTTTGTCACTTTTCCCTATAAGCTCAGTTTTTGTGAGAAAGTACAAAATGTTCCTGACAGCGCACAGTGTTTTGAAGTCTTGGTTTTCTTTTTAGCAAACTATAAGGGAGAAAACTAAAGGAGGGGGAAATGTAACTTTCTGTGTTTTTATTATAGATGGCTATGAAAGTGCCAAAATACTTTGTGATTTATATTACATGAGCTCTCCAGAACTCATCCTTGAAGAGTTGAATGGTAAGTGGATATGGGATGAGGCACTCTCTTGAACATAGTTATGGCTTCTTCTAAAGTAGCTGGTGGTGAAATGTTCTACTTACACTTTTCATGTAGTTAATGTGTTCTCTATATCTGCTGTCATAAATAAGTTGTTTGGTTTTTATTTCTTAAATCTGGCAGAAGGCTTTCCCTGTGCCTCCCTTTAATTGGAAAAACTGAAATCAGTAGAAAGATTTTTCACACTACAGCTGTTGATATAACAGATTTTAGCAGCCTGCTTCCCTCCCTAATGTTTCTTGCATGTCTTTACCCTACACTGTCTATTGTATCTCACACTTTACATTTCTTGTGACACTTTTTAAGATTTATACTAAACATTCCATTCTAATTTCTCTTGCTTATTCAGCTATCATGTTCCTGTAGTTGTAATTAGATGTAGTATACTCGAGTCATAGTAAAAAATATTTGGACATTGGCTGACTTGCAGAAAGCTTACATCTGTGTTGCTATGAACTCAGAGGTCAGCTATTGTCCTCATAATCCTGCAGAATGCTAAAGAGCCTTTCTGACGTTGCTTACTGGAGTACATTTAAAGATACTAAATTCCAAGTTCAAACAGACCTACAAAAACAAGCAATCAGAATTGCTCCTACAAGTAATTGTGAAAGCCAAATTGCAATCCCAGTAACTTGGCCTATGCAGCTAAAGGCAAAGGAAGTGTGACCTTGAGTACACATCCCAGATTTTCTCTTCCTACTGTACAAAACCTGTCATTTTGTATCTAGGTTAAAGGGTTTACCTCTCTTTGTCTTTGGGGCATGATGCTAAAAACATTTGTAGGAAACTGTCAGTCACACTAGCTAATTGTACTGAGGGGTCATTTAATGGTGTAGGTGCTTCGGAAGCCAGAACAAACAGTTGAGCATTTATAAAAGGAGTGACCTTTTGCTCAGTGAATTGCGAAGGCAAGTTAAATCTGATCCAGGCCAAATGCATGTTCCCTGCCCACAGCTGAGAGTGAAGACCATTATTTAAAAGTTAGGCATGGGATTTGGGGGTGGAGGCATGGAGGGAAGCAGTTAACTTAAGGACAGGAACCAGACATGTTTTAAAGTGTGATTCGCATCTTCCACTTCCCCTGCCCTTTATCTTTGCTGGGTACATAATCTGTACTAGATCTTTTGACATAACTAGTCTTCAGCATTTATGTTCATAAAGCACTGGTCACTAACAGTGTGGTGAGAAATAATTAATTTGCTGAACTGAAAGAACCTTAAGAGCCAGCAGAATTTTCTGAAAGACTGTTACAAGGGATGGACTGAGTGGACTTGACAGCATTATAGGGATTGGTCCATGCACTAAGAAATGATTTTTTATCTCTCTGTGTGTGTAGGTGGATGTATATATATGTAAGAGAGATGGTATATTGAAAATGTGGGATCTGAGCATGACATGAATGGTATGGAATAAGGGGTGGATACTGTCCTGGGTTTAGCAGTAGCAGTTTTTCTTAGTAGCTGGTGCAGCGCCGTGTTTTAACTTTCAGCCTGGGAACAGAGCTGGTAACACGGATGTTTTTAGTTGCTGCTCAGTAATGTTTACTCTGACCAAGGACTTTGTGAGTCTCATGCTCTGCCAGGGACGAGGGGAGGCTGGGAGGAAGCAGAGACAGGACACCTGACCCAAACTAGCCAAAGAGGTATTCCATACCACAGCACGTCATGCCCAGGGAGGTAACTGGGGGTTACCTGGAAGGACACGGGCTCTCTTCGGGGGGTCGAACTTGTTCAGTGGGTGGTATTGTGTTCTCTTGTTACTTTCTCTTATCATTATCATCATTGGTGGTAGCAGCAGTGGTTTGTGTTATACCTTAGTTACTGGGCTGTTCTTATCTCAACCCGTGGGAGTTACATTTTCTTGATTCTCCTCCCCATCCCTCTGGGAACAGGGGTGGAAGGAAAGAAAGAGGGAGAAAGGTGGGGGGGGGGGGGGGCAGTGAGCGAACAACCTGTGTGGCTCGGTTTAAACCACGACAGCAACCTTTCCTTAATTTTTCATATAATGAACATGTTCTCATGATGTATTTTCTAGAATTTATTCTTTAAAAAGAACTTTGAAAACTATACCAGTTTTCTAGACAGCATTTATTTTTTTGTCCACTTCTAAATGAATCAAAGAATAGGCTGTGCTGTAATTATTATCTGGTGCATTTATAAGATCATAAGATAATTCAGGTTGCGAGGGACCTCAGGAGGTTTCTAGCATGACTTGCTGGAAACAGGGGCATCTATAAGGTCAGACCAGGTTGCTGAGGGCTTTATCCAGTTTCAATGCTTAACTGTCTTGGTGAAAAGGATTTTCTCTGTATCCAATCTGAACCTCTGTTATGTCATACACTGTTTCTTGTCCTCCCAGCACTTGAAGAGCCTGACTCTATCTTCATCATAACATTCTCACAGGTTACTGAGAGCAAATATATGCCCTAACCAGTAATGCCACGATGGGTTTTAAGATTAGTTTCTGTGGCAGCAAGCACATTTGAAAATCTTGAGGATGACTTTTGATTAACATACAACTTCTTCAAAGACTTCTGTTCAAATTTTCCTTCTCTGATAAATTCTCTCAACAATATAAATACACATTTTGGATTACTGTGGAAATGAGTAAAAGATACCTAGTTTGCTATTTAATTACTTAGTCTCTCTTTCCTCCAGTTAAATCGCCAGGACAGCCCATGCAAGTGGTGTATGTGCCATCACATCTCTATCACATGGTTTTTGAACTTTTCAAGGTCTGTGTACTTACCATTACATGATTCTTTTATACATCTTTGTTTACTGAGATTGCATTTGTTTGACTTTTTGAACCAATTCTAGATAGCAGTGTGTTTTTGCAAAGCTGTCTCTATTTGTCTGCAGGACAATACCTAAATTGTACTATTTAGACAAACAGTAACTGCACAGAAAATGAACAGCTTTGGAAGATACACCTCCTTTGCCTAGCCATTGAATACATCTGAATCTTCTGAGTAGACAGCTTTGTAAAAAAATCTTAAGATGCTTTATTAATTAATGTCTGTATACAAGTCAAAATAAGATACCCAGTTTGTGGGACATCTTCAAGTCTGATATAATGTGTAACAGGTCCTGTAGAGCTTTCCTCAACCAGTTTAGTCCTAGACTTTTCTTGATATTTGTGTCGTATTGCACATACTATGCATTATAAATAATTGATAAATAAAACTGTACATTAAAATATTCAGATGTTCTAAAAAAAAAAAGTGTGTGTATTCTAATAAACCACGTAAATGCTATACTGAATAAGCAAAAAATACTTAAAAAAGCTATTGTAAAACCACATACTTTTGCCGCGATTCTGAAACATGTGACAAAAATAACTTTCTTAGATTGATGTTTGAAGAGAATATGTAAGTGGAAAGAACAGGATTTATGTTATACTTGAAAATTACAGAATGCAATGAGAGCCACCATGGAACATAATGCTGATCGATGCATTTATCCTCCAATTCACGTACACGTCACATTGGGAAATGAGGATTTAACTGTGAAGGTACCCACTTTTTTGATTATTTTGAAGGTTATTTTGGTTATTCCTCCTCCCCCACTCTCCATCGTAGACAGCATATTATTAACTAGCTGGTGATCTGGTTCCAACAATAGATTCTGTGTGATGTAGTAGTATGTAAGTAACAAGACCATTATGGAATTCCACATACTGCATGAGCAGGAAATTCATTAAGTGGTTGTACAGTCACACTAAAGGCTCTGTAACAGAATTCTATACTTTTGTCATACTTTTGTCTTTGCTGTTTACAAGCGAGCATGACTAAAAATAGTATTGTTCTAAAAAGGAGCATCTTTCTAAAATTGTAATACCAGCATTTTGTATTTGACAATGACAGAGCTATACAGGTGTGAAACAACTGAAAAAAGGGACATAAACATTATCTATTCCATGCAAATCAAACCTCCCTGAAGTACAGTTTGCAGAGTAATTTCTTCTTTTTCTGTACCAACTGCAAGCATGGGCTTTTTCATAGGTCTAACTAAACCACAGCAAAACAACTGTTATGACTTACTCCTTCAGTAACAGGTTTTAATGGCCTGTATTGAACAGGCTGTATTCCTGAGAAATAAGGATAAAAATACACAGAACCTGGTATTTGCTAAAAGGTATAGATTCTGACTTCAGACAAAATTGAATTATGAACAAGATAAAAGCAATGCACAATTTAAGTAGAATTTTCCTGCTTCCAAGAGATTATGAGTGCTTCTTATGGTAGTATTTTATTTAAATGGTTTGTATAAGGGATGAAAGGGAACAATTCATCTATCTCTGGTCATTGCTGTAGCTGAGAATTTAAGGAATGCCATAATTTAACAGGGACAATTTATATTGTGTTTTACCTGAACTTTCTCTGGATCATTGTTTGATAGTAGCTGTCTTATACAAAAATGTATTCAGAGACGTAACACTACATATTCCTTCTTATTCCAGATGAGTGATCGTGGTGGAGGTGTACCTATGAGGAAAATTGACAGACTATTCAACTACATGTATTCAACAGCACCACGTCCACGTGTTGAGACATCTCGAGCTACACCTTTGGTATGCAAATCTTATATACCTTGTCATCTCAGGTATGGTAAATTGTCACAAGAGAAGCCATTTAGACAAAGCTATGAAGTACTGATTTTACAGATACGAGTATCACCATTTCAACATTAGAGCTTAATTCAAGTATTTTTTTGAAAGCAACTAGCAAATTGCATAAAATCCTAAAATATTAAAAATTATTTAAACTCATTCAAGATTCTGTTTTTCCACAAATATAAAGATTAGCTGCCTCAAGCAGAACACTTAATAATGCTGCATGCAGTGCAGTAAGGACAGGATTAAATTCTTGTGGCTACTGAATGAAAGGAAAAAGTTGTTATTATCAGTGATTTCAGATCAAGACTCTGGTTTTATTTGTACTGTGTAGCGAGTTGTAGTA
Source organism: Lathamus discolor (assembly GCF_037157495.1). Taxonomy (NCBI): domain Eukaryota; kingdom Metazoa; phylum Chordata; class Aves; order Psittaciformes; family Psittacidae; genus Lathamus; species Lathamus discolor. The sequence goes on along the minus strand of NC_088886.1, from coordinate 88,207,320 downwards.
TTCCCCAATCCTCCCATGCAGCAAGGATGAAGGTAGGCAGATATAACAGGGCATATGAACAATCTTCTTTGGTCTTGTGTGAACTTAATAGATGCACAAGAAATAAAGCTGTAGGTCTCAGTGAGAAGCTCTTAACAGCTTTTCCAAATTTGTTCTCTCACATGGCTTCATTCAAAATGTGTTTTTTAAATATATATAGCATTCCACATTTAGATGATTGTGCAATTCACTAGATCGTTACAGAGAAGCATTGTGTATGTTCATTGAGAGATTACCGCTACAATTTTGTAAACTAAAAAAATGACACTTAACATTTCAGGGCTATGCCCTGCTACTGCAGGCAGGGCTTGATAGAATTTTAGTACATGCTTCTTGGAACTTTTTTATATATATACTGACGATGAAATGTATCTGATGTAACTACTTAGTGTTCTTAAGATTAGCGGCTCAATAAGGCATTAAGGCAGATTCAGTACAGATTTCTCTAACGGTATAATCTCTTCTCAAAAAGCTACTGTAATATAAGAATTGTTACCTATCAGCCCTGTCTGACAAAGGAATGTAACAGTTTTCTCATAATCACAATCATCCAGTGCATAGTTCTGTTTCTGGGCTGTATAGTAGTAGTTCTGGGGGCCATAACAGTTAATATTTGAACGCCTGTCACTGTCAAACATCATGCTGAGTTTGTATCTTTACCTATTAAATTAAACCAGAAAACACCACTGATTGATTCAGTTAATGACAATACACTTTTTCTCCTGGATCAGGCTGGATTTGGTTATGGCTTACCCATATCACGTCTGTATGCACAGTATTTCCAAGGAGACCTGAAACTGTATTCCTTAGAAGGCTACGGTACAGACGCAGTTATTTACATAAAGGTATGATGTAACACTGTACCATTTTAAATTTATCAGCAACACTAATCTAACTGTTAATGGAACACCTTGTTCTGTTACCATAACTTTGATTAAAAAGAATTGTCAGCTACAGTCTTCTCTACTTACAGGCCTTATCAACAGACTCAATTGAAAGACTCCCTGTATATAACAAAGCAGCCTGGAAACACTATAAAGCAAACCATGAAGCGGATGATTGGTGCGTGCCAAGCAGTGAGCCAAAGGACATGACCACTTTTCGCAGTATATAGCTTTTTCCTCAGCAGTTCGTAAGAAGTAGTTATGTCTGTAAAGGGAGTTAAAAAGACCTGGTTTACACACCAAGATGCTGAACCACACTTGATAGGTGGAAGTAATTTTAAGTGGAGTAACAGAAGGTTTAACGTAATTACTGGCTTCTGGAATAAAAACCCCCCTAACAAACCAAAACACAAGAAAACCCCCAGACCTGTACATACGTTTAAATTTTAAGTGAGAAGGTCGCAGATAATTTGTTCCACTTTGTATTTTGTAGATAAGCAGTAATTTTGGGTTTTATAGGGATCAATGCAATCTATGCCACATCTGGTGAGAAGTGTATTAATTCATATAATTACAAAATGTTTTTAATAGAATGATTGAAAAATCTCATCAGAACATTTTTCCATGATACAGTATTACGGATTAATGGAAAAACTTATGTCAGAAGTACTGAGGAGCTCATTGCTGTACCTTTGCAGCTGTATAGCACTTTTCTATTCTTTAAGCATGCTGAAGCCTGATTTTGCAAAGTTAGTTATGTTGCCTGCACACCTTGCCTACATTGAGGCTTTTGCAGCTGTAGAAATCACACTTAGGTCTGTGGAGATTTAAAGAAAATAAATCAGTTCTAGCTGCTACCGCTGGTATAATGTATCTCAGGTATGGGGTATTGGTCATATTTCTTTGGTTGTAATGTGAATATTTAATACATGCACAAAACCTACCTTGTCATGATCCTTGTGAATTAGCAAATGGCGATAACTTGTGTAAAGATATGCTGTCTTGCTTCTGCTTATACTTCTGTATGTATCAAAATGCAGTATCAGTGTTCTAGCCCTAGTAAGATCTCAGATTTGGGTATGTCAGGTTACAGCTGTAAATGGAAACTATTTTAATAAACAGGTTTTTAAAATTTGCCCTTAATAGGGCATCTCTATTGCTCTGACAATAGAAATTACCTTCTCAGGTGTATTTAAGAAAACGTGGAGTTAACAGTTTTCAAAAATACCTTTGTATCTGTGATGTGCTTCTGGCTTCATTTATGTAGTAACTAGAAGTCACACTATAACATCAATAAGGTAAGCAGGATGTGTTTATCAGTCAAAAGCAAACCATCAAAACATACTGCAGAAGATAGAGGGGGAATGAGTATTACATTTCAGGTACAAAGTCTTTATTTTAATAAAGGATTCGACTTCTTTCAATGCCTGTTGTGCCAGCTTTGTTCAAATGGTACACATTTAGGTTGCATCTTGATCCCTGTCATTCCTGAACATTTGAGGGCTGCTGCAGTTAAAGACACTGAGAACTAATTCTTTTCTCAGTTAATACATGGCATGTAGTTCTGTGATTTTTCTTCTGCAGCAGACATGCATAACCCCTCTAAGAAACAGTAAGCCTAAATTTTGCTAGTTTCCTATCTGCGCAGAGCAGAAGGCAAGGTACCACAAGTGAAGGGAATAGCTGGCATGTTAGAAATTGAAGTCATGCTATTCTAGTTATAGTTGAGCCAGACTGAAGATTATCACCTGCCACCTCCCTGGCCTACTTCTACCAGACAATAAAAACAGTGTTACACCCTGGTCAAGGTAATGTAGGTCACTTTAACAGGAGTAATTTACAGAATGGGCTGTATACACAGTTAAATTAACACTGAGTGAGGATTAATTGCCACCAGAACAGTTAAAAAAGTTACCTGCTCCACTCAAGCTTGTGCACACTTCAAGAGGTCCCCATTTTAATTCTTTACAAGGATGTGAGGTGGTGACTTGCACGCCTTTTCCATGTGCATGGCTACATGGATGTGAGATGGATGGATCTGAGAAATTCCTCATATTGTAAAATGCAGCCTGTACAAAAGAGGGAACACTTGCAGCTACTGCTTTTGCTGAAGTTGAAAGTTACAGCAAGGGATTTTAGAACCTTCACTCTGAAACTGAACATTCTAGCATTTACACTAATTTTTTAATATATTAACTAACTTAATTGAACTGACTTCTATAATACCTGAGAAATAAAAGAAGCATTTCAGAAGAAAAGCTAATAGTTTACTTTCTAGAAGTCTACTGAAGTATTTCAGATGGTATTATCAAAATAAAACCTCTTTTGTACTCTCAACTAGGTACCAATTAATTCTGATTATTAGAACAACTTGCTGTGTAATTATATTTGTATCCATCTCCTCACCCACCACCCAAATGACTGTGGTGAAAACAAATGTATACTATTTTGTTTTTTTACTATGTTTAACCCTACTTACAAGTTTGATCTTTGATTACTGTTGATTTAAATAGGTGTTCGTAAGAATTTTTGTGTTCAATATTTTCATTACTGTACTGAAGTCATTGCTAGCACACTGGTTAAAGTTGAATCACTGTAGAAAACTGGTATACTAGCTCAGCTATCCAAATGCTGATATTAATAGTTTTGTATGTAAATGAGCTCAGTCTGGCACTGTGAAATTAATCTTGGTTTGCGTTAATTTTCTTGAAAGAATCACTACATTTATTCATTAAAACTATTTTAAAAATTAATCTTTCAGTTGGGTGATTTTGTGGCTTGGTACTAGGCTACTTCAGTGGAGCCACCCTTCTTGTTTAGCATCTGACAGATGTTAAATGCTGTGGTCTGTGACAGTCTTATGCTCAGGTGGCAGGTGAGTTTACCATCCCTGCTATGACCCCCATTTAACTACAACAGCTCTGCACACAGGCCAACCTTGGAAACAATGATTTGTACTAGACTCCTTCCCAAGAAACAAACTCTTCACAGGTGCAACAATCAGATCACTAGTTTAAAGGAAAACCATATTATAATACCTAGTTTTATCAATATTCTCTGTTTAGCTGAAAGCACTTAACTGAGAAATAAACTTAAGAGTGGGTTTACGTATTTGATCCTAAGCAGCTGATCATTCCATACTTCTAATTCCCTTCTCTTTTATCGGTAGGGCAGCATTCCTCTTTGGCTCAAGGTCTGTAAATTTGGAGTACAAACTCAAAACTACTGGAAACAAAGTAGATAAGTTAAATCTTGACCAAAGAATTGTTGGTTAACGAACAAAACTGAAAATTAAACCTTTTCTTAAAAGTAATAATTACCAAGATTTCAAACTTTATTTTGGAAATGCACAGTGTGCAGAAGCATTTCCACACAGTCCTTTTGCTGAACTTCAGAAGACATTTATACAAAAAAAAGAAACACAACTGTGAAACACCAACAGTGAAGCTCATTCATTTAATTAAAATGAAAAACAGTCCACAGATTTAAAGGAGAACTTGGTCCACATAAACAGATAATGCAAGTTTTGTTCTATGGTGGAACAGATATTTAAACTAGTCTATGTTTCTGCAATAATCTAATTAAGGAAGTGCTGTTGTAGTAGCTCTAGAAAATAGTATGTAAATATACAAAACACCAATTCATGTTCTAAACTATTCCGAGAATCAAATCCTCCTTTAAAGAGAAATAAACTGTAGTCTACAACTGAACATTTAAGTACAATGGAGAAACCCAGTGCTTCAGTGATAATTTTCCCTACAATTTTTCCCTCAGTATTTTAAGTCTGAAAAACAGTATAGTTTAAAATTAGCAAATATATAAATTTGGTCCGCAAAAAATCTTGTAGCAGGTAGAAAAGAGAAATACATGTATTGCAAATTGATCTCATTCATAGTGTAAATCTATAAAACTATGTATTATTTAGGAAAAATAGGTTAAAAAAGATCTTATTTATAGGTTTAAACCTTGTCCCAGCACCACATGGGGAGTGTACAGAAAACTTAATAGTATGTTTTGTGTATGTAGTTTGTGAAACTACTTTTCTTATTTCTCAGTAAGTTGCAACAAATAAAATTCAAACCCAATATGCTACTACAGTGAACTTTGAAGGAAAATCCCAGAAATACAAGAATTTAAACAAAATAATCCATAAATTTGAAATACATGCTTTCTTTTAAAATTAATTTGACCTTACTGTTTTATTAAACTTAACTTTTACTATACATCTTTAGTGGCAACAGATAAAACAGACTGTCACAGACTGAATTTGTTGGCAGGATTTTTCTACTGTCCCTCTATCAGGTTCAACTCTATCAAATGCTGGTTGACTGATACTGGAATGATTTTTAATACAGCGTTCTGCTTTCCACAAACAATTTCAATGAGAAGGGCATCTGAGGTCTTAGAAGCACAAATATTACTTAAGGCAGAAAGTTAAATTATTGTCTATTAGTACAGGCAGAGTCAACTAGGAATAAAAATACTGCGAACATTATTTCATTTCATTGGGTTGTCATGGGGAGGGACCATAATTAAAAAGTAAAAAACCACCTACCATGTGAAACTGTTGCACTTTCCCTCCTCCCTCAATTATACAATTATATACAAATCTGCTCAAGATGAAGCAAGTCTGCACTAAAATAAACCAGGGTCATTTTAGCAGCTTGATTCAAGAGTGGTTACCACTCTGCCGGTCTTGCGAACTTCTCTCTCCTTCTTTTGAAACTTTTCCTTCTGCTTTTCCAGTTTTTCTTGTGTTTTCCTAATATCCTTAATTTTTTTCTTTATTGTTGATCGGTCATTTTGACTGGAAACTCCCAAAGCCTTTTGGGGGGGGGGGGGGGGCGCAGGGGGAGAAAGAAAAATACCTCATCATTATTTTTTCCAACAGCGCTGTCAACAGTATATGTGTATATGAACAGTTTAGGAAAGTGTTGCTCATTTTGCTGCTAGATAGCCCATTTATTTGAAAAATAACAGCCTCAAGAGCATTGTAAATGATCATCTGGGTTTCAAAGTAAGTAAGGAAACCAGGGCCTACTCTTGTTCAGTTGTGAAATAACAGCTTCTTGTTGCATTTTATAAACATGTAGACACCTGATAATTTCCAGCAAATAGCACAAGAAGTAGTAGTGTCAAAATATTTTTCTCTTTTCATACAAGTGGAATTTATATTCAGTAACTACTCTTTGATTTTTAATGTTAAGGACTTTATGATTAAAAAGTGTATCACTAAGTAAACAGCACACACTGATTTTTGATCAGCAGGTGGCAGTACCCGATTCCAAGTTGCAGACAGCACTCGATCATGCTCTATGGAACGCTGAATGGCATTCCGTGTAAACGAAGCTTTAAGCATCAACACACAAAGTTCCCCACAGACAGTTATTTGGTAGACCAGTAACAGGTATTTCATATGTCCAACGGAATAATGAAACGCAGGACATTGTGTGCACATGTATCCTAAAATGCAGGTATATTTTGGAGACTGAAGCTAGACACTTTCTTTCCCCCCTCCCTAAAACACTCAAAACCTACTACGGATCATTAATAATTTGCCTTATGCCAGAATACATAGACCAATAAGCCTCATTTTAGTCACACATCTTCCTGTCCAAAATGCAGCCTGATAATCTAACATGAAAGAAAAACTGAAAGTTTGCTAGCACTGCAAGCGGATACGTACCATGCAGCTTTTCCAGAGGTAAAACGGCAAGAAAAGGCTCAAAGAAAGATTTACAAGATATTTTTTTTAAGCAGGACTAAAACAAAAAAAAACATTTAAAAGGTCACCAGATAGGATTTTAGCCTTCCCGAGGAGCAGATGTGGAAAAATCAATATTGCTAAAACTGGATCCTGAATTTCTGTGCGTTTGGAATGGCTGGATCTTGTTTTGATATGACCTCATGCCAAGACTGAAGATAGATGTATCAGGCCCATTTGGGGAATTACGCTTATTTTGATTTCCTCAAGATACAAACAAGGAAGAAATAGTACGTATTTTTCTGAAAAAAAAAAAAAGACTAAAAATGGCTTGTCTTTAACTGTACAATCAATTACTAAGTTCTCAGCTAACTGTATTGTCTCCATGTGTTTAAAAAGCGAAACTCTAGCCCTTAGAAAATCATGAAAATGGGAAAATAGACTCTCTGAGGTTAAAAATATGTCTGAATAAACAGTGAAAGTCACACAGTTAAAGATCTATCCTGGGATATTTACATACCTTTAACTTCTCACTGTCGAGCTGCATTAACTGCTGTCCATCTACGTTCATAGCTGTGAACTCTGTAATATACTGCTCCATGTTCATTCCCATTAACCAGTGGCATACTTGCTGGGTGGTCCATTCAGATATAGGTCTACTGTGCCATTGATTTTGCTTTCCTGTTGTTGTAAATTCATCATCTAATGCCTAACGAATCGAGAAAAGTCACTGTGAGCAATGTTTTACTTGATGTTGAATTCCAGGTGCCAATTGAGTTGTTACAAAACACACTCTTAAACATACTTTAGTGCCAAAAGTACTTAAGTTCTTGAGATCACAGCTTACAGTCAGTTTGCCTAGGAGTATGCTATAAACAAAAAGACACAACATTCAACACAAACTTAAGTCAGAATTAAAGAATACGAATGGTTTTCTCTAAGAAATTATATAGCAAAGCTTACATTTAATGCATTCCAACAATGAAGAAGGTTCCTCAGTTAGTTGGTTAAGATAGTTCAATCCTTATGTTATATACTGCCCTACACAGCACCAAGGAGAATCAAGTAACACTTCAACTGTGTTGCTGATTAATGGTAAGTGAAGGAAATACAGAACAAAAGCAACTCTAATAGTTAGTAAATCTGGTGACTGTTCCAGCTACAGTTTTACTAAATTTGGTAAATTTCTAAAAATAGATGACTGTGTATTCTTTCATCTAATGCCATCACATCAACATTTTAAAGGGTCTGCCTAGTAGAAGACCATTTCAGAAACATAAGAGCTTGTAGCCTTCCACTGAAAGTACACTTTGCCAGTGCACGATGCTTTTGAAGCTCCCTGCTTCAATTTCAGCTGGCTTCTGAGGGGAAAAAGGTACTGCTGTTCATCCTGAAGCACTCTGTGACTTCATTACAAAAGAAAAGCTACATAAAACAGAGCTCAGTGTCTGTACAGAAGAAATTCTAGGTGTGATACTTAAATCAGTAATATCAGAGTTACCTGAAGTTTTATTAACTATCCAAAATGATCTCTCAGTAGCTCATGATTGAGTACAGGCTGCATTAGACTTGCAGACTGCTCCACTAGGCAGCTTCCACCATTTATCAAAGATACTTGCATAACAGCAGAAAGTATGCCTACTTTTTAAAGTGAGCTTTATGCATGTCATTTGTAAACAGAAAACATAGAAATAAGCATCTTCCTAGTGATGGATCTGGAACATGACCCTTGTAAAGTTTCAGATGAACAACTACAGCTCTGAATGGGAGAGATCTCTCAAAATCCAACTCCCTTGATGGAAAATTTGAAAGAGTTGATTCAATATAACAAAATAATTCTGGTGATTGCAAGTGAAAGAGAGCAATACCTCGGCTTGTCACATGATCTGATAATAACTGGATCTGAGAGCACAACATAGAAGACGTGTCTCGGGTGAAACAAAAACAATTTTAAATTTTTGCTGTATCTGAGGACTACATGTAATGAGAAATGGTTTTGCTTTCCTCGGTGTGTGAAACAAAAAGACAGCGGTTACATTAGGAGGCAGTGCAGTTAAGTACGAACAAGTTTGTAGAGCAGAAGAGTTTGTGCTGATGTCCTAAAACACGTACTGCAAGCATTTCGACAGATTTTTCACTTCCAAATAGCCCTAGTCTGGTCACACACACTCAATGGCCACTAGCAGCTGGAATGTGCTCCAACAGTGCTCCTGGTACATCTGATTTGATTTCCAAGATAAATCACATTAAGGCAAGATGGGACTGCCAGGAGATTTACTTCAAAAATGAACTCCTAATCCACATTAAAATGCTTATGTACATATAAGAAGTGTGAACACATCCACCTTCCTGATGTGCAGAAGAAGAGCAGCAATTTTCATAAAATAGCCATAAAGGGCTTTAGGAAAGGTTTTGCTTGAAGTGTTCTATACAGCATCTGTATGAAGACAACTGGGGCACAGTGAGTTTTCTATGCAAGCTATCAAGCTAGAGATGAGTACAGAGAAAGAAGAGTCACTGCAAGGATTATTAAAAGGAATTTCAAAATGCCAGTTTATTTTGAAACATTTTAGATAACAGTACTCCCCAATCTGATACCGTAATAGAAAATAGAGATTGGTAACTTTTGTCTCATACTAGGCAAGCGTTCATGGATAATACAGAAAAAACGGGACACTTTTTACATTATAAGTTTGATTTGTATCTCAGAGTTGTGGCTGGTCTATCAGCAGCCAGAAATACTAAAATATATATTGCCATATATGTATATTTATTATTACCCTTTGTGGGGGTGGCATGTGTCTGTACATACATCTCTCTATAGACATCTCCTTTACACTGGAAAACATGTTAAATGTTGTATTCTGGTTGGAACTCACAAATTGTATTTCATCTGTGCTAGCCATGCAGCAAGTTTGCTTCTGTAGCTTCAGAGCGTAAGTATTTGAAGAAGGTGTACTCTTGTCAAAGAGGCCCAGATTCATTCACTTCACCAAGGGAATGCAATCTCCAAACAGAATCCTGGGGGCTCTCTGCACCAGTTCTTCCAAGCAGCAAGTATAAGAGCAGCTAATAGACATGTCATGGAAGTCTTCCAGAATGAGCAACTAATTCTAATCTATGCTTTTCACCATTATCAGTTGCTAACAAACTCCTACTTCATATTGGTAAAGACACAACTCTAAAACCAGAAGAAGTTGCACCAAAAAACTGAATCGGTGTTGAAAGACTTGGACATCATCTCACAGAACTGAACAAGAAGATATTTAATCCTGTGTAATTGGAATTCTTCACACCTGAAACTACTTGGGTTTGGTTATTTTTTTTTTTTTTTAGAATATGAATAGGAAAGTGGAAAGTGTAGATGAGTAAGTTGAATAATACTGATTTTATGAGTAATTATTGATCATTAAATAACACATCTACATATTTTTTTTCCAGTCCCCTACTATTCTTCCAGAGGCAGGAGGACTGTCCCAAGCTGGCTGTACATCAGAGTTATAGTCCCCCAAAAAGCCACCACACACACACACAGACACACACACACAAAAGATCAGCTTCAAATTCAGAAAGCAGAACTAAAAGTACTTGTAAGATGTGGAAGAATAAGAAAACCATGTGCTGCTGCATAAAACCGCAGATGGCTCAGAAAGCAAATGCAGAAATACTGAAGACTCTGCAGATAAAAATACAAACCCCAAGAACACACCAATGCCATCACACCATTTAACAGATTAAAGGAGGGTTAACCAGTTAGCCTGCTAACCATCTGTGAGTGGAGGTCTCTTTCCAGGATTTCTAGAGCAAAATGCTGTAATGCCACTCCTCTGAAAGCAGGGGTTATGTGGGCTAGCATGATCCCTGGATGGGTTCATAAATATCCATCAAAAAACAAGCACCAAGTAGAAAATTCTACTTGTGAAGAGACTAAGTTAAGGATTACTATGATTGCTTACTTACTTTTTCCTAAACCTCAATGTATTGCACTACTAATCAACAAAACACAAGAACAGAACTATTTCTCTGCACATATACTGCTTTCCAAAAGAGAAACCAGCGTAGAGATATTTATCATTAACCTCAGAAAACACCCTGATAATCAATATAATTATTGAAAAGGTACAAACAACTTTCTCTTGTCATATGCATAAGCAACATGAATGAGAGATAACACTAGAATCTGACTAATCTATAACAAGAAAAGGCTTAAATCATCACTTTACATGTGCACAATTAATGACAGACAACTTCTGTTTGAATTTTAGAATCAGAAAGTTGTAACGCTGATCAAAGAACAACAGTCAAGAAGATATTTAGGTCTGTTAAAATCTTAATGACTTCTACTGCTTGAAAGTTTTAGAAACACATGTTCCATTCATGAGCCATTCCGTTCAAGAAACAACAGGAATACTTGCAGGGGTAAATTTAATGAAACCAGAGGAACTCCAATTAATATCGATGACAGTCACATCTGATAAACATCTTCAAGATATTAATCCACTACTGAAACCTGTACTCCAGTTATATGAGTTTTGACACCTGATTTTATGTTAGGATTTCATATTTATAATATTGTAAAACTGTTCTGACTTCCTACATATTCCTGGAATACCTTAAGATTTTCACCAAAGCCTGGTTTAAGATAGTAAATAACAAACCCCCATATTAATGAATCACCATGTAGTTTTTTCTTCAAGCATTATCACTATCGGTTTGGCAAGCCCTCCAACTCATTTCTGGAAGATGACTGTTCTGATTTTAATGACTCCTCCTAGGCTATAATGGATTTAATCTATAATGACGCGCACGAGTCAAACATTGCATGAAACAATATCTCAGAACGTTACCAAAGTGTAGACTTTAGGTTTCAGCTGTAGCCAAAGGAGCAAGTTCTCCAGCGTAACGACCACTGACTTTCAGGTATCTAGTTTCTACTTACATATCAGAACCATTATAGTCTGCCTTTTTATCTTCCTTTTTCTTTTTCCTTTTGTTTGTTTTACATAGATGAAATTTGGCAAAACGTGAAATAGATGATATTTGGCAAAACAAACCTGCACAGATGTGAAGGCAGCGTCAAAAACACTGCAGTTTTCATTCACCCAGGAAGTTGCTTTAAATTAGTGGAATAGAAAGGTGTTATATTTAAAATTAGAAACTGCAATTTGATCAGAAAGAGTTAATTCCAACTGCTATGCTATAACTAGGATCAGAATACAAAAGGCTAATACTAGTCAGTATCCTTAGTTCAGTAACAACTGCTGATTCTTTACAGTGTTCTTCAACATTCAAATATGGAAACAGCCATCTAGTGTCACATTACACACATCTGTTTCTATTAAACATGCTGTAGTGTGAACAACAACATCAACAACACACATATACACACTTTGAAACTCACCTCATTTGAAGAGAAGGTTAAAGTGTGTGAACGACCTGACAGATTTGGCTCTGTCACTAACCCTGAAAGTTCACAACTTGGCTTGCTATGGTATGTGTCATCTATGACAACTCTACTCTGCAAACAAGTGGAAATAACGTTTTATTAACTCACTCTTTGGAAAAGCAAGTCATAAGGTGACATTCTAGTATTTTTTTGTTAAAAAATGAAAATAAACCGAAGTACAATTTAGTTATCTTTAGATTACATATGAAATGCACTCATGATATCAAGCATCTGACTTGTTCTTGTTAAATTAATGAATTCAAGAACATAGTAAAAGATTTAAAGCAAAATCCCCAATAAAAGCACCTTGTGCGGAGAATCGGTCATAACCCCAAATGCCATTTAATACACAAGGAAACACATGTGGTTACTTTTTCAGCAGGCATACCACATTCAAGGAGAAGCAATTTAAGACTTATTTGCTAGAATTATTCATACTGAGTTTGTATTCCACTCAAACTTACACAAGTACTATGTGCTTCAGAAGGTGCTGTTCTGTTGGTGAGATAAAGATCAGTCCTAATTGTTTACTGTCATTAAGATTCCCAGCACAGAAGTGCCCCCATAAATTCCAAAGTTTCTGAAAACAAGAGCTAGGTTTAGACTTCATAGTGGCCCATTATCAAACCACTGCAGTCAACAGTGAAATTGAATGGGCTGTCTCTGCCTAACATACACTGAGATTTGGAACAGCAAGGAGCTTTCAGCAGCTTGCAGATCAGGGTTCAAATTAGTCCCTGAACAGAGAATACAGAGCTTGCCAAAGGACAAGCTTTCCAAAACTTTAAATACTGAGTTAAGATTTTGTACTGCTGTTCATTTTAACAGCTTTGATGAGGGTGGTGAAGCACTGGAACAGGTTGCTATGGAGGTGGTAGATGCCCCACCCCAGCAATATTCAAGGCCAAGCTGGACGCGGCTCTTGGCAACCCGATTTGGTTGAAGATGTCCCTGCTCGCTGCAGGGGCACTGGACTAGAAGACCTTTACAGGTCCAATCCAGATTATTCTGTGATTCAGTTTTTAGGTGGCTGCATTTGAGGCACAGAATCATGTGATCTGAAAATTACCTTGATATAAAAAATACCACATAGATGTAAAATACCTTTAGAAGAAATTTTATAATAAATGGACTGTATCAAGCTATATAAAATCTTTATAGCTAAAGTACCAAATAGTGTAAAAAAACTACAACAAAGCTGAACGTCTTAGAAATTCAGCAATTATTTCTATGTCTTTCTTTACAAAAAATGGTTTAACACTGTAAATCTACAGAAATTATGTAGTTTGACACCCTGAACAAATTATTTTCAAAATGGAGCTCTTATGAAAGATTAAAAAAATATTCTTTTAATAAACTACTATTATATTAAAAAAAAACCTAAGAAATTAAAGTTCAGGTTAGAAATATGACTAATGTAAGAACTATCATATTGAAAGAACGTAAAATCTTCATAGCATGTACTGTCTACATTTAGTTATTACACTTAGTCTGTGTTTAAAGGAAGCTTTTGGATCTGTATGCCTGCCTTTGCATCTAAAAGCAGCAGAAACTAGGTTCAAACTTACTTAGCAGCCACTACATGTACAACTTCAGGCAGATTACCTGAGCAGCTTATGACTGAAGCTGAAGAGTACAAAAACCCCCCAGATGCTACACCTGAAAACTTCACAGCAAGTTTGATAAGAAAATCCTCCTAAAGAATACCAATGTACGTGTTTCACAGAATATTTTCTAGTTTGATTACCTCTATTTCCAACTCAGATCCTGACCTCTACATTATTTTTCTTCAGCGAGCAAAAAATAACTCTGCCAAAATCATGCCTCCTAGTTTTGCCTTTCTAAAATTTATTTCTCAGCACTACCCTGTGCTGTCTACAAACAGTAAGCAATTATTTACCAAAATTTTCTCTACGTATCTAATTAAGTAACTATACTTTATAAGGATGCCATACTATATCTGTATATGCATAAATAAATTGAGATCCTAAATTAAACTGATGTTACAGACATTTTTCTTCAGTAACTGATGCTCCTATAAGTTGCTGAACTTAGAACTATGTTTTTGCAGTTGTTTTCATTGAGTGCTTCTGTATTTGTGTCCTTGATTTAAACTTGATGTTTAACTTGTTTAAACTTGATTTCAGTTTAAACTCAACTCTAAATTTTGTTCTGGTCTTGGCTTTAGGGTGGATACTTGATCTTTGCACTCCCTTTTCCCCCTAAATTATTGCTACACATTTCCAGTCTTAACAAGAAAAAAACAAACCAAACCAAAACCATAAAACCAAAAAAAAATCCCAAAGTAACAAAACAAAACAATACCCAAGGAAAAATCCACCACAAACCAACAAACAAAAAAACCCTAACAACCACAACCCAAAGCACAACTTAAGTTTTTCTGCTACCTTTCATAGGGTGGTACTGTACATAACTGAAAAATGGAGTTCTAATTACCCATGTAGATTATTTTATAAATTACATTATATTTGAGGTACTTATTCAGTTTTTTAGACGTAAAAGGTATTACCAGAAACAACAGAATACTTTGTCCACCAACCTATTCTCCAATTAATTTCATCCCAAGATGAAACTCTATTTAGGAGCTTATCTTTTAGCTACCCTCAGTTCACTCCTTCTACCTTTGCAGAGCAATCAAGGGCAGTTCAGAAACAAAGCAGTACAAAAAAATACATAACCAAGCAAACAACAACAACAAAAAAGAATAAAAAAGACAGGATGATATTAGAGAAAAATATTTAATGAGACTTTAGAAAAAAATATGAAGAAAACATAACCAAAAATAAAGCATGTCAGCACCAGCTGTAATGGTTTCTCCTCCCCCTGCTCCTATTTGGTTTAAAGAAGTAGTAGCTTCCTTTTAAGGATTAAAAGCCAGTTGCATAGATTTTTTTATTCTGGAAGAGCACAGAATTCAGACAGAAGAGGTTTTATAGGTATGCTTCCTAAGGTACTAGGATATAAACAGTTTACACCCCAGTGTTCTTCCTTGCAGCTAAAATTAAACACTGCATACACCTAAATACGAATGGTATGTATGTGTTTGCATTGTATCAATGGGACCAAATCAAGCAGCAGATTACGTAAAGGGCCTAATTTACAAACTGTAATTTAGAAATCTCATAAGGCTGAACAGTCTGCAAAACTCAGATCACAAGATTTTAGTTCTTGTGTTTCCAGCTTTCACAAGGAACAAGAAGTTGATTCATTAGTTTGCCAAATTAGAAGTTTAAGACTAACTTCAGTATCATTTTAAGAAAATAAAAACCTTCTAGGTATCATAATTTTAAAAGGCAAATCTTGCAGAAACAGAACCCACTTTAAATTTAATTTAATTCCTTACACTGTCAAAATTAAAACTCAACTACAGAAATTACAGACAATGCAAAAGACTCAGTACAAAAGTTAGAGATTTTTACATGACAAAGTTCTTACGTTAGGGCTTCTACTTTCACTTGCTCTTTAAGACACATTTTCACCTGATCATATGGGATACTACAGACATAAAAGCAATAAATACTATGGAGTTAAAGTCAACAAAAAGGAGTATTCTTTCTTTAATTTCTGGGAAGATAATTTTGTCTGCTGTTATTTTCTTTTAGTAACAAGACTCACTGTTGAGTGGTCAAGCACAGTTCTTTTGCAGTTTTAATGTCTTTTCATAGTGAGGTTTACCTGCCAAAGTCTTGTTATTGTAGTGCAAACTTAATGATCAACTGCAGGTTAAGATCTACAAAGATTAATCATTCCAAGCAGTAGCTACTGTCTCATTACTGTCTTTGTAAAAGACCCCAAATGTTGCAAAGTAAAACCAGCCTGACTTCAGAAAGCTTGAGTATGATTTTAGGATTAATTAATGTATGAGAATGTGCTGTTTAACAGGGTCAGCTTTCTACCATTTTATAAAGCAGGAAGATAGTTGAAGACTTGTATATTCTTCCAGCTGCTGGTTTGCAACTGGCACTAAAGAAAAGAGCAGTGAACTGCAATTACATACTGGAGCATGAGATGGAAACAAAAAATAAAACAGTAGGCAAGACACCAGCTGGAAGGTTAAAGTGATAATCAACTTAAATATACAACGATGAGAAGAAAAGGCTATTATTTCAAGGCAACATGGAAAGGAAGAGCACCGAATCTGGTAAGATCTATACCTTTTTGACTACCAAGAAAAGCATCTATATAAGCATCATTAAGGGGTGCTTAAGCACATTACGGAAGCTTATAGTAGAAATGCAAGTGGGACTTCTACTATGCTCAAAAAATCATTTGAATCATACAAAGGATGAATGAAGTGGGGACGAATAGGCTCCCCTGAACCAAAGACTTTGAAAGCTAAACCACTGAATGTTTATCTATACAGAAAACATCTCTTGGTAACTTTGCTATAGCCTATTAGGACATCAGTCATGCACTCCCATTTAATCAAAAATTGTACCAACTTGTATGCATACCCTCTTCAACATGGATCTTGAACTCCCAAGATCCTTGGGTTATTTACCCAAGAAACATCTTTTGGCCACTGCGCGCTTCAACATAAGCAAACAAGGCAGGAGCTGTAAGTACGTAAGACTGACACATAGTGGACAGTATTCTGTAAAGTGTTAGTGTACTTCAGAGATTAAAAATTTGTACTCTTCTTAAATTCCTGTGCTATGGTAAGTGGTTCTAAAACCACTTTATAAACTTTGTGTGCAGATAGCTTACTCCTGTCACAGGGACTGTAAATTCACACTAAGAAAACAAAACGTAATTGAAGAAACTGCCTTTGCAAATTGTCAGTGACTTCATGAGCTACAACCTGGAGAGTTTCTTTTCTAGACTTGTGACTCACTTCTCTTTAACAGCATGGAGAAAAAGGAAAAAGTGAAAGGGTATTTTAGACAACCAAAGTGAAAAAAAAAAACAAAACAGAAAAGTGTGAAACTCAAAAATAGCTTTCAAGGTTACTCAAATAGCTATAATTTTGAATTTGACAAAATCCAAAGGAAACAAGAATGGAGGTAGGTTAGTAAGATTGTTAGTAACAGCCTTACATTGAAATGGGTTTTAACAAACTATTTAGACAGCACACACTACACTTCTTCTTTACAGCCATTACTTTCCAATAATTTAAACTGTGAAGATGGTAACTTTATGATTATAGACTGAAGTGTGTAGTCTCCCTCTTAAGACCTGGTTAAAAGGCTTTAAATTATTAGAAGGCTATTCGTTACTCAGAAGCAATTTCCTAGAAGATACATCTTTTGGCTTTCAATACTAAATTTGTTAATGAAAACCATCCACCTGTTTGGCACGTCACCCCTACATATCAGTACGGTAAGAGGTGGTTGGCAAACTGCCTGGGAAGCTGACCTCTATTTATGTACACTTCCTCCAAGTATTAGACTGTATCACACAGGGAAAAAGATTTGGCTTTTAAAATTATGCTGTCCTAAAGCTAGCATTACCTTTAGCATTATAAACCAGTGAAGTAACATACCCTGTGACTGTTCCCTAGATGCTATTTCAGCCTGAATAGCCTCCACTGATGCTTCAAGTGAACAGGAGGGAATGGGAACACTCACACAGTTTCTGCTTGTGAGGGCTGTGAAGCCTCAGCCTCCTGCAGCACCATTTGGAAGAGGGGATGTGGTCAAGGACTAAGTCAGCAAGCTTCTTCCACATACTAAAGACTGATATTTTTACTTTTTCAAGATGTAATGCTTAAACATTCAAAGCACAAATTAGTCATCTTTACCTTGCTCTTATTCTTCTCTTGACCGTGTTCACAACTGTCCTGCCCACTCTGAGCAAAGTGCGAGCTGCTACTAGAAATCTGAGGCTCCTTGTGGCTGTCTCCAAACCAAGAGAAAGGCATGCAAGTAGGAACAGGGGAATCTGAATCAGATGCAGACAGATTGTTGCCCGAGTCATCCAACAGTTCTCGGGAACCTCTGAAATAAGTAGATTAAATTGTGTTTAAACAACAAACCACCTCACCCTGTCTCCAGACACATAACCCACACACAATACAACAACAAACTTGAAACACACACCGGTAATTCTTATCCTTTTCATAGCACAATTCATAATTACAAAGAAAACAATACTTGCCTTTAAATTGCCATCCAAAATAATTAGAATTATTGAACAACACAAATTTAAGTGTTTTTGCAGATATTTCACACAATTTAACAACTTCAAATAATTTGCTAATTTAACTTACTCAACATTAATCTTCCTAAGCAAGATACAACTTTTATATTTAAGATAGGGCACAAGGTGTTAATCTTGAGCCACTTTAAAACGTAACCCTGTTTTATTGTTTCCTCTATACTATTCTATGTATTTTTCTTTATTCAGGAGATTAGAAGCTCACCTCCCTATCATCTTATTAATTGTCATTTTCTACCACTTTTATACTTGAATGTAACTTTAAAGTCAAATAGTCATGATAATTTTAAAACAGATATTTAGGTTAAAATCTTTAGGGATACATCATGTACGTATTAAACAAACAAAACAACTACCTGCTATCCAGAGAACCTCTTAGGTTTTCTTTTTCGTGTTTCTTGCCCTTGCCTCCAGATTTACGTAGTCCACTGAAGTAAAAAAAACCCACAATTTTC
Organism: Lathamus discolor; assembly: GCF_037157495.1. NCBI lineage: Eukaryota > Metazoa > Chordata > Aves > Psittaciformes > Psittacidae > Lathamus > Lathamus discolor. The sequence goes on along the minus strand of NC_088886.1, from coordinate 88,188,615 downwards.
ATAAAGCATTCACATTTACACAGTGTAACCTTTTTTTAATCAATAATCTAGTTTCTACATTGATTCCAGCTGTTACAAAAGGCCACATTTAGGTTGTTATACAAAGCATGATTTTGCAGATTACGCATGTAATTAAAAAAAGTACTGTCACTCGTCTTTTACTCAAGAACCATGACAGAATTATGCAAGTACTTTCAAGGACCACGTATAATCAAAATAAACACTGAAAATGCCCAAGAGCTATTGCATATTCAGATAAAAAACAAAGAATCTCAGGAAATTCTTTGAGGGAAAACATGATACTCTCCAAAAGTAACAACTGAAACCTATTTGTTTCCAAATTAACACAAACAAAATCTCACCCAAAATCCGGAAATCTCCTTTTGGACTTCCCTGATGATGTTCCTTCATTTGTTTCTACTGTCCTATCTTCATTCTTCTTTTCTTCTGCTTTTCATAGTGGGGTGAAAAATAAAAATGTTATTCTAAAAAGATTTGCAAGTTTCAAGTAATTCTGATGATGCTTGTAAGCAAGTAAGATACTAAAATATGAGTAACTTAAATTCACATTCACACATGCAGATACTAGCTGACAATACTACAGCCATATCAATGTAAGTTGTTCTCAGGGCATCTTCCCATCATTCTGGCTGTGCTGTACCACTGAAAAATGGCAACGCAACAGTTGCTTATGACTGATCAAAAATACTGCTTTTGATAAACAGTAATTCTATACTGTTTACAGAAAGAGAAAACATACCACAGCATTTTGCTTCAGTAAATTAAACCAAAACATAGTTTAAGATAGGTTTATGAAAAAGTACCTCTTTCTTTTGCAAAATGTCAACCTTAAAACACACCAACTAGATAACCAGGATAAATAAGATGCTTTAAAGAAACTCAGTTTCAAAGGAACAGCTGAGCAAACACAGCATTCAATTGTCCTTTATTATTCTTCAAGTATTATAAGATGTTCCTTTTTAATTTTTTTCTGGTTCAGTAGCTAGTCCAGCTAGCTAATTGTAACATGGGCTATGAATGCAAGGTGCTAGCTCCAGAAAACATGCCGAAACAACGTGATAACCAGTACCTGGAGAACAGACAGATCCTAACAAACCAAGTTTCTTGGAAACAGTATACAAAACGTGACTATTCTGAAGAAATAATTGGGACTTTGAAGCTCCTCCAAGACTGCTGCATAACTAAGCTGCCTATGAAAGAGATGAAGCCTGCTTTTTGTGAGACAAAGTAGGTTTTTAAGCTCTGTCTTCAAGATGACAACTGACATGAAGTAATGTACACAGATGCCTTCCAGGATCAGAAAGAACAAAAATCATGTTCACTACACAAAACTGAGGGCAACTATCATCACCCATCACCTTTCCTGAAACACATAAATGGTTATCTTGAATTTTACCTGCTGGACAGTCAGGGGGGGTTTCCTTCCCTCCCCCCTTTCTTAACTCAGTAGTTTCTGATCAATATCAGAACCTTCTCTAATTAGTTAACCACTACTTCTAAACAGGTAACATCCAATAAATTATAACTACCAGTTAAACCGATTATTTTTTCTGTCGGCTTAAATACAAAACCAGAAGAATTAATTTTAACACTGACATTTGTTTCCACATCTCTCTCCAGAACAAGTATTCTAAGAAAAGGAGTAATTTCTAAAATGCAGTCCAATAGGTTAAAGTACAGACTGATACATGAATGGATGGGAAGGTAATAGAAAGGATTATTTCAATGAAATAATAGGTAGACATTTAAATATGGTTAGAATGCAACAAGCTAGCATTTAGTGCCATTCTGCCTACAGAGAGCAAGCTTTCAATACTAATCCTCATCTTTGATGTACTGCATTAATTAGCTCTTCCAGTGACTGCCAGTTTTAGGAATATGTTTACAATGCTTTATCCATCACCAAAAAAAATGTAGAAAAAGAAAGAAAAAAATCACTTATATATGAAGTAGCTGCTTTGGTAAATTGTGGGGGTTTTGGTTTTTTTTTTTTTTTTTTACTAACAGAAACTAGGGTACAGACTAGTTCTGTTTAAGACTATAGAAACACATAGAATGAGGAGAGTATAAAACAAATCCTGTTTTCAGGGTATTAAAAGAAAGGTTTTGTCTGAGCAGTACAGAAAAGACAGCAAATATAATCTGCTTTTATATATTGTGCTAGCTGACTAGAGGATATATCAAGCATTTAAAACATTTTATCTGATCCCTTTTTCAATTATACTTAAGAAAAAAAGCCAACTATTTCAATCAAATGATGATTAGTAGTGACTAAGCTGATTATAATACCTTCAACCTTTTCCTAGTGAGAAATATCCTAAGAGGGCAAGATGAATAATGCAGTAATTCCCATAATATTCAGAATCCGTATCTTGTTTAAACACCTGTATAGCATCTGGAAGCACAAAGTCAACACTGGGAATCAGGAAATCAGTCAAGACTTACTCTCCAATATACTGCCACTTAAGAGGCTAGTGTTCTGCAAAAATGCCTTAGGACCTTTACTGGTTATCCACAGTCAATTACTTAGCTCCCCTTTAGCTTATATCAAGGCAACCATTTAGACTTTCTAGATTTATAGGTCTGAGCTTTTACTAAACTGATTTAGACTTATTCCTTTCTATAATTTTTATTGAAACAGCATTTATTTTGGAGGCATCTTTTAGATTCTTGGTGCTGTAAATTATTTCAGAAATGTTGAGCTTTTGTAGAAATTTGGTAGTGAACTTGTTGCAGATGGAGGAATTAAAAGGATAAGCTTATTTTCAGAACATACTACTACTACTACGACTTACTTTCAATAAGTAAAAATAGAATACAATGAACTTTCATACATTTTGATAACTTTAAACTTTCTTGAGGAGTTAAGAACTGGTTTTAGAACAGGTAATTAGTTCTGCAGTCAATTACTTTCCCTCAAAGTAATTTACTGTTCAATAATAACTTCTATCCAAAATCCATAATACTCTTTAACCTGAAAGACTAAAATAATAATAAACCCTTAAGTTTTACCCTTGGCTTCTTTGCCTTTCCCTTTTGCTTCTCTTTGCTTAACATTCTTGGAATACCCTTGAGGAGAATTTGGAGCCATCTCTTCAGGAGGGGGTGAACGTGTGGTGGTTGTGCTATTTTCATTGTTCGGTTTGTGTACTGGAGAAGAGTGTGTTGAAGCAGAAGGACTTGACTCTAGAGGACTTTCTGTGCTTTCTGTTCGTTCAAGCTTTTCACTCTTTCGATCTATGTCATCCAGGTGTGGGAGAGTTAATTTTTCACTTGTTTCTAAGGTCTTGGTTAGGTACACAGGGGAAAGTTCTCTGTTGAGAACAGCATCTTCCGAATCCTCATCCTTCAACAAATACAAAAGTTATTTTATGAAAAACACAACATATAATAATTTATTATCTGGTCTTCCACTAGATGTAAGGATATGCTGTACTACACACAAATTTACTCAGTTCAGAAAATTTTAAGTTGTATACACAGGCCTTTCTGCACATCCCAAACCATCTTTCCCCAGCCAAGCCACAAATGTTCTGGTATATCTTGGCCATTCTAATTCAATGCAACCACTTTTTAGACTAAGTGAAGTAGCTCAGTCTTCTCCTTCTATGACAGGCTATTTCATATACTAACTACATACACCCTAATTAACCTGCTTTCCAGAAACATGCTATTTTACTTGTATACTTTTTGTGGGCTTAAATGATTATTTATAGAATAATGAAGAATTTCAGAGTGCTTACTTTTTGAAGAAATTTGTTAACTAACTTGTTTTAGCTGAGAGAATTACATGATAAGCATATTTCACAACATACCACTGTCACTATACCAAAATCTTTCAGTAAGTAGAAGGAGAACACAACAAGCTTGTGTATTTCTTTGCTAACTTCAAATCAACTGTGCCAGAAAGAACATACCAGAGATGACATGTGGTATGAACCCAAATAGGGTTTTTCATTTACAACATAAAAATATGATGCTTGGTCACAGTCTGAATGAAGCATGGACAACACTTAAAATTGCAAATACAGATAAAACTGAACATACGTTCAGGATCCTGAATGCTTAATTATCTACCAATATCAGTACCTGCAGATCTGCAGTCTGCTGTCCAGCCCCAAGTGATTCTTTCAGCTTTGATCGAGAAGGTGGCTGGCGTTTTACTTTCAAAGCAAGCTGAGCTTTTGCTTTGTGTGCGCTGGTGTCTAATCTGGGAGTATCCCCAACAAAAGCATCAAAATCTGCAACAAATATGTATTACTTTAAAAAAAAAGTCCAAAAGAACTGGTAGCAAATTCTCCAACCCACTGGCCAGAAGAATATTCAGAAGTTAAATCACAATTACTTTACCTGTTAATCATTGCTACCATTTCACTATGGGAAAATACCATTTTATATAATACTATAATATTTGAACATTGTGATAGCAATTTTATTTTTTTTTTAATATATTTCTATTCAATTTCTTCAATTAAAAGAAAAAAAATCCATCAGATCAGGCTATAATTGTATTATGGCTTGAAAATGGAATTTTACTCTCAAATAGGTGAGAATTTGTGCCCAAAATGTACTTTCCTGTCCTTGTTCTTTAAGGCTCTTTAAAGTACATAAGCATCTACCACATCTTTTAAAAATGTCCTCCTTTAAACCACCATTGGATATTTTATAACATTCTAGACATAAAATTACAAGACAAATTAAAAACCAGCAAGTTTTGGTGTAAATCATATCTTAAAATCAGTGGGATTTTAACTGACAAATCTCGGTGGTTTAGTCCCACTAATGCTATCAGTTTCAACAACAGAGAACCTGAGGATCATTAAAGATGGAACTCTCTCCACCTATCTCCTCTTTCCCACAGCATTTAAGAAATACATTACTACAAATATGGAAAATGTTGGGGGACCTAAACAAAAATATCCACACTTGTTCAGGTCAAACATTTACCCAGTCTGTAGGAAATAGCAAACAACTTCTTCTAACAACTACTACACATATAACTACTAATTTTTATTAATTGCAAATCAAAGATCCTATAACATACCAGAAATTAACATATCGGAAGAATTTAGTCTGTCTTCTATTGATTCGGTTTCTTTTTCATTTTCTTCTTTAGTCTTCAAATCTTCATTATATTGACCTGGACTTTGACAGACATCTTCCAATAAACTGCCTCCTCCAAACATATATGGCATTCTCTCATATACTTTTAATTTACTTTCAAGCTCTGAAATCTGCAAGAATTAAAATTCAGAAGTGAGATACAACTCTCTGAGAATGCAGAAGTTTATTTCAAAATATAATACTCCTTTACTTTTTCTTGATATACTCTCAGCTGTTCTGCATATTTCTGGTCTCTCTCTTCTAGTAGCCTTGAATGATCCTCTTCTTTTTTCATAAATTCTGTTTCTCTGGTGAAAAAAATGTAGACATATGTATGAAACAGTAACATACAGAAATGTAAAAAAAATACATAGAAATACATACAGTTGCATTTACTAAAAACCACTGTAAGTAATCATTGAAAAAAATCAAGTCTCTAAAGTACAATGGATTCATTAATCTTGTACGGTCATAAAATGACCTATGTATTTGTTTGCTCTTACTGTCTTCAAAAGAAAACATATGTGACATGACAATTTACTCTGGGCTGAAAAAGGATGTGTTGCAACACTTTTTCTACAAAGTTACAACCATCTCTCTACCTTTAAAAGTGGCAAGTTGCATACACATTTAAAGCATGAAATATATGCATGACTCCAATCATTACATCTTAGACAAAGATATATCTCTTTTCCACAAAGATACATGCACACATAGTATTTTCCTTCCAAAAGCTATGCTAAACTTCTTTATATGAGAATAAGTTGAATTTCAAGTTTTTACTTGGTTAATCCTTCAGAAATTGCAGTGGCTGGCTTTACAAAAAAGAAACAATGATTGCAAGAACAAACCAAAAATAAAAGCTGCTTTTTTCCTGCAAGTCAGATGGAATAACATACAAACACAGCAAATAAGCATAGAACATCTACACAAAATGCAAAAGCTTAAGGGACAGTCAAAGGACTAATGGGCATTTGCAATACAGCAAGGAAATGGAAACTAGCCTGTGAGCAGTCATTTTAACGTACTTTTGAGCTTCCATGTGGATAAGCTTGGGAGAAGAGGGGAAAGGAGACCTTTAAAAAGCTCACCAAAAAGTACTTGGAAAAGTAACATTTCCCAATGTGGATTACAGAGCTAAAGATAATGCAATCTACCTTTAAAAGTAAGTAGCAAGTGGAGATACTTAAGATACGAACCACCAAGATCAATGGTTGTGTTCTGTATTATCAAGATACTTCTACAAGTATTTTGCGTTTAGCTCCTGTTTAGCTAAGAGGGAAAAAGGTAGAACTGACACCTGTATGACAACAGGCATACTGGATAAGCAATATTACCCGTACTAAAAATCCCAAACATGTTAACAGACCAAACATACTGTTTTCATGCTGCATTTTGATGGGCTAGGTACAAACCCCAAAACCTTAATTCTCAGAATTCCTTCTACACCCCCTACAACTCCTAACTCAGACTGAAACACATGTATCTGGCTCTTATTATATATCCTTTGATGTCTACTCTATCTGGAGCACTTAAGTTCGTTAAAACTAGAGGGTTTTTCCACAAACAGCAAAAGGTATTGCCAAGTACCTCATACTAGATTTCAAGTAGTTCTTCCAAAAGTATAGATGTATTACAGTTTCTCAACTAAGTTGTTTTTAAAAATTGTTATGGAAATAGTAAATCATTTTTCCTAAGCTTAGAATCAAAAGTGGCAGCAAAATTTTTGAAGAACCTTTCCAGAAGCTGGTGACTTAAGGTATGTAAGAATTCAGCATCTATAGCCCACTGCTTCCCTGAACTCTGACAAAATACAAAGAAAGTATGCTAAGCAAATCCTAACCCCAGGTATTGCTGTCAATTTTCCCCATAATATACAAAATACACAAGCAAGAAACAGAAGCTGGGATATTGAGGTACTTACTTTTGTTGATAATCTTTGAGAAGTTTCTTGGCCTTGCTGTATTTCTTTTCAAGGGCATCACATTGTTCTTGAGTTTCTTTAAGATGCTCATTTACTGTTTTGCATAAACTCTGTGCCTCTAACCAGTAGGTCTCTAATTTTTTAATTTTCTCTTTGCTTTCATCTAAGTTTTGCTGAAGTTGGGCTCGACTCAGTTTCCATTCATTTTTTTCGGCTTCAACAATTTTTAACTGAAAAAAATTGATACTTAAGGAATTAACCTAAACTAAAAGATGAAATTAAAACCACTTGTTTATACACATTCAAGTAGAGAATAGCTAATAACCATGAAATACTTATCAGTAATATTAAAACAAGACACTGAACTTTTAAAGAACTCTTATCAACTCTTCCAACCGTTGCCAATCCAAGTGAGTTTAGAACTCAAACCCAAGTTTTCTACTGCTTCCTTATTAGTATTGCTTCCTTTTAAAGAGAAAAAATTAATAAGACCTTTATTGTTAGCTTGTATTGACTTATTCAAGACCTCAATACCTCTTTCTGCCTCTGGAGAGGCCTATTTTGGTTACCTGGGAACTAGAGATACAGCATCTTAATGTATAAGACAAGCTCCTTGTCCTACTACATTGTTACCAACAGCTTTTTGAACAAAACTAATGAGGCCAGCTGATCTTCCCTGGTACTCTTCAAGACATTGGTCTTCCACATCAAACATTACCATAACAAAAGAAAGGGACGGAGCCCCTTCAGCTTGATAGCAGCCACATTATAAGGGAATGGTAACATGTGAAGTTCTCCAGGCCTTGGAGTGAGCAGACGGGGTATCACTTAGTATGTCCACGCCTCCTTTGGGGACACCATTTACAGAGGAAATAACTGCTTTTGATGCCAGTTAAGATCACTGCTGGTGTAACAGAGATCTTGAAAGGACCAAGAATTCCTTGAATTAAAAATGGCAGAGTGAGTTGTACTAACACTAACATTTTAAATGCTTTTTAATAATCCAGATGGGCCAAATTTTAAGAATACTGCAAGGACAAGGAGCACTGTCAGAAACCAAAATCAGAACTATCATAAGAACACAAAGAAGTTTTGGTTGCTTGCCTCTCTACACTTGGAGCTCTGAACATCTGCAGAATGCAAGAAAACCCCCAACAGATACAGTTATTATATATTATAATATATATATATATTATAAATTATACAAAATCATCACAATCTGCAGCACTGTTCCCTCCCCACTTGCTGCCTGACCCCAGCCATGTGCTGCAACTCATCCACTGAAGGGCAATGGAATAAAAGCATCAGCTCACCAACAAGTATTTCCAGAAAAAGGCACAGATCTCCACCAGTGGAAAAAGCAGAAAAAAGAACAATAAACCCTTTCCCAGAGAAAGCTGAAGTGTTGAACCAACCCTCACAAAGGGGGAAGAAAAAAAAAAAAAAATCCAAAAAAAGCTGGAAAAGGCTCTCTCCCCAAAGCAGGTCAGAAATTTGAGAAGGGAAAAAAGGGAAACAAGGTAACTTTCTGGTAACAGAAAGTTGGCCATGAACCATTGTCTGTTAAGTGCCAAGTCTATACTAAATAAGACAAGTTCTATGCACTGGAAACATTCTTGTATTTGTTTGGGAGCTTGTTTCATACAGTACTCCATTATATTCAGTTCTACTCTAAGCAGTAATGCTGAAGCATTCATTTTATAATAGCACAGGGGAAATCTTGAGGTTGGGTGATTTTTGGTGGTTTTTTTTTTCATGGTGTTGCTGGGTTTTACTTTTAATTTGAACACAGCTTTTCAGTTTAGAAATGCCTGTCTAGCATAACACACAGTACATAGAGCCCGAGGCCTAAACAGATTGCTGCCTTCTGCATTCAGCCTATTCTTGGTAAAATTTGGAAGTTGAAATAAGAAAACCCAAACCAACCAACACCCTCTACCCCCTCCCAAGAATAACATTCTCTGAAAACTTACTCTCTCCTTCAGCTGATTCACTTCAGCTATTGTTACTGCATGTTTCAATTGTAGCTGAAAAACAAACAAACAAATCATATGGACGCACACAAGATGGCATTTGAAATACTAGTTTCAATTATTTGTCCATGATTTCCTTATGCTACAATAAAAATGGTTTGAGGAAGAAAGTCAACTCATATTGTCAATTACAGAACCTATAATGAGCTTTCATTAAAAAGATGAACTCAAATTAAAACCAAAAAGTTCCATGGTATATTCTATTTGCTACAAAAATCAATTAATGACCACCTACAGCTAAAAATCTTACATTGCCGTATAGACAATAAGAAAAGTGGATAGGTTAATATAATATTTTAATATGCCAAAACAATGAAAAGGCAGCAATGTGCTCATGATGACAACCAGTACACAGAATCAAGTAAAATTTTACCAGTACTATTTTTACTTATCAGCACTTACAAATAAACATGCTGGCTTTGTTCTAAAATTAAGCCTTGTATTTTACACAACAAATCTTTATAGGATTATTCAAAATAAACACTACACCTAAGCCAAATGTAAAGATTATCCTTAACATGTCTTAAGAAAACAGCGCAAGTGCAAAAGAACATTTTTTTTGTCAACTATTAGCTAATTCTTATATCTCCCAGTCCATCTGTAACCCTGGGGTGGCCGTTTTTGTTCGGCTGTTTTTTGTGCTTCTGGTTTGTGGGGCTTTTTGTTGTTGCGTTGTTTTGTTTTGTGACAAAACAGTGCATCAAACATACATTCAAACAAATGAATCCATGACTAGCCTTCATTTAGATTGTTAATAACAGCACAGTAACAACTGTAGCTGAGAATTTTAACTGTATCCCATGTAAATATAGCAATTATGAAAAGGTGCTGTAGCCTGCTGCTATGCTTCCCAACCTATGAAAACTGTAAATGTTCTCTAGTGATCATTAGCCTGAAATGTCAACTTCCTCAATATAATCAACTTTATCAAGAGATCAGACTTAAGGTCTCCAAAATATTGATCCTTTACTAAAATAAGCTCTTGTATGCACAATAGCATCTGACAAAAGTTTCTTTACAGTATATTTTTTCCCTCCAGAGTGAAATGACAGGGACTTACACCTACCGAAGTAGCCCAGACCCCTAAATGCCAAAGACTACACCACTTACATCCCCACCTAAATTCCGCAGACCTGAATAAAGCAAATGTGCCCATTTATAAAAACCTTGGGAAAATGGAACCCAATTTTCCAATTACGTTAAGTTGGGATTCATAGTCTGGAATGCCCTATTGGGTTTACAAACTCATTACCTCCAAAAAATACACCATAAAGAAAACCCAGAAGGCATCACCTGAAAAAACCCTCCAAACCAAAAAAAAATGTACATCTACAGAATAAAGTGCAGACCCCAGGGACTACAGTAAGAGATCAGATGTATATTTCTTGTCTTTCTGAAGGGCATCTAACAATCACTCAAGATCATTCAGAATGGGCATATCTACCCCACCATGCTCCCCCCAACTGTAAAAGCCATTCTACTATGCAGCAAATAAATAAAAAGTCCAATGAGCCAAAGGAGAACTAAGAGAAGCATCATACCTATATAATGCAATGTTCAGACATCACAAGGAAGGAAGTGATGTTGGGTTCTACTGCTTGTTTTCTAGGGCTTTTTTAAATTTCATTTAAATCAAAGGATCATTTAAGATAATATAAATATGCACAAGGAAGCAGAGATCAGAAAACTGCAGAAGACCTACATTTCAGGGGACATTTACCAGATATTTATGGTAATGTTGGGAAAACAAGCCCAAAAGCACAATGAGGGGGACATATAGGAGATTATATCCAAATTTTACAAGATTCAGATGCATCCTGATCCATCACAAGAATATTTCAGAAATTGCCACCACACCTCTTTAAATTTAAGAAGAGACTGTGCCGAATCCATATCCAGTGGTAAACCAATATCTTCATTGTCAGGAAGATCAAAAACTTCTACAGATTTTCCATGTAAATGGGACTCATATGTATCGTCATCATCATCATAGTCATCATCCTGACAAAATGGGAAAATCATAACACACACACTTTGCATTATGGTAGCAGCAATAACAAAAACATAGGAAATACAATCAGTTGCAAAATTTTTCTCAACTCGTTACTATTCCTTTTTAGTTTCTTACACCTAGGATAAGCTTTGAAGATGACTTGCAAACAGCTTCATCAATGTTCCACTAAAGAGAGCTGAGTAAACCACACATGAAGCAATCGTATACAGCTGATACTTCAAAATACCTTTTGGATTGTTGATAAATTGGAAGGATAGCAAGTAGTGATAATCATGTGCCTTGTAATAATAATGTATGAAGTTTGTAATTTCTGGTTTTAACAAATTACTTGTTTTATCTTTTTGGTTTTTTTGCTGCCATTTGATTCAAAAAACATCTACTCCATTTTCTGAAGTTATTCCATGTAGTGCTAATGTACTTTTAAAAATATGTAGGTATGCATGATTATTTTTTTTACCTGCTCTGTATCATCATGAGCATAGTGCTGCTCATACAGACATCTCTCCTGCTCTAAGGTCTCACTAATGAGACGTGCTACTTCACTCTGAGTTCCTGGCTTCTCTCTGCCAATGAGAAACCTGCAGAAGACAAATAAATTATTGCAGCAAAAAGCTCAAGATATGCGTAAGAAATTAGTTTGCCTTACTGTTGCCTTCAACAATGTCTTTGTAAAACTTTCAGATTAGTTTTGTACTCTCCATTAATGAAAAATGACAAAATCAAAATGACAAAATCAAAGTAATATTTCATAGAAAATATACGTACCTCACTGTGCCTTTGGTGTTTTTTAGTACAGTGGCTGCAAAGAACTGAGTCACTCCTACTAGACTTATGCCATCAACCTCAACAATCTGATCATTTACTTGAATTCTGCAAAATAAATTATTAGCTATCAGTTCAACAAAAATATTTTGGCTTAACAATTTTTTGACAAGTTTCACTGAAAACTCACTAGTATTTATAATGAGGAATTATGAGTCTCAAAAAATTAACTGCTTAAAAACAATCTCTTGATCCTCAGCTTCTGTGCAGATCACCAATTAAAATTAACACACTATTTGTCTTTCTATTTTTTTCTACTATTTACATAGCAATTGGTGATTTGCAGGGTCAACGTAATTTTGTGGCACTTTTGCACACGGGCACATTCTAATTTGTTCTTATATATGCTGTAAGCAGGTCTATGCTTATTTTGCAAAAATATTCCTGTTTAAAAAAAACCCTATGACATAAAGCAGGAATGCAATATTTATTCAGTTACACTCAGCTTTTATACTTACATTCACAGTATTTAGCATATCCAATGAAAAAAACCGTGCTCAGTTAAAAAGTTGTAAAAAGCATAATCAATTCAATCTAAAACTCACCGTCCATCTCTCTGAGCAGCGCCACCATCTGTTATTGTTTTTACAAAAATACCTAGTTTTTCCAGTCCCTGATCAGCACCAACTCCCATTCCAATAATACTGATGCCCAGACCACTGTCACCTAAGGGATTAAAAAAATCTAGTATTAGCCACATAACACAAGAAGCAGTGAGCTGCTTCGACATGTTCCAAGTCCATCCTCACAAAAGATATGAAAATTTACTTAAAAAAAAAGACATGTTTTCAATCTATGTGCTACTTAAAGCCTTTTTGTTCTGTAGTTACAACTCCCTATTAGATTCAAAGCTTCACGAGAAAGCAGGATCTATAAATTGTATATATTCAGTGCAGATCTGTCACTCAGTAATGTAGCCTTCCTAACTTCAATTAAGTATGACAATTTGCACTTGGTAGATGCCTGTCCAGTTAATGTTTACTAAATTCTATGCAATTAGCCACAAATGAAAGCCTGAACACACATGCAAAAATCCAAGACCTAAATTCAGAGAAAACAGAGTTGAAAATTGTTTTTATCTTTTGTGCACACAGTATCTCTCGCAAAAGTTCAAGGTTTGATTTGCACCTTTTTCAATTTCCACAGGAAACACTTCCATTTTTTCCACTCTTTTCTCAAGTTCATACTCAGCTGAGGCTGCCACAGGGTCAACTTCTTCATTACGTCTATCATAGTCTTCATTTGAGTAAGTACTGAAAACCTAAGAAAGGTAACAAAACTGGTTTTAGTGCTTTCCCATCCCATTCCAAACATGATACAATCAGAAAAAAATCAGTAAGGAAATTGAAGGGGTATTTTTAAAGATCAAATTTTCTAAACAATCATCAATTTCATAAATTTTTAATAAATCTGCTCCTGTCAAGACAGTTTCCAACTTGCACAGAAGTCACGTTTCACATTTCAAAACAAAACATTAAATACTTTGTGTGTTGCAAATGCACCAAATAGTTAAAAAAAAATTAAAATCACTCAAGTAAATCAATAATCTCCTCTTTGATATAGTGTGACTCTTTTTTCTAGAACTACATTCCCCCAAATCCTTCCTCTCTTCTTCCCTCCCCCTGCACCATCTGCCAATTGCAGTGCTTCAAACAGATGCAGTTTTCTGATTTTTCAAGGGAATCATGCAGTTTCCCAGGAAAAGGAAATGCCTTGTTACACATATCACTATTTTTAGGAATCACTCCAGCTGAATTTCTGAATCGTTAAAAATACAAGATAAACAACACAAATTAAGACAGAAATCTAGGAAGGAAGAACAAGTTACTTGTAACAGGGTGAATTTTACTTACCAGCATGTTTATTAATTGTATTTAAAGTCATAAGCTAGTGAAAAAGAACAAAAGAAAAAAATACAGAACCCCAATTTAGCTGAAAATCAAGGTTTATCTGCTTAAGTCACTGAGTGTTTTACTCAACATCACTGTAAGATTAAAACACAATTATGGACTGCAGCAGCTACCCCTGATCAAGAATACGAAGTTGATGTACACTGGCTTACTATGTTTCTGTAATTTTTGCATTTTCCCACTAAAACTACCTAGACAAGTAACTGCAACTATGTAAATCAGGCAATTAACTGTAATTAATGTTGTCCAAGTGAATTCACATCTGCTAGTATATGGTGTTAGCTCTGCATGGCAGTAACCTCAGACACAGGAAAGCAGTTATTGAAACGGACTACCTAAAAGCACCTAATAGAACTCAGTATTTCCCATGGGGAACTCACTGCTTCACCTCCTGACTACAGCTGGAGGACAGTTTCACAAACTCTTCACCACATCCTGCAAAACAGCTACTCCACAAACATAGCATGGCCATATAGCAGTCCAGTAAATACGCAAGATTAAATGCACTTGGCTGAAAGGGAAGGAAGAAACCCACTCTTGGAAGCCTTATGCTTCCCCCAATAAAAGAACCTTTGTGAAAAGTTGTTCTTCCTAAGTCTTGCTTACAGGTACATAATGTAATAAACTCCTTTGGACTATCATACAGACACCACTGGGCAACAACTGGACACAGAAAGAGACATTTAATCTTTCTCCCCACCCCCAAATCAGTAAATAGGATATGGAGCAGAAGCATTTCAAGAGGCACTATTCTCCCTTTGGAACAAGACCAGCCTAGCTTGGTTCCTTTCCAACCCAGTAAAAAAAACAAACAAAAAACCCCCACAACCCCCCCCCCCACCAAAAAACAAAACCAAAAAATCAAAACATAGTCAAGTTATAAGACAAATTTTAAACTAATAATAAAAAAAGAAGTTAATGAGTGGACAAATGCTAATCTGTTAATGAGAATATTTGAGTTTTTGAGAACAAATCAAATACTGGGGCATTAAAAAAAAAATAAAGTCTGCTTATTTGTAAGCACACACATGATCTAGTATTAGTAATATAACTAAAATATGAAAGATCACTAACTACCAAAAAGCTGAATGAGCAAAATGGGGAGATTGGTAGCAGTTCATTTTGGAGACACTGACAGCTTATTTTCCTGACTTTTTATAACTCAGGGGTCTAACTCACAAAGCAGATCATACAAGTAGTCACTATCTACCGAAGAATTACATTAGCAAAGGGATGATCAGTTCCTTACACAAGCCTTTCTAAAGAGCTGGAAATGTCAGGGAAGCAAAGTTGCATCACTGTAACAGCACTACATATGCTGCAAGTCCTAGGCTGACTATCTCTGGAACTTCTAAGAATTACTGAGTATTTTTCCAACCTGGAAATAACAGCATTGTACTTGCGAGTCTCATGGAATTAGCCCATTTTGACACAAAATTGACTATAGGAATTGATCATCTGTGTGGAGAGGATCACAGAATTTAAAACTAGTGGTGGCTTAGATTCCAGTGATGTTTATAATTGTTATTCACAGAATAGCAGCACAAACATAGATATATGCAAATGATGATTACTAATATTTATACACAATAGCTTTTAAAGAAAAACCTATCTGAAATCAATTCTGACTAATCCACTAAGAGAAAGAATTCAGGCTTCCCTCTTAAGGTAACAGATGGCAAGTGTGTGAGAAAGTTTAGATAATATTCTCAAAACATAACCTCACAATTAAGACAAGACATACCCACTTCAAAACAGTAAGACATTCCCCCTCCCTCACCCCTCTCATCTTCAGAAAAATAATTTTGAGGAAAAACATGAATTTACAAAAAATAGAGGAAAAGCTTATACATAACCAGAAGCCAAGCACTTCAATAACAAGAAGAAAAGCAAGAACACACTAAAAAGTTATGGCCAAAGAGTGAAGGGCAAAACACAGACATTTTTATTGTGTACTTGTGGAAACACAACATGATATTCATCTTTTATAAGACGGAAACAGTAAAATTGTTGATCCTAATATAGAAAATAACTGCACAGCAAGTTGCTCTTTCCAAGTAGCAAAACTAACACTAAACACAGTTAAAATGTGGATAATATATAACACAAGTTACACAGTCTGGAAGACTGATGAGAAAGCTAAACACAGTTCATCCCTGTGCTGTGTCTGACAGAGTTTAGTCACCGAATGCACTAGGGACAAAAGAAATTCTAATCTTACTATTTTGAAGCTACTGCTAGCCAGAGATTATAAATTATTAGTGTGCAAGTGATATTTTTAAAAGTTGCTTTAGCAGACACAAGTTATTGTCTCAACATGGGAGAAACCAGATGAAATTTATTGTGGTGACCAGGTGAATTTTACAAGCCTTTAACTTGTTACATATTCTGGTTAGAAGCCTATATATATAGGAGGTTATATATCCAGAAGGTTAACCTAACATTAATAACTTCTGGATCCTGTCAAGGTAATAAGCGATGAAAACCCTGTTATCTGGGGAGAAGGGGGGGGGAGGGAATAAAAGTCTTTACATTCAAGACCTCTTTTCTTCAGAATGAATAAAAATAACTTCAATCAAAAAAAATTCTGAAAGAGGGCTGAATTTTTAAGGGTTATTTCCCTTAAATTGCTAAGATACATAACCAGAATTTTTCAAATATGTACTTAGTACTTGCACAGTAAATATATTTATTTGGAGATAGAACAAACTGCATTTTTCATACCAGGAAAATTCATAACTTCTTGAATTCAAAACTCAGTTTGTATCTTTCTATGAAGAGGCTAATACTAAGGTAAGCTCTCAAGAAAACCCCCACAAAATCCCAACACAGCCTACTGACTAAAAGACCCTACCACTCAGTTCCTGTTATCATACACAACTACAAATCTGCATTTTATCATCTTACTGCTATCACAGAAACAGTATTACCACAGAAGAACAGGAATGACCTCACTTAATTCAAACCCTCAGCAGCACTTAAAAAGAAAAAGCTCTGCTTCAGAACTATGTTAGTTTTTAGCAGAACGTTAATCTTGTTAGAGGGTTAACACTAATTCACCACATGTTTGTATGAAATTGCTACCGAGCCATAAAATACAGCCCAAAGACCTCCACTCCCATATTAATTTCTAGCAGGTAGATTAGCTGGTGCCTGATCAAAAGCAGAACACTACAAAGTAATAAAACTTACGTATGAAGAAGCCAGTGACTGCCCAGAAAGGCTCCCAGCTAACTGGAACGGAAGCACTGTCAACATTTCTTTAATGCTCTCAAGTCATACAGCAGTGTTTGCTGGAAAGCGTGACAGCACCTGCACAGGCAGTTAAAGTAACACTTCACAGCTGAGAGAGGCACTTGAGAGTAACTGACACCTGCATGCCACACCTAGCAATGACTACACCAGTTGGTTCATATTTCTTCTGAAAGGCTTTTCTTACTTTTAACGTAAGAGTTCACTGACACTCAGTAAAGCCAAGCATTCAAAACACAAGTGGTTGCCTCAGGTAATATTATCTATTAGTGAACAGTTTCATCTTTCCACATTGATATGCCTGGCAAAGTGTGAAGTGCCCAGGCAAATACAAATTATCTTTTGAAACAGTAGCACTGAAGTATAATGTACACTTTACAGTTCACTTTTACAATCTCCCTCTTCAGTTAAAGTAGACATCTTATTGCTGCTACCCACTCTTCCCTCTGTTTCTGAAAGCTACATGGTTAGTATTTCATTACCACTACTTGTTCTATTTTAAGTGGAAAGTGACTATATCTGATCTTAGTCAACTCATGCTATCAAATCCTTTAACCAGCAAACAGAAATATTTTGCTTTAAAAGAAAAATAAATAAATAAAACCAAACAAAAAACAACAAACCCACACTTTGACTCTTCTTCAAAGAGTATTCAGAATGGTTAGTAACTGTTAAACAGGTTAACATTATAAGCCATCACACTTGATGTAGCACATTCTGTTACCAAACAGGTGGAGAGGCAGGTTGCATGCACTTGCACGCTTATCTTGTAGCTCTGCGTGACAATCAAAAACACCAACCATGTCAGTTTATAAAAAGACAACCTTGCTTCAGATCTACCATACAGACAATTTCATCATAAATTAACCAGGATTTTACCAGTATTACTATTCTCCACTTAATTCTCAATAAACCCAGTAAAATATATTCTCTAGTTCTGCATTTCACTGCAGTAGCAAAGGCACTGGAGTTAGCAAGAAAAGCAACATGATAACTGTTTCAGTCCGGTTATGCTACTAGTCCAGAAGGAGAAACACTCTCAGGTATTTTGCTTTTAAATCCCAGTAAAAGAAATACTGAAGACAGAGAAAAGCATCCATGAAGATTCAGTGAATTGACGTATTTCTTTTCTTTTTCAAACATTCAGAGCAGGCATTAAGAGATGATCCACATTCTCCCTGTGTGGAAGCAGAGCTCTGCTGTAACATGGTTGTACTCCACCGCCATCTCAGATGAGGTGGCATTGCTCTCTGACTGACAGAGGGAATGAAAAATTCCAAATAGGATATGACCAGAAGAGGCAAAAACTACTTACAATACCACATGAAGGGGGGCACCCAAAAAAATCTTAGCTTCTGAAAGGCTTTGTATATACAGAAAGTGATTCGGTTATGAGCACCCACAAGCTTCACAGGTATCTTGTTACCACCAGTTTAAGCTCGATTATCAAGAAGAATTAGATACATGTGTTAATTTACTATTCACCAAAACAATTGGTCAAGATTGACTTGACCAAATCCGAATAGCAAGAAAACTGGTAAAAGCAACTTCAAAAGAATAACAGTGAACACAGAAATAGCCTACCTGTTTTCTAAAGGCCAGAAGAGGAAACAACAACAAAATAACCCTGCCATACCTGAATTAACTGATCTCTAGTAATACTGTCACTAGCAATGATCAATACCGTGGGTCTGAAAAGGAGGATCATGAAAAGGAGACAAACTGGAAGGTGATGGTGGTAAATGATTGAGAAATACATGTAAAGAATTTGCATGTTTCCTTTTGGAATAATACTTCATTAATGTATATTAATGTATATATAAAATGTATATATGTATATATTAATATATGTATATATTAATAAAATATTAATAAAAATGTAAGAACCCTGCAAAAAACTGCTACACTGCACCTTCATGATCTCAAGATTACAAAATGTCTAGTCAGATAACAGAGGCACACTTTTTACTGATGTCCTCCCAAGTGTTCACCTCTGTTATGTTAGAATTACATGACAAGGGATAATGGTTTTTTTCCGTCAAAAGGTAAACAACAAACAAGTTTCAGCTACTGCCTGTTCATTCTTTATCGGTCTAGGTTAAGTATTCTCAGCTGCTAATAATGGCAATCCTAACCAAAAAGATGAGTATTTCAGAGCTTAATTGCTGAGATAATGAACTAGTCTCCTGCAAAATTGCTTCTCTTTGCTGACCTTCATCAACTCCTCAGCATTTCTTCAGACTACATCTCCCATGAAACCCCCAATTGCCTCCTGTTCACCACCTTTCCTCCCTCTTCTCCACAGCTATTCTTCAAAGCAAAACAGAGCACAGGCTGGACTTGTATAGTCACCAGCTAACATTAAGTAAAAAACCAAGTAACTTAAACTAAAGCTGCAGCCCTGCCATCAGCAAGGGCACAATCTTCAACTCTGATACAAGTGATATTTTTTCCCAAACCAAGCAGTGTTTTTAAAATAACTTTAAGAACATCTCTCTCTTCCCGTCAAATCTGGGTGAAACTGCTAGGAGTTTAGAAGCTAGAGGGTTTGAAAAAGGAGTGAGGACAAACAGGTGACGATAACCTGTCAAGCTTACTGCCACTTCATCTGACATCCATAACCTCAGTGTTCTCTTGCTTGTCTGTAGTTCTTGTAGCACCATCAAGTACATCAAATAGGGCAGCTAGGATGTCGTGTAACCACATCCAGGGAATAATTCAGTTAAAAATACATTGAGATATTAATGTAAAGAGTTAATCTGCTCCAGCAGCGAGGCAAGATATAAAAAGATATTTGCTTTTCCTGTTCTGGTTTAGATTTCTGCTCTACAGCCCTATACCCTGGACTCTCATCCAAAGATTCTTGAAATGCCAAATCAATCTACTATTGTGAATGTTACATATCAAACATTTCCTAAATATCAAAACGGAAAACATATTATTAAAAACAAATATTCCAAAGAAAGCTTCAGTTGAAAGTGCTTCTTTGTGGGGAGATGAACAAAGGTCATGGAATCAAAGCAGAAAGACATCAGAAATATTTGATATAGAACTTTCTAAAGCCAGATAAATCTACACACAGAATTAAATGCATTTCAGCTTAATAAAAAAATAACTTCTTAACTGAAGTAAGAGTTTAACGATTATCTTCCCTCAAAACAAACAAAACAAAAAAAAAAACCCAACTAACAAAATTTTCACACACATGTGAATATTCCTCCAGTTAATATCCATGTTTTTTTCTTACTGTTAAGTTTAGCCACCAGGAAATGCCACACTCTTAGACACAAGCAGAACACAACAGGGTTACTTTTTGTGAAAAGTCACTGAAAAATACCATGAAGAGTTTGAGATAAAAATACGAAGAAAAATTTTGAGGTAAAGTCACAAACGTTGTAATGTTGATGCAAATGATAAACAGAGCTTCAAAGCAATTAAAATCTGAGTTGCAACACACAAATTCTCATTGCAAAAGATCCCAAAGCACAGTGAAAATACACTATTTGTGTCAAGACAAAAAAAAAAAGCAAATTACCTCACTTCTCACCTACAAATCAGTTCTGTTAAAATCTACTTTCAATTCAAATCTGTTTTTCTAGAACAACCTACATCCATGTCACATACTTGTTCCTTACAATACAGAAGTATTTTACCAAAGTGCTTGACCAATGGCCAACAAATAATTGACCATTTATGCAGTCAACAATTCTCTAATTACTGAAGAAACTCCAGGGTTTTGGTATCTTCTACTAGTTTTAGTGTATTTTGTATCTTTTCCTGTGTATGATGTCATAAGCGTAGAAGTTACAGTTAAAAAATCAGAGGATGTATTAAGCTGAAGCACTACTCTGCAACTTTAACAGTGTTCAGGAGACTACACATTGATGCAGAAAAACTGCATCTCCTAGAAGTGGTAAGCATTTACAAATAATGCTGTTATACAGGAAACCTAATTCAAGTTATCTTCATTTACTGCTTCATTAACATCCACAGTAAGCAGTTCTATACCAAAAACATTAAAGAGAATGCCAGCCTGGACAAGATTACTGTTTGTGCCCCAGCTATACATAAAGCAGCTCTATTCCAATGCAAGACAAATGGCAATTTTATGAAGGATTTCCATGTTCTCCCAGAAGCAGCTGATACTTGGCTAGTTAGAATAACACACAAGCTATGAAACCGCTTTCAGTTTCTTTATTTAAGAAGTAAGCTTGAGCATCTGCTTAACTGTGACAAATATAAAAGTAAAGCCTTTATGAAGGTTTGGTTTCTTGTTTTGGGTTTTTTTTAAACTGTGCTCTTGACTTAGTGATCTTAAAGTATTATTCACAAAGAGCTGGGAATTGACACTCCCATGTAACATAAACTGGATAGCACTGCTAATTAAAAAGAATTATGGAAGCAAATTTCACCTGTACTATCTTTTCAGTTTACCTGAGCTACAGGGTTTCTATGGACCATAAATCATTGCAAGAGTTAGTCACAGTGCTATTAAAGGTTTCCAGGACAAAGTTTGACGCAGTCAGAGGTAAAAACATCTCAAGAAGTCAATTTGGAAACAGGCATTTGCTTTCCCAACGGAATGTTTCAAAATTACAAATGCCAAACAGCACTCAGTCATTACATTTATGTTAATTAAAGCTTCCCAAGGTAACAATATAACTGAAAGCAAGTTTAATCTCTACATTACAAAAGCAGAATGAAATATAAAGGGATGATAGCACAGTTACCTGACTATTATTTGCACTGTCTGTAATGGTGATTGTTTACATAGTTTATTCCGAAAACTTCAAGACAAAGACAAATTCAGTTCCTTTGCAAATACCTTGGACAGCTGAGTGTGCTTTACATTCCTTACTGGCTTCATATGTGGCAACAAGATACTATAAATAGCTCATGTACCATAACACAATCCCAGTCAGTGAAGTTCTGCTAATAACTGTGCAGTATCGTTCTCTTTACTACTGTAGGAAAAACAAGCAACCAAGGCATAATGTTCCTTAAGGTCTACAGAGATCAAACAGCAGCAGGACTTAAGAGTCAGGTCACCCACAATAAATAAGAAATCTTCCCACACCTAATTTATCACCAGCTTCTACAGAATTGAAATTTTTATGTTAAGAAGTCTCATCTATGCTTATTTTCACAGGCACAGGGAGCAATGGAGTAGTTGTGTAATTATCTCCCATCTTTCCTGAAATTATCAAATTATATTCTTAAACCCTGCTACAGATGTCAACAATTATGGATCTCTAGCATGGGTCAGAAGTAGTGCTAACATTGTTAGCTACCATACACGTCCCCTGGGACCTTCACAGTCTCCTTTCACTCAAAAAGCCTTGACAATTTTACAACTGACTAGAAACTTCCAAAACAGAGATATCGATCAAGTTCTCTTTGTTGCTGCAGCATAAATACTCTTTTTTAGGGTGCCCGTGTGCAAGTTATATCCATTGCCTACATACATATCCAACTTCTTTTTTGGGTGTATCAAGTACAATGGTCAGAGCTCCATCACTGCAGAACCCTGATGATCTGAGAATGTGCTTTTTCTTGCTCAAACATGTTCTGAATGTTTTGAGTCCTCCAGCTCCATCAGACACCTGCTAAACAGCAACTGCAAAAGCCAGAGATGGTTTCTTCATAATCACTAGAGAGGTGCAGAAGGAAAGCAGCAAGAATGCCAAGGCCAACCTGGCCTCTCACAGGAGTGTCAAAGGAATAAAATCACAGACTGTCTCCTCTAGTGGCTCCAAATGTGTGTAATGGCACTCACATTTCAGTCAAACTTCTTAGTCTAAATAATGCTGAAAACAAAAAGAAGCTACTAAAATACATCTTGGACCAGGAACAATCTCTTGCTGCGACTCAGGATTTTCTTTTTTTTTTTCCCCTCTTTGAATTGAAGATAAACTAAAATCTATGCATAAAGTCAAATAAGAGAGATTTTCTTTTGGGAGGTGAAAGTGGGATTTCCTACAAATTTACTGAGGTATTAAAGATACATTACTAAAAAACATTTGCAGGAAGTAGAAAAAAAAAAGTTGGAGAATTCTTTATTTTACAGAGTACAAAAGCCGAAAACCATATACCAGGACTCATTCCCACTAAGAATCTTGGAAAATATGAAACAAAAATGCAGACAAGGGGAAAGAAATCATTACTTAGTTATGAGGAACAAAGGGGAAAAAGCTATTGAAAATGACATACAGAAATAGATCCCTATACTGAGTACAGGGAAGATAACAGTCAAGTTTCACTGAAAAGGGATAAAGGAACGCAAGTATCACAAGCTTCGATTTTAGGGCCTTAAAAAGAAAGTTCACTGACCGTACTGCTATAAAGTACAGTGTATTCTGCCAATCCAAGTGTGGCACTATGGCAAGAACCATGTTATTTTTAATGGAAAACTATGTTACTTTTAATGGAACAGTTGCTACCAACCATTCATCTCTGGGTTGTGTAATTGATAATCTGGTACAGGTTGGTCCTTGTGGCTTTCAGAAAAGCATCTATAACTGGACAGTGCTAGTTACCAAAAAAACCCTGAGTTTTATCCACACAAGAACTCCCACCACAGTTGGCACAGAGATTTCTGCTAGTGCTTTCAAATAAATCTGACATAGACATAACAGAGAAGGCAGGAAAAGTCTGTTACAGCCACTGCTTCAGTAGAATTTCCAGTAAAACCCTGCCTAGAGCAAGCAGGGTCAATGAACATTCACTTACAGTAGACTCTACATGGCACTTTCCTCAGATAGTCAGGGCACAATTGCAAGGGGAAATGGACTGATGCCCCTCAGGCTCTCCCACAGCCCTCATCAGACTCATTATGCAGTTTCCAACAGTGGCAGTCTCCCCTTCAGTGCTCCAGGTCACCACTAAAGCAGCATCAACTATAAGAAAGCCATGTAAAGTCAGCCTGTCTATGGAGAGACTATAAAAAACCCACATGCAACAAAACTCTCATTTTGACACACCCAACCCATTTTCTGAGGTACAGCACTGGCATGTGTTAGTAAACTGCGAAATCACAGCTCTCCACTGCAAGAAGTACAGGAGTCAACAGAATTTTTACATCCCTCTGATCATTGAAAGCAAGCCCTGACTCTATATGAACAAAGTGTAAAAATTGTTTATTAAAGATGACATTTTTCATTCATGTAATAATAGAAGAATTAAGCTTGACAAAGCCTGGACTGTTTCCCATTCCATCCTGCTCCGCATCTCCCAATTCTCCTCCCAGACTTCAAGAGGGACTAGAATAACTGAAGTCTGCAACAAGACTATGGGTAAATATGGTTTGAGTTGTGGACTGACTTATTTTATAGGTATTTTTGATGAGGGAAGATCAGACACCTAATCTTTTTGTTAGCAGTGTAACTTACACTACTCCTCATTATCTGGCTTGCCCTTTTTGTAACTTCTTTGCCCTTGTAATTTCTGCAACTTCCTAACTCCAAAATGCTAGTGGTAACACTCCTAAAGCTTGCTCACCAAGGCAGGATAAAAAAACCCAAACAACATATATATGGTTATTATTAGAAAGAATTCCACAACCTTAAATAACAGGAACTAGATGTGATATTTTCTCACAGTTAATTCTGACAAGTCTGAACTTGAATCCGAAGGTTTGCTATGGCGGTTTTGCTGTTTTGTTTGGGTTTTAAAATTTTTGTACAAAAAGTAAAACTGACAAAATCCTTCCTATGCAATGCCTCAATTTTAATCAAATTAAGGCACGTATTAAAGGTCATGTTTTTGTATCTATTCCTAAAAGCTTAGCATTCCTTAAAACATCAAATAAAATCTCATGTTTCTCTACACTGAGTATCCTGTGAAGCTGCTGTGATTCAGAAATCACTTGTGACTAATTCATGAATATTCTGAGCAAGGTAAGTTAGTTTTGAATAAAAGCCATAAACTTTTAAAGGGTTTTTAGAGCTTTGCAAAAAGAACACCAAAAAAAAATGTATTCCCTGGGTCATTCTGAGTGCAAAATAATGAAGAAAAAATATATAGAAAATTCAGATGTACTTACCTTGATGGGAGCTGTTGAGAACTTGACTTTTCGGTCTGGCTGAGGATCTTCCTCTTCAGAAAGTCCAGGAAACTCCTCATACTCACTGTCATACATACACTCCTCCTCTTCTCCCTCCAAACTTTCTCTGCCTTCAGGCCCTTGGTTTTCTGGCTCGGTGTCCCTGTCATCATCAAAAGCCACATTCTCTATTCCAAAAGCACTGAAGTCCTCGTTTTGCTTTTCCAACACTTGCTCCTCTTCTTCAGTACCGCCTTCCTGCTCTAGAACATCTCGAACTCGTGTAACTGAACCATCTCTCACAGACATCCCATCCCTTTCTTCTTCCTGATGGGTCTCAATACTTTCTGTAAACTCTTCTACCACTTCCAAGGAGTAGTTGCTCCTCTTCCCTTCCTGTACTTGACATATGAGCAGCTGATCCTCTTGAACAACGTGATCTTTCTCCAAACCGTCTTTTTCATGCCCTGAGGTTTCATCTTGTGTAACCAGCTCTGCGCAAGTCCCCTCCATGGGGGAAACCCTGGAGGGAAAACCATCTGATCTCTGCTGAACTTCCTGAGCAGATGCACTGCCCATACCCCACAGGCTTCTCTCAAGTACCAGTAGCTCTCTTTTGTCTTTTCCAAGTGCCTCGCTCAGCTCGCCTCTGAGGATCACAGGCACTTTGGTGGGCACAGCCTTCTCCTGACATCCTTCAGCAACAGCAGATGAATCCAAACTGTGGTGATCTCTCAAAGGGTCCTGATTCGGAAGACTAGCATTTCTGGAAATTTCCTTGGATTCGTCAGAATCGCTGTCACCCAGAAAGCTTTCCAGCCTCCTAGAAATGGGCCCTGCATTCAGGAACGAGGATTTGGAACCACTATTGGGAAGCTGCTGCTTCAACTCATCATTACCTTGATTTTCAACTTTCTCCAGTGCAACCGCAGGACTTGCTTCTGTATTAAAACTGCGGTCCACCACATTGCTGCAATCAGAAGCTGAACTGCGCCTTTTCTTATCCTCAATTCTTTCACATTTGCTGGGGGAATATCTGTCCACTGAGCTCCGCTGTTTTATGTTTCTCTCAAATAGCTTCCTAGTCTCCGAAAACTTTTCTGCCAGGGCAACTTTGTCCAGGTCTGATTCATCATTGCTACGGATAACCTTGTCGGCAGCAGAAGGCACAGATAATGAATCCACAGGGCTGATGCAGGGGCTGGTACTTGTATTAAGAAGATTATTTTTTTGGACAATGAGGAAAGATGGGCTACCTGGAGAAGGTCCATACTCTGCTGCTGTGGCCCGGCTGATTAATTTGGTCTCAGCAGGTGGACTGCTTTCACAAGAGGGTGCAGAAGAGCCTCCCATTTGCAGAAACATACTTTTGATCTTGTGTACCCTATTGCCATAAGTGGCAGCTCTGCCTCGACTGTGTGGGTCATTTCCCCCTCCATTGGAAGAGGTGCTCAGCTTCTGATGCAAGCCTGTTTTGTTGGAAGCGTTTTCGGGATTGTTTATGCCATCAAAAGAGCATTTGATAGCATGGAAATCAGATTTATAGGCATTTCGGTGTGGGGAAGCACTTCTTAAAGTCCTCTCCCCTTTGCCTTCGGTTTTCATCATTGTCAGAGAGAAAGCTCCCTCGACTCCTCAAGAAGAATGGGAAGGCCGGCTCCCAGGCACAAAGCTTCCACCCTCCAACACCAGGCAGAGCAGAAGATCTGAAAAGCAGCTTTTCACTGGGCCGCCCTCCCCGCCCGCATGGAAATGGAGCGCAGGGGAGTATACGTGGGGAGAAGGAAATCAAAGCGCGTAAATCGCCACATCGGGTATTATTCCCAGCGCGGACCGCGGTATCCGGAGAGCCATCTGCAGAGAGACAGACACTTGGCATTAACGCGGCGCCCGGCCGTTGTGTGACACGAATCCGAACGAAACTCGGGCTGGGAAACGCCGCCCGAGAGCTCCCGGCGGGATAAAGCCCATTGTGTCAGCCGGGACGCGCGGACCCGGCGACTCCCGCCCGCCCGGGCACCGACCTGGCGCTTCCAGCGGGGGATGCGGCGGCAAGCGGCACCCCCGCCGCTCCCGACAACGGCCGAGCCGGGCCGGGCCGAGCCGAGCCGAGCCGGGCCGGGAGGCGGGGGAGGGGGCAGCGCCCGGCCCTTCCTGCCGCCCGGGGGAGGCCGGGCCCGGGCCGGACCCGCGGCTCAGCGGGGCGGAGGGGCCCTGGCGGCCCGTGCTGCCCAGAAGGGGGAAGCAGCAAGTTTCGGCCCCAAGTTGGGGCTTCCCCGTGGCGGCGCCTGTGCGCCGGGGGCCGCCGCGGCACCTCGCCCCAAACTTTCCAAGCCAGCCTACCTGGGGGCGGGGGTCCCGCCAGCTCCTTCCCCTCAGCGCTGCCGGCCGCCCAGCGGCCGCGCACACCACGCCATCACTATCCGCCGCCAGCCGCCCTCCTTCCTTCCCTCACTCCCGCCCCGCACTCCTCACTCCACCTTCCGCCCGCCCCTCAGCGGTGCCGCTGCAAACCGCCGCCCGCCCTGCTCTCACGCTGCACCGGCGCCCTCGGCCGCGCTGTGTGTCGGGCCCGCCCGCGCGCGCTCCCTCGCTCGCACACAAAGAGAGGGAGCGGCGGGCGCGCCCTGGCTGCGGTCGCCGTGAGAGAAGAGAGGGGCTGGGGGCGGCGGGGGAAGCGCCTCCCGCGCTGGGATATACCACGCCGTAGCGGGATGCGGGTTTCGGGTGATACCATGTCGGGGAGGCGGCGCTGCCCGCTCACCTCTGCCGGGTCGCTCACCGGTCCCGGGGCTGGGTGAGGCGCCGCGGCTGTGACTAGGGGCGGCGGCAGGAGCTGAGGCAGCGCGAGCGCTGGGCTGCCGGCGGCGGCCAGCTGCGCGCTGTTTTTACAGCCCGCAGGGCAGCGCAGGGCCCCGATCGCGACGGCTGCCGCCGCCGAGGCTCTGACAGTGGAAGTAACAACAGCGCCAAACAGCCTTTTTTTTTACCCTCTTCCTTTAAAGAATGCCGTTGTTCTTAACGCCTCCCGAACAGGTAGGTACCCAACCCAAGCGGAGGCACATGGCCGGGGCCGCTGCCTCGGCCTGGGAGGCACTAGGCTGGTGGTACGTCGACATGTCCGCGCAGGCCGATGGGGCGAGCCTGCTGCGTTTCCTCGCACGCTCTCCGGGCTCCCCGAGACTGCGGAAGCGACGCCCGTCATCGGTGGCCTCAGGCAGTGGTAACTGCTGTTTTGCAAGCACTGTTGCGTATATCCAGGTCTTTCCTTAGTCCAAATAAAAGCACTGGCGTCAACCTATTTATCGGTTAAAGGCGGGATTCGGATGACTGCCTGGTTTCCAGTGTAGCTACTTCCACAGGGCATATGTAAAACCCACACAAAATCATTAGGAGAGCACTGGTAGTTGCCAATTACTTGGCAACTGTCATTACCAAGTTGTGTAACAATTATTTATAAGTGTAAGTGCTCTTTGAAAACAATTGTTTCACCCTTCGTTACTCAAATCAATGGTGAAATATATACATCCTCTTAGACATCCCAGGTGACTTTGGCTTAACTGGGAATCACAATGCCCAGAATATTTCACAGCTTGATTCAACATCTATGGTACAGTTTCAAATTGGCCCTAATCAAGATTTTGCGATATAAATGTTGATACATTCCTGCAATGCTTTGTTTTTCTAACACAAAGGAAGGGCAAAATTGTTGAGAACATTGTTCTGTGTTTTCAGATACCACAGGGACAATGGCATTTCACCAAGACTTGTCACTACAAGTCTTAGGCGCACTTGGAAACACCATTTTGAATAAAACTTTTAATACAGATAGTTTCACTGGATGAGCAACAAATGTTACTTTGAGAATATGTAGGTCTTATCTACAACAAGTGGTGGTTATCTTTCTCCCACATGCTCCTGAGTGTTGGTAGATTGGGTTGAAATTGCAGGACTTAATCACCACCTTTCAATAAATAGGGCTGCAAGAGAATACCGAGTAAATGTTTCTTTGACAAGCCAAAGGTAAATGCAAGGTTGCTCAGCAGCTTGAACACAGGGCAGAGAACGTTCTGCATGCTGCCTGGGGAGCCTGGGAGTAGGTAGGAGGCTGTTCAAAGAAAACAAAGGCACAGCTCTGGAACAAGGTAATAACAAAGCCCAAAGCTGCTCTAAAGAATGCCCAGGGAAGTCAGAGTCCTTTGTGCTGGCTGCAAGAGGCTGAAGCAGGAAGATACTCTGATGTTCTCCCATGCTTCAGAAAGCAGGAATTGTAATTACAGTTCCTGAAAACAGATTAAATTGCATCAAAGGACTCTTACTTCCTTGTAATTTCCCATCCTCACTAGGATAACATATTGGGTTATTTTGGCTAGCGGTGCTGCTTAGGAAGGGCAATATTTATCAGGGTCAAATGATATCTAGTGAGGAAAGACTGAACTGCATTCTAAGTGAACTGATATGAAAGAAATAATAGAATTGTTTACAGAAGCAATAATTTTAAAGACCAGCAGAGTTCAAGATAAAGACCTTTGGAATTTGAGCAAGAAGTCTGGGAAGGTGACGTAGTTTATGATTTCATCATAGTGAATAACTGCAATAAAACCTGGGAAGAGTAGCTTATGTATTCAGTCTGTGATGGTTTCCTTGAAAGATGGTGAAACAACGGTGAGTAAGTGAATGGTTTGCACTGAGCAAGAAGCAACTTACGTTTTGTCATCTAAGCTTATTAAAAAATAGGAGTTTCAAGGGGACCTTGGCAGCTCAAAATCTTTTTGGGGGAAGAAAGAATCAGTGTTGCTGTATATGAACTCATGAATCTAATGAAGACAGGCAAAGAGGAAAGTGTTTCAAAGGAAAAGAAAATTGAGGGCACTTCTGCAAGCCCAGTTGTTCGAACTGCCATGGAGGCACAGTGTTTATTTCAGTATTCATTCTGATTACAGAGGCAATATATGTGCAAAAAGAATCAATTTCTGTGGTCATTAAAGAGTAATTAAGCATCTTCTGAATGGAGCAGGGTTCCTGTGACTACTCTTGTCCCACCTTAGCTGTTTGAAAATCCCTCTCCTATTGCACACGTGACTGTGATTGTGATTTGGGGGCAATGTTGACATTGAGGAACATCATACATTTCCTATGAGTATATGAAAAGAGTGTCTAAAACAGAACTGAGCTAGGAAAAGTATGCTTAGGAGGTCTGGATGAAAATGACATTCTGTTACTGGTATGAAATTATCTCCTGAGAAAGATCCAATAAATACGTAAAAAGGTGAGCTCAGATAAACTGTCATTGCTTAACATGGCTTATATTCTTTCAGCTTGTAAGGGCAGCCATCCTTCTAGCCTTTAGATAAATGATTAATGTAGCTAAAATGGGGCATGTATTTAAATGGTCTGGGTTAATATTTATTGATACTGTTGGATTCAGTTGCTGCTGTTCAATCAAGATGATTGTAAGAAACCATTAAGTACAGGTTCTACACCAAACAAGTTTGAAACTGGTACCATCACCCCATTAACATACTTTAATCAACGCATAAAAATTTTGCTCCTAAGTCTTTTTAGAAACCAAAAAGCTTGAGCAGGCAATGCTTTGGCTGGGGCTGGATGGTAAGTTCCCTCTCTGCATCGCTGCATTACTGATCCCTACAACTGACTGGGTGGAACACAGCTCAGAAGGAGTAAGTGCCTCCCAGGGCAGGGAGAGCTCAACAGCTCCTGTAACAGTTCCATGTTGTTACAGCCAGTGATCAGCTAAACTGAAGAAGCCTGCATAAGACAAAACCGTGTGCCCAGCATTCAGCAGAGAACTTAATTCCCCGAACTTTTACTCTAAAAGTTTTCTGCTGTATCCACAATTTAGTTTTATTGTGTGATTTGAAATGCAGTCTCACCAAATTTCTATTTAATTTGTTTAAGATTTTAAGTAGAACAAGTCAGTGGTGTTTTTTAATACTTTTGCAAAAAGCCAGGAAGAGAGGGGATAATTAAGCATTCAGAGTTCCATTACTATTTCTGTATATTTTTAAAGTTATATTTTAAGAAAATATTTTTCTATCATTTAGGAGTAATTAAAATGTTCTGGAAATATTTCAGTCATACTCCGTATAGTTCAAACAGCAATTTTGAATCTGAAATAGAGCACCTTCTTTAAGTTTGGTGGGCAATTTTGTGATATTTATTGTTAGAATTAAGAAAGCAATCTATAATTTTAGAAGACTGTACTTATGTTAGATGCAAAACTGAAATGGTAAAGTAGCATTTAAAACTCATTACTTTATAGCACTTCACAAAAATAGAACTAAAGTCTAAATTGTATTTAATGGTCAAGAACATTTGATCTATGAAGGAGAAGCAGAAAGTTTCAGAGTGGATGAGGAGACAAATCATTTCATAAAGGCAGTGTGGCAATGACTGTGGACAGATATGAACAAAAGTCTGCAAGAAAAAAGCTCAGTCTAAATATGTTCAAATCCATGAAGGACATTTCCAAGGCTTAAGGGCTGGACCAGCCAAGCTGCCATACAGTACCATGTGAAATAAGGATGTAAAGATATCCTAGAATAAAGTGGCAGATCAAAACCAGACCACCACTAGTGTAGGACTTACAGTATGTAATGGTGAACTAGGGCAGATTTTGGAATGAGGTTCCCCTAACAGCTTGCATTTTGTATAGAACAGTATACTTGCACAGCAGGACCTTAAAGACTACAAGTACTGTGGGTGAAGAAATGCTCTAAATACATGAGCTAATTAAATTGGACTCAGTTCTATTCAAATTGTGCTGGATAATGGGGCAATTATCTACTGCACACCAGCAGCGCCACAGAGAAAGCTTGAGACATCACTGTGTCTGTCTTTGCCATTGCAGATGATGTTCAATGTTTATTTTCATTTCTAAAAGTGGAGCCGCAGTGTTTTGGGTATGTTAGTGCCTGCTCCAGGTTTTGCTTCTCTTTCCTCAGATTGCTCCCCAGCACATTCAAGAAGCAGTTGGTAAAATACAGTAGTTCAAGTTGAAATGGCCAACAGTAGTGCCGTAATTCTGCAGCTGTATTTTTGGTTTCTTCCACTATTGACACCTCAGAGGCTACTCCATTCTCTCATTCCATAGTCAGCTAAGCTAAGTTTTAAAGCTTTCTGAACAGAGCTGTCCGTACTAGAGGATGATGTATTTTATAGGCCTAATGTGAAATACATATCCTATAACTAGCACTTTGATGCTGAAAGAAAAAACCCAAAGCATTAGCACAAACCTTAACAGGATTTATATTTAGTGTAAGTAAGTAGAAAAACTATACTGTTGCCAGCAAACTTTAGTTAGAAAACTATCATACTGAGCAGTGCTATTAACAAGGTTTCAAGCCTCTAGGCTCAAGCCCTCATCTTAGCTGGTTCTCTCTCATTGCAGCAATATTTATGCCATAGTAAACTTTAAACTGTGGGATATGAAGTGGAATTTTAGAAACAGAAGCAGCTCCAGCAAAGGAGGGCTGCCCTCTCTTGTTCCCAAACATGTCTACATGAAAAGCTCATGGGAGGGGCCATTATGGTGAATAACACATCAGTGTCCATCTTGCAGGATTAACTTTTATATAACAGTATTTTCTCTGCTGCTTGTTCACTACAAGATGGGTTCTTCAAGGATAGGGCTGTCTGCAGAAGGGTGAATTTAATTAATGACTAATTCTGTTACTTCTACAGCCCACCCAGGATGCTGTTCACCAGAAATGCTCTGATTTAATACCCTGACCACATATTCTGGCCACATAACCACAAATGTTAAATGATGGTTGGTGGAACATCGCTGAAACCTGCACTGAGCACTGCTGGCTTGCCATCACACGTTCCTGATGGTCTTTGAAAACTAAGAAGGGTTCCTTACATTACAGCTCCAAGATATGCTGGGGATAAAATTAGAAGAATCTCTTAAGTCTCCAGAATCTCAAGGTAAGCCTTAAGGTAAAACATTGCAACTGAATGTCAGAGTTGCATTAAAAGAAAAAAGTCTTTATTCCCAGGAAGGCTGAACAGGGGACACTTGAGACTTTCCTCACCTTACAAGCCCCATTTCTGAAGTGGCCAAACCATGAAAGCCACTTGCCACACTGGCAAATTCACAAAAGAAAAAGAACAGGGGAGGAAAGAAATTACCATGTTGTAGAATTGTGTGGGACAGTGGTTCAAGACCATGCTGGGTTTCTCAAGCACAATAAGCAGATGTTGGGGTGACAAGGATGCCTTAATGACAGCATCCCACCAAAACCTGTTGGAACTGAAAAGTCCATCACTCCATTTTTCAGCCTGGTAACTGGAGCACTGTTGACACAGATTTATAGGATTTAAAGGATTTTAGAAATTGAAGTTTGTGGCTATTGTTGATTGTACTGATTTCCAATGCAAGAACACTTAAGCTGTCATACTGTCTCTGTGGGTCTCTGAGTGTCTCCTACTCTGCAAGGACTTCTGAAAACTGGCCAGCTGGTTTGATCAGATTTGACACAGGCTGGGAGTTCTCAACAATAATGATGTTCCTTCTAGTTCTGTAAAAATAGGCAGCTCTAGAGAGAGAGGAGAAAGTAAAACCTTGAAAGACAAGGGAAAGGTTACAGCAAGATATCACCCCCTAGGAGCCACTACAGAATTCCATATAAGCCACACAAGACTAAAACCTGATGAATGTATTAGTCACAAGGAAAGCCTTATTTTGAAGCTGCATCTCTTTCAAAACCAAAGTCAGTCAACCAAGAGATGCACATTGGGAGGGTAACTGGCTTCTAATTCTGAAGTTCACAGTGCAATTTCTTACGCTGATATTCTAGATTCTGTCTGGCCAAGCAGTTTTGTACTAAACTCAAAGTGTTTCTGTAGAATAAAAGTGAAATCTCTGATCTGAATTATAGTCAGGAACACTACGAAAATCATGTGAAATACATCCTGTCTACACACAATGACGATCACTTTTTAAATAACTCAAATAACATACATCTGTGTTGTTTCATGGCACTATTTGAAATGCCCTGTTAAAATACCTATATCACAGTTATACCTATCTAGACATAACACACTTATGAATGTATTTCTGAGTTATGAGATAACCTTTGAAATTAAGTCTGAATAAGGTCTTTTAATAAAAACTATAGTTATATATAAGCAAAGAGACAAGTATATGGAGATTAGGGGTTAGATTACAATATAAATCTAAACCATTGCAGTTTGAAAGCAAATCAGAAGCATTCTAACTACGTATCTTTTATACTGAAGTAGTAGTTATATTAGAAAAAGCAAATAGAACGATATTACACATAGGTGAGCTATTTCCATCAATTATCAATAATTTCAAATAAATACGGTAGTATTTTGAAATTGTGTCAGTACAAGTGTTGCTTGACATCAGCTAGGTTTGGAATATATATACACATATGCACATATAAAATAACTCAGTGTTACAAAACCAGAAAATATCAAAGAAATTGAGCTTCAAAATTCAGATTTTTTTTTAAATAGGTAAGTATGAACTATAATTGAGTCAAAATAAAAACAAAAGGAGGAGATAAAACAGGACATAGAATTCAGGTATGTAATATAAATTACACAAGAACGAGAGAGAATAATTTTAATCTGGTACCTATCAGGACAATTTCCATGACGATTCCTTGTAACATTATAGGAAATGTGCATTTCGCAAGCCTTATGTAAACAGAAAGTATGAATCAATGCCTCACAACTCAAAGTATCAGCAGTTACGTTGGAAATGTGAGGGAATGGCATTAAAAAGGCATTTTATGCAAATACTAAATTCACATCAACGTTTTCAGAGAAATAATAATTATTTTCCAAATCTCTGAATCTAAAATAGCTTTAAGGGTAAAAATAAGTCAAAAAGTTTGACTTTCCAAATAAAAGCATTCCTTTTTTATTTTGAAAATAATTTTCACATTTTAAAGCAGTTTAGAGGACAAAATAACTATAAAGTTAAACACTTAGGCTAAAGAAAATATTTTGCATGAATAGAAACTGATTTTAGTTTTTTAGAAAAATAAAAACCCCTGCATTTTACTTGCACGGAACCTTTTTTTCATCCCCTCATTTTTATTTTAGCTTTTGAATCCAATAATACATTATCCAGATGTATCAAGAAATAGCAAACTTATGACTGAAGTCTTTCCTACTGTAAGTCCTAAAGCAAGTAAAAAAAAGGAAACCTGAATTCACCAAATCCAAGCAAACAAGTGATCTCTCAGAAACAGTCATCAAGTTTTGTGCTCTAAGACGACTGAAATAATAGTGCCTGGTGCATAGAAGGCATTAGCTCCATATGCACTAGAGAAAGACCTGCCAACTGCCTGTGCAAGAATCTGATCTAATTTAAAGATTGCTATCAGATCTTTGCCTTCAAGTATCACTTTAAAAATAGCTTTAAGAACGTCATTAGCAACTGGTGGATTGTCAGTGTTTCAGCAGCTACTACTAAGGGGTTCACTTTGACAGTACACTGAACCAATTAGACATATTTAAGATGCTTATCAGTACTCTCTGGGAAGATAATCAAAGTGTCTGTTCCGTTTATTGGGAGGCTGAAGTTTCTGATTTCATAGGAGTTGAAACCAGACTGGCTGATTTCTGAGGCGTCACAGCTGGAGCTATTTCAGATTCTGCTTCCTAGGTTTTCTGACTGCAAAGCTGCCAGCTTGTTTTGCACTTCTTATTTTTGGAACAGAAGGATGAGAGGCTATTCACAGTAACTTGTTAATGTAGGAAGTATCATTGAGAGGTGACTACTAAACTGAGGACTAAACAACTAAATGTGCTTTAGAAACAAACTGTTATCACTCCTGTAATCATTTGTGGTGTCATTCTTACAGCAAAAGTCAATGGGTAGGTACGCATACAAGTACAGTGAAATAACTGAAAAACCACATTCCCTCTGAAATTAATGTGCTTTTGATGAGCGCTTGAACCACTACAGGTTCACTCCACATATTCATTTGTGTATCTTTGCCTCCTAGCAAGCACTCAGGCAGTGGTTTATCATCACTGTGATATCATCTATAGTACCTAGCTGGCAAATCCACAGCCTTCCACTGGCCCTCAGAGAGCAGGTCTCAGATTCACAGCACAGGAAGCAAAACTGGGCGACTCTCAAGTATGGCTATGCTGAATCACAGGAAATCAAAGAGAGCTACACTTTCATTATAGACTTTCCCCACACTGAGGTTTAAACCTCTAATAGCAGAGTTACAGGCTGAGCCTGAAAAGTTGTACTTTAATCTGGTCATAACAACTGCAGTTTAGGTTACAGAAAAGCTGATTACAGCAACTTAGTTTAAACATGAAAATAAAACCACAGAGCTGCTCACATGGATGTCTTATGGGGTGAGTAGATGAGTAGAGCAAAACATCACAAGACATAACAGAAAGGGCAGTAGAATCAAGAGAATATTTGCCTTGGGGCACAGTCTAGCGCTGAGAGATTTCTTGTACCTATAGCTCTAGGTGTATGTTCACATACTAAACACCAGAGAGTTGGAGATCTTAGCCTTGTGGTAAAGCCTGCTGGCAAAGTAAATTATGCTGTGTTTGTAATCACATCTTTCCAAACACTGGTATCCTAATGAGATTTTGAAAGCGTCTGTCTACACATTAACACCTACTAGCAAAAAGCAAGTCATTGTATGCTGGTAATGTGGCCCATTTCCAGGTCACACATCAACCAGGTGTGCCTTTGGAAAGCCTGGTTTGGAGGCATGGATGTGCACTGGATGATTTTGGCTGTGAACCTTTCCACCAAGTTATTCACCAGTGCTCAGGCTCACATTCCAAACCACTGAGCATTTTCAAGCAGCTGCCCATTTCTTAGTGTCAGTAATAGTCAGAAAATATTTCTTGCTTCCTAGCTCCTAAGTTTTTTCCCAAAATTACTTCTGAGATGCAGGCTAGACAGCATTCAGCTCTGTAGTAATAAAAGCTCAATAACTTGTCTACTTGTGCTTTACTTGTTTGAGAAACAGGAGGGTTTTTTCTTGACCCAAAATGCTCCCCACTACAGCCTAAAATTAAATTTTTCAGAGAATAAAACCTATGCAGGGTAATTTCTGGGTTGTTCTACTCCCATTGATCTTTTTTCTCTGTTGTAAGAGTTTTGCACGGAAGAACCTAACTACCCATATTTTCAGGAAAAATAAATTATCAGTTCCATATACATAGCAAAGCCCTTGAGAACGATTGCAAAAATAGTATCTTTCAAGCATATATGAAATATACAGAAGGCATGTGATGTGGAAAAGAAGTTGAACTGAAATAAATGGAAATATGCCATGCTCTAATAAAATAAACTAAAATGATTTACTTAACATTCAATTCACATTAGACTTTACAAATGTTCAGAACATGAGCAAGTTAACGCTACTAGAATTAAACTCTGCAGATTTGGGACTCACCATGGAGTAGTGCTCCTCTACGTGCCACAAAGACTTGATTTACATTTCACAAACCAAGGCAGAAGTGTTGTGCTGGTTACGCTTGGTGTTTCCTTCACACCCATCTCAGGTGGTGGGAATGAGCATGGCTCTGCCAACACTGTAACCACACTCACAGACGTTAGGGAGACGTTTGACCCTTCCTTTCTGTGGTATAGAGAATTTTAGAAAAAGTACATGATGGGAGTGCAAGAGTGAAGTATTCCCTTTATACTTGTTTGATTGCTATCATAGAGAGACATAAAGCTTTTATTAGATGTCACTCAGTGAGAACTACATACCTTGTCCATTGGTCTCCTTAGCTTATTCCTAGACAATAAAAGCTTATAGTCATAAAAAGTTGGCATTGTGCTGCATCACAAAATTTCTTTTCTACTTCAATGCAGGCTTATGTAGCCTGCCTATATAAAAAAAGAAGAATTAGGAATTCTTTGAGACATCTCCTCTTAAAATAAGATACTTGGAAAAAAAAATTAAATACCCATTTGTCATGATGCTGTCCATGTGAAAAACCTGTAATTGATCACAACTATGGCCTTTGCTACATTTTCTGCACCTTGTAATCTGCCCACTAACCTCACCTCTCTGTGGGTTGCTTCTCGTGCTTCAAGCCCTGAGCTAGGCACAAGGACAGAAACAATCAGAAAACATTTTTCTTCTTACTTTGAAATTAATTTGGGACATAAAATAAGAAACTTCCAGTTCAGAATGATCTGAATTTTTGGATGATTAACTGCTAAGAAAAACTTCAATCATCAAAAGAAAAATAAATTGCCATCTTCCTATGGCAGTTATTTCTGTCCATGATTTTGCTACTTAAGGGAAAAAGAGTTTTGGAAAATATCCTTGCAAGGAAAGCACTTAGACACAGACTAGATTTAAAATCAGTAGGTATATCTGGCTTGTCGTTGCTGGGTTTATGGACTGTGGAGCAGATTCATGGTTTGTGTAGATAATAAGTCTGAAAATTTATTCCACCCTCTGTTTTACCCAGCAGATGCAGCCATCAGAGTGGCCTCATCACATCCCAATGGAAATTGTCATTCTATGCAACGTACTTAAATGTATTGTGTAAATTTATTACATACCCCATAGCTTCATTGTTTATCTTCACCTAATTCTGTATTTTATCCTATTTTGGAGGCTTCTTTCTGTTATGTAGTCACGTCATTAGCCTGTCTAGACCACAATGTGAGGTCATCATCATACCATCTGTTAAACTTGTCTGGGTGAGTGTGTCTGCAACTCAGTTCATCTCAAATATTATTAGAACATTCTCAAAAATGAGGGTAAGTCAGGCCAAGTCATATTTCCCAAGCATACTACAGGTAATAGCTATACTATTACAGGTAATACAGCTAGTGTTTTGCTGTACTTCTGTTACAGAAGTTTTTAGAAGGCATGTCAAGCTAACTTTGAAATATTTTCATCAGAGTTCACATAAAAATTAGCATATTTGAGTGCCATGGAGTGACTGAATTATAAGTACTGGTACAGATGTGCAAAAAAAAAAGCCTGAGAACAGATATCAGGAGAAAAAGGTAAATATTGATATTCTGACTGACACTGAGAAAGACCTTGCACATACCAGGCCATGACCTCAGTCAGGTGCTGGGGAAGGGAAGGCACCACTTGATATGTTGTAAAGATACCAGTGTGGCTTCTCCATATATGGCTCCAGTGTTTCAGGGCATATAGACTCATCAGAGGCAAAACTTGCAAACTTGTTAAGTTTGATGTTCACAGAAGCAAAACAGATACTGATAGAGAACTTCTATTTCAACTTACCTTCCAATGGACTGTGTTGTTGTGCCAGTAGTAATTGGTCACATACACGTGTTGTAGAAGGTGGTGAAGAAATATACAGTGAAGGCTTCTTTATCACACCTTGGAGTCCATCAGGGTGATTGACACCTTATTCTACAGAGAAATAAAACTTTTGAAGTAAAACATTATTTCTAAACTGTTCTGTCAATGTAGAATACTCTAATTTGAGAACAACAAAGTGGTATCTGTGAATAGTGCTGTTACTAAAAGACCATTGGCGAAGAAATATTGGTCAAGTTTTAAAACAAAAAGAGCAGTAGCTTTTTTTTCAGTGTTCATTGTATTACAAGTCTTTTTAAATTAGATTATTTTTGTGAATACTACATGCATAAATCTTGAGTAGCACTAGATAGAGTATATGTTGATTTTCTTATGAAGTTAATTTTTTTGAAGTAAACATCTTGCCGTCATTGCTGCTAGCTGTATGACGTGCTTGTTTCCAAGGAAACCCGGATTTTATTTACTTCCATATTTTTGCTATACAACTGTATCTAGTTTGACATTCCTCATATAAACCATATTCTCATAAATAAAAAAGAAAAAGAAAAAATAAAATCTGTCACAAGTTTTTACCTGAACATTGAAACAAGCAGTACCAAATTTATCTGCAGAAAGGAAAATGTGTTTTAGAAAGAAAAAGGAAATATTGTTAGATGTTTGCACAGATATAAGCTAGGTCCACAGGGTTTTTTTTAGTCTGTATTTCCTTAAATGTTTTAATTTTACTGACAGTTGTGGAACTCTGTCTTGTTAGGCAACTTTTGTTAAAGAAAAAAGTATTCTTCTATAGTCTCAAATACACAGTGCAATTCACATCTGGCTTTTTAGAGTACAAGCTTAATTAAGCAACTGTTTCACACTTGTTGCAAAACTCAGTGCTCTGTTAAGAATTAGAGAGGAAAGTAAGAATGACCTTCAACAACATGGACTTCAATGATAATGGAACTACCTGGGAATTCCTTGTCTTGGCAGAGATGAAGTGCTAGTGCTAGTATAGGCAACTTGGCACATTGCCTGTGTCTGTCTGGAAACACCTGTGTTAGGGCAGCACAAAAATAGTTCACTTCAGTGCCCTAGGGAATGGAGAATAACAGTGCTTGCAGTTGTGAGGGAATGGGGATGTCTTGGACGTGTTGGGTCTCCTTAGTAAGAAAATCTGCTGAGGGTGCACTCAATCCCATTGTCCATGTCGCCAGCAAAGATGTTGAAAAGTGCTGGTCCTAATACCAACCCCTGAGGAATACCACTTGTCATTGGTCTCCACTTGGACATTGAGCTGTTGACCATAACAATTTGAGTGCGGCCATCCAGCCAATTCTTTATCCACCGAGTGGTCCATCAATTAAATCCATGCCTCTCCAGTTTAGAGGCAAGCATGTCATGTGGGATAGTGTCAAAGGCTTTGCACAACGTTAGTTGCTGTTCCCTTATCCACCAATGCTGATTTCCCATCTCAGAAGGCCACCAAATTTGTCAGGCACAATTCTCTCTTACTGAAGCCATGTTGGCTCTCACCAATTACTTCCTTACTTTCCATGAGACTTTCTCATGTTACCTTAGGGGTGGGAATCTACATTGACCTCTCTGTCCTGTTCCTGAAACAGTTTTTTCGTTATGCAAGTTCTGCAATTGAATTGTGTAGAGTTACATACCAGCAGATATATCCTTATTGAAAGGGCAGAAAATTCCCAGATTTACTAAGTAGTATGTTCATCCATTTTCTAACAAATCCTATTAGTTCACTTCAAAATACTTTCATCTTCTTAAACTGCAGTAATGCGACTCTGTTCTGAGGGCCAGTATGAATTGACACCATTTTTGGGAGGCTGTGATTTTCAACTGGCAGGAAATGAATGAAATCAAGGGGGAAAAAAAATTGATTTTGTGCCAGTGCGTGGGCTATCAGTTCTGCCAATTGACTGTCATCCACTACTAGCAGATGTGCTATAAAAGGAGATGAAATTCATTGTTAGCATGTTGCTTGGCGGCCAAAGCCAATTACAGAATGAAGAATGAAGCCTTTCTAATAAAAGAATTTGCATATGGAAATTACATGTATTTCCATATAGTGATAAGGATTTTCAAACTGCTTAAAGGAAGGCTTGACTAAACTCATTTTATGTTACTATGCATTCGCATAGCTCCTTAGTTCATACACAGTACAGATTTTTTTACTATTATATTTTAGTAGGATACTTTATTTCTTGCTGGTCATAGTCCTTATTCCTTGTAAATGTTTTCCAAGATATAATACATTTTGATACCTCACATTAAAAGTGTATAAGGATTGTCAGCAGGAAAAAAACCTCCTTTTTTTTTTTTTTGCTTACAGAACATGAGTTCAAACAGCAGACTGAAATGGGTTGCTAAGTCTGGTGAGGATAGACTCAAGGGAGACTTAATAAGTGTTCTTAAGTATACAGTAGTTTGCTAATTTGAGGAAAGCAATACACTCTTTATTTTTCACCCTTTTCTTAGTGGATATTGTAATATGCTTAAAACAGCAAGGCAGGCTTAGATTACATGCTATGGAAAGCTTTCCAACATATACAGATTGTGGAGCAGAAAATGAATTGTCTAGGGAGACTGTGGCATCTTTACTGTTGGAAGTTTTCAAGAACCTTTAAGCTTTCTTCCGAGTGTTCTAGGCAGAACTGATCCTGCTTAGGACAGGGGGTGTAATATATGACTTCTCTCAGTCACTACATTCTTTATTTCTATAAACACCCTATGGGTAGTTCCAGAAGTCTCCCACTAAATTAATACAGTAAATTATTAATTGTAAACTTGTCATACAGCTGCAGCTACAAGTACTGTTGGGCACTATACTGACATTGTAGTAGTACTACCATTCTAAAGGTATATCATACCAAAATTGCTAGGTGCTATTTGTATGGTATCTGCAGAACACATCTTGTGATCTGCTTTAGTTCTGTGGCATTAGCCACCTCACATGTCTTGGATCTGTTTTTTTCACTAAAGAATGACAGAAGTTCATCTAGTTTTTTAGAGTAGCAAAGAAAATCTTGCTTTTTTATTGAAGTCTTAGACAAGATCCCTTGTCCAAAAGACTTAGTAGTAATAAGATAGTAGTATCAGTGCCCAGCCTTTTTACTGCTGTTGGTATCATGAAAGATTCCCATGGTATTGCCCACAGCACACTGCAGATCAGGTCTTATCTTTCACTTCACTGATTTCAGCCAGAGAAGTTAAGGAAACTAAAAACTAGATCTGAATATTTCTGTTGTGGCTTCATAATTGAAGGGGACCAAGGAGATGGGTAGGCGCAGACAGGGGTTGTTTTAATGACATTAAATTGAAACTTCTACATCTAAAAATAAGTTCTAATTTGTACAGTAGTGCCTAAAAATATTCTACTTTAAGCATTAAAATGAATGTTTAAAAGCTAATTTATATGTTACATATATGCGGATACATACCTTTCATTTTAAATTAACTGTATCAGTGGCAATATTTAAAAGCATTAAATGCAGGTTTATGAAGGGCAGCAGTTATTAGAGCATTATTTCTTAAATCAAGCTTTAAAAACATTCAAATAAATGCAATATCTAGAAGTACGTTTGTGTTCTATCCATCAAATACATACAATAAATATATCTAAACAATTTAATTTGCTTCATACTTACAAAGACATATAGAGAACTTTCGTATTCCTTCCTTCCCAAATTATGCTTGAAACATACTTGATTGCTATGGATAGCACAACAGAACCATTTGCATCTTTTTTTACAATGTAGCACAGGTTAAATCTTGAAATCTTTTTACCCAGAAAGTCTCACTGACATCCATAGGAGATTTGCAGGGGGGGTAAACAAAACAACCAACCAAAACCAGACAAAGCCCAACCTCTTTAGATTTTTCATTTGTATGATACTGGAACAACCCCAAACATGCAACCTCCCCCCAAAACTAGGTACTTAATCTCACTTCAAAGTCCTGCTCTGTTCTTTTGTCAAATGTTAAGTATTCCCTTTCTGTAATATATGAAACCCAGCTGAAATGTCTTACAGAAAAAGAAAAAGGCTGTTTTGGCTGTTTTGTAGCATTCCCATCATGCAAAACATTCATATATCTGATTTAACCAGGCAGGTGAGCCAGAGCCAGTGCTGCCTCAAGTCCACTCTTTTTTGAAACAAGTCTAAGATACTCTAAACTCATTGCTAAAACTCACTGGTCAAGTCTGATTATCTCATTTCCCAATCACTACCAAATCCTCTTCTCCAGCTTCAACAAATGCAGTTTTCCTCACTCTGTACATATTGAATGCTGCGAAAGGGTCATTCTGCCAACCTGTTGCTTTGATCATGGCTCTCCTCCACTGATTCTCCATGATTTCAGACATACGGGATCTGCTGTCATGCCTAGAATCCTAGACTTCCCTAAAATGAAGACTGCTATTGCGCAAATTCTGGTCTCCCTCACATAACTGATTAATTTTCAAGGAAACAGATTTATACACTCTTATGCTTCTCCCCACACTGAGTGGGACATTACTGTAGGCATCCACAAAAAAAAAATCATTTTCTGAAATGGCTTCTATCAACTGACCTGTAACTGTAGTGCCTCCAGAAACTGGATAGTAGCTTGGCTGTCAAGGCTGACTTATTTTCTCTTGTTTATCAGCTGTCTTTATGTATTTGTCTACTGGCTCATATTTTATACCCAAGGTATGCCTACATTGTCTCTCGTGAACAGCTATGAGACTACCTGAAAGGTGTAGTGAGAAGGCTGCAGGTAGATGTACTAAGTCAGGGTTGCTGCTGCAAGAGTATATGCTGCCTTTCAGCAGTATTTACTGATCAGTTAATGATTCTGCTCCCTTTTAGCTTGGAGCTGGCTTGGATCTCAAAGGTACAGAGTGTGGAGGAGCTTGTTCACTTTAGCCTACAAAGTCCTGTGAAGATCACAAACCCTGAAGCAGGATTCTCTCTTTATTCTGTTTACTCATCACAATGGGTCTCTGAGGCACTATAACGGAGCATATAATAAATAAAACCAGTAAAATAATAATAGGAGCTAGTGCATGGTTAATTTTTTCATGGGAAACTGAAGCTCATGTAGGTGAAGATCTAAAGCTCATGATCTGTTTTCAAGTAATAAAAGCTATTTATTCAATATTTGTTCAGTGTTCCAACTATTTGCTCAAG
This sequence comes from Lathamus discolor, assembly GCF_037157495.1. NCBI lineage: Eukaryota > Metazoa > Chordata > Aves > Psittaciformes > Psittacidae > Lathamus > Lathamus discolor. The sequence continues at coordinate 88,144,021 of NC_088886.1, read as the reverse complement.
AGATGAGAACTCCACTGCAAAGTGATAAAAGAATAAAATAACAAAAAATGAGAAGGAAAATATTTATTAGATAGCCTCTGCCTGTAGGCAGGCTCCTGAGACATATTTTTGACCAGAACTAATTTCTAACAAAGGTTTCTATTTGTTAATAACTCTAAGACTGGCAAAGAGGCAAGGACTAAACATGAACAAAAAAGGCCTTTATTTTCACAGAGAAAGTTTTGGATGGTTTTCAGTTTTTACGTGAAACCTCCTGTGCCTGCAAGAGACTTTTTTTTTTTTTTAATAATGAAAACTCCATTTTCCAAAGGTAAGAGATACATTCTAAGAAAAAAAAAAGTACTTCTGGGAGTAGCCTGCGCTAAAGAACAGCTTTGATAGCAAATATTTGACCAGCCTAAACAAGGACCCTGCTTCTCAAGGGAAACTATTTTCATTTTCAATACATATTGCTACTTCTTTCTACTTTGCCCACTGAGATAGACAAGAATCACGGATTCCCACTCATGCCTGGGAGCCCAGCTGCACCACTCCCCAAGGCGCTGAGGCCCTGAGGCTCTCTGAGTAGCTTGAACATTGCAGCATTTCATTGAAATGGCTGCTACTCAGTTTTTCATTTCTCAGAAAGAAGAATTGTGATTTTGCTCCCTGAGTATTGTAGGAGTAAAATAGTATGTTCCGCAAGAGGCTCCAGAAAGAGGTATTGCACTAAACAGACCGCCATAAGATCTTTTCATCTCGGATAACATCATTCTTTGAAGGATTGGGATACCTATGTTTATCTCTTGAAGAATCTTCCTCCCTGCTATCTTTGCAAAGTACCCTCTCCTATGGAAAAATATGATTTTAGAACTGCTCACTGACTTAGCCAGACACATCACATGTTCAAAGTTAAATGGAGGCCGAATGTAACAGTCTGTTCTAGCTGTGTTGTGCTGTTTTGCACGGAAGTTCTGGGAAAACTGTGAACCCTGGATGTAATAGACTTGCATGTGTTCATGTCATAAATTGTACACAACGTGGAAGCAAATGAAAAATAAGGAAAGTGGGTGGGTATAGTAGGCTAAAGCAAACAGATTAGTCACTTAGAATTATTACAGTTGGTAGTTTATTTTCTGCTTCCTGCTTCATTCATGTTGATTTTTAGGTTGTAAATGACAGTAATGCTTGGTCTAAATTTGGGAAGGTTGGGACTAGCTTGTTTTCAGGCTACTGTATGTGTGAAAGCAAACAAAAGTGTGAATTGCTGCAGCTACTTTTTATTTTGGAAAACAAACCTCAAACAATTCTTGGAAACTGGCGGGTGGAGGGGAAGTATTCCATGTATTCCATTAATCAGATTGCCATTAATAGCTTCCTCCATGAAAAGGCTAGGTTAAAAAACAAGGTGAAAATCTTACAACTGAGCTAATTCCATTCTAATTCTACTTGTGTTGCTAACTGACGAGAAAATGAATGCTGTTCAGAAATCTTATTTAAAAGCCTATTAATTTATTAAATGACAAACATGCTTTCAAAGTAAGAGATGGGGGCATGTAATCATTGGGAAGGCCTGGGGAATGCCTTGGGAAGGAGACGTTTTCAAGAGCATCAGAATGCCTGCAAGCTAGATTTGTTGACCAAAATGTTGAAGATGTGTCTCACAGCAGCTTACACCCTTAGCGACTTCAGTCAAGTTATCCCACTTTTTGGAAGAAAGTAAATTTACATTACTAAACAAGCAGTAAGTTGCATGATAGATGTACTTATATAGAAAATATGCTTTCTAGGAGTTGCTGAAAAAACAATCATTTGTGTTTCTTTTTTGCACTAGTCAGTCATGCATAAGATATAGCAAAGAAGTGTGTGTGTGTATAAAATCCACAGACCCCAAACCAGAGCAGCTTGTATGCTGCTTATGGCTCAGTGGATTTTAGAATTGGATATTTGTGTTAATAAAAGGAATTTAAGATGTCTACTCTGCTCTTGTGAGACCTCACCTGGAGTATTGTGTGCAGTTCTGGTGTCCTCAACATAAAAAGGACATGGAACTGCTGGAACAAGTCCAGAGGAGGGCCACGAGGATGATCAGGGGACTGGAGCTCCTCCCATATGAAGAGAGGCTGAGGAAGTTGGGGCTGTTCAGCCTGGAGAAGAGAAGGCTGCGTGGAGACTTCATAGCAGCCTTCCAGTACCTGAAGGGGGCCTATAGGGATGCTGGGGAGGGACTCTTTGTCAGGGCCTGTAGTGACAGGACAAGGGGTAATGGGTTAAAGCTTAAACAGGGGAAGTTTAGATTGGATATAAGGAGGAAATTCTTTCCTGTTAGGGTGGTGAGGCACTGGAATGGGTTGCCCAGGGAGGTTGTGAGTGCTCCATCCCTGGCAGTGTTCAAGGCCAGGTTGGATGAAGCCTTGTGTTGGATGGTTTAGTGAGAGGTGTCCCTGTCCATGGCAGGGGGGTTGGAACTAGATGATCTTGAGGTCCCTTCCAACCCTAACCATTCTATGATTCTATAATTTAACAAAATTTAGCCAGGCTTTTGTGGCTAACAATGCGGGTATTCAGAACACCTAGAACAAAAGTCTGCCTGCCCAATTAATAAGAGCTAACTTTGCTTTGAAGAGAAGTTTCCAAATATAAAACACATTAGCAAAAATATATGATTTATAACCAGTTCTGATTATGTCACAAAGTTTCATAATAGAAAGGAAATGAGGAGGACAAAAGCACAAAACAGATAAGAATGAGGCAGAATCTGATCTTGTTCTGGGAAATATCCAGAGTGTTATAATTGGTTTTACTATAACTGAGATTAGAAACTCTCCCATATAGTGCAATAAATTGGCCTAGGAGATGAGAAATATAATTCCAACTCATCCCATGATGGCCATGCGATAACTGTGTGAGCTGTGCAAGAAGCATGCTAAGCATTATGCAATGTGCAGCTCTACAGAAATCTTTAGTACAGCTGATATTTGATGAGAGAGATTGAACTCAGTTAAATATCTTTACATCTGAGTAGGAGGCCACAGGCACAATCTCTTCCCAAACAGCTCTGGGATGCTGAATAATGCTGATGGGATGCAAGGATACTGAGCATGAAAGAAAAAGTTGTGGATTCTTTTTATAGAACATGAAGAGTAACCCAGTTAGTAATTTGATTTTGTATTATCTTAAGTCAATGGGTTAATTTCTTTTGAGACACCCATTGGCACTGAAAAATACACTGTGCATTTCTGAATGGGGTGATAGGAGGAATGAGGCTTATTAACATCTAAATAGATTTATCTGAGAACTAAAATGGATATGCTAAGTAAATGGCTGTGCCAGGGAAAGTGATTCTAGGAAGTGGACTAAGAAGACAAAGGATCTCCTAATGAAGATTATGAGGGTCAGCATTCAAAACCAGTAACAGATTATGGAAGGAAGTGTCACGCACCATTTTAGGTAAATGGTGAGGCATTGGTAATTTATATAAGACAGAAGAACAGCAATAACTGTAGATGTCAAAAAAGACCCTAATTAGGAGGAAAAGGCACAGACAAGAAAGGGAAAGTCAAACTGAAAAAAAAAAAAAAAGAAGCTCAGGAGTGGCAACAAAATGGGAATGTGGAAATCTGGAGTATGTTTTCATTTATTTCACTGTTCCTGCATCAGCTGCATTTTCTGGCATCTGCACAGCTTTCGCTGCTATCATGTCCCCGAGGAGGGAAACTGAGAGAAGAGCCTGTAAAGAGGGAGATATCTGGAAAATCTATGCTTGCTGATATCCTGAGGAAAGGAGAGCGTGTACATCCTGTGGCTGTGGGTCATCTATCCTCTGAGGTTCCCTTTCTACAAAGAAGTAGCAGATAGAGCTGCAGGAAGCATGACAAGACTTTATTATCCTCTGAGACCAAGGGGAGCACATATAGTTCTGCCATGCTGAAAGCCACGTGCAACAGCCCAGGGTTCTTCTGCCAATGAGTACTTCACCATGACATGGGACAGATGTGCCAGGACATTTGCAGTTGAGTGCCTTCTCCTCACAGAAAAGTGATCTAGAAGTCTAGCATAATGTAGTCTAAAGCAAAAACATACTACAGTAAAAGTCTTTGTTTCCGAAGGTGTATTTTTCCCCTTTAAGAAATACACAGCAGAGACCTATGTAAGTAAATAGCGTGGACCTATGAATATAAATTGCATAAGCAGTAGGGTAAAGAAAGTAAATCTGGGCAGCTTCAGAGCCAGGCTTAAAGTAGAAATAAAGGGAAGGAAGCATGTCCAATGGAGAGAGATGAGGCAGCTATTCCAGTAGAAGTGGAAAACTGCCAAGCTGAGATTTGCCACAACAGGCATTGGAAGTCTTCAAATGAAAAGGCCTGGGAAGCATTGCAATTACTGCGCCTTGGTTCATCTCACATGCTGCACATTTTAGAAAGCTAAATGCCTATCACATGTTTCTTGAATAGCATCCCTCATCACAGAGTTCCAGAACTGTTTCTAGCAAGGAAGCTCAGAAATAAGTTCATATGCTTACTAAATCGTCAATTCTGCCTGATTAAGGTGGGGGGGAGTAAACAAAAATCTCTTCAAAAAACTACACTCATAACCTCAAATGGGTTTGTTTTTAGTTCATGAAAATGCTGCATAAACTCTTCAAAATTAAAAAAATAATTGAAAATAAGCCTAATTTCAGTTTTGTGAAGGTCAGTATTTCAGAAACAATGTTTTTGAGTATCTTTGGGGCTTTTAGTGGTATTAATGTTATTCCTTGGTGATTTTTAGATTTAATTTTATATAACATATTGACAGCAATATTAAAAGTTTAATGGTTAAGGTCTCAACCATTAATGTTAGTAGTGTAAGGGCACTTAGCCAAAACAATTCCACAGATTACAATCTATATGGTAGATTTCAATACTCAATTAGAACATACTACAGAGGCAGCTCACTAAGAGGTCTGTCTTTATTAAAAACTGCCCAGAAAATTGCTCAGAAAGTAGAAGAATGATTTTCTTTTCCTTTTTAACTTAGCATATACTACTCAATTATAATTTATAGTTAGACAGTTGGACTAGGATGGCTATTCTTTAGTCTTCCAAGTTGTCTTTGTTCTTTGGAAGATGTTGTTTTGGCAGCAGAAGACTATTTGAATGCTTCTGTAAGGAAGGAGAAGAAAGATTAACACATGTTCATCATTTGTACCCTGCAAAGCTCTGATATAGGGATTTAAATGTTTGCTTTCTTCAACAGTGAATATATTAAGATATTATCTACTCTAGTGACAATCAACATAAGACTTGAAAAATATTTCTCACCAAGCAATCATCAAGAAAAAACAGTTTAAGAGGTGAGTGTGATAGGATAGCTGGACTGCCATATGAGGTCTATCTGTTTCCCTGGGAATCACACCCAAATGGAGAAGTAGCTTTGAGTACATTTATAAACAGGGCATAAACTTTTGCAGGTTGACACCATTTTAGGCAATCCCTTGCTAAATAAACAAACAAATCTCAGAACCGAATTATTGTGCTGTACCAGAAGCTTACTAATCCTTAGGAAAAGTTGAAGGACCTAGATAATTCAGTGTTAGTCACCTACCATTATTAAATCTTTCTGATATTCTTTCGTTTCTTTCTGGATTTGGCTATCATAAGTAATGTTAGTTTTCCTCATGTTTCTTTTTACTGAATCATGAATACATGAAAAAATACTGGTTGCCACTTACGGTTATCTGGCACATTAATATATATTTGCTCTGCTTACAATGTTATTAGGAGATTCATAAATGGAGAAAAAAGTCCCAGTTCCTGACCAGTATTTGGTCAACAAATTACTGTTTGTATACAATAATCTATGAGCTAATTTCTAGATAACCTTTACTTTTGTAGGCAGATGGAAAAAGAAGAACCGTTGGGATTTGCAGTAGGAAGAATTCGAACCAAGCATTGATTTTGTTACAGATGTCAAATACAGAGGTGCTTCTAGGTTATTTCAAGCTTGAAGTCTTCAGCAATTGATTTAAAGTACTTCTATACTTACAACAAGGAGCTTTTTGACTATGATCTGCATCAAATTAAAATGCCATTCTTTGGCTTTCAATTTACAGAAAGATTTAATTATACTGGTGAGGTTTTTAGACGCAAAAAAGTTTCCAGCTATGTTCCTGTATTCCTGGCTGTGCTCCAGCTATTTGCTGGCTCTTCTGTTGCATGCCCAGAAGCTGATATAGCTGAATGTGGAGGGATTGTCTGTCACCAATACCAGCACAGGGCTAACTTTCTAAATGGGTCAGCTTTGTTTTTACTCTATAGTTCTCTGAGATATGGAGAATATCCACCCTGCTGTAGGATCCTTGCGTAGCTGCTTTGAGAAGGCTTTGTGATCACTGCTAAAAAAGCTCTGAGGACCCCGTCTGGGTCAGCTCTTTCATCCAGGGGCATGGCTGGACATAACCACAAAATCTGAGATCACTCAGGTGCTTGGCTGGCATATAACCAAGCATGCATCTGTCCCACTAGCAGTCAGTATCTGCTGCATACAGGTACTGCTGGATAAGAAGCATAGGCATAAGGTCATGGTATAGACTTTAAGCAGAGAAAACAACATTGTCTCTAGATCCGTAGTCATCTGTCCCACTACACAGAATTACTTAAAAGCTGCCAACAACAGAGAAAAATCTTTTTTCCTAACTTGTATTATGCATTACCTATAGAATATAGAACTTGTAGAACAGTTGAAAATAAATACTTGAAAATAAACCTTGATTATTTAAATACACTGATAACTGTCCCATTGTCCTGTGACATAAAATATGGCTAGAAGATGTGTTGATTCTGCAGGAATCAGAATTAATTTTATTCTCTCTGGAAGAAGTGGGAAATAGTAAGAATTAAGTTTTTACAGTTTATGTGGCATACGCAATACCAGTGCTTGTATGGCTTGCTTCGTGTCACAGCCAAGCACCGCACTGAGACGCTAAGTTTTAAATGTCAATAAAGTTCTGAAGGCGATCTAGGTTCATTACTGAGAATAAGCTAAACCTTCTTTATTCTTGTGGTTTAGAGTTCTAGAGACAAAACCAGAAATGTTTTCTGTCGTAACTGGTTGAGCAGACTAGGGATTGATGTGGTTTTGTGGTTTCCTTAGCTGTACCAGGAACTAACCAAAATACCCACCGGTCTTGCTGTGTCATTCTCTTCATTAGTTTTCTTGAGTCATTACTACACATTACAATATGAAATGGGAACCTCTTAGGCACCAAGGTTTTTTTGTTTGTTTGTTTCTATTTTCATTATATTTAACTCCTCTTTGTTGTGGACTTCAAGCTTGCAATGTATGGATAGTTCAAATGTCATTATTGAGTCATAATTCAACATGTGCCATAGAATTGTAAGATGTTAAAGATTAATCTCAGCGCACAGTTTGGCAAGATAAAGGCATTAGTTCTTAAACACTCATCTCCTACCCTTATGCTGTCTTGGTTTGAATTTAATGGTGACTATGTCTATGACACTTTCCTCATGCAAGTAGGACATCCGCAATGGAAGAAAGGGAAGTAAATTAAATTTTGCTCCTTAAAATCAGTTTATATTTCCAGTTGCATATATCAAAATAAACAAGTAAATTGTAGGTGAACTGGAAATTATTTAATGTTCACAATACTCTTGGTTGATAAGAGGGTAGTCTGGGAAAACATCACTAAGGTTTTGCCCTGTTTTATTCTTCTCTAGGCATTTGATACTAGTGATGGGGACAGTAGGCTAACACAAACTGTTGATCTGAACTAATATGGCTTCTGAAGAGGTGAAAGAGAACTTCAAATGTTAAGCTGAAAGAAACAAAAGACTCACGAAGGGGAGTCTGAAGTAAATGCAACTCAAACACAGCTTCTGTTTTTGGAACAAAAAATCTGAGATACTTGAGAAAGAAACACAAATCTACAAGTGAGTCCAACACTAAAACAGATTGTGAAAAGGATTTTAGATAGAAGGCAAAAAAGGAAGCAAAGACACCATATCTGTGAAGAGCTCATAGATATACACAAACATCATGTAGGTAACATTTCTGGCTAGCTAAGGTTCTGTAGAATGGACCTCCTCCCCAGCGTTAATGAGTGTGAGTTAGCCATGCAAATAGCCAGTCAGAAATGTTGACTATATTTTATAAACCCTAAGATATTCCATTCTTGCAAGACATGTATGCTGCCATGTCAGATTATTTTTTCAAGAGTAAAATTTCCAGTAACAGGGAAATTTTATAATTTCCCAATAAAATTTCCAGGGAAGAGAACACAAAAGAACCAACAAAACTTTATGAGGTTCCTAATTGTTCTTGGCCAAAGCTAATACAACTCTGTTTGAATTAGACAGAAAATAATACCTTGTATCAGTAGAGCATAGTTTACATATGTGAGTAGCTGCGTATTAATACTGCACTGGGAATCAATTTGTTGTCACTGCAGGGTGGCCATGATTCAGTATGTTCTGACAATTCCCAAGTGGCCCATTCTTGCACTTTGATTTCAAGCCCACCATTTCAGAGTCAGTCGTAAGGAGTTAATAGAAGGGGCCATACCAATGACAAATAACTGATATGGGCTCTATGAGATTAAACAAAATTATTTCTACATAAGATAAACAAAATGATTTCTACATAACATTGGATAAAATAGTCAAATATACTTCACAAAGCTTTATTAGTATCACCTGCTTGGGGATTTTGTGGGATGAAAGACAAAAATCCTAATGGCAAAATTTAGCAAGCTCTGTGAGTGAAGAAAATTATCTAACTAAACTTTAGGTGAAGCAAGTAAAGAAAATACTGCAAGAGTGCCAAAAGGCCGACTTCATACCAAGTGGGAAAGAAAAATTCACAACAGAAAAAAGTTGGCTGTCTCTAAGGTACAAGATCATACCAAGGCAGTTTGTCATACACATTTTTTAGAGTCCTTCCTATAATAGGAAGAAAAATAATTGAACAAACCCAAAGTAAGCCTTAATTCTCTCAAAGAGAACTTTCTGGTGACAGATACAGGATGTGCTATGGGGTCACAAAAAAGCTCTGGCTCATTAATCCACCTTAGTGATGAAAGATAATACCTTTCCCAAAAGAGTTTCTTCAGCACACAGTCGACATGGAGGTCCTAGAGAGAAGATCAATAAGAGAGGTAAGTAATTTCCAAGATCCAGTTAGGGGAAAATGTTTCAACTTGTCATCACAGAATCATAGAATTGTTTGGGCTGGAAGGGCCCTCAAAGATCATCTAGTTTCAAACCCCTGCGCCAGGCAGGGACACTTTCCACTTGACCAGGTTGCTCAAAGGCCCGTCCAGCCTGGCCTTGAACACTGCCAGGGATGGGGCAGCCACAGCTTCTCTGGGCACCCTGTTCCAGTCTCTCTCACCGTAAAAATTTTCTTCCTAGTGTATAATCTAAATCTACCCTCTTTCAGTTCAAAGCCTTTCCTCCTTGTCCCATCACTACGAGCCCTTGTAAAAAGTCTCTCTTCAGATTTCTTGTAGACCCCTGTAAGTACTGGAAGCTGCACAAAACAGGTAAATCTGCACTGACTCTTCCACAAAGACCTTCGGTGATGGTGGCAGTAGTGCTGAACACTGCCCACCCCAGCTGTGGTGAGCTGTCCTGTGTTTCGTGTACAGTGCAAACTACTGTTTCAGGGTTTTTTTGCTCCTCAGTACCCTTCTATCTCCTTTTCAGAGAAGGAAATAAAGCGCACCATTTCTGCAGCTAGAATTCCGTTCCAGTACTGTATGAAAAGTACTTTTCTTCCGCATGCCGACTGCCTGGTATTGAGACATCATCTCCCTCTAACCTGAGTTAATTTATATTTAAAGTTTTGTTTTGCCTTTTCAGCCTTTTAAAACTTTCATGAAAAGGTTTACCTAGTTCTCCAAATTATGTTAGTAAATCAGCATTGTTTGTTTGTATAAAATCTTTAGTAAATGAACAACAAATGGAATTTGTTGCATAAATGAAGAGTGTCTTTTATGAAGTTAATATTAATTCACACCTCTCTCTGTCCAACAGCAAAATTTGACTGACTCAAATGGTAAATATTTTCCACTTGCCTTTTTTACATCTATATGTACCCTTTATTATTTAAAACTAGCTCCTTTGCAACTTAATCATTAATAAAACTTTTATTTGTAAAATTGACTAAAGTTTCAGTTTTTAACCCTTTCATGTTGCTTTCTCCACCCAGAAAATCTACAAAATCTTGCTTTTTTAATGTTTGCCCTTTCATCCACTTACAAAGTTCTTTAGAAATCTGTTTCAGCTCCACCTCCCTTTTCAGCTCCCTTCAATAATGCCTGAGTTCTTGTAATTGCCTGTTTCTATCCCAGGTGCGCCTCAATGCGCAGAACCTGGCTCAGACTTGTGGTTAATTGGCTGTGCAGGTGTACTCACTTGGAGTCACCCACTGTTTCAAGTCAGCAAGCCTTGCAGAAAGGTCAAACAAATCAGTTCAGAGGGGAAGTATATTTTAGAAGAGGCCATTATAGAAGTGTACCTGGGTTGTAAAGCTGAACTATTCAAGTGCTACTTTTGAGTGCCTACATGAACATTTTGTGATCCAACTCCTGTTCATTCAAGTGATGAAGCACTCCGTAGCACTACATCTCCTTGAACAAATTTAATTTCATTCCAGTTGTGAATGTTTTTGTTAATTGGGTGGCAGATGTTTAAAGACCAAGAAACAAAATAACTGTAACTAAAATTCCCATTTCAACATAACCAAGAATTCACAAGACACCATCAACTCTGGCAAGCCAGGCCAGGTGAATACTGCGTTCTGTTCTTCCCGTCTTATTTCCATAGTCATTTGTTCTGTACTTCATATCTGAATTCTTAAAGAAAAAAATACTGGTTTGTTTCAAGCTAAACAAAACTGGAAAGTTATGTACGTACACATCCCTGTTTGTTGTTGCTTTCTCTGCTTATTTTTTTTCCCCCTTTGCAAAACAAGTAGAAAAGGAGCAGAAGCACTATAAAGTCAGGGGTTAGCATAACCAAATCAGAAGAATAATTTATTGCTTTACTTTGCATGGATCTAATGCCTTGTACACATGGAGTGAAGCAAAGAATCCTCTTTGTTTTTCAAATACAGGTCAGGCATGCTAATACATGTTAGGACAGTTGTAGAGTACATGCTGCATAAGGGTAAACAGCAAATAAAAAAGTGGGTAGACTTGCTTGTTTGGTATGCATGAGGATAGCATAAACACCCCCTTGCTCTCATTAGACATGCTTTAACTCTGCTTATTTGCATTTGTTTTCAATTAGATCACACTGTACAGACCTGGCAGAAAACACTGGAGTTAATAAAACCTAAACAGTATTATTCAAATACCCTCTCTATACACAAACACCTGAGAAGGTATTAAGCATATAATACATTGCTGTTTCCTAGAATTGTTCCTATAGCCCAATTTATTTGCAGAAGTTCAAAGAGTAGTAACATGTTAAAATAGTTATGGAATTATGGAATCATTCCTCCACTCCCTCCACCTCTTTCTGAATCACAAACAAACAAAGTAGCTTGGTTTGAACAGATGTGTGGAAATGGTTTGCTATAATGAGAAAGTGTGAAAGGTTTTGAGTTTGCCTCACTCTGAATGAAACCAAATGCAAGAATTTAAGATGTTCATGAAGTGGAACGGCAGCTCCTCAATCCATTCTGTGCTGAGCGAGGCCTGTTTACGCACACCAGCTGCCATGCAAAGGGGTCAATGTGGCTTGCCTGGGAGAGTGCCCTTGAGCATGCATGAGTATAGCCATACCCTAGAGTGGTTTGTATGTATGTTCATATATTTAATGATGATGGGCTTAGGTAAACTTAACATGTATGTGTTCTAGCTTATGCTTTATATAATAATATCTAAATATTATATAAATATATTTATATAAATATAGAAAATCTTTATCCAGTCTGGTTGCTGCCCATTTATATTTTCTGTCTTGATGGACTTTTATCTTAAATACCGTTAAGACTATGTTCACTTTAGGCTCCTGGAATTCCAACTGGAATATATTTTACGCAGAACAGAAGATGCACTTTTCCCTAGCTTTCTTCTTCAGTACAATGTCTATCTCTCATTTAGCCCTGTTTTAAATACTTACAATCTTATTTTTTTAAAAGAGACTGAGCAGTTCTTACAACATAAAGAAAAGATATAATAAGAAAAAGAGGTAGTAGCCAGTGTTACCCTAGTGATTTAGAATTATTTTGAGGTTAGGCTTGATTCCAAACTTGTTAAAGTCGATGGGAATGAGTTGTTTCAGCTGGCTTTTGGTCAAGTCACAAAGGTTTCATTTACAAACACACACACAGAGATCTGCTAGGAGTTGGACCATGAGATAGTCGTAAGTTTTCCATATATGCTGAGGTCTGTTGGCAAATGGTCCATGTTGTTGTGTCCATGTTGTTGATTTTTACTGAAGACTGTGGAGTACATTCTTCCCTTATGCTAGAAGGAACAAATAAAGTGCTGGATTGTAAACTATTTCCCTTTGACATTTGTCTGCAACTGTATCTCTAACTTTGATGGCTGTTCTATCACTGCACTGCAATAACTGCAGAATGAAATATAATAATGGGTGAATTATGCCCAGCCACTTCACTGTAATTCCATTAGTGTTCTATTCTCACATCCTTTGCAAGAGATGAAATATTAACCCAACACCTATGTCACTAGGGGAAAAAAAAGGGAGAAGTATTCTCATTAAATAAACAAGGGAGGAAAATGTTCAGCCCATTATCCTGAAAGCTGCATACTGCAGGAGCTGCAGTCAATGCAGTTTTCAACTTCAGTGTTTTATATATAATCTGTGTTGCTGAAGTATTCTGCTTTGTTTGTTATTTCTTCTGAAATCTTTAACCAGTTCTTGTTTCTTGTTTCTGTGTATGTTATACAGGTCAAGGTGACGAAGTAAGTTTTGATAGAATCCAAAATGCGTCTTTTTGCATTTATTATGTTAAACAGAGTTCCTTAAGCAGAGTTTCTCAAAATTAACAGAATCTTCCAGTTCTATGTAATAAATATCTTTAGAGTGAAAAATAAATACTATCATAATGTTTCTGTCCAACTCAAATGTTAACACCTGATATTACAGAAAGGTCATATATATACAAAAGCACCTTCAGTTTGACAAGTGGGTTTCCTTCACTCTGAAGCTCTGCAATGCATGGAAACACTCTGCTGGGATTGCTCCATTTCAAGCGAGAGAAGACCTTAATCAGAGGACTTGGCTGCAACAGTGCAGGTTACTCTCAGCTTCCTTAACCTGTGGTCCTGTGTGACAACGTGTAAGTTGGTAACTACACAATTGTTCTCAGGCTTTGGGCAGTTTTTTTCCTTTTTTTGATGTTCTAAGCTGTTGAGTGTACTGTTGAGCAAATGTTTATTGACAGAAAAAGCAATGATACAAAGAATTACTGTGATCTGCAAGAATCTTGTGATGGGGTAAATAACAGCTTTTAAAAGTTAAGATCATAAATGGAGACCTGGTGTTGAAGAGTAACAATTGATAACATTGCCACCTTATTTACATCCCTGTGTACCCTTTACATTAGTGAATTCAAATGGAAAGATAGAACAGACTGGATGTGAAGAGAGAGCTGGGCAAAGAAAGGCTTTTAACAGAGCCAATCAGGGTGAGCTTCATTACAGAAAACAGATACCTATTTAAAAAAACCAACCAACCAACCCTTCCCCCATCAGGTTTTATCAAATTACCTTAATGTTTTTGGATAAGGTGACAAACTGCTGTCATGATATCGAGATAATAAGCAAAGATTTTTATTAGACTTTTTTACTTATGGCATCTTGATTAATAGAATGACAAAAGAAAAGCAAACAAGACGAACATCAAATGGACTACAGCTGTCCCAGTGATAATTTTTAACATGTCACTGTAAGCAGTATATAGAGGTACTGGAAGGGAAAGGAAGATTAAGGGAAAGTAAGGCTTTCCCTCTTAGCTCTCTTCCCTCCTGCTATGAGCACTGGAGCAGCAATATGCCTGCTCTTGGTCATGTCAGGCTGTCACAAATGCTCAGAACATTTCAAATACCTTTCCTCCATTCACTTGCAGTAGGGAAATCGAAAGATCTAGAGAGCTGCTACATTTAAAGTGGTACAGAAAAGAAATAAAAGTAATTTAAGGGCTGAAAAACAGCAGCAGGATCTTTAACGAAGTTCACGCTATTTAGCTCTTAAAAGATGAGGTGCTTGATGACAATATATTAAAAAAAATATGGAAGGCACAGAAGTTTCAGACTAAGGATCTTCAGCCTATTGCTCAAATATAAAATAGGAAATTGTAGGTAGACCAGAAATTAAAGATATATTGTCAATGGCTACAGTGATTAATGAACTGGTAACCAAAGGCAGTGGCTACCAGTGGTTCTGGTAACCCTCCATTACTAGAAATTATTGAATCAAGAATGGATATTTTAGGAAAAGTGAACTCGGATGCAAGCACAGCTATTGAAACTGAAGCAGGAATCAAATCACCATAGTCTGTTTACTGAAATTGAGACTAGATGAGTACATTTGTCCCTGAAGCTTTAATAATGCCCAGCATTTTGGGTAGAAGCCATAGAGCTTCCTACAGAGGCATTTGAGGATCATGGAGCCATGGCTGCTCACTGTGGGATGAGACATATTTGGAATGCAATGAAAATTCATACATTCTCTTATGTGTGATGGGTACAAGCCCATTAGTAGGACAGGATATGCAAGCAGTCCTGCCGAAGGATACAGAATGCTTACAAATTCCCCCAACATAAAAGACATGCCCTTGATACTGGGATGAGGGACCAGTTTTAGTCACGTGATTGATGCATGTGTGCTATGGAGAGCTATGGCTTCCTCAGGAAATGCCAGGAGGAAATAAGCAATATGCTCTGAGTCATCACCTGCCTGTCTTTGAAAAGGCCAAGAAAGACACAAGGTACAAGCTGCGTTGATTTCACTGCTAGTGTGTGGATTGAGACCTCTTGCCTGTATGCATGAGAGTGAGGATTCAGGAATCTCTTCTTGATTCCATCACTGATACATTGCGTAAGAGAAGTAATTATATGTGCTTTGAAGACACAAACTAACATTAGTACTATAAATAGTTAATATCTGAAAACTTTTCTGATCCAGTATTGTATATCAAAAGTATTTATGATCAGTATGGCATTAAGTGATATAGAGTGATTCTCTGTTCTAGCTTCTTAGAAAAATTGCTGCCTGGTAATGGCTGATGCATTTTTTGGAAGCCAAAGAGCAATAGTATCCTGCAGAAAGAGTTGGGCTGAGATTTTGTAGGTGAAGAATACTTGGCCCAGAAAGACACTGAAGCAGTCTTGTTTATCTCACCACACATTTTTCAGTAAAGATTTGCTCAAAGCACTCCAAAATAAGTAAGCATTTTACAAAATATTAAAAGCAAACTCTATTGTCAATATCCGGTTTATAATTTCCCCGTGATTCATTGTCCTTATTCATCTTACTCGCTTGAATCACTTACTAGCTTTTCTGACTCAGTTGTAATTTCTCCCCGCCCAGTCTTCCTGTATCCAGTTTAATTCACAAATTTTGGGTGCACTTCCGTGTAGTAGGCTCCAAGGAGACCAAAGTAAAACATACAGGTAGGAGCACAAAATCCAAACTGTGCCATTGCCTTTACCATAAGGCAAGACATAAGCAGTAGCTACTGATATAAAAGCTTTTAGAAGAAACATAGAGCTCTGTTAGTGACCAAGGTGTTGGAGGACACAAGAGAAGATTAGGTAATGTAGTGGTATGTGATATTTCTGTTGTATGTTAAATGTTTGTCTTGTATGATACTCGGAGGAGATAATAATAATAGATGTACCAGGAAGGCACACTTCCTGACATGAGATTAGACCCAGTGAGGCCAGATACTCTCAGATGGGAAAGAAGGGGATTCGTTGTCATGAATGTTCTCTTGAGACTAAATAATTCTAATGGCTTTTTATGTTTGAGCTCTAAAACCATATGCATTTATAGTATTCGATTTGGTTTTAATCTAAATATACTGTACTTAAATAGTATGTAACTCATATAAAGAAACATGTTATTCTTAATGAAAAAAGTACACCTGGAGTTACAGATTTAAATAAAAGGAAAAGAATCAGGGTGTACATATTTTGCTTCAGCTGTGTTTCAGAAGGGTTCGGAAAACTCTTGTTCCTGGAAACAATGAGATACAAACCTGTTTGCATAGTTGATCTCCGGCCAGAAAGGATTCCTGTCAAGTGAAATATTAACCCAAAGGAATGCAGTTTTCTCAGGGCAATGAGCTCTTAGCTTCAAACAAACCTTTAATGCAGAGCTAAAGTGACCATTAAAAAACATATATGCATCTAAAAGACTGGGTAGCTATCAGACCAGAACAGGATTATCCTATCTTTTAGCTATAGCTTACCTGTTTGCAATTGGCCTGGTTCTGTAGTGCTGAAAAGTAATTTCTATCTGTAGAGTGGCCAAATGCCTATTACTTTGCTTGTGTCATTGCAACAGGCAGTTGTTCATATTATACAAACTATCAGAGCAGCTGGGAGCTCTATCAGTGGTCGTAATGTTTCAGGATAGAGAGAGCTCAAGGAATATTTCCTCCAGTTTCTCTCCTGGGGAGCAGTCTCTGCTGGGAATGATGGCCTTTCTAAGCAGGGTCAAATTTACATGGGATGAAAAAGGCATAAAAAATGCAGCAGGAAAAGCTCTGAGCCTGCTGAGGGTGGCAGGTATAAGGTCCCAAGCCCCATTCCTTTGTAGCATGATGTGCTAGATCTGATAGTGAGTGCCAGGTTCAAGCTGCACCCACTGAACCCAGGAAATGGACAGTTGCTGCTCCAGGAAATGCTTTTTAGTCCCCAGGAGGCATTTGTGATAAACTGCCAAAATACCAGCAGAGCAACTCTTCATTCCTTCTGTCAACTGAGACAGGCATAAGCCTCTAAAGCACGATCCAGACCATAATGTTCATGGTAAACTGGGTGTTCCCTCTATTTTTTTTTTTTGTGTTCAGAGATCCGTGTGCAAAATACAACTTTCTGTCCATGTGGACTCTGATGTGTTTTGCAGGTGTTCCTATGTACAGCTGAGGGAGGTCCAAATGTGCTAGAACTCACAACTGTGGAATTATATAAGAGAATATAAAACCTTTGTTTCTCTGCAGAGTGAGTTTCTTCCTCTGAGTAGCCTTCCCTTTCCAGTGTCTTGGTGGCCCTCTGGAGACACCAACAGTAGGACTGGCTTGCTGCTTTCTGTGGTGGGTTTCCATCCATTCATAGGTTCTTGTAGATTTCTCAAGGCCCTTCCTGACTAGGAAGTTATGGAGAGGGAAGATGGGAGGAGGTAAGCATTGCACCCCAAACCCTACCCACTTGGGAATTTCCCCATGAAAGTTATATGGCCTTCCAAGAAAAATGAAAGGCTTTATTAATATTAATGTAAAAATTATCAATGATAGAAAGGTGGGTTAATCCAAGCAGAAGAATGGGGTGTCTTCCTCTGCTGAGCTTTTGTTTTCTGTTTTTCACAGGGTAATTCCAACATTCATTAACTTTGGATGACTTTGCAGTCATAGCAGAGAGAGTAAGAAAATATTTCCTCTGGAGTTTCTTCTCACATTAAATGTGTGACTATAGCCTCAGAGCAGGAGTCTTACAGACAGTGTCCAGGATGTGCCTCAGATCTCATTAAACACAGATCATTTAACGTATCGCATGAAGTCACTGTGGTTGTCACATACAGTTAAGTCATGCTTCTGCTGCTACCACTATGCAAACTGCAAATGTTAAGTTTTAGTGTCATTACAATTTTGACCCTAAAAAGACAAAGAAAATGAATCAAAGCAGCCATTTTGCTTTCCCTTCCTCCTCCTTTCATCTCATACCTGTTAACATCGACCCATTGAGGAAATTCACCCCTCAGCAAATAACTTGGTTAGCGGCTTACAGGCGGAGTCAGTTGAAAACTCTGGCCCGCAATTTGTGTTTCTTTCCATGATAGGGAAACAAAGACTTCTAAGGGGCTAATTCTTTGAAACACTAAGCATTCCTGGCAAGGCCCTTTGAGTAGGAAATAGGGACCTGATCATCTTGCAGAACCAAAATGGGTGAATGTTCCTTTAAAAAAACAAAAAGGAAAGAAAATACAGCCTTAAAGGTGATTTGTAAATGCATTCCTAACAGGAGGGACTACAGAACTCTTCTGACAGCATGAAGAGTTTTCATAAGATCATCTTTCATTTGGAGGTATATGGAAAACTTAGTGTCTGCGCCCTGTGCAGTCAGTGATAAAATTGCCACAAAGTCCATGGGCAGAAAGGATCCTGATGTGGTGGAGATCATTGCTACTGTTTTTAGTCTATATTTAAATAGTTCCAGAAGTCTTAAGTGGTTCACATCTTTCCCCTCGTCCCTATCTCAGGAATTTTGTTGTACTGTCAATGTTTGTACAATGCGTATTGCAGCTGGGATGCAAGCTTTCTTCCAATACGCTTCTGGTAATACAAGAGCAGAGCATTCAGTAATCCGTGATCCAAGTACACCTGGAGGTTAAAGTCATTGCAGCATAACTAGTAAGAAAAGAATAAACTGTCTGAGGCAAGGAATGTATGTTTGAATGGACAATCTCTTTCCTTAAAATTCCCAAACAAAACCCTTCCAAGCCCCAAATCTCACTGGTTCTGTGTTCCATTTAGCTAGCTCTGCCTTTATGCAAAAGAAACTTGCAACAAAGTAAAAAACCCACCTCTAGACAAACACCTTCCCCAAAGCCCCCAGTTAAGGTGTTAAGGTGACAGATAAATTAACTAGTTGCATTTCACCCTGCTTAGACCTATGCAATAACACAGACCTTGTAACTTGGAATGCCAAATATATGGAAAATAAAAATAAGAAAATCTAAATTTCAAAGAGAATCTGTTACCCCAAAATTTATGGAAATGTCATTTTGTTGTTTTGTCTTCATTATGATAGAAGATAAACAGATAATTCTGTGATCCAAATAGAAACACATTCTGGCATCTGTCCTATGCCAATAGTTGCTCTTGCTATGAACATGCTTACATTTTACTGCATTGGGCTATTTGCCACTTTATGTAAGCTACAGCAGCTGCTCTTGCACAACAGATTACTGTGTGCAGCACTCTGGTCTTCCCTAAAGCAAATAACACTTTGTAAAATCTGGATAACTAAATCTCTAGGAAGTGATTGTAAGTTATATTAAAACTATAATAACTGAGCACAGAAACAGCCTTGAAGAACTGTACTAAAACCTGCTACTCCAAAGGAAGATGGTGGGGTTTTAGTGTGCCTAATGTATGTTCTTGCATTCTTTTGCCTACTACACTTTTTCTAGGACTTGCTGCTTTCCTTAAAATTTCATCTGTAGTGCACCATGATGACAAATATTAATAATAAACACCGAGCAAACGTCTGTTTTTATTTTTATGGCAATGAAATAACACTGAAACCAGTTCAAATCTACCTGAAAATACAGCCCCTGAATCTTCTTTGTTGCATTTCAGTGACAAGTTTCGTGCTTTGTTTTCTTGGCAACCTTTTGCATAGGAAAAGCAGCATCATGCAAATAAAAATTCAAATGGCAGCCACAGTGGGAAAATACAACACATATTTTTTTGGCATCCTGGGTGATATAGGTCAGACCATGCTGCCAGAGAACTGCTCTTTTTCTCAGGTGTAAACTCTCCCTCAGCTACATTTTAAACCCAGTTTTCCTATGATTTGGATGCAGCATGGCTGCAAAATCATACTAACTCCAAATTTACAAATGCCATGCTTAAGTGGTAGTTGAACTTTGCTGGTTTTGACTAGGGGTTGGTGATTAAAGTGCTCATGAGTATAAGGTTGTGTATGCACTGCTGCTGCAGGAAGAAGTCAAAATATAATTGGTCTGAGGGTGCGGAGAGAAGCAGCAGGGGATGCTGGTAGGGATAGTAAAAGCTCAACAGGGTTACGGAAACCTGCCAAATCTCCATTCCCACTGCAAAGAGCTCCTGCTGCTGCCAGGGAGTAAGGAAAACAGATGGCTGTTCCTTTTGAAGATGCTAACATTAATTTCTGTGCCTGTTGTGTATTTTTGTTCCTTCCCCTCAAGTTTCCAACTCCTGCAGTAGCTCCTGGAGCAACCAGGCATTGGCAGACATGTTGGAAGGCAGCCATGCGGGTGGGTGAATTTCAGCTGAAGATGATGGTTGCTTTGTTTTGTTTTTCCTTTTCCCCAAGCTGCCTCCACAATTTGGCAGAGAGATGTCAGGATTAGAAATAGAGGGATTGGAGAATATGCCAGAATCTATTAGCGGGAAAGAAGCAGAGCTATAGAAAATGGGGAGATGGAGCAGTGCCAGTGGAGTGTGGGCTTGGGGGTTTGGATGCAATTAGCATAGCCGGCCAAACATACCCTAACATGGACATTTCACAGTTACGTGCCAAACAGTCCTCTATATTTGTGCTTATTTTCAGTGGGGTATAGCTGATACCTGTAGATGGGGCCTTGTTTTTTTCCTCAAAACCTTCTGTATGTGGATCCTGGTAAGTCTGTAGCATGCATCAGCTAGAAGTGGTCTCACAGAACGCTCTAAATCAAATCTCCGTATCTAAAACAGAAAAGCATGAGATGGAAAAGAAATTAATGTTTATATTTCCATTGTATTTCAGCTACTCTCAATGACTGTAAAACCTTTTTTTTCCCCTTAGCTTTCCGGAACTTCTAATGCATTTGTATGCTCCTGTGAAGAGTAACAGAGCACTGGCTTGAAGGAAGATAGAAATGTGTAAAATGATTAATTTTAATTTTAGACTAATAACAAAAGAGCTCAAAGAAAGATGCGACTTCGGATTGAATTAGCAATCAAATGAAATATATGCATAGGTTGACATGCAGAGTAATGATGGCATGTGACTGACTTGTCACCTATCTGAGGGGAAAAATCTGCCTTTGTGCAGGTTTCCGACTGTTGATCTCAACCAATGAGTGATTCATGCTTTTAACAGATGTTTCTGATTTAGGCCAATGAAAGCTTAGGGGAGCTCTTTCTAGTCTCTGAGGACAGAATGCCAGCCCAATCAAACAAGCAAATTTGGAGCTTGGCATCTGAATCAACTAGCGAAGCTGGTAATTTCCTCTTGCAAAAGCCGTGTGCCATCATTATTGTATGACACCCTAAAAATTTGATAATTAGTACTGACTTGTTATTTTTGCCATCTCCTGCATTTAATCATTTAGCCACTATTGCCATCTACCAAGAAAGACACTAAAGCCACTTTTTCAAAAAGCCTGTCTGGCTTGTCCAAAATGGTACACAATTCCCAAACCAGCAAAATATGATGCATACAGCTGTCCCAGCTACGTGAGTAACTGTAGAAAACGTTTCTAGATGCACAGCTACAAAACAAACTCAAGATGGCTCTGTGTTAGCTGACATTTGCCTTTTTAAATTTAGTGCTATTGTCATTAACATCATAAAAGCAAAGTAATGGGACTCTCTGGTACAGGCCAAACACAGCTGACAGCACCTTGGTCAGTCGTATAATGTAACAATAAAACCAAATTCATGATCAGAAGCTGCACCTTGATTTTTGTCAGCTACACAGTTACTGCAAATTTTCTTCAAATTTCATTTGGATGATACTTGGGTCTAATATTTCTTGGATTTTTAGTTTGGGAAGGCATAATGTCTAATTTGCTTCACATCTACCTTGTAAAATAGCCTGAAAATCAGTGACAATTCTGGAAGACACAGTTTCATAATACTGAAAAGTACATGCAGTGAATCAGTCTTCTCACTAGAATCTTCAAAAGTGATTTGACAACAGATTTTCGGCACAGGATTACTGGGAGTCCCAAGGGACTGTGGTCCCTGTCTCCCCATCATGCTGTATGACAGGGCTAACAGTTCATGGGAAGGGAGAGCAGTTTGCTTCATTTGCTTCCTCCGCACTGCTGCTGCATCTCACCTGAATCTGTCACTTCAAGCACTCAGAAAACAATTCTGACAAAAATTAGGTGTCCGATTTTGAAAATATTTCATGAATTTCACCAATGTCAGGCTCTATGTCCACAACAACACTTTGTGTGTGTGAATATTTGGAAGCCAAGCTGAAACTAAGTGTAAGGTCTTTAAGGCAGATCAACTAATGAAGGGAAGTAGATAACGTGGGGATTGTGGAGAACAGTTATTGCTATGGTCAAGGGCCTCCAACAGGAGCATCTAAATCTATGACATATTCATATTCTTTTACATTTCTCTGTGATGGCATAGTTTATCATCATTCTTTTGCCTGTAGTATGGTTTATGAGCCTCATGTGGGAAAGCAAAATATAGCATAAAATAGCCATACTGCATTAAATCACAAAAAGAAAAAAAAATCACATTAAATCCTATTGAAATGGGGCTTATGACTCAGTGCTAAGGTATTTTAGAGCTATGGATCAATATTTTGCATTAGTGCTGCAGAACATGCTCCATCGAACTACCGGTAAGTATATATGAATAGATTAAAACACCTGTAGACACTGATAGAGTCTACTTAGAACTGAAATTACCATTCTGTAAAATGCATAATATTTCTCGAAAAAAGGCTGTGATGTAGATCCTTAATTTATGGTTTCCACTTAGGGATGGTCTGTGATTAAAGCACTACATTATTTCTTTGCTTGTAGCCCTGAGTAACCCTGCCTCCATTGCAGTCTTTGAACCAGCAGGCAGCTAAAGGAACTGATGCAGAGTACAGAACACAAAGGAACATTTGAAAATGAGTGGCAAGGGTTTTCTTGGCTCATTAATATTAACATCATCGCCTGTGGAATTAGAAATAAGAGAGGCGTTGCTTTGTTACTCTCGGTTCTCAACAGTCTTGGAGTTTTATTTTTTGTGCCATAGATGCAGGCTTTATTCCCCTGCAGAGGGAACTAACATTTTCTCCAGGCCCTTAATTTACAATGATGCATAGTGGTGTGTGAGATAAGAGACACTGGACCTCCTGAAGTGTACCTAGTTACCTGTCGTGATGCTGCTGTTTATGTCGTCTCTCTGAGCCTGCCTTTTTGGAGATGTACTCATGACTGCAGTTCCTATTTTGTGCTTGTTGATACGTGCAAATGTGCTCTCATTTTTTGGTGGGGTGAGACGGGCAGCCTTGTTCATTACTACCAGGTCATTCTAGCAGTTGGTGCTGTTTCTGTGCAAGAACATAATTGTTTGGTTTTTGTGGCGCTGCTCCTTTAACTGTCTTGTGTGTCTAAATGTAATTTGTATGAGAATTAATGCTTCATAGAGGTGCTGTGTAATGCCCTGTCCAGGCGAAGCATTATTACCTGGGTGGACAGGTAGGCTTATGAAATTTGGGAACTCTGAAATGGGGTGAAAAGCCTCAGTTTTTAATTTCTTGTAGTTGTCAGCTTGTCCCTAGAGAGCATAAAAAGCCCAACTCATATATCTTTTACCCAGCAGTTGAGGAAGATGAAATACATCATGGTGGTGGGCTCAGGGGCTTAAAGGGAATTAATTTTACTAGTCTGAAAATGTGGAGTAAATTACTTGACTCCAGCCTTCAGAGGGGGCTCAGCTTGCTGTGCGCTTTGTCACTGGTTTGACTTTGGGATGGGAACATTTTCTCACAGCTGGGGAATTTAATAATCTCCTGGCTGCAGGCTCTGAACTGAAAATACACACTGCTATCAGAGCTAGGGTCCTCAGGCCCTGACGTGGGATTATGGTGATAACTGCATGGTTTAATAAAATGTCACAGATGGGATTTGAGCAGGGGCTGTTCAGACCATGCTAGCGTAAGCACTGGCCATGACAACAGGACGTGCAGCTCCTGGAACTGCTTAGAGCAGAAGGCAACAGGCCAGCAAACAGGCAACGCTTCTAACAGCTGCTGGGGTTTTAAAACTTAGAGATGTTTAAACCCAGGTTTTTATAAAAGCCAACATGGTAAAGTCTTGTGGGTTTATTTACAGCCACACTGCTTATAGTAAGGAGGCACTCAGTGTAGACACTGAAACCTATTCCAGTTCCTCGGGGCAGAAGGAGAAATCAAATGCTTAATCGAGGCACTGATCAAATTCACAATGTGTGTGAAGAAGGAAAACCTTCTTGAAAATACTTGTAGTTCTAGAGGCAGTGAGTAAAATCCTGCAATGATCACTTCAGGGGAAGAGAAACCCTAAAGCTTCCAAGGTTTCTTTCCCTTCAGTTTAGGTTCAGAGCTAGAAATGGAGGAGACAAACACAACTCGAGCTTTCCCCCTGTTGCTCATGTTGTGGTGTATAAGCACTCAAAAACTTTTGTTTCAGTCACAAAGAAAATTGTGATGTCTTCAGAAAAAAATGTGTTCATACAAGGCAATGGGACTGCTTTCATTGCCTGAACCTTTCCTGCATTATAGCTGCTTCTCATTTTGACTCAGTTAGCCAGGCAGTCCCTACTCAACGGGGTCACACTGGAACATTTTCAAGTCAATGTGCTAAAATCCAAGATTCTACCAAGCTGCCCAATGACCAAATGTTGCTGAACTAATTCCAAACATTGCTTGGAAATGTTTCTTCTTAAATATAGGAAATGTTGTGCACCTATAACGGGGAGCTGGAAGTGTCCTGCAAACATATCCCTCTTCAGTTTTAGTGTATGTTTATTATTAAAAACAAGCTACTGAGATTCAGGGTCACACCAGCAAACCTCCCTTCCATGCCACCCTGAAAGGCTTGCTTGTGTACTATAATCAAACCATTGGGAATTGGTTGTTTCTGAGGACAATACAGAACTAGGACTAAAGTCATTGTAGGTATACACGACTCCATAAGAATTTTATCTGGCTATCTACTGGTTGCTACTCTCTTGGGCTGAATTTAACAGGTAACAGAAAGGTGAAGGATTGTTGTACTCTTTAATCAACCCCTCTTTAGCAATTCTGTATGACAATACATTTCTAGCTAGAAAGTAGCCATTGTTAGAATACAAGACACTATAACTTTGTTTTAGTTTGGCTTGGGTTTTCGTTTGTTTGTTTTTAAATAGTATTCATAAAATAACCACTTTCTGGTTACTTTTGTACTTCTGCATCTTATTTTTAGACATGATCTGGGACAGTGATGGTGCAGGCTGCAAGCTGTTTTTCTGTGGCTTTCCTATAATTTTTCATGTGCATAATCTCCCTGTTTTGTTGTTGGGTTTTTTCTTTCATGTGTGTGTGCATTCCTTACATAATGTGGCGGTAGATTTTTGACTGCTCTGGCTTCCTGACAAATTGCTGTTGTCTGTATGTGAGTATAACCATGTATAGTTTCTTTCCTGAGGCTATTAGAAAAATCTGGTTTTGGGCAGTGATCAAGCTTGCAGTGAAGGGACTATTTTAATTGTGACTTGATAGCATCTGGCTCAAATCCTTCCATCTTTTTGGATAGTTCAGCCTCTCTGCCTACGTATACAATTTATAGCACAGCTGTTGCTGGCTCCTGCAGTGGACACATAAAATGACCACAAAGATCATACACTCTGGGAAATTTTTTGTTTAAGAAGTATGAATGCCTGTTACAGAACATACTTTATATTGAATTGCCTATTTTGTTACCTGATATTTAAGAATTGTCTAAATTGGTACTGAAAAGGAGCTTAGCTACTGCATGTGGCTGATGTGGAATTCCTGGTCGTTCAGAATAAGGGCAACCTTTCACTTTATTATAGCTCTGAAATTCTATATGATGATCTAAATAAATCTGTAAGGTATAGATTTACAATTGGCTTTGTTACTTTTTGAAGCCTTAGTGACAGTGAAGCGTCATGTGGGTCAATATTTGGTTTTCAATCAGTCAATTAACCAGGTATCCAGGTATCTCTATGTATTTTCAGTGTGACACGACTGGGACCACAGTCTCAGCTGCTGAGTCTTTCTTGTGCTTCATGTTGGGTTGTATACACATGGATAGGCAGAAATACTACGAAGAAATGAAATAAGCATATCCCATGATAAATTAGCATTTCTGGTTCTGGCTGGCTTTTAAATTTGGATCTGCAAACCCTTGGAGATCAAAGGCTGAGACCTCTGTATTTCTTTATCTAATTTTATATCCCATTCTTCAAATAGCATAAGTATTCAAATTTTTTACAGATATCAGGACATCTCCCTTCACGGAGCACACCCAGGGGCATTCAGGAAACCTTATGAAGTGATGATCTGTTTTTCTGTGATGTTCTTTGTTCTTACAGTGTAAATCTCACATTTAAACTCCATACTAAGATACACTGGCAACTTCTGTTCAAAGAAGATTCATATTATACGGTCTTTTTGGCATCAACAGATGCTTTTCATTTAAAATGGTTTCATATTGCTTCCTTTTGTTGCAGCATTACTGGACAATAGTACCTTGTGGAGTTTTGTAATGAAGTGCATGAACACCCTGAAGCAATGTTTACAGAGGCTATGCTTTGTACTAGGTGAAATGCTGGTGAGGGTTTGGTAACACAGAATTAAGTGATATACATCATACAGGCTTTCTTGTCTGGCAAACTGGTGGAAAGTGAAGAAAGAGGAAGGGTGTGAGGGTAAGGGCAGCTAATAGCAAGCCAACTATGATTTCAGAGAGATTACATCTGATTTTGTCTGAGGGGCTCCCTCAATTTGTACCTGGGGATCCTGTAGAAATAAGGATTTCTTAAGTCCAAAATGCTGAAAATTTTAATAGAGTTTCAAGGTTTCCCATATATTTTTTTGTGAACGGTAGCTTTCCAGAAACCATTATAACAGGCATGGAAGTGACAGAAATGCTGCTAGAAGCGTTGCTCCACATGAGCTGCCTATTTTGGCAGGGTTCAGAGTTTCAGGAAAATTAAACAGCTGACGTATGGGTCACATCCCTGGCTAGCCTTAAGGCCAGCTGCCACTCCACATACATTAACGCATATTATGACGTGAGTCATCTCAGTGCCCAGGGAGGAGGCAGCTCTATGGGTTGGGGTAGCATGACAGCTTGCTGGATATTAGAGCAGAGAGAGGGGCCCTGCAGAAGTTTATAAACAGAACAGGTGACAGAAAGTAAGGGGTAATCACACCTTTTAAACTAAAATGAAAAAGAAGTAATCTCTGAGGCCTGCACGGCCCCAGAATCTTCTGCTAGGTGCAGGAGGGCTCCAGCGAGATACAGTGCATCAGCCACCTAGCAGCCATACTTTGGCAGGCTGCTGTGTATCCAGAAAGCCTACTTAGTCCTCTGTAGGTGATTTACATGCTTCACTGCATGTCCACCTGCTGCATGTGTTTGCAGCAGCCAGCTCCCAAAGAGCCTTTGTGAGTGCAATTGGGTTCTGGTGGTGGTTTTTTGTCTTTAGGATAGACTTTTGTGATATATGCTGCAATTTCTTGGCTGCATATAAGGTATAATGAGAAATTAAGATAAGAAATTAGCTGGATAATCTTGTTGCTTCTTATAATATGGGGTTCAAGGATGCAGGTCCTCAACTGCATGATGCGCTACTTAGATCTTTTTTCAACACTGACTGTTAAACTTCTGTTACTGGTACGCCAAATTGGCCTGGTGAAACAGATTAGTGCCCTATGCTGTCAAAGTAGCAGTGATCCTGAGCAATATAGGGAAGCCTAGAAAGTAACAGCAGTTCTGATGAGCTGCTTATTTGTATAAAGAAAAAAACGGAAATAAATGAATGCAAAAACCTAATTTTCCTGTGTTTTAAGAGTCCCTCCAGGTGTCATTGACAGAATCTCAGTGTGGTAAGACTCCATTATTTCAGAGAACATTTTATCCTTGCATGCAATTTATTTAACTTCTTAATAAGAAGGCAAACAAAGGAATTTATCAAAAGCCTTGATTTCATTTATAGTACTTCCTCTTCTTTTCCTGCTTGCAGTTTGCCATTGCTTAAGCTCTAGGTAGTTGTAATCTTTCTGCTTGCCTTATCTGCACAGTTGTAAGAATTTTCTCAGTACATTTCCATTTTTCTTTATTTTTTTCCCTCCTTGTTTTTTCTTTTTATCCTTCCTGATCGCTGCTCATAGTGATTGACCATTCAACTTTTGAAATATTGCTGGCATTTTCATTCTCCTATTCACTCTGCTTCTGAGCACCCAGGCCCTGAAAGTCAAAAAGCCAAGGCTCATGCGGCAGGTGGGCAAGTGCTTGTTGTGCAAATACATTCATTTGCATGTGAATGTACTCATTAGCGAACAAATACTTTCATTTACAGGAACAAAAGGATTCTCTCAATGTGCACCATTTGTGCAAACAAAAACTGAACTCATGAAACTACTCAGAAAAGCCGAAGAGAGGTCAGGTTTCCGACCATTTTCACTTTAGCAGTATGCTCACAATCTGATAATATACCTCTGGAAAGATAATCAAAATTCTATCTTCAAGTACTGTTGACTTTTAAACTTTTTACTGCACAAGGAAGGGGTTGTCTTTCCATGGTGCGCCTGCAGTGCCAGATGGTGTTGATCTAAAGTGGTCTCAATCCAAACTGGGACCAATCCAAACTTCCAGAAGGAAGTACCATTGCATAAATGAAACAATAATTATAGATATGAAGAAGATAAAATACAATTTCTTCTGAGAATGGTTGATATACAGCAGAAACTCTGAAAGTCTTTTGCCAATAAATATGTATTTTTTAGATCTATGCTAGATAAATTTATACTTAAGGGTGTGGTTTTGTAATACCCTTTACTCGATATCATCACTAGCATATGCGATCCTGCTTCTTTACCTGACTCACAATTCTCAATTATATGGATCACTTTTCTATTGGAAATTACCAGTCATGCAAATGCAAAGCATGGCAGGGAGCCCAAACATTAGTATGTATCTAAATAATATGGATGATGCCATCAGCAAAGGAGCAGGCAATGGTTAAGAGATGAGGTCAGCCAGTGCTTGATAACAAACTACCGGCAGCTCTTTTTAAGACGGTTTGTACCTTTTGAATTGGATTTTAGGTGGGATGGGAGGAGCTGTTGGACAAGAGCCCTTGTTTGAATTTTGGAAGTTTCCTCTATGTAGAAGATGTTGAGTTGTCCAAAGAAGTCTTAGAAAAATCTAAAATTACTACTGCTCATCTTTGTCATGAGAAATCCCAGAGCCTCGAATCTTTCACTGTAGAAGATCCTCTGAAATGCTTCCTTTTGGATTCTGGTCGTCATGGATCTGCTCAAATCAAAATGATCCAAAGGAGATTTTGAGGTAAGAAGTGGTTTTGCTGTTTCTTAAGGCATTTCATCCCAACACTTTGATTTTTTTCCGGTGCTGGTTTAGGAGACTGTATAGATTATGGAGAGGATATACAATTCTGTAGTACCAGTTTATTTCTGACACGCAGCCTTTAAGGCATTCAATTACATTGCTAGGTCAACAGCCGAAGACAAGTGCTGAAGATGCATATTTTGCAAGGTTTATTAATTGGTTTTCTGTATTTTGCAGTATGCTTGTGTGTAATAATGCATCCTGAAAACTTCTAGTGGTTCAGTACTTGTGGTGATTTTAGAGTAGTCAGTACACTACAGTAAGAGTGACCATGGCTGTGTTTTTACGTATGCTTCTTTTACATATGCAGGTTGCAGTAGACTTCAGTAAAAGCTTGTATCTAAAACTTAGAAGCCCTTCTTAAGGAAGATAATCACCCAGAAGCTGACGATCAAGATGGTGACTATAGGGAGGCACTTGGCAGAGGTGACGTTGGCTAGCAATCTACTGCTACTTCTGGTGAAGAAAGAGCTTCGTCCACAGCCCATCAGGTGGAAAGTGATGTGGTGACACTGTCCTAA
This sequence comes from Lathamus discolor, assembly GCF_037157495.1. Taxonomy (NCBI): domain Eukaryota; kingdom Metazoa; phylum Chordata; class Aves; order Psittaciformes; family Psittacidae; genus Lathamus; species Lathamus discolor. Next base: position 88,114,216 of record NC_088886.1, on the reverse strand, counting down.
AATCCAGTTAACTTACAAAATTTTCAAAAGTTAAACATTTGAAGTGGTCTAAAGTAGAAGCAGGCACGGAAGAAGAAAGAATCTGTCTTGCGGCTTGCACCTTCTCAGAGGCACCTGGTAGCAGCGTAGAGGAGCTCTAACACTTTCATAAATCCAGCACATTAACCAGATGATTTATAGTCATTACAGTCAATATGTGTTTCAAATACCCAAGAAATGAATAGGATGGGGTTATTCCTGGCCAGTGTTTGGAAAGATGAAAAAGAAGTAACAGGAAGACGTTTCACAGCTTTTTCAGAACCACAACTCAAAGGAATCATTATAAAGTGAAGAAGTAAAGGCCAGTGTCACAGCCTTGCACAGAAGGATCTAAAAAGTTTTTGTATTTTCTATCTCTGATTTCATCACTCCTAATAACTCGTTTCCTGATGGAAGGTAAAGAGGCACCTGAAATATAGATTTGAGTCCTTTTAGTTAAACCTTTATCCCTTTGTCATTGCGGGTTTTTTCTTCTGTAGTTTCATTCATCTGCTCTACTGGAACTTTCAGTCGCACAGTGTTAAAATATGGCTGTTCTAAGCTAATATGCATTAACTTTTTAAAACCTGTTTTATACATAACCTATTGTATTAATATAAAACGTTAAGGCCATTTTTTCGTTTCCTGGGAATGGCCCATTACATTGTGAGCAATCTACTCTTGCTTTTTTAGAAAAGACTTTGAACTCAATACAAAAGGAAAATATAATCATGTACAACTATAAAGACTGCTTTTTTCCCTTTTGTGCAGTTTAACAGAGGTGGATGAGTAGCATGGTAATGAAGAGATGGACTGTCTTTATTAGCAGGCTCGGTGAAAAGGGTTCTTTTCAGAACTTCAACTTTTCTTATCTTCTTAGTTTTCATGACGTCTATTCGGAGTCTATCCTTTTCTTGACTTTCTTTTAAATGTCTAACAGAGTGGCAAAGACAAGCTAGTTCATCCTTCTTTCCAAAGAAGGCTAGATACAAAGTCTAGTGGTTTAGACATATCCATAAAAGTTTTTCACATAGAGCATCGCTGTTTCCATTGCTTAGGCACTAGTTACATGTTTATCTCATGGTCATTCTTTAATTTCTCTGAAACCAAGCACAACAAACCCCTTGATATTTTTATACAGTAGTTAAAGGAGGCTAATAACACAGGAAGGTTCTCTGAGTAACGAAATTGGACTAGAAATATCACTTAACCCTCTGCCCTAGAAATTGGTTAATATAGCAGATTTGTAGAGGACTATTTGATGATCTCTCGCCCTCTCCTACAATGTGCTCCACAACTCTTTTTGATATTTCTCTGCTCCTCCTCCATGCTCCCTATTTGTCTGGTGTTCCTCCCACTCCTGCTTCTGTATTCTTTGTTATATAGACAGTTCACTTTTAATCGTGCTCAGTTAAGGAATTCCACTACAATAAAAGGAAATGGCCATGTGATCGCAAAAATTCAATCTGGGCAGTAGAACAAATGAAAACTACGTTTCCTACTGCCGTTCTGGTGCCGAGGAAGTATCCCATCATCACTGTGTTAAGCTCTGAGGAAGGAACCTCAAAAATAACAACCAAGAAACAGGAAGCACTATTTATTATCTGAGGTTGGAAAACTGGAACCAAAGTTTGTCGACTACTATTCACTTTTATTACTATAAGGAATATCACAGATACATAGCGTGTGTAGTTATTATTACAGTCCTCTGTGAAGGCCCACTATTGTTGCATTACTCAGAGTGTAATATTCAGTCCAGGACTGTTGCTATTTAGTGTGTATGTCTTCAGTGAACTAAGCTATTAGTAGATGTTGGTCTTGAAGGAATATGGCTTTCCTAAAAGACTAAAGAGCAAAATTAATGTATAAATAAGAACCAAATTTTGTAGACTGAAGAGGTCGAAGGATATAAATACTGTCATTATAAAGTTGATTTCGGTTAGATCTTAATGTCATTAGCATCTCAGAATAATGAATATGATTAGTTAGGTTCAATAGATGATATGTTCCAAAGAAACCAATTACCCGCTTTGCAATAGATTTCTGAGGCACCGATCACATAATGTACAGAAATGCATTCAAATTGTATGATGTATAGGAATAGCATCAAAAGTTGATTCAAAGCCTTTGTTGTAATGGGTGAAAAAAGTGAAAATTTGTCGAAGTATGAATCAATAAGGGGCATTTTGATAAGAGTCACCTAGTACATGCTTTAAGAAGGAACTTGGACTAGATGATCTCCAGAGGTCATTCCAATCCCAATGATTCTGTGATTCTGTGAACCATAATTTTGTTCTGCATATGAAATAAATCAATGGTCATGTAAGTATCTATATTTGACCATTTACAGGAATTTACCTGGAATAAACAACTTAAGAGCATGCGTGTACGTATATATTTCACCAATGGCATTACCATCTCAGGGAATTATACCCTCAAAACTGACATTAATTGCAAGCTTATCAAATCAACCAATGCAATGTGATTTATACAGATATGTGAGAATTTCTTTATATGCATATGGAAATCTCCTGTCATCACTGGCAATAAATCTGCATTTAGCCTTTCATCAAAAGATTATTTAAGAGCTGGTTATTGTCATTTAAATTAATTGGCTAGGTGTGGGTTAAGTTAGAGAAAAAACAATTAAAACAATTTTAGTTTTGCTTTTAGTTTTGATCCAGAATGGTTACTATAACCTGCTCTATGTAGCATGCATTTGTTTTCAGGATGAAAAATATTTCTCCAAAAGAAAATAATTGATTATAAAGCTGACATTTTTGCCAAATCTTATTAATTGTTTAGGTGATCTTCACCGTTTAAAATTGTCTTTAGATATGACAATCATGTGTAGTTAAATTAAGATTTTTCTGGAAAATTTGAAATTATTTTATTGGAAAATTATTTTTCTTGGAAATATACCAAGTTTTGAATGTTTGGACAAGTGTCGATTTTTGTTTGACGTTTGAATTCATGATACACAACTAGAAGTACTTTCTGTTTCCTTTGCTCTCTTCTGCTCAGAGATATAAAACTGTTCTATACCTAGTGATGGTGGAGAAATAACAAGATGTAACTTGTGCACACCTAGCACGTATGCTCATAATAGTATAACAAGGCCAGAGGTGGTTATTTCAAACTGCCTACAAGATGTATAAAGTCATCCTTCCTTCACTGCCAGTTCTCACTCTATTCTTCCTTAAGTATAGCACATATATTATTGTGTGGAATGGATTCACTTCTTAGTACAAGTACTCGCCTGGTGTAAGGCTTTTCAGGTGATTCTAAAAGCTGTTGAGACCATTTTATTATACTGATACAAAAATTTTTGTGCCATTTGGAAAGGAATATATACATTTAGATGTAGCTTTTTTCTAAATTCCAGATTATTAGTCTCTCACTGAGATGCAGGTGTGTTGATGAAGAGTCGCCTGGAAGGTAAAGCAAAATCTTTTAAATGCTCTCCACAGAATCCCTGTTTTCCCCACAGGATTTTCTTTCATTGGCTCAATCCATGCCAAGAAGGTATCAACTTTTTTGTTAATATTTCATTTTGAAGGAGAAAGGCATAAAGACAATTTTCATAATCTCTCCAAATGCTTGAGTATCTTTTACGAGAATTTTCTCAGCATTACTGTCTTTATTGCATCTCTTTAGGTCAAGTGGTATAAATTCCTCTACCTCTGTACAAAAATAAATTTGAAACTTGGAGTTGAGCAAGAGATGTTGCAACCATCATAATATTGATATACCATGAAGATTACGAAAATAGCTTTGGTTTAGTCTGTTGATCTGGTGAATATGGCCTGTACTCTCTCAACATGCAATACAAGCCAACACATTGTGTCTCAGATCTATTCACTTATATTTAAAAGCATTAAATCTGTCAGTTCAAATGAACTGCAGCAAGAGCTGTTCAGGTCCAGGCAGCCCACTGGGACAGTATGGTTAAGGCATATCGGTTTCTGCAGCATGCAGCAAGCTTTGTATCCACCTGCATTTTGCTCCCTATAGTAAGCATTGATGACACAATAAGGAAATCCCCACATACTTTGTACTAGTCTAAAGAAGCCTGTGGACAGGTATAATGAATATTCAGAGGGTAAAGATGCCCACAAAGAGTGAGTATGGACACGTTCCTTTTGCTCAGAGAAATGTCTGTGCTTCTGGGAATGTGCACATTGCACACTACAAAATGTTTAGCCTAGCCACACCAACTGTAACACTATGATTCCCCCTTCCAGTAACAGTAGAGATGAAAAAGGATACGATCATTTACAAAATTACTTCAGTCATAATACAATTTATGTAGTGTCTGTCATTGCGATCTCATGTATATCCAGTTACTTACCAGCAGAAAATTCATCTCCCTAATGAAACCACGGTGTGTGCAGACTTTTCACTTGTATAGATAAAACTCCATATCTTTCCTGTGTCTTTAATGCAATAAAAGAATCAGTTTGGGTTGAAGCAAAAGGACATAGATGAGTGTAGTAGTCAGTTCTTAGTTTAAATGGTTGCTAGTTCTTGCCTACGACCGACCACACTGGTCCTTTCTAGCTAGACTAAAAGATGGTGATACTACAGCAACTGGGCCTTATACAGGACCAGCAATTTAGATTTTCACTAAACAGACTCATTGAAGGTTCAGCAATACATTGTGCTTTACCTAGGCAGATGATTCACCTTCCTCCAAACAAGTATGACCTGGCATTTGGCACCACATCAATGCTGCCTGAAGGCATCAGCTTCTGGTGCTCAGATTTTGGACTAAGAGATGAAAGGGACCCTGTGACAGCCGATTCTCATCAGATGGTGAATGTACCCCAAGTCCTGCTTGTCTGCTGTGCAGCTGATGGGGCTTGGACAGCAAATCTGTTTCCTTTAGCTGCTAGTGTGCATGCAAAGACCTAAAATCTTAATCCTCTCTGAAACACTACATTCAGATTTTGAACACCTAGTATCAAAAAGCTGGTAAAATAAGAAAAAGGATCAAACACAAAGCAAAATGCGTAGATTTACAAATGTGAGGGACTGAAAATCTGGGACTGCGTAGCTTTATGAAGATCCGCAGACAAGTAATGTAGAGATATAAAAAACAGGAAGATAGATTTTCTTCTTTCAATTACTACTTCTCCCAACCCAAGATCAGAGCAGAGATGAAACAGAAAAGCATCACACATTTGAAACCTAACTTTAAAGCTGATGAAACATATTTTAGATGCAATGTGTAAATAAATTAAATCATTCAGTAGTACAAGATATCTGCAAACACAAAAGAGTAGTGGGACTGAACAATAGAATAATTTTTAAAGGATAATAAGAACAGCCACAAATATCTTGGACAAAATGGCAATGTAAGTATTAATGGATTGGGCTAGAAAGAAAAATATCTAGAATGAGATACTTTTTATTGTCCCTTGTAATTGAAACACCTTGTGATGAAATACCTAGTACTTGCTGCTGTTAGAAGCTGAATTCATGGACTGGACAAACCAATAATTTGATGAAGAGAGACAAAAGTTTCTGTTCCAAAAGAATCACTTAACAGGCTTATTCCTGAGTGCTATTTTGGCATTTTCTGCTGAAACTACTGACAAAGGTTATTCCTTCTGGCAAATATCTCTTTACTTATTGTTTAGAACTTAGAAGGAAACACACTGACCATGTAGTTCTCTTCAGCCATACACAAGTGATCTTACAGATATGGAAATATCTACTGTGGACTAGTGTTGGCTTTGTGACACGGTGGTACGTTACATTCCTGAGGAACATGGCTCATTCTGAAGGGGCTGTTCAAACCACGTGGAGGGCACAGGAGAGCGAAGAGATGAATGAGGCTAAACAGCACAGGTAGGTGAACTGCCAAAATAATGAATAGTAAAGTAACTCATGGGTTTTTGTGGTCAAGAAAAACAGCAAGACTTTTCTGATAGTGACTTGTTTCATTTTCTTTATCTCAGTTACAGTGGTAAGTACCCAAATATGGAAATAAGGTTAAATTTGGCTCAGCTTCTGAAAATTTGAGTTTGAATTTATGCTTTAAAGTGCAGCTGCAGTGTTGCTGTGAAATACGCCTCTAAAACTGTACATCTACAATGAAGGAAAAAAAGCATTCGGAATTTATTGAAAGATAAAACTGCTGGCTGAAGGGTGACAAGCTGCTGCAGCAGCTTTTTTTTGGTGCTGAGCTCTTGCTTGCTCTTCTTAAGTAGTCTGGTCACAGCCTTTTAAATAAATTCATAACTATTTAATTTGAAATACAGGCTTGGGTAAGCCATGGATTTAATCACTATAATGATAGGATTTTGCAACTAATTTGGATTTTCATTTTTAGCTGAATGTAATACTATTTTATGAGCAGGTATTTCACAAAGATTCCCTCAGATGCTTGTAATAAATTCATTTATAGCTACTTGGTTACATTCAATAAATAAACCACTGGCTTATTTATTTGGAGAATGTGTACAAACTTTGTGTGATGTTGAACAACCACAAGACAAAAGAAACAGAAAACCAAATATGATCTGTTATTATTCCTCTCTTTCCTAACCATTATTCAAGGAGTTGAATTATTCTAGTCCATACAGGGTAATTGCAAGTCCTGGATTAATGTGTTAGATTTATTGCTTTTGTAATATGAGGTCTACTGCAGGTGGTATTACATTATGCAAATAATGGCACCTTTTTTTTTTAGCCATGATGCTTGTGCAGTATTCTTTCCCATTCTAACTGTTGGACCAAAAATTCATGGGGGTGTGTATCCTCAGCTTGGAGTTTTAAATCCCAAAAATTCTGGAGGGCTAGAAATCCTGTTCTCACTGCTGATGATTGAGCTAAGTGTACTGCATCACAAACGTAAACCAAAACAGATGAGAATATAACCGAAAGGTAGTAGTACCATTCTTATTTACTGGTATGTTGAATCTTAATATGAGTTCCTGGTTTCAGTGAGGAAATTGGGAAACAGTTTGTGTTAAAAGTAAAAGTATCTTTTTTACTGCTGCTTCTTGTAAAGAACAGAAAACACTGGCTTTCAAACAGTTCAGTGTGTTACTTGTGTGCGGTATTGTATTGCTGTCATGCTCAGACATGAATTGTCTCACCTTCTTTCTTTCTTTTCCTCTTTCCTGCAGCTTGTGCCATCTGGGTGGGATTACCAAAAATATGCAACACATTTTAAAATGTGATGGAAATTGATAGAAATTGCCTTTTCTTTGGAAAAAATAGCCTTTTTTTTAGCATGAATATAATAAAAGGGCATGTTAAAGGTAGCCATTTCTCATGGTGTATTTAGACGAGGGCTCTTCATGCTGTCTGGAGATCACTGGTCATCAGGAGAGCTCTTCCCAATAATGAATATCACGAGATGTGTGCAGATAAGTTGATATCACGATCGGTGTATAGAAAAACACTTAATGCTTTGGAATTAAACTTAGGAAGCATTTTAAACACATCTTTTTGTTAGTAATTTTCTCAGCCTTAGCATTAATACATGTATAATGAAGATCTGAACAGTATCCTATCTGCTTGCATATAAGTGGTGTTTTGTGAGTGGAAAGAGAAGTTAAACATGATGTAGGTAGTATTTAGAGTTCCTGCTTTCCTTTATACACCTACACAACTAGAAATATTGCATAACTTTAAAAGCACATCTGAGGTCAAGAAAAAGTCAGTTTTATTGTTATGTTCTAGTTCCAAAAGTTTTATACTATCATTGTTTGCTTTAAAATTGTATTTTTGCAGAGGGGGAACACTGTTCTTGAATTTTTTAATTGTTTACTTTAACTATCAAGCTTATTGGAGGTGAGGGAAAAGCCTAATGGATGGATTAAAAAAAAAAAGAAAGAATAGGGAAAGAAAAGGGAAATAGCTCTGGGCCATGATCTGATAGCATTAAACTTCTAGTGGCTCTCAATTTGGACGCATTGGACAGATAAGTAGGTTGAAGTACTAGCACAATCAGTAGTAGCACATATAATGCGATGGTAATTAAGACATTAAGACATAAATGAATTATGATTTGATTTTCAATCACTGATTTATTGCCTCTTCAAGATAAATGCAAAAGATCCATTTGAAAACCTTGTATTTCAGTGACTAAACAAAAAGAGATTATTATTAATTGATATCTAGACTCTGTAAAAACTTGCACTGAAGGGAAACTAATACAGACTGTATGTGAGCAGAATCAGAATCTCTCCGTTCAGGCATGGTTTCCACTCAGGTAATTTCCGTTCAGGAAATTTCACAACTTACAAGGGAGGCTCACGCCTTAGCATGCTATCACTCCTCTCAACGAATCATGGACCTATAGATCTGGTAGAAACCTCCAGAAGTCACGTACCCCATTCTCCTGCCCCATAAGTGGATCAGTTATAGTTCTGGCATTCCTGACAGACATTTACCTTATTTCTTCCTAAAAAAACTCTAATGGCAGACAACCTGCAATCTCTCCAGGCAATCTATTCCAGTCTTTCAGTATGTGCACTGTTATATTTCCCCTGTCAACATCAAACTTTAAACTTTGTTCACTTCATTACTTCTTGCCCTGTGCAAAGTAGACAGGGAAAAAACTTAATATTACTCTCTGTCGTGGTTTGAACCCAACCACAAACCTCTTTTACTCACTCCCCCCCTTCTTGCCCTCCCCCTGCTCCTGGAGGGACGGAGAGGAGAATCAAAAAGAATGCAACTCCCACGGGTTGAGATAAGAACAGTTTAGTAACTAAGGTATAACACAAATCACTACTGCTACCACCAATAATAATAGTGCTAAAGGAAATAACAAGAGGAAAGAATACAACACCTCAACACCAGCCGACCAATAACTCACCCCACTCCCCCCAGCCAAGCACCGACCGATACCTCCTCCAACCCTGCAGTCCCTCTACCCCTTCCGGGTCACTCCCCGTTACATCCTGGGCATGACGTGTTGTGGTATGGAATACCTCTTTGGTCAGTTTGGGTCAGGTGTCCTGTCTCTGCTCCCTCCCAGCCTCCCCTCCTCCCTGGCAGAGCATGAGGCTCAGAAAGTCCTTGGCCACACCAAACATTCGAGCAGCAACTGAAAACATCGGCGTTATCACCACTGCTCCAAGGCCAAAAGATCAAAACACAGCACTGTACTAGCTCCTAAGAAGGAGAAAAATGACTGCTGCTGCTCAAAACCAGGACACTCTCCTCTTCTATATCCTCAAGGACTGCTACCCTGTTGCTTCTAGTCCTCTCACACTGAAACCTTTCCAAAATACAGTGCCCAAAATTGGACATGGTGCTTTAGCTGTGGCCTAAGCAATGCAGAGCAGAGCAGAGGGATTATTTCCCGTGCCCTGCACATAATTTTCCTCTTTATGCCTCTCAAGATCATGTTGCCGTTTTGCTTTATTTTTTGCTTGTTAAAAGCTTTCCTTTTTTGTTTTGCTACAGTGTGCTCAGATGTATAAAGACTGTTTTCTAATGCGTGCTGGATGCTGTACATTCCCAGGACAAATGTCAGTTATTTTTAAAATATGTCAAAATCAAAATCTGGCTCTAATTTTAACCTTCTACATGCTGATTGTGAGCAGCACCACATGACTTGCCAGAGATTTCAGCTGCCTTTTTTGTCATTTTCCAAGCAATGAGAACACACAAAATGTTCGGATCTGGCAGCCAAGCCTGAATGTTAATGTGTAGCACAAAGTGTATTATATTTATTTATTGTAGAGAACAACTATGCAGGCGTATATTTATATACTTTCACATAGGTTTCTGCATGGGTACACCCATACAAAACCACATTTTGTTGTATTTTCTCCTATGGGATAAAATAGGCAGAGTAAATGCAAAAGTGCTGGAGCTTGGCTGGGCTGTCTTATGCTACTCTGCTTAGGCTCCATTTTCCATTTGTTTTTGTGGAATCTGCTCAGCGCCTTTTACTTTAAGCAGCAGGAAGTCAACACTGCATTATTTTGTTCAGCCAGAAATATATCTAATTTTAAAGTCTTTGAACTCTAACCCCTCAGTTGGATGGTTCCAAGAAATTCTTGACTAAGTGCCATTTGTATATGGTCCCATCCACACTGGAACTGTTTTTGAGAATGTTTTTATATCATATTCCCTTTAAAGTTTTCCTTGACCTCTGTTTCAGAAGAAAAAGTATTTCTTTGTTTAAAAGCTATCATAAACTGTTAGTGATCTTCAAGTTATAAAGAGGTGGTTATACAGAAGCATTAGGTTCTGTAAGCATTGTCAAGAGATTTAAATGTGTCATTTTCATCTGAATACAAAACGGGTGGAGGTGGCTGAAAGGTTGGTTCAGTCTCAAAGAAAACTGCATTACAGGCATTTGAGTCCTACTCAGCTCTTCCTCAAGCTGATGGAAAAAGTTCTCTGTATCCACACAGAGACTTCTAAATTTCTGTCCTGCATATGTAGACATTAAGATCTACTTGGCTCTTTTGAAATCAACTGGACTCCAGAAAGAGAGATCATACTTGTTCAGAATAGATTGGCATAGTTGGAATTTACCTATATATATATACATAAAGGCTAGCCTTCACTAGGTGCTATAAAAGATGTTATTTTTCTTCAAGGATTTCCTAAATATATTTATACAAAAAAGTCTGATAAACCAGGACTCATCATGAGTTAATCATGTGATACTTTGCAATGTCAAAAATGTTTAACATTTCATGCATTTTCAAGTATTTCTGGATCACAGAATGGGTTATAAGTGTGGTTTTAGCAGTTAGTAGTAGTGACCTGTAGCTATATGATAGGAGTGCATTACTTTAAAAGACAGACAGCTGCTTATGAAAATGTTCTTCCAGGAAGGAATACAAAGACAACTTCAGGAGGGCTTAGAAATCTCTTCAGCTTATCTGCCGGAAAACTTGGCTGCTCCTCAGTCTTTCTTTCATACTTCTGGTTCTGAGTGATGTGTTAACTTCTAGTCATGTAAAAACAACTCCCTTTGTACATTTCCATGAGATCAGTACAGATGCATTCTTATAGCTCAGTGAAGTTTGCTTGACAGTCTGTTGAAAACATAATTGCTGAATCATCACTGCCTGTCCATTATGAATAAATCCCTCTTACCTTGTGAAAAAACATAACTCATTTTGAGGGATACAAAGGGTATTTATTATTGTTAGCACTTCTTGGCCTAAGTGGTTATCTGGAATTTAAGATCCTGCAGACTGTTTCTGTTGGAAGAGAAGCCCATGATAAGAGGAGGGGATCTCTGTCAAGAGCTGCATTGAAGAATGCATGAAGATCTGGTTTTGTGCCTATAGGTGGATCTCAACAACAACCAGCAAATTCTTTTGCCTGCAGCATCACTAGGTTTCAGCACAAACTGTATGGAAGTTTTACTAACAACCATACTCCTAGAGCTATTTTAGGATGCATTTCATGTTTTCATATTCTTTTTTTCCTGCCTGTGTGTTTTTCTTGTTCCTCCCTTATATAAATGTTGATAAGAGATTTCCCAAATCACCTCTTCCCAGTGCATTTCAAATCATTGCAGTCTCACATGTACCTTTAGAATCATTACACATCCTTGCACTGTGATTTGAAGCCTCTCTTGCTTAATTTATCTGCAAGACATTTGCTACAATAGCATATTGAACGTTACCCATGCAATTATTATTCTGTAGCAGATTGAAAGAGCATGGTGCCTATGACCATCACCTGGACCACTGGCTCAGATTTCACATTGTCAAAATTCAGTCTCTTTTTGTTCTATTTTAGATGTTCTGCCTTCTCCCTCTGTCCAGAGCAGCAACCTTGTTGTCACATCAGATGGATTATGGATTTGTCTGTCAAGTCTATGAATTGCTCCTCTTCTGTTCACTGACCACCTTGTCTCTATAATCCCTTACAAAATGTGCTTCTGAAAGCATATCAGTTCTGGTCTCCAAAAGAAAGTAGGTGTGGAAAGGATGGAAATTATGGTGCCATGAGACTGCTTCTTCAGGCAATATGGAGTATACAATGCTTTAACTGAGTTTCAGATCTCTGTATTTCAAACTGCTCAAATTACATGATGGGGGATTTCATGTCAGGACAAAAATTAGAAACAAATCCCTGTGCTTAAGCTGAGGTATTTCACTGCTGTACTGCTGGCTGATGAGTACCTGCACAAAGTGTGAAAATGTTACTTTTGTGTGGTAAGGAAACCCAACCACCTTCTCCACCCTGGGCCTTTTGAGTGAACACCTGCAGGTCTTGAGAGCTGATCTCCAGACCTGTACTACTTCTCACAGTTTCTTCCCTCTATTATTTTACTTGCACCACCAATCACTTCTTTTCTTTTTCTTCTCTCATTCCCCTGCTTAGATCTCAGCTGAGTAGTAAACAAGTTTCTTAACTAACTCTGTCTGTGGTTTGGCCCTGTCTCCTCCCCAGGCCCTTTTCTGTCACAATCTTTGGCTCTACCATAAACTGCAAATCTGCAAAGGATCCAAGTTATCCCTTGCTCTTTTCTTCTTACCCTGTATCACACAACTCTCACGAGCATATGTGTACTTCAATCCTCTGCCCCCCTTGCTGTGTGTGAGCCTTCTTTTCACTTACGAGGAGGCTGAAAGGTGGTCTAAAGGGGCCACTTGCTTTTATTCCCTGGTGGGCTGGAAAGCTAGGACTTGATTGTGCAAATCATGAGGCAGAGAAATACACAGTACTTAACACTGCAGGATGAGACAGTTGGCCAGACAGTGGCGGTTTCCTCTCTTGTTTCAGGCCATGACTCAGACTCAGTCAGAATTGCAGAATGTGTGATGGAAATTGCAAATTGTATGGCTACAGGCCAGTTAAATCTGTAACTTGGTCAGTGAGAGCAGCCCACCTGCCTATGGCAGATGAGACATCCTTTGAAAGGACCTTCTGTGTTTTGTATGATAATGGGAATCAGCCAGAATCAGAAAAAATAAAATACATGCTTTTCTAAACATTTCCTAAGCCACAACTTCCTGATACTGCTGGGGTCGTGCTGGACAGTGATAGTTACCACTTTTCAGACAGAAAAAACCCTAATGTTTTTGAGCAAATGAATGTTGAAACCCATATAAATTGTTGTTGATCGCTCTGCTTTTTTCCTTTATATTCCCAATCCAGCAGCCTGTAATTCTAGCAGAGGTAGATCCTATTGTCAGTGGAATTTTCACCCGAGGAAGGATTTTGTAATAGTGGTTTTTGCAAGGCACATTTGCAGCAAACAAATGCCGACCATTCCTCTTCTCTACTGCAGGGTAATTGTGTTACAGTGAAAGGCTTTAAACTACGAATCTGACTGAATTGCTCAACCCCCCTAGGAGACATTCCTGAAACATGAATTTCAGTCTGGCATGCAGAACTCACTGTTTCTGCAGCTGCTGCTATTGCTGACCAGATCCCCTGTAGGAGGAGAGTACTTAAAGACAGTAGAGGCAAAGCAAACCTGACAGAGTATGATAAAGAATGGTGCTTCTTTGGAGCCTGAATGGCATTGATTAAAGCTTTGGCACAGATTTTAAAAGTGGTATAAGAAGTAGCAATTTTATATGCTAAACACCCATCTATGTAGTAAGAGTTACTGACTGTCATTCTGTTGACCACAGCCTCCTAACTGCTTCACTGTTCTATTAATCAGAGTAATAGAAAAAAAAAAAGATGCACTTTTAATTTTTCAAGTTAATTTCAAACCCAAAATCTATTAAGTTCTATCCTGTACTATACTGCTTACAGTGATGATCAGCTGTGCATCAAAGATTGCCTGTTCTCAGCAGCATCTGGTTCGTATATTTATTTAATGAAAATAGACAAGAAAAGGTGTTTATTACAGAGTAACTGTTATAATTTTGATTTATTCTTATGAAAGCATGGTGTTGGCACTAAGCTCCTGGAACCTTTTGCCTTTCATCTTGATGCCCTACCCAAAAGAAACAAAAAGGCCCTGCTGCAGTTCTAATTTTCATCTGGAAAATACTACAGAAACTTATTTCAACTGATATTATTCTCTATCTCTAAATAGCTGAATACATATGGAAAGGACACAAGACTTAGAGAATTTTTCTATGGATACTGTCTTTTACCAGCTCTTTATCTGATGTCAATTACTAAATTTCCTTTGTGCTTTCCCAAACCGAGTTTACTCTTTAGAAAGTTCAAATTAGCATTTAAAATGCTATCGGCACAATTTAGGAATCTCTGTACTGCTCAGAACCCTCCTGTCCCTGTCTGGGCTGACCACTCTCAAGCCAGTGAGAGTCTTTCCAAGAACTAGTCCTAGCATACAGCACTTTAGGTAGTAAAACATAGCTAACTGAGAACAGTGTTTTAATTCCTTATTGTATCATCTGTGTACCAGTGTGTTTGTGTGATTAATCTTTTCTTCTATTCAGGAACAGATAGCTGCAAACCTAAATAAAGCAATGTACAACAGAATACTTACAATAAAGTTACTCATCTCTTTATGGTCACTGGCCTGAAATGAAAAATAAAAGGCTTCTGAAGCCTCATGACACACAACCACTGTCCTTCTCTGAGGGTACTTCAAAGAACATTAATGCATGAGAAAATCCCTAAAACTGTCTAACAGAATCTTTCACATGATCAACTGTAAGTCCATTCAGGGCCAAATATTGTCCTGATAAGTAAAACATACCAACAGACAGAATTTTAAGGTTGTGCTGGAAGATAAATGGATGGACAAGGGCAATTTCAGGACACTTACCCGCTGTTGCAAGGTCACCAAATCCTAGAGGATGTAAGGGTTCATTAATGCTCATAGGAACACGGGTGCCTCAACAGGCTGAAAGACAGAAAATGGGCAAAATGATGACAGTTTCAGACTGGAAGTCCACAATAAAAGTGTATTTGAAATACAGGGTAATAGGGGAGCAGGTTAGGGAGCCAGGGGCATGGGAAATAATCAAGATTGAAGAAAACCCATGACACACGAGTCTGTGGCTAGACTGGGATCAAGCAAGTTCTCTATATCTTTTGGAGGCCTGTTATAAATGTAGAGTTCTTTATTCGGATGTTGTAACTCAGGGAAGGTTCATCTACACTATGATCTATCTATCTTATTTGCAAGGACTCATCTATCAATCATCTATCATACTAGGAAGTATAAGTGTGCTTAAATATGCATGTAGTCTATTAAGGCATTTTTATTTTGTCATTTTCTCTGAAAAGATCATACTTTATTTGCTGTTTATTTTAAAAGATTATTCAAGAACATAGCATACGTCCTATGAAAGGCTGGTTTTGTCCGTTCAAATTTGGACTCTTTCAGTTTTGTATGGTAATAAACAGCTGCCATTACTGGGGTACCAAGTGTGATCTCAAGGTGTGCATTGTAACTGCATCCTCGTTCAGCTTTTGGGTGAGATCTGAGCACTGCACCAGCTACTAAGGAGAAAAATGACTGCTACAGCTGAATCCAGGTCAATTGGTCTGATAGACAAGAAAAGCTGAAAAATTACCCTTGGATACATTACCCTTGGATATCAAGTATCCATGTTCTGAGCTGTATCTGCCAGAACTCACACTTCCACTTTCAAGCCTAGTTGGAGTGACACCTACCTACTTTTCTGAAGCCCATTGAATGACACGGGTACAGGTTACAGGGACACAAAGAACGTTCTAGTTGACGGGATTGTTTAAAACCTAAAAGTGGTCTAAACTTTTATTGACCTGAAAACAAGTCTCCAAAAAGCTGATGGACTGCAACCAAGGAGAAGGATGACAGCCTGAGGAGAACACTAAGCTTGTAATTCTTTCATTTCTCACTTGCACCATTTACAATTCTGAAATCTCCTTGTCTTGTTGGCAGGTCTCTTTCTGAGCTGAGCCAAAAAGCAGCCTATTTTATTTGCTTTGTTGAAGCTCTTTTTGCTTACAGGATCAGTTAGGGGGATGTTAGCTTGTAAAGGTAGATCTGAACTCTTTAGAAACCACCATGTTAGGTACCTGTCCTACAAAGATACAATGACAATGATAAAAAGAGCATAGAAAGGAACTGCCCTCAACCGCCGTCTTCCAAATAGACCCACCCCCACACACCCCTCCCGAACTGGGATATCTTATGGTGATATGATGTGTGTAGCCCATACAAATGAGATTAATACATAACAAGTAAAGGGCCTGTGTAACGTTAATTACTATGCCTGAGGAATACGCATTATGCAACAGAGAACAGAATAGCTTGATACCACTGGAGCTCTCAATGAGCTAATCAAAATACACATAAGTCAGCACCAAAGTTGTGATTTTGTTCCCAGGACCCAAGATAACTCAGATGTCTCATTCTATTGTTCAGTCTCTTAAGGAAGTATTAAAACCAGTTAGTACCATTGGATAAAAATGGATTTTTTTTTTTAATGAAAAATATTTCTTACCCATGAAATGCAAAATCACACCTTTTTAATGTCTTTATCAAAATATGGAAACATAAACCAAATTCTTTAGGTGGACAAACCGGGTATTTGTAATTCTTATTTTAAAAATTTTGTGGGGTTTTTTTGTGGGTTTTTTTTGTTTGTTTGTTTGTTTGGGGTTTTTTTGGGGGGGGTTGGGGTTTTTTTTTGTTTGGTTGTTTTTTTTAATATCTGAAACTGCAATAAAAATTGGTATAAAAATCCAAACTCTGTAACTTGTCCCAGAAGCAATTATAACAGCAAATAAAGGATTTCCTTGAGCATTTTTTGAATGCCCATTCCTTACCTTGACAATTTGGGAAAAGAGATACAGTATTCTTCATACATACTAAAGTGATGAAGGCAGAGACACTGTCATATTTTAATGAGATGGTGGTATGTAACCACATGTGCAGGCGTATTTCTTTTTCAATTAAAAATCTTATCTGTTTCCACTTGAAAAAGACAAAAAATGTCTACCAGAGACCCTCAACAATTAAGCAGTAGCTGTAATTGCACATTTTCATATGTGAATACACATACATTTCAACACAAGAGCTAATTTGCTGTGACATCTGTGAAAAGCAAAACAGATGCTTTTTGTGGTTTTAATGACCTTTTGCTCTTTCTATATTTAAGCTGATACTATAGAAAACACCTAACAGGTACAACTCTGCAGAATTCCCATAATACTGGCATTAATTTTTCTAACTTGGACTTTGCACATCTTCCAAAGCTGCAACTCACACAGTTAATAACTTCATGTCTGCTTAAAATTCTGGACTCAGGAGTAAATTTCAGGCGCAGCCCCCATTTTTTCCGGTGGAGTTGTAAAGTTATGGTACTCCTTACAAACCCACTGATGACTAGTAGCTTGGAAAGTATGTTTCACTGTGCATTGCTTACTTGTCCAGAGACAGAAGCTGAAATACGGGTGGAAATTGTAGAAATGTATAATTACATATGGAATGACTCACTGGATAATTAGCATGGTGTTCTTATGGAACAAGCATTACTGACCATCTGGATGTCTCTATACCTGAGAAGTATAGACAAAAATTTGACTTCTCAATAAATGCTTAGATGTCTCAGTTATATAAATCAGTACGCATACTATCCTGCCTTTGAGAGAAGTTGCTTCCTGTATAATGCTAAGTGCTCTATAAGAATTCCTAGCTCAGGACTGAGTTGAATAGTAGCTCTGCCTACCTTCCTTCATCCACTGAGTCCCAGAGAAAGTGGAGAAGGAACAGGATTAGTAGGGATGGAGAAACAGCAGGACAAACATTTTGCATAACATACCGCCTTAAAATCACAGTAGATGACCACAAAAGTTCACACTGCCAGTGCTACTGTATTGTTGGAAAAAAGGTTTTTTGACCTGGTTCGAGCAATGGGTTACTGTGTTAGGCACAGGTATAAGTCTGTGTTAATGGGATAACAGTACTGTGATTGCCTGTGAAGGTGTCCTAAACCTCTAAGTAAAAAGTCACTTCCAGTTTTATGAAGAAAAAAAAGTAAAGCATTTCTTTAATTTATTCCTTACCTTGTTCTCTATATAAACATGTTAATCTATTTTAAGTTTTTGAAAATGTTGTGACTGGATGCAGCATTATCAAACTGTTCTACTAATTTCTGTGGTGAGGATGATTCAGTGTCATGTTGGCTTTTAAGAGTTTTATATATAACTTGTTTCAGATTAGAGAAATAAAGCAGACAAGTAAATCTGTACATTTGAGTTTTAAGGTGAGGAGCAGGCAGGCACTGGGTAAATTGTGTTTCCAAGTCATGAATAACTGAAGTGGTGTTTCTGTGTTGCTTGGTTACAGCTTCTGTTTAGCTGGCAGTGGAGTTCACTGAAAATATTTTAGCTTCTGCTCCTGACAGCTATAAACATGCATTCACATGTAATCCTCTAAGCTCAAATACTGCTAAATGCATGCCTAATATACCTCCTAAAATGTGAGCAATGGACAGATTGCCAAGTTGCAGAGTCAACACTGAACAGCACAGTCATGCTCAGCTAATTACAAGAAGTTTTCACTGGCTGGTCCATTTCTTCAGCTGTTAATAGTCTGCCCTGCCATATGCAGAACAAAGTTCAAGAGTAAACATGAACAATTTGCTAGTCTGGTTGGCAGAAGCCAGGCAGTACTAATGGCCTCAGGAGACTGATGCTGACTTCCTGCCAGCTTCAAATCTCTGCTCAGCCTCCTCATTTTACCAAAAAAGCTACTTTTCCTTCCAGCCACACTGACAAGGGCAACATGCAGAAGCCTGGTATATGACTAATGCTTACCAAGTGTTACAAGGCTTGAACGGAGGGAAATATGAAACCTCCTGACCCTGACTCAGAATAGCCGAACTCCATCTGCTCTGGAGTTTCAAATGGTAAGATGCTTCTGTTTCTTACCGTGGGCATGTTTTGAAGTAGTGTGAGGGATGGTGGTGATTTCAGTCTTGTTCATTTTAAGCTACAGAATTTCATTAAAATAATAATAAAAACATATATTCTTAACTTTTCTGGGAAAAATTAAAGAGATTAAGACAACCCTCAGGTTTGAAGCCTAAGTGATGTGTCAGATTTAAATGCAGTTAGAAGTCTTAAAGTAACCAGTAGAAAAAAGACTTGGTTGAACTGTCTGAAGTTCAAGTAACTTCAGAGTTAAGATAGCTGCAAAAGCACAAAATGCAAATGGAGCAAATGGATCCACTTCCAACATACAGGCTACAAAGTATTATCATGAGGGGTTGAATGACATACCACACATGTATATTGTCAGGACTGAAATATCTTTGGAATTTTGAAAGTTGTCAGGGAGTGTTCCACAACTCAAGGAACTGCATTCAGTACAGTGAAATTCTGAGATCCTATTTTGAAAAATAAAGAGGGACAAATCATAGTGTTTAAAATTAGTGGCAGCTTATTTTGAAAGGATCATATGATCACACTTATGTGCAGATGGGAACTGTGAGAACTACTGAAATACGTACAGTTGGTGAACTTGCGGCTGTGACAAGCAATCATAACAACATTCTCTAACTTTCTTGGAGTATGAATCATCTTTCACATAGTTTTACATGGTAAAACTGTGATACTTTAAGTCATGATAAAATCAGTATTTATTTATTTATTACACATGACTTTATCTAGCAGGGAAAACTCAGAAACTGCAACTCTTATAAAACTAGAGAAGAATGAACAGGTACTACAGGTTACAGCATATTTATCAGTGGCTGATATGGCTGCAGCAAAATCTGGTATGATCCTTCAGTTGGTATTTAGTGTGGGGAAACATTATGACAGATATATTAAAAAAACTTTAATGAGAAATACCACCAATTCCTCCTTACACAAGCTAAGTCGTCCCAAGCCACTGTCAGTACTCCTGAAGCCATGTGTCTATATCTACACTAGAGGTTGCCTGAAATCTCATTGACATTTTTTCCCTGAAATATCAATATAATGTTTCTTTCACTATCCTGAATACTTAGGTACTTTTAAAAAGAAAAATACTATAGGATCAATATGCTAGATAGGAAATACTGGTAACAATTCACTGTGATAGTGCCATTCAAATTTCATTCAATTGTTTTGTCATTTCTTAGTATGACAGTTGTCACTTTTGTGCATCTTGTTGGCTTCTTTCTAACTACTAACCAGGGAAATACTAATCATTGTGTATCATCTTTACAAGATGGGTTCTGTTTGGCTGAGTTCACTGCTTTTTTTGGTGAAAAATGATTTATTTGTGAAATTAAATAACATCAATTTCTACAATGCTTACAATCACTGACAAAAAGTAGGTTTACTGACTGTAGTATCTTTCAGGTTTGGCTCTAATAAGCTGTACAATAGTGTTTGAGATTTCTTGTTGTTACTTTTTAAACCATCGTCTTTATAATTATATGACAACAAAAAATTGAAGTTACAAAAAGATAGGAATAACCTCCCTGATCACATACAGACTTTGGCATATGGATAGTTGACTCTCCCTATTCAACTGAAATCCAGGGAATTCTCAAATGCTCTAATGTTACAAATGTGTAAAAATTCTCAGAAATGAACATAAAATGTTAATTAGTTTCTGCCTGATTTTTAAAATCATTTGTAGATTCTCTTTGAAGGATTATTTGTTGATCCTCTTAACAGCTAGAATGAAAAGTAAAGCACGTGTTTAGCTTAGAATAACCTAGGAATATGCTTCCATAGCCCCGTATATTTAAAGCGCACAATTATTTCCTAGTTCTGTATTTTTCCATATTCTTTTTCCTTGTTTCCACATTATTTGCAAAAGTGTAGTCTCCTACTGAAAGGCTTTCTAATCCTGCTTTTGGAGGCAGGACAGAAGGTTGGCTTTTTTTCGGATGATTATCAAGTCAGAGCATTCCCAGCGACAGCCAGAGCCCTCCTTACCTCCAGCAAGGTATTGTCCAGCAGCTTGCGAGCTGATAGGTGTATCTGTCTTCAAACAAAGTCTGATTTAGCTTTATCTAACTATTCCAGTCTAAGAAGACTTGTTTTTTTTAATCAGGAATTGAACAAACCTTGTTTCATAAATATAGAAAGTTATTTTCAGATACTTTGAAGAGGATTTCTGGAATTCTCAGCATTAGCTTCTCAGTCAGATGGTCTTTTCATTTCTGGTTTGATACACAGCTGAGCAATTCACTTAAAAGTTCCTCTGTCTACTGTCTGGGAAGCTAAAATTAATTATATTCATAGAGTAAAGAATAAAAGCATGGACCACGCATACTAGTGAATGCAGTTCACTTTGAAAATTGTTTTTATGGTAATGTTGAAGAAGGTAGCAGGTATTCACTTTGCAGTGGTAGGAACAGGGAGAAAGTTCTGTTTCTTGCAATGGAATATTAAACAGCAAAACCATTGATAATAATGATAATCATCATCATCATCATCATGATTTTTCTACAAAGTGCCACTAAAGTCACCTGGCTGATAGGGTCACTTGGCCACACTTCTGAACTAATTCACACTCAGTTCCTTTTTTGTTCTTTGTAAGTAACAAGAAATCTAGAAAGCTGTTAAGATTGCATACAAATCCTACTTTGTGCACCCTAAAGAAGTAAGTGGTTTCAGTTAAAACTAAAATTAGAAAAATTAAAATGCCCAAACTAAAGAACAATAGTTAA
Source organism: Lathamus discolor (assembly GCF_037157495.1). Classification (NCBI taxonomy): domain Eukaryota; kingdom Metazoa; phylum Chordata; class Aves; order Psittaciformes; family Psittacidae; genus Lathamus; species Lathamus discolor. The sequence continues at coordinate 88,092,659 of NC_088886.1, read as the reverse complement.
AATTTCTAAACTATGACAGAGTAAAAATTCATAGAAAGCAGAAGGAAAGCATTATCAGAAGTGATACAGATCTCATAAGCTTCTTGCACTACAAATGAAGACAAGTGAAGCACAAATACATTACTTCCAAATCCTTCTTGTAAAGTGTCTTATAATTGAAGTGTCTGTTATGGCATTAAGTATTCTACCAGAAAATGAGTATAATTTTCATAAACTGTGCTTTTGAAATAATTGAAAATGTATATTAGAGCATAGTATTAGTTAATCTGATTTCCTATTGTAACAGTTGCAACTGTAAAAGCGCCGTGCAAGAGTACAGACAATTTATATCAAGCACGTTAATCCTCTGAGTGCTTGTTAACTAAAAGGCTAGTAATTTTTGCACTTACAAAGTGAATGTGTTTGTATTTCTTGTACACAGCAGCCCTGGGGTGATGGATTATAGATTCCATTCCACATTCTCCAAAATCCCAAGCAAGATAGTGACGAGCAGTGTTGTCTCTGTGTCCTGTGTTTAGGGTCTACAGCATCTACAAAGCCACTTCTGCATAACTGCCATGGGTGTAATGTTTATATTCCACTCTTACTCCAATCTTACTTGGCTTAATGGCAAAACCCGTGTATCCCTGAGAGCTTTTTCTTGGGCTCTTGGCACAATATAGAAGCAGCGCTGCTAGCTTGGTGTGGATCCCCCGTCAGATTGCTGCTGCACACTTGCTTCCCAGAAGGATATGTATAAAACAAAAGCTTTCAAGGTTTTCTTTTTCCTGTGACCCATCCAGCTATTAAATAACATCTTATGAATAAACTTACATATTCAAAATAAAAAATGGGTACCCATGTCAGCTAGGAACACATAACAGGTTTGTGAACATAAGTAGCTCTGGAAGTGAAGGCTGATGGTGCACTGAGTGCTTTTTAATACTGAGGCTATTGCATTAGTAAAGTACATAGTCAATAGAGGTGGGTGCTTCCCACTAAATATCTCCTCTAAATGTAACTGTGTTAAGTCTTCTAGACTCATTAGTGAGCAAACGTGTGAGTCTTATCTTATAAGTAATAAAGTTTACTACTCGAAAGTCACCACTCCACTGCTGCCTGAGATTGTAACTCATACATGCTTGAAGAATTAACACTAAAACCCAAGCATGTACCCCCAGAATAGCTGTGTCGTAACATCAGTGCAGGTGCACTACATCACCAGAGATAATATTGTGACATCAAATATTTTCTTTGTAAAGAGCACTACCAACAAGCTAAAGCCTGAAAATGATTTGGTAGGAAGTGCGTGTAGTGCTGTGGCACTTTTTATTTTAGTTTGATCTTGCACCATGCTGTCCCTCCTTTCCTTCCTGCCCAATACTATTTTAGCAATATTCAAGGTTTTTAAAAGATCAGGCCAGCAATCAAGAGCCAGGACTTATTTCCATACTACTCACAAACGACAGCTGTAGGGCAAACACAAAATGTCAAGTGATCACAATCAGTGCCTTTTTTCCTGCTGAAAAGACTCTTTTCGTATTCACATAGGGTAAACTCAAAGGAAAAGCACATAAAAATGCATTTTCTCTTCATAGTATTCCTTTGGCATGGATAAGAAGTATTTAAAGTACAGCAGATGTGCTTCTGCTGTACAATGGAAATGGAGTCTTTTATAACATCTGTTTAAATATTTTTACTTCAATACATATATAGTTGTAATTGGACAGTGGCATGTTATCCTCTTTGTTTTCTTCCCCAGAAGGAAAGAAGCCCCATGTTAGTTTCAAATATTTAAGTGTTTTACCCGATTATAATAAGATGACATGATATTTCTTGGGTTATTGAGGGCAAACCCAAAAATGTCTTTAAAAACCAAAAGTTGTAAAATTTGCATATTTCCCTGATTTGTCTGCTGTCAAATATTATCTGAAGCATTTTGGTGTATTTGTGTAATATGTTCTCAATAGAAGGATACTGTAACCTCATCTCTTCTGGAGAGTAGCAAGTCTAGAACTAATCAGTTAAAGTGAAATGCGGTGGGTTAGTCAGAGGCAACGTGTGCTTATACACTGTACAGCCCTAAAATCTTTTACGTAAGTAAGCCTGAAAAAGATCAACAATAGCAGTGAATCAGCACTTGCTTTTTTAAGCTTTCCTTGCATCATGCTGCAACAGAAAGAAATGTATAGTATTGTATCCCTAATCCAATTTTACCCTAGAAAATGTATTAGGTTGTGTAAAAGGCATAAATATAACAAAATTCCCCAAACCTTTTAATTAAATTGTTTAGAAACTGTTTTGGCAAAGGTGGGCTAACAAACTAATGCCATTTTGAGGGCCTAAATTACTCAGGAGAACAACATAGGTATTTTTATGAACTTTTCTCTTGAGAGCTCTGTGAAGGATGTAAAGAAGGATGAGCACATGTGCTTCTAAAAAATGTCTAGGGGTGACAATGTTTTCTGATTAGCACATGGCTCATAAATCGACCAGTCCTAGCCCTCATGCTGGGGCTGTGCCACATAACCATCCCTGGGGACTATGACAACATGAGGGCTGTTGGGTATTCTGAATATCCAGTGTGGGCTGGGAGCAAGCCAAGATGGTTGTCTGACAGCAATATTGCTGGGCTGTACTGAGATCTGGGCTGTACTGAGATCTAACCTGTACCTCCTGCTGTGAAGTAAAAGAATCACAGGAAATCCTGGAGTGAACTGTCACCAAGGATCCCCTTCCACCCTAGCCCTCTGAGGTACCCAGTAGGTTCATTTTGTCACCAGCATGACCAATGGTAGCCCTGGCAGTACTATCCATGAGAAGTCTGGCAGGTGCGGTCCCAGAATGCTCCCTCAAGTCTTGCTTCCTTTTCAGCCTCCCATGGCTGGAATACTTCAACAACTGTACAATGAAGTTTAAACTTTCTAGGAACAGTCATTGGAAGCAAACTCGTGAAATATTGCCTTTCCACAGAGAGCTGAGTGTGCAGGTCTTGACTGGTGAACTACAATGCCTTTCAAGATCCAGGCTTAGCATAATGAAAGATCTATTTCCCATATCTGTTTTATCTCATTTTGTTTGAACATGAGCCAACAAAGCACCTTTGTAGCACAGAAAGCCAACAGCTTTCTGGGCTATATAAGGGAGAGTATGGCCAGCATGTCAAGAGATGTGATTATTCTCCTCCACCTGGCACTGATGAGGCTGCATCTGGAGTGCTGTGTCCAGTTCTGGGCTCCCAGTACAAAACATTGACTTACAAAGGAGAGCCCAGAAAGGGCAATAAAGATGATTAAGGGACTAGAGCATCTGACATACAGGGATAGGCTGAGAGAGACAGGACTGGTTAGCCTGTGGAAGAGAAGACTCAGAGGGAATCTTATCAATATTTATAAATACTTGATGGGGTGGAATACAAAATACAAAGCCAGACTTCCCTCAGGGATGTCCAGACACAGAAATAGAGACAAAAGGCACAATCTGAAGTGTAGGAAATTTCACTTTGGTGTTAGAAAAAATAATTATTGTAAGGGTGACTGAATAATGGAACAGGTTAGATTGAATAGAACACAAACACAGAAATCAAAATGTCAAAAAATGGTAATATGGAATGAAGCCCTGCCTTGTCAGGAGCAAGTTGTGGCTGTGGGAGGATAATATAAGCTGCCAGCAGTACTGCAGTATTTTGTCACTTCTCTTTGCTTTTTCAGGAAAGCTTCCAAATACTGGATATTAATGAGCCCTTAGGTCAATGAGGAGGTACTTCTTTGCTGCATGTCTTGGCTGCTTAGTGCCAAAGAGGTCTTTTGTCTCCTGTTACTTCCCCTGTAGTAACTTTATTTTTGCTTTATCTGCATGGTATTTTCTAAATGAGATTCTTCTCCACTGTCCTTGAGAAATTCAGATCCTGTACAAATTTGGAATCAATGAACTTCTGACCCAGCAATCTCTTTTCTTTCCAGTCTGATGCTCACCTCTTGCTCTCCTTTTGTGTGGGCCTCTTATTTGCTTTTTTTCTTAGCTTTTATTTATCTACTCTTCCCATCTTTCCACTATGAAAGAAGCATTAGAAGAATGGGCACTTCAAAATAATTTAAGAGCTGCTGTCAAGCATGAACGTTGCTAATTTCAGGGGACAAGGAAGAATTTGAAATGCGGGGTCTTTCTTCCATCAGGAAAATCAGAGAATACTGAAGACAAGAGGGCATCTCTGTAAAGATTTGCTGTATGTTGTACAGTCTTTGCTTAAAGCTTTCAGATTTGTATAACTTTTCTCTAGAAACAATAGCAACTTACATGTGAAAACCCCCCAATACTTCAAACTGGGTATTCATTGTTTTTATGCTACTGTTTTGACATTAACATTAACATATTTCTAATCACCCAGGTCTCCTGTTGTTGCTTTTACACACATGAGGTAGCACCTCATGACTGCTATTTAACTACAGGGCTGCTATAGCTGGGTTTCCTGTTACACAACTCAACAACCTGGTTTTTAACCGACAGCCTGTACCAGCCAGGATGCAGCCCACAGCCATGGCAGATTCCTTTCCCACTTACCAACTGGTTTGCTTTTTTTCCCCATCCAGAATACATTACTAAGTCTGCCTGTGCTGTATTCAGCTCACTCTTTAACCATTTGGTTTGAATTATTTGCATATATCAGCCTGCAAGCAAACTTATTGCAAGGTGTATTTTTAAAGCTATTGAAAAGAAGACTATAAACATTATATACAATCTGAGATGTACTGTATCATTTTTACTGCATAAATAGATGAGTCATTTTTTCTATCTTGATGGATTTGCTCAATTCCATGATTTGATTTTTATGGGTGTGTGTTGGTGCCCTCAGCAGTCTCCCAGAAGAACTAAGTCTGTAATCCTGTGAACCAAACCTTGCAGAAAGAATTAACTTGTTTAGTGCATTGTGAGGAACAGAGTAGCTGCACTGAATGTATATGTAGCTGCTCAATGACTTACTATATAAACCTGATGTCATGTGCAAAAGAGCTTTGACAAAGCTTTTTAGAAGTGCTTGGTTTATGATATGGACAATATTTTACAGATCTCAATTTTACAAACAAGGAATCAGTGGGACAGATAAGGTTGCTCACTTCTATTTAAAAACAACAGGCACTGGGAGCTAGCAAGGGAAGGCTATTGAAATTACCTGTGAACCACAGGACAAGAAATTTATTTGCCAGGAATCTAACTACCATGTCCCTTTTCCCCTTGAAAACCTCTTAATTCTAAGGAGAGGTGTGGTACATAAATAAAACTAATAATAAGAGGTAGTTTCATGAATTATCATGAAGGAGCTCAGAGGGACTGCACTCAATTAATTTGATACCACACATCTCTCGAGCAAGACAAAAGCTTTGTTTTTTAAGTACCTATGCATCAATACAAAAACGCAACTGAGAAAATAATTACAAATAGATATATTTGATTTCTAGAACTGATTGCTAAGAGAAATGGGGAACAGACTTTAGGAAAAAAAAATCTCCTATAGCAATCAACTCATGTTAAAACTGAAATCTATTTTAATTTAACCTGGAAAAATCAATATGAATATAAGGGACCTAAGATTTACCTTCTACCCATTACAGATTTTCTTGCTGAGCTGTCATCTATGAGGACATAGTGACCACAAGGATGTTTAATGGGTACCCTGCTCCTAGGAATTCTCAGGCTTTCCCTCAGACTCCATCCAGTAAAATGATAAAAACTAGTTATTTCATAATAACAAATTATGATAGACTAATGGCTTCAATAGAAGCTGTAGCAAATTTAGTGGCAGGCCACGAACTCATGCTCTTTCTGTATATGCATCTGTACCTAGCAGAGGGAGCTGACACTGAGTTGCAAAAATATGACTTGGCCAGAAAAGTTAAAAATATGTTCATCTGTATCTGCAGCTAAGCAAAACCACCTTTCCTTTCAGCCTGTGATGGGAATTTATGATCGTTGAAATACAGAAAAAAGTGGCAAGGAAGGATAAAGGAGTAAGGAATTACACATATAGACAATAAGAACTTACATTTGCTTTTGTACCTTGCATGAAAGAATGAATGAATAATTACAATCCAATGATTAATTCTATTAGCCATGGTAAGCTAAGTACGTTCCAGAGACAGCACAGGGTGGGTAAGATACACTGGAGTTTCTAAGTACATGCTGTTGTGTTACAAATGAATACTTGTATGGCCAGGTCAGGCCCAGAGGCAGCACAACTGCTTTCAGGCAGTGAGGAGCTGAAATAATGTACCTGTCAAGCCCCTGTGAGTATGTGGAAAGCCAGTCTGTCATTCCATGAACCCTATTCCTATGACTGGGCATGAAGCCAGACTCTTGACCGCATCTGTGATTCAGCCCAACTAATCAGTTTGATTTGGGTCCATTAAGAAGCACTGATGTGTCTGCCCTGTACTCAGTACAGAGCATGATGGCAGGCTGCATGGGTCTAAGTGTGGCATTAAGATCTACTGCCTGCTGAAAGTTTTACGGGAAATGTACATAGCAAGGTCTGAGTCCCAGCCTGCCTTGTATCTTTGGCAACTGCAAAGAATTTTCCTGGTGTTTATAATCTTGAAAATCCTTATGTCGTCCTGAGTTGTGCATACAAAATTATGTTTAAACCCAGCATGCTGTCGTGCTTGTAGATCTAGCCACTAATAAATTAAAAGAACATTTATGTAAAGCATTGCATCTTCAAAGAACTATACATCATCAGTTAATTAATCTTTGCAATACTCTTGTGACTAAGAGTTTGCTGTTTATTTCCATAGACTTTATTTCCCCTGCAAATAGGATTCTGAGATTCAGCATTCTGTTCCCAGCCCAGATACCCACATAACTGGGGAAGTGCACTAAACATAATAGCCCCATTTATACCTTCCCCTCCTCATCTAGTTTTGTAAGACTGGAAGAATTCGACAAAAATCCTATGGAGGAAACCCTATTCAAAATCAAGTAGTTAAAGTAAAAATATGACACCTATGCATGACCATAATGTTGTCAACATTAATAATTTGGAGCATATTTATCTGAGTCTTTTTAGAATAATATCAGGATATGGGCTCAGATTTCAGGTTGCAAATCAAATGACCATCTGTTCAAAATGCAACTCGATAGAAAGGCTTTGGTATTGCCATAAACCAGAAAAATGTTTATATTGCTTCTATGCAACGTGCTGTTAAACCTGTGCCAGCTAATAATACAGAAGGTGATTGCTGCATTATGTTTTCTTAATAAGAAATGGTATTGCAAAATCGTTGTAATTCATGCTATCAATTTGAGAGTATTTTGTTTTAAGAAGTATAAACTAATACAATCCTCCTTGTGCTGGCTCTTGCTATGATATGGACAGTGCTTTTACTTTATATTCATTAGGAAGGACAATATCAAATAAGGATGGGTCAAATGATGCAGAATACAGCACTATATGTAATGAATAAGCAGTCCTTCATTGTTCAGAAAATACGCTTAACTAGTAAGACATATAAAATTGGATGTATGCTGTAAGTCCAGTTACTGTTCTTGCTTTCAGGAATTTAGGAAACAGTTCTGTTCCTGCTGAACACAACAGCAAACTGCCAACTAATTTTAAAGAGCCCAGAATCTTAACTTTATTGGTTCACATGAGCATAGCTCAGTGCTGTTTTCTCCACCTTACACCTGTGCTCATGCTACTCTTTCCATATAGGACACCGTATGTTTTCTTTCCAGTACATCTGTTTCTTACAAGTTTATCTGTATCTATTTTGTTGTTGGCAACACTGAGACCTTTTCAAGAATAGCGCTTGATAGAGCTATCGTTGGAAGTGTTTTCTGAATGATGGAGGCGGAAAGGCTTGTGCTGTCAGCGAATTTCTGAAGAAGGTGCTCTGAAGGGAACCGGGGAGTTGTCCTGAATCAGTGAGAACAGGAGCAAGAAAGAGAATATGGAATGACGTAGAAAGTTAATTTGGGAAGGAAGTCCTTACTTGTTCTAAAACCCCCTTTGCTCTTTCATTATATGCTGGGTTTAAGGATTAGCATTGGAAAGGAGAATCACTATGTTACTTATAGGCTTTACAAGACAGTCTAAGTAATACATGCTTTGGTTTTAAGTTTGTACATCATCATATCTTTTGCAGCCCCCACAGTATACAAATCCTGAAAGAACTCATATGCAGGTTTCTCTGTCTTTATTCCACTATATGCTGATTAATCCTTTGAAGTCAGTAGGTGTTGTGTATGTACAACTGAAGATACATTTTGGTTCCTACAACCTTAACCACACTGAATATGACACTGCTGGATTCTAAGCACGCATCATAGTTCTGTCCGTCTTGATCTTACTTCCACCACTTCTCAGTGATACATTAGCTTAAACTATTGTTTGAGGTAGAATTTATGTTCTCATTCTGGACTTATGCTAATTAATTTGGATTCCATATAGCAACACAAAACATGCTTAAATCAGCTTAAGTGACAAACTTGAGATTCCTCTTAAGAAAGCAAATATTAACTGTTTTAAAGCTGCTGGAGCTGGCCTTATCTTACCTTGTCTCCCAGTTGTATTTTAGGATTGTAGTCAATGCCTTGTGCTATCAATTAGATTCCGTACAGTCAGTCTGAATTAGAAGAATTCTGAGGCTGAGCAGTACTTCAATAGACACAGGAATCAGAGGAGTACATTGGTGGCTGGAAAGTCAGCTGTTTCCCCTAGGTACTCTTCTGAACAGAGATGGCCAGAACTGACAACTGAGCTTCTGGGGTTTTGTGTGTGTTTGCTTTGAAATTAAATTGTTTTATGATGCCAATGGCCAGGTTATATATTCTGTGTCCACTAATTCCTCACTATATCGTAACTGTAATCTCATTAGTATGGAGTATTATACATAGTATCCAAAACTGCTGTAGAAAATAGGGCAATCCCTACTGTTCTTTGTTTTAACAGTATTTTGCAGTTACTTGAAACTTTTAAAAGTCCTTGATATAACTAGTAGTGTAAAGAGGTTTCCACAGGAGCCTCTTTTGTACCCTATTACTGTGTAATGCACACCTTAATTAATAGATACAGTAATTTTTTTAAGCTTTAACAACTGTCATTTAGTCTTTCAGATCAAGTTTTTCACAGCAGGGTCCTTTCTGAGAGGAGATTATTTTTCAGGAAAATTTTAGCAAGAGCTCTTTGGCTGATTTCTTGTTTTCTGTGGCTTAATGGCTTCTGCATGGCCCTGCCACTCCTTTGTAAACTGTGGAAAGTTAAAAGGCTAGTTGGTATTTCACATACCTCAGCTGGCAAGTCTCCATTTCCCAGCAGCAATCTCCTTTGAAAGCAGCTGCCATTCCAAATTTTTGGCGGCATAATCAAGTCTCACAAATCAGATTCTAAAAAGTCTCATTAGCCTTCTGTTCAATAGTGATAAATTAAACCTGAAACATTATTGTGGAGTTCCACAAATGCTGAAAAAGAAGGATCTGTTTCTGAAAAAGATATTTTCACACCACTGGTCATTTTAATGATGCATAATCCTTTATGTTTTCTCAGGTGAAACTTCATAAAAGGTATAATAGAAGACATATGTAGATATAGGTGAGACTAAGCATAAGTGGATTTTTGGCCATTTACAGTCCTGGGTCTCAAACGTCTTTTGGGTCATCTCTTTTTCATACCAGTGCATAGCTTAGAAAAGTAATGAAGAATGGGCACTATGAGGCACCAGGAGGAGATACAGTCCCTGCACTAATGAAGTGTGCTTCAGCATTTTCCTTCTAGCACATGCTCTTACTCACAGGTGAATGAGCACTTGACCCCATTAACACAAGGCCAGTACTCTCAAATGATGTTTCCTACACTTGTTATGGTCAAAATCCTTAAGAGTCGCAGGATAATCTGCATTCTATTTAACTTGTTGTCATGTGAGATACATTCTGCTTATTTGGTACATTTTATCTCAGGAGAACATGCGCTGACCTGGAGTCCAGGATTTCTGATTTCAGTAGCCAGGAGCTCCTGACATTTCTGTGTAGTTTGGAGACCCTTTGTTGACACCGGCTGATATCTGAACCAATCACATATTTATTCCCTGCTGCTAAGTTTCATTGAGAAGTTTCACATGTCTTAATCAGAAAGCTACATGATTGCTCATAGTCCAACTGACAGAGGCATATTTTGTCTGTCTTTCTCTTAACTGCTATCTAATTGAGACACTTGTGAATGAAGTATGGATATACCCTGGGTTCCCAGCCCACTCTGGGCCTGTCTAGCTTGCACAGTCCACAAAGTGTTAAACTCTCGTTTAATGGTTACTCCACAAAAAGGTACAATGGATCAACCTCCCCTTTGTGCCTATAGGCCTTGCATTTTTGAGAATCAATAGCATTGGTAACTGCAGAGGACTGTCCCAAGGCAAGCAGGTTGCTTGGTCAAGGGTAGGTTCATGAGCACTGACAAAGATTTTCACAAGTTACATCCCAGGAGAGCATTCCAAAGGTCTTGTTCGTTCAGACTCAGGCTATTTTGTCCTAGCTGTTCACTTATCAAGGAAAATATTCCTGCTAGCTAACTTTTATGGAGGCCTAGCCCGTCCTCTAGTGGTTGGGTCATTAAACATACGGATGGGAGAGGACTTGACAAGGGGTGGCTTGAGTGAACACTAAACAGTTGCCATTGTGGTTTTGCTGACTGAGCTACACTGTTGCTATGTACAAAATTGCTGGCACTGGTATGTGTAATGCTGTTTGTGCCAGTGAAACAGCCCGTGAGAAAAGATAAAGGCCTACAGCTAAGAATGATTTTTGGCTCCTTCTTAGACCCTACGCCAGTTAAGACAGAAGAGCATCTACTGCAGCTTAAACTGGGTTGAGGGGAAAAGGGCAGTAAGGACTGCCTTGTGTGATTGCTCTGGAGGGAAACTATAATTATGTGGAATAATGCGATGAATGTTTTATAATGGAAGTAAAAAATCAGTGAGCTTTATTGATTCATCTATAATGTACATAATATGCTATAAATCACTAATTTGAGAATTTAGGGTTTCTTACATTTGAAGCTCTTGTTCTGTTGGTTCCCAAACACTCAGATATTGAGGAACGAACAGCATTGATTTTCCTCAAGTAAACTGATTGCTTAGGTGGAAGAATTTCTCCTTTTTTCCCCCACGGACTACTGCAAAGGAAGAGCTGCAGCTTTGATTGCACTGACTGGCAGCCTATGCTATTCTTCTGGCATGCATTTTAATTTTTTTAAGGCAAAATGAAGGAATTGTGTTTTGTGGCATTCTCCTTTGCTATGCCAATTTCTTAGCTGTATTCTGTTAGCAAAAGGGATTTTTTTTTAGATACAATTCCTTAGATTTTTCAACATATTGTTCAGTGTCCCGATGTTAACATTTATTTCTGTTAAATTGCTGAAGAAGCTGTGGCAGCATTGAGGCTATTAAAAGCTAGATCTGAAATATGAAATGTGCATGTATGTAAGAAAGTTACACTTGGTACAGCAAGAGACTAGAACAGAGGGCAGAAAAAAATAGCCCACAGAGCACTGTAAAAGGCCCTGGCAGACTATCAACATCTGAACGAATACTTTGTGTCCACACTGTAAAGCAGACAGAAGTTACAAGCCTGAAGGAAGGCACAGCTTTACTTTACTATCTACATGTAACCCCAAACATCCTGCTGAGATTTGTGGAGCTTCCTACCTTTCTCCCACGCTACTCAAGGCAGGCTGTGTTGACTGCAAGCTGAAGCTTATAGTTATACACAGATTACTTGGGAAGATATGATCTAGATCCTCAAATATTGTGTAGAAAACATTTCACTTAGAACTTTGCAAAACAGGGAGACAGGGAGACCTGCTGCTCTGCATTCCTTCCTCTGCTCATCACTTTTTTAATCACATACGCATTATCACACTTAAAAACCCTGCATCTCGAAGGCCATGCTATCACAACAGAAGGGTGTGGATGGTTTCATCATAATGAGAGTCACTTTTTTTCGTACTGTGTATTGGGTTCCTTCCAGTTGTTAAATTCTATTCAGAGGCTGCACTACGCAGCTCATTTTTCACCTACAATAAACCAGAGCCTTTAGGACACAGTTTTATGGGTGATGACAGGATGGACAGCAGGCCGGAGCAAGGCTTCTGCAAAATTCCTGAAATGTGGACTTCACCTTCCTTCCACTCAGCTGCTGTGGGCTTACTACCAGGGGAAGTGTCACCCAGGGCTCCGGAGAGCTCCTAACATACTCCCGAGCTGCTTATTATAATTAAAAAGCGTGCATTTCCTCCACCCCCCAAACCCAGTCAAGGACATCTCTGGTGAAGCAAGGGCAAAAAGGACCACTCAGCTGGGCTCAAGTATGCGCACCGAGGAGCTCACGAAAGCCCGAGGGGGACGACTCCACCTTCCAGGAAGGGAGTAACTCCTTTCATTCCCCTCCCCGGTCGCTACCTGCCGGCTGCGGGTGCCTCGGGAGGCCGAGGCGGCGCCCGCTCACAGCCCCGCCGCTGGCCGAGGCGGGCGGCGGGGAGGCGGCCCCACGGCCCCACAGCGGGCAGGGCGGGCGGCCGCGGGAGCCTGGGCGAGCCCATCGCGCCGTGCGCGGAGGGAGTGAGGGAGGACGGGCCGACCGACCGGCAGGCGGCCGGGGGGAGGCGCCGCCAGTCGGGTGCGCGGCGACCTGATCCCTGTCCAACATGGTCGCCGCTCACACCTCCCATTCCTCATCCTCCGGCGAGTGGATCGCTTGCCTGGATAAAAGGTATCGGCACCTTCACGGGAGCTGCTGCGGAGGGATGGTGTGTGCATGTAACCTGCCCCCTGCATGCGTACGTGCGTGCATATATGTATGTATGTATGTATACGTGTGTGTGTGTGCGCGCCGACACCCGCTCCCCATCAGATCCTGCCTTACATAAGGAGGGTGCAGGTGGGAAGCAAAATGCCCGCAGGAAGCAGAGCCGGGGCAGGCTGGCAAGATGAGGTCTCTCTCCGCTCCGCGGACGCGCAGTCCCCACTGCGATAACTGCTCACTGCCGGGCTCTGCTGCCCGGAAAATGTGCACGTGGTGGAGGAGGGGGAGCTCCAGGGCGGGGAGAGGGCGCTGCGGCCCAGGGACGCCGGCCGGGAACCCGCTGTGCAGCCATGGCAGACCAGCTTCCCGCCGCGTTCGTGCCCCAGTCCGCTCTCCTCCTCGCCTCACAGCCCCTCACCTCAGCGCACCGGCTCTGGCCCCATACCGCCTCGCCTCACCTCAGCGCACTGCCCCCTGTCCCCCCACTTCATATCTCCCAGCCCAGCCGCCTCACAGGTCCGGCTGGAAAGGACGGACCCTGGCCTCAGAGCGCTCCGTGGCGCAAGCAGGTGCAGGACTGTTAGCCAGAGACTGACTTAAACACAAATACCCGCTGCGAAAGAGGCGGCCGCAGGCTCCCCTCAGCGGTGTCCTGGGGGCCTGCGGCTGTCCCCCCGGCTGGCGGCAGCGTTTGCTGCAGGTCAGGCAGAGCTGGGCGCCAAGCACCGTGTGGGTGTGAGTTAGGGCTGGCTAACATGTGCTTACTTCTAAAAATACAGGCAGATCATATATATATATATATAATGTACATATATATGTAAATTTGGAGTTATTTCCCCGGGTGTTGCAGCAAAAAGTCTCGCAGTGTCGAGTTACGTGGTGGGTGGTTTGAAAGTCCTTCTCGGTATTCTTACATTCAACGCTTACTATGTTAGTTCAGAAGTGGTTTGGTTTCTGAGCACTCATAGTGTCTCCTGTAATCTAGGAAAATAGTTGACAAAAATTTAATCATAAATATGCTATACAAGTCAAAGTTATTGGAGGGAATTACGTGATGTAGAGCAGTTTACTTCTCAGCATTAGCCAGCGTTTGACAGTTGGTGTCATTTGGGGCTTCACTGTGAGTAGCTGCCTTTGTGCACACAGAAGGAACCATCCTCTTCTCATAATTTCTCCCATTTCCAGGTAACCTCCTAGTGTTGCAGGGCTGCTTCTCTAATTAGTTTTTCCTTAACAGTCCAGGCAGCAAGCTGTAAGAAGTTAACGGAACTTTTGGTTTAGATACTGATCTAGATGCTGATCACAGTATTGCTGATCCCCCCTCTGTAACATGGGACAAAACAAAAGTAGGCTAACCTTTTAGAGGTTAAATAATGTGTATAAATGTTGAAAGTTTTCTAAATGTAAATGAAAACAAGTGGTGGTAACATAGCCATATAAAAACTGAAGTAAAGCAGAGGGCCTGATTCTCTGCTCTGTAAATTGACATTGGGCGGGTGTGAAGAAGCAGAGTGTGAGTCCTGGTATTTTTAGATAGATGATCCTGTCATTTCTCAGGTTTCTTAAATGCAATACATTGCGAGATCTAAATTGTAAACTAAAATTCAGAGGTTCCTACTTAGTGAGGTGCATAGTCTTGGAGGGTTAATGATGATTTTGGGAAACACATGTGAGGCATTTTATTTAGAAATCTCTCTGCCATTACATTTGTATGAAATTATTTTGATGACCATTTTTATAATAGGAATTTCATTACAGCTACTAGGATGAAACTTTTTCTTGCCCTTTTGTTACCTGGTGCTAGCAGCACTAATTTCTTGAGTGGAAAGAATCAGTTCCAGGTGCCCTGAAGGATTGTGTATTATTGTCCTCCTTTTCCAGAAGGCAATCTGAATATAGGACAAACCCAGGACATGAGAGATTGTAGTTTGTTTCCTGGTCTCTGTCATGCTTTGTTTTGTGATAATAGAAAATACACTTTTTGTTCTGTTTTTCCATTAAAAAAATGCAGTTAAAGTTATGCTGGAAAAGAACTATAGGAATCTAAGTGCTATTAGATAAAGCATTCTTTTATTTGCACACTTGTGTTTGTAGAGTGTATTTCTTTTTTGTAGATGATCTATCTGTGTACTCATTTAAATATTATGTAATTTGTATATATTTAAGGCTTTCAAAAATCTTACAGTGTTTTCTAATTAGGTGTGGATTCTGTAAATATAGGATCATTTAGTGAGTCAGTTCTCTGTAGGATACCATGTGTTTATTAAATAATAAATATAGGTTTAACATGTTTTAGTGAATATATTTTCAGGAGGAAGGCAGTTCTAAAACTGGAATGCTTTAGAATCTTAGGTGAGCCTCAACAAAAACAATTAAAATGGTGTATAATGTGGATTATCCAACTTCATTCTTTAAAAAAAAAGTGAATGAAACTCTAAATGGAAATAATAAAATACATTATATACACAAATTATGTATTTTGTGTATGTTCTTCATGTTTTTCCCTACATCGCACATAAAACTGGAACTACTAACATCCAAAACAGGAGCACATATAAAAATGAAGACCCACCAAAATATTTCTGGAGCAACATTGTTATTGTGTAGGGCCTGGGGGCTGGGACCACCGCCAGTGCTCTGACCATGCATCTTCCATGTGCTGTTACTAAGCACAAAAGCCAAAGATCAGCACTTAAAATACACAGACAGTATTAATAGATAAAGTCACAGAGCAAAGGTAAGGAAAAGCAGGGATGGAGAAGTTCAGAACACTGTGTTTTATCAAGAATGTGTTATTTTTGCAGGTGAGAGAAAGGATCAGCAGAGAGAGTCTACATCCCACTTGTACCTGGAGATGTAAATAATTTTTCTTTTAAGGAAATCAGTCCTTTTATCTTGGAAGCCTTACCACTGATTTCCTAGGGAGCAGGTGCATTCCTACCATCTTAGCGTTTTTCTGTATGTCTGATCTGCACAGAATTAAAAGAAGGTTGCTGATTTCTGCAAGTGTGTATAATTAGCTTGGGAACAATGTATTCTCTCATGGTTTCGTTAACACCAAAGACTGTCTAACCAGGAAATTTCCATGTTGACATATCTTCACTGAATGGTAGATGAAGTTTTTATTACATAACTATTATTTCTGTAAACCTGATCACAGTTATAAACTCAGGTAAGTGTTTTAACTGGATTGAAATAAAAACTTGTTAATGATGTACAGCATTCACAACAGTCAGAGATCCCAGGCTTTCATACCTGCCTCTGGGATCTTGTGTTTTTCTCTGTACTTAAATAACTGTCAGTGCCTAAGCTGACTGAAGGAGCAGATCACAGAGCAAAACATGTAATTTTGCTAGCCTGTTGTGCTAAGAATGTTATGATCTTTGGTCAGCTGTTTATAAATTATTTAAATATGAATGGGTGTTTCGAGGAGATATTGTACATACTGAGTTTTTATATCCCTGTCATCCTTGTTAGACTTCTGACTTGGATCATTTCCATCTAACAAAACCAAAATAACACATACAGGATAGCGTCTCAGATCTGTACCTTAAGCCAAGCTCCTATAGATTTGAGTGTGAATTCAGACTGAAGCTATGTAGCAGCAACATATTTGAATTAGGTTTTACTTTATTGTAACATATATTTGAGATGTAAGTTATCTGTATGTGCTTAGTAGTCAACAGGTCTTTTGTGAGTATACAGATATACTCACAGATATACTACAGATATATGGGCTAGAATGAAGAACTGATATTCTGAAAGAATTGTGAAAGAAATACGGAGACTGCTTGTCATCTTCTGTAACTTACAATTATGTCAAAGGTAATGGGATCTAGATTTACATTCAGGCAATATTGTGAATATTTTGCAATTGCTTTATGATTTTCTTTCTGTATGTAGCTTGTATCAAGTCTGTGTGTGGATATATCAGCAGCAGGCACTGTGGTGGGTGTGGAAACTTTGAGACAGAGCAGTATAGACATATCCTAAGTGCTTTCTAGCGCTCATGCAAAGGTGCAATCTTCTGAGAGTGATGAATAATAACAAATTTGTCTTTCCACATCATGCAGCTCATTTTGCAGTCCAGTGCAAAGGTGGAGTCTTTAATGAATGTTTAAAAAGCCCTTTTTCTTTCTGTATCTCCTCAGAGAGACCAAAATAGTTGTTAATATAGCTTGCCATAAGCTTGTAGGTCTGTACATTTTATTGAATATATGAATTCAGAATAAGTCGCAGTGAGACAAAGAGTTGTATTCAAAACAAATTGCAGCTTTTCTATTCTCTGTTCAGGGGCTTACACATTTCTAGTATCTGCTCCCTTTTGTTATGTGTGGTTGCAGTAAGTTACACACTTGTTCTATGGACAGGTATTACGAGGAAAAGAAAGTGATTGCCCGAGTATGCATGTGTATAAACATTGTCAGGGCCCACCAGAGCAAACTAGCATGTGCATATGCCTATTAGGTCATGATATTTCAGATTTAGTTGGTAGTCTTGTGGAGTGGCCACATGATTGGTGTGGTAGTCTAAGTTTTCTTTTACCAGATAATTCTGGAAACATGTCTAAACTGTCATTGCCTGAGTTATTTCTGGCAATTTCAGTTATTACAGTTGTTAGGATTTGATCTCAAAAATCCTGTATTCTGAGCATGTAAGTTTCTTTTATTACAAAATCTCATGTTCCATCAAAGAAATAAAACCCCAACATACTACCTGATTGAAACCATGCCCTCAAAATCAGGTGGCTGCCAGATATTTTTCAAATAAAAGTATTTTTCTTATCCAGGGTGACATCTGTTTTCATCTGCATCTTACAGTTTGCTGCATTTAACAGGCTCATCATTCTTGTGATACTTCCTTTGTTCTGTTAGCGTTTTCTGCACTTACTACTCTTTTTGCTTAATCAATATCCTCAATGAACGTTTCCTAAACTGGCTTTTCACTTAATTTTTGAATTAAACAGTTGTCAAAATGTATGCCAATGTAATACTGTAGAAGATATTTCGTAGTTGCTGTAAGCTTTAAATTTACGTTAGCTGTAACAATGCAGGTCCCAACTAGGTGAAGGTGCATTTAGCATAGGGTATTGGTGAATAGCAGTGGCCAGAGTTTGAATCAAAGGATATCATCACTTGTGCATATTGTTCAATTATAAATTTAATTTGCAATGTATCTTGGAGTCTGTCTTCATGTTGAAGTGCTTTTAATGTCTATTATGAAGCTACAGTGCTGGTTAATGTAATTTCATCCAGATCTACTTCTCTCAAATGGAATTTTAACTGTCCTGAGCTCCAGTTCATGTTTATGAACATTAGAGGGTTTATTCAGTGAGGTTTAGTCACACCTTGGTTGCGAAGTATGCACCATACCTAAAAATTTTCATAAATGAAAGGAAGAACTTTCCTTGCAATTTTATTTCTTCTCTTGAAGTATTTTGTCTTTTTAAAGAACATATGTAGGTGATAAAAGTATTTTTTTTAATGTTTCCTATTATAGCTGTATTGTTCAGGTAGTGTAGTTTAAACTTGAGACAAGCCTTTATGAATATCGCTACTTGATAAATAAATTTTTGTCTTTCCACTGTTTATACAGATCTAAAAATTGACATAGTGGAAGGATTCATAATTTGTAGAGCAGGGTAAGTACAGAAGTAAAGTGCACTTGATTGCTCTGCCTAGCCCTCCAATAATTTTTCAGTGCATTGGCTGAAATGAGCTGAAGGCACAAATACAATTGAGTACAGTAATAATGAGATGAGTGTGTAGGTAAAAGTGAGTCCCTCTTATTTGCATTCTTTTGGCCCTTACTGAGGAAGACAGAACTGTTATTACAAATTCCGTATGTGCAGCTGTCACCCAGTTGGTCTACATTTAACTGGCTGGTCAGTCAGTACCTGTGCAGATCAAGATTATTTACAATATTTCTTATGCCTTGCATAGCAGGATATGAGATATTATCACAGGGGTTCTGAGTGTAGGTGACAGTAGTAATATGTTGGAAACTGAGCATCAGCAGTTGTTCTTGTGTTGCTATTTTTTTTCTTTTTTTTTTTTTTATTAACTCTGGAATGGTTTGTATGGATAAGAATCCTAGGCAACAGGCTTTAAATAGTATTTTATTTCCTGTGTGTCAGAGGAAATGTGAAAACTGGAATCCCAAATCTCACAGAATGGAAATCAAAATAAAATAATTGTAATTTGATTATTGTTTGAAGGCTTCATGTTGAGGCTTTTCGCATGACAAGGGAAAGTTGAAATGTGAATTTTGAAAACATGGATTTGGTAATACCACTGTAACAAATGCAAAGTGCCTCTTGGGGAGAATTGCTTGATTTCTGTCTCCATGGAAGTAACCCCTTATCTGGACATTCAGATTAAAAGTGATTTCATTTATATTTAGCATGTAAGTCTGTTACCACAGGTCTAAGGTGCTTTGATACGCCACTGGTATCCCTGTCTTAAACTTGCCTTTCTCAAAAAGAAATTGAAAGTCAAAGAACCTGGAGGAGAGAGGTCCTGCTCTCACTAAGGGAAAATAGTATCTTGATACTGGTATTCTTCTGCATCCTCCTGTTTTGCTCTTCAGCGTGTCAGGGAAGAGTAGGAAAAGTACGGATAGCATAGAAGAATGATCAGTTTTCAATGGTGTTCCTTGCTGTTTTCTCCTTGCTCATGTTTCAAAGCAGAATATACTTTAAAATGCTATTAAAATTCACCAAATGGTCCATAGTAGTGATAACTGGTACTTTAGAATTTGCCTTTGCATCTTTGAATAGATGTTTTGGTTTTAACCCAGAGATGAGCCAGTTTTATTTGTCTATTACATAGTATGTTGCTGTGTTTTCTACAAACAGCCTCACCAGTGGAACAAATGCATCATATCTGACCATAATTTGTGGGCTGTTCATTGCTGTCTGAAATTAAATGTTGCCCTTTTAAAGAGTTGAAAAGACCAGGGGAAGGAAATAGACTTCAGTGTTTTCATTTAGTTAGAGCAGGGTTCAGATTTTTTAACAGATGGTCTAGAAATAAACATTTAAAAATTCTAGAGTCATCTTTGCAAAGATGGTAAAATTACGCATCTTCTGTTTTTAATTTTTCAAGTGTCAAACCAATTATGAGGAAGAACCTAAAAAAAGCACATATAGCAGAGAAAGTAATAGGTTATAGTTAGATAAACTTGGTAAAGACAAAACAAAAACCTCCAACTTATTTCTTACTTGTAGGTTAACAGGTCTTTCATAGCATACATGAACATTCAAATATTTAATCTTAACATAATCAAAATATTTTCTTTTATAAAGCTATACATGCTACACATGAGCAGGAATACTTGCCCAAAATGTGTAAGTGAGGAAATGTAGCAATTATCCTCTGTCTGCATTTAAAAGTTGAGCCTGAATAGTCTGTATTTAAAAATATGAAATAGCCTTTTGAAGATACACTTTTGGCAGTTTTTTATTTTATGATCTCCTTTTCCAGATAGTCAAGCACACATTGTCAAGAAAATTGTTTCATTTCTCAAAAATACATGCCTAAAATCTTCACAACGAAGTAAATCAGGGGTAAAATATCCTTTGAAGAGGCCTTATTGACCTAATTGAATAGAGATGTATAACTAGCATTGATGCTGTCACTTGTATATATATGCTGTGATGTTGTGTTGAAAAAGTGGAAGGAGGAAATAGATGATGTCTTGTATGAGAACATTACTGCCAGATAAAACTTACTATGCTTTGAAGAGGCAAATTAGTAGTAAAAGTAAGCAGCTGGATAAAGTGCTCAGTGGTCAAACAAAGCATAAAGGCTTGTAGGGCAGTGAAAATAAAGTAAAAACTCTTGCTGATTATTTTGTAGCCCTGCTTTGCAACACTGGAAATGCCCACCTCAGTTGGGCAACACTGAAATGGGATGCCAGCTCAGTGCCTTCTTGAAGTACAAATTTAGGCACAATCAAACTGAAGACTGGGAGGGTGTAGGAGTGTCACTCTTGCATTATCCTTCATGGTAAGAAATACCAACTGTGAAGTTTTAATTTCCATATCAGTCATTCCTCCTTCATGGTTTAGTTCTGACATTTCCTATGGTCATGGCATGATACCTACTCAATTATGGTTGCCAGGGCAGTTTGTGGGGTATAGTTACTACAGTAGCTGCTAAAGCTCTTTCTGGGCTTGTACCCTGCATACTTAAGGAAAATTTAGATAAAGCAGCAGCTACCCCACAAAAATGCCGAAAAGTTGGGAAAAAGGGGTAAGATGCTGAGGTTTTTTTAAGTAAAAAAGGTGAAGACAAATGTAACATTTCTGCAATTTGTTTTACTTGTGGGGCAGCCTAGGGAGTGGGTGCTTCACTGAATAGAGTCACAGATTTAATTCAGGAAGGATAGCCTTGCCTTAAAATACTTCTGTTGTAATTCATGCCTTTACCAAACTGTAGAAAGCTGAAGCATTTTAATTTATTTAGAAGAGTTTTCCACAGTTTTTAGATTCATTTATGGTTCTATTCCATACCTTGGGCTAGATCTTTCAGAAACAGGAGTACACTTAGGAAAGGACAGAAGCTTTATCAGAAAATCCAGTGGTAGCTGAAGTCTCACTGAAATGCATTTTTTAACATCTTAGCTAATGGACATCCAGTTATAATTCTGCAGCATCAGCAGTGAGGGGACACTTCAGCAGGGTAACAACACCAACGTCACAAAATACAACAGGAGGGCATCCTCATCAGCCCTAGCTTAGCAGATGCTCAGTGGGATTGCTCTCTAGTGAACAGCAGTGGTGCTTTGATGCAGTCTCTGGAAAAGCCTTTCCAGGGGTGTAAGGAGATTCACCTCCTGGGGGTTGACTTCTATAGCACTTGCCCTGTTTTGAGGAATGGTTCCTTTCTGAATTAATACCATTGCCTCCTACAAGTGTGACTACAGTGACATTAAATTCTGCATCTGTCATCAGTAGTACTTTTCTAATTAGTAGGTTTAATCATTAATCTTCTAAGGAATATATTAAAATATTAGCTGTTTAAATATTATTCCAAACTGTGCTTTTAAAAAGCCAAGTTTACAGCAATATAGTAAGATAGCTGCGATAAAGAAGTAAATTTGTGTTGTCCTGTACTGGTGGTGTTCCATGCTAGGCAACTTGTACTTAGGAAATAAAAAACAAGATTTGGCAGCATATATAGATTCAAAAATGTTAATTTAAGAGTTGCAGTGATGATAATTTTATTAAGAGGTGGTTTATAGAAAGTGGTCAAACTTTGCCTGAGTTTTACAGGCATGTGGAAAAGCAGTTAACTGATGTCATGGTATTTTATTATTCTCCTGCTCTCTCACTAAGTAAAACTGTCCGTTTGCTTTTTATAAGCACTTAATAGAAGTGAGTTTGAGTGCTACTACAATTACTTTTATGCTGTAATCTGGAGTTTTTACATAGGCAAAATTCCATGTAAGGATCAGTTGTGCCTCAGCTTGGGATACCTCGGGTTAGTGGATTCCTTTCTCCTAAACATCAAGGACATTTCTCAGGAGCTCTGATCAACTCCAAAGGCATTGTGTTGTAAAACAACGTGGATCCTAGTTAATTTGGATGTTTATACATGATCTTAACCAAACAGCCAATTTTTGCACTAGATGTTTGTCTTTCTCATTTGAGAGACAATAGTTATTCCTGGGTATAGTTAAGACTCCTTGTATGTTTTCATGCTGGCTGTGGAAATTTAGTTGCACACAGTAACATTACACCCTGTGTGTTTTGAAGAGAGGCTATTGAAACAAATGGTTTGCAGTACTGAATTATTAAGAAACATTGTAAGGAATACAACAATTTTCAGATTACTACTATGCATATTACTTAAAAGTTTTGATTCTTCTTTTTGTTCAGAGCATGTCTGTGTGTCCCCCTTCAAATGTCCACTTAATGTACTCGAGATGGAAGTAGCTATTGCTACTACAAAGTACTGTGGCACAGCTACTTGCTAAAGTATGCCACTCGGAACACATGACTGTAATTTGTCTTTCCCAATAAATAAGGAGTTTGATTTCTCACTGCTGTGCTGATGCTTGCAACTCTGAAGAGCATGGTTTAGCTACCTGTGAGAATGCTTTTCCTTCATGATGACTCAGTTTACTGGGGTCATGAAACAGTTTTGTCAGAAGAAAGTGCTTTTCCTGTAGTTCATTTGTCTGACACAAGACACTTCTTGCCACATCAGTGGAAGTGTGCCCTGCTCTCACCTTCTTCTGAATTACGTGGAAACCCTGTTACTTGAGCCTTCAGCAGCTCTCAGGAAAAAAAGTTACGCAGTCTATGAATTAAATCCCCCCAAATTCTGTCTTTTTGACGGGAACAGAGTGGAAGAGATTTCTACACTCACATTTCAAAAAGATCACCGAGAAAACAGTGTTGATTTAAGTTTGTACAACATGATGCATGTTGTTTGCTAAGCCTGTTTACTTTTTCCCTGTTCAACTACATCAAACAATTAGCGCTGCTAAACACTGAGATCCTACAGTCGGTTCTACGCAGATGAACTGATGGACTTGAACAAAGTCAGTATGAGCAGCTGTATGTGTGAAATAGCCTTAGTTTATCCAGGAAAAGGAGATATTATCAGAATTATTTTCCTTTTTTTTTTTTTTTCTTGTATGGTTTTGCTGTTACTTTTAGGAATCCACAAATTAAGGGAGTTATTGTGCCAGTGTAGTTTTGGGTAGGGATCTTGTATAAATGGATTTTAAATCTGTTTGCAAGCTACACATCCTAATCTTCTTAAAAGGATTTTGACAAGAGATTTAATGCTTATTAGTACCTGTCAGCTAATGCACAGTGAAAAAAGGAAAAAAAGGAGTGGGTAAAAACCTTACTTGAAATACTTAAAAAGGGAGCTACTTCAGTTGGTTGTGGTTTGAGGTGGTAAGAGGATTTCACTGTGATGTAGAAGCAACTGTATATAAGGGTAAATTGGAGTATGAATGAGGATAGAGATTTAATCCCTCCTAGACTTAATTTATTAAGAAAGATGAGAGACAGAGAGTCAATGTGAGTAGGATCTGGGCTCTTCCCTGAGACAAATTAGATCGCTTAAGTCTTTGATTCTGAAGAGAGATCTTTCAAAAAAATATCCTGTTGGAGGAAGTGCTTACACTGTGGTGTAACAATAAGATGATAATGATATGTGTTTGTGAATTTAGCCTTTGTTCATTGTAAGCTGCTTGACTTCTGGTCATTTAGAAATTCATCTACTGTCTAAAAAAATGTTTTTGTCAGTAAAATTAACTAGCAGCATTTGAGTGATTGATAGGTCTAACGATCACTGACAGTTGTCTGTCGTTCTGGTACCCCTTTATACAAAAATGATTTCTGCATCTGATCCAGCATGATCTCCTGGGAATGTTCTGTGTTTCTTTCTGTGTGTAATGGTAGGCGTTTAATCTGTTATGAAAATTCTTTCTAAAGCTGTCAGCTAGTGGTTGGCTTACCTGCCGATTCATAACATTTGATAATCACATTTAAAATGCATGTTACAGAGCTAATTTACTTTAGTTTCACAAATATGTAGTAGTTTTCTGAGCCTGCTGAACGGCTGGTCTACAATCTACTTTGTTGGAGGGAGTTCTAAAATTTCATTTTTCTTGAAATCTTGGGGTTTTTTTAAGTTGTTGCTATCATAGGTGTAAGTATTTTAAAGTTTGAATTAAAACTCTTTACAATTACCAATTAACAGTTTAGATTCTTGCTTGCATATTCAGTTTGTCCAACATTAAGAGACAGGAGCTGCATGAAAAATTATGTACTTAGAACCATCAAGTTAGTTTGTACCCAGCAAAACGCAGAAGAGAAATGCGGGTATAGGAGTTACTGCTGATACCTAAAGCTTTTTCTTTTAGCCAAGCAGACAACTTCTGTTTTAGGCACTGATTTCACAGATATCTTATAATTTTGGACATCTGTTTATTTGTGTTCCATTACAAATATAAAAATATATATCATGCCAAGCTCTTTAGAATAAGGACTGTATCATCATATATACTTTCACAGTAATTGCTACAGCAGGACTTTGTTGCTAAGTGATGCTTCTGGACTCTGCCTGTGTTGAAATGATAATAATCGTGTTCAAGTTGATAATGGGCAGTTGTTAGGATGTTTTGGAAGGGTTTCATTATGTACCTGTGAAATGCATTTTAATTTGTTTATCTTATAGTGTAACACGTACTGCAAAGATTTGTAAATGTGGTGCAGGTGGGGATGTTTCTCTGATAAAGCCCTTGAGAATTTTGTCCTTTGCTTTCTTGCAGACCTTTGGAACGTTCTAGTGAAGATGTAGATATAATATTCACAAGACTGAAAGAAGTGAAAGCTTTTGAGAAATTTCATCCAAACCTTCTCCAGCAGATATGTCTCTGTGGATATTATGAGAATCTGGAAAAAGGAATCACACGTAAGAAAGCTTCATATAATGAACTGTTTTATGTAGATAAAAAGGGGGATAGGCTGGGAATGTCTCTAAGAAATCAATGAGAGAACACAATCAGTGGAACTGCCACAAGAATGTTTACAGTCATAGTCATGCGGGAAGGCAGGACTAAAGTGCTGCTTGCTCTACAAATACAGTGCGTAGTGAAGCTATGGTAACAAGGCACACATTATTTGATTTGGGACTCTGCCACTGTTCTGTTGAAAGATTAGAAGGAAGTCATTGCACTTAAGTCCCATTCTTCCCCTGTAAATGTATTATTGATCTTTTGTAGGTGCTTTTTTGATGTCAGGGGCAAAAGCGTATCACCTAGGCATATCACTAACAGTGTGTGGTTTGCGGTCTCTCAGAATAACACAAGACAGATTTTCAGAGCTGCATACTGCTGTGGGGTGCAATAGCTCTGTGCCTGCTCTGGCAGCCCGTCTGCCACACGAAGGTAGACAGCTGTGCTCGGTCTGTGAAGCTGAGATGGAAGTAAGTGATAGTCCTGTGATGAGAATGAGCTCCCAGAGCTGTACCAGGTGAATAGGTCATAGAGACCTGTGGTATTTAGTAGAGTCTTAGCTACCTCTTAGGTAAATCTGGCAGGCTTTAGACACACAGCACTGGGGTTTGCTTAGAATAATAGGAATTCTGATACTGTAATCACACAATTGGAATGCCTGAACATCAAAGTCTTGCAGTTGCTTCTCAGCCAGAGCTCTTACTGAAGTCAGTGGGAGCTGTATCTGCACTGAAAGATTCTGAATTTCAAAGGGACATTGTTCAGAAAGTTTTTTTGGTTTTTTGTTTTGTTCGTTAACTAAGATGGTGGTAAAAAAGAAGCAAACTGGGGAGAAGAGTGAAGCAATTCTATGTATTTTCGTTGTTTCTATAGTGTATCAATCAGTTCGCTAAAATACGTAGTTTCTAGTGTCATTGTAAATGCTATTCGAACACTAAGTAAGTAGTCTGACATAGCAAATTCTATACTGCCTGAAGTGACTATAGTAGTACAGTAATACAAGGGAAAATACTTGTTAATGTTGCTGAACTTAAAGAGGTAGCTCTTATTTACAAGATTTCATCTTTCCAGTGTTTCGTCAGGGTGATATTGGGACGAACTGGTATGCTGTTCTCACAGGATCACTGGATGTGAAGGTTTCTGATACAAGCAACCACCAGGTAAAACCGATTATTAATTGAAATCATCCAGTCAGTAGTAAAAAGAAAGGGTATGACTTATGCTAACATAGATAACATATATCTACAGATATTTTGTCTTACTACATGCGTGTTTCTCTGAGTCTCCTTTAGTCTCAGCTGTCCTTTATCTATGGGGGCAAATCATACCATTGACTTGAAAAAAACTGAAATGTAATGCTCTGGAAAGGGGTCTACATTTTAATATGAAGCAAGACTCCTCTGTCTTTCCTGATAGAGCCATATGAAATTAAGCTGGAGATCTAAGAGCTGTTAATTCATTCCCTATAAATGTGCCTTATTCAGAAAGTTCAAACCCCACCAACAGTGCAGTCTTATAACAGCATACTGCAGTCTCCAATGCAGGGAGTGGAAAGTATTAGAGTATTAGAACTGCTGCTGCTTTAGTCCAGAAGCCTGGAGGCAATACTTATTTAGTAGAAATAGAAGAACAAATGAAATTCCCACCAAATTACAAGCAGTTTCTCAGTATCTTCGCATGCCTGTATTTTAAAGCTAGGAATTTAGAGTAAATACAAAAATAAGGATGAGATATTTTTCCTGGAGGAACTCTCCCACCTGTGACATCTAATGTCGTGCTGACAAGTCCTGCACTTACTGCTGTGAACTGAGTCTTCTGGGAAGGCATCATGTCCCATTCCCTGCTCCCATGTTTGAGATCTGAGATTGTCCTATCATGTAGCTCAGCAAAAGGTTGGACACGTGACTCTGTGCCTTCACATGAATAGTATAGCTACCCAGGACTCTTTTCCCCACCTTGATTGAATGTACCGTGCATAGGGGATGTTGGTGGTTTATTCTTTGCGTGGAGTTTGGCTGAATGGGGAAGGTTTATTGCTCATAGAAGAAATTAGATTTTTCACTTTGTTGAGCACTGCATCACCAATAAAATTGGGTCAGAATGCAAGCCAGGGCAGTGTGTGAGCGCTGGGTCTTTCTGCTTCTTACAGTAAAATGATAGATACAAAAGGAACTTCTTTCATATAATTATTTTAGCAACCTCTTCACTGTAATAAGTAGAGACTGATTGAAAGTATAATTAGCCTAATTTTAGCAGTTCCCAGCATGGCCTGGCTGTCGTCAGTATTGTCACACTTTGGAATAGTACTGGGCTCTTGTGATAATACCCGTTTCTGTGCAGGTCTAAAGCAATCATGAATATTTTCCAGTATTTGCCAAAAGATGGCACTACACTGTGGTTAAGAACCAATACTCTTTACTGAATCAGAAAGAAGTATATCCACAGAAGTGTTCTAGATGTGGAAGTTAAATTAAGAATCTGTTTGGAGCGTTGATTTATGCCATTAAATGGAGGTTAGAACAGTTCAGCCTTTTAAGAAATCTAATGTAAATATTTTTTCTGCTTGTTGAGGTTCACTCCATTTTCCTGCCTATTGGAAACTACAGAACTACAGTTCATGTAGCTCTAGAAATTTCCTTCTCACAGGAACAATGAACTGAGTTCTTGCCACTGACTAGTTGCCATAGGATGCAGCCTCCCTGCCAAAAGGACAGCAGCTCATTAACCATTCCAGTGCTGGATAAGTTTGATGTTTGGGGAATCCTAGATACTATTTGAGTCTACTGTTTTCTCTGGTTTTGCTCCAGCTTGGTGTTTATACCATGGCCCTCCTTGTCCATCCTTGGTCTCCTGCCTTTAACTGCTGGGTGCCCTGTTCCAGTCTTGCCTGTACTTCCTTGTTGGCATGGTGCTGATCATTCTTGAGCTTGAAGTGCTTGCTAGCACTCACTGCCTGCTGTGCTCACTACAGATCTAGATGATGGAGGAAATAGAGTGGACAGCATTATGCTCTCAGCTAGGAATGGATGACCCATGCTTAAGATGTAGGGATGCTTGTAACCTACCCTGGAGCACATCTTCCAGTAACAGCACCCAGGAGCCAAAGCTTCCTTTGCAAAGTCATAGTAGTGATTAAGTGCTCTGCTGTTACTATAATATTATAAATGGCACTAATGCCAATGAGAAACTTCCAGCAGAGCAGAAGAGATACAGAAGTTTCAAGTTTAGTAGTTTGTAGACTCATGTAGTACAGAAGAACTATGCCATTTTTTCTAGGAAGAAAGAAGCTAATTCTGTATTCAGGTTCCTATGGGTTAGAAAGTCTTTAAACTTTACTAAGAATCTTTTAATACTTAACATGAGAAGGAGGTTGTACTAGATGTCTTCTTACAGCTTGAATTATCCTACGGTTATATGATGATGCCTGTAGTGTTAATGTAAATATGAAAAATCAATTCCCTTGATTAAAAATATTGGTCCCTCTTTTACTAAGTGTTTATTTGTCTAACTGGGGAACTTATATTTCAGAAAGCCTGGCAATAAATGTGTTGTGTAGCAGCTACCATCTGCTAACTCTGTGCAGATACCTTTGTTGTTTGGTAGCCTTCTTCCATTAAATGTGCAGTAAGTTATTTTGCATTTGGTGCTTACTAAGAATGTCTTAATGGCCTTTGAGCCTGCAGAGGCATGTAGTTACATGTCTTGCACTAGAAATTGTATCTAAATGCACTAATGGATCAAGATGTCAGTGTAGCTAGTGAAGTATTAATTCCTGCACATTCTTGCTGCACATTAGCTTACTCATGCAACCACCCATGATTTCTCACAGAAAATGTCACTAATACTGATGAGGACCAAGTTGAGAATATAAACATATAAACAGAAATATTAAAATTACTTTTTAGTTGCTATTGTGATAAGAGGAAGCATCCCATATACTGATTTAAATATTTTAATGAAAACACACGTATTTAGGACCTCATAGATAAAGCCGTGCTTTCCTATTGGTATGGAAAAATCCTTTCTGACTGCTTGCTAAACTGTATTATGTCACAAGAGGGCAGTGTTAGAATACATAACAGAGTACAGACAATGTTTGATACTAAAATGGCTAGTTTGAAAATTGTCTTCAGCTGTTTACAATACACCTGGTTTGAAGAATTCCACCAGAACAGATTTCTCTGTTACTGTTAGTTCTGTGCCATTGAGGTGCTAAAATATGCTAGCTGCTGCTGATCATGGTTTCATTTGCCACTGAAATAGATACAGAGATCTGGCAGCGTTACCCATCCAGTACCTCCTGAGTGGTAACTGGTCTGCTTTCTACAAATTATTTATGAGTTTTCTGAGTATTCAACAATCAAGAAGAGACTGAAGAAGACTTTAGCTTTTAGGTAAAAAGGTCACACTATGAATTGCGTGGTAAGTGAATTAACTCGACTTGTTTGTAACAAATATGATCAATATGGCACTTAAAAGTCATACAGAGATTTAGTAAGTCCCTTTCAAAATAAACAGAAAACACAGCCTGTTTAGAATCTGTCACAAAAAGGTCTTTATCCTCAAGTATGAACAGATTCAGAATTTAAATTTTGTTTGACACTGTTAGCTACCTGATGTTACAAATAAGGTATATACTAATGGAAGTTCCTATTAGAGATATTCCTAGTTTCACGTAGTCTTAAAAATACCGCTGACTGCCCTGTGTATGTTTAACTTTTGAACTCTGTTTTGAAAGTTAACAGGTTCTGAGAGATAGCTGATGGTGATGTCCCAGAATAAAGCTGGGAATAAATGCATTATGACAAAAGCATCAGTGTGACATCTTTGTCAGATTATGCAACATTATGTTTTACTGATTTACATTCTGAGCCTTTTACCCCAAATGCTTAAAATTTATATTCCTACCTGGTAAAAGGAACGGAATGAAGAGAAGAAAGACAAAGACCAAATAGCATTTTAATCTGCAGTTTTGCTGTAGTCTGCCGGATGAATCATCGTGTGTGCTGGGGACTATTGCAAGTTTATCTTGCCTGTGTTTTGGTGGAGTTTTTTTAAGCTGATCAGTTTTTAAAAACAGACCCAACTGAACAGAGGGCATTGACTTTACTTGCCTTTTTTAGAAAAGCTTTAAAGGAGGAGCTGTGGGTGCTTAGGTGGTACAGCAGCATCAGTTGTAGGAAGATACAGCGGACTGGGGATCAAAAGCCAAGTAAATTAGTGGGGTTGCTGAAAAGACTGTGAAGAAAGAGGCTCAGACGTCCATGTAGGAAAGGGAAGAATATCCTGGCTGTGATAAGATGAAGTGGAAATAAGGAAAGGGACTTAAACAGGACAGTCCTTGCAGTACTGCTTTCTGCATGTAAATGCCCTTATGTATGTATACATAATACTATGTATTTTGGAGATGAAACAATGTGAAGCCACAACATAGGTTTGTACTGTGGTCAGTCTGTAGTGTAGTGTAAATATGCCCAGCCTAGCTTTAAATTACTTATTTTGAGCATGAGAACTGCCCTACCCATCAGAACAGAGATTGGCTGGACTAATGTACTCAGCTGAGAAGAAGTGTGTGTTGGCCCATGCTGAGCTCCATAGTGGTGTGGGTGTACTAATTTTGGGTTTGAACTTAGCTTATTGAGAGTTAATATAGAGAAATCATTTAACTTGTGCCTACTGGGTAACCTAGGAAGAAGTCCAAGACGTTGCAAGTTGCTTTTAGAGGATTTGGTAGGAAGGTGTGGAAATGAGTATTTTATTACAGTACAGTTAATCTGACCTGTAAATATTTTAATTAGGAACTAGAAGAGATGTTGGTTACACTTTTTCTAGAATCATAATGCCTACTTTAGGCAAATCATCTTGTATTGTGTAAAGAGGGTGACTTAACATATGTTGGCAAACTGCAGTTCTGGAGTGGGAAGATATTTCTGTATTGTCATTAGAAGTAGTTTATTAAGGATTTCCTATCTGAATGGCTGAAACATACTCCAGGGAAGGTAATAGAACAGGAAAATCACATAATAGAACAGATAGTTTACTTCAATTTGCATCCTTTGGTTTCTCTGTTATAAAAGGAAATTTTTGCTGAGGACAAACTGAAGTGTGTCAAAGTAATAGGAAGCAAACTTTTCAAAATGCCAGCTTTTTGCAGATCTCCAATTAAACATGGAGATGGTATGGAATCCTTGAGGGACACAGGTGCAGAGGCGAGATAAAGGTATAAGGTGTGGGAAAATGGTGATATTAAAACGAACCAAGCAAAATAGTGAATAATATTTAAACGAAAAAATCTCAAATCCCTTCCAACCTAGCTCTTATATTTTTTTCAACCTATTTTGAACACTACCATTTTATGATCCTTTTTTATGTCACATTTTATAGTGCATTCAGAGGACAGATAGCAATGGAAACAATCACATCTTTTTAAGTCTCTAATACTGCCTTTTAAATAGCTGTGTGAATTTTAGCTGGTTACCAGCAGCTAGAACCCCCTGCTGTTCCTGGGATTGCAGGGGGGAACAGCAAACTGAGTTTTGAGCTGCCAACAATCCTCCTGAAGTCTACACTGAACAGCAGGAGATTCTTGACTGTAAGGTTAACAGGTGTAGCAGGAGATGCACACCTGATTCCCCAGGAGGCTGGAGATTTATAAACAAGGGGCAGAGTTAAAATGGGGCTCTGAAGTCTTTAAGAAAACAGATGGACTTGCTCCCTAGCTGACTGCAAAACTGCATCTCTATGGAGAGCAATGACAGCTAAGGAAAAAACCTGAAAGAGCTTTCACTTGATAGAAGCCTGGACTCTAATGAATGTAGATAAGACTATTCCAGTTCCTTGACTTAGCACCCCACAACTTATTTCTTAGGCTGAACAGCTGCCTTATCATTGTGTTAGGAAGTGATTGATTCCTTAACCGACACCCTTGCTTTTCTTCTGTGTTCTGTCTTTAAAGATACATTCTTCAATGCTGTAAAGAATCAAAAAAGGTGAGGTGTTTCAAAGGAGTTTATTTTTTTTTTTTTTGGAGTGAGGGAAGGGAGTGAGAAAGAAGCTGGAAAACGTCAATATTGCTTATTTACAGTATGGAAAATTTTCTTTTCTGCCAGGCTGTTTGGTTATTCTGCCCTAAACAGAGATCTTTTGTCTGAACTTTCTCAATGAAGTTGAGAATAATGTATTGGATATCTGGAGATTGAATTTTGTAAGAGCAGTAGACACATTTTATTTGTAGTTCTTTTGAGTGCAATTGTGAGTATGGTAGCATGCATATAGTGTTTCAGATCTGAAAGGTAAGCTTGTTAAGGCAGAACTTTAATGTGTAGCCTATGTTTTAGGCTATTTGTAGAGACTTCTGTTTAGGTGTCTAGGTACTCATTCCCAAATATTGTTTCTTTTAGACAGTGCATGTTCATATTTACCTTCTTTGAAAATTTTTTTCTGTCAGTTGGTAAATTTTTCCTTGATCTTTTCTAAGAGGTAATTGATTTTTGTTTTCCTGAACACATGATTTTATATGGTAATATCTGTGCAAAAGCAATTTGCTATGGTTCAGGGAACTGGACTATTATGGGCATTTGTCTTTGTAATGCAATTATAAAGCTACTAACTTGATCTTAATAACATTTGCCTATTACCACTTATTAGATGCATGAAAGGAAAACAATGCAATTTTAAACACAAAAAAAAGTGATGCTGAAATATGCTCATGCATCTTTCCTGGATTATCAGCTGCAAGGATGTAGTGGATGGGATGACAAATTTTTCTGCCTTTGTTTTTGTAGACTTTTCATGAATCCTACATTTTTAGAATTAAACTATATTCCCAATGTTGTATCCAGTCAAATGAGCATATGTTTTTATAAGTTTATGTGAATTTGTCTGTGTGCATGTATGATTTCTTTAGTAAAGTGCATTTTGTATCCGTTTAAATTTTTAATGCTGTTGCTATCTTTTTTAATTACTCAGAAGGCAGTCAGTTAAAGCCCAGCTTAGAAAGAGACATACGTAATCATTCAGCTTCAAGCCTGTACTCAGGAACATAGCAATTTGTAAGCCTAAGCAGAACATGTATCTAAAGATCTTGATTCAGCAAGTTACTTAATTGCTAGTAATCTTGATTTTTTTTTTTTTTCTCTTTTTTTTTTCTCTACAGAAGCTCATAATTTATACTAGAACTATTACAGAGGAGTTCCTGGCCAAAGAGGCTTGATTTAGACATCTTTCTGTGACTTGAATAGTATGTGCTCATGTAGGCTCTTTTTTCTCCGTGTTTGGTACCCCCCTGACTATTCTATTCCAGGTTGTTTTGGACTTCAGTAGTTTTCTTGAAATCCCTGATTTATGTGAAAAGAATACTGTTTTTCTTTTTGTTAGTCTGGTACTTAATTGGCAGGCATTAACAATTGGGAGATTTACTGGCATATTCAACAGAAGAGCCAAGAGTTGGGTAAATTGTACGATTGCACTGGGCACAGACCTTACACAGTAGAGAAATGCATTATAGATACAAGAGAATATAGTTGAAAGTTATGTTTGCAGAGAAAACAGTTGAATTTTCTTTCTAATGAGGGTAGTCTACATAGGGCAGAAATTTATATTCCAAGATTGCATCTAGTTATCTTCCCATCACCTCTGACATTTCAAAAGAATCCCATCATCACAACAGTCTTTAGAGGTAGATGGACAGAGGTCATAACTTTCTTCCAAAGGTGAAAGTCACTCTTTTGTTCTCTGTTTTGCACACAGAAATGTCTAATTCAACTGATGGCCATAGTAAACAGAGCTACTTGGTCCCACATTGAAGCTTTCTGTGTTGTTAATCAGCGTATTGATTTTTTTTTTTTTTTTTTTGGCACTTGTATTTTAAAGCAAATTGCTGAAGAGTCTTAAGGCAGTGTTATCAGTGAATGTGACATAGAGACTCTTAAAAAATCCTGGAATATTTAATGTGTCCTTTTATTCCTTTTATTATTCCGTAGTCCTTTTACTATATATTTATTAATTTTATTATTATTTATTTCAAAGGATGCTGTGACAATATGCACTCTAGGAATAGGAACTGCTTTTGGAGAGTCCATTCTGGATAACACTCCTCGCCATGCTACCATTGTTACAAGAGAATACAGTGAGCTCCTTCGAATTGAGCAGAAGGACTTTAAAGCACTTTGGGAGGTAGGTTCAAGTTTATTTGCAGTTTATGCAGAAAAAGTGATTTAACCTTCAAGTGTTTGTAATCAAATATAAGCACATTTATACTGTAAGCAAAGTAATAACCCTTTTAAGCTAGTTTGGACAAAAAGGAAAGTCCTTTTCTTTTTAGTGCTTCATATTCTGCATTATTACATACTCCTGTATTTCTTTCTTGCAGGCCTGTTCTAATGAAATAACTAAGGTGAAATTTCTGATGGAATTTATTTGCATACTGCAGGTGTTGCTTTTTTAGCCTTGAACATGCTTTTATTGCCAGCATTTATGAGGAGAGTCTATCCTTAATATACTGTTGATATTGAGTGATTAAATATGCCAGTGGTCTCATCTGTTTTAACATCCGCTGCATTTGCCAGTAGTCAGAAATTTTTGATGTGTGTATTGCTTTATAAGTTCATGATGGAGGACAATAAACCCAGTTGTAGGTTTCTCAAATAACATGTTTATAATTCACTTTTAATTGGTATAAGCATAGTCATTTCTTCTATGTATGTGACTTTCCTGCTAAGCATTCAATTTGTTGGTTTCCAATCAAAA
This sequence comes from Lathamus discolor, assembly GCF_037157495.1. Taxonomy (NCBI): domain Eukaryota; kingdom Metazoa; phylum Chordata; class Aves; order Psittaciformes; family Psittacidae; genus Lathamus; species Lathamus discolor. Next base: position 88,057,664 of record NC_088886.1, on the reverse strand, counting down.
CTACTGGGGAAGTGAAGGTTAAGTTCCCTTCTTAAAAAATTTGAACCTTCAAACATTTAAAGTTGTTTTAAAACAAAAATGCCAATGTAATTTGCTCTTCTATCACTAATGCGATGTTGTTTAACAATTTTGCTGATTCTGATGAGTTTTTTTGATGATAGATGCTTTTGGAAAAGGTCATGCACTTTACAAGTATTGGGAGCTATCACAGAGAACCTTGGCACACATCTTGTATACAGCAGGTTTTATGAAGTTGTGTGGTAAAGCATGTCCCAGGTGCTGCACATGTCAGAGACCACATTTTAGTTTTGTGGTGCTTCTTTGCCTTTTGTGTGCAGTTTTACAGTGAACTTTTAATGTATTCTGGTGTGCTTGCTTTCAAGGAAGGTATGCCTATGCCCTTAGTGAGTGGAAAATTATGCCATGACATACAGCTTTGCTGGTTAGTCTGAGGTGGAATTAAGGTGGTTTTTTTTTTTTCAAGGCAGTATTTGTTTCTTTGCAATCTTCAAACCCCAAAGCCTCTGTAAACTGCAGCTAAGGTGTGATAAACTGGTAATATTCAAGACAAACAGAAAATTATTTAATAAATTCCCCCAAAATACACTAGCAGTAGCAGCAGTAGGTTATTAGTATTATCTAAAGTAAAGGAAATGCTTTTCTTCAGGGGAAACTTCTTGCTAAGTTATAGATGCTGTATTGTTCTGCCTGCATTATCCTAAGATTCATATATCTTTGCTGTGACAAAGTCCATATGGGGAAAGATCTGTTGATACAATGACATCCCATTCAGGTGACTTTTTAAATTTGTTTTAATGAAAACCTACACCAAGTCAAGAATGGACAACAGATACTTAATATCAGTGGTGTCATGGGAAAAAAGGGAAAAGGCACCCATGATAGTGTTATCACAATCCAGACACCATAAAATCCTAAAATCTAGTGCATACAAATTTCAGCTCTCCAGATAATGAGAATGTAATTCCATAAGGAAGTAGTTTCTTCATAAAAAGTAGTTGAATAATTCCAAAATAATGTAATACTGTAGTTTAAGAGCAATCTAGATAAACTGAAGGGCTGGAATCCTTAAAATGGTTACTGCTTTTATGAATGTAGGATTTTTATGATTAATAATGGGAATGCAAAAAATACATTTTATATAGAAATAAGGTTAGTTTTGGGTTTGTTAGAGGGTGTGTTTTTTGTTGTTTTTTTCCTCTGTGAAATTTACTTTGAAGAGAGCAAGATATAATACATAGCTATTTCTAAGTTTGGATAGACTTTTCAGAATCTATGTAACTTCATATTATGAATTTACAGACTTCTGAGTTTTGTTTAAATTGAAAAGTAGCTTTTCCTATATTAGCTCTGTTAAGCTAAGAAACAATTGCATTGATGGAATGTTTCACAGATGTGACTTATTAACATATTTAAGGCATGATATGCAGCAAAGTATATTAATTGCTATTAGTAAAGGAAGGATATGCTTTATCAAAAATAGAATAAGATGCCTCCTGTAATATACAGAACAAGATAATCCACACTTTCAATACAGAAACTTTTTCTATGATCTTAAATTATAATAGGCAGGGAACACTGGTCAAAACAAGTTATTGTCCTGATAAGAACAATTACCAGTTAAAATGGCCTAGTATTTTCTCTGTTGAAGTAGCATCCTGTTTGGGAACATCTGTTGAACTTCTAAGCTTAGTCATCCTTGGAGAGTTGTTTTCTGTCAACAGCTGTTATAGCAGCTTGAAGATGATATCTGTGGTTAGGTTCTCACACAGCTGAACACTGTTTCCCGATGAGGAAGCTCTAGGAGGTTATGGGAATCACTGGTGACATGCCTTTGTGCACCAATGTCCCTGTCGTTCATCTCTGAGGAGTATTAACAAACACGAATAAAGTTATACACCATTGTTACAACACTGTGGACTTCCAAGGTACACTACATGTCTGTAGGAAGAAGTACTCTTTGTGTTAAGAACTTGCTTTTCCCTCTTCAGCATCAGTGAGTGTGGTTCTATCTACCTCGCCCTGAAATCTGTTTCAAAGCACAAAGGAAAATGCATCCAAAAATAAACATGAAAGCAGAAGGCTACACACGAGGTACTCTAGTCATGCACATCCTGTTGGGTCACTGACTTGCTCCACCCCTAGTAGCTGGATTCTTTTAAACAGAGTAGGAGTGAAATGAATGTATGTGAGCAGTGTTATCATTACAGAAGTTCTCTGTAGTTCATCCTAAAGCTTTGTCCTTTCATGCAGTGGCAATCAAACCCAGACAGGAAGGGAGTGAATCTGCTGAGAGGTGACTTATTTTTAGAGGTCCTTCCTACCACAGTGAATTACTCAGCCTTCCTTGGATAACATACAAATAACCAATTTCCTTTTGTGTGGAATAAGATTATGTTAGAAGTTACTGAACATGCCTTGAGAAACATTTGATCTTCAGGTAAATGAACAACAGCTATTACTTCGGCATGCAGTAACTTTTGGAGAGTGGGAGTCTTGGTCCCTGTAAGGTCAGAATGAATATTTTAATTCTTTTTCTATTCATATTCAGCAGCACTTTGCAGATCTTGTAGTCTGGTAAGCTGTAGCATAACTGTTCCTGCTTCAGATGATATGATGATAATTCAGTAGCCCTCAGCAGACTTCACTGCTCTGAAAGTTCTTTGCTCTGAAAGCTTTGGGAGAAGCAATTTTCTTGCTGTCTTTGTTTTCTGAATGCTGGGAATGTTGGTTTTTAATGAGCTGGTTTAAAAACAGGTCCTCTCTCAGAACAGAAAAAATTTTGCATACTGTTTTAGTGAGATGCTGTACAGGAAATACACATATGAACTGACTTAAATGTTGTAGTAGTGTTCAGTGAGATTCCTGGATAAGGCTTAAATTCATTAGAATTGAGACCACAGATCTCAGTGCACTTGCATGTAATACCAGTTAGGTTTTTTTAAGGTGTATCATATTTCTTATCAAGGTATAATATAATCTTACACCTCCTTTTATGTGTCAGGATTATGGCAGTAGGAATTACAAAGGCACTATAAAAATACATTAATGAAAATGAACATGTAAGGATTTTAGTTTTTTTTTTTTTATCCATTTGGCCATGCTGTATGTACATTATTTATCAAAGTATGTTGCTGAATCTCATGTAGATGTTTTGCTGTGTGAAGAGAGGCAGCCTTTTCCTTGCTTTAGGCTGCTGGAAAATATATGTTGCATTGTTATTTGAGAGTGTTCTTGCTTCTTTCTCTAGTAGACTCCTGAATACTTCAGCATGTTTAAGGAGTATTAGGACTCTCATGTAAATGTCAGTACTTTCTAATGCACCAGTGAGTATTGCATGCCAGAAATTCTTTCCAGTTCATTTGAGTGAGAGATTAAATTTGATCTGAGAAATGAAATATTGGGAGGGGGGAATCAAACAAAAAAAATCAGATTCATGTCCAGCCCCTGAACTATCAGCCTGATTTATGGTATACTACTCTGCCGGTTTATTGCCCAGTAATCAACTGCAGAAGTCTTTGCTCTGATTTACTGATTTCCCATAGGCAAACATAGTAGAGGTATAAAACTATAGTTAATAAAATACAGAATATTAGGTTTGCAGGATGGGTGATCATATGATTTAAAACAGTGAAGTGCTTGGAGACCCACAAAAGTATAAAAGGTGGTCATGGAACACTCAGCTGTTTTTACCTGCTTCATGTCACACTCTCCATTGACTGCTCAAACTCTACGTTGATGATTTGTCTCTCTAATGGGGTTTTATTTGAGAAACGTAAAGGTGATCACATTGTAGTAGCCTGCATTTTTAATGTAGCTGGAATACTGTGTTCACCAACCTCTCAAATAGCCATCTTGTCAGAATAAGGAAGAATTATCCCATGTTATCAGACAGAGAATTCAACACAGAAGGAAGACGTGAAAGGACCCAAGTGTGTGAAATCTGTGGCTTTATGCTGTCTGCAAATCTTCAGCTGATGATCAATTCAAATTTGTGTGCAAAGTAACAAAGCTAGTGTGAGAGACATTGAAAAATGGAGGGATGATAGGCACGCAGGAGATTTTTTCTTAGAGTAACACGTGGAAGGAGGAGGAATATAAAAAGTCCTCCTCCCCTTCCCAGCTTTAGACAGTAAACACAGAATTGGCAAGATGTGAGCAAAGCTTTGAAAATAACTAACATCCCACCTTCATACCTTCTGTGTTAATACTGATAATGCATGCAAGTGAGTAGCAGGGCAAGATTCCAAAATTGTTATCATACCAAAAAGTGCCAGATTGCACTCCCAGTTTTGCTGGTGTGGATTGAGCATATTTCAAGTGAATACAGTACCACTGCTTTGATACAGATGGTACTAAGTGGGAGCAGGGTCTGGCCTTCAGTGCTGCAGTTATATTGGTTTTGACCATCCTTGCAATATGCTTTTAGAGTATTTTCTCTGGTTGTGCTTTGTCAAACATTTCTAATTTTAACAAGGGATGCTCTGTCTGGTAGAGCAGATTTAAACAAGTATGGAACGACTTAGCCAGACTTACATCAGAACAAGCTATGTTTGTCAGCATAGAAACACAGTGGCTGGTGCTTTCTATCACTTGTATTCAACTCATACTTTAAAAAAATGGATGTAAACACTCGTTAGGACACTGTATCTCCTAAGGTAACCTTCCTGGCCATTGGAGTGGAGAAGCATATTTAAGAACTAGATATTTCACTTCAGTAATGCAGCTTCTCTCTTGGCATGATATGTACTCATGGAAGTGTAAAAGTCTTTTGATACAGTCTTGCTATATGTTCTATACTAAATAGTAGCATTATGACTGAAAAGTTTATTATCAATAATTATCCACTGTGTTTCAGATAATTTGCTGTGTCATTATGTGTGATGTTCAGTATTGTCAATGAGCGGAATGTCTGCAGAATATCAAGGGATCTAGTTAGTCTTAACTGTGAGTTTCCCTATCTTCATTGTTATCCTTGGTTTATAGGTGATAGACACAGGCACTTCAGACACCCTTTAAGTGACTGAAAAGATTGAAAAATAACAAGCTGATTAGAAAGACCTGATCCTTCCTTATGTCTCTCTGCAACAAACATTTGTCGTGCATGTTCTTGAGCATCCCTACAATCAGTTTGCACCTCAGTCTCTTGGTTTGTTCTGAATCTATTTCAGTACCAATATTTTGTGACTATGCCACTGATTACCATGCAGAGATGGAATTAGGCTTTGTAAACCTGAGTTCTCTTAAACTGTATTAGCATGTAATTTCTCTTACGTACAATTTTTTATAACTATGGTAATGTCCATCTGCTTGAAGTCCCCGTTGAATCCCATTATACCAGACTGTGCAAAAATATATTGTCATTCCTCTTTACAGCCCTTGAAAATGTTTATATGTTTATTAGCACTTCAAAGAGTCTTAAATTATATTGCAGAAAGCTTGACTTACTTGAAGTTCTTTCTTAGATAAAAAGAAATAGAAATATCCAGAGAGCACATCAGTCTCTCTGTTAAGTAATGCCTTTATTGGTTTTTTCGTATTTTAGCATGGTTAGAGGTGAAGTTGAAAAATATGAATTCATCCAATTTTCAAGAAAAGAAATTATTTTGATTAATTCCTAAAATATTTAAATTATAGAAGAACATCTGACAAACTGAAATGTACACACTTAAAGTCTGCAGATGTTTTTGAGGCTGCTATTTTTCTTTGAAGCTTTACTGCCAAACTTGCACTTTCTATAACCAGCTTTTTTATTAGCAAAGAAACTGCTTTTCATCCTCAGCAGATTGTATTATTGAATGTGGTATCTCTAAGCATGATGTGCTAAATGGCAAAAACATATATTGCAAAGCACAACTGAGAGCCTGTGGATCTTATTTCAGGGAGCAAACTTCTGGGCTTTCATTAGTTCATTTTCATTAGGTAAAAATGTCTTTCAGAAGAATAATGAGATTTGAAGGTTATGAAATAGTTTTTGGCTTTTTTCCCAAACATACATTTTAACTATCAAATACGTCTTTTTCTCATCTGTCGCAGAAAGAAAAAATGCATAACACAGAATTGTCTTTGTTGATATGTGTGTATATAATCTGGTATCTAGTATGTATTCTGTATATATATTACTATGTTATGATCATATTTGCTTTGTTACATTTCTGAGTCAGATTGCCTGGAGCTTTGGTTTAAACTACATGTGTGGTTGGCAGTATCTTTTCGTGCCTTAGAATGAATACCAAAGTGACCAGCTGCATAAGGCTTTGCTTATGCTTCTAAACTTTTCAATTTGGCACAGACTGTTTCTTAACTCCATCTGTGGGGTATATGTGGCTGAGGTTATTTTGGAGATTGATCCTTTCTGATCTTCTGGTCTTCCTTGATTTCTTTTCAGATGAGTCGTGTTTTTTCTTCCTTACACAAAAGGTTAATCTTTTATTACTGGTTCCTCCAGGTTCCTGAGAAAAATAGTAAGCCCTTAGAAGCTTCCATTTAGCACTGAGTTTTTGTTGCTTTAAAGCAATGGATATGGTTTTGTGTTCCTCCAAGGCATTCCTATAGAATGTGTGCTTACGTGCTGCATTTGAGTAGTTGCTTTCTGCTTGTACAATATAATGGGGCAGGCAAATAATGCGATACCACTTATTAGATCAATGGATATGTTTTAAATATTGACATTTTAAAAAATCCATTAGCTTAAACATGCTAGCATTAAAAAAAAATAGAAATCTCTAACAATATGATTTGTGCTGTGGAAGATCTTAAGCAGATTACCACAAACCAAAAGCAAGGTTATTTTGTTATATATTATTTTTTTTTATCCCAACAGTCTTGTTTCATTTATAAAATATTTTGTAAAAATACTCACTTTCCTGTAGCAGGAAAAATAAAAGTTACAAGTTCTATTTAGTTGAATGTAAATTCCTCCTTCCTTAAGGAAGCATCCCTTGAATGAGCATTCAACACCTTAAAACTCAAAACGTGCTAAACCCCAGACATTATCAATTTATTAGGTATATAGACTGATAAATGGGCTCAAAAAGATAGTGCCGTTTGGTGGCCTTTGATAGTACAGTTCTGATAGATGGCTTTTCTTGGTCATAATCAAAGCTGTAAGGGTCAGTGTTTGCTCTGTCCCTTAGACTGTTTCCTTCCCTCTTTTCATCCATGGTGAAACCCTGCCTTATTGAAGTCAATGAGCATTGCGGGATTTCAACCCAGGTAATTGCTTCCTTCTCTGTATATAATATGCAGCACAGGCTTCTGGCAGTAGGTTTAAATCCTTTTTACCCTCTTACCTTCTGTAACAGTTTCTATCTACTGACAGGTGATGCAATGTGAGAGCAAGAGGCTGGAATCACCCAAGTGATCTTGTGGCTTATGAGTTCAGGGGTGCTTAACAAAATGGTCAACTCAATACTTGTATTGAGGTAGATTGTGTCAAAGGCTTCAGAAGCCTAGGCATCCCAGAGGTATGCTTAAAAATGAAAACGTAATAGTCTGAGAACTGAATATGAAATATCTCTCTGTGACAGAGAATAAGAATTCCAGGGCCCAGCTTGTCGTCTGTGCTTGTCATCTATGGCCAGTCCCAGATACTAGGAAGAGAAAGAGATTTAAATAACCCAAAATAATCCATGTGCTTGCTCTTGAATAGATCCTTGTTTCAGTCTGAGCAGTGCAACTCCAACTGTTACAGTCCTTGGGGTTAGTGGGTATTGCTCTAATTTCATTGGGTCAGGGAGCTGCAAAAGTCCACAAAATTCATTATTTTAATATTTCTGTTACATACTGTTGTTGAAAGCAGTGGTTTACCAGAATTTGTGGATTCTTACCATCAATCTGATGTGACACTTAAGGCCAGATTTCTTTATCCTTCATCTCATGCCTGATTAGATAAAACCATTACTGTGTATTTTCTCTGAACTCTGCTTAAAATAGTTTCTCAGTTAAATCTCAAATGAAGAAGTTAAAAGAAAATGGATACTCACAAGTATGTTCTGACTGAACTTGACTTCTGTTCATTTTAAATTACACTGATAAAATATTCTTGTCCTTCTAGATGCTGTGCTTAGATCTGAGCCAGGTTTGTATATCATTTGTTTGAGAGTAATAGATAATCAACATTTAAAATTAAACCTTGCCATCCTGCATTTAGTACTTATTGATATAATATTGATATAATTGTGTATTTACATTTTAATCTCTATTTCCTGAGTAATTTCTATTTAATTTTGCATTCCATCTCTGTCTTGACCTTTGAAAATATATTTTCTGACTACCAGTGCAAGCCACTTCATTTTCCAAAATAGACAAACGTTCTGTTAATTTCTACAAAAATCTATCCAGACATTCCTAAGTACGTATTAGTGGAAACAGGCACAATATCATCACTTTGTTTTAGCAGAATAAAAGTATACATTACAATACGATTTTTGTATGACCTAGTCTTTAAGAAACCAAGTCCTTCAAAGAAATCATGCTGTTCTGAAAGGACTGAGTTACAAGGGAACTTGTTTGAGTTACTTAGGCTTTTATGCTTTATTCTCTCTGGGGATAATGCTGGAGACTCTCAGTACAATTAAGGAAAGATTAAAAGCTCAGTGCAGGCTTATTTTCTCTCTTCTTTCTTTCTGCCAATACCCTTCAAGTCTGTATCCTCTCTAGAAGCATGAAACATTTTTCAAAGGCCTTTTTTTTTTTTTTTTTTTTCTGCTATCATTTCTCAGGCTGTTTTCTCATTTCTTCCACAAATTTAGGAATATGGTTTCTCTTTCTGCGTTTATTCCTACTAGCATTTAAAGCCAGTTTTGTTGAGCTCTTGTTAAGAGTTCATTGGGTATTTCTCCTTAAGTTTATCTGTGACATTTAGATCCTATCAGATAACTAGGGATCACTAAGCAGTTAGGAAATTATTCTTGCACCACTGGAGTTGGTGAGAATTATGTCAAGACCTGTTATTTCTTAGTACATTCACTCTGCAGAGCTAAAGGAGTGGAATGTAGTGAAAATGTAGACAATTAAGCGGATATGTCTTAATATACTAGTGAGTATCAGATTTTAATTACTGAGAAGGTACCAATTTTACATAGTGCTTTATCAAAGAAGACCTACACTTCAATCTCAGCATTTAATGCTGTTGCTGTGGTATGATTGAAAGATTATATGCTCTGAGATTACAGCAGAAGTTCACAGGTTGTTTCTGTTCAATGTATTTACATACATCTGCCATATGGCGTTGCCTTACAGAGGGTGTTACTTCAATCTGATCTCATATACAAAATGTACTTTGTGTCATTTTATTATGAGAGACAGACCTTTCCTGTTTTAACAACAGAGTGTGGATTTTTCTGCCTTTTAACCTTTCTGAAGAATTACTTGGTCTGACTTCAAAAAATGATGCATGTTACCAGTCAGCCCACAAGTACTGATACTGGAATGGGTTGTTTTTGACCTTGTACTCTAAAATTATGTAAAGGCGTGAGGCACAGAAAATTGTGGAAATGCTTTAAGCTTTAGCTATGATAGGAATACAGGTTTTAGTACCATAAGAAATCTATAAAGGATTGATTTTACATGAGTATCTATACTTTTAATGCAAGTATCATTACAGGATGGTAGGTAAATTACCTTTCCAGGTATCCATTATTAACTGGACAGACTGTTTGGATGAGAATTAAGTTAATCTATATTGAATAAAATGTAATGAATGGTTATGACATCCAGAAACAGACCATGAGTTATTTTCCTTCCCTATTTAACAAAATAATTCATACTACTAATATTCATGTTATGGTTTTTAATGTGTGAGAAAACAGTAGATCCACAAAAAACCAGCCCTTCTGATGCTGTTCTGTGGCAAGTAGCTTTTGCAGGAAGATGGAGAGGTACTTCTGCCTGCTTCCCTGAGGGGGAATAATGGGAAAGCTCATCGTTTATGGGAGCATATGTATGTAAAAATAATTTCAAATGCCTAGAAAGAAATAATTTCTTTGTTGTGATTGACTATTTATTCTTCCTTGTGCTCAGATAATGCAAAGCTTTAGTATGCTTCTTCTGCCCTTGCCAATTAATATTTCTGTTGATTGTACCTTTTAAGTATACCTTTATTGCTAAAACTTTCTCTTTATTTCCGTCTACATAGGCATATCTTCATTATCTGATAATGCTATTGCTACATGTACAAATGAAAGTTATTAATTTAATATGCTAAAGAGGTTTATACACAAGGAAAAAGCAACTGATTTTGAAAGCTCTTAAAGTAATAATGAATGCTATCTTTATATTAGCTGTGTTTTGTTTAAAAGAACATCTTTGAATGGCTTGCTTTGTGTGAGTAGAATTTGCTATAAGAGATGCCCATGTGACTCTTCAGAAAATCAGATTGCTTAGCATGGTGAAAATAAAGATGTTTTGATACTATAGAAAATAAAATCTCTTCATAAGCAGGGCATGTGCTGTATTACTGGTCATAAACATGTTGCCTTCTGTAGGGACCTTTATCTTGGCATTTTACTGCTGCAGCAGTGCTCATCTATTTACACTGGGCATTAATCATAGCCTGCCGCATACGAGAAGTGGGGGTAAGCTGCCCTTACTGTATTAGAGACTGTTTGGTGAGAGAGTAGCAGCCTGGATTAAGTATTTGGAATCTTAAAACAAGATGGTGGAGTTCCATTGAGTTTTGTTTACTCTTGCTAACAGTATATAGAAAGGCACAATATTCTCATGCCAAACCTGTCCAGCCACACTAATTTAATTGCAATAATGGACAATAGAGTTTGCCATGCCTGTGGCAAAAGGCTCCACATGTCTTCCGTATCTTGCTGTGACCTATACCTGCTGCTATTTCAGAGAAGCTTGAAGAAGAGCCCTTGATGAACTGTATATGTATAGTGAAAATTGAGTGTAACACCATAGCCTACTGCATAAATAAAAAACCGTCACTCTTCTTCTTCATCAGTCCTTGAGAGCATGACCTGTTCTGTCCCTTCTTCTGGAACTGAAATGATGTCTTTATTTAATGAGCACTTTATTTCCATTTCTCTTGTTCCATTCACTCTCTTCATCTCCCTTCCAGAGAGCTATTGGTCTGCACTGTATGCTCTCTAAAGTTTTGTCTTTGCACATTTTAAATATCCGTGCCAAATGGCTTATGAATAGGTGCTGCTTTTGGAGAAACATTCCACTGCCAAGTGCATCACATGCGCAGATTTATTCTGATATCCTCTCTAAAATTTGTTTTCAGAGTTCATTCTTTGATTCCTGTCTGTACTGCTTTCATGCCTCTCATTGATTTCTCTTTGGCCTCAGTATTTATATCCTTCACTATGTTTCTTTGTATGAGCTCTCTGGAACACAAAATTATATAACTTTGTCTTTCATGCATAGCTAGAACATGCCTAATCTGATGTTTACTGTAGATTTTACATGTCAGAATTTGATAATTGCTGAGATAACAGCCTTTTCCTTTTGCATTAAGAAGGACTGTCAGTGCAGTCAAACTTACAGAAATATCTGTACATAGTCAGGAACTATGGCAGTGCGAGATGTGCTGTGTAGTCCAGCTATGTTTAGGACTGTTGTTTCCTAGACTTTGCTCACTGAGTAGCTCTATATAAATGATGTCTCTATTGAATTTTTCCAAATGAATCTTTTCCTGAACATTGTTAATTCCCTAGAGACTTATGTATTATAATTATTTTTTGTCCTGTTTTTATCTTCTCATTCTCTAGTGTTTTCATGACACGTTAGCAAGTTGCTTAATCTCCCTTTGAGATTATGAATTAAAAAAAAATAATCAGAACCCAGCTCTTCAGTACTTCTTTAAACACCTCCTTTTTATGTGTTGCCATGTTTTATTATCTTTTGTTTGCAGTCATTTAGCCAACTGTTAATTTGCATGACAGTGCTTCTACCCACGACATTTTCAGCTTTTTTAAGATGAGCTATGACTACTAAATATTTTACTGATATCCAAATATGTGACAGATACTGCATTCCTTTCTTCAACTATTTCAGTGATTAAAAAAAAAAAAACCAAAACCCAAACCAACAACAACCCATAAGTACAGCCTCTTAACTTTGGGTAAATCAGTTTTGCTGCTTTACAGAATTGTTTCTGTTAACTATGAGTGAGGGCTCTCTAACTGCAGCGATGCTCAGTGCTTCACTCATGAAAAGTAATTTCCAAGTACTTTTGGTTTTATGATAGTTGTAAGGTACCTTAGTACATGGTGCTAGATACAGCCTGGTCTTAACGTAGTTAGTGGTGGTGTAAATTATTGCATCTGTGTGTACTGGATGGAAAATAATGGAAAATTACTGCAGTTCTGTAAAGGTTTACAGAATCGATTGTGAAAATTCACCCTCAAATGAAACAAGGAAAAGTGTATTAGAAAACAAGGTATTGACAGGAATGCATAATTCAAGTTCTTTTTCTCTCACGCTCACCTCTCCTGAATTATTCCTGGCTGTCCCAGGACAAAATTCACCACAGCATAATCATAGAATCATAGAATCATAGAATAGTTAGGGTTGGAAAGGACCGCAAGATCATCTAGTTCAACCCCCCTGCCATGGACAGGGACACCTCACACTAAACCATCCCACACAAGGCTTCATCCAACCTGGCCTTGAACACTGCCAGGGATGGAGCACTCACAACCTCCCTGGGCAACCCATTCCAGTGCCTCACCACCCTAACAGGAAAGAATTTCCTCCTTATATCCAATCTAAACTTCCCCTGTTTAAGTTTTAACCCATTACCCCTTGTCCTGTCACTACAGTCCCCAATGAAGAGTCCCTCCCCAGCATTCCTAAATAAATAAATATGATGTCTCTATTGAATTTTTCCAAATGAATCTTTTCATTAAATAAATAAATAAATAATAATAATAAATAAACTGGTGCAACATTCCATTATCCTCTGCCATATCTTCTAATTGAATTGAAGCAAATTAAGTTTTTTATTGGCACTGCCTCACAATGACCTCTTAACCAGGATTATTGTTCTGCTACATTTGCCCCTCTACCAATAAATACATCATTAAATAAATTAAAAACCATAAACTTTGAATGATCTCTTGTCTCAGTGAATATTCTTGGTTACTCTGTAATATGATAAAGTCCACATATGTTGTGGAGTGTTCCTTTGTGCCCATCTTGCAAGAAAGCATGAAGAGGAAGGAGTAACCCCAAACTCACCTCCAACTTCAGCTTTTTGCCTCATGACACATTTTGATATCCAGTCGAAAACTGACCAGCTAACTCCTTAATAGTTAATCAAGGTCAGGAAGACGAAGCAGAAATAATAATTGCACAGTATATTTTGCAGAAGCTGTAATATGCAAAGTATGCGCAGGTGATTTCAGTGCCCAGTAGAAATTATTTCCAGTCTCCTTCTATGCAGGATTTCTGTAAATACTTGAGTGTAAGTTAGAGTATAATGAGAATTAATTAATGATTATTAATGTTGTGCTCATCCCTTTGACATGGCTGAAACAAGTAACTCTTGCTTCTGTGCCCACTCAACAACCCTGAAGCTGTTGGCCTCCTGACAATTACTCATTTATGTTCTCACAGTGTCTCTGATTTCCACAATGCCATAATGTTAAACAACCATGGCTCATTTTTCAATAACATTTTAGTACTAGGTTCAGGTCCAATTTGGACTCTTGGCTTTTTACTAGTGCTTGATTGCCTTTACCTTTTGCAGCACACTTCTTTGAGAAAATTGCCTTATACAAGTCTTACTGATTGAGATTAGAGGGTGGTGCTAGAAGCCAGAAATTTATAAAAGCTTTTCTGCACAGGAAAGGGGAAAAAAAACCACTAGGTGCCATGAGTTCTTATAATCAAATCATAGAATCATAGAATGGTTTGAGTTGAAAGGACCTTAAGGTCATCTAGTTCCAACCCTCCTCCCATGGGCAGGGTGTGTCACACGAAGTCATGTTGCCCAAGGCTCTGTCCAACCTGGCCTTGAAAGCAAGGCTTGTTTTTGCTTTTAAAAAAAGAAAAAAAAAAAAGTGAAAAGCATAAAGCATCCCCACTGAAAGGAAGCAGTGTACTTGGCGTGTCTAGATTTGTGTATTCCAGACTTGCAGGTGGAGAAAGTTATATTATCTTATGAACAACTCATGGAGTTCATCTCCGCATAAGTAACCCGTCCCACATTCACTGTATGTAATGTTACCTCTTTGTCTAGGGTAGCTGTCTGCATTTGCCAGAACTACTTTTTCCCTCCTCTCTTCACCCAAGTTTGACCTCTGATGTTTTTTGTAAGTTTGGTCTAAAATACGTCTTACAATAGCCTTTAAACATGAGCTTAACCTCTTCTGGTGAGGCCGTACCTGTCCATTGGGCAGATGCACCATTCTCAATTGAGGAAGCTGCTTCATCTGGCTGTGTTTGAAGGCTTTAAAGCTACATTTATCTCTCTTGGTTATTAAATATACATTTAATGATGTATTCAGCATGCCAAAAATTCATTTAAGGGAAAACAAGGAATAAGCCACTTATAATCTTATGTTGCCATGCAGTAAGACAGTTTATATCTGTCATCCTTCATTTCATCTTCAACCTGTAGTCTGATCTACTGTGGGAGGTGGAAAAGGACATTTCACAACACTGACACTAAAATGCAAGCAGACATATAAGGCCATTTTGAGAAAAGTGAGAAATTCAAGTTTGTTGTGATGCTGTTGTAACACAAGCTCTTGGTGGAAGCCTGTTAGGAAGGTCAGCATCGTTCTGTCCCCTCTCTGATGTACTGAATCGTGAATTTGTTTTTGGTATTGTGGCATGTTTCTCTACAGAAGGAGAGTAGCACTCTTAGCGTAGTAGCTGGAGCACTGCTACTGTATCAGAACTATTTCTTTCGGACGCTGTGCTGAGGCGTAGGAGTTGGGAACTTGAATCTCATTCCCCAAAGGTAGAATTACTGCTCTTTGGGTGTGTGCAGTCCTGAGGAGTATTCAAAGCCAGACAGAAGTGCAGCACCCTGCCTCCATCTTCCTTGAGAGACCTTCTTCTTTGAATGTGTAGTGGTAGGCCCCTGTCATCTAGAGGGACTTCTTAAATTCAGAATCAGAAGATGCTTGCTTATTCAGCATTTGTAAGGAGCTGCATGAAGGCTGAGAGGGCATGAGGCTGAAGTTCATTAGCTCCTTGGTGTTTCCATTCAGCTAGCTGCTGCCAGCTCAGTATTGGGGATGCTTTGAAACTCTTTTTTCAGGTACCTTTCCTCAGGAGATTCTCACTGTGGCTTCTGGATGCCCTTCTGCAGTGACCCTTTTCATTCCTTATCAACAACACACAAGAACAGGAGGAAAGCTGGGGGAGCTTGACAAAATCATGTGCGGTCCCACACTTAGATCTGAAGCTGCCACAGAATAGACAATTCTATGCTAATGAGCATGCTTAGGTCTTTGTTACATTCTGTTCCCTAGGTTGCTGTTCTCCTGTGGCAGGTGTAAATATGAGTATGTGTAAAATCCAGAAGATACTTTAAAATGGATGTTGCCACATTTTGCCACAGTAGATTTTCATATTGGAGCAAAAATAGCCCATTATTTGGTTTAGGGTTTATTATAGAGTAATGACTTAATCCTATTTCTTTCTTTCGTTCCTGGTTTCATGTTTGAGATGCATGGGATGTCCCACCCTAATGTTTTCCTAAAATGAATGCTGGCAATAGAGAATAGGTCTTTATGAGTAGCTGAAATTCTTCTGATATTCAAATATACTAATGTTTGAGAGAACATATTTCTTGTTTAATGTTCAGGTATGGTGTTTGTTTCTTAAACCCAGGAATACTTATTTTCTGTGATCAGAAAGAGTAGCAGCTAGGAACAGCAGTGATGTGAGTCATTTTGACAGTGAGCAATCTTGTCAGAATGTTCACATTTTCAAGACTAGATGGTCTAAGGCATCCATTTTCTCCTAAATATTTTTCAAACTCCTAATGAAATTTTAAACAGCTGTGTCTCATGGTGTCTTGAATTGAAAAGATCATGAATTAACAATTACTTTTTACTGCTAAAATACTACTAGTTTACTGGAAAGTCAAAATAGTAACAACAAGATTCAGTCAGGTTCTTTGTAATACTTTTAATAGCTGAATTTGACAATCCCATAGTGTAAAATATGTCAATCCTAAAGAGAAAAGAGAGAAGATGTAATGAACAGTTGGACTGTAAAAAAGACTGAAATAATTTTTAACCAAATGGAGTTTGTGTTATGTCCCTTTAACATATGAGGTGCTTAACTTGCTTTTTCCATAAACCTTGTTTGCATTAATTAATTTCACATTGTCCTCTTCTTTGGGATTAACTCAAATTTCACTGTGTGCATATAATACCTTTATGTTACAAAGTGAATATTGCATGGTTTTGACTGAAATGTAGGTGTATCTCTTCCCTAGGCCATCTGCATAGGATAATGTTTCTTTAACAGAACAAATCACAAAAAGACTGTAGCTACTGTTCTTACCAAATATGTTAAAAAAGAGGCTCAGTGGGTAAAAACAAGGTATTTGTGAGAGACTATGTGCTTTGGTTTCAGAAAGAAAAAAAAATTGTGCTACATTGACTGGCTCTTTAATTCGGATTACCAATGATAATGCAGAGTCTACTGCTAAAGAAAGGTAGGATGCAGAAGCAGAAACATTAGTGCTAATCTGCTGCAGAAGGACAAGATAAAACAGCACAGCTCTCATACATCACTAAGAGAGAAGCTGATTGCGACTTGACCATGTGCCTAAGTGGTCACATCAGCAACAAGAACGGAGCATGGATAAAAAACCTAAAATGTACCCTTAGGGCTACTTGCTGTGCAGGACCTATAATAACACATCAATGTAAGTTTAAGATTTCTTTATTTTTGTTGCCTTCTGTTGTAGTCGTGGTTGTTTACAAGGTTATGTTTATATTTTTGCATAGATTTAGAGGAAATATAATGGACCTAAGTATAATACTAAGCAGATAATAGTTTGATACTGTTTATGTCTGTGAATAATAATGTGCTTTATTGCTGTGTGTCTCAACATCGTTCTTTCTTTGAAGATGTTTTAATTTTTAAACCTAACAATCATACCTCAGAAATTGGGTAAGATTTTGGGAGAGATGATCATGAGATCTCTCTTCTTTTCTGTCATCTTATACTTCAAAATGATTTGAAAGACAATGCTACAAATATATATATTTATATTACTTCTACTATGAGAATTTCTGCATTTTTTAAAATTCTTTCTGTTAAGAAAAATGCTCATTGAGAGTGATTTCTCTGGACTTTTTATCCCTGAATTAAGTGCAGATGGTAATTTTCCTACAATTCTTAA
This sequence comes from Lathamus discolor, assembly GCF_037157495.1. Classification (NCBI taxonomy): domain Eukaryota; kingdom Metazoa; phylum Chordata; class Aves; order Psittaciformes; family Psittacidae; genus Lathamus; species Lathamus discolor. The sequence continues at coordinate 88,040,311 of NC_088886.1, read as the reverse complement.
AATTTGTGCAATTGTTTAATATCACTTAAGCATCTGCAAAAAGGGAGGGCAGGGATAAGATGGAAACTGAATAAGCATTGATTGCTAGTCTGAAAATTTAATTTTAAAAGTTTTTGCAGTATATCTGATTTCAGTTCATTTTTTACCAAATTAGATTATCATATTTAAATTGAAGCTACTATGCATCAAACTAATGTGTGAAACTATCCTGGATAGCCACATTTCCTGCTGTATCAGACTGTAAAGATGTTGTTGATTGTAGCTACCCAGGAATACCCTAATTGTAGAATTCAGAGCAGCATGTTTAAATAATGCATGGGAAAATAAGAAGATGGAATTTTACTGTTCAGATGTTAGTGATGCTTTGTTCAAAGAGAGAAATGTACAGTGAAATCTCTTGATGTGGAATCTCAGGCTTTCTCTCGTGGCTTTAGGGAAGGAGGCAGGGAAAGCCAAGACAGGTCTTGCTGTGCAGTCTGAAAGAGGGAAATTTGGAAGCACTTCTAAAAACAAACAAACATTTAAACCACCAGTAACACTTTATTTACATATTTCTAAGGAAATAATTTGCTTCAAGCAAAGAAATATATGAAATATGAAAAAGGAGTGAAGGATGCTTCAGTGATAGGAACTTGATAAAGTATAAAGATACAGAAGAACATCCATTAATTTTATAGTGTTGTAGCTGTGGCCAAATATAATAATGGGGGGCTTAGAAAGAGAAATAGTCTGTGTGTGTTTAGCCTACAAATATTTTTATTTGTGGCAACTGAAAAATGTAGAGAGAGTTATATGGCTATTGTCCCATTCACAGAGCTGAAATACTGATAATGTGGGCCAGTTTCAGTTCTTGAGATACAGATATTTTGTGTAGGTCTTAGCAAAAACAAAAGTTATGGTTTATTTATTCATAGTTGCAACTTTACTACAAGAATGATAGATGGGCGTGAAGAAAGGGGAAGGTAAGGCTTTATGGCAAAAAGAATGCTTATTCTTCCCAACAAAATAAATAACCAACCTGCCAAGGCAGATGAAACATGGATCAAGTGGAGAGTTTGTTTTGTACAAAATACGCATATACATGATCACGCAGGCTCCTGGTTGTTCTTGTCCTGTGAAGCTGAGGACCCACTGGGAACCCAAAGCTTTAACATTCTGACTTAAAAAATAATAAACACAAAAATAGTGGAAAGCTGTGTGGTAATAGGAAGCAAAGAGGATTGGTGGTTTCTTTGACCTTGTTACTTCTGTTCCTATATACCCATGTGGTATTAAGTTGTAAACTTCATGGCAAAGATTCCTGTATTTTTTGTCCTATATAATAGTCTCCTTTCGCATGTGACTCGGTAATATAATCAATCTGGCTCCTCTTAATGGAGTTGGGCTTCTGTTGGTAAAATAAAGACATCTTCTTTTTCTTCTTTTTACCCTGTGATCTGTGTTCATTGGAGCAGCAAGAGATTATGCTGATTTACAAAGATGAGTAATAAGTAGTTTTCCTGTTCTTGTAACTGGACACAATTTGTAAAGATTCCTACCAAAGTTATTTTGAACAGATAAAAGTGGAATGTCTGCTAAGATAGTCTGAAATTGTGTTCATATTGTGATCTCAGACATTTGCCTCTGTGTTTCTGTGGAGTTTCATAATGCAGTCACACTTAAATTATATGCTAAATGAATTGCATTACATATGACAGAACTGGACTTAGGTTACTGCATATTTTAAGTTTCTTTTCTGGTTGAAGAGAAAAAGTTTATTGAGTGTCTTTTGTAAGCTGAATTTGATCTTGGATGCAGTTTCCACTAGTCAAACCAAGGCACATCCCCTAGAGTGAAATTTTGATTTAACTGTTTATTATGCTGAATGCTTCACTGTTTACCTGTAAGCTCTTTAACTAGACTCCAACCTGGTCCTCATTTCCACCTTCAGTTTTAGTCAATAAATTTATGCTAAGTATACCTTCTTGTACTCTGGAGAAAAACTTGCTAATGGACACTAATCCCTGCACTTTCAGAGCTGCAGGGGGCTCACTAATGCCAATTGCCGTATATTGAATTTGCTTCTAGCTACAATATTCAGGCAAGCAACATACAAAATATTCTTGCTCCCATTGAGTTTAATGGCTCCTATTAATCAAGGTTACCAAGGCATGGCCTGAAACCTTAAAGCAGCATAATCCCTGTGATAGTATCTCACACAAGCAAAAAGGTTGCTCTGAGAAAATTGCCAGAATATAATCATAGGGGTTCAAACTGTTTTGATTAAATATCATGTTTTCTAGTTCTCTGTCTATAAAACAGCACAACTTCCACTTGAAGTTGAAAGTCTGACCTCTGCTGTCTCTGTGGTGATCGCAAAAGGAAACACCATTTCCCTGAGGAAAGGCCCTTCAACTTCTGTGGTACTGCTGTATTGCTGCAATGAGTATGTTGTGTTCCCATCCTGAAGCTTGCAGGTTCTGCTGGCCAGGACAAGGAGTGACATAGCTTTCCTTCTTCCTGCTTCTTGTTCTTTCTGGGCTCTAGTTGCTTCTGATGAAAGGAGACACCATTTCACAACTATCCCAAGAGGCCCAAGAGCTCTTTGAAGTACACAGGAAAAGCTCCTATCTTGCTTTATGCATGCAGGCCTAAGAGCTTTCTTGGAAAGATGAACTTGTGGAAGAGATTTCTTCTACAAGTTTAATAATGACTAATCCAATACTCCATAGCACAACCACCTTTGGGTATAAAATGTTAACTCGCAAGCTGCAGTGTATAAAGCAACTACATATCAACTCATGTACTTTCATAGCATGGAAAGGGCAAGAGAATTTACATGCAAGTTGACTATAAAAGAAATACTACCAATTACAGATTACAAGAAGAACAAACTATTTTGTACCTCAATTGGGTCCTCTAACCAAATACTGGAACCAGATCTAACAACTTGGAACCATTTAAAAACTATAAGCTATTATGGATGATTATACCTGGAAACAGATTTCCTTGGTATCTCTCCTTCTAGCTTTCAGATAGCCTTCCCAGCTCTTCTAAATGCTGTTTCTGTAGTGGATTTCTTCCAGAACATAGTGAACTGCAGGGTATCGGACTCTGCTGGGGCACAAACAGCAATGATCTCAAACAGGTAGCTCCTAAGGACAACCACTTGTCTGATCTTTCAGTCTTGTTTAAGGGAGACTTACAATGAAATCATGTTCCAAAAGGGAGTCATGCAAACCGATGTCTATAACTCTATTCAGTGAAAATCGTAGACTCCTAGTTAGGGTGACAATGCCTCATGAAGTTTTGTGAAGCTTTTAACAGTTTTCGTTACCTCCCTGTTATTATCCTGGAAAGTAAATAGTTACATATTGGATAACCATATGGATGATGTGTTAGTGTATTTTAAGAAGATTGCTCAGATGGCTCAGAGCCCATAATGGCAATGCCAGGATTTTTATGTTCTGAAAATCTAAACAAATAACTGAAAGATGGAGAGAGCAATCATTGAAAGGAAGAGTGCACAATAAAATGTAGAATTCACCTTTAGCATCGGTGACAGAGATCAAGGCCGTGGGACAAGTATAGTGTGTCTTCTCATATTGTGCACTTGGACGAAGTCCCAGTTAGCTTTCCAGTTTGCGCTGGGGGAGCAGTATGGGTGGTTTGTTCCTTGTTTCCAGTCACAGCACTAGGCTGCCTTTTTAATACTCTTTTTAAAACTCCATGTGCCTGCTTTTTTTTTTTTTTTTTTTTTATTTCCTCAGTGGCTTCAGCTGAACTTCCCAGCAGGAGTGAAGGCCCAGATTTCACTTTTCACAAGTCCATACAAACCCCATTTCCCAACTTACCTACTTACCGTAACAACTTCTTGTGATAAGACCATTGAATAACCTGGCATTATTTTCCTTGGGGGGATGATGAATGATGGGAGGAAGAAAGGAGGCGGAAAGAAAGGTGTGAGGAATAACGCAGGGAAAATTGTTGAGGGGACTAATTCCTTCAGGGAGGTGTCTGTCACCATTTTTTATTTGGTGCTTGAACACTGCTTATACAACATACATGTATATTTTCTGTCTGTCTGAAAAAGGACCCTGTAATCCAAGTCCACTTACTGCACTGTAAATGTAACCTCACTGAAGGAAAGGAACTGTTTGAAACACTGACACTTTCATATTTTAGAGTCAGGATTTGTCATAATCTGTAAAGCACATAATTCTTAGAAGGCTTCAGATGTTTTAAACCCTGGCAGATTTTCATCCAGCAAAGAGATTTGAGAAATACCCCGGTAGCAAGCCTTCTCTCAGATGAGACCGAGTGGGCTGTTTTATATCAGGAGCTGCATTTCCTACTTTGCTTCCTCAGCCAGAAATTCTCTTGCCAGAACCTGTCATTTCAGCTTTTATCTGTTTTTGAGGGGAAGGAAGTTAACCATCCCAGTAACATCACCATCACTACAACAGAATACCTGCAGACAGTGAAAGGCTATGGAAAACTGGTAATTACGCACCAATGCATGATTTCCCTAAGCCATGATAAGCAGTGCTAAAATTGCCTGCTCCATTTTACAGTGGGGAGGTACTTCAGTACAGATCTATGTCTTTAACATTAATCTGTGGACAATTCTGAAACAACAGGCTGGCAAATATGTTTGGCTCATGTCTGTTACTGCTTCTGCTGCATTGCTAAGTATACAATTAACTGTTACAGCCAGTACCATGTTCTGATACTGGATCTGTGTCTTTGAAGGAACACGCAAGCACAGGTTAGACTTTCTATGAGCTTAAAAGAGTAAATCTAATACTGAAAATTTCCATGTTTGACTACAGGAATCAAAAGTTTGTCCTCTCTGATCTAGGTATGTATGCACAGACATATAGGCTTCAGTAGGAAAGCATTTGATAGTAGGTATGCATTTGACGGAGAATTTGACCAAGAGTGGTTGATAACCAAGCAAGCAAGCTGAACGTTTAAACACACATGAGACAGCCTATTTTTTATACCAGGTGCTAACAGTGTTTCTGATGACTGAGTTTATTACTGTATGGGTAGGCTATATGTTAGTAGAGAGTATATGAATGTAAGTGTGGAGCTAAGACTGCTGAGAGTTACTGCATTGTCTCAGCAGTCAGAGAGACCTTGCTCAGTTTCATTTGTTGCTAGTCATGTTAAGAATTACTGCTGTGGTGAATGGCAACATTCCAGATTACATCTCGGTCAAATGAATTATTCTTCAGAGCAGTGCTTTTCTGGGGAAGGGAATATCCAGGGTCCAGATATGAAGGGTCTTCTGCAGTTTTGGTGAGCTCACCTGAGAAGTCAGTACTTCATGCAAGTGTAACTGCTGAAAGTCTGTGATGTATTCGCTGTCTAAGCCAATAGGCAGTCAGTGGATGCTTGCAAAGGGAGCTTTTTAGGTGAGCAATAAAAAAGCATAACTGAGGAGAGACTGTGGCAGGGATTAAAGTAACGTATGGTGTATCACATCTATGTATCGCCTTTAAAAAAATAAAGTCTGTAGTGTGCTAATAACTTCATGGCGAGGATGATTAAAATGTTTATTATCTTTGTTGTACATGCATTGTAGCCAATTTTGAAAGTACTTAGCACCTCTGAAAGATTTTGTCTCATTATACAGCAGTGGTGATAGTAGTGGTAGTGGTGTGGGGTGTAGCAAAACAAGGAAGTTGAACACGGGTGGAGCACAGACATTCTGAAGGAGCTGGAGCACTGGACTAACAAACAGCTGTTATATCTCTTCAAATATACAGAGAGCAAGCGATCAAAAATGCAAACCTGCTTGTGTTCTTTGTTATCGGAAAGCATTTGTTGCCGTTGCACACAGTTTTGAAGGCTTTTTACCCCAATACTACTTTTCACCCCAGTATGCTCTCCCTAATTCACTGTATTTTTACTCACGTATGTATGTAAACTCCTCTGAATAATCTAAGCACAAAAATCCTGCAGAGAAAGGATTTTATAAAAAAAGCTGGATGTTAATGCTCCAAAAGAGACCAGAGTATCTCCTGGGATTAGTGAGTAGGTGGGAGGAGTTGATTGCCTCAGGCATAACCCAGGGCCATTAATTCAAGCTAGTCATTAATCCCCCTGTAATGCCTTGTGCTGATGCTACAGTTCCTGTTATACCACAGAAAGCTGACTGACCTATAGAATTTGATGGGCTATGTTATTCATATAGTGATTGCTTATATTCCCAAATGCTCACCACTGTAGTGTTAGAGAGAGTTTCAGTTTGTAAGCCTCATGTCTTTCCAGAGAGTTAATGCTTAGTTTGCTACTCACAGGAAGCCCACGACAATGTTATTAGTATTCCATTCTGCCTGAGCCTTTAAATAAATCTTGAAAATGTTATAGCCTGTACAAGGTATGCTGCATGTAGTGAGTCCTGGGAAAGCAAAATTCATACCAGTACTTTGTAAAGATAATTAGAATACATTTTTTCATATCTAGAGAAAAAGAAAAATGGGCATGTGGTTCCTTTACTCTGTGGTTGCCACATAAGGCAAAGTGGGGCCTAAGTTGTATTTATTTTAGGGTTTTATTTGATTGTTTTTTTGTTTTTTTTTTAAGTCCACAAATTTTAATGACTTTATTTCAATACCCAAAGAAATAGTAATAAAGGATGGGCCACTTATAAACCATTTAGAAGCAACTGCCATCACATGCCCTTTACATGTATACGCTTGTACTCAGCAGTACACAGTAAAAACGTTGCTGGGCAGATCTTAAAGTGCAGGAGGAAAAAGTTCGAGAGCAAGAAACAACCCCCAGCTTAGTAGATCATGTGAACACACATGACTCTAAGCACCAGAGTTTAGGTAGCAAATAGCTGCTATGAGAATTTCCAGAATGCTAGACTTGTGTGTCTGTTTAAATTGTCCTAAAATGATTTTGCTCAAGAGGAAAATCATTAATCTGACCTTTATGTAGAGTCTTTCTTTGTCGGGGATCCCAAAGTGTTTTACAGATGCAGAGATTTAGTACTGACATGCACATGTCAGTGGGAAAATTAACAGACTGACTGCACCATGGTTGCACAGAACTTTGGCAATGCAGGAACATGACTACAGATGGGCTTCACTACTACATTCCCCAGAAGACCATACAGCAATACTGCGTAGCAGCTCAGGTCGGGAAGTGTGGGATACTTTACTCAGCTGAAAACGTAGGTGAGTTAACAACAGTACGCTGTAAGAAAACAATGGTACTAGACTGCTTTAAAAAGAGAAGAAGAAGCAGCTGAGCTCTCTATAATTAGCACTTGTGGTGAGCCATAGATTGTATTGCTGAAATGTGAAATTCCAACATTTCACTGATTCCAAGAAAGAGGGTATGAGGTTGTTTGAGGGTTGGTTTAGGGTAAATAACCACTTCCTACAGTGCTGTCTGTGTTCATTATTTACTCAGCTGGGCCTTGTTTAGTTTATGAATTCAAAATTGATCACAGCAGAATGTTTTGGCATATTAGAGGAGGCTTAGGATATTCAGAATGTCCTAAAATGTCCATACTAAAAAAGTCTGAAACTTATAGACTATATTCACAGGAGAAATTGTACTTAAAGTTTAGCTACAGCAGTACAGTAGAAGGTTGGTATATGGATTTTTTTTCTCCCCTCCTTATATTCGAAATCTCATTGATCCTTGTTCCCATCTCATACACACAGAGGGAAAAGAGCCTAGAACGAATGCACTTTCATTTTAGATAGATGAGTTGAAATTCTTTTCCATTCGGTTCTGACCTTTCAGCATCTATCCCTGAAAACCAGTGTTTTCAGAATGGGTGTTTTTCAAATGCTTTATGGCATTCATTTTCCTTCCTCTGGCTTTACTGTTGTAGTTTGGCTTGCTGCTGTGCAGGAGGAGGAGAGATTAAGGAGAAAGGAGATGGTAACCTTCTTACTGCCCATTCTCCCCCTTTCTACTAGCTCAAAATAAGAAGAGGGGTAGGGGAGAGAAAGAGGAGAGGAGAAAAAAGTGAGAAAGGGAGGAAACCTTTGCCCTCTGGGGTCATTGTGAGGCAAACCTGCATCCATTCACCCATGTGAGAATCACTGTAATGTAAATTGGACCATTTTAGTGCATAATGAGGATTTACTCTCCTACAATGGGGGACTTAGCTAATAAAGTCTTAATTTCATTTCTCTCTGTCCCAAGAATTTAAAAACTGAAAAAGTTAAATGATGAATTGATGAAGCAAACTAGTCCCTTAGTGACTGCATGTACCAGGTGAATCAGGGGAGCTGGCTGAGGTGATGCTGCTGATGTTCCACAAGGGAGTGGGTGAGGCTTTATGAAATACTCCCTATTGGCTTGTGCAGTCCTGCAAAAACCCACGGGGACTGTGCTAAGTGGCAGTGTATTCTTGTGGAATTAGGGGGTTGTGTCTTTATTCCAGAAACCTGAAGGTAGTTTCCTCTGTTATGATTCTTTCTCTTATCAGATCCCCTTTCTGTCAGCTTTGATCACCTGTGGAGTCTGGAGAATTCCAGACTTGTTTTTCAAAGGTTGTTCTATAGATAGGAGTGTATGAAGGGAGGGTGTATGGAGCTCTGTGCAGACCTCAGCAGAATTTAATGAGTGTTGGACCCAAATGGAGGTCTGCAGTACTGGTATAGGGTAAATTGGAATTCACTGTGCTAAACCATCCAAAGATAGTAGTGACTTCCTGCTCCCTGTCTAAAATGTTCCAGAGAGGGAGGAGCAATCCTTGTGTGCTGTTTCCAAAAAGACATGTCACAGCAGTTTGGTGCTTACTTACTGCTATTTGAATTTATCTGGTTTGAGTTTCCTTTTTCTTTGAAAGGACTTTTTCCCAAATATTTTTAAACTTCCTTCCTGATGTTTGTCTTTTTTCCAGATTCCAAAATTAGAGCAAGTCACATTTCCTCATGGAACTTCTGCTGCAAGGAGGCATTGAGCTTTTGCAGCCCTAGTCTGAAGGTGCCTGCTCCAGTGGATGACCTGCTCTGTCATGCACAGCTATCCCAAAACAATCGGACAATGGCAAACTTTAAAAATTAATACATGTCCTGATTACTGTCCCATCCCCCTCAGCTTGTGCTTTCTGACTCTTGCTTCATGTTGCTGAGTCCTATTTGTTGGAGGTGCTACTTAATCCATGACTTGCCTGCTGCATTCGCGTTTGACCTGTTAACTGTTAAAGCAAAAAAGTTATTTTAAGATTGGGCTTGTCAAAGAGACCTTACCTCCTCCCTTCAAAGTCCTCTGATGATTAATATTTGATTAAAATGTGGTTGCAGCATTAAAATGGGTGCCCTGTGTCTTTTGTAAATGAACGACTAGCAAACCTGTGGATTGTCTTGTTCTCCGTTGGCAAATTATGCAGTGAATGTTTCAAGGGGAATTGCAGGGGAGGGTGAGGAGTTAGTTAACTAAATAATTTCAGATAAATTCAGATAAATTAATTACTACTTTTATTCCTAGATGTAGTCTGAAGATGTCTAAATCCCCAGATCCATCCAAAGATTCAGTTTTAGTTTTGTCTCTGGAAATGAGAAAGAGGACATGCTCTAAAACATGGGGTAGAAGCCCAGGTCCCAGCTCTCATAGTCCCACATCAAAACCAGAAGGTTAGGTTTGTGGTCATTATAGCAGTGGCTTACGCATATGACCTGTGCAGCAGCTGCACCGTTCTTCTTGCCTTCTGTTTGCTTGCTGCTTTCTTAACTCCAGTGACTGGCTGCTGATGAAATCTGCTCTCGAAAGGGCTTGGAGATCAAATGCCTGTCCATTTTAATACTCTGATGGATCATAAGGACAGCCAAATCTTTAGATATGAACATATGCTTTACGGAAGACTTTAGGACAGTCAGTACAGAGAGGGAAAATAATGGGCAAGCAGATTTATTATACAGTTACGTAAATACACCAGTGGAACTCATAAGTCTACTGGAAAATACTGTAGAATGGGGTATCAGGACAAGGAAAGAAGCATAGATTGAATCTGTTTAGTTTTGAGTTTGAAAGTCTTCATAGCACTTTGTAAATAGAAGAGACTGTCCTAGTCGATTTTGTCGTGGTTTAAGCTGTGGAGTTTGATGTTGCTATCTTTGCTTCTGTAAGTGATGTAACATGAGAACTAAGATAAGACACAAAGGGCTCCTGCAAAGGTCTTTGACTGATTTTGTTTTCTCAGTAGTTGGCTCTTGCATTCTTAGAACAGCAGAAAGTATTCTAAAATGAAAGAACAAAACCTGAAAGGCAGCTGTTATTTCCAAAGTACTCTCTTTCAAACCAGAAAGCTTGGTAGAAGTGAGATATTTGGGCAACCTCTAGTGCCTAGATTTTCCCTGTCCTGTGAACAGGACAAGGAGTACTGGTGCCAGGTAGAGATTTTGTTTTTACATGCTCCATGATCTGGAAGGCAGATGATTGGGTTAGAGACAAGGAGACATGCATGCAAATTCAGGGAGGACAAGAGTCAACTGTTGTTTTAGCTTTTCTTTCAGTGGAGAAAGGGCCATTATTTTTAATGAGAAGAAAGATTATATAAATAGATCTTGAGTCGCCTTCATATTACATTTTTATTTTCTGGCTGATGTTAATTAAATTGCTTCAGTGAGGTGCTCTGAAACGCAGTATGGAGTGGAATATATGCAGTATATACATATGTGTTCATCTCTCTTTCCTTTGAAAGACTGCCACAATGTTACGTATAAGATATAAAACCAACTTACTGAAACATTGGAAAGCAAAACCAAATGCTCTGTTGCCTTTTTAAAGTTTTATTCTGTTCTTTGGTTATTTTTGTAAATGGCTAACTGGTCTTGTGCAGAAAAATGTATCTGTTTTCTGAGGTTACAAAGAGGCAGGTGTTGTCTTAAGATTTGCCTTGCTCATTTCTGGCTATTCTTGCTCAGCTCTGCAGCAATTTCTTAAAGACCCAAAGCTGTTCGCTGATCCATGTTCACAGTAGGGTTGTCTCCCCAGTCTTTGCAGACCTGGCCAAGAAGATGACATGCTGGGCACAGAAGTAGGAGCCAGTGGCTCTACTAGGCCATTGTTGAGTTAAATACTTTGTATTGTGAAACCATGGCCGTTGTCTGGGGGCTGCATAAGAATGTGTGAAGGGGTTGGATGTAATCTGGATTTGCTCTGGTTCTTTGGAAAGGGAATTCAGGGAAAAGAGATTTACAGACATTATAATGTCTGTAAGTGTTACAAGAGTACCATTGTGCGTTGCCTCTTGATGTCATCAGTGTCTTTTACAGAGTTTTAAGGCTGCGAATAAAGGCAATTAGATGCTGATGAAGAATAGACTGCAGAAGGGAGGGAAGAGGGTGCAAGAGGGTTAAAAGAGGGCAGTATTGAATAGCTGCAGCCATTACTGACTTGAACTCCTTGAATAGTACATTAGGGTTTATCTGAATGAAAGCTTAGCATCTGAGACCTTTGTTGAAGTAGGCCTTTTTTCATATTATGTTTGGGGGAAAAGAACATTTCCAAAACTGTTTTGTGACAATTTTTATTTAGAGTTTCAAGGTTAAAAAAAGGTGCAGCTGCCATGACTTCTATAGCTGATAGAAAAGTCTCAGTGGGTTCATTCCAGGTGCACTCCTCTCTTAGGACTCCCTGATTTTAGCCAGTAGCTTTGGTTTTACTTATATTGGTAATTTCTCTCACCTCTTAAGAGGACACTGAAGAGCCAGGAATGGGTTTTCCAGTGATCTGAAAGATATATTTTGAAACATCAGAGGAAGGTTTTGAATCTGGGCTGACCTTATGTTGGATTGCAATGACCCAAACACAATAGACTGGCTGTTACCATCTTTGTAGGGCTGCTCCTCCTGGAAATTTCTAGGGTTGGACATATGCCCTGGTAATGAGACATATGCAGTAGCAACACATTGTTTTTAACATTAACAATTTGAACTCAGTATCAGCTGTATGTATCATGTACCCTTGTAATTGAAATTGTGATGGTGTGCAACAACAGCAATAGCTCAGTGAAAATGTATTTAGAAAAACATGCATGTGGTAGATTAAATTATCAGTCTAACCAAACAGGTATGTTGTGCTGAATTTGGGCAGAATGTATTCCTGGGAGGAATATATAGTTCCTGTAATGCTGCTGGACAAGAAATCTTTTTAGTTATAATGGAATTGTATTTAAAATTCCCACTGACCTTTTACAGCAGGTCCTGGCCATCCTCTCTGCAGAATGCTTCTGAAATGTAGTTTATCATAATAGAATTTCTCTAGTTTCCCCCCAGCTTACTCACAACGGGAAAAGGTTTTCCAGATAGCCAGGAGAGCCTTGTCAATCCCTAGTTACCCTTGCACCCAAGCTCCAGTTTTTGTGGCAGCTTGCTTGCTTACCCTTAGCCATATTCATCTCCTGGGAAGACTATGCTGATTTGCCAGACTGGAGTTGCCTGGAACAGCCAATATAACGCTAGTTAGGGCTACTGTTTTCGGAAGCTGCCTCTGACATTAAAAGAAACAGAATTGGCCCAGTGCTTACCACTTTGGAGAAGCCATCCTCTTTGGAAAAAGCATTTTAATTCTGAATAAAACATTGGGCTGGCTTTTAGCTCATGAATAGCGCTTTATTCCACCTCAATAAATATCAGTACCGACAAGTAACCACATCATGTCATGGCGTTACGTAAGTGCATGGCAACATTCCAAGTTAATTTTGTCTATTATTTCCACAGCTGTGTGGGATAGGTTTTTGAAGGCTTTTGGTTTCTAGTTTGATGGTGCTTTTGCAGATAGGGGCTGTAAAACAACCTGACAGTTATCCAGGCTTCATGGGCTAGTTTGGGCTTCAGACACAAACAGTATCTCAGGTTCTTCCTTCGTGGATCCTCCTGAGGAGTTTGCTTCTTCGTGGAGCACATGGCAGTTGAGTGTTGACAGAAAACTGAAGAGTTAGGATTTTATGGAAAGATCTGGAAAACAACATCACTTTATTAATAGGGTAAGTTCAAGCAATTAAAAGGCACTGGAAGACAAATGCCCTCTCATCCTACTTGTGCTTTTCAGAGCCCGAGAGGATAAGGTGTATACCAGTGTGCAACCAGGGAAACAAGTTCTCTTCTTGCCTCACTGGGCCTCTGATTCAGGCAGCCAGCTGCCTGAAGAATGAAGCTTCTAATACTGCTGTAAGATTACTCCTGGCACAGTCCCAACCGGCAGTTGGATGCCCTTGTCGTGTGCTGTCATTGCAAAGGTGAACTTCTTCGTCATGGGTCCCCTTTTAAGATTGTATTTGAATAGAGGGTCATCTTCAGTTATTAACCCTCATACTGGAGTTGGAGGCTTGATAAAGATAAGAGTTCATAACCTCACATGGAAGCTGTCTAAGTTGTAATATGCTGCTTGCGGGATTGTTAAGAGGGTCAGCGCTTAGGTAACTCTGTCTCTGAATGCTTAAATATCTTAAAATTCTGTCTCTGAGGTCACTGAATGTCAGTGGTGTGTAGTTTCTGAAGTGCCTAAGTCATTGCTATAAATGGAGCATGGTTGCTTAAGTCATTCTGTTGCTTTGGGATATTTTGTACCTCCAGCTTGTTTGCCAGTTAAATAGGGAAGGTTATTTGTTGCAGATGCTTTGTGTAGGCTATCACTCAAAGTATTAACATTAGGAAGTGTAGACTCCTGCCAGATTTCTCTTGACATTTTTTATTGTCAAGAGAAAAGCAGATTGAGGTTCATCATTTAGTGTTTGATGGAAGGCCCTCTCTATCTCAGTGTTCTGTTTTTATACAGCAATCAAATCCCACATACTGTACTATATTCTGCCAGGAAATCTGCTAACCTTTCATATGATATGTAATAGGTTTTATAGCCAGTGCTGTAAAGCCATTTTCCATACACCAGGATTTTCAGCTATTTTTTTCTGCTGCCTTGGTAAGATTTGCAATGGTTCTTTCTACAGTGCCAGATGTTGTACATAAAACAGGAAATTATATGCTGTTCTCTTGCTTATTGAGCAGAGAGAAGAATCTACTTTTAAAACCTAGCTGTGAGAGGTTGCTAGAAATGCCAAGTTTAAAGAGACAGATCGAGTATGTGAGATAAGAAGGCAAGACAAAACTTGCCTGAATGTGATGATGAATGCTAAATCTCGAAACACAGTTGATGTACTGACATTAAAGGGAATGTACTGAATGCGTAATCATTGTGGATATATGCATAGGGTTTTGTATTGTAAGATAATCAGATGAGTAGTTCTTTGTACATACATTTACTGAAACTGATGGAATCTCAGGAGAGATCTGATGATCTCTGTTTAAAGAGATATCAGCCCGATTATGTACTGCAGTGTTTGTTCCTGAAGGAATGCAATGTCAGAATGATTTTATTTTGGTTAGCAGCTGGGATCATTAATCTACAGATATTGAAGTGTTTTACAAGTATTAAATACTTAATTCAATAGCATTCTAGTGGGCCGTGTTCACAGAGATGGTGATGCATTGTTTATAGGGTTCCTCATGAATAACCTGGTGCCCAACTGGTCATGCCTGGCCTGCAGGTTCTTTTTGCTTGGCCTATGGCTTTTTCCTGTTGGGTAGCGGGCAGCGAGCAGCTGTCTGGCCACCATGATGCATAAAAGCCAAGTGCCTCCTGCTGCCCTTCAGGCTGTTTCAGTGACTGCAAACTGAACTCTGCCAAGTGTCCATGCAGAATGAAAGCATGACCTGGACTGTATGACAAGGGGTCACCACAAAACTGGCCTCTGGATGCTGTAAGTGCAGAGGTTTGACCATTCTGCCACAAGGCATGAGAAGAGAACTGTAAAGGAACATATCAAACGTAGTACTAATTCTCATTAGTAAGTAACACCTAACATGTGCACTGAGAATTACAGTTCCAAGGGGATACAACTTTTATCTTTCAGAAACTTCGGAAACATACTGATAAATTCAGAGATTATTTGGGCCAGGCTCTTTGTGACATTTTCTACTAGATAGAGCCACTTTAGGAGTTGTTCATATGCAAGTGTGTTACTGTTATTCATACTGATTAGGGCAATGGTGAGACATCTTCATAACATGTAGCTCTGTGCAAGTTAGGGAAAGGACTATCAACTTCTCTAGTGGGAATGCTGCTCCAACAAAAAAAGTGTCAACAGAGTCCAAACTCTTACTACTTTTACCTTTCATCTTCTGGTCACTTGAAACAGCTTTTCTGGCCAACATCATCTCCTTCTGCTACTAGCATACACTCTGGAAGCTTCTCCTGAATTGCATACCTGTTGCTGTAATTAACCTTATATGTGAGCATTATCTTAGTCTCTTGGAAAAAAAGTCACACTGGCATGAAATCAGTGACACGTTGGTTCTTCAGACCCTTAGTTTCTGTCGTGAGGCAGAGCAAATCGGCAGCCCTTTGCTGACAGTGCTGTTCTTGCTTGACATCTTAGTTAATTTTACATCCTCTTCTTTTTCTTTGTTTTTTTTCCACTTCTTTTTTATAAAGGCACCTTTGGACACTTCCAGCAACTTTATTTTCTAAGAGGCCAGATTTGATCCGTACTGTAGTTGACAAATGCTTCCCTATTAAGTGTTCAGGCACGAGCACTTTTTTCTCTTGTCTGGATTTTTCTCTAGTCTCTGTTTTCAAGAAGGATTAACTCTCTCTGAAGCTCGTGCTAGTGACGCCCGCTGAGCAGTGCAGTCATTCAGTAGGTCTGCAGGCCTGCATACTCTGCTCTTTCTAATCATGTCAGATTTGTAATACCTGTCAAGTTTGCTAAATTTAGGTGATACCAGTGATGTGAACACGTTACGATTTTGCCATGAGAAAACACTGCCAGGTGTTTTTCAAGACAGTGGCAAGAGATGTCATACCTACTTCACAGAGCTTTTGCTTACTGCTTTTGGATCCGACTGTGATTTCCTAAAGTTTGGACGTGAAAATTTCTGAAATTGTTCTGAAATTATTCTGTGGCGTCAGGGCTGTGATGGGGCCTTTTAAGACCTGTGCTTACCTGTGTTCCCTGTTGGTATGGGTGTCTGCATGTGGTCATTCCCAAGGATGAAATTGCCCACTGCAGAAATGAACAGGAAGTCTCCTATGAGCTATAGGGTAGTCGAACTGTCAAACTTCATATTTCCCAGTTTGAACCAGTTTGCGTTCAAATATCAGTTATGGTTTGTGAGTGGCATACTCGGGAGTATGACGGAAATCTCCTTTGGTCTAGTCTTCAGTACTACTCAGTGGTCAGTATGCTTTCCTCACAGAAGACACGTGATCATTAGTGTTATTGGAACAGGTCAGTAAATACAAATCAGTTTTGCTATGCCAGTGAAACTGTTAATTTGTGTCAGCTAAGGGACCATTCCAATGCAGGTGTGTATCATTTGACCTCAACTCCATAGGAGTTATGCGAATAATAATCTTATATTAAAGACAGCGATTACAGTGGCTATCTCATTTAAAAGACGAGAAGATTTCCATGGAAGTCTGAGGTTTATAAAACTGAAGAGATAGTATGATGTGAAAACTGTGTTTTGTGATGCTCCCTAAACAAGCAGCTTGCAGTATGTAGGGGAATACTTCATAAATGAAAACTAATCAGTCAAATCTGTGAGGTGTATGTGTCCAGCTTCCTTATTCTGTAACACTGAATTCCCCTCAGTACTATCAAAGGAAGACAGAGCAGATAAACAGCGGTTACCATGCGAAAAAAATGAAACTTGTGTAGAAAAAATATTTTGCCTTATTTCCAATGTATTGAATTTTTATTACAATATGGCTTGCAAAACTTGTCTCTAATATGTTTTTAGAGTTGTAAGTTAACAGAAGAATTATGTGAAATAGATTTAGATGTTAACGCCGCTTTTTCTCTCTGTTAATGAAACCTTTCTTAAAGGTTGTTCTATAATTACACTTGTGGCTTGGTGGATAGTGTCTGTTCTCATATGCAAGTCATTTGATTCCTCATAACACTCAAGAAGCATGGACTTTTGCAGTGTGACTCATTCTGTAGCTTATTTTACTGAATATTCTATATAAAGACTTTCTTCGAGCGGTGAGTAGGTACACAATATCAAAGTGACAATAACAAGCTTTGTCCAACCTGCTTCTCAACAGAGAAAAGAGCCCTACAAAAATAGAGTGGAGTGTAGTTCATTGCATATTAGGTAACCCTTCAATTAAGAAGTGTTCTAACTCTAGTACCACCAGTGACCTTGTAATGTCTTCTAGAGGGACTGAAAGTCTCGTCCCAGTATAGTAATACACTTGCTTCAAGAATTAATCATTCTTGCTGTCAGAAAAAGGGCAAAGTATAGCAGATTACTTCTCAATAAAACCTGCCTCTCTTCTATCAGGAGTGCAAAAGAATGCTCACATGTATTTTTCAGCGCTGCAACGGCAGGTGATGTCAATGCATGACGAGCCAGAGCTGCCTGTTTTGGATGTGTCCACAAAACCCTGAAAGGTTGCAATTTTACGGCCATAATGAAAATGCTTAGGAGAACTGCTGATAGTAAGAATTGAAGTTGCAAAATAAGCTTGGGATATGAATATAATCACAGTCAATGAAAATGATTAAAAAGTTTTTCTGTGTGTGGAAGGACTGGAAAAACTTACTTCCTTTCCATTTCTGCTCTTTCCTGCCACCAATACTTAGCATGACTTCCATGATGTATCTACTTGATGGTGGATTATGTGTGTGGTGTTAGGAATCATACCCTTGAGGAGTTGAGTACAGGAGGTCTGGCACATTGTGAGCACGACTGTAACACAAACAACTACTAAAGTTTGTTCAGGTATGCTTTTAATGAGAAGGTTGGGAAAATTGTTAGGTACAGTTCAGTGTAAGAGAAATGGACAGAAAGACGAGTGGATGAGGTACGCTCTCCTCTCAGCTGCCACTGCACAGCCAGGGCAAGGGTTATTTACTGCATCCTCCTAGCAAGTATTTCAAAATGTCCTTGTTGAGTCTCTTTGAATTTTTAAAATGTGCTCATTTATAAGACTTAAACAATCCATTCATCTTCATTTGATGTTCTATAGGAATGATTTAAAATCATAGTGCACTAATACTGTGCACTGTAATTTTTCCTTTTCTACTGAAAACCAATTCAGTTAGCTCTATATGTAAAACCAGTGTATTTATCTAGTACTGCTGTTTGCTTTGTGTAAATATCCCTCGTAGTACACTGTTTCCAGTGGGTTTGAAACAAGAACAGGCAAACAGTTGGTGGAGCTTCCCCAGCACAGCCTGATGTATTTATTTTAATACCTTTTTGTCATCCTTTAAACAAACAAATGAAAGGTGATTCCATAAAGAAGGAGCAGGAAATACAAAGATATCTAAGAAGTGAACAATTGAAAGCAATGGACTGGAAAGATGTTGTATTTTCAAAATTAATGATCTACCGTACATCCTGGCTGTGTTAAGCCTGTTCATCTGGTGGGGTAGGTTTAGATTTCAATATGACAATGAAATTATTTTCAGCCATGTGCGAGGGAGCACCCAGAAGAAATTACTGCTTTCCCAAGTGGGATGGAAACATACAGGTTCAGAAAATTTATTCAGTTCCTAGAGAGCTTCCTATGAAATAGAACACTTTTTAAGCCAAGTATAAGTGTTAGAATATACTTTTAAAAGCCAGGCCTTTCAGGATGGTGAAGCGCATGCCACAAATATTTCACTGAGAGTATCTTTAAGCCAGTTTGACGGAAGTTGTCTCTCACTTAGAGGCCGGTACTTGGGCATTTGTGCTGACAGGTTTTGGATGCTGGGGATTGACAAATTGTTCCTGGAGGAATCTTAGTGTGGGAACTGGCTTTTCTCATTGCCCCTCAGATGTGGGATTTTTTTGCTAAATTGCTTCACACAACTGCTGTGTTGTTAACATGCATAGTATATGGCCAAGTTTAGTGGTCTGTTAGTGAGTCTTTCAGCAACCCCCGTTTTCTTTTCTCTTACAGTTCATTGCTTATAGTCTTCGATCATCATAATTTGTATAGTCTTCCCATGTAAACTTAATAGTAATAACTGATGTACTGTTCATCTCAATCTGCAGAATCTTTAAGCCTAAACTGTCCCGACTACAGCTAGATCTAAGGAGCCTCACTTCTGCCTATTGTAAAATTGCTTATCTGTTTTTAAGACCTCAAAATGTAGAACTGCTTCTCCAGTGGCAACAAGAGAGGAGAGAGTGCATTTGTTAGGCCTCCCTGTCAGCCAGTTCACATTGTCTGGTTTTTATTTCTTTTTTTCTTACAGTGTGCCCTTTTTCCTGAAGTCTCTCCACTTCCTGTGATATCTTATCTATTCTGTGGACTGCAGGAGTCCATTTAGGCTATATATTGCACTCCCCCGCTACCCTTCACCCACTACTCCCAAACACATTTTTACTTCTTATTTCTTGTCAACATTTATTTCTTTCCTAATGTTTAACTTTCTTCCTTCTTCCCATCCCTTCTTGCCTCCTTTCCTCACCATTCACTCTCATGGTGAGGTCTGAAAATGTTTCTAGTGCTGAGGTGAAATGAATAACGTTACTTTACTTTTTGCCTAAAGAGGGGATTGTGTGAGAAGCAGCCACTGCAAGACTCTGGAATGACAGAACAGCATTTGGTGTGCAGGCTGTTCTAGTCTCTGTGAGGGACTGGCAGATCAGTAAAATGTCTTTTTTTGAGAAAGTCACTTGCACTGACTCCCTTTAGAGAGAAAAACCTTGAGCTGTCCCATCCGAATAATGCTGTTGCATTGCTGGTTGTTAATGCAGTTTACCTGATCGTTAAGTTACGGCACAACTGAATCACTGTTATTAATGCTGTTTGCATTTCAGTTTGATAAAAGTCAGTAATTTCCATTCAATACATTTTGGTTTCTTCAGATAAAATGCTGTTGAACAAGTCCATCATGTTTCACAGGCCAGGTTTCACAGGCCTTTATATAGGGAGCTTCAGACTTGAGGACCATGAGATGCTGGACTGTGCATGTGGATATAAGATAGTGTAACTAGGCACTGTGTCATAAAATAACTGAAATATTCTTGTAATCTCTGGTGGGAAAGTACCACGGGCAGCATTTACTATACAGGACTGTGCAAGAATGGGACGCTGGATTTGAGCAGCTGGACCCATGAGAGATTCATGCTAGCAAGGTAATTCCAGTGGTGCCATTGCATTGACTGCTTGGCTGAGTTGGAGGCTTAGGTTAAGTGATATCAATCTGATTATGAATGATTTTCTGTGTCAGAATACACCATGGACTAGGGGGAGTGTACTATGTTCAATCATACCTTCTGAATTACAATTATTTAGTTTGTCTTTAGGTTTTCCCATCTTATTTTGTATTGTACTTGGTTTGATTTCACTGCAGTGTTACTGAGTGAGCTGCACAAACTGCTTTTAAAGCAGATCATGCTGTAATCAAAATAGCATTTTAAAAGCATTAAAGAAAGGCTAATGTTATAAGGGAAATTCCCTTGTGTGTTTGTTTATTTACACTTATGAAATATTCTCATTATTGTAAGGCACAATTGAGTAGAAACAATCACTTTGAGGAATTATCGATGAAAAGGAAGCCTTTAATATTAGAAGAGTATTGGAAGTTGATACATGCTTGTTTCTGTGAGAAGCAAAAGCACAGCATTAGACTGACCCCACTGAACTCATTAAGAGGTTTATATTGATTGTAGAGGAATTAATATATAACCCTGAGTTTCCTTACAGGTGAAAACAAATTTCTAGACCAACATACTTCTGCACTTAGAGGTTGTAAATATGAAAAGCAGAGTTACAGATCAGCTCACCATTTTGCTGCTTCTTCATTTGGTTCAAATCTCCTTGTAAAACTATATAAGGAGAGAGAAGAAGCTGTTTCTGAACAATGGAAGAAGGCACTGCTGCTCACATTGTCAACATAAGGCCAATGTGTCATTTCAGCTGCACTTAAAACTTATTTTTAGGACTTAAGTACTGTACAGATCTGGTGGTGTCCTTACAGAATTTCACTAGACAGGAGCATGAATTCAACTCACTGTCAGAGCACAGCCTGCCCTGGGAGGTTTGCAGCGTTTCTCTAACTTGGTTGTACATACCTAGTGCCACATATATTTCTTTAGATGAAGCTTTTTTCAGAACATTCATGCAAAAATATGTTGGCCATGTGTATCAGGCCTTGTGTATTTGCAAGGTGGCAATCTCAGGGTGGAATGATAACTTTATTTAGAGGCTCTTGCTGACTTCTGCCTGGTCTAGTATACACAATCCTTGCTTTGTGCTTGCTCTGCAGGTTAAGATATGTCATCAGAAACAAGACACATATGTTGCTGTGATTACAGAATTTGTCGTTGTGCCAAAGCACTTTACAAACATGAATGTCTTCCTGGTGTGACCTTTTGTCTCAGCTGAATTTCTGCTCTAGAAAATTGCTAAAGATCAGTTTAGGAAGGCACACCATATGGAAGAAATAGTGTAAGAGGCAGTCCATGGGTGCCGAGGTGAGGGGCTGAACAAAGCCAGCCTCATGCTCTATTTGCCAGTCTCATACTGCCTCTGATCTTCCTTGCACACTGTCTTCTTGCAGCACACTCAGACTGAGCTCACCTGAAAAAGCACGTATTTACTTCTCCCATCATTAAACTAGTGTATCTGAAAATAGGAGGTATGACTGCCTAAGGGTAAAAGGAAGTATTTTGTGCTCAGAACTTC
The DNA here is from genome assembly GCF_037157495.1 of Lathamus discolor. Lineage (NCBI taxonomy): Eukaryota > Metazoa > Chordata > Aves > Psittaciformes > Psittacidae > Lathamus > Lathamus discolor. Next base: position 88,018,660 of record NC_088886.1, on the reverse strand, counting down.
AGGAAATTGTTCTATGAACAGTTTTCTCTTGTGCATGACCCATGAGATGATGGCACACTTAGCCTGATCTAAGTCCCGTCAATGTAGGTTTAAAGGTTGGCTGTAGCAGTTAGAAAAACTATGTTAAAATGGTACTTTTTTTCTTAGTAGTTTTGATCTTTGTTCTCGAGACATATCTGCTGGCTTTGCTAATAAAGATGCAGGTTTACAATTGTTAGAGTCACAGAACAGTTTGAAGAGGAACAAGGTACTTGTCTGCGGCTTCCATCATTCAGAAAATTCCAGCTAAAGTGTGATTTGCTGCCTCTCTCCTACAAGTGATAATGAAAGGGGAAGAAAGGAGAGCACAGCTTTATTCTCTGATCTTGCGTTGTTTGAAGCACTGCTACTGACAGTCATCATCATCTGATTTTAAAGTGACCAAATTCAACACAGATATTACTGGGAAAAAGTAAACATGGAATTGTATAATGCTCTTTTTCAGCCACTTTTGAAAACTTGAACTTCATGTTAAAGGCAGTTAAATAGTTCTATTCTTTTTCCTGTAAATACATCCTCTATTCTATAGTTACAAAGGTGTAGTAAAAGAAAACACATGAATCAAATGGCCTGTTTGTTCTTCTTTGTACATTTTCTTTGTTCTCTTTAAGTATATGCAATCTTTCCCACCCCTCCCAACCAAGTCCTGTCTCCACCCAACTGCATTTCCTGAGTGGATTCCTCTAGGAGACAGAATCGGAGGGCTGCATGACAGCATTTCTATATTTAAATTAGATGGAGCAGAATAGGCTGTGTAATTTGTTTAATCACTGCTCATGCTCTAATTTCCTTGGATTTGATTTTTGCAGTGCAGTCTTATCTTTGGGTTTCTATCTGGTAGCCAAGTCTGCTATTTGGCATGATTTCAGGGAGCTGGGTGCATTTTTCTTTTCGACTAAATATCAAGGGGATTCTGTGATCAAGCAAGTTCTGCATACAGAGCTTTTCAAGCATGATAAATTGATTTAAGTGGGAATGTGACAGAAAAATATATGCCTCCAAAACAAAGATCAAATAGAAACTAAAGCATAGTTGATTAGAGCCATCCAGGCACATGCAGAAGATGGTAAATGGAAAAGATGCAGATTCATCCGCTATTATATAAACTGTACTGATACTGAGATCAGGATTCAGCAAATTCAGTACAGGCATTTCCTGTATTTATTTTGTCTAAATATGTCTAAATGGTACTTCACTTCTGCTATTTCAGGCCTTGTCTAGCTCATTGCAATGACTTGGTAGACTGACGTATACAAAACAGTTTCTGTTCAGTAAGTTGTGGTGAGATCTTCACATGGTTTATTTTCTGTTTTTCCACAATATGTAAAGATATATTCTCACTATTGTAGAATTATTTTTCCCCAATTTGTCTTTATCCTTTCCTTTAGAAATACCTCAATTCTTTTCTCTTACCTATACTGTGACAGTGAATATATGTATTTTGTAAATGACAAAGGCAAGTATTTAGTAATATGCAGGATACTTGATGTTCTAGAGTGAAGCACCAGCTTCAAGAAATGATTTGCTATGCAATGTGAAACAGCCATTGGTCATGTTCTTTTTGTGATATCCAGTTAATTTGCATTGACCTGAAAAGTATGGAATTTTTCTGATTGAGCTTGATTAGAAGAAATACACTTACTAATTTATAAACGTACTAAGGTGCAGTATCTGAAACCAGAATTATACCAGAGACTTCTTGTAGATCTCAGCACATACTATTGGGCAACAGCGTGTCATTTGTTTTCCCCTTTGTAACAAGATTTAGGTAATAAACAACTATGAATATGATTTCCAGTTATTGTTCTTGTGACATTCTGTAAGGGCATTAGGCACTTCTTGTTGGAAAACACTAACAGATAACAGGCAGATGATCTAGGACTTTACCTGTCTGTTCAGTGAAGAACAATATTTGGACTATCAGATCTAAAGGCAAAGATCTAGATTCTTAGACAGCAATCTCTGCTTGGTTTGGTGGGTGGAAAGGGGACTTCTTTCACATTTTCAGGCGCTCTTTCACATCTCTCCTTTTTGTTCTGGGGAAAAAAAGAAGAAACAATGCACCGTGGGAGTGATGCACCCTTCTGAGTAATGCTCACAAGGGAGATGGTTCCTTGCCAAAATGGAATGACTGGCGCAGCAAACTTAAGAGGAAGAAGAGTTGTACTGAGAGCATCAGTAATCAATTATTTATTGTCAAACTAAAATAGAGAAGCTGGCCCACATTGTCAAGCTACAGCATCTATTCCCCAGGAGAAACCATTGCAGCAGTATGGACAGCTAGTACAGGAGGTCTGCAAAACTGGGGTAACAGTCAAATAACAGCATTTAATAAAATAGTTAAGCAAGGTTTTGAAAAATGTTTGTGGAAAGGGCACCTTGATGTTTGGCCTAGGATTTCTACAACTGAAATGAATGACTCTGTGTTACTCCCAAGTCTGCAAGTAAAGCAGGCTCTCCCTTGTCACCTTCTCAGTTGCCAGTGGTAGGCAGAACAGGAGGCAGCAGAAGTGTGTCTGGTCAGAAGTGACACTGTGGACTGAGATTGTGAGAGGGTGAGAAAGAGGAGGAAGAGATGATATATTCAGGCATCTGTTGTGGTCTACAAAACCTTGCCCAATGTTACAAGACACTCACTTCCTAGGATTTGGCCACATGTGGGTTCACCTTGGCATGGGGAAGCATCAGAAGCCTGACTCGACTCCCTAGTGCTACAGACCGTCATTACCTGGGTCCCTATTACACAGCCCATCTCAGATACTCTTTGGTGACTGGAGAGCTTCTGTGCTTTGGGGTGTAGAGGAGTATGTGGTGTGGAACCTGTGTTCAAAGCTGTACCAAAGAGGGGGTAGTGAAGGAGATCTTCACTTCATCAGTCTTTCCCATTAGAATGCTGTGGTTTAGCTATGCAATGCTCATGGACAGCAAATGCCCATCTGTTTTATTCACATCTACTTGGCTTGTTTTGGAGTGTTTATATTGTTTAAATCTCTTTTTTGCTCCTTATTTTCCTTTAAACAGGTATTAGCTCTTCAATACTTGCAGTAGAAGAGAAGGGACTAACTACAAAAACATATTTTATATACCTTATATACACTAGAAAAATTTGTATGAAATTTAGAGATAGTTTGCAACAGAATTATGGTAGCTGCCTTTCTAAACATTAGCATATAGAAATGTACCAACTTATGTTCATGGAGTAGAAGAAAATCTTTTGTAGTCATGAAAACCTTCGAGACTTAACTCCAGGTAACTGCAAATAAAGTCTAAATAAAAGCATGCGAAGGAACACACTGAAAAGCTTGACAATGAGTGGCCTTAAAAACTGTTGATATGAAAATTCTCCCACGGTACCTCCCCACCAAGGCAAGCATGTGATTTTCTCCCATCACCAACTGTTCCTTGTCAGCACTCTTCTGTACTTTAGGCTATAATAGTGTCTGAAAAGGTCGTGTTAATTTTCACCACTGTGTGGATATGAGGTGGAAGGAAAAATACTGCAGGAAGTATCTGATCTTTTAGCTGTTGCATGATAGAGTTGGTAAATTGGTAGAAATCTGGAGACAAAGTGAATAGGTCACTGAGTATAGTTTTAAAACCTGCTGTCACATTGGATTTACAGAACTTGAACACTTCTGGCAACAAACAAGCTTATGATGATTTGATAACTATTGCTGTCTTTTATAAAGGAAGCTTTTCCATACTCCATACCACCAGTAGAATACATTTTCAAAAGCCTTTTGTTAATATTTAGTCTGTTAATCGTCAGGATGATTTTAAATGCCACCTAGGAATACAATTTAACTTTCTGCATTATCTTTTCATTTAGAGATGTTACAGTAACAAGATAGGTCTCACAGTCAGGATTGTGTTTTCCTCATTATCTCAGCTTCCAGAGATCTAATGCTTGAACTTCATTACACCATCTGATACTGTAAATCTTTATGCAGTTACTTAGGTGTTTCTTCACATAGTTAGGTTTCCCAACAAATAGTGTTCTCCTGATTTCTTGACAAATAAGTGTCCCTTGACATTTAATTTAGCTAATAAGCTGACACAATTTTAGGCATGAATTACAGCTTCCCTGTCAGCCCACACCCTACCGAGGTACCTTCATGGGAGACCATGTGTAGGCAGTCATAACAGCCTTCTCTCCAGATCCCAGATATACAAGTTAGTTTCATTTCTGCAGAGGTCCCCTGGAGGAGTCTGAACAACTGAACTTTCTGAGGGCATATCTTGAACTAGTACCTCTTCTGGTAATGCTGCCTGAACTCCTTCATAGGCAACACTGCTCACAGGGCTTGCTCTATTGTAAGTAGACTCATCCCATGGCATGAAGTGGGACCTCCATATGGAAGATGGCAGAGTTGAAGTCCTGGGCGGTCTGTGCTTTTGCTCCTGGTGGGCTTTGGCATCCTGAGCATGAGGTGGGGCTGAATGGGGTTAGATGCCTCCTTTAAAGTGTTATAGCAGTAATGGCTTATTCCACCTGTAGGTATTTTTGTTAAGCTAAGCCCCCAAATCTTTTGGAAATTATAAGGTGTTCTATGTTTTGTTTCATGAGAATAATAATCAGGAAAAATAGTAGATACTTAAGCAGAAGGGGAACTGGCATGCAGTGTATGATGTCTGTGGACGTGCTATAGGAAATAAAAGAGAAAGTGACTGTCTTCCTACAATTCAAGTTCCTTATCAAGGTGGATTAAATGTGGGCTAATAATGTATTCCTGGGAAAATGCTATTTAGGGAAAAAACAGAACAAAGAAATTAATATAACCTGAATGGTGAGGAAGAACAAAAGAAAAAAACCCTATAAAATTTGATTTTATCATATCTCAAATGAAACATTTCAATTTCCCATTTCTAAGTCACATTTCAAGACCAAATTCAGTAGAAGGTAGAGCAAAGTGCTTATCTACTGTTTGAATAAAACAACCACTTGTGACATGCTTTCCCTTTTTTCATTTGGCCAAACAAAATGAGTTTTTCCCTTGGTTTATGTGTGTGATTTACTAGTTGAACTGAGAAAATAATAATCTTTCACATTCTTCCTCTCACTGAGTTCCAAGCATGGGACTGGAGCAGTGTATGGAAAGTGAATGGTTTGGCAAAGAAAACAGGAGAGTTTTATCCTCAAATGAAGTTGCATTTATTCTTTGTGACTGACCAGGGATATAACATAGTTTTGCTCTTATGAGTTTTCAGCTGGATTATGGGTAAGATTTAAATAATATGTTACTAAGCTTTAGGATGTAATAGCTTGTCTAAAAATAGGATTGGATTATTAAGATTAATGTAAGCTTTGTAGCTTTTGTTATTATACATAATGCAATATGTTGTCTTTAGTGGGAGAATTAGTGATATTTGCATAACCACTTCTAAGACAAATAAATGTTAAAAGGATAATTCAAGCATTGTTAAAATCTAGCAGACAACATTTTAAAAGTAAATGCATCCAAACAGCTCCACAGAGCAAAGGATAAAACTTCTAAATTAAAATTGCACTATGAGGGAAATTTTCTGTCTCAGTTATTCTGTGTGCTTAGTTGAAACCTACATGCATTTCAGCTGGTTGGTTGCTCGCGTTCAGCTCACTGAACATCCTAAGGGCTGCATGACACATTTTATTTATACTGATCGTCAACATCCCTGTTGCACAAACTTGTTTTCTGACAGTTCCAAAAGGGAATTGTAATTGTTTACCCTTAAGAATGACAGTAATATAGTATGATTGGAAACAAAAATGTGTCATTTATTGAATGATTTGTATTTGATAAAAGGACATTCTTTGGTGGTTTTTTTTTAGCTTCTGTGAATTGAATTTCTTAAGCCCTAGACAGAGCTTTGAACTTTATCGATCATGTCACCAGCATTCACTGAAGAAAAATACTAGTTACTGACATCAGTTGCCATTATGTAGTTTACAGTGGTACAAGGGACATTATTTTTACAGTTTCTAAGTTTCATCTGCTAGTACAGTTTGTGTGTATGTGTGTACATAACATGAAGTGCTAGATTTGTGTGTTTCATAAGCTTGTAGTTTCCGAAAAGCAAACTTACTGTGGTGTTGGAATTAAACATTTAGAGTTTTTGCGCTAAATCCTGTCTATTTCAAATCTGACCCCAAAATTGTAGTGATAGATGATGCTGATGAATCCTTAGTTAACAACCTTGTCCCCATCCCTACAATAAAGTAGCTTTCTAGGTTGAGTTCAGCTGAGCAGTGTAATTTCAAATAAGCTATAAAACAGCCTTTATGGGAAGTCACACAACTGAGTATAGTATTGATTTTGTAGAAGCCTCAAAGTCATGCTTTGGGGAAGATGAAGGAGGGAACTGTTTTAGCACAACTTTTGATAAAATAAAGGCCGTGTGCACCAGTCAAGAAAGTGGACTTTGTAATATTAAGAGGAAAGACATGTCTGACTGCCTCATATTGCATGTGAGCATGTGAAGCACAAGGCAGCAGACACACAAATGTAAATACCACATAATCCATTGAATGGCTTTATACATCTGTACCTGACTTTGTGTGCCATCATTGTCTTTCAGAAATACCGACAGTATATGTCTGGACTTCTCACTCCTCCTTATGGTGTTATGGAAACTGGCTCTAACAATGACAGTAAGTATGAGAAAATAGGCATCAGATGTTAGAGAAAAAGGAAAAGAGGGGAAGATGAAAGTCCTCTGGGTTTGGCTGTTGGAATTTAAAGGTTAAATTCAATTCAGTATTGCAATTGTATTAACACTGCATATAGTAGGAAATACTTTGAAACTTGCCTAACTGCATTCCCACTGCGTACAAGTGCACATAGAGCTGTACACAGAATCTTCACTGTGGGCCAGGCCTATTGATTAAATCATACTGTATGATGTCATGTAGCATTTAGCTAGTTCTAGGTATTACATTAATTCCATGGAACACAGTCATTGGTCTTGCTAGTAAATTAAATGCAGCAAACTGGATTATATTTTCAGTTAGGATGGGCTACTCAGCTTGTTTGGGAACATAGGTTAGTTCTTGAGCAGGCAACCTGCAGTAAACATACTGCTGTCTAACCTTAATTACATAGCTAAATAGATTTGGCTACATCCTCCTCATGAGGACTTGTTAGGCTGTGGGATAGTGCTGTAAACACGAATTCAAGGGCAGCCTTTGGAACTTGTCACTTCTGTAAATGAAAGTACTTTTATTTAGTTTCCGGAGGATTATGTAGGTGCCAATCAGGGCAATATCTGATGGCTAGCAATTGTATCTGCTATGTTACATGTTCAGTGTGTTCTATTTGTGAAACCACAGCATAGCATAGCATAGCAATGCTAGTTAGAGCAAATTCAGTGTTACATTTGGCTTCCAGGTACTAAATCAAAGATAATGTTAAATGAAAAAATACAAATAATTCCTGTAAACATACTTCAAATATTAAGTTCTGAGAAAGTGCTATGTTTAGTAAGCTGTTTATAGTATTTGTACAAATTAGCTTTTTGTCTTTTTCGTGTTCACAAGAGAAAACCTTTGAACAAATCTGTTTTGCTCTTAAAGAAATCGTAGATTAATGTTTGCCTTATCAAAGTACTGAGCCCCCCAATTCCATCTTTTATTGGTAAATATCTCCACTGTTACTGAAAGAATGCACGGTACGTATTTGTTTTCTGTATTCTTCTTTCAGGAATGCCAGATAAGGACAGCATGTCAAGCGGTGCTCTTTGCCAGGTTTCTAAAAATTGCAGTAAGGTAAATCACACCTTTGATGAGGGGAGGGAGATTTGGTAATGAAAAATGCAAAAGTACAGCATGAAATGAAAAGAACCAGGTGCAAATGCAAAGCATGTGGTTGATGCATGTGAGTGCAGTATATGAATTGTAAGGATGCTTTAGACATTGTATTGTTTAACTAGAGAAAGCAACTGGTTCAGGATCAGTGTTGTTAGAAAGCATGCTGCTGACGAAGTTTGTGTCGTAATCCGATTGTCCTGTCTTTGTCGGAAAGTGCTAAGGGTAAAGAAGAAAAGCAGCACTGTGACAATACCCGTGCTTAACCAATGGATCATAAAATTGACAATTAAATCCTATTTTGAGGCTTAACCAAGTCTTAACGGGTGCACAGGCATTGTTCTGGCCTGTTGCTCAGGGTGAATTTTCTCCTGTGTTCACAGGGTAGCTTTATGCCTCAGCAAGTTTGCTGATGACACAAAACTGGGAGGAGTGGCTGACACACCAGAGGACTGTGCTGCCATTCAGCGAGACCTGGACAGGCTGGAGAGTTGGGCGGGGAGAAACTTGATGAAATTTAACAAGGGCAAGTGTAGAGTCTTGCATCTGGGGAAGAACAACCCCATGTACCAGTACAGGTTGGGGGTTGACCTGCTGGAAAGTAGTGAAGGGGAAAGGGACCTGGGGGTCCTGGTGGATAGGAGGATGACCATGAGCCAGCAATGTGCTCTTGTGGCCAAGAAGGCAAATGGCATCTTAGGGTGCATTAGAAAGGGAGTGGTTAGTAGGTCAAGAGAGGTTCTCCTCCCCCTCTACTCAGCCTTGGTGAGGCCGCATCTGGAATATTGCGTCCAGTTCTGGGCCCCTCTGTTCAAGAAGGACAGGGAATTGCTTGAAGGAGTCCAGCGCAGAGCCACAAAGATGATTAAGGGAGTGGAACATCTCCCTTATGAGGAGAGGCTGAGGGAGCTGGGTCTCTTTAGCTTGGAGAAGAGGAGACTGAGGGGTGACCTCATCAATATTTACAAATATGTGAAGGGTAGGTGTCAGGATGATGGAGCTAGGCTTTTTTCAGTGATATCCAGTGATAGGACAAGGGGCAATGGGTGTAAACTGGAACATAGGAAGTTCCACGTTAACATCAGGAAGAACTTCTTTACTGTAAGAGTGACAGAGCACTGGAACAGGTTGCCCAGGGGGGTTGTGGAGTCTCCTACACTGGAGATATTCAAGGCCCGCCTGGACAAGTTCCTGTGTGATGTACTGTAGGTTACCCTGCTCTTGCAGGGGGGTTGGACTAGATGATCTTTTTAGGTCCCTTCCAACCCTTGGGATTCTGTGATTCTGTGATTCTTTGTAAGGTAGTTCTGTGCCTTCGGTCTCACCAGATGAGGACCCACATGAAAGCACTCATGAATATAAACTATGCTCAGTTTAAAGTGATTATAATAGTGGGAAGAAATACTATCAGGCATTGCTCTAAAGGTTAATAATGTTTAGAATTTTTTTATGGCAGAAGTAGAAAAGTTAGAGTAATAAACACCTGCTTGGATGCCTTCTCTCTGGACATAGGAGTTTCATTGGATGCATGTGTGATGTCTTTAAAAGGTTAAAGGTATTTTTGTTACACAAAAACATCTCTTGACAGCAGATAAAGACAATGAATATTTTAGTATGTTTCCTTAATGTGAAAATAACTACATCCACCTCTCCCTGTCTGTCTGTCCTGCTTCCTCAAGGGTACTGACCTTTCTTAATTGTCACATTCAGTCTTTATTAAATGTATAAATGTAACGGTTCCTTTTTCTAGAATCTTATTAATGCTATACCATTTCCTGACACTGCCTTATCCTGTAGGAAAATAAACATTTTTCCATGCACTAAGTAATAATTCTTAGATAGATAGCACCTTTCATGCTGTAAACATTTAACAGTTAGTTATGAGTTACATCTCAGTGCTTCTCTGAGTTGTTGGCATTTCAATGCTACACTTGGAGTTAAGCCAGGGGTCTTGCTTGACTGCTCACTGAGAGCACCAGGCATAAAATCCAAACTAAAATATTTTGTTGTATTTTCTGAAGCAGATAGAGATAACATGGTAGAAATATCCATCTTTTCTAGAAGGTGGTATGCCCCCCGGAATGGGCAGTGATGCTCAGCTAAGGGTGGTGTACACTTTCAAGTACAAACTGTTTTAGAAACTGAGCGCAATTTGTTGATGAATATTGTTGCCAATAGCTGGGCTTTTCTAACACAACAGGACTCTTCCTGCACAAAATAGTGTTCACCTGAGTAGGAGACAGAACGTGGCTGGGATAGGCTCAAACTGTCCACTGGCTTTTACAGGAATAAGGTACTTTGTAAACCACATTAACTTCCTTTCCAAGACACATACAAAAACCAGCCATCTTTCTGCCTCCCACACTGTACACATTTCTGTGGAGAGAAGCTGAGAGGGTAAATATGCGACAGATGCTTCTCACCTTGTTTCATCCTGGAGGAGCTCAGACAGTCCCATGACAAACGTGGCAGAACCTCCGCAGCGTAGAAGTGGTTCATGAGTCCTAGTTCTGTGGTTTTGCCATATGGCCATGGATCTCTTTAATTATGCTAAGTGAAAGGTAAATGTAGGAGAGGTAAATACCTGAGTATTTTGTTTACTGTATACAAGCTTCATTCCCTCAATTTTAAACTGTACAACTGGTACAGTGCTTACACAACATGTCGATCTTCATGCCTTACAGTCAGTTTTGAATGATCAGGGATATACTGGGATTGCAGGGCCAAATTCCCAGAATTGTTGCCAGTTATTCAAAGTACAAAATAACAGGGTACTGGAAAACAGCCCTGTTTGTAGTTTGTATATATTTTGCTTATTTTAGGGTGATATATGACTGTCAAAATGGCTACTGCATCAGGGAAGGGCATTCATCCAGGGAAAAGGAAGTGTTTGCTAGACATCTTTAGGCTGCTTTAAATTGCCAGAGTGATGCCTGTGGGACTGGCAGCAACTACAGCTCAGAGAAGCCTGCAGGCTACTTTGCGATGTCCAGAAAAAGACTGAGTGAGGAATTTCCTGAGATTCAGAGAAAGTTTCTCAAAATCTTTCATATGATAAGAAACTATTACAGTCTTAGAAAGAAGGTGATAACGTCTTCAATAGTTCTGATCATAATGATGCATTTATTTCGGGAGAGAGGGCGTTGTTTTAATTTTCCAGGGAAATTTATAACTATAAATAATTTACTTCAAAAGAAATTTAATATATTCCACCGTTGAAATACGAAATGTGTGTTTTTTCTTTTAGCCTCTGCCAAGCCTTTTAGAAGCACTGCAATAGATGATTTTCCATATTTGCTAATTATTTGAGTTTCATCTTCAGCTTATTTTTTTTTTCTCCTGTCACATCTATCAGTTTTTGATGAGTAACAAGATCTTTCTTTTACTACGTGCCTTGAAATTTTCTTACCATATGGGGATGTTTGGTTTTCCTAGTTCATTAAATTCCATATTAAAAATAAAATCTGTTTGGAGAAGGCAGCAAAGAGATTTTATCTTTTTTTTTTTTACCAAACACGAATTCATTTGCATTAAGGGTTACATTATTGCACATCATTTAATGCAATATAGCAGTTAAATTGAGCATAAAATACTGAGACAGAGTATACTACTGTCCTCAGTTACATATGGGGGAATGGAAACAAAGTCAGTTTAAATCTGTCTTACATAAAGGAAAATAACACAGCTTTGGTCTTTTTAACTAGGCTGTCTAATATCCGTACACCGGTCTTTCTAGCTCTAGTTTTCAATAATTCTCATGGGGTACAGTTGGATATAGCTGGATCTGTGAGACAAATATAACCCTAAAGCCAAAATGACAAAATCAATAATAATTTCAAATACATTTTTGGAAAAGATGCAGAAGAGTACTTGGAACACAGGGGAGGTTGGGTTCCAGCATGCAGGCAGAATAGGTAGTGGTTCTGTTTCCATCTATTACCAGCAGAGCTGGCAGCAGGGTTGCATGGTGCTTTCCACTACAAGATCCTGTTCTTACAATTTGGCCACTTTTTGACTGTTTACACTGAATTTGCCGTGCTGAGAGTATGCTCCTGGCTGATTTTTAAATTGAAATGGATCAAACCTCCCTGACATTGAGTTTGGGGGAAAACACATAGCACATATCAAATAGCTTTCCCCAGTGGTACACTAGCAAACCCATCCTTTGAACTAGGAGTTTGACATCTGGGGCTTGTTCTGACAATAAGGGGTCCCATTTGTGACCCCCTACAAAATCATATTGAAAAATCTCAGTTGAAACTGGCTCACTAGCAGCTTATTACAGTTTAACTGCAGGCTTATATGCACAGGCTGTGTGCACTGTGTCTGAAGAATCCCTACACTATTCGTCTTTGATCCTGGGCTGCTTGGGTATTCCTATGTTGATTCTTGACGGTGTGGGTTTTCTCAAAATCACTCATTTTAGTTGCTGGAGCAACATTTTGGTTATTATCAAGCTGGACATTGACAACCATGGTTGTCTTTTCTGTGCTTTTACATGCTCTACTGGTGCCCAAGTAGGAAATTAGTAAAGAAATAGCTCATTCTACTCTGGAGATGTGAGATGCATGAACACTTTAAAGAAGAGGGCATTGCAGAAATTAGTTAGAGAATCACAGGAATGAATATGGGAAAGAACAGAGGACAAACCAACCCATCAAGAGAATGAATCTCCACTCTGTTATGGAGTGTGGCGCTAAATACATTTTTTCTGTTAGTAGATGTCCAAAACTCCTTTGCAAACTGCACGTGCTATGCCAAAAAGCATAGAAAAATAGATATCTGTGATGAATAACAGTTATTGTATTTATTCAAGTAGTTGATAGTCAAAGCATCCTAACCCTGCTAATGATCCTAGCTGAAGTTTTATATTGTTTTTCATAATGGAATCTCCATATTGCAGTTTCCTAAAAAAAAAAAAAAACACAACAACACATCTTCAAGAAACTACACACACACACAAAATATCTACTTGAAAGGAAGGCTGAAAAATTAAGTGCTCAAAAGCAGAATATTTCAATAATGGAGGCTGACGGAGCAGTGTTAATGGAGTCCTCTTGCCTACGTTTGTTATGGTACAGACTTCAGTTCTTTGTGTTTATGATGGTACAGACTGATAACTTGCTCACATATATTTTTCCTGTGACACACTCCATTAAAATTACATCACATATCAAAACTATGCCAGCTTTGTTTTTGTACAACTTGATCTCTGCGACTGTGTTTAAAACCTACATAAATTCGTGCCTTTTTCATTGGAAGCGTGCATCCTGAAAGCGGGAAAGTGTTTCTTCATCTCCTTTGTGCTGAGGAAACCATATCGAGCACAGAAGATATAAGCAGATTAAGTTGTGCAAATTCATGCAGTCATTCTTGCTAGTGGCAGAACAATATGTCTTTTTTCTGAAATCTCATGCTTTATTTCCATAATGTTCTCTGTTGTCCTCTGGTTTCTATTGTGATAGAGAGTTGCAGGAGCTCCCCCTAGTGCACGGATTTAAGATTCGAGAAACACGTGAAGTCGAGTCGGTGAAGCTTGCAAGCTGAAACATGCCCTTTATGTTTTTCATATAATGACTCCAAATCCTCTAGCTTATTGGAAGTGATTTATTTGAAGGTATTTTGTATAGCAAAACTGCTATAGGATATGTTGAAATACTCCTGAAAGTCACCTTTTCATCCATCCATCATTTTCTCTGGTTAATTTGATGTGATAAAATGTAAATTACTTTTCTTTACTGAATTTTCAATAAGACTTAGGTGCTGTGCTGGTATTCATGCATTTAAATAATTGGAGCAATTGTGAAAGCATGATTTGCTATTTTGTCAATTCTAAATGCATTTACTAAAATTATATAAAAAAAATCTTTCAGTTGACAGAGGAGGACATAATCTCTGTGTTAATCCTCCAAATATTGGAAGTTTCAACATTGCCAGGCAAATGAATATTCATTTATTTCAGTTTTCAGGCACTTAAGTATAGCTCTGGGTATTTGAAAGTATACTGTTTGTAAAGAGGAAATTACAATTAACTAGATGCAGTCTTAAAGAGACCACACAAGACACCAGTAATAATTGTGTTCATTCACCATAAACAGCAATAATCACAATGATTTTACTTCTGATTTCCTTATATTTCAATTTAGTTTTCCCAGATGACCGAGAAGAAAGCTTATCTCTTAACGTATTCAGTAGATTGTCAAATGTGGACTTTGATAGAGCGTTATTAGACTGCTAAGGGAAATGATTCACACACTCATGAACATGTGAGCCTACAAGAAAGAATGAACAGAGAGCGCAAACAAGAAAAGAAAGCAGTGTCCTAGCAAGGTGCAATGACAAGGTGTTTGTCTGGAAGTAACCTCTCCAATAGTCACATGAAAACTGTTACAACAAAATTGATTTTCTATGAGGATGGTTTGTATAACTGTCCAGTGATAGGTGATAATTCCTATCCTCTCTTGAGCTCTGTGCAAGGGTCAGTTCTGTTATACAGTGTCAGCATAGGGTTAAAAAAGCCTTCCCTTTCATTTTCTGTTTTTGAAGTGGTTGCATAAAGCACTATGTGCAGATATTTTTAAATAATGTCTTCATGCAGTCCTAACAGTACCAATTACTTTTAGGGGCTGCGCTGATATTTTGGCACCAATTTCACATACATGAAAATAATTTGCTTAGAGGTCTGTTAAAGTTCTTCATTTCACTCTAAGTGGAAGTGCTTAGGGTTCAATCATTATCACAGCCTGTAACAATTTGGCTAGTGCAGAGGCTGTGCATATAGTCCCTGGCAATGAGTCACATGGTGACAACATATGGCAGGAGAGATAACAAAGACGGGAGTGTGAGATGAGTAGGAGTCTGTGAAAAATACATTTTTCATATGTTAGTAATAAACTTCATCATAAAAAATGTGAAGATCTTTATATGTCATCAGAGCTCTTTAATGTAAAAAGATATTGTTAGTAGGTCTGCTGGCTTATATAAGTAAGCTTTGCATAAACTAAATTATTGCAGAACCACCAGGGGAAGTTTTGGTACATCACTATCTCCAGATCCAGCCATATGGAGATGGTACACAGCTGTAGGCTTCCCTTCCAAATGTTAGTGTGAATAGTGATGCCTTAAAGAAAAGTTTGCACTGTGCCATCTTCTGTTAGACAATTCAGCTACCTGATAATCTGTGAAATATCTATGACCCATGATTTTGTTGTGTACGCTGAACTCTGGAGACCCTAAAGGCAGTTTCTACTGGAAACATTTTCTTCTACTGTGTCTAACCATGTAATTGAGCTCCAATCTGACCAATGCAGATCTAGCCACAGTAGTCCCAATATGAAACGTGCAGATGTGATTAGTGATTCTCATTTGATCTCTTGCTATGTAAGAGTGTGTAGCATTGTGGAGAAACAAAGAACAGAATCTTCGTTCCGGGTTGCTATGCATTTACCAGTGTGCATGTCAAAATAACTTAATTTCTCTTCAGTGCATACTTGATCAAGTTAAAGGATCTCTGGTCCTTGAAGCCTTTCCATTAATTTGGAAGAAGAAAAAAATGGTCTCATCTTTCTACAGTGAGTAGTTTCCATTGTGGCGGTTCTAAGGGAGGTCTAAGGATGAACTGAGCTGTCTACAATTATAGTGAGATTGGTAAGCGATGGAGGCAAGATCTCTGATGAATTAAGCTTTTTGCAGAAAAGGGCAGAATTTTGCAATCTACAGATGCTAAAGAAATATTCTTATTTTAAATTTTACTCTCATTTTCACAGAGCAATAACAACAAAAGATTAAATATATGTAGGGATATTTCAGGTTTTAAGTATAAACAAATTGCTACATTTATCGTGAGAGAAGACAAATAATGGGAAAAGTAGTGAATAGTGTCCAATAGCAGCACAGTTAGTAGGCAGCACCTGGAGGCAGCCTCCCTTTTCTGTCACAGCTGAAGAACATTCCACTCTTTGATCAGAAATGGAAAAACAAGCTTGAAAAAGTGTATCTGCATCTATATCCTCTTTTAAGTGCTGCAGCGACTTTCAGAGTCATTGTGAAACTACCTGTGAGATCCAAATCAGGGGAGTGTGGGGTTTCTTCATGAAGGAGGAATGAAAAGGTGGAGAATGAAAAGTATGGGAGAGAGAGATAAAGAGACCTCCTCTGTTACCAGCGGAACAATCCATATACTCAAGTCAATGTTAGAGCTAAACTATATGAGGTTTTAACTCCATGACTTTTACATCTGAGTATTAATATGCATGATCTCCAGAGCACTTGTCTGAATGAGGAATCCCCTCAAGCAGTTACTGTTGTTATTTTGGTGCTCTCCACTTCTCTTGCTTTTTTTTTTTTTTTTTTTAAATTATTTTCATGTCAGTCTTTATTGCAATTTCTGTGTATCCTAAAGCCATGCAGTTCTTGTTTGTGCTGGGTGCTGTGGCGCAAAGGAGGGATGGATGCCCCTGTTAAAAAGAGCTTGCAGTCACAGAAAAGTTGGAGTGACTGTCAGAAAAATGCTGCTTTACTCACAACATTGTAAGGTGTGGGATTCATATGTGCTCATACATTCCAAATGAGTTGTCTTCCAGGAGCTTATTGTAATCAGACTTAGGTGTGAAAATCTTAAGTGACACTGGGAGTGGGAGGAAGAAGTTTGGAAATCAGTAGACAAATTAAAACCTGATGTGTTTATTTGTTAATCTTGTAATTTGGATGGGATCTAACACACACTGTTGGCCTCCTTCAGAGTAACAGAGTAAGCAAGTCCTTACCTCCTCCGTGACTAACCTTCTCCTCATAAAAGGGTTACAGAGGTGCTTGGGGTAGCATGGAAAAGACAATTTGGCTGAAGAGGTGTTTTCACTTTCTGACTCCTTTTGCTATATGACTGTTACTGTCATAGTTTACATAAATAACAGAAAAATGAAAGAATTTCTAGAAAATACTATAATTCGTAAAATACTCAATATTGTGAAGTAGGTGTGGGACCTTCTTTCAATAAGATCATCACTCTTAGTTCCAGTTGTCTGGGGAAACAGCATATTGCCTTACCTGCCAGTGCTGGCAAGGGCAGTCTGATAATATATACTGTGGAGTCACATTTGATGACTCTTGCTCCTTGGCTGTGTCTTCCGTGTGATTCTGTCCCAGCCCATAAAAAACATGCACATATGCTCCATTTATCTCTGCAGTTGAAAGGCAGAAAGAATGGGTAATTATGCTGAGAAAAAAAGATAGTCCTTTTCAAGGTTCATGTCTTCAGACAAGTCAAGCGTATACAAGTAACACATTTGGCAGTTATATTTGAAACAGCAAAATGATTTTTTTTGAATCTTGTAATTATTTTCTCAAGTTTGGCAGAAAAATTGGATCAAGGATCTTAAAATCAGATCCTTCTAGTCCCTCATATAATCTCTTGCACAGCATTTTGACTGCCTGTCCTACAACCCGTGTTGGAAATCGGTGTTCCAAAAACTCAATTATAGTTCTGAGTCAGTAAGAAGTTATCAATATGTCTGATCTGATGATTTAGCAGCATCTTTTTTTTTTTTGTCTGTGTACAGATGACAAAAATTGGAGAGGTTAATAAAGAGTGGGGAAAAGCTGTCCAATGATTTTGTTCTTTTTGTGTTAGCTAGGCAAGAGCAGGAGCCTGTTGTGCTGGCTCCATGTGGAGCAGCACCACCAGAACAAATGTTTGGTTTGTGGTACTCATTTAGTTAGAGTTAGAATCGCTAAGACAAAAATGTTCAATATCTACCAACAGAGCCGAAAATGTAATTAGGATCATTATCTCCAGTGATGGCTAAGGAGCAAATGCTGCTTAGATATTTAAAGATTTATGGTTTATGACTTTTATTTATTCTTTTTGTAGATTTCCTTCTGGAAGAAAGCTTGGCACAAAATTGTGAATACGTTTGATCTTTGTGTGCTTTATCATCAGTAATGCAGCTGTCTTTAAGATAGCAGTTACTGAGGAAATACAAATACACATAGCTGAGTTGACTAGTAGAGAAATGAAAAGAATATATAATTTAGGTTCCAAAATAAAAATGGGAAATAAAATCATCTTACTTCCAGTACCAGTTATAACACTGCTTCTAATTAGGGTTACACAGCCATATTTGTTTTCATCTTAGGAAATGAAATTATAAAAACAATTTGTATAATAACCTTAAATATAAACTGGACAGAGAACAAGCCAGTCGCTGAACAAGGAAGAATTATGATTAAGTCTTTGTAAACCGCCCAGTACTGCTTTGTCCATCCTCACTCTTTAATATAGCTGACTTCAAATACATGAATCTGAGGGGGCTAAAGAAACAGCTTCTTTCATGCCGTTCTTTCCTTGTAGCCTTTTGCAGAGTGGCTCAGATGGTTGCTTTTCACCTGAACCTATTTTCTGACCCAGCCCACCTTAGAGCCGCATGAGGGCCAGCACTGAGACCAGGAGTGGTTGCTGTGCAATAGGAATATAGTGGAAGCATCGGCTCCCAGAGCAGAACACATTTGGGCCCAGGAAGAACTGTGTGGGGCTGTGGTTGCCGTTCCACAGCAGCTTCCCGTGACCTGCACTGGGACTGCACCTGTCCTCCCCCGTGTCCTCCTTCCAATGTCCCTTCCCCCTGCATCCCTCACATCTACACCTACCCTGTCCTTCATCACTCCTGCTTGTCTGGTGGTAAGGGAGCAGAACTGTCAGAAACATGTAAACCTTTTATGAGAGGTTAATTTTCTGCTGTTTTGGATGAAAATTAGCTTCCTGGCCAGGACCAGCATAAACGACAGGGCAGAGCCTGGGTGTAGGGTTCAGGACCATAGTGGTCCTATTTTAGACTGCTGTGAACTGTCTGCAGCCTTAAATGTCCAACTTTCACACAAAGCACTATCAGGTCTGTCAGATATAGATTGAGATTCTCCCCTGCCCCAAACCTGGCATTTCTGCCAGCTCACAGGGACAGCTCAGGGACAGCTCAGGGACAGCTCTGCTCAGCTGCAGGGGAAGCAGAGGGACAACTGGCAGGGGATTGTTTTGTCATGCCAGATTGCAGCTCTATTGCAATTCACTGCTAAATCACAAATGAATCTGTGAGATTTCAGTCTCCTGTGTTTAAATACAGATTTGTACGATGTATTCCTGTTATTGCTGTATACACATACAGATCCAGGCAAATATTTGTTCCTCTCTCCATCCCTCCTCTTGAGTTGTCTTGTGTTCAGAGCCAGTCTAGATGAGGAATTTTTAGCTTGTGGTCTCCAGGCTGCTGGATTCTGGCAGTTATTCCAAATGAGTCTGGGAAATGAACTGAAGAAAAGCCTATTCTGTGCAAGGTTCCTTATCTTGACTGGCAAAACTACCGGGGTCCACATGAGAAAGGAGTGTAACACACCCTTCTCCCCTTTCGTTTCCTCTGATTCAGTTCACGCTCCATTGAGTGTCAGTGTTAGCTGCTGCAGATTCCAGGGCAATGTTGGAAAAACCTGCGTTGACAAAACTGTAGCAGTAAGGTTTCTGGCTTTCCTTATACTAGCCTCTGCTCCACAGAAGTCCTAGGCCTGTGCTTTAGAATGGCTCTCTTCTCTTCCTGGCATACTGGTGCAAACTGGGAGAAGGAGGAAGGAGAAGAAAACCAGGAGGTTTCCTTGCTAGAGCTCCTGGATGCTGCTTAGTCTGTTCAGTTTCTTCAGTGCTACAGTCAGTGTTCTTGAAATGCTGTCTTTTGTGTTTTGTTTGGCTTTTCTGCTATGAGGTGTGGGGTAGAGAGCCAGGATTGCTGCCCGGAAAGTGCTGTGTGGCCTTGTGGCAGTATGGACACAGGACAATCTGCAATAATATTGGACTACATTGTACCATAAATTCTTCTGGGGAGGATGCATCTTCCTTTCCCCAGGGCAGTCTGCTAGACCAACTGTCATACAGAAGCTGAAGATTCTTAAGAAAGCAATCTATTTCAGCAAATGATGGAGTTTTTTATCACTGTTTAGTTGGGAGCACACTCAGTATTTCCAGGCAAGATGGTTTGGATTACAGTATTTCAACTTCTCTGGAACAGCAAACATTTTCACACTGTGATTGGCTTAACATGGTGCAACAGTCCTTATCCTTTATACAGCCCACAAAGAGTCACTGAGGAATTGGTTAAGCCAAAGGAGATTTTGAGATTATGTTTAAAAAGGAGGAGAGTGCTCGACAGATGGCAGGGACAGAATTTCAGCCGGACGAAGCAGTATTTTTAGCGATGATGAGAAAATTAACGCTAACATTGAAGAGAGATAGGAGAAAGAGGATAAATTACAAAATACATACAATAGGTCCCTTTCCATTTCACAAGGACAGGGCTGGTTCTGTGATATCCCTAAAAGCCAGACTTCACAGAATTTACACAGCTTCGGCTACATACTGAGAGAGGTAAAAAGAGGTCATCTCTTTCAGAAGCATACTATGGTGAATTGGGATGTAAAGAGATGTAGCTAGCCAGGGAAAATGTCAGGTAGAGTAATTCCACCTCTAACTATCTGTCCTGGGTTAATTATTGCAGTGGTCTGCGTGCATTTGTGGAGCCGATTTGTTCTCAAGTTGCAGTAAAGATTCATTTAGCAACAAAAGCAGTTCAGAATATGTTTAGCAGTGTCTGTCCCTCGCTAGTTATCAGGGAAGATGAGGTGAAATTCGAAACAATAAGAACAAATGTGAACAGACCTGGTTTAAATGGTAGCAACTTAGGCGGCTGCAAGCTCTGTAGGAAGTTAGGAGGAGGGAAGGAGCAAATTTACAAATATTTACTATTTTCCAATGTAATTAAATTTTGTTCAGATTGCCAGGAATTAAAAATATTATTCTTTTACTCTTTTCTTGGGGAATACCCACTGTTCGCACAGATGCACATTAACTCAATGTTTGCATTTTATGTACTGATTGTTTCCATCACATTACAGAATTAATGTGAAAACCAGCATTTTAATCCATGTCGTTCAGATCTAATAATTTGATTCCAAATGCCTTTGTATGTTTTCAGTCAATACAGTTACAGCCACTAAAGTATCTGAAGAACACTGAATCAACTGATTAATGCAGCAGTTACGAGTTTCATTTTAAGCTAGTCAAATGTGTGAGACTACAGCTGGACTTTACTGTAAAAGAAAAAGAAAAGCCCTTACCCTTCATAGCCAGTATTTTCCCCCTGAATTTATTTTTTATTTGCTTTACCCATTACTGAGTCAGATAATGATGTGCCCTCATAGCAGGAGGAGCTAATGAGGCTGATGAGTTGTCTTCAGAAGAGCATGTTGTCCCTTGTGGCCAGGTCCCTTCTGTTTTGGTTAGATCTCTGGCCGTGAAGGTTCACTGTGGTTAGCAGAGCTGTGATGGTGTTAATGCATCACAGCCAGGGACAGGAGCTGCATCTTGCATCAGAAGCACTAGGAAGAAGGCTACAATCCAGTTTTCAAAACCACACGATAGATAAACTACACAGTCTGAGAAACTTGGATACAACAGTGCAGGTAGCGGGCTCAGTGTATCAGCACCCTCCACTTTGACAAGCTTTTTTGTAGACATCATGGGAAATAGAAGTTTTAAGGAAGATAAGAGGGTTGTTTTGTGGATATTTGCCAGGAGCAGAATGCTTGTCTTTTCCACTGACACACAAATATGTAAATTAAACAGAAGTGCTTGAGTGATTTTTATGTTTATGACAGAAGACTTGAAGCTGATGAAAGTAAAGAAATAGTTGGCTGAGAGTAGAATGTGCTTTTTCAAAATGTGTTCTGGTCTAGCTCTCAGTGTGGTATTTCTTTCCTCTGTTTCATATACTACAGGAAAAAAACATTTACCTTTTTTTAGCAAATATGTTCTATGTAGTTGGAAAGCATCAATATGGATCACTGAAAATTGCCTTCCACGAAGTAGGATAACAAAGTTTTGCTCTGGATATTGTTAGATTATTCTTTCTCAGTTTCATTTCTAGCAAAAAATCATTTCTGAAATGAATGACAGAAAGAAGAACAAGGAGTAGACAGGGAAGCTGGAATCTGAGGCAGATGTGCTGCACTCCTTCAATGCTTCTTCATTTCATGTATGCTCACACAATGTACTGTCCTGAACTTAGAGAAGAAGGAATGTGGAATCACCCAAAGAGACACAAACCAGGTTTAAATTAACTTCTTTTCCCTGCTTGCCAGTGACTACCTTGTTGCTGCCCTCCCCAGGGAATTCAGGGCATAGCCTGCAATGCCCTCTAGTCTTGGCTCACTTTGATGACTTTTCCTTTCTGTCTTATAAATCATTATAAAATGCTCGGAACGAATTTGTAGGCACTAGACTTCCAGGACTTCAGTTGCAGCATTCAACAGTGTTTTCAGTTGCTCATTTTTGTCACTTGTCAGAGATGGGGGTAGGTACTGTCATCCCCATTTTACAGATGGAGAAGTTGAAGCAGAGGTGGAATCACTAGCTGGGGTCATGCAATACCTACACTGTCATCAAGCAGGAGGCAGTGGTGCTCTTGCCTTACTTGAGTGGTGTTTTGACTATACTAAAGAGTTTCACCATCGATTTTAATAGGTTCACAATTTCACCCCCTAATTCCCATTCCATCCAATTTTTGTCACCCTTACGTTTATCATGAAACAACTTCATCTAAAATTTCATCACCTAGTTCTCAGAGGGCAGTTCTGGCATGTGGGTGTAATCAAAGCATAGGAGAGCCCATCCATGTGTGCAGAAGTTATAAAGGTGTCTGGAAACAAGTGAAGTAAATCCTCCAGAAGCTCATTAATCTTTAACTTCCCTTCAGTTTGCCTTTTGAATAGTTACTGTGTACTTACAGTATGGGTGAGGAGCAGGTCTTAAAAACAGTAACCTTGCTGCCTAGTACTTACCATAATTTCTCATCTGCATCATTATAGTTTGTTTCTCAAGAAGTGAATAATTTCAGGTAAACATGCTATTAAAGACATGGATACCAAGAAACCAGTAATTCTCATGAGAGATAATGAAAAAAAAAAGCTTTGTTCTTTTATAGGTAAAAAAAATTTGCAGCAGCAGAGAAACCTATAACAATGCTGGCTTGAGACTCCTTATGACAACTGTAGTCACACCTCTATCAGAATATCGGGAATGCTCACAGCGCAGTTAGCATTTCCTGACATTTTATTCAATGCATGCAGTGTAGTTATAGCAGCTGTTTCATTGTAGTAGGGAAGCAGAAAAATGACAGGAAAATAAGACATCATTAGCCATGTTCTGGGGGTTTTTGTGCACTGGTCATAGTCTGTTTCAACATTCTTTTTCCCTTTGACATTCACAGTGAAGTATGATTTTTGGTAATGGCTGAATCATTTTGTGTTAAAAGGATGGACATTTACAGTTTGTCAAAAAAACATCGTAGAAGTGTTAATAATGCAATTTCAGTTTAACTTTCTAAAAGAAATTTGCTACACTGATTGTATTTGAGAATTTAAAGGGACACATTTTCCTGTTTATACTATTAGTACATGTAGGTTACTGAAGAAAAGCAATTTTAGAATGGATTTTAAAACATGACTTTGTCTTCACACTGTATTACATCTAAAGAATACAGATTTTGAAACAGTCATCATTACTCTGAATATTTTGATAGTAGCCCATTTGCTGACAGTATTCAAAGCATTTTACAAAGGTAGAAATTATTAGTATTCCTCTCTCCAAAAAGGAGAAGATGAAGCACAGTGTGATTACATGATTTATGCAAGGTCATGTAGTCAGAAAAAAAAGAATAAAACTGAGCTGTCATAACCACTGGTCCTGACAATTTCTGCTAGTCTATTTTGCTCAGTTTAGTTAGTTTGGACTTAGCTAAATATATGGGTATTTAGACTGCAGGGGCAGTTATGGAACTCTGAGGATCTTAAAAATGGGATTAATTCCTCTTTCTGTGGAAGTTCTCTGATGTTGCAAATGTCCTTGTGTCTGTGTGTTCCTCTGTTCATACCTTGCTCTGCTTCTCACTTTCGCTGTTTAGGGATATTTCTCAAGAAACTGTGTGGTTGTTTTTTGTGATCATGGGTCATTTGAAGATGCTTTGGTAATACAATTTACACTATCTGGACTGGCTACAGGTTCTTTAAATACTTTCATTGTTTGGTAAACATAGATGAAGAGCAGAAACAAGTGCTCTTTCTGGGTAATTTGTCCTTTGTTAATTGCAAAGTGTTAAGTCACCTAGAGGCCTGGCATGAGGTCAGTCCCTGTCAGTTTTGGACTTTTCCATTTAGGAGTGAGCAGGCACTTTGCTCTTTGGCCGCGAGTGCTGTCTTGTGCAGTGTGCTAGGGAGCACAGATTGGATCTTTCAGATGCTACATGTATTTATGAGAAGATAGTGAAAAGGTGACTGAAATGGTTCCAGCATGGTAGTGATGATTGCATTTCTGTTTCCACTTTTTTTGTCTTCTGGAGGAGCATGGTGAGGTCTCCCTGTAGATAACAACTGTGGTCTGGGTTGGACAGAGCTCAATCCTGGTAGCATGTCTCAGCCATCAGAAGTCCTATGGCAGGGAATGTGTGTCAGGGTTTCTTACTGACTGTGCACCCTGCGAGGTTTGTTAGAGGTCATGACAAAAGTTGTTTTCTGATGACAAGCGTTGTGATCAGTGTGTTCTACATAATGCTGCTCCAGAGATCCAGCACAGGATATCAGAGCAAAGAAATTCCTACAATACTGGTTATATCTTCCTTCAAATGTTGTAAAAAATGATTTTCAAATGATCTTTTTTTATGACAGTATCTTTGGCCAGCTGCTTCTGTGATGTTTTTCAGCAAACTGCATTCACTAAGTGTATTGTTTTACCTTCAGCATCCTAGCAGAGATTGGTGCAGTCTGAATAGGTATGCTCTTTCTTTTTACAGAGGCTCACATCTTTGCAATTCTTATCTATGCCTTTGGTCTGATGTAGCTTAGGTAGATGACATACTGCCAAAACCAGGCAACTTTTGAAATGGATATCTGGATTTGGGAAAGAATGGTAAGAATAGAAAGAGGAGGTATGTGGGAGGGCTGAGGGGACTTCTGCTAATTATCAGCTGTATCTTACTGGCTGGCTATGCTTTCACCAATGTTGTGGGAATGGTTTTTTGTATGTTTTATTTCCTCCTGTGTGAACAAGGTAGGGCAATGATAGCCTTTCAGGAGATGTATACAAGGATATTCAAGCATGTTGGTCACAAATAGCAGCCATCAGAAGTCATTTGGAATCATTAAGAACTGAAGATGCTCAGTTTCCTGAAATACAAAAGGGAATCAAATGCAATGGACCTGATCCAAAACCCATTGAGGCAATTAGGGACTTGCCAGTGATTCAGTGGGATTTGGATTAGGCCTTAAATCACCAATAGCAGTAAATACTGAAGATGTAAAACAAACAGATTTCTTAGTGATTTGGCTGTTGCTGCTGCCATCTTTCGTCCTTTGTTTCTTCTGGATTCCCTGCCAGCCAGTAGGAAAGCACAAGTCACTTGCAATTCTTTTCAGTGTGTCAGTTAGAAATAAAGGGATCAACAGTAAGTACACAGGTTTTTCTAATCACCCAGGTAACTTCACATGCCATGCTTAACTCCAATAAACAGCAAAACTTGTTCTCTGTTCAGAGATGAGCTACATGAGGTCATGCGAAAAACATGATTCATTTGCTTTACTTTTATTTCTCCTTAGTTCTTTGCAATACACATCTCCTATGCTAACACTGAGAGTAGTAGGTTAGGTCCCCTCCATAATTTGATTCTGTAGATCTGAAGCATTCATTCATATGTAAAGGCTCAGAAGAAACATCCCTTTACAGTTATTTAACAAGGGGAATAGAAAAATGTATTTTTGTAAGAGATGTTCTTGGTTTTTATTTAACTGATTCAAATAACTTGACAAATACAGACCTTATGT
Organism: Lathamus discolor; assembly: GCF_037157495.1. Taxonomy (NCBI): domain Eukaryota; kingdom Metazoa; phylum Chordata; class Aves; order Psittaciformes; family Psittacidae; genus Lathamus; species Lathamus discolor. The sequence goes on along the minus strand of NC_088886.1, from coordinate 87,992,934 downwards.
TAGGTCTTTATTATCGTTGTTCATGATATTATTTATTTGTTTGCATATGGCTTGGTTGGTGATGTAAGAAGCACAGAAGTAAAGGCAACCCTTGCCCTATAGTTTGAAATCTAAGACCTATTTCTCCAAAGATTAAATGTGTGCATGAAATTATATACATGAATAGTCCTATTTAAATCTACGGCATTGCTCTCATGCATAAATATTTGAATCTTCAAACAAATGGAGGCTAAAATTGTTACTTTGTCTGCTTCACCCCAATTTAAATAGGGAGTTTTGTGATTGGCTTCATGAAGGGTTTGTTTGAATGGCCCAAATGTGATTCCATAAATGTACAGATATGGATTTTGTCAGTGTTAACGCTGAAAGCCATTTTGTTGCAGTTTCTCATTATCATTTTCTGCTTCCCCCTACCAAACACCCACATTTTTCCCTTTTCTACCTTTCAGACCCATATGCACCCATATGTACAGGGGGAATCAGCAGATCATAGTAAACTGTGGGCTCACTGGTTGGAAAAGGGCATGAAGTAGCTAAAACTCAAGATGGTACTGCTGTGTTGCCTTATCTCACACTGAAGGAAAGCTGAGAGCAGGTACACTTGTCACTGCTGTGGCCAGGAGATGGGTAACAATTTGTAAACCTCGCTTGCGTATTTCAGCTCTTCACATGATAACCTTTCCCTTATCCAGATGTCCTGTAAAACGTGATCATCAAGTAGCTTCAATGATACAGCTCCGTGCAACATGTATGTACTTTTGTCACATTAATTCTTCAAAGATACCAGAATGTGTTAGGAAGGTAATTAAACACTTTGCTCACTCTCTGCTGTTTTGTAGGGAAAGCTACTTCTTTTTCCTAAGTGCTTTCTAAGTATCCTCTAATGGGTGATTCAAGACTGTAAAGACTTTCAAAACATTTCTTGGTCTTCAGCCAAGTCGTGACTATTATCCTAAAATACGATCCCTTACATAATCCATTTTTCATCTGACAGGAAGTTCTTGCTGGAACACTTTGTCTCCTATTAACTAGCTGATATATTTCTCTGCCTTTGAAGCATGACTTGCCTTTCTGTAGGGAACTCAGTCCAAGCCTTGTCCATTTGCTGTATTTCAGCTCATCGCTAGTGCAGCCAGAGTTCACTGCAGTAGCTTTGAAAGGCTGTAACTTTGAGGGGACTCTTTTCTGGGCAGGACTTTTGGATGGCAAGGAAATTGTTCCTCAGTGGAAGTGACTGCCTTGCTCTTTTGTCTGGCCCTGCAGCTCTGGGGGGTTGTTACTGTTGTTCATCTCTTTTAAGCACCACCTTGTGGTTGAACTTATTTTAGGCATGTAAAGTTGTCACAAAAATTGCACTGTGCCATGTAGTGAGGCTAAAAAGTACTTCAGGAAAGCCTCTAGTTCATCCCTGAGCCACATGCCACATGCACAATTCACTGTAGCTGTGTCTCTCCTGACAGATACCTTAACATATCTTCCTAAGCCTCTGGAGATGGAGGAACCACTCCTCTCTGGCAATCTGTGCTAATATTCACTGTTCACACCATTAGAAAAGCTTCACTGATGCCTAACCTGAATCTTTCTTACCCTGGCTGAAACTATTTGCCGGAGTCTGCACTGGTGGACTAGGTCACTTCTTTCTTCTTTTCAAAGGCCTTTTAAATCTGAAGACTTTTTAATCACACTTCTACTAAGACTTGCCTTCCTTATCTGAACAACTTTGATTATTTGTGTTGTGCTTTCTGACTGTTCTTGTTGCTCTTGTGTTGGTTTAGATGCTCTTGAAGTGGGACACAGTGCTTTAGCTTAGGTCTCATCTAGGATGACTAAAGCAGAGGTGCATTATATATCTAATCTCTTATTACATCCCAGTACAGTATTTGTTGCTTTCACACAAGTATGGCATTGCTTACTCAGTTCTGTTTAATATCTATTATGAACCTTCTTTTTCAATGTAACTGCTAGGACACTAGCTCCCTACCCTGTCCTTATATAGCTGATTCTGCCTGTTTCAGAAAAGTAGTCAGAACTGTCTGTGTTGCATAACAGCATTATTTTTTTCAGACCAATGTCCGAACTGTATCAGATTTTAACCTTACTCTCCAGTGTGTGTGCAGTCCCTTCCATCCTGGAATCTCTTTCAGAATCAGTGTAGATCCTACTTCATCCCCTGCTAATATTTAATGTTATCCGATGGGATATATTCTTGAGAACACTGCTAATGCTCTGGCATTATCGCCAGCTTGACTTTGCTTCACTGATAATTGCTTTAAAAATGTACTTTTCCAACTGGCTTTGCACCTATTTTGTAAGAATTTAATCTTCCCTTTGCAGAAGAGAGCATCTTATGAGGCAGTCTTACTAAAGTAAAGGGTTGCAAATCTACTTTTTCTTCCTTAATCTACCAGTGTTGCAACCTGATCATGGAAAAAAAAATAAGTCAGTGTGGCATGATTTGTTCTTTGTTAATATACATCATGTGTGACTGATTCTCCTGTTCTTTTCCAGGTACTTACAAACGGACTTTCTCTAGGAAGTCAAGTTAAGCTGATATGTCTATATTTTTTCGGCTCCTTCTTTTCCCATATTTCTGGGTTTTGCTGCCTTCCTTAGTCCCAGTGAGTTGTCAAAGGTGGCTGTTGATGGTTCTGAGATGGCTGCAGCCCTCTTTAAGTTCCTTCAAACTTTTCAAGTTCCTGCATGAAATTCTACAAACCCAGCCAAACTGAAAATAGCAAATTTAACTCATAACTAGTTTAATACTCATTCTTCTTTTTTCTTTTCAAGCTGAGATTTTACTCCTGTCACTCTATTACTTAGGATATTAGCTGTCTCTCTGCCACTAATCTTTCTAGTGAACACTGGTACAAAAAATAAATCAATGTTTTCTGGCCTTCTTGAATTATCTGTCAATACATTTTCCTCTGTTGAACAGCAGATCAACACTTGTTGTTTTATTTGTATTACTATTCATGAACTTGTGGAATATTTTTTGTTCCTCTAGTATATATTGTATGTGTGGTTAGTATTGTTTCTTTAAGTAACTTACCATCTCTCTTTAACTCCTTTTACACTACATGTGCTCTCCCATGACCTGCTTCAGGAATTCAGCTATCAGTGTTCAGGCTTTAATGAAATTTTTCTTCTTAGTCCATTGTTTCTACTTTGATGCTCTTACTTCCTCCTGTGAAGTTCTGACACAGGATCAATTCATGATCACCCTAACCAAAGTTACCTTCTGTCTTTGCAGCTGATCCTTCTGTATTGGTCAGGATCAAATGCAGGTGAACAAGCAGCTTTCCTGCTGCTTTCTGTGCATTCTTGTTCTGTGTCTTAGCTTTTACCTTGGTTTTTTTCTGTACTTCTGGGTTAAATCAGATTTCTTCTAAATGCTCTCTTTTATTCTGTTTTGATTAGGATGGAGATTTATTGACAGTTTTTTTCACCTATTAATTTAATTCATTTTTGTTGGAGCTTAATGGAAACTCTAAAGACCAAAAATGTGCATTCATTTTCACTAGTCTATTGTTGTAAAAGTCTCATATTTTTTGTCTTACACATTTTATCTCTCTTTTGAAATATATTCCTAACTAGAGTTAAAATCTGGAAGATGGATTGAATATATTGAGCTTTATTGATCTAAAATATTATCTTTTAAGAATGCATAATTTAAAAATAATTTTCATAATGACCTTTGTGCCAGTTTAGCCAAGCATAGAAGTGTATATTTACTTTCAGTCTCATTGAACTTGATGAGGACTTGAAATCTTTTTAAAAGAAGATGGACAAAAAATTATTAATATTCCAAGTGATATCACTGACTTCATTATTTATATACCTGCTTGAAACTGTGATTTGATGGTTTTGTTTGCATTAGAGGCATCTTTCAAAAGATTCTTGCTATTCTTCGCATGCTTTAACTGCAAACATAGACTGTCTAAAGCACACTCCACACAGTTGCAGAAACTGAGAAATATCAAGGGATGTAACACTGCCCTTCTGGTGGGACAGAGAGGTTTATAACTTAAATGGGTCTTCAAAAAATTGTTGGCTTATTAATGAGAAAAATCAGGAATCCCAATTTAATTGTATTGATTTGCCTTTTCAGAGACTTCTTATGAGGCATGAGTAAAAATGAAAACCCATTTGTGTTATTTCTGATATACAGGCTTCTCTGTTAATATTATCTTTATCGATTTCTATCATGTGCTTCCCTCATTTTCCCCTTCCTGGCTGACCTATAGTCTCCTGGTGCATTCGTAGCTGCTAGCACTATTTGATTACCACAAGGACTTTGTCACATCATTAAAAGCCCGTGGGAGCTAAGGAACAGATACGCAGTTTAAGAAAACTGATACCTGGTAACCCAGCAGTACATGGCATGTGTTTCACCATATTTCCAGCCTGGCTGTCCTGCCTTTGCTGTATGGGTGTAACAGAACTGTGGCTGCCATGGGCTGAAGTGCAAGGTCTTGCCCTTGTGGGACACCCCTGTGATTGGCGTGATCTGTCCTGTCAGCAAGTCTAGAACACCAGCCAAATTCAGCCCTCATGTCACGTCTCCTGGCATTTCACACTAAATTTGGTCTATGCTGTTAAGTACCAGTCCCTACAAAGCAAAACAACTTCCAGTCACTCTGAGGTGGCTGTTAAGTTCAGTTTTGTTCTTCTCCTCCATTTCTACTGTCCTTTAACCCTCTGCTTTCCTTTTTCGTCTGTGCTGTTCCAGGTGCTTCCTGTCTCACCTCTCCTTTCACCTGTTCATTAGGTGCCCGTTTTCCCATTTCTGTCATCCCCTTCTCTGCTTCTCTCTTGTAGAGCCCTGGTAATATTCCCTTTCACTCTCCACTTTGCAGAACCAAGTCACCTGCTTTACTCTTACATTTTCTTCACCAGCCCCTTTGTGAAGTCCTTGCCCAGGTCTCTGTGAGTGGCCTACATGCTCTTGAGTTTCAGAGAGTGGCTACAAAAGGGTTGCCAGCTAGGCCAGATGATTGTTTAGAAAAGACAGATAGTGGCAGCAGAGCTCTTCTTTCATTCCTCTTTCTTGTGCTGTGCTGTAACATAGAAGGGAGCTGACTAGAAAAAGGTGCTGAAGGAGGAAGGAGTTTCTGTGGTAGGAGACTGAATGGCAGAGGCAGCCATGTGTGGTGGAATGTTCTTATGCCCACTGTGGGTTGAGAGCTAGCAATGCCTGTGTAGCCTTAGATCTGGTGTGATGTTTGGCCACTGCATACTTCATTAGTAATTTATAAAGTGTAACATGTATTTGTTATTCATCTTCACATGTCATTGTCACTGTTTTAATTTGCTGAGCAGTAAAAGCCATGTTTGTCTTTAGAATGTCTTCAGAGAGCTTTTTCTACTCGCATTCCCTGGGCAGAGCTTGGACTTACATGTTATTCTTTGGTTTTACAGCTTCTTTGTTCAGTTTGTTTACTTTAGCCTTTATTTTATTTTACTGCTCAACCTTTAAAAATATATTTCGTTTCATTTTATTTTTCAGACACCTCTTATTGAACCTCACATCCCACATCGTTCTACTAAAACCATTACACAGGTAATAGGACATAGGTGTGCTGTAGAGCCAGGCCACTAGACAAATGGAAATAACTCTTACTTCCAACAGTGTGATGCGTATCAACTGAAGTGGTGCTTTCTGTTAGATATGATAAATCTGTGAGACTTAAAGTCCTGAATGTATGCTACATCGTTCTGCAAAAGTAAGCATCTGTGCAAGGGCTTTTAATTTAGGGGAAAGAGAACTTGCGCTTTGCTTTGCAGAAGACACTGTACAGATTGCAGAATGTTTAAAATCTGTGTGTCTTGATCCCTTTTTTTTCTCCATGATCACCAAGGTTCCTTCAGAAAAGATCCTTAGAGCTGGGAAGATTTTGCGGAACACAATTCTGTCCCGAGCCCCTCACATGATAAGAGATCGTAAATACCATCTGAAGACTTACAGGTGTGTGAGCTGGTTGTACAGAGGTCTCTGAATTTTTATTCCTGCCATCCTCTGATTTGTGATTTATGCCTTACCATACTTGCAGGTCTCAAAAGGTCTGAAATTATGCTGTGATTCTATTTGAGTCTGGATGTTATGCAGTCTTTAATAGGCCTAGTAAATCTTTTCTGAAGTAATTCGACTGGAAATAGAGTCCATGATTGTGAACAGAGCATTCACATACATAAACTCTTCCAGAGTTAATAGCGTAGTTAGCTGGAGTATTCTGTGCAATATCAAGTTAAAATGTAGATTCTGTTCTCTTCTTATATCAGTAAGAGATAATAGGAAAGTTCATTAATCTATTATGTTATTGTATGGGTTGCTGCAGCGATGTTGCTCAGTGTGGATTTCTGAAAATTCACCTTGTGAGCAACATTCCTTGTATAGATTTTCTGCTCTATTTAATATGATTTTTTTCAGTGTATTGCCAGGCTTTCTTGTCTTCCTGCTGGTGGCAGCACTGTATTGCTGAAGTGGGATAACAATTGGTCTTGCAGAATAGGAATCCTCAAGGAGTCAGGCTGTATCTACTGTTGGCTTAAGAAACAATCAATTTGTTTTAGTGTCTAATGTTTAAGTCAAGTACCTAATGCATTATTGAGAATATATTTAAATAAAAATTGCTTTAAAATCTCCAACTATGTCTTTTCCTAAATAGTAAATCAGTATGTTGCTGATCCACTTTTGAGATAAGTGCATTGATTTTCCATATTTCAGCCCAAAATATGATGCAAGGTATTTGGCTCTCGTGAGCTGATTTGAGAATATATCACAATATGACATTGCTCATTGTTCTAGAAGAACAAAAGATCATGTATGGCAAATGAAAACCAATGCTGGTCTGGACAATTGTACCTGCAGTTTTTATCTTGTCAGTAACTGGGAAAAACTCATATTGTTCTATCCTTGAGGTTTTAAAATTTGGAATGCTAAAATGTCAGTTGCACCCAGGTGACAGGAAGTTTTGTTACCAAAACGGGATTTTAATTGAAAGAGCATTATTCAAGCTAATTTTCAGTAATTTCAGTATTGTGTATTTCCTTGGTCTCTGGAAGTGATGCATGAAGAGTGGAGCCACAAGAACCTGTCTGTAAGGACTAACCAGCTTCCCCTCTGTTCTGCGTGTGATCAGTTATAGATTTGTAAGTTTTTGATCACATTGCTTATTTGCTTCTGTTCTCCTGAGCTAGGGCATGTTGTGATAAAGAGTTTTACCTAGTGACCATGTGGCTTCTTGGTTTTTTCCTTCTCTTTGGGTACTCTCCAGAGCTTAAGGCCTGCTGTTGTCTGCCTCTGGGTCAGCCGAGCTGTGAGGTGACCAACCCTAACATGAGAAAGCCTCCGAAACACTGTAGACCTGCAAACCAGTGCTCCCAGATACAGTGTGGCTAGAGTTTGGTTACAAAGAGAGGAACACCTTCATAACTCTCAGTTTGCCTCTGGAGGCTGTTCTCATTGGCTAAGCTTTTACAGTGTCAGATTGTTGTTTTCATGCAGAATTCTGAAAAGCGTAAGGCTTTGCTATCCCACAGTGTACAGAGGTTTTGTTTGAAATCTGGGTTGGAAGTTGGTGCAGTGGTGCAGCAGGGTTTGTCCCAGGTGGCACAGGCTCACTGTGATCCTCTGAACTTCGCACTTCCCAAAACACTTGTCCTGCTGAGGTGATCCTCTCAAGACTGTACACCTTTACTGGTACTTCAAGCATGTATGCATAGATGATGACATTGTGTTTTCTGTAGGGAGATTTGACTAAGGGTATACGGAGTTTAAGGTATCACGGCTCTTGGCAAACACTGTGTGTGAACTCTCTTGGCTAGCTCTCTTTTCGTTTCTATTTGTCCTTCAGGCAATGCTGTGTGGGGACAGAACTAGTTGACTGGATGATGCAGCAAAGTCCTTGTGTCCATTTACGAACCCAGGCTGTTGGCATGTGGCAGGTATTGCTGGAAGAAGGTGTTCTGAACCATGGTAAGAAAATCAGTATCTTCACTAAAACATGGGCAATGTGTGACATCAGTGCCTCTGTAGATCTCTTTCATGAAAGAGAAAAGAATCATGACCCCAAAAGAAATGATGTAGAGCAGCCTTTTCATCCATAAGTGCAAGTGCAGAGACAGTATTACACGAGTCTTGCTACCAGTACACCTTTTTAACTTATGAGAATAATGAAATGTAAGTGAACAGTTTATAATGATAATTCTGATTATACTTTAATTATATTAGCTTGTGCTTATATTGCAAGAGATGGATTTCACTCAGGCCAAACTCAAGAGATGTACTACCACACACAAAACTGATCTTCATTGAAGATTTGCAACATTGGAAGTGAATGTGAGCATTTGTACTTGCTCGGATCCGTGATTTTGGAATGATTTTCAATGTTTTTGGAATGGTTCCCAATTTCAACACTTCAAATACTCCAGTGCAGAGACCTGGGATTTCTAGTTTTCTAACTGTACTTTACATTGACTTTCAGTTTACATTTGGCAGGATTTATTTGGTAACAGGATATTATAGCCCTCAAAAGGATAGCTTTCTGAAGTAATATTCATACTTGAAGCTTTGTATGCGCAGTTTTATTAAATTCAGAAGAGCAGCTATGTTACAGTACACTTCGATTTATCCTCTGTTATGCTTCCCATATCCCACGGAGAAGTTTCCACACTGAGAAGACAGTTTCCCCACTTTCCTTACTGTAAGGGCTGTAGCTTTAATTCCTGCCAAATACTCCCTGGAACATCCAGGGGCAAGCTGCTGCAAGCTGCATCACAGTATCCACTGATACACTCTGATGTGCTTGGAAGACCAAGGATTTGTCCATCAGTATAACATAGCCTTTCTTTAGAATTCTTCTCTTGATAGTCTTCCCAGCAAGTTCTTCCACCAAAACAGATGTCAGTGAACTTGCCCCTGCGATTAGATCTTGATGATGTATATTTCTGGTACATCGGGAGTTTAGATGCTTTTGTTACCTTTTAACCCTGTCTGAAACATGCAGGGAGAGGTCTTCATGCTATAGGACACCGCTTAGAAATTCATGATGTAACTGTCCCCCAGGATAAATTGTTTGCTTAGATGGAATGGTTTGAAACAATAAGCACAAAACTGGATCTGATAAGAAAAAAATCACACACATGCACACACAGAGTTGTGTATCCACACCCGTGATACAGATATATAGAAACCTTTTGGAGAGTATTTGTAGTACACAATTTAAAAGTGTACCCTTCAAGCTACATAATTTGGACATATGTGAGAAGTGAAAGTGTTTCATACTCTTGCAGTTTCTCTGTAGTTTTCTTTCCCTTCTTAACTCGAAGATCTGTAACATATACGATGCTCCATAGATTTCTACAAAGTTAGTTTTCATGAGGAGAGCTTAGTGTTTGATATATTATGTTGTTTCAGTGGATCAGGAGCACCACTTCCAAGACAAGTATTTATTTTACCGATTTTTGGATGATGAGCATGAAGATGCGCCTTTGCCAACTGAGGAAGAGAAAAAGGAGTGTGATGAGGAGCTACAGGACACTATGCTGCTTCTGTCTCAGATTGGGCCAGATGCTCATATGAGGATGATTCTCAGAAAACCGTAAGGAGACTAAGGAATTAATATTATACATGCGCTTTCCTTGTAAAACAAGAGAAATCTACATTTATTAACAGGCGTCCTTTGGCCAGTTATTTCACTTCAGTGGCAGTTTGTTCACCTCTGAAGTTTTTAAGTCCATATTAAGTAATTTCCAGTCCTTATTAATGCTTATAAGTTGAACTGTATATTGAGAATAATCATGAAAGGCCATCAATGCCATTATACTCACCTTGAAGAAAATGCTGCACTATGAGCTTTTATGTTATTTCTGAGTCTCCCCAAAAGTAAGTTGCAGGTAATAGAAGAGTCCTGCTCCATTAGCACTGCCTGTGTAGACATGCCTTCAATTAACTATGCTCCTTTCAGTTACTGTGAGTGGTAGGATGGCAGCGTAGCAGGTAGCTTTCAATTACAGTTGTCAGTGGCAGCCATTAATTAGATTCATCCTTGGTAGAACTTTATTGAATTAAGACAGGTTGGACTTGGCCTGTTGTAGTTTGCTGGCAAGGTGTGCAGTGTGGCTCTGTGGGTTTATTTATTCATTCTTACTGTTATAAAATAAATACATTAAAAGAAAAAAAATGCTTTCTGCTCCTAGGCTGCGTAGGATGCCAGCCTAACCTTTTCATAGGTTCATGTCCTGATCATGTCCTCTCATAGGCTGGCTAACCATTCTTTCTGCTGTACATTCTGGTCATACTGAAAACTGTGCTAAAGGCCTTTTTTACAGGCAACTTTATAGTGACTTCAAAGCAATCGGTATAAACTCTGTTTGTCCCTTTGGTTTGGTTGTTGAAGGCAACATCTTCATTATGCGGGTAGCATTTAGAGGTCACTGAAGACATACTTTACTGCTGATTAAGCACACTAAGAATGATTAATTACTTAAGCTCATCTTCACCGAAGACTTACTTTTAAGGGTCAGTTCAAGAAAGATAAGTACAAAAAGCTTCTTTGAGGCCAGTGGTAAAGTTTGTCTTTGCCATGGGATAGGATTGAGCGCTGCCTAAAGTGTGAGAACATTTTTTATACTAAAAATATTTTGAATCCACTTAACACAATTTCTTGCCCTTTTCTGTTTCCACTTTTATGCTTTCCGTGTTCCATTCTTGTCCCTGTGTTGTCTGTTTAGATCATAAGCGCATTTGGATGGCACTTTTCCAAAAACTCTCTACAGTGACAATGCTAAAAGCTTTGAATGTCAAAAATTGCCATCAGATACTTGTGCTTATAAAAATAAGTTACACTGCTATGCAACAATAGTTTTAAAAGTATAAATCCTGTTTCCTCTGTTTATTAGAGGTCTGGTCAAACACAACCAAAAGAGCACTCATTCTGTGTCGCACAAAATACATAGACAAACCAGACTGGGAGCATGGTGCTTCCATAAACACTTATGGTGTCAGGGAAGTGTGGTGTTTTCATAAAGGTGTCCTGTGCATTCTCCACTGAGGAGTGAAAGAGGGCACTTGGACCCTAATGACCGGTGCCTGTCTGAGTAGGCAGACACCGGTCATTAGGAAACTGTGAGCAGTGCTATGTATGCTGTGACCCTTTACCTCTGCACTACCTCCTTTGTTTCAGGCTGACTGAGCAGGTTGCCTCTTGGAGAATTGCCTCCTTAGGTTATCATGGGTTTTGGCTCCCTGCTACACTTGCTTTCCGTCATGACTTTCAGAGCAGCTGTTCAGAGCAGCTGTTCAGAGCAGGATCAATGTTGATTATCAGCCACAATGCTTGCAGAGAGCTGAAAGGCTGGAATGGTGTGTGGAAAGTACTGTTCTCCCCTCTTGTCGTCACTTGCACAGCATCATCTGAAAGAATATTCATAGGAGATTTTTCATGCAATATAGTGGAGGGGAAGGAGGTTTTCTCAAGACTGACAGCCATCTGACATCTTTCCCCATCCCTGTCCCTGAAAGTGCTTATTTTTGCTGCCCTTTGCTCATGGGAGCAAGCTTGTACTGCCAGGCACTATATTAACTACTGTTCTAGTATTCAGTTTATATGTGTTATAGAATCATAGAATCATAGAATAGTTAGGGTTGGAAAGGACCTCAAGATCATCTCGTTCCAATCCCCCTGCCATGGGCAGGGACACCTCACACTAAACCATGTCACCCAAGGCTCTGTCCAACCTGGCCTTGAACACCGCCAGGGATAGAGCATTCATCCTCAGGCAACCCATTCCAGTGCCTCACCACCCTTACAGTAAAGAATTTCTTCCTTATATCCAATCTAAACTTCCCATGTTTAAGTTTGAACCCGTTACCCCTTGTCCTATCACTACAATCCCTAATGAATAGGGATTCTCTTCTCTTCTCCAGGCTGAACAGCCCCAACTTCCTCAGCCTGTCTTCATACGGGAGGTGCTCCAGACCCTGATCATCCTCGTGGACCTCCTCTGGACTTGTTCCAGCAGTTCCATGTCCTTTTTATGTTGAGGACACCAGAACTGCACACAACACTCCAAGTGAGGTCTCACGAGAGTAGAGTAGAGGGGCAGGATCACCTCCTTCAACCTGCTGGTCATGCTCCTTTTGATGCAGCCCAGGATACGGTTGGCTTTCTGGGCTGTGAGCACACACCGCAGCCGGCTCATGCTCATTTTCTCATTGGCCAACACCCCCAAGTCCTTCTCCACAGGGCTGCTCTGAATCTTTTCTCTGCCCAACCTGTAGCTATGCCTGGGATTGCTCCGACTCAGGTGTAGGACCTTGCATTTGTCATGGTTGAACTTCATAAGGTTGGCATCAGCCCACCTCACAAGTGTGTCAAGGTCCCTCTGAATGGCATTCCTTCCCTCCAGTGTATCAACCGAACCACACAGCTTGGTGTCATCAGCAGACTTGCTGAGGGCACTCTCAATCCCACTGTCCAAAGTTATGTATTTTGTTATGAATTCTGTTAGTTGAAAATCCACCCTGGGCTAAGCTGTATCAAAACTGTTATAATCTCCATGGATTGTCAGAGTCCTGCTAGTTTTGACCCGACACTGTTAAAGCTGCCAAAAGTTCATGGAATTGTCAGGGCTTCAGCTGACCTGAGCAGGACCCACGATTTTCAAACCAACACAGCTGCATTTTATAATAGTTGCCATTTCCAGAGAGGTTGCAGAACTCAGATAATTACCCTGAAAGAAATAAGACAATATTCTTTGATGAGAAGATTACTTTGTGAATTTGATTGTATAATGAAGCTGTTGCTTTGAAAGGTACTTTCTATTGTTCAAAATCTGAAAATCTCTAGCAAAAAGTGTCACTTGTTTTGACAGCCGACTTAAAAAATTCTCTGTTTATTACATTAACTGCAGCATTTTAACTGTCAAACTGTGAAAGAATGTTCTATAGTTTAAAAAACAGAATAGAGCTCAGGGAAATTTTTGGCAGGCTCTTGTTGCTATTGGGTGTCTTTTTTTTTTCTTTGGAAACACATACACTGAATGTGAAAATAGCGTTTTTGTGAAGTAGCAAACACAGCTCTCTGCTCCTTATAATGGCTGGAGCACAGGTGCATACCTTGAGCAAGTCCCTGGAAAAAATGTTGTGGAACTATCAAAGTTCTTCCATACAAGCTTTTCAGTCCTTCAGTATGAAAATTCATCCTGAAGACTTTTTTTCTAGCTATTTTTGTTTGATTGTAATGGTGTTCAGATACAGCTAACTTGATGGTAAATCCTAATTAAACAGGATGCTATAATACAAAGCTAAACACAATAGTAGCAGGAGTGATTAAAGGGAGAATGATATGCCGCAGACAGCAGTATTTAACTCAGATGATGTTATGGGTTATATTCTTTTTCTATAGTCTAGGTTACAGTAAGTTAGCAATATGACTGAAATAATAAATCTGTGTTATATATTCTTGGTGACTTCACTCAGCAGGTATTTTTTCTCAGTAGGAAGAGTGATTTGACGTGTGATCAGTAATCAGATTTTAGTGTCACTTGCAGAAGTAAGCTTGACAGGATGCTAGGGAGAGGAAGTAAAAACATATCTAAACATAGTAAACAGCTCAAAATATGTATGTAATAAAATAGCAATTTAATTATTGCTAAGAATCTATCACTTCTTGAAGGTCGTCTAAAAATTAAGCAAGATAGATTTATTCTCTTGTTTTTAAAATTTTTTATTTAGATGTTTCCATGCAGCTGTAAGTAGTAAGAACCACATTGGATTTATTCATAAAGACTGTACTAAGTTCCATAGTCCTTGGTGGAGTTTCCTGCCAATGGAATTTGATGAACCAAGTGTTACTCATAGGACAGGAAACATAGATTATCTTTCCATATATGAGTTCACTAACATTTATGGGTACTATATGTGGTAAATGGTATTTCTGGAGTTAATCAAGGAGCACTGATGCAATTGCAAAGCACATAACTTGCTTCTGTGCTAGAGTAAGTGTACATTCACACTCAGACACAGGTAGTGGCTAAAATTATTAATGTCTATTATATATTCTTTATGGTGTTTGAAAACAAAATTTGCACTCTGGAAATGCATGCTTATTTGATGCATAATCACAGTGTTATGGGGTCTCTGATCTTTTCCCTTGTTCTTACTATCTGGGAATTTTCTGGTTAGCTGTATAATAAAATTAATCAATGATATTGCTTGTACATATATGGTTTATTGCTGGCAAAGTACTATGTTATTGTCAACATCCTAGTCGCAGAGAAGCTCAGTGTCTCTGACCTTGATAAATTCTCCAAACACTGAACAGTTTTTATTGATCACTTAATATCACCTGAGTTCTCCTGTCCATTAATGTGTAGCCTTGTTCTCTACCTATTCCATTTATTATCCTGTCTGTAACTGGCTATTGCTATTAGAATGTGTCCCCTGCAGAAACTAGGTCTTTACACAGCAGGATCCTACAAATCAACATCAGTGGGGCACCACACACGTTTTACAGAAGCAGTGATGCCTAATATCTCTCCACGTGACATCTGCAGGAGCAAAAGTAAAGACTGGGTACATCCACTATAGATTGTCAGTTCTCCCAATGTGCTAACACAGGAGGCAAATGGACATATTGAAAGAAGAGTGTACCCTTTTGTCATGATAGAGATCTGATGTAGTAAGACATCACCCTTTTATGTTTTAATTTAATATAGAAATTTGTTAATTTGTTACACTATGTTTTACGTTTCTAAGACATCTGGTTTTGCAAGCATGTAATAAAATTAAAGTTCTTATTTCCTAGGGGGAGTATTTTTTTAAATCCTTACCTTGTGTTTCTTTAATCTTCAGTGAAAGGTAGCTAGTACTGGCTTAGCTTTTTTTCTGTATGTAATTAAGCTGCTATTGCCCCACATAAATCACCAGGAGTGGCAGCCTTATCATTTCAAGCCGGATTTAGAAATAGTAAAGAGTATTTTGAGTCACTAGAGGGCATAGCAGTACCAAACCAATTTCTGTTTCTCCTTTAGCAGTTTATTTCATTCTGTATGAGAAAAGAATAATCCAATGCCTAAACTGGTCTTTAAACTGGGTAATAACCGCTGCACATGATTGGTAAGTGATGAACAGATGGAGAACATGGCTTGCTTAGCAAAGAAAATGTCAGTTGTCCTTAATGTTTTCTATGACTTCATCAGTACTTTTTTCATCCAAAAGAAGTCTCCAACAAACTTCTTTTGTAAAAAGGTTCAATATAACTCTGAAGTCAGATGATTCCTGGGTATTCTTTCTACCTCACACATGATTTTGACAGACTCTTGAATCAAGACATGATTAGACAGAAAGCCTGTAGAGCACTATATTTCTTTATATTACTTTCCTGATCCTGTAGATGTTAGACTCTCCTGTAATGTTGGCATTTCAGGAGGAAAACTTCTGTCAGAAAGGTTAGTTGTAATGTTTCTTTTAGGGCTGTCCAAAGACTTAACTCTTTTGACTCTACACATTGGAAATAATGGGTTTTGGAACTGGACACTATCCTGTTCTTAATGTGAGCATGTAAACTTTCTCCTTTGAAACTCCTGCCCCTGGACTGACTTCTTTTATGCTGTTTTCTCACATCTTAAGTTTAACCTCTCTCCATTCTTGTGACTAGTTTGCTCCTTTCTTCTGTTCTTGGACTTGAATTACTTACATTCTGCTTTTCACAAACTTAAAATACCACTGGCTGGTAAAAGGGAAATGTAACCCTCATTTTTAAAAAGGAAAAAAAGGAAAACCCAGGAAACTGCAGGCCAGTCAGTCTTACCTCTGTGCCTGGCAGTATCATGGGGAAGATCATTCTGGAAACTGTGCTAAGGCACGTGGAAAATAATGGGTGACAGCATGGCTTCACTAAGGGCAAATCGTGCCTGACTAATATGGGGCCTTCTGTGATGGAAACACTGCCTTGGTGGATAAGGGAAGAGCAATATATGTCATCTAGCTGGACTTGTGCAAAACTGGAAGAGGGTAGATTTAGATTAGATCTAAGGAAGAAATTCTACCCTGTGAGGGTGGTGAGGAGCTGGCACAGGTTTCTCAGAGAAGCTGTAGCTGCCCCATTGCTGGCAGCATTCAAGGCCAGGTTGGACGGGGATTTAAGCAACCTGGCATAATGGAAGTTGTCCCTGCCCATGGCAGGGGAGTTGGAACCAGATGATCTTTGAGGTCCCTTCCAACCCAAACCATTCTGTGACTTTCTGAAAACATTGTTTGTAAGGATTTATCCCTATAAAAGTAACAGGAGGTAATTCTTTAAAGGATTTTTTTATGTGTGTGTATGTAACTCCAATGCAATGTCTGAAATTATATCATAGGAGAATTCATCCTTTTAGAAAATGAAATTGTACTGAAGTGGATCTTGTGCGTGGGAAAAAGATTAGGAGTTACAAGTTCCTACAACTACTTCTCATGGGTACTATTTATTAGATCCTAAAAGATCTCTGATACACTGGAGTCCTGAGGGTACTTGTATCCTTTTTTAGCAATCAGAAAAATTTCCAGTGTGTTCCAATATAGAAATGCAGTTATTTCATTGTGGCGGCCTCTTTCCGTGTGGCGCTACAGGATGATTATTCCTTCATCAATGAACGCTTTTTATTAATGGCAGCTGCTTGTATATTTCAGTGAGAGGGATTGAAACTGCTGAGTGGTTCTCACTTACCTTTGTGGCTAAACAACAGCACTCAGCATTAACTCTATAGCAGTCGTTTACTGTTGTCCAAGATGCACTGCTGCCATTTCCAATTTGTTCAGCAAACATTCACATACTCCCTTACAAGCCACTACTACTGACTGACTGCTACAACTCATTAGTGCCATATGTGAGAAATAGGGCAGGTGCCACACTTGGGAGCCCTATTGAAAGCAACAGAGTTTTATGTACCGTTTCTGATTTATCTGGCCATTTAATGTATAGAACACTTGATTTCATCAGGAAAGCTGCCTAATCAGGATCTCCCTAAGGTGGTTGCCATGGCTGCTGTTCAGTGTCATTCAGGTGGTTTCATAGCACTTCCATCCTTTGTGTGTTTCAGTCCTCCAGCCAGGACCATCCTTCAGTCCCTGTTTAGTATGGAGGTACTCTTCAATAGACAGTTTGACAGCATTTTGTGTTGTTTGTACCTCTCTCAAGCATTTATTTTAGGAATTTATTGCATTTTGCTGTTCTTTTTGTCTTCTCTCTATAGGCCTGGCCAGAGAACTGTAGATGACTTAGAATTTATATATGAAGAACTTCTTCACATTAAGGCCTTATCTCATCTTTCTACCACAGTAAGCATTCTTAAAAATGTACCTTCTCACCAACAGGAAGATTGAATTTTGATTTCTGGTGCTTTATTAGAGTTGTCATACCTATAACCCTTTCAGTTTATACTTTCCATGCAAAGTAGTTATTCCCACCTATGAGGACTATCCAAGTGCTACGCAGATATAGATTGTCTTGGATATCAGATGTAATTCTCTTCATGTGTTTATACTCAGCCCGCACCCCACTCACTCGGCACAGGTGCCTCCATCTGGGTCCATATATGGTTTAAATTGAGATTCATTCAAGCCAACCTGACACCTGGGACTGTAGCACTACTGAATTTTGGAGAAAGATGTCTAATTTCTGAACTGTAAGAACAACTTAGATGAGAGGAATTATAGGATACAGAAAGGTGCACTGTGCGGTGCTGGCTGGTTGGAGTTTGATCATTGAGTGAAAGAAGCCTCGTCAGACACCTTCTCTCTGAGTGGGCAAGAACAGTGCAGAGAACCAAGAATAAATGAAATGGAAAAAAATACCTGGAGGAAAGAACACAACTGTTCATAAAGTCTCAACATTATTAACACACTATGCAGGCAACAGAAACAAGCTAAGTAGGACTTTACTTGGTAGCAGCAAGGTATGGATGCTTTCAGGAGGAAACCAGGCAGAAAGTAAATTTCTGTTTGACAATAGCTTCTTTGGAAGCTCTTGATATTTTCAATAATTCTCAGCTAACTTGGACAGATGCAGCTAATTATGAAGCTGCATATCAGAAAGATAGCACCCATGCAAACATGTAACACCTGAGCAAATCTTTACAACAAGAATATTCATCCAAAGCTTGTACCTGAACTAAGAGGGAGCAGCCAGCCAAACTCCTTAACCATCTCTGGGATGCAGGAAAAAAGTATTTAAAGGAAAACTTTTGTAAGATCCAGAAATTGCCCTTTTCAAAACAAAAGAAACTACCCAAGTTAGACAAATAGTGAGGGGGAGTGGAGAACATTCTTGACACTACAAACAGAACCCAAACCACAAAATATTTCCAGCTCAGAAGAAATTCAGGCTCATAGGTCATAATCCACAGCAAGTAGCATACAGAACAAGTATGGTGAATGATAAAAACTGCGGAAAATACTTGGCATTTTGAAGAAGTGCAGTTGATTCCATGTTTTTAGTAAGAGTTTAGAAATGCCAGCCTATTATAGTGCAGCATGAACTAAAGCAGAGGACAGAAACCATGACTAGCTTAGAGGAAAACTTCAGAGAAGCAACGGGAAGCATTGCTCCTATGAACCAGTATATTAATGGTCAATCGACTTGAAAGCAAATTAAATGTTTATCAATTTTAAGCAAGGCATAATTCCTAAAGTAATAAGTTTCCTGGATACGCCATGAGCAAAAAGCAAAATGGATAAAACTCAAGGGTCGTTGTGATGAAGGGTCTCTTCCTGCTAGAGAAGCCTTTAAAGTTAATGTATGAATGCAAAATGGTTACATAATGCAGTGTTACAAACAAATCAAATTCTTCGCTTCTTCAAGAGGATTCGTTCACGGCAAATGACTGAAATAAGCGAGAAGATATTTAAGGACGTACATGGATAGGAACACTCTACAATATGCAGAACAGTACTGATGAGGTTCTATTTCCTGTTTTTATCAAAGCATCATTCCCTTCAGGCAGAGGTTATAAATGAGTTTGGTGAGCTAATTATTACAGAAATCACAGGTCTGTAGGTGCGTTCACTGGTGAGCGTACTACAAGCACCTCTACTTACCCCTCTTCTCTGTACTATAGACAGGGGATGCTTTGCACTGTGTCAGAAAAGAGTTCTGGGAGAGGTGGCTGGTGTGTTGTGTATATAGTTGGTGCCTATGCAGAGGTTTGGTGGGTGCCTTCAGGACATCACAGGCTAAATTTGTCCACCCATCTTAGGAAATGCAGCCACCAGACTCTCATCTGGATTGTGTTTAGGGTTTGAGAGTTCCTCCCCAGGTTTTTCTGTATAGCCTAAAAATTTTTCCAATTTAAACAGTTGGGGAAATGGCATGAAAATACTACTACTATATTCTGGAGCCAGCTTTCGACCTGTATTTGGGACAGTTAAATTACATGGTACTACTTCTGAAACATGGATTGTCACCAGCTGACATTTTCTGAAAACAAGAATCCCACTGCTTGGACATTGGCCTTCAAGTCCGTGGAGATTTGTGGTTGTACGAAGGGAGACATACAGCACATAGGAAAACTCAGGATAATATGAGGTTCCCAGTGCGACTGTTATTTTGTGAAAGTAACACTGATAGTATTTACAGTGAGAAAAATTGGTGGTAAACTGTCTCACTAGAGGTAGTAAGAGCTAATCACAGCAGAGCAATACAAACACAATGAGGAGCGGATGACACAAAGGACGCTGTGCCATTCTTCAGTCTTGGAAGAAGTAGTGAGGTGAACCTTTTGCCTGGGAAGCTGTTAGGTGGAGAGGGGCCTTAGCAGGTCCAGATGGCACTGCCTCACAGCTCAACACAGTGGAAGTGGCCCAACTTAGCTTACTAAGGGAAAGGGTGCTGATTTCTCAGGGAAGAACAGTAGAACAGGAAGAAGAAGTTTCTTCCTGAAAGAAGTTCTTTCTTTCAGGAAGAACAGAAGCCCCATCTTCTGTAATAGATTAGTTATTAGCATTTGAAATGTTCCATCATGTTAATGTTAGAGGTGTCCCTGTCCATGGCAGGGGGGTTGGAACTAGATGATCTTGAGGTCCTTTCCAACCCTAACTATTCTATGATTCTATGATTCTATGATGGTTCCACATGTGTGCGTATAAGGAAAAATGTGGAGACCTGTATCTTGAAGCCCTTGTCTGAGCCATGAGCCAAGAAATCGTGGTCTGTGAAGTAAATCAGTAGGAAATAGAATATCAAGTGAAGCAGACCACTCTCTGGCTGTGTGAACCTGAGTGAGTGCTGAATGATGCAGAGGGAAGGAAAATAGCAACTGGGGTATATGATGTGACTTTCTCTCACCAGGATGAATATGATACATATAAAACCTATTTTTTTTTTTCTTTCCTTATTTTAAGGTAAAGCGAGAATTAGCAGGTGTCCTCATTTTTGAGTCACATCCCAAAGCAGGAACGGTCTGTAAGTACATGTAGTCCTGTCAGATCTTTCTTATCTGGGGCATGAACATTTAAATTCTTAATGTTGGAATGGCAAGAGCAAAACTTGGATGCTCTCTTCGAATCTGACTGGCACCCTGTTTAAAACCTGGGGTAATAGGTGTTGGTTTAGTCTGTTACCAGTTGCAGGGACAGTACCAAAATTAATTCTATATCCTTCGTTGGATGTATGTTTCACCCACAATTTAGGTGTGTTCTTATCTAGAATTTTGGGTTGTACCAATCTCTACTGAAAATTTATTTTAGCATTATCTTTTCATTAAAGAAAAGACTTGCTGCACAAAATAAATCATGTAAAATGTTAGATTACTCAGACCTGTTTATACTGAGGAGTTTTAGCAAATGAATGTCGAATTCACAGCCAGTAGAGAATTGGGTTAGAATTTTGTGCTACTGGTGGGATCCAGATCTGGTTAGTAATTGATGACCTGGCATGTATTGATAAAGTAGACATTGCAATTGTCTTGTAAGTGCAACTTTCACATCAATGTGATAAAATAAGTACTATATGAGCATGGGAGGTTTTTTTCTAAAATCAGAAGGCAATTGCTTTTAGAATCATAGTATGTCCTTTGTCAAAGTAGATATTAATATGACTGCAGTAGAGTTACCTTGAATTTTATTGAGTACAGAATCTGATCCATTTATATTTTGAGTAACTATATTCTCACCATAAAATCTTTTCTCTCTCTTGTAGTATTTAATCAGGGAGAAGAAGGTACTTCTTGGTACATTATCCTAAAGGGATCAGTAAACGTAGTCATTTATGGCAAGGTATTTTTTTCAGAAGCCTTTTTATATGATTCTTATTATTAAAATTGTAAGAGTAAACTTTGAAAGAGCACGGTTTAATTTAAAGCAAAATTGCTTTGTCTGAGGAAACAAATTGAATGCAATTTTATAAAGAAATGATCCAGTGGTTTCACTGATTAAACTTCCAGTTGATTGCTGTGTAATTTCAGGATATATTGCACACTTTCTGAATATAGTTCAGGAGAGCTACATCAATAGCTTTAGGACAAAGTAATTGGCTGGAATTTGGTGAATTGCTAGACTTCCTTCTCACGGGGGTTTTTGCCCTGTCCCTGTACCACCATATTCTTGCATGTGTATGACTAACTTCTCTTACACATCAGGGGTCTCTGACAAAAGTACTGCTTTGTGACTAGTGGTTCTCAGGTTGGATGAATCCCTCCCAAATTTATGCCAGCTCTTCATTTTAATCAAGCTGTAGACTGAAAAGTATCTCTGTTATATTTCCCATTTATGAGAGATTTTCCAAGGTAAAAAGTAGGAATTTGGTGCACAGGAATCCCTCGTGTCTTTAAAAATCCCTACTTCTCTATTGATATTTCATTCAGTGACTGGGAATCCTCCATTCTGAATACCAAGCATTTCACCAAAATCTAGCATAGAGGCCCTGGTGCTAAGTCTATTCCTAAGTAAACCATATTTAGGTAGTTTTTTTTACATCACTGGGTGAGCCAGATCCTCCATCACTATAAACTGTAGTAAATGGAGAATTGCTGATTTACACTAGCTGAGGATGAGTCGTTGTTATATGTTATTTCTGCAAACTTGATCATATTGTTTAGGGACTCTATAAACAAAAAGCAAACAACTCAACAACTTTCTGTCTTCAGCAGGGCTGGAAGAGTCCTTCAAGCTGAATGTAATTTCAGAGAACAAGCCAATTCTTTTCTATTCTTGCGTTTCTTTACTAATAGTAATAACCAGCTATCAAGTATTGTTTCCTAGTCATTATTTTGGCTGTTGATTTCCTGCCAAATAGATTTGTTTTGGTATTTGATTGTGAAGTCCAGTGTTTGTACAAGGACTTTCAATAGAATCCAGAGTAATGATGGGTTTCTGCATATAAATGTTTTGCTCTGTGCAGGGTGTGGTATGTACTCTACACGAAGGAGATGATTTTGGCAAGTTAGCACTTGTGAATGATGCTCCCAGAGCAGCATCCATTGTTCTGCGTGAAGACAACTGCCACTTCTTGAGAGTAGACAAGGAGGACTTCAACAGGATCCTTAGGGTAAGAGTGAGAAGGGCCACTCCAACAGTGTGGTATCAGAAATTGCAGTTTTTTCTAGAGTCTGTCATATTTCTGTGGATATATTGATACTGATAACCATGTTTCAACTGTCCCTAATTACAGAACAGAGATGCGACAGTTTAGAAGATCAAGTAAAGAATATATAAATCGTCTTTCCTCTTTTTCTGTTCCTAGCTCAGCCATGAAAATGGGACAAAATAGCCTATTTTCTGTGGTCTCACATTTCTGTGGTCTAGAATTTGCCAAGTGCTCAGTTTTTCCTTATTCTGTCCAGGATTTCTGGGCAATCTTCCATCCAGATACTGGGTTAAACAGGATCACCTGTTCTCCCAGATAAATCAGTGTCTGGTACCTTAATAGACTCAAGGCAGAATCAAGTGGCAAATTAAATAAGCTACAGGTAAATACACAGCTGTCTTTATCAGAGAGCTCTAATTTTACAGTTATCCATGTTACAGCAAATGTGTTCCAAAGTCTGTAAATACAAGCTGGCTTGTAATTGATTATTCATGGTACAGGAAGTCAAGAACAGTATCATCCTGTATTTGAATGCATACATGCCCAGTATTGCAGCAGTAGAACCAGTCCAGACAGAGTACTGTGCTAGATGCCATAAGGCTGTATTTACTGTACAAAAGGGAACAAGTATCCCACTGGCAGTAAGCTTGGGTTGGCTGTGGAGACTCCTGATTTAGCTGATTTAGATTTGATTGATAATTGAAAGAAGATCGAAGTTCATGGTCTTACTTATTTTCATGTGTGTTGTTCGAATGGACATTATATTTAATTCTTTTTTTTTCTTCTGTGATCTGGTAGTAGAAAAAGAAGTTCACTGACAGTTTAAACTGAGCTAAGACTTACCATTTTTAAGTGACATTTTCTTTTTTTTAAAAAAGAAAAGTCAGATTGTAGATCACAATGTTTACATGTAAGTAGGAACAGAGATTATATTACATATGGAAAACTGGGGGTGGGCGCTCTGTTTTTGGGGAAACCTTTTTTAACTTTGCCATAGCCAGAGATTTTTCACATGGTTCTTGCTCCCACGGTTCTCTGCCTCTTCCCCCAGTGCCAGTGCTTCCCTCTTGATTCTGCCTGTGAGGAATCAGAATAGATAAACACAGGGGAAGAGAACCAACCCCAGAGTCTTTTGTATTTGAAAGACGTGCACTTTTTCAGAGTAACTAATCAGCCAAATTGGGTGTAATTACTTTATTAAAAGTAACTTGTATTGCAGGATGTAGAAGCAAATACAGTAAGACTCAAAGAGCATGACCAAGATGTCTTGGTGTTGGAGAAGATCCCAGCAGGAAACAGAGTTTCTAATCAAGGAAATTCACAGCCTCAGCACAAGTATGTTTTCATTCAATAGTGCAAATGTCAGACAATGATTAACCTTTTCATATGGTATTATTATCCAAACAATAGTATATTCCCCCTTTCTATGGAACAATGCAGTGCATGTGAATTTTAGTTCTTTCTAATCATCACCTGATCACATGCCCCATACTGGATAATATATCCATTTCCAGCAGCAAACCAGTTCTACGTCTTTACACAATAATTCCCTAAAGATCTCACTGTAAATACTTATCTCATGTAATAGCTTCTAAATAGACTGCACATGGAGAATGCTGAAACCCTATTAAGCTGAGCTACTGTGTAAAGGACACAAGGAAAATACATTGTTTTATTGTTAAGAACAGAGATTTTTGTTTCGGATTTTGATTCTGGATTCCAGTAAGAGTTTGCTAGGTACAATTTATATACAAAAAAGATCTCATACAATCAAAGTCACACAGCTTGTCTTACAGAATAGGTTTGAACTGTAATAACAATATTCATTATATTTTCTTTACTTTCTTACTGAAAGGGAAAAAGTACAATTCTGTTTGGATACTACTGTGATAAGAGTAGAGTGAGGCTGTTATCATTTCAAATGTTGGTAAAACCCCTAAAGGTTTGTAAATGTCTTATTTGCAAACGGATGAACAATTTTCTTCTAAAAAGCTAAACCAGCTCCAACAAAATAAACGCCAAGAAGTTTTGGATTCTTTACCTTGGACCTTGGTTTTTCTCAAGGAAAGAGCTAATTTACTGTGAGATATTTTGGGTACAGTTTTTGTCTGATCTGGGATTTCATATACCTGTTTTATCTGCATGAGTAAAAAGATTTGTGAAGATGTGTGAAGGGTTGAATAAACCGTTCCTTGTATTTTATAGACACATTTCACGTATTTCAGAAACTGCCATTTCATCTTCCACTTGATCTATTAGAAAAACAAACTGCGCTACCATGAAAACATGTACTTTTACAACACGTTTTTCTTTGCCTACTTCGGACAGTCTAAATGGACTGCAGCCAGTGGATTTGCACTAGCAGCTGGAATACACAGCAACATGGTCATAGACTTAAATCCGTTTTCTTAGGTCTGATATATTTTTCATGCTTTCAAAAATGAAAGTTGCATTTAAACATATTTCAAACACTACCTTCCTTGCAACTCTTTACTCCAGCATTGTCTGTGTTATTTAACGTTTTCTTGCTCAGAATTCTGTAAAAATAGCTAGAGACATTTATGGTCCCCGGTTAAGTTGTATTTTAGACCTTACATTCCAGGAATATTTTCAGGTAAAGCTCAGTATTTCATTTCTGTAAATATTTTATGCATTTGGTCAGCAAGGGAGCTTTTGAAGGAAGATCAAATGTGCCATCAGGGGAGCTTTTGCTAAAACACTGACAAATGTACATAAGCTACACAAAAGAGGAAGCTACCTTGAAAGTTCACACTCTGCTTTTCAGCAGGTTACTTTGTTAATAGTGTGTTGGAAGTGTCTTTTGGCTTAAAAACTTCGGAAGTGAGTTCACTGGTCTTGAAGATAATGTTTCTTTTGTTAGTAAATAGATTAAGTGGCTACATTTCTGCTTGAAACTTCAAATCGAAGTTACTGATGTGGTCTGATTTCCAGAATGTATTACTGGAATGCATTAGTTGGCTGTTCGGTACTTTTGAAGATCACTGTACCCAAAAAGAAAGCTTTAAAAGGACCTCTTCTTAAAGGCTTGCTGCTTTGCCATTAGTTGGGTAGCTTACGTCACTGATACCTCTTCAGCTGAGCTGCCCTTTGGGCTTTGCTTCCTAAGCAGGTACATAGAATTTAGCACTAGAGAAATATCCTGCGTCCCAAAGTTGATCCCTAAGATATCCAGTCAACCAAGAAACTAATCTTCATCTTAGTCTTGGGAGAAGCTTCACTTTGGGAGCAGATCCTCTCAGTTGCAGTTTTGGTTCTACTACCTGCTCTACTGAGGACGCATAGCTCTTACATAGCTCCCTGAGCCACACTTTCAAACAGTGACAGTTTTGCCTCGAAGGACTGGCTCTGAAGTTCTCACTCCCAAGATCTAACTCTTTATGGGTGATCACACTCATGCAGGATGAATTCAGCAGCCCCTGCAAGTCACTTTACTGTTCATTTTCACTTTCATATTCAGAGTACAGCAACCTGTGATTTCTCTGCTTCACTCACTTAGATACATGGTTAGTATCTCTGCAAGAATGTGCACTGGCTTAACAAGTGTTTGTGTTCTTGGGACATCAATACGGCTCTTCCAAAGGGGTTGGCAGGTAAAAGAACTGTGGCGGTCAGCACTCAAAGTGAGGAGGAGCTCCCAGGAGCTCAGCTCCACCACTTATTTCTCAGCAGGAGCAGAGTATCTTCACTTCTCGGGGTTTCTCTCTCTCTCTCTCTCTCTTTTTTTTTTTTTTTTTTTTTTTTTAAAGTTTCATACTTTATCAGTTGGATTAAAAAAAAAGAGAAAAAAGATGCAAAGGTTGAAAAACTGGAGGGAAAGATGAAAAAATCTGATCTGCAAGGAAAAGAAAAGAAATGACAGGCCAAGTTTAGCAATATCAGATGATATTTTGCTGGTACTTAAAATATTGCCAGTATTTCTGCCAGAAAAAAAACTGACTGTTGCACTAGTTCTCTTACCTCCCTGTTTACTCCAGGAAATGGTACAATCCTATGTTTATCCACTTGAAAAACTTACTTCCGCTATCTAAGGCATTGCACAAATTTGAAGATACAGTCTGCTATTTCATCATCTGTCCCCATCTTCTCAGACACTGTTAGTGATGCAAAGGAATTTGTTTCCTTGCTCTGACACTAATACACACCAGTTCTCATTTCATCGTCATAGTAAGTCTGTTAGGACTCTCTAATGCTATTCAATTGCTGTCATTACTGAGATACTTCTTCCGAGTGGAGAAACATTTCTGATTGCACTTCCTCAGGTCTGCACCAGTGCAACTCTGCTGATTGTGGTGTAACTAGGGTGGTGTTATACTGGAGTACTTGTGTGGGGAGAAGGCTGTCTGTCATCTCATATTCCCTGGGTAAGGTAGAGAGTGTTACTGCTCCCACTTTACAGGGGGCAAGCCACAAAGAGTGTCACTGGTTTAACCACACCAAGATCCCAGTCACAGAACGTATTTGTACGCTGGCACTCAGCAGTCCTTGTCTTCTGACTGGTACACAACTCTTGATTAGCTGTTTTGCCTATGAGACACTAACTGTTCCCTTCCCTCCCTCAGGTATATTGTGATGTCAGGAACCCCAGAGAAAATTTTAGAGCACTTTCTAGAAACTATGCGCCTTGAAACAACTCTAAATGAAGCAACAGGTATCTACATGACAAAGGCTGTGTTATTATTACTCCGTAAGATATTCTTTCTGGGGGAACACTGAAATATGACACTTTGAAAAGCAGATAGTGGTAGGGTTTTTTTCCAGAATAAGAACTATCCACTGCTCTGAAACAACCCTAAGAAAACTTAGGAAATCTAGAATTAAAGGTAACAATCTAGAAGTGAAATCTAGATGTAAAGATAACAAGCCCACTCTATTGTGTCTGTACTTTCAGTTCAGAGTAGAGTGGTAAAATCCCAAAAGGTGCCAGATCACTGGTCATGACTTTGGTTAGGCACAACTCTAAGGCCAGGATACAGCATGCATTACCACCCAGTGATACCTTACTCATACTTCTAGTTCTGGATGTCACTTAATACTGAGAACTAGCTTGATACCTCCAGCCATTGCATTATGCTAATATAAATATTCCCAAATTTTCATATCCATATCACACTTAAAGTATTGTAGTTTAAATTACGGGTTTGTGATACTTTCCCATTTTCAGGGGAGGAAAAATTGTTACTCAGAAGAACTCAGAACACCATGGGTCAAGTCCTATGAATGCAGGTTGCTGTAACTGCATATAATAGGCTGCTTTCCATTAGTGTAAAGAGAACAGAGAATTTACGTCCAGGGATACAGATAGTTGCTGACTTACTGTTAGTAAGTACTTTAATTTTTAAAAAGAGTCAGACACAAAAAATTCCTCCTAATTAGGATACAGTAATGGACAGAGTTTTAGATTAAGCTACATGATATCACTTTAGGAAGTTCTTTTTACATTGCAGATGTCTAAGAAGTGTATATGCACATGTGTTCTTAAATCCAGGTAATCTGTTAATGACCTCATCATACTGGAGAAACTTATGTGGTGGTTCATAAATGGTGGGAGAATTGAAAGATTACGTAAATCCTTTTACAGTGTGTGTTTTAACCACTTTTAAGAATAAAAATTATAGTCTTCACAGATACGTGTTTATTAGGATTACAAGCAGAATGTTGTTCTGTAAGCTGACAAGTATATAATCAGAAGTTTGCTATTCACAGGATCCATGTATTATACAATTTTCTAAAATGAATTATTTTTTAAATCTTTTAAAACTTTTCCCCAAAACATCCAATGACCAGATTATAGCTATATCCTAATGGGATACAAAACATTACAATTCACAAGCAAAGCTATATTTAAGGTATAGAAGCTCAGAGTGCTGTAAAATCAAATTTTTAGTTTATGTATTCCTTTAAGAACTGTTAAAATCCACTTCGCACTGGATATTATGGAAAGAAAAGGTCCCACTCTTCTGGAGGTTAGTTTCGTCAACTGAGAGGTATTTTCATATATGAATTACAGTGGAAGCAGTGATATAATACTACATTCCACAGTTAACGTATTTTTCCTGACATCCCTGTTACATACAAGGTTTTTAAGTGTTTCTGTTTCTCAAAAGTTGCACATGGAAATGATACCCCAGGGTATTGTGTTTATTTTTTTTCAGTGGTTCCGTATAAGACTTGCATAGTTTAAAAGTAAAAGCAAGTTTAGTCTCACTGCCAAACTTATTCTGGCCTCTGCAGCCAGGCTTCATAAATCTTTCTTGTTGTCACAAATGCAAAGACAAGGCAAACTGGGATTTACACCAGCTCTGCCACAGATCATTTTAACATTAAAAATAGCTTGCTGGTTTTTGCCAGAGAAAATGTCAGTCATATTGGTCATATACGTTTTAATGTAATTGTATCCAAATGCTTCACTGTAGCACAGATGTTGTTTTGTTGGGGATTTTTTGCTGTGCCAAATTTCCCTTTGACACAAGCAAATGCCTGTTAACAACAGTGCAGTAAAATTCATGCAGACAAGAACGAAAGCTTAATATTAGAGCTCATATTTGTTCATTCCCCATTTCCATACTCAATACCTACAAACTGCAAAAAGACCTCTTTATTATCAGCAGAGGGAGAATAAGATACTTCAGTGGGAAGAAAACTCATCCTTGTGATCCCCAAGCTGTTTGCAAGGGCTTAATGGACTGATTTCTTTCTTCTCTTTTCACAGATTCTGTTTTAAATGATTTTATTATGATGCACTGTGTTTTTATGCCAAATAGTCAGCTCTGCCCAGCCTTGATGGCACAATATCCTTTTGTAAGGGAAAAGTTACATGCCTTTGACAGCTATCCGTGTAGGTGATGAGACTGAAGCTTCTCTCTTTCAAGAAGTACATCACATTTCATGGAGGCTGTGCCTTGTGGGTAGGTTCTCAGTGTCTGATGAGCAGCTGTGCATAGTTCAACAACTGAAATAGATAGTGTATACCTATGATGAGATACAGTCATGGAACATGAAAACTGTATCTTTCTTGTGCTGATTACTATTCCAAGGGAAAGAAATGTACTGCTCCTCCACCAGATAAATGAAATTACATGAAAGTTTGGATTACCCTTCCTGTATCCTTTCTTCTTTTTTTGTTTTTGTTTTCATTTGCTGAGCTACAGCATCTAGATTTTAACTGAGATCATTAGGTTTTAGTGATTTCAGTGATCTACTTTATAGATTACAAGCTGCAAACTCCTTCAGGCAAAAGGGTACCTAAACCAGTAGAATAATGGGTAAGCAGTTTCTAGGTGCTGTTATAATAGTTATCGATAAAAATAAAAATAATCTCTAATAATAATGGTCTATAGCAAATGTTGACAAACTGCAAGAAACTTCAATTGTATGCAAATACTTATGAGATAAAAGCTTACAATGGATAGCATTGATTGCTGGAAGTGGTTCTTGTACTGTCTGCATGTTTTACAGGAGGAGTCTGTGAAATGTCCATCAGCCAGTTCGTGGCAAGTCATTTACTTTGGGGAGCTGCTGGGCACTGAGAGTTTTCCCTGTGCACAGTGACTTGAGCATTAAATAAACATATAATGCTTTCTGGTTTATAGAATTCTGACAGGGGTATAATAACTTCAATTCCCTATTTATTTTTTAGAATCAGATTGGTGTAAAAGTGTGCTTTCTTTGAAGCTCAGTGGGGCGAGTGACATCTAGGAAAGCTAACCCCATGAAACAGCAAAATAGAGCATCGTGTCCTTGTCTGGCAAGCTTGAGAATCCATTTGTGTTACTCCTAGCAAGGACAGTAATTGTTTTTAAAACCTTTGGACCCATAAAAGTGGTCTGCAGAAAATTGTTCGTACACCTGAAACAAACACATTTTCCAAAACCACATGGTTTTGGATATCAAAAGTATATGAAATGCTGTTGCTGACAGCTTTGAGAGGGGAAGGAAAGGACAGAACTTTTTATGTTTGTTTTGAGGTGTTTTTTTCTGATTTGTCTAGCTTGTATTATTCTGTCAGTCCATTTGAGACTCAGATTTGCCTATCCTCACGTGTAATAGTATACCTCTGATACCCAGTAACTGGTGAAGTCAGATGCATAAGCAAAATGTACTTCATTGCTTATAGGGGAAAAACTTTTCTGAAGACCAAAGCGATAACATTACTTATGTATACATACTCAATTGTGATGAAATGTATTCTGGAGAACGGGGTAAGACCACGGTCTTAAGTGGGTTGTGACAAGCATCATGCTAATTCTTTTCAGAGAGGAAAAGGAGGGCTGGAAGTAACTGGTATCCCACTGCTTTAGTGTCAGCTTTTCCTAGAGCTGAATTATAGTGTATTTGGTCCATTCTGAATATGGAAAATCAAACTATGCTCTGTTGATTGTACCATTGAAATTTATAGTTAGAGTTGAAAGGTTGCTAACAAAGCTCATCTTTTCTGAGCAAAATCATTCTACAAAAGGGTTTGCTGGTGCTGATACTAAGGAGAGATTAGTTATGCACAGTTAGGAAACCAAAACACAAAAAAGAAGGGAGGTGATGCAGTCAGAAACACTGTTTTTGCTCCAGCTCCCAATTTTGAATCAATACAAGTCTATTTTCCTATACCAACTTAGGTTACTATTTTAGCTGACAGCATACGAGTATGAGTAGAGCTAGACAATCATAGAATGGTTAGAGTTGGAAAGAACCTAAAGATCATCTAGTTCCAAGCTCCCTGCCATGCTGTCTGTTGGCCCAAGGCCCCTGTTCCCCCATTTTCTACACAGAGATGGAACTGGACAAATGGACAAGCTACAGCTTGTCAGAGGGAGGCAGGACAAAGTCATAAGGAATACTTGAAATAGAGTAGCACCTGCAAAAGTGCACCTGGGATAGTGCAAGTGTGTGATCATGTGTGCAGGTGTGCATCTATAAAGGGGCACTCTCTAAACAAAAACTTACAAAGTATAAACTCTTTCACTTTCTGTAGATGGTAGTCGTTTAGTGTGTTCCTGTACGTATATTTTGTGAACCTCCTTTACCATCATACCAGCAAAATAGTTAGCATTCTGCTGTAGTAATGGGTGCTGATTTTGCACAGCTCTTGATACGGTTAAGTGTTCCCATGCAGGTAAGAACAGACTTAAGAACACCTGGGTCGGAGCAATCCCAGGCACAGCTACAGATTGGGCAAAGAAGAGATTCAGAGTGGTCCTGTGGAGAAGGACTTGGGGGTGTTGGTCAATGAGAAAATGAACATGAGCCGGCTGCAGTGTGTGCTCAGAGCCCAGAAAGCCAACTGTATCCTGGGCTGCATCAAAAGGAGTGTGACCAGCAGGTTGAAGGAGGTGATCCTGCCCCTCTACTCTGCTCTTGTGAGACCTCACCTGGAGTATTGTGTGCAGTTCTGGTGTCCTCAACATAAAAAGGACGTGGAACTGTTGGAACAAGTCCAGAGAAGGGCCACGAGGATGATCAGGGGACTGGAGCACCTCCCGTATGAAGACAGGCTGAGGAAGTTGGGGCTGTTCAGCCTGGAGAAGAGAAGGCTGCGTGGGGACCTCCTAGCAGCCTTCCAGTATCTGAAGAGGGGCTATAGGGATGCTGGGGAAGGACTCTTCATTGGGGACTGTAGTGACAGGACAAAGGGTAACGGGTTAAAACTTAAACAGGGGAAGTTTAGATTGGATATAAGGAGGAAATTCTTTCCTGATGAGTTGCCTGAGGAAGTTGTGAATGCTCCATCCCTGGCGGTGTTCAAGGCCAGGTTGGACAGAGCCTTGGCTGATGTGGTTTAGTGTGAGTTGTCCCTGCCCATGGCAGGGGTTGGAACGAGATGATCTTGAGGTCCTTTCCAACCCCAACTATTCTACAATTCTATGATTCTATGACTTCAGGATTGCTTCCATTTCCTAGCATATGCTAGACATAACTAGAAACATGTATATTGAACTCTAACCATGTTGATGTTGATAAATATTTTACAATTACCTGACACTTGTTGCAAGTATGCATGATCTTTGCCATGAAGCTGCATCCTGTAGGTCCCATAAAAGTGGGAGAACCCTTCGCTGACTCTCCCTATGATAATGTTAATAAAGGAGCAGTTACTATAAATGAACAGTAAAAATACAGAAAAATTACCACTCGCTGTAGTGAGTCAGTTAATAAAGTAAAAATACATTAAATAATTACAGTGTTTAAAAGGTAAAAATGGCATGACATAAACTACTTGGTAGAATGTTAGACTTGTTCCCTGAGACATTAGAGTACATAGCTTATCGTAAATTATTTACTTCTTATGACCCTTTGACTTATGTACTCCCATAGATGTACTGACATTTTTAGTCATTTTAAACCTGTCTGGGTGAAATTAAAATGCAGAAATTTTGTCAGTCAGATGAGTGCCCCAGTAACCCTGGTAGCATGTCAAATCACTGCAAGGGATTTGGGGCAGGAGGATCTTTCGGAAAGCATGAGCTGCTTTTTCACATGGTATTTTATTAGTGTTTCTTAGACAAATGCTTCTATATGAGAAGCTTAAAATAAGTAGGTACCTTTGATTTCTAATTAATATTTAATTTTCTAATGGATATTTTAAAATCTTTTGTTAGAACAACTGAAAGAGCACCTTGAAGGGATGATGGACTTTGCTGTGAGTGAAAACATGTCAGCTGTTAATATTGAACTTTGCTATGTAACTGGGAATAATATTATTCATGACAATCAGAATTTTGGTAGCTGGGAAGAAAAGTTGAAGATGTAACTGCACTCATTCAGTGCTTACTTCACATTCAGCTGTCAGTTTGTTGGCAAACAGATTAAATATACATTGGTCACTTCTGATCAGTGAGAAGTAGGCACGCAGATCTTCATGTTCTATTTCTGCTGGGGATTATTCTTCATTTTCACGTAGGTTAAAAGCTGAAATTATTTCAGTTTGTTGCCCATTGTGCCTTTGGTTTTTTCTTAGTTTCTTGCTTTCAATAAATGTTACTTTTGGCCTTTTTGCCAAAAACATTTGCATATTTTTGTTATGTTGACACTCAATCATGAAAAAGGTCAATGAAATGTTTCCCATTTTTTTCTTACTGTTTATCACAAAATAGCTATCACGAAGTATTGTGTCCCAAATATGCTTTATTTGATAGAGTGGAAACTTCTGCTTTCCTCATGTGTAAGATGAGGCCAGTACAGAATTTTTTATTTTAGCCCATATCTCTATGGGGTAAAGTTCCTGGACCCCTGCCATAATGGGACTGAGGTTCACCTTGGGTTACTGTAACTTCTAAAAATAAAAGGAGTAACACTGGTGCTTCATTCCCATTCACAAATGGAAGAGTGGAATTGTTAATAAACACCAAGTATTCTTTTTCTTCAGCTGTCTCCAAAGAAGAACAAGGAGAAATGCCCTTCCTCAGTCTCCATGATTAATCCTCTTCTCTATTGTTCCAAGTGTCATTTCTGTCCTGCTCCCCTACAGCAACTGTCTCTGTGGTGAGATTGTGATCATTCCTGTGCTCTTTAGAGAATTCACTGTCTTTTTACTTTTTAGTATGAATGTGAAAGGTTCACAAGTCTTTATGCTAGCAGCAGTCCAAAATCAAAAGTATATATTGGAAAGTTACGTTTGAACACCCTGAAAATGGTTCGTTGGAAGTCAGTTGTTTGTGAATTCACACTGGTTTTGATATCTTCAATCACTGAGCATTTTCCTTGACACCATGGCACCTATCATGCCCAGCCTTCCCAGGGTACAGAGCAGGAGAAAATGGATTATGCCCTCAACAATAAAAGGCGAGTCATTCGACTGGTTCTGCAGTGGGCTGCTTTATATGGAGATTTACTACAAGAAGATGAAGCAGCAATGGCCTTTTTGGAGGTATAAAGGGATTGTATCATTGTACTGAAAAGTGCCTACCATGCAAGATAAGCTGAAAGCCTGTTTCTAGTCTGTAGAATTCTGTTATGAACTAAAGAAAAATAAGTCATTTCAAAGTGCAAACTCATAACTGTTTTATCTGGTTTAGCTGCAGACGGTATACGCACTACAACAGTGGTTGAACCATTGTCAAACTCTGGACTTCTGAAAATACCTGCCAGAGTTGCAGACCCCTTTCAAAGTGCTGCATGGGTAGATACTTTATAGCAATAGATAAATCTGATTTATTTTTCAGTATTTTTCTTGTGAATAACTCAGAGGCTGTATAGGTTGAACTGGGGGTCTGTTTATGCCTTCCTGAGGTGTGCCATGAAGGAAGGTGGAGGGTTCTCACTCTACAAAACCAACAATCCGTTTCATTTGAATGAAAGCGGTATTGCAGCAGGTAGAACTTAAGATCTTTGTCTTCAGAACCCTTCTGATCCCTTAAAATCATTTAGCAATTCTGACATTGCTTGCATGGTGTGTGCTATAATGTTGTATTTCTAAGGTAAGATGCATTGCCAAAGTCATGTTAAGTTGTCATTATCACAGTTATTATTATATATTGTGTTTATGGAACATGATCGTGTATGTTGCTGGCTGAATGGGATTTCTTGCCCCGAATCACTTAAAAGTGAATCTAATGTAAGAGTTAGGAGAAGGGAATAGAGAGAGGTCTTAAGTAGGACAGACGTAACAGCAAGCCCACATGGGAAAGTTTTTTGTAATAGAAAAGCTTTGGAGACAGACATAATCTCTTTCATTAGTCCAGAAGTTAAAGAACAGTTACTAGTTGCAATCATATAGATCCTTCTTTTGGACAGTGTGATGTAGGTGTGTGGCAGGAAGAGATTTGAGTAGGGCTTAAAAGAAGTAGTATTGTAGTGGATTGGAGTAGGTGAGACTCAAACAACTCAGTAGCGAATCACTAAGGACTACAACATTAGTGGGTAAAAAAAGCTATCACACCGATTATCTGTGAATTTTATAGTCTACTCTTGATAATCTGAAAATGCAGCTTTTGCGCAAGCAGTCAGTGGTTACACAGTGTGCAAAGGAGCCTCATCAGGCTTCCCTTCTGCATGTGTAACTTGCTTTAAATCAGCTGGAGATAAACAAGTAGAAGTAATAGAGTGTTGAGCCCAGCATGTGTTCCTCTATGCAGATTACAATTCTTTATAATCATTAAGCGATCAGATGTCATCTCATAGTCCTCTATCCTGAGTACTGCTCATTTACCCCTATAGTTATTTCAAGACTATTTTGTATCATTTACAGGAATTTTATGTATCTGTATCAGATGATACTAGAATGATTGCAGCACTAAAGGAGCAACTTCCAGAGCTAGAGAAAATTGTAAAGCAAGTGTAAGCACAGTTTTTGCTTCTTTACTCCCCCACCCTTTTTGTCAGTAAATAAATGAAGAAAATTTACTGCTTATATCTATTAAAAATCCATTCTGTGAATGGCAGTCATACAAGATTAAATGTTTGTGTGCAAGTTTGTTTGGATGAATGTCTATGGCTCCCTCTTTCCACATCATTCTTGCAAATGCCAAAATCTTGTTGAAAGGTTGACAGAAGAATAAGAAATTATGTACACACCACTGAAACTAAACTGGATGCTTATTTCATGCTTACATGGACTTTGTATAGTATTTTCCCTGCATAGTCGTAGATAACTATGGTGTCATCGAGTCTTTTCATATATGCAAACATTAATATGTTGATATTGTAGTTTGACAAGTGGTCTATGTTCTGTGTGTGACTTTGTATACAA
The DNA here is from genome assembly GCF_037157495.1 of Lathamus discolor. Taxonomy (NCBI): domain Eukaryota; kingdom Metazoa; phylum Chordata; class Aves; order Psittaciformes; family Psittacidae; genus Lathamus; species Lathamus discolor. The sequence goes on along the minus strand of NC_088886.1, from coordinate 87,956,673 downwards.
AATCTTCCCAATAATATATAATTACATATTCTGTGCTTTACCTTTTGATAGTTCTGAAGAACCTAAAGCATCACAAAAGAAGGTAAGATAATGTAATTTTTTCCATTTTCTAAAGTCAGAGCTTTAGCACAGCAAATCCATAAGCATCTACTCTTTAGAAATCATGGATATATTAAAACAATGCATTGAGAAATAGCTTTTAACATTGTCAAATTTTGCATTGCTACTCTTTTTCCTATTGTTGATAAGAGACTGTTGTAGTTCATGTCTACCCCATAATGTTTGTTTATGCATTAATTTGAATCCTGATGATTCACTTTCAGCACAAAGTTCTTCTGCAGCTGTTCAACGCAAGTGATGACAGAGCACAGAAACGGCAGCCTATCAGGGGTAGCGATGAAGGTGAGTTCTTTCCCTGCAGTTCTTTCCCTGAGTTTTCTTGAGCTACTGAGATTTGCAGTAAATTTGTCTCTGGCCCAAAATGGTCTTAAAATAAACAAAAGCACCTACCTACATTTTTGAAGTCTGGCCTGAAGGAAACTCTGCTTTTGCTAGCTTAATATTCTCCACCATTGATTTGAAGTGTCGTGGTCTTTTCCCTTAGTTACTTGTGCTATCAAACACTGTGCTTCCTCAGATGCAGAAACCTTTAAAATAAGGAATGAACAAACCAGGTAAGAACCAGTACAGACAGTGTTCTGCATGTAATGGCAGTGCAATAAATAGTGGGTGCCGAAGGTCATGTTTGAGACTCTGTCTTCCCTATGTAGTTTAAACTAACATGTACAGCTGTTCCTTTGAGAGGCAGAAATGGAGGAGATAATCATGCTGTGGATTTCTGCCCTGTGGCACACAGCCTAGAAAACAAAATCTGCTGGTTTGCCCTATTCTATTGTTTCATTCTCTGAAGAGATTAAGATAAAATTTAGAGCAGTGCATCAGAATATCATTTTCAGTTGTACTTGCTTTTCATGTTTTCTTTTACTTCAGGCAGCTTAAAGCACTGCTATGTGAGCAAAATCCTGAGTTCTGCTGATGAGATCTGTTCATTGCTTATACAAAGATACATGCCCCTTAAAACTCATAAATCTGATGATTTCTTTGGAACCTTTAGGACCAGTCTCTCAATGGTTGTTTTGGTGCATCTTCATCACAGAAAATAGCTTCTTCTTCAAGGTGTTTGATATTAAAGGATAGCTCTTGCTAGTGAACACTAGTAAAAATAAGGGAACAAAATAGAAGGTCATATAGCTGAGAAAGCTGGTGGCATAAATCAAACCAATGAAAGAGAGAGGTATTTCAAAGGCTGGACATAACTGCAGGTGAACAGCAGACATCCTGCCAGGCATGCAGTTTCTGTTGTCCATAACAGTGTTTCTTCTAGGTCTACAAAAGGGTGAAACAGTTGCTGCTGCCAGGAAAGTACAACTTGTGTCTGTGGGGATAGGCAATAACTGCCCCTTTCGTATTTATTGCTGTGTGGAGCTGGCAGCACACTAACCATTGAACTATCCATGGACAGCTCATACCCCAGGGGCTGCTTGGCTTGGCTTGAAGGATCTAACATTTTCTCTCTTAAATTCATGTCACTTTGAGCTGCCTTGCTTTTTGCAAGCTAATGTACATTGCATGCTAATGTAGGCTAAGTGATACTGATTTCTAGGTAGCCAGAGGCCTGGGTTCATGTATTACTCTGTGAGCCAATTCGTACTGTACACTCAAGTGTATTCTTATTGTCAGGGTATTTTTCTTCTTAGTCTACAACACTCTTGATTCAGGAATTACAGACTTGCTTGTACAAACCAGGTTGCAACACAGCTGGATTTAAGTTCTGATTTTAACAAAAACTATTTTCAAATCTATTTTGTAAATATGAAAATTATTTTCCTGTAATTAAGAGAGTTTGCAGCCAGTTTTCTGACTTGAAAAGAAGTATTAATTTAAAATATTATAACGTCTGGAACATAACAAAGTGCCAGATTAAAATGGCAACCATAAATAACATAGCAATACTGAAACACTAGTATGCATGGTTTGCTAAAAGCTCTGGGAAATCGGAGATTTCTGTCCTAGAAATTGTAGAACATCTGAGGAATGGGGAGCTATCCAACTTGTACTGATTTATTGTTTCTTTGTTTCATTTGTGAGGAGTGGTTACTGAAGTGATAGTAATTTGTACAAGGGAGTCTCTGTGGTTGTTACACGTGGCATGAACAGCGCTTTTTTTTTTCCCCCTTAGTTCTGTTTAAGGTGTACTGCATAGACCAAACCTACACCACTATTCGGGTGCCAGTTTCTTCCTCTGTGAAGGAAGTGATCAGCGCAGTAGCAGATAAGCTGGGATCTGGAGAAGGCCTCATCATCGTGAAGATGAGCTCAGGAGGAGGTATTATATTTGCATATCTTCAACTCTTCTTGCTTACGGTGAAGCAGAGCTTTGGAAGGGATTGAAAGACTAAGTTATTCAAGGCTTTTATGTCAATGTGCATGTTCAGATTCTGACTCAGAGGCGAGTCCTTTGCCTGCTGCAGGCACAGGCTGAAACTCATATGGGAGACAGGAAAAGCTTGTGTATCTGCATGTTACAGAGCAGAGCTACCCCAGGTTTCTGTCACTGTAAGGCTTGCAAGAGATTTTAACAACAGAAATAGGCGGCACATGTGGGTAATGGCAGGCTAGACATACGAATCAGCAACAGCAGAAAACACCACAGTGCAGACATTCCAGTACTGGTCACTACCATTCTGGCTGCTCAGTCCATGCAGACCATTACTGAGCAACTTAGTGCCAAGCCCACTGACCTAGTGTTTGCAAGGGGTCAGGAGTCAGGCCTCCACTGTAGGCTGTGGGAATGGGAGAGTAACTGCAAGGTGAATTCTGCTGTAGACTAGGTGTTGCTGAAGTGCTCTGGTTGAGTGTGATTGTGTGGACACACACAGAGCTAATAAGAGCTGTGTTTGAAGGCATTTTTGCAAACAGTGGTGCCTACCAAAGCCAGCTCACTTCCTGAAAACTGACACCAGGCGGCTCTCCTTTTTGCAGTTGCAGCAATATTTTATTGTCAGATTTCCTGAAAGCCAGCACATGCTGGAAGAGACTGTTTTGTGTTACTTTATTATCTTTTCTTTACCTGGGAGTAAAAGCTCTTTCAGAACTGCTGTAATGAGATTTGAATACAGTTGCATTGCATCACCTCCTTATGCAGTTACTGTCTTCTAAGGCAATTTCTACTAAGAATAGCTCTCTGAATGCTCACAGCTCAGAGAAGAATGAATGGAGTCCCTAATTATGGTTGAATTTTTGCAGGCAGTTTCTAGAGATGGCAGCACAGGCTTCTTGACCTGTCTGTACAGTTTGGGGCCAAGATTCTGGTTACGTATTCCAGTTTCGTAGGAGACTGGTTTGGGCTGAGCTTGTTGTCACATTTCTTCAATGAAGAGGACCTTGTTGTTATCTATTTTCTATCCTGGACATTGGTTAACTGTGGAAAATTTGTTCCCAGAAGTGTGATCTGTGCAGTTGTTGGATCAGTCCTGCTGTAAATTCTACATATATATCCTGACTGTTCATATAATAAACAACCTGTTGTTTCATGGTTACAGAAAAGGTTGTGCTCAAACCTCATGATGTTTCAGTGTTTACAACTCTGAGTGTTAATGGACGGCTGTTTGCTTGCCCACGTGATCAGTTTGATTCATTGGTATGTATGTATGCAGTTCTCAAGAAGTTCGGTTCTTCTCTTTATTTGAACACTTGACCTTTTTTGCATTATCATCTTTAGGTAAAAACTAGTGAAAATATTCACAACAAAGGGCTTGTCACAGTGCTGTGGGATGAGCCCCAAAGTTAAAACAAGGTAATGTAATTCCCTAAACTAGAGCAGAAATCCACCCAATCCACATGACAGCACTCGATCTCAGTATTCTGTCACACTGAGCATTTAGGTAGATCTGAATATTGTCACTAAGATATGCAGAAATTCCTGATTACAGAAGTATCTACTCAAGGCCACAGATGGATATTTTTGAAGATGGATCTTACTAATGAAAGGATTCTGAGGACTTGATTCCAACAGTAAATTGCTAAAAATATTCTATTTCTCAGCCCCACAAAATACTGTGTCAGAATCTCAGATGACTCTAAGTATATTCACAGAAAATATTCCTGGTAGAGAGTCTGTTTTTTCTTAGGTAGAATTGTTCATAAGTACTCACGGTTTATACAGTAATTCTAACAATCTCCATGGGGTCTGCTTTTATAGAATTTGATTTGACTGTACTTTTTGTTCCTTTTATTTCATTAAAAACAAATGTCATTGCTGACTTGTGTCAGCATGAACTCTATTACTCCTAGCCTTGTTTCAGCCTCCTGTATGCTTTTAACAAGCCACTTAGTATGTATGCCTGATTTCTTTTATAGATATGGTAAAATCTGTGCTTTGCTGCTGCTTTCAATTTAGTAACCAGGGAATGCACAACCAGCATACTGTAGTGCCATGCAGAGATAGCTCTTGTTCAGTTTATTAAATTCTGGTGTTCCCTTAAGGTTAATTAATCCTGCCAAGTAGATACCCTCATGGGGCATGGTACTCTAAAGCAGGGGTGTTGCATCAGTGCAACTGTGCTGGGTACTTTTATATGTCTCTCCATTGTCTGTGTAGATGTAGCTTTGGCAGGAAATTGTCATGACTTTTTGTGCCTTTTCCCTGATGCTATTTACCATGGATCAAGTACTCGAAAAGCTAGAGTGAGCTTTAAAATATAGGGATGCAACATGCTAGTTTTCTTCGGCTGGACTAACTTCAGTAGTAGTTAGGGAGGAAAACTCAGCACCTTAAAAAAGGTTCTCAACACAGCATGACAGAATACATCCCTTTATCAGCTGCATTTTTTCAAATAGGCATAAACAAACTGCAGAATGTTACAGCCTCACTTGCCTCCCAGTTTAATCCTTTCACATTTCAATTTGTGGCTGCTGCCTATGCATGTACATTTATTCACATTACACTTGGTGATTCCTGTGTGAAAATTGTTCTGGGTTAGATTAATTTTCAGATATGCAATGAGTTTACTTCTAAGTGCTTCTTTCCTAGCCTTGGAAAATATGTGTTTGTTATGGTAACAGCTATGTTGTGCTTGTCTCCAAATAGGGGAAAAAAGCCTTCTTTCAGTCTTTGGGCTATTCTCATTCCACAGATTTCCACAAACTTAGGATTTTCTATGCTAAAATGCTCGACTTTTATTTCGTACTCTTAGACTGAAAAAGTGTTGTGTTTGTGCAGATCTCGATCCAGAGCAATCTGCAGGCTGTTATAAGATTGATGGCAGTCCTGGATGTTTTTAGATAATACCTACATACACTATTTTTTCTTTTTAAATTGTAGATGGAGCTTTTAAGTTAATAATGCCTGTGGTTTAGTTTAATAGTTTTGAATTATTCTGTGATTTGAAAGACAAGTTTTCCTTAGAGTACAAAGCAGGAACTCGTACAGAAATGCTCCTACATGCTGCGTGTTATTGAGGGAGTGATTTGATGTATTAATCCAGTCAGTCCTTTTTCTATTGATAATATAATCTTCCTACATAAAAGGATAAAAGTAAATATGATCTGTTAATCTTGCAGACTATATTGAGTTTGTACTCGCAAAGGAGCCTGTTGATAATTCCCCGCTCTGTAATTAGCTAACAAACACCCTATGAGAAATCGAGAAACTTGTAAGTGAACTCTACTGCCCTCTCCTGGAAACAAAGCAATTAAAACGTGGGTTCTCAGGAAGCTGCTACTTCAAATCTGACTTGATCTCAAGCCGTGTTTTAAATCTCTTTGATACAAGATTTACTTGTCTGCAAAACTGTGTATCTCATCTCATTTTTGGGGTGGTATGGAAGTGTCTTTCAAAAATGTTTTAACTTGAACGAGTTAAAGGATTCTTTCTCCTAAGACTCTGTGCGTATAATTCTAATTAGCGCAGCCAGGAGTTTTGCAGTCACAAATAGTGCATCCCTGTACTGTCAGAAGGAAAGTATGAGGCTTATTTTATAAATGATCCTAATCTTGCAATCACTGCAGATTTCTGAAATATGGCAGATGTAATAATCCTCATCACTAGAATCAATAATTTTGGAGAAGCATTTGGCTTGTGCTTTGTGGTCTAGTTATTATGTATACAAAAAAGGAAACTGGTAACAAAAGCTCTATGGAAAGACCTATGCTCCTAAACAGACATGCTTTAGTTAGTGCAACGTGCATTGAAGTATTTATTTCTGGCCTCAAATTTTTGAACAATGCTAAAAATAACACGCTGAGAACAGTCTGTGTTATTTCCTTACAGTGCCTCTGAAGAGCTTTCAGAATTTTCCTGACTATCCTGTGCATAATGGATACTGATTTTGCACAGGGCTTCTCATTTCCTAAATGCCAGCCTGTGGTTAAAAGCAAATTTCGGTTTTGATGTTAGAAACATGCTTAGGAAAGTGGTCACATAAGGGAAAAAAAAAGATCAGAAATGTTATGGAAGAAGAGCACCAGTCATGGAATGTAGTATTTCTAAAACATTTTTATGGCATTTTTACATTTGTAGGCACCATTACCAGAACAGGAAGGACCATCGACGGGTACAGTAGGAACATTTGAACTGATGAGCTCCAAAGACTTAGCGCATCAGATGACAATTTATGACTGGGAGCTCTTCAACTGCGTGCATGAGGTATGAGGATCTATTCTATTCAGCAGATTAGAATCTGTTAGAAAATGTTTAGCTGTACATCGTAGGTTTGTGCATAACTTGCAAAACTTTCTCTAAGCTTGATCTTCACAAATACTACAATAAAGCCACCTACAAGTTTTGAAAGTACAAGGCATTCTTAATGGTTTAGGCAAAATGCAAAAATAAAGTTAAACTTCTCCTGTGCATGTGCTGCTTAATGAATTGGTTTTATGTGTTTTAAGGTATTAAACTATTTATATGTAGTCTGTAGTTATGCTTTTAGTATGCCTCAGCTATTGTCTACTGGGTTTGCAACCTGCATCGTTGTCATTTACAGCAATAAGTATAAACTGCAGAGCAAGTTTCAGGCTAGGTACTTACCTGGTCATTCTTAGCCCTTTTCCTCTGTCCGAAAGATGAGATTTCTTCAAAAACTGTCCCAAACTGTTTTCTTTTTCCTAGCTGGAACTGATTTATCACACTTTTGGGAGGCACAATTTTAAAAAGACCACAGCAAATCTGGACTTGTTTTTAAGAAGATTTAATGAAATTCAGTTCTGGGTGGTCACTGAGATTTGTCTTTGTGCTCAACTCAGCAAACGTGTTCAGCTGTTAAAGAAGTATATAAAGATAGCAGCCCAGTAAGTATACAGTCATCTGTGAGCTGGAAATGAGGTTCAGTATAGTCAATTTGTTGTCATTTTTCTTTTTTGTTTTCAGACAGCCACACACAGCAGAGGTTAAAATGTTCTGTATTTGGTAATTCTGTCCATTTCCTTATAGAGCTGAATCGAACCTTGTTTATAGTCTTCTTTCCTGTCCTACTTTCCATTGCTCCTTGATCTGTGATCTCTTAGGGCCATGCTTTCACATCAAATTTGTGAGTAAATATATTTCAGTTCATTAGGAGAAGCCTTCATTTACCCTTACATGCATTAGCAAATATTAATATGCGAACTAGTAAATATTAACAAAATTGAACCTTAGTTTTCCTAAGAACAGAAGTGTTTCTGGTGCTGTTCAGGCAGACTTAGAATTGCTCTGAGTGGGAAAACCAAGAGGGAAGAGCAAAGAGATGTAGTATGAAGATGATGAGGCTTATGTTACCTTCAGTCTTCTTGGGATATTTTTCTAATACTTTTGTTTGAAAATACAACAATAAGAATATCCTTTTTTGTTACTAACTACTGGGTCTGAACTTGGATAGCAGGCAGTTCTTGTGTTTTTTCTATTCCTTCATTCATATTAAGACTTAAACTCCTTGGAGCCTTCATGCCAAAGATGTTGGCCTTGACTCCTTATCACTGAAGCAAGGGTGTGACAGAGAGGGAGCAGGGACATGTTCCAGCCCCCTGTATAGCTATAGTTTTATATCAGTTACCTGCTTCCTTACTTTGCAGTTCATGGTGTATGTATTGCATTCATGAGTGTCTGAACAAACAGCTGAGGTGTGCATTGAGGAACCGCCTGTGTGTTTGTCTATGACTTTGGACACTGTGGCTATTAGACAGTCTTGTCAAACAAAGAAATTCTTACTTGCAGTTAAACCATGAGTTCGTATCATTGAATGTAGTTGTGTGAAGGAAGAGATTACTATTAGAGCTGTGATGCCACCCTCCTCCCAGTTAGTAATTCCACATAGCTGAAATCAGGGTTCACATCAGAACTCTGCATCAGCGTGCCTACCTTCTCTGGGAAGGACCCTGCTCTGCCAGTACCAGCTTCCTCTGGGAACTGCTTTGGGCTCTCCAGTCAAAGTACAGTTGGTCGAAGCTGACGATTTCAGACTCTAGTAGTGGGCATGCAGGACCAGGCTTATATTCAGAACAGAGGACAGAATTTACCTCTGTAGTTTCTAAAAATATGTATGCCACATATTCCATTATGTCATTCTGCAGAGCGGAACCGGGAAGCATGCTGCCGGCCTGCGGGCTGTGTCCAGGAGAGGGCACTGGCACCTGCACGCAGAGGCATCTGGGTCTGTTCTGAACTCAGGCATTAAACGGGAAAAGGTTGAAATCTGGCAAATTAAGCAACAATAGTCATTTCCATAAACACTTGAAATCAAGTATCCTAAAAATTACAGTTAAATATCTCCTTAATAGACTGCCCCAGCCCGTGGGTTCCTCAGTGTCAGGGGTTTAATCCTATGCTATTTACAACAGCTTGACAACCTCCTGTTTACTTCCATGTTTCTGGTATCACTGCAATGCTAAAAATAAACAGCTAAAAGAAGTCTGCTCTGCTGAGCCCTCTTTGTCTCCTACCAGCAGAGCAACGTGAGGCAGAAGGTTTTCCTCCATGCAGACGGAGCAGGCAGGTTGAATTGCAGCCACTGGAAAGGCCACAGGGAAGTTTGGCAGGCTGCTGCCCTCCGTGCAGTGCTGCCATGGGAACAGGTACCACAGCATATGGTAAAACAAACACAAGTGCACTGAAGTTAGTGGGACAAAAAGGCAAGGAACTGGATCAAAAGATGGTGGCCCAGGCCTTGAAGGAGTGTCTTTGAGGAAGTTTCGCTTGTGAAGAGACCTAATGAGAACTGTACCCTACCTAGAAGCACTAGGCTCGTTAGAAAAGTGTTTGGGGAGAACAGCTCGGTGCTGCACTATTAATTTTAGGCATGACTGATAGTAACAAGGTACCTTGCACATACTGATTTTCAAAGCTAGCTGAGAGCCCTGTTTCAGTTCTGCGCCTCAGGGCTCAGGAACCATCGCAGAAGGCACATCGTTCTGTGTCTGCCACCCCACGCACCCTGTGATGTGTGCTCCCTGCCTGTGCGGGCAAGCACAATGCCAAGTGCTGGCTCCAAGTGCTGTGCATGTGTGCTTTCAGTTCCAGGAGCTGCTGTTGCCTTTGTATCTGCAGGGAAAGGATGTAGAAGTTACCAGGTTCATCTCTTTTCTCCAGTCACTGTAGGATTAAACTTTCAAACAAACGGGAAAAGTGAATTATATTTCCTACAGTGAGTTCTTCCCATATTAATTGTATCAGAAAGGCCTTCTAGGATGTACTTGCACATATGCTCAGGGATATGTGCAAACCCAGTTTGCACATATTTAAGCTTTGCATATATACCACAGGCTGTTTAGAGACCTTCTTGTGTATCGCTATACTCAGCCACTCCCTTTCAGTTCCTGAAAATCATTCTTTCTATACACATGCATATGTTATAAGCCCAAGGAGCCTCTAAGAAGTTCTTAAGGGTGTGTGTTCACAGAGAAAATGCCAGGAGCAATATGCTCGTGTAAGTACTGAGAGACTTTAAGCACGCGTGGTTGTGTTGGAGACAAGTGTGCACGTGTTTATTTTCACTGTTCATACTTACAGGAAGATTTTTCCAGTACAGTCTGTTCTGGGAGGCAGAGAGGGACCTCTGCTCTGTGCACACTGTCGTGCTTTGGAGGATCCACTTTCAGACGTTTTACAGGCAGCATATATGCAGTGCAGCCATGCAGCACTATTTCTACTACCTTACAGTGGTCCTCTATCTGGAACTGAGTTATTTAGTGTAAAGCCTGTAAAATTTACAGAATATTTGATGTAGAATGTCTTACCTCCAGATGGATTTTTAATTTTAAATTACATTGCTTAACAGGTGTTTGGCTAAACTTTTCCTTTTTAAAATGAGATTGAAATTACATATTGTGGATGCATTTGCAGCTGCCTATCATGTTTCAGCACAGCTGCTGTGTAGTGCTAATTATTTTCTCAATGCCACAATTTATTCTCACTATCCCAGGCTGGATAGGTGGACAGGTACCCTTTCCTGGATTTAATTGTGCCTGGGGAAGAGGTTATCACTCACAGCCTATCCTGCTTTTCATCCTCATCTCCCCTCACATCCTCTAATGAGGCTTTCCCTGACCTGCCCTAGTCAGAACAAGTTGGCTAACCTTGCTCGCTGTCCCTAATCTGATGGAGAATTTGCATGAGCAGCTCTGCCGGACGATCTGAGGGGGCAGCAGTGTCCAACAGACAGACCATCAGATGGGAGAATTCATCTTTTCATGCGCTCGATGTTCACACACGGCAGGCACAAGTAAGGCCCGATCTACAGGACTCACCCACTCAATACATTGAGTCTGGTGAAATGGAGACAGAGAAAGAGCAGAATAACAGTAGAGTGATGTGGCATCTATGGAGTCCACCACTAGGACTGATGATTGTACTGATTTCATCGGGAGCTGAGGATTCCTCAGAGGAGCTAAGAGCTTCAGCAATGAATAAAAAAAACCCTATCTGAGAATCATAGCTTGGATCTTGTGGAAGTTTTCTTAGGAAACAGCAAAAAACCCAGCAGACCGAGGTGCTGAAATCAGATCTTGGCAAATGGTGTAAAAAAGAATATTATTTGCAGGAACCTAGTGAGACACGGATTTATGAAATACAGGCTTTGTTCTCTCTTTTTCCTTCCCATTGAGACAATGAGCCACCTGATGCAGTCCCAGCTGAGCAGTTGTGTGGGCTGTTCCTGTCAGATTGTGTCTGCTCCTGCATATGGTGTATTGGATCTTCCATAATACTCAGTTTCGTGTTCCAGTTTTTCCTGATGTTAACAAAATTTCTCTTTTGCATTAGGGATTAAGCATGATCTAGAGCTCCTGATATCCAGGACCTATTTAATGATGATGAATGGCAGGGTTTTGCCTGAAACGTCCTAAAGAGTTCCAGAATCTACAAGTCCTAGTTAGAAACCACATCTATTGAGAGAGGTCACTGACACACAGGCATCTCTACACAGCTGGTCTTCTCCCTTTGAAAAGACTCAATGCCCCTGTAAACTGCAGTGAAGATTGTCTAGGGACAACTTCTAATATTCAGTAGCTGTTCAGAAGCTGTCAGCAAGTTCTGCAGCAAATGAGGTTGTAAACCAATTGCTTCCACTGGTCCTGGTATTCCCTGGGACTGAATTGAGCCTAGTTTGTGTTCTAGGACTGTGTTTCTGGGCAGGGTGGAGCTTCAAAGACTCTAATGTCCTTGCAGAAGCTGTCACCTAGTGAAGTGGAAGCAAGAGGTCATTTTAGGAGAGAGGGGAAAGGAACCTCCAGAGTGTGGTGAATTACTCACACATTGGTGAAGCGGTGTGCCGCAGGCATGTAAGGCCAAATACAGTCGATCTATGCTAGATGCATGGGTTCAGCATGTGTACTTCTGCCCTGACTGATACATACAACTTAAAACTTGGTCCTTTGTGTTTCAGCTGTAAGGAATACAAAAATCTGAATTCCTTTTTCGCTATTATTATGGGACTGAGCAATGTTGCTGTGAGCCGTCTCTCGTTAACATGGGAGGTAAGTCTTCATTAAAATCCAATTCCAAGAAGTTTGACTGGAATTTGTGCTTTTAGTTAGCAAAACACATGACTTGGGCCTTTATTATTTATAATAATTAGATCTACTAATTCAGCTCCTTTAGCTTAGGCTAACAATTTTTATTAGTAAGACAGTATGCCCATAGGTGTGTTGAGTACTCACAAGCAGTTCATAAGAGTGACAACAGCAGCTTCTGTTGATGCACCAAACTGTCCAACAGGATGAGCAAGTTAGCCAGTTAACCTCTCAGATCAGCCCATCCTCTGACTCATTCAGTCATTCAGTGAGATCACTCCATAGATACTTCTCTAAAATCCATCCTCTGTTTATACATAGTATTTTCTGATCTCCATAAGGAATCTATTGCCCTATTAAAATGTGGGTTTGTCCTAACCAGTTCTTGTTCTTTTCTCTGACATTCCCCTGCTTACTGTCAGTTGGGTCTTGATTCTCAGAGCTTCCACCTTTTTCTGTGGCTTTGCTCTTTTGCATGTAAGAATATAAAAAGGGTGAAACATCCAGCAGGATGAGATAGTAAGCACATGGAACCACTAAGAACATGGTGGTTGTCCAAAGCAGTGCGCATGTATTTTGTTCATTAGAGATTCAAAATCACAACTGAGGTCATTGATGCAACTGAGACCAAAATGTGATCACCTTTTGAAAAGCGCACTGAAATGGGAGATCAGACTAACACATCTGAGAAGACACCAGCCTAATTTTCAATAGCATGTATTGCAAGTGGCATGTAGAATCAGTGCTAAAGGCCAGGATTTGCAAATCAGTTTCTCAAAATAATGGCCATTTGTGACTACTGAGAGGAACAGTTGGGAGATCTGAGTTAGTATAGGAGTAGTATGAAGAGAGAAGAGAGAATTTAATGTATATATTACATACAACAATCTGAAGTGGTTGCAGGGTCTGCGCTGGAGTGGCACAGATCATTTGTAGGTGCGGGGTATGAAATGTTACCACGCTGTGGTTATGTAGGGTACTCAGTTTATCAAGAGAATCTCTGCAGCTTGATTTTTAGCCAGATAGATATACAGACTATACTTAAAAACAAAGATATCAGGACCTGATTTTTCTATATTATCATGCATTTACAGTAGTTGCATGCACAAATTAGATATTTGCAGGTGCAAATGTCCAATTATACCACTTATTTCACAAATACCTAATCTGCATGCATATGCAAACTAGGCACACAGTTGTTGACACACATCATTAAAAATTAGGCCCTTGCTGTGGCACAGTGTAAATAGCTTGCTAGGGTACACACTCCAAATGTAGAAAGTATTGCAAAAAATCATTTCTGCACTATAAAGTCTCTATTAATTTTTAGTGTTACCCACTGCCAGTAATAGTCAGATTTAATCAGCAAATATAGAGAAATTTCTTATTAAAACTAGAAAGCTGACATAGTCTGGGTGTGGATGAAACATTACTGTGATCTCCAAAACTAATTTACAATGTATCTTCCAATCTTCATATTAGAATTATTTAATATTTATGACACAACACGATAGGGAAAGAAAATATGTAATAAAGCCGACCTCATCCTAATCACTGTGTGATCAGCTGACCATGAGTTACTTGTGTAGGTATTGTGGACTGAAAAACTGTTCATTAATTTATACCCCAGAAAGCAGTTGGCAGCTGGGCATGTCATGAACTGAAGCAATAGCTGATGATACATCAGCATGAACAAAAAAGTCTCCTGGAAATGCCCAGGCATGGATTTGAATGTTGCAAGGGCAGTTCATCATAGGTATGAACAATTAAGCTGAGCTACCCCTACGCAAGCTGTGTGTAAATTAAGTTTTCAGATAGGCTATAATCAGGAATGTCCTGAAACCAGTGACTTGAACTTTCACGTACATTCTGAATTCAGTGATTGCGATGTGTGCCAAACAAAAATCTGAATCTAAACACCCCAAAGGAGTAAATTCAAGTTGGGGTTTAAATCGGGATCCAGGTTTCATGGCTGGTCCCGTCTCTATTTATAATCTGGTTGCTAGGAAACGTGTTGTATTTTAGATTAGCACATTGTTAGAAATATCTGGCAGAAAGAGCACTTTCCTGACTTAGGGTGTTGTAGAAGGAACTAGCATTTACAGTAAAATCATCACACAAATTGGATTTAATTAAGGTTTTCTATTTTTGTTTTTATTAACAGAAACTTCCAAGCAAGTTCAAGAAGATCTATGCAGAGTTTGAAAGCTTAATGGTGAATAGCAATGGATCCCTTATTCTATGCACAATCTGAGCTAATTCAGTTTCTGAGTAACTGATTTGAATTCCTTGATTCAGAACATTTTATATGTCCTTGTTTGACTTTAAGAAGTTTATGATCCCATTTTAGAGCTGCTAAAACAAGTATGTATGACTAATAAATTATGCTCTTAGGAACCTACTCTGGGAGAACTTATGTACCACTCAAAGTTAATCTGGGAACTCAGAAAAGCTTTATCACATGTTTTCCAATAGTACATATGGGAAATTATATTTTCCAACCTGGATTTTTCCAGGCGTTACGTTTTAGTGTTACAACATAAGCAAAACTGGATCTGCAGCTGCAAGGAGGGAAGAGAAATGTGTGGTTCCTCCTATGAACATTTTTTTGTAGTCATACCTTACCTTGCTATTCGGCATGAAAAATGTTTGTGTTTAGTGGCTGCATTCTCATCATGTAAGTTCTATGGGAGAATGGTAAAAGACATCTGAGTTTGCAGATACACTTTTTAAGCCACAGGAGAAAATAATGATTTTAATAAATGCCATGATGTCTAAATGAATGCATACGGTGTCTTGATACGTATAATAATACGTATTAGTAATTATTTGATTTCTCTTTTTTCTTAAGGATCCATCAAGAAACCATAGGGCCTACAGGCTAACTGTAGCTAAATTGGACCCTCCAATAATTCCTTTCATGCCACTACTTATAAAAGGTAGGCTTGGATGTTACCAGAATTATTAACTTGAAAGCTATTTGTCAAATATTTGAAGAATAAGAGTAGCAGCAAAAAAAAAGCAAAAATCAATCTCAGTGTGAGGTATGATCTTTTTCCATTATAAAAAGCATGGCACAGAGACAAGAAAAACTGCTTTAGTACATCTGAATATCATACCTCAATTTTACTAGTCTCAGAAATGCTGCAAATTAAAAACTAAATGTTTTATAGTTGCTTTGATTTTTCTAAGGGATAGATAAAATGTTCTGCTGTTTTGTATGATCATGATTCAGTAATGGGCTTTTGTGTGGCTTTTATTTCTATCCAGACATGACGTTCACTCATGAGGGAAACAAGACATTCACGGACAATCTAGTAAACTTCGAAAAAATGGTATGTATGCCACACTTTGAATGAAAGACCTCCCTATTCATCTCTTCAAGAGAGAACTTCTCAACAATGATTTCCAGGGTTAAAGACAGTGAAGGCAGAACCAAGAGCTGGCAAAAACAGTCTGTGTTGTGCACAGCGCCTGGGACCTCTGGGTTTCTGGAAAACCTCACAGAGGTGGAGAAGAAACTGCCCACTGAGCCATGCATAGCCAAAATGTTTCCTAGGAGAGGCAGCAGCAGTAACAGGAAGCAGAGCTGCTAGAGACAGTTTTTAACAGCCATTTTGGGACCAAGCTGAGATTTTAACTGCTGTTTCTTCAAACCAGACTGAACTGCCTCAGGCAGGGATAATTCTGCATTGCTCCTCAGAGAATGAAAGCAGCTTTAATACAAAACTTGCACATCATCTTGTTTTCTTCTTCCTTTTAACAGTGAAAGAAGACTTTGGTGATTTGATTGCTTTCATATTGGTAAGGGGGGGTTGATAATAGAAGGTTAGACTGTGGTCAATCTGATTTATTTTAAATCCCGCACCTAAGCTCCCGTAATTTCAAATGCTGCTGTCAAATGCTGCAGGCAGGCAACTTCCCATGGCAGGAATCTCAACTGAAGCTCAAGTTTCTTAGCAGTGAGAAGCCTTTTCTTTTGATTGCTAAGGTCACGCTCTTAATTAATGTGGTTAATGACACCTGTGTCTGAGAACCAGGGTTAGCCAAGCCCAGCTATGAGCAGCTGCACTGCAAAACCAAAACTGACTTAATGTTCCGGCAGTAAAGTTCCATTCAGGAGCTGGAGCAGATCTACTCTGGCACCTATACCTGCTTATTCTTAGTACTACAGTAACCAGAACCACTCCATGGTTATTTCCACAGCACTGCAGAGGATCTTGTCTTACTTTCTGAGCACTGGTACTGGGGGGGGGCGGGGAAGGAGGACTTTCAGGTGTGTTCAGAAAAATTTACAGAAAAGTCATTGTCACTCTGAGTGAATTCTTCTCTTGGATTTTAGTCAATAGCTCCAGGACAGCCTCTGTCCTAGGGTGAAAACACCTGTCTACTAGGCTGAGCCTCTTTTAGTAAATGGAAGTACTAATGCCTGAGTAAGGGCCTGACCTCAGTTCATAATAATAACATTCCCTAACTGCATACTCAGACTGTGCTGCCATCTCCTTCCACAAGCCGTGAGCCTTCTACCTGCAGAAAGGATTTTTTCCTGGACTGCCTATTCTAATTAGATAGATAAATATATATATATGTATCAGTGTAGGCAGTAAATATTTTGGGGAACACAAAGGGATCTCAGACTTGGCTGGAGCACCTCCAAACTGGGAGGGAAGGCGACTGCATTGTTATAGCCATGGCTGCGTGGCTGGCTCCATCTTGTCCACCTCACCTGGCCTACTTACATCTTCCTGAGCCAGAAGAGCCGGTACTTCAGCAGCCACAGAGCTGTATGCCTCAGGCTGTTCTTTATTCCTGATAGGTGTAAAAGCCATTACAGGAGGCAGGAGCTCTCCTGTGAGTGCTTGCCCGTAGACAGAAGTTCAACCCAGGCTTGTCATTTAGAAATGGTTCTGCACCACTCTGTACTACAACTCGGCACTCCCAAGACCAGGAGTGAGTTTTATAGCAGCTTAAACTGATCTATAGCTAGGCTGCAGCAGGTCTGCCCTTTTCACCCTAGTCTGCACATTGCCTTATCTTCTATGTGTTATCTCTAGAACATGGATTTACTGCTAGCACCCAGAAGTTTTAAATAAAGTTGCATACTGCATGAAGGTAATAGCACCCATTTTGATTAATAACCCAAGCTTTGAGCTTGTCCTTTAGGAGAGGTAAGTGAAGACCGATTAATGGATTTTTGATGCTATACATTTTTCAAAGAATCAATGTAATGTCTTATGTTCCTCCACACAACAGAAAGGGAAATGTTCTCCTTTCTCAGCATTCTAAACCTTTCTTCAGTTAGTGGTCTACCTAAAAGCCCACTCTGCTTTTTCTCCAGGCCTTACTACAAGTATATCTTTTGTCTTTTTAATGTTCTCCATTAGCTATTCTGCATGCTTCTATGTTTTTACTGCTTCTCTCAACCCATAGCTCTTCAAAGCAACATATATTCAGATTCCACCCACATAATTCATTCAAATCCTAATGTGGACCTGGCAGTTTTTAGCTTTTTTGCATGTGTCATCAGGTCAAGCAAAGAAGAAAAGCCTACTGTTAAACCTCAGTTGCTACCGCCTACTTGTGTTAAGCTTACAACTGTCATATCCACACATAATTGCCAGATATTAACTGGTGAAGACAAGACCACTCAGCCAGATAACTCTCAGATAATTCAGCTTCCTTTTACATAAGTATAAACTCGAGGTAAATCTGCGATGTTATTCTGCTATTCTGTTATTTCAGGAGAAATGCAGAAACCAGATTTCCTCCCAGGAATCAAGTCCTGCCATTTGCTGTTTCTGCCTGTTTGTTGTGCTGCATGATACTCTGTCAGCACATAGAGGTACCTCTGAATATGGCTGGGAGCCACTCTTACTGATCTGTCTAAAACATATTTGTTCTTTGGAAAATTATTTCCCTTGATCCATCCTAACTTTGATGCTTGCTGAAGTTTATGAATAAAAATGTCTGGGTAGCTGCCACTGCTGGTGCCACTTGCCACCAAAGGAGCTGGGTCCCTCCGACTCTCATGTAAGCACAGTGATGAAACAGAGAACAGCCTCTGGCATCATGTCTGCATTCTCACCACAGAGCTCTGATCCCGAGAGCTGATGTGCTGCTGACAACTTTATTCCTGTAACTGGCAGCCAAAAGTAGAAGTTTGATCTAGTGGCATCTCTGCAGCTGAAACAGCTTCCTTTAAATCTTTCATGTTCTCTGAGGTTTCTGTTATTATTTGTATTAAACGATGCATCTTAAAACATGCAGGAGCCATCAGACAGTGTCTGAGCCAGGAGTTTTCTGAGTGCCAGAAACGGCGAGGCCTTGTTCCCTAAACATTTGTGTTTCATGGCTGCCTAAGCTCTGCTCAGAGCTTTCCTCGCAGCTGGGGCTTGTGTGGTTTCTTCATGGCTGGGGAATTCTGTGTGAATAGGCTTTTGTCATAACATAGGAACTTGCACTACAGCCTTTTCCCTGAAGGAGACAGGAGAAGGCACTTAGACAATCTTCCTCTTGTTCACAGTCATCTATTTTCACAGAAAATTGGTAGGAGCTTTCTTATGTTTGAAAACTCTGGGTTCTTTTTAAAGATTTGACAAAAATATCTAGAGAAGAAGGGAAAAAGAGACAGATGGTGTTAAATCACATTAGCCTAGGTTTTTTTTTAGCAAGTCAAGCTAAAAAGGAAAGGGACTGAGTCAATTTTTTCTTGCTACACTTTCCTATAAATTGGTCTTTTTCAGGGGTGTAGTGACAGAACTGTGGTATCGGCAGCAAGGGGGGACATCACTCTGAAGAGCATTGCGGAGCTTTACCTGCTGCTGCCTTTGTAAACTGCCTGCTCCTTCCTCCCCTTCCCCATCTCCTGATCTCCATGGAATCTTTTATTCGGATGAGGCTGTGAGGAGTGGGAGGGCAGGGACAGCTAGCCAGGGAAGAGAATACTGGGTGTATGGTAGAGGCACAACTGTGTGTAAATGGGGAAGTTTGTAAGCGAACCCATTTGGTCTGTACAAGATGTGGGAAAACAATATTGAACGTGTCAGAAATAGGTGTGCTCTTTGTATTTGCACTGTACTTGTGCTCTTTACTATGCCATTTATTGCATGAAGCAAGGGGGTAGAAGAGAAGAGTTGGAGAAAACAAACATTGGGCCTTAAAATCAGCCTGGAACATGTCATTTAGACTTTTGTCACTAAGTTGACTCTAGTGGTATTAGTAATACAAGTCTTTAATAAAAGGCTTTGTCTTCAATACGAAACAAGACATGGTTTTAGAGAAGTACTGAAGCTCTTAACTCACTGTGTCCTGGTGGCACCCTGTAAGTAGCTAATGGAGATAAGGTACAAGCTGTTTCCACAATGGTGCTGCTCAGATGTACCTTCTATGTTGGCATATGCTCTGTGACCTTATGTAGTAAAAACTACCCTCATCTTTTCTCCACTTACGAGTTGACAGTCGATGTTAGTTGTAAGTGCTGCCTTAGAAGACCCATCTGTGTAAAAACTGAAGACATGCTTGTCACAGAGGAACAAGGAATGAATGGGCTTCTAAAGTTTTAAAAATGCTGTAGTTGTAGTTTTGCTGGTTGAGGACATTTTGAGAGCTGCAAGTAGGTGAAAGATTACAAGATGGCAGTAGACAGCAAACACAGTTTGTCATCTAAAATACACACTTTGTCTTTTAGGTTCATTAATGACCTTCTTTTCAGGTGAAGGACAGCCCCCAAATCCACCAGTGGTATTAGTTCCTATGAACTCCGTATAATTTAGCAGATAAGGGACAAGCTACAACCTGCAGTGCAGTACATGGCAACATTCAAGTAACACTGCTTTTATAGCTGTATATTTAGAAGAAAATTTAAAAGCCTTTTCCTAGAATTATTTCTTGCCAGGGAAAGAAGAGAGAGGAAAGTGAGGAAAGTACTGAGTATGAATCTCTTTAAGGACACACGGAAGAGCTCTGAAAGTGCTGACCTACCATGGCAGCACAAGGCAGTGCCATGATGCTGGCCACTGATGCTTCTTTTTGTGAAGCCTCTTCACCCTTCAGGTGTGAAATGAGGATTAGAGAATTGGCACATGCTGGTTTTCGGGTTTTGTGGATATGAACAAAAGGGAATTCACACTCTGATCCTTATGCAAAAAAAGGGCAAACATTCTTTCATTTTTGGAACATAAAGATTATGCAAAAAGTGTGTGACTAAAGCCCTTACTAGTTTTCTATGGCATATATGAATATTTATAACATTTAGAAACCTGGGTTTGGAATGGATTAGAAGATAATGTGCAGGCCTGCTGCCACTATTCCAAACTGCGTGAAACTTGAAAGGGTATTGCTGTGTACATACAGAATGCTGGTAGTAGTGGTTGCTTGTCATATTATGTAATTGGTTCTATTTCAGAAAAATCCACATTGAAGTTTGCATGGCTTTTCCATAATGGTCTTTCTTTGCACAGTGAGTAAGCAGAGGTTAACTTTTGCAGGCACTAACTAGAGGTAATCCTCTGTTTAAAGAAAAAAGATTAAGGAGCTGGCAATTAAACTTCCATCTGAACATTTTCTCTGTACATGTTTCTAGTTTTCTTGAATCAAAGGAAGACAATCCAACTTATCTACAAGATTCAGGAAGGGAAATTCACTTTCAGTTCATGCTTTTATGTGCACCTTCCAAAGAGGAGCTCTTTTGTGTTTGTATTAGACAGTACAACAGCACATGGAAAAAAAGCAATGATGTGAAAGGAGCTCTTCAAGGATACCTAATACTCCAGAATCTCCTCACTGGGTTGCATCTCTGTCTTCTGGCCACAGATTCTCCTTTTATTCTGCCTTAACATCCACTCCCTTATTCCTTCGTGGTTCCTCATTGCCAGGATACTTCAAAATGCACAGACTGAATGACAGTATCCTGAAGAATAGGCAGAGTAACTCCTTAAAAATGAATCCTTTCAGCCAGTGGAAGGAAGCCAGGCAGTTCAGCCTCTAAACGGAAGGAAGCCAGGCAGTTCAGCCTCTAAACAGAAGTCAGACAAGATCATGGCCGCTTTGGTTTTCTTTGCCTGGAAGAGCCCATATGAAGAGAAATCTGGAAATAGTGAAAACTTTTAAAAAACCTTTGCTCCACTCATACTTTGTCTTTCAGTACAATACACTATTACAGTACTTATTCTAAATGTTATGCTTCTTTACAGAACCAATTCCCCACGTAAAAAAAGAGTAAAAAGATTCCACAGAGCACACTTTTTTGATAAATCTAAATTTTCCCTTCAGAAGCTTAACACTAAACTAATCAAACACTGAGCCTACAGCCTAGCTCCAAATTTCATCATGAAATGAGGCTGCAAAACATAAACATTTACAAGTATGAAAAATCAGGGTGTGTATTAACAGTCCATCTAGAGGGCACATCAAGCAACACTAGCTATCTTCATAAAAATGAAGTGTCCTTAGGAAAGCTTCTCTTGACCTTAGATGCTCTTGAAACATCATCATGTTGGCCGGTCCAGTTCAACTTTATGGGCTCTCCTTGTAGTTGTTTTAGGGGAGTACTTTTTGAAACGGTGTAAATCAAAATAGCAGCATCACATAAAGCAGCTGAATGTGAAACCGTAAGAGTTATGAAGCATTCATGTTTACATGTTCATGTTGTTTTGATTTTCATTTGATTGGGTTACACTTGAATAACTAACACTGTAATATGCAGTGCATTCTGTCTCAATCCGATACTATAATGGGTGCTTATCCTTGAGTATTTAAGAGGTTCCACTGAAGTCAATGGGGCTTATTCACATGCTTAATGCTAAGCACATATGAGAATGTTTGCAAAGGAAGTGCCTCAGAAAATCTGCCTACTCGTAATGGCTTGAAGAGGTATGAAAATTAACCTAGGAAAAAAATTACCCTTACTTGAAATCTACTTATTTTTCACATCTAAATACATATGACTTTAGAAAAAATATAAGCAGATGCATATACAAATTCCCTGGATCTTTTGGGAACTTGTGTTTTAGAATTAAAATACTTTAGATCAGTTTCAGAATAGTTGCAGTTCATTTGATTATACGATGTGTAATCCACAAAAATTTAGTACATGATATATCACTAGTATTTTTAATGCGAACACTAGCCATATCCATTTTTGTATGCTTGTCAGCACATTAAAATGTCTAGATTGCTCAGTCTGTGTTAAGGAACATTTTACATTGGTGATTCCCCCTTCTGGAATGACAGATTTCACAAGGGCATTTTATTTATAACATCATTTTAATGTAAGATCATAATAGTGTGCTAATACTGGGGAGCAAGAGTGTGCTGTGGTAAAAGATGTAGCTGTGTTTTAATTGTTGGACCATGTTAAAGTGCTGGAACAAACATTAGACTCTGATTAGGAATAGCATTTCACTTCCCTGCTTTTTTTTAATCTAAGCAAAAGAAACCGAAACAAATGTTGTCCTTATAACAGTGACTGACTCAAGCTATCTAGCTAAGGGATTCAGTTTTACTGCTGAAATTTCAGTTTATTTGATATTATGCAGAACAACCAAGTTTGCTCCTACACTGGTGGGAGTATTACCTGTGTGGTACTAATCACACAACCCAGTTAAAATTTGCAGTCCAGAACTAAATCTGAAATGTTTGGCTTTATTACTTACTTCATTTCTGTTCTTTAAGACTATTGTAAAATAGCATCTGATTTATTAGAGTGAAATGTATTAATGAATATTTTCTTAGCCAAGTGAGTGAAATAATGGCATATTTACTGAAGAGAAAGCACAGCCAAGAAGGACTGAAGTTACTTCTGCTTTTTTTGTGAATTACCAGGAGAGGTGTCCACCAAAAGTGAATCCCCTTTCATGTTGGGTTAGATACACTTGTGCAAGCTAGCACTGTCTGACAGTTCTGTTTGATGAAACTTGCCTACTTGACCACAGTTCTAATGGTGGCCTTCTCACCTGTGAATCAAGCATACTTTCAGAGGGAATCAGCAAACATGCACTCTCACATGCTGATTTTACACTGTCATTTTATGGGAAGGCTGCATTTTAAACGCAAATTCATATGAAAGGTGAATGCTCTTCGATTGCTGAGTATGTTATAGAAATGGCCTTGCTGTTAGGAACTGATGGTCTTAAAATTAACGTGTATATTCCAAGCTGTTCTACATGATGTTCCTTTTACTTCTGAATGTGAGATCTTATAAAAAAAATGCACATTGAAGGGTCTGATTTTCATTCTTAGTTAAGGCCCTTTACAGCATCCAAGCAAGGGTAAGGGTTCTCTGAGCACATGTAAATTACACTCACGCTCATTTAAAGCCTGTGTAAATGCAAATCACACCCTACACATGAGAGTATCAGCATTAAAATTATATTTTCATTCATATGACTGCTTTTATTGGCATATGTCTTCACACTGAGGCACAGTTAGGTGCTTCGTTTAAATGATGATGAAATACAGTGCTTGTTCCCTGATTGCATCCCATCTTTTCTTTCCAGCGCATGATTGCCAACACTGTCAGGACGGTGAAATTCTGCCGAAGCCAATCTTTCAGTAAGTGTATTACAACATCTGCACAGTCAGCATTATCATCAGTAGCTACAGTAATTACAGCTAATTCTGTGTGTACCAGAATTGAAAAGCCTGGTTTTCAGTGATTCTTCCCTGTTTGGATCCTTCGATGCTTCGCAGGGTGAAATATCCTTCGAGAAGCTCTAATAAGCTCCTTCTCCTCCATCTCTTCTCCAAGCATGTGAAAGAGCTAAGTATCAGTGAGGTCTCCACACATCTGTCAAGTTAGAATTTGTTGAAATAAGCCACTGGGTTTTGAAGTGGTTGAAATCAGGCTAGCAGACAGCAGCACACAGATACACGCAAGATACTTGCTTGGATAAACCCTGTTTTTATAGGAAACCAATCCGGAAACATGACGTTTATAGGTGATATAACTGCGTCAGGTGGTGAGCTTAAAACCTGTTTGTCAGTGTAATTACCAGAACTTGAGGCCATGAAAGATGACAAAGCTGCACGGTCAAACAGGATTGCTCTGTGGGTCTCATCCCATCTAGGTGCATTGTCAGTGCCTGTCACACTGGCATTTCCTCAGCACTTCACTCATTTTGCTACACAGCAGTGTTCCTTTTCCTCAAAGAACAGAAGAAATAATATAAAACAATATATTATTATAAAAATAGCTTCTTTCCGTCTGGATCAAAGCTTAACTCTGGAAGATCAGGATAAGGGAGCTTTTTAATTTTTTCTCCCACTATTGAAGTTTTTCTAGCTATGTATCTTTTAATTTTAATGTGTTAAGAACTAGTGAGACCTCCACATATTTAGAAGTGGAAGTGGATTTTCACTATACATGATACAACAATATGTCAGTATAGAGGTGTACCGTATCTAAGTCCCATGCTTTTTGTGTGTGTATTTATACATAATAGATACTGAAGCATCTTTCTTTTAGAGAAGTTACCTAATACATATTCTGTTGAACTGTAAGCTGTTCACTGTGAGGCTGAAGATGATACTCAGATTTTAACTCTATGGTATTTCATAATTGTTGGAGTAGATATAATGAGGTTATGTTAAGTAAGGTAAGCTTGAATGGGGCAGTCACAAAGCACTGTTGTGTTACAGATATTTAATGCTGAGTTAGAAATGGGAATATTTCCTGAAAGGAGGCTTAAATCAATCATAGAGTTCTGAATCCGTGTGAAAGCTGCTGGTTCAAAACCAGATGGGCAGCTTTAAATCATACTAGTTAGCTATATAATTTATAGCATTTGACTGATAAGGTGATGTATAAAACTGTAACCAAGAGCCGTCAATCTGGGGACATGTAGCCAAGTATATCTGAGAGAAAAAGTTAATTTGTGGGGGTAGGAACCAGAAAGACTCAGCCATGGAGGAAAGGCTTCAAAGAGAGCGATTTCTAAATATTTTCTTTTTAACTCACCAGGATCTGGTGTTTCCTGTGACAGCTTGTAAAGAGTTACCGCATTCTGTTCAGGCATTTGTTCATTTAAGTGTATCAATCCTACATCATTTCTCTTTCACCAGATCCCGACGCAGCCCTAACTAATAAGAACCATCAGGATGTTCGGAGCTATGTGCGGCAATTAAATGTGATTGACAACCAGAGAACTTTATCACAGATGTCTCACCGACTAGAACCGCGTCGAGCATAAACATTTGAAGCCGTGATGAGAAATGATCTTTTATCCTGTCAAGGTCACTTGTTAAGAACTTCACTTTCTCTGCTACCGCACTGCCACTACAAAAATAAGCAAAACCATATTCTAAGGTCTTAGGCAACACACAATGTACCAGCCTGCCAGAGAACTTTGGCTGAAGAAGAATATATGCACTATAGCTGCACGGGTGGCCGTGTTGTGAACCGTTAATTCATCTTATAGTAAATGATTTCTCACATGGATAAAAAAGGCAAAGGATAAAATAGAACAGTTAGTGAAAAATGCACAAAAAGCTTGTAACAATCCTAAGGGAAGTAGAGTTTTTCTGCCTAATTAAAAATCTGTATTTTATGATTTATTCTCCAGGTCAGGACCAAAACTGATCACCGGTTTAGCTTGCCCAGCTACTGTTGACCTCAGTAGAAGATGCATGTAGACATCTGATGTAAGAATGTAGGTTCAAGAGACGTCCAAGGTATAATAAGCTCCATTCAGAGAAGACTTAACAAATATTGCCATTTGAAATATAACAGATACTAAGAAAAATTTCTAACCTGAAGTGTACTGCCTACTACTGCGAGCAGTGTGGCCATTTCAGAGAACTGACAGGACTGAAAACACTTTGGATGATGGATAGATTAACCTGTGTTTACATTTTACTTCTTTTTTAAACTACCAATCAGGTTTTTACAGAATTCCATTACAATAGTAAGGCTGTCAGAATCAATAGCATCAAGGTAGCAAAGGACTGGTTCCAAAAGAGCACAATATGCACAAACAGATTTCAAGAGAATAATTTCCTGGACATTAAAACCTTAAACTTTAGCTATCATTAATTGTGGCTGGTTAACACATATTTTCTGGTCTTAAGCATTTACAAATATCTTAATTTTCAGCCAATTGTTTTGCACTTTCAATAGACTGTAAATAAATGTTAATTCATTATGTTCTAGAATATTTATTTATGTAATAGCGGTTGTGCCAAAATAACTGTTTTATTTATTTAGTTTAGCATGTTACGAGAGTGATGCTTTTGTCACTCTTTTTGTGTGCATTTTATGTGTAGGAATTGTGTGATGTACGTTCGCCGTAAATAACATGCAATACTTTATTAAATGTAATTGCTGGAAAGGTCTCGTCACTGGCCTTATTTGCACTTTCATCTTCATTCCTGCATAAATACTGATGCTGTTAATTGGCTGATAAAGCAAACTGTTCTTGTCAGTTGCTGGGCCTTGAAACTGCAGTTAGACAATGACCATTGTGATACAGGTGACCAGTTTAAAGCCAGTCAGATCCATCCCTGCCACAGGGGATGACAGGCTTGCAGTGATGTAACACTATGGTTTTATTAGCTGGTTTGTTTAGAGTTTCCAAGAAGGCTCCTACCATCCCATGTAAACATAGAAAACACTTAAATTGGAAAGGTTAAAATGAAGAAGGGATGTATTCTTCATTTTAGCTATCTGACTAATTTGTCCTGCTCAGTCACTAATAAGAGGACTACAGGTTACCTTTTCTTGGACAGCATTTTACCTCAGGTAGGCTAACTCAAGCTGAGACCTAGGCTAATGGGGCACTTAAGAGCCCTCTGGCTTCAGTCACCTCAGGGAGGTCTATCAGGTCCTGCAGCCTTGAGGGAAGAGGTGATCTGGCATGTAACCTTTCCTCGCCAAGATCATTTGTGCCAGCCTGATCACTCCACAGGATGGAGTACTGTGCTGCTGCTGGGCAAGCACTGATGGGGCCAAGCATGTGCCGATGGAATGAGGATGTTCAAATGGCAAAAGTCTTCCCTGCTGCATTCACACCAGGTCTGCTCTGTGAAGCCAGATGTCATAAAGCTGATTAAGCCTGAAATTGGAAGTGTCACCTATTATCTCATGATGAAGCTTCAGCGATGACTTCATTGATACAGTCTACATTTCACCTCAGACACAGTGTATACTTTTCTTGGCACTGGCCAGGACTGAGTGGAGTCAGTATATGCATAAAGATTTTCTTTTTTTTTTATCTGTACAAATAATCGCATCCTTTTAGTCAAAACATAAATTCTGCTAAAGCTGAGCATCACCAGGGAAATGCTGACACATAGAACCACTATCTGCTCAGTACCTGCCGTCTGCAAAGGAAAGAATTACACAGTTAAGAAACATTCTTCAGCATGATGAAATAATTTATTTTAACTTTGCTGTCTGACTAGAAGTGCAGGATGATTCAGAGGATAACCAGCTAATAACATAGAGACAAATTTGTGTCTTGTTATTTCAAGTGAGAAATAGTTCCATTTGTACTGCTTTATGAATATACTTCATACGGCTTTTTCAGATACGGAATCTTCCCAGAAGCAAAGTATGCAGTCAAATAAAGTATAGGGACACAATTAATTCAAAAGATGTTTTTATCTTTACTTTCAATTTATAACATTTGTGAGGTCATGATTTTATTTGTTCCAGATTTGTTGCTGTTGTTTGGACTTTCATTTATTTCTATGTTAACTGATTTATAAAGCTGCCAAGTTTCAGCTTGGCTCTGCACAGAGACCAATTCTTCATCCGTTTAGTATGTTTTTATCCCCTTGGTTTATTCTTTTATTCCTCAAAACCTCTAACTGTTTTACTTATTAGTTGCCAAACAGTCTTTGTTGTGTAGATATATCCCAGTGATACAGACAGAGGCTTTATGGCACCTCCATATGAACAGATGAATGCAGTTTACCTACTCTATGAAACTGGTATCTGGCATTTTCTAATTTTCCAATAAAGGGTGCTGTATAAGTAACGAGTGTTGCTGTTTCTGTATCTAACTTATTCAAGTGGCTCAGTTACTGTCATGCTGATCACAGTCTACATACCTAAAGATTAAATTATTACCTTCTGTCTCGGGGCTCCAAACCGGGCTTCCCTTGCTCCCCTCATTGTCTTTACTGCAGACAGGCAGCATTCTATAACACTGCTCGTGCTGTGTGAAGTCCCAGCACCTGTTGCAATAGTGTGAAGAATGAATAGGAACTCGGGAAACACGGAAGTGTCGAAACACCCATGCTGTCCTCACCTTGTGCTGGCAGCTGCGAGTCACAGCTTGATCCTGTTTCAGTGAGGAGACACCCCTGACCTGCTGGCTATCAGGGCCAGCTGCAAACTTGGGCTTGGGTGCTTTGTCAATACAGCCAAGCAAAAGGGGTCGGCGATCCAAAGCACTGTGCTACTCATGGTCCTTACTGCTTTAGTTGTAGCATTTGGACTGATGTTGGTCCATGCCAACCAGAATGGCTTAAGAGCATCCAGCCATTATGGGGGGCGAGCATGCGCCAGGGATCATTTCCAGTGGGGAATATGGCAAGCCTGTCCAGCCTGTCTCCATCCCCTCCCAAAGTTCTCCAGTGGGACCCAGGATGCTTCGCACCTCAATCATGCCCACTTGTATGAACAGCATAAACACTGCAGCTCACCTCCTTCTGTATTTCAACACTGCAGACTGAAAAAACAGAAACCTGCTCAAAAGGAGAATCATTCTTGAGGGTCATGGGTCCGGCAGTGCTGATAGGGCTGGCGTGTGCTACTTGGCCTCAGGCCCCAGAGCGCTGACCCTATTTTACTCACTGCCAGAGTCGCACTGTAGTTTTTATATGAGAGCTGACCAGGAGGCAGTGCCATGATAAACACCCACTGATGGAGACTGCAGAGCCAGCATGGTGGCACCCTGGGCATTTTGGAAAACACAGCATTACAGGAATCCACTGCTGACGTTTTATTTGTTCAAGCAGCAGTACAGAGCACAAACACCCCTATTTAGGGCTACAGAAGCTCAAGAGTCACAGGGTTCAGCTGTCCCCTGTTCTGGCACTTTTCACTATTGATGCTTTGTTAGGATTTGCTGTTTTTCTCAGTGACCAGGGCCTGTGTTGGCCATCCCTAGACAGAACCAGGGAACAAAGGTTAAATCCAGGGAGCTGAATCCAACGTACCAGGAAACTACAACTGTTTGGTAAAGGCAGCATCCAAAGTATTTTCCTCAGACGCCTTGTTCTAACCTGATCAGCCACAAAGACATAACAGTGCCAGATGAAAGATTTCAAATGTGTTTGCAGGACTCTGCAGATGGAGGGCTGAGGTTTTTCCCTCCCAAGGAAAATGCTGTGAAGGTGCACTGCCTCTGCAGCCAGGTACAAACAGACAAAAAATCCCCTCTTTTCAAGGAGAGACTGGCAAAACAACCTTTTAAGTACAAGGAGTTTAAATACAATTTAGAAATCTTACAAAATACGTTAGAGAGAAATCAAAAGGTTTAACCTGCAGGGGTACCGAAAGAGATAATGAATTTTGGTTTAAAAAAGTGTTTTAACAAAATTATAAGTCTAAATTGTTAGCGTAGCTTCTTAGTAAGGTCAACTGCATAATATACAGTACCTTAACCTCTTCCAGCAATTTTTAAACATCATGCAGCTTAAATAGACTACTTCTGAATTCAGTGGTATTTCTTCTGGGAGCTCTGAATGCAAATCAAGAGGTAATAGTGGAAGAAAATTAAAAGATGTGCTATTCTCATTTCATTTTTTGTACTGATAATAAGGAAAGCAGCATAGAGAGAGATATGGCAAAGTGAACCTCTAACTTGAATAGCTTTTCTTTCACTGTTAATCTGAAATGCATTACACCCTGCCTTTTCAAATAATCATAATGTTCTTTACTGTAGCCTGCATTAAAGTTTAGCAGGCACAAGCTGCCGCTGTCACCAGAGGTCAAGGTATTAGCAATCAAAGAAAATAATGACCAGATTAAAAAGTTAGCATTCAAATTACTAAACCAGAAACTTCCATAGCAGCCTGTCCTCAGAGCCCTGCCTCCTTAGCTATGCCCAGGGAACCCCCAACACTCCCAGCAGTACTGCGGGGCTGGCTGTCCCCTGCCTGGGGTGACAGCAGCTGGAGGGGACCCTCACCCCTTTGCCTCTCTTGGGAATGGGCACTGCTGCCCCAAACCAATTCCCGCAGGAGAGGGAGCTCCCCAGCATGGCTTGAGGCTAAAACCCAACCTCCAGCTTCTCACTATGGGGAAAGGCCATGGTCAGTGTGCTGCAGGAGCACCTGGGGTACATCCTCCATGCATTTACCTACAAGACATGTAAGACTGGCTCTTACTTCATCTGTGCACTGCTTTAGCAATAAAATACTAATAAATTCACAAAGGAAAGTAATCCGACCACAGCCTTGGCTGTTTATGACTCAAGTGATGGGGAGACTCCTGTAAAATGGAAGCTTCTTGTTATTAAAAGGGAAAGAAAGAGCATGCACAGCTACAAAATCTACCACTTACATTTAACTGCTGAAGGATATTTCACAAAGGGTTTGTTTTTAATAGGTCTGGCACTCAAAGGTGATTTCTGAATGCAAAATAAACTCAGAAGACTACATGAAAATGCATAAAGAATGCATAATTACTGACGCAAATTGGGATATTTTTCTTGGAAACTCCATGTAATAAAAACGTGACACACAGGGGTACTGGTAAAAGACTGACCTTTCTTTCCTGGCCCTAATCCATTTGGGTCAGAGTGACAAAAAGCAAAGCCTTTGTCACATGGCAGGGGTCAGCCAGTCGTGTTTAATTTTTTTCTCCCCTTTCTGTTTTCAAATGCAAATAAAGCGTATTACCAATGAAAATAAGGATTGTAAATGAATACTTCAATTAAAGGAAATTTACATAAAGATATGTTGGATAGAGCTGACGGTAGATACTCCAACATCCTAACAGACAATAATCCATTTCTTAATCAACTTCTGTCAATAATCATAAGCTTTCTGCTCTCCATGGTTTCCTCATTATAGCACCACCTCTTGTGTTTTTAAATAGTTCTTTCTTCAGATGCTGTCCGAGCCAGCAAGTGAATCCGCTGGCTGTATTTGCCGACTCTTTGTGGTTTTTCACAGGTGTACATTATTTCTGCGCAGGAGTACCGTTGGCAGCATTGTGGATGTTCGCAGATAACAGAGAGCCAGTGTTGCCTTAGGTTTTCTTTAGATGTCCCCATTCTCTGTAGGACTGACCCTTGAGGGCTGCGGTACTGGCAGGTTGCTGCCTAGAGTCTGTTTGAAATCTAACATTGCCTTCCATTTGTAATTCCTGCCCTAATGTTTCTCCTGTTCCAGTTGTCTGGCATGTAACTCCTTTGTGATGCTCCTGATCAGTTAGCTCTGTTGCCAGGAACTAGTTAGAGGTTTTCACAGATCTATGTTTTTCCCTTCCTGTCACAATTAGCCATTGTTAATATTAATAGTGTGCTAGTGTTTGGGGGGGGGGGGGGGTGAGCACGTTTTTTGGGAACACTGGCAAAGGAACTGATATGATACAGCTAATTTATCTGGCTGATTTACCTAGAATACAGCTAATTTATCTAGCTGATTTAAGTAGAATAAGGACTTTTCTGAGGCAGTCTATTATTAGGGATATTTTCTAGTCTTAATCTCTAAATCCAAAGAGAAAAAGATGTGATCTTCAACAGACAAATTTGTTTCTAATTAAGGTACTCTGAATTAAATAAATAGCAAAAAAATGTAAGCTACTGACACTATAGTACATCATGAAGAGGAGCTAATATTTTCTTTTCAGTTCAAACTGATCCCTTGTCAATGGTGGATGAAGTTCTCATGATTCCAGTGGCTGCCTTTACTTTCCAATAAAGGTAAATGTACTTAGAAACTAATTATTTTAATAAAGAAAACGGCATACAAGGCTTTAAACCAGCTGTTGAATGTCCTCTGTTGTCATCTTCTCTTGGTGGTCCTCGGAGGTGAAATTGCACCTGCCTCTCCCTGGATTCCCTACAACTGAGCAACCAGTTGGGAAAAGATTACGAGGGCAATGAAGGGACTATTGCTTCAGTGGAGCTCGCAGTAGTGCAGATCAGAAAACACAAGAGTGGCACAGCTAGAACAAATTCAATCCAGCTTTAAAACAAAGACAATAGTGCTAAGCCATTCTACATTTTAGAGTAAAGAAGTACCAAAACCAGAACAACAGATGAAGTCTAACTGACCACAAAATTTGCTATAAGAAGGAGTATGAGCTTTCTCTATGTAATTAAAAGTATGCAATGAAATAGTAACTGAGAAGAGTACTAGTGAGTGGATTACAGCTGAGTATAATGATCAGCTAAAACTGTGGTGCCAGTAAAAGATAAGAAAACCATTCTCATAAACCAATCAATACATATATTTCATCTTAATATTTTGCCATTTCATTACTATCTCCTTGTTAATTATATTGACATTTTTGTAGAAGCTGTATGTGCTTTTATACTGATCAAAAGACAAATAGTGTACAAGCTGCAGCCTGCCAGTTCTGAAAATCAACATGCACGAAGCAGGTATTTGATCCACATGTAAGACACCCATTGCACACAAACCTTCTCTGCCACATGAATGCCTGTATTTTATCATTCTAACCTGTATTTAATAATTCTAAATTTTCTAATTTTATAATAATTAGTTTTATAATATTTTATGTTAAATATGCAATATAGGCAATAGCGCAAATTCCTCATTTTTCTCTTTAATAAAAAGAAAAAATAGAAAAAAAAGAAAAAGAGAAAACAGCAGAAAAGGAATACCAGTTGTGTGGATCTAAGAGATGTCTGATGGTTAGCACAGGGTCTGTCTTTCTTCATTCCCCATGAAAGTTGAAAGCCATTACCCACAGCACACCAGCAACTGGGCTGCTGCAGCAAATAGGAATCAGAGCTCTGGCTGTGGGCATGGGGGCTGCCTGTACCATCAGGTCAGTGTTTGTGGGTGCATGTTAACTATGCTGTTTACAGCAGGAAAGGCAGGATTGCCTTGGAGGCAAATCCAGAGGCAATCCCTTAGATTTTCCACTTGCCATCTCTCCAAAAGACTAACTGCAGCTTATTTTGGCTGGCAGGACCACGCCACTTCTCTTTTAGTCATGAGGCCAACCCTGCTAGTTATGTTTTGGGGTGTAACTGCCGAGGTGTGTGATTACAGCATATCTGGACATACCTGCATGAATTTCAGTCTGTGCAGTGCAAGTAAAAACAGGGATGCAGACAGGGGTTTCAGGCGAGCCACTCCTGTGCCTCTCCAAGGTCACAAACCTGATGGTACAAATGGCATGAAATTAATGCTAACATATTGTTACTGCTAATGCAGCTCAAACTAGCTAGATTAACACTAGCGTACACTAGTGCTATAACTTCTACAGCAATGTGTGCACAACCTTCCTAGTACATCCCAGGCATGCCCCCACCATGTTTTCTGTCCAGTTGTTAAACTAGAAGCAGAGCAAGCCATAGCAGCCGGATGATCAGAAGTGCTTCAAAGGAACCTCAGCACTAAGCCTGAGCTGAACTCTGAGCCAGTCCTGAAGGAAGACTGAAAAATACGGAGCAGGTGTTCACCTCCAAATTATCCGTGTCTCGAGTTTCACATACAGTTTAAGCTGGCATAACCCACCACTACTGCTATAAAAGCTCTTCCAGGCACTGTCCTCTCTCAGCTGCTCCTATCAGCCCTTGCCCCTCTCCTGCCTTTGGGCTGGCACGACTCTGTGCAGTTGCCTGATGACCCGCGTTCAGGCCTGGGTGAAAACCGACTGCTTTTCCCTGCAGCTGCCTCACCTCCGCAGCCCCATTCCCTCTGCGAAAGCCGGTGGGCAGCGCAGCAACAGGAACAGGGCTTGCCGGGCAGGGGAGGGGTGTGACTGCTGCTTTTGGCAGGGAGGATGATTTAAAATGCCTGAACGTATACATGGAACTGTATTTTCCATGTTGAAAGGCGGAGGGACGTCACTGCACACCCAGCGTGGCAAGGAGATGTAAAGAGACAATTCACAGGAATCCTTTCAACTCTAAAATTGAGTTAGAAGTTGCTAGAGCTGCCTTTATCCTTTGCCAATTGTTGTGGCTTTGCAACAACTTGTGTTAGCTTTTAAGTATTTTCTTTTTCTCTCTCTTCCATGTAAACTGAAGAAGCCTGAGATTAGGACTGAGTTCTCCAGAGGTAACTCAGACTTTCTCAGTTTGAATTTGTTGTCTCAAAAAGGGGGAGAAACCATACCACCACATGTTGGTTCATTGTTTTGTATGGTATTATGACCACCCAAGAAACTCTGGTTTCTCTGCTTTCTGACCTTTTCTAGCTAATTTTTTAGTTTCCATGACAATGGAAAAAACCATTAAAAGATGCAAAGACTGTAGCCAGAGGGCAGAAAGAATACAAGCCCAAAAAACACTCTTAAAACCGTGTTGCAATAATTCCAGC
Source organism: Lathamus discolor (assembly GCF_037157495.1). Taxonomy (NCBI): domain Eukaryota; kingdom Metazoa; phylum Chordata; class Aves; order Psittaciformes; family Psittacidae; genus Lathamus; species Lathamus discolor. Next base: position 87,922,164 of record NC_088886.1, on the reverse strand, counting down.
TTCACAGTGTACCACTGGGGTTGGACAGTCCTTGTGCAGGGTCCTTCGCTTTTGCTCTCTTGCCCTCTAACAGAGCAAGTGCAATTATGTGTTTTGAACAGTGGCATGTTAACACAGTGCCTGATGCAGACTCTGCACTTCAATTCTTGGAGCAGGAAATATTAGCCACCCCCTCGTTTCTCATGCACTTCTGGAACAGGTTATTTCTTTCTGCAACCAGGGCCTGAAGTCTGGCATGATAAATCCCAGCTCTGCACATACACAGCCATGGACAAAATGCGTGGACAAAGCGCCCTAGGCAAGAGACCTCTCAGTGCAAACATTCTGCTCTCCTAAGCAAATGTCTATGAATCAAGTGATTTAACATTTAGGTAGATTTTTAAAACACTTGACTAATTGTCAATTGCCTTGGACAGGAAGGATAGATGCATTTAGTCACAGCACTTAAGAGACTGAGTATGTGGCACCCATCCTCCTCCTGAGCATGAGTTTCATGTGGTTTGCATTGATGGTTGTGCTTTCTTTCAAAACGCAGCATCTTTGACTGGTTTTGCCTGGAGACTCCTCGAGGCTCACCAGCAGATCAGTGCATAAGAAAGCACAAGCGCTCTCAGACCAGACAGACCGCTCTTGAAAGTGCCATGTCCAGGGGAAGCCAGAGCATGCTGACCTCCTTCGCTGCTTGTCCTGGCAATGCTGGACCTGCCAGGTGGGGGAAGGGGGGGTCACCACTGCCTGCTTTTTGACTTTCTTAGCATCTTCATGTACCTATTATACCGAGTGCTTAGACCTCGCTGAACTTTACTCCAGTTACTATGGCCCAGTTGAATATGTCTTATTTTATGGCCAGAAACAGACAATTGTGCTTCACTGTTTCAACTGCTTTTTACCCTCCCTCGTGCCAAAATAACACACCTTGGGGAAAAGCCTCTGATGTTTGCAAAATGATTGTATTTGATTCATCGGTAAAGTGTTCTTCCATGATTCACCTCGATACTATACATCTTTGTGATGTACAATTACTGTATATGATTCAATGTGATGCTGCACAAGTCTTTGTGATTCACTGTGCTAGACAGCTGGTTTTTATATGGCAGATCTGCACATACATATAACAATAGTCAAGTATAAGAGATAATGAGGGGCAGAGGCTCTCCAGCGAGTGTAAAACCAGTGTAACAGACAGCAGTAGAGGAGTTGGGGAGTGCACAGTAAAGCAGTGATGGACATTGAATCTTGCATAACACCGATACAAAAAATGTACTGTCGCAGCCATGTGATGTGTTTGCATTAGTAGAAAAATTGTCTGGCGCTGAGTCTTTTGAGTCATTTCCTTTAAGCATGACTGCTTATTTTCAATCTGCAACAGCAGAGTATATGCCATTGAAAGATTGGATAAGGAAGGGTCTGTATGGCTTCAGAGGATGAAAGTGGGTCATCTCTCTGTTGAGAGCTGAGGAATATGGATGGGGGAGCTTGCACTTGCCAGTCAAGCCATCATGGAATCAGAGTGGTTTGAACTGGAAGGGCCTTTAAAGCTCATCAGTTCCAACTCCCCTGCCACGGGCAGGGACACCTTCCACTAGACCAGGTTGCTCAAATCCCCATCCAACCTGGCCTTGAACACTGCCAGGAATGGGGCAGCCATAACTTCCCTGGGAAACCTGTGCCAGCGACTCACCACCCTCACTCACAGTAAAGAATGACTTCTTACAGCCAATCTAAATCTCCCCTCTTTCAATTTAAAGTCATTATTCCTTGTCCTATCACTACATGCCCTTGTAAAAAGCCCGTCTCCAGCTTTCTTGTAGGCTCACTTTAGATATTGGCCAGCCTTCTCCAGGCTGAACAACCCCAGCTCCAGCCCCCTGAGCATCTTTGTGGGCTCCTCTGGCTTGCCCCAACAGGGGCACATCCGTTTCGTGTTGAGGATGTGTCTCCAGAAATGGACACAGTACCCCAGGGGGGTTACAAGAGGAAGGGTTGAGGGTGAGAATCACCTCCCTTGAGGTCAGGCTCCTTTTGGTGCAGCCCCAAACACTGCTGCTTTCAGAGGTGCAGCCACGCCAGTGCGGTACCACGCCATGTCTCTCTCCACCTGCGTTGGCAGGGCCTCACTCTGTGAACCAGAAACACCTCAGCTGACAGGTCCTGCTCAGCTCAGGGGTCCCTTCCTAAACCTGGCACAGTTAACTGACATGCAGACACCCGGCCTCAGTCGAAGCCATCCCCTCTGGTCAGCCCAAGCTGCCCCAAGCTCCCTCAGCTCACCTTGCACCACCCCAGCCACAGCAGCCGACACCACCGCTGAGAGGTGCGTCGGCCATGAGGGGCCAAGGTGCCCCATTACTTATCGCCGTGTTGCTGACTGGCGGTGGGCACACGGTCTCTCTCGCCAGCCGCCCCTGCACCCCGGGCCAGGGCAGAGGCACAGCCTGGGCCGCATCCACACCGGTACCGGCCGCCCATCGCCCCTCCGCCCCACGCGCCAGGCCCGGCACGTCGCCCCCTGCAGGCGGGGCGGCCACGCTGCCCGCACCCCCGCTGCGGCAGCGGCCTCGCCTTCCCCGCGGGGCCCGGGCAGAGCGCGGGGTGGCGCCGCTGCGAGGAGGCGCGGGGGCGGCGGCGGCGGCTCCGGCTCCCCGGCACCAACCGGAAGCGCGGCGGACGGAGCGGGAGACGCGGTCGCGCCGGTTCCAGCCTCCCTCGGCGGCTCCGGGATCGGCGCCGCTCGCGTCCCGCCAGCCCGGAGTCCCTCGGGGAAGGTGAGGAGGGCGACGCGCCCCTCGCCACGCCCGGGCGGGCGGCGGGCAGCGCGGGGGGGGGGGGGCGGCGCGGTCGGTGCGCGTGTGGCCGGGCGGAGGGAGGCGGCGGGGCACAGCGCGGCGCGGTCGGGGAGCGGAGCGCGGCCGGGCCGCGGGCGTCCTCCCCGCGTCTCGCGTCTCGCACCCGCTGGAGCAACTTTGAGAGTGTTTGCAGGGCCGGCGCTCGCCCGTCCCGCCGCTCGGCCTGACCTTGCGTCGCCCCGCGGGGCAGCCGCGCCCGGCCGGACCCCCCGCGGGAGGCAGCGGCGGCCACGCGTGGCCGGGTGGGGGTCCCGCTGGCTGCGCCGCTGCGGGACGGGAGACGGGCCGTGCCTCGCCGGGCGGCGCACGGTGGTGCCCGCCGAGGGGCAGCCGCGGCGGCGGCGGCGAGCGGCGGCGCCGCGGACGGTGGTGGCACCGTGTCTCCCGTAGGGCTGGCCGCGGGACGGCGGCGTCTGGCCGGGAGCCGCTGTTCTCGGCCACCCCTCCGCTTCTCGGTCGGTGTTAGGGACGTGCACTTCGAGTGCACCTGCTGCGGTTTTGTGTTCTTTCGGGCGTGAAATCCCCCAGGTTGGGCTCTGAGGTGTAACTTATGTTTTCCTTTCGTTTCGCACCCCCCCCCCTCATTTTTTATGTTAGCCGTCTCTTTTTTTAATATATATATTTTCTTTTTCTATCTTTGTTCAAGTTAGCTCCTTTCCCCCAGTGTGCGCTTTTTATTTAGTATGTGTGTGTGAGCCATCGGTTATCCCTCTATCCAGCATGCTTTGCTGTTGAGTTTTAGCGACAGAGCCATCGGGAAAGCCATAGATCATTACTTTTTCTAAATTCCAGAAGCAGAAATAATTTGAAAGCACTGGATTAACTGGGTCACTGCCTGGAAACATCATAGCTTTCTGCTGGAGGCATGCGGTTAGATGTTTTCGGGACTTTGCCCTGAAATTGTAAGTCCTCAGAAGCCTACTTGTTTTATCTATCCATAATGTGCTTTGCATACCAGTGGCATTGTGTGAAGAATGGTAACCCTGGAGTGCCCGGCTCGCTGAGGGAGGAGAAGGCAGAAACGCCGACAAAACCGGGTCCTGCAGTTGTGCCTTTGCAAGGACGGAGCGGCTCTATGGGCCGAGGTGCAGGGGTAGCTGCCTCCTCTGTCTTGTGTGTTGTCGCAGGCACACTCCTGGCAGGCATCACTGGCGAGGTATAACGTAAGCGAAGTGAGCAGTTTAGGGTTTCCCCGAGATAAAATGTTTTCTGTTTAAAGTGGAGCCTTTAAACCCTTCAGTCTCTGCCATTGACACAGCTTGAGTCGAAAATAGTTTGTTTCCTGAAGTACTCAAACTGTTGAGGCTGAGTTGAGCTCTTTTTTTTCCATAGCAATGGTTGTATAAATTCAAATAAAATTAGAAGTGTTATTAATGGAAATTATGCAGAATTTTTAGGTTCTGACAAAGGACAGGCTCAAATGTTGTTGCTTCTGTAACTAAGGTAGGCAGAGCCATGCATGCCTCCAGTCTCACCGTCTGCAGGGCTGCTGCTCAGTCTGGTTCAGAAAGTTGAGGAGTTGTAGGGGTTCTTGACTTTGTTATAATTTATTGGGAGGTTAGAACATTAGGATATATATATGTGTAAGTTGGAATTGTGCTTGGAGTTTGTTCACATCTTATTCATCAGCAGTTCATTATATGCTGAAAAGATCTTGTATTTATAAAAACTTATTTCTGCTATATCGCTTGTAGCTCGATACCACTGTAACTCCTTTTATGTTCTGTGCTTAGACAAGACAGTAGTGGACCATGTTTTGGCATTGGATTATTTGATTTTTTTGTTGTTGTTGGGCTTTTTCTTTTTTCTACTTTTTTTTTTTTTAAGCCTAAATAAATATGCTGCTGCAAAAATGCAGGTTGATAAGGTCAAGGACTGTAGGCCATGTTGGATACAAAGGATGATTTGGGTCTAAAAATGGATGGTCAAAGATCCTGAAAGCAAATGGACTGTTTTGCCAAATAAGGAAGCTTGGCACGTTCAGCTGTGTATTTTAAGATAGCACAAGTGTAGTGTGCTACTACTTTATTGGCAATATGTTGGCAGCATGCCTTCCTGAAAGAAGCGCTGAATCCTGCTTCCTGGAACCACGCAGTGAAGTGAGGGCAGTGAGTTGCATGGTCGCTCCCTTTAGTAAATTACAAAGGGTTTTTCTGAAGCAATTGAATATTGAGGCAGCGTCAGGTGCACGTGCAAGATGAGGGATGCAATTTTCAGTGCTGCAGCCGCGCACTAAGCAAAATATGAGTTGCAGTTACTGTGCAATTTGTACTATGTTCTTTCTTTCCTCCTGTCTCTAACTTGTAAGTCCCTCAGTGGAACTTCTCTGTACTCCAGGAGCAGTAGCTGAATGGCAAACAGTAGAGTCTTCTGGCTTCTACATGGAATAAAGCAGAGAGCTGGGCATGGTAGCAGTTCCCCTTACGTTGCAGACTGTTTTGGGGGATCTGGAAGATGCAAATGGATATGTTGGGTTTGTCCAGCATCACTGTGCCAGGATGCAGGGCAGGGCAGCCTGCTAGCAGCGTCAGTTTGCAACCCATCTGCCTGGGGGTTCCCTCACTTTGGAGGGGTCTCAGGGGAGCAGCAGTTGTGGGACTTCAGCAGGGTCCTGGGAAGGGAAGCCTGGGTGGGTTACTACTCTGAAGTGCAAGCCATTGATGGTGGATCATTTCCTGCACTGAGCACTACTGTACAAAACTGAGCTTGTTTTGGCATAATAGGCTTGCTGCAAAGTGACTCTGTGTAATAGATTCCTGACGTGCCAAATACTAATGTTAAATAATAACTTGATATGTTAAATACTGTCAAACCTGGCTCAGGTCTGATTCTTTTTGGTGTGAAATGAACTTTTAACAGCATGCTCAAAGAAGCTACTATGAGGGGAAAAAAAAAAGACACAGGAGAAGGTGGAGATGTTGTTGCAAGATTACAAGCTCGTGTTAACCATTAGAAATAAAATAGAAGAGAAGGTTCTTCCCCTCCCTCCCCCGACTCCCAAGCTCCCATAGGAATAATTGAAATAACCAGCAATTGGATAATTTCTTGAAATACCTGTTTCTTATCTGTCACATTTTCATTTCATTGACGACAAGCAATGAGGTCAGTCGACACAGCCTTCCTTACTGCTGTGATTAAACACTCAAAACTGTTAGTGAGGATGGACAGTAGTTGACACCAAACCTTAACTACATTGTGTGCCTGTGTGTGAGGGGATTGCTGTAATTCCCCCAGCCCCAAGCCCTATTGCAGAGGACTGCTCCTCACTGCAATGCAGAGAAGTGCTATACGTTGTTGAATGATGCGCTTTTTTCGGATGCAAGTGTATGATTATGGAGTTTAATGAAATATCGGGGTTTTTTTTCCTTAGCCAATGGTATACACTCTGATTGTTAAAGATCTTTTAAAACAGGATGACAAGTTAATAACTGTGTGTGGATTTATCATATACAGTTGTTACTCTAAACAGTTGTTTTCTTAAACATAACAAAGAGATTGATCTGTCTAATTGTGGATTAACTACCTTGCGTCAGAAAACATGGAGTGATACTTAAACAGGTCTGTTCTGCCATCCAGAAGGAGAAAATGTAAACCTAACTTAGGTTATCATTAATTACGGATCTCTAAATGGAGAGTGTCCCATGTGAATCTCCTCTACCTTTTTTAAAGAGGAAAAAAAAAAGCACCTGGAAGAACCCAACACAATGTGTTAATTGCTCTTTAAATAATATTACTGTATTGTATGCTGGTGCCTATAGCATCTGCAGCTGATTGCTTTAGATAAACTTGAAATTGGGAAGTTGTTAAAAGAATGAACAGCAGCTCCTGCAAATGCTTGTGTGCTGGGCACTCCATTGTGATTGCATAAATGTTTAGGTAAAGTTTTAAGCAGCAAGGCAGACCCATCAGAAAGTATTCACTTGCATTTATCAAGTGACTGGCGTACACGTTGTACCATCTTGAGGTCGGTTTTTCTGTGAAATCTTGGAGTAACATCTTGTTCCGTGTTAGCCTCTCAGAAGTCAACATTTACTTGTGTATATGGATGATTTGGTTCTTCTGGATGAACAATAAATTAAAATAATTTGACAGCTCTTCGGAACGATTGGATTCAGATAGAGAAGGCTAGAAATATTTGTTTCCTGTGATGTATTTTTCTTTGTGCTTGGTTTTCTGTTCCTTCTGCCATCCCAAACGCAACCATCTGTTATCAGCTGTTCACGCTTTCCTGTCAAAGTTATGGTCCAGTCAGTGCATATGCTTTTGCCTATGAGTAACGTTATTCTTCTGAATAATTCTGTTGTCAGTAAGGAGATTATTCACTGGAACGTAATTATCCACGTGCATAAACATCTGCAGGGCTGTGGCCTTAAGTTGTTAGGTCTCTGGGTTGGGAAGCTGACCTGTTGTATTTGTCTATAAAGTGTCACATACGCTTGAGACAGCATGTACATGATGTTAACGTGGGGCAACTACTGGAGTAAATGAGCTGGAGTAATCAAGGCAAATGAGCTCCTGTTTCTGAAGATGTTCTGATTGAACAGTGCTGGGAAAGAGCAGAAAGTTAAACCAAGCTTTGCTGCCCTCCTGGTTTTCAGGAGTGACCAATTTCTTTTCGCTTGAGCTTTCTCTCAAAACAATATGTGCAGTGCAGTGCAAAAGATGACTCTGGGATGGCAGGAAACTTAACAGCCATAGCAACCAGGTTAAAAAAGAACAAAAGGTCAGCAGAAGAGTACAGACACTTGTACTGGGGAAGGAGCTGGCAGGGTACTGGAAGAAGGAACTTTATTTCATGTCGCATGGGTAACCCTTGCTCTGACTCACAGAGCTGGGGAAAGAGTGTTCCTGTTCCTTCCCTGAGAGTTTTGCAGGCTGGTTGTCAGTGAAAGGCGTGCTTGAAGGCTGCTCCCTCCTTAATGTGTTGCCTTCTGTAAACGTAGTAAAGTTGTCGTGGTCTGGTACCCTTACAGGTGGTGAATTGATACGAAACAAAGCAGGCAGTTTCAGAAAAGGCGCTGTTATCTCATGCAATATGTAGGAAAATGTTGGTGTCTTCATTTCTCATTGGGAGAATAGCTGCAACCAGATAGTGCCAGAAATTTCTGGTCAAATGATACCTCACAATTTTAATCAGATTAGCTGCACAGTCAGGAGAGCCAGTGAGGGGTGGGGGGGAGGGAATGATGTTCGTATTTGTTACAGAAGGGACTGGTGTAAAGGGGTTTTGGTGTTCAGCAGCGCTAGTTGTATTACAGATGCATTTCCCAGCCCTGGACGACACATAATGTATAGATTCCGTCCCAAAACGCCCTGTGGATTGGAGGCTTCCAGAAGATGCAGTATGCTTTGGTACAATAGTTAGACCAGTATAATTGGACATAAAATCAGCAATTCAGAATCTCCATGCCTTTTTCTAGCTTGTTTTATTCAAACCACTCTCATTTTATGCTAAGTTTACTTTCATTTATTGCAAAGTTAAAGGAAGTAAACGTAGTCTAAACTGGTGCATCAGAAACAGTCCTGCAGCAGGCTCGCAGCAGGTTCTGGAAGGTGCCCTATCCTGCAGGCCCGCTGAGGCTTTCTGAACTTACACTATTAAAAAAAGAAACCTGAAATTACTCATTGTTCGTGCATTTAGGTGACAATGTTCTTGAAATTTGCTACAGCGTAAGCTTTATTGCTGTGAAATCCCTGAGAAGGACGTTCCGTTCCCCTTGCAGCAGACATGGGATCATCTCTTGAAACTGCCGACACCGGTCTTGGCACAGGCTGCAGAATTTCACATATTGTAACCCAGATGAATTACTGCGTACTTGCACTGTGTTATAACATGCAAACAGAACTGAGTCACTCCGGAAGAGGCATTTACCATGGCCAGGTTTTTCCACATCCTTGCACGAAGCACAGCTCGGAGTGCCGGCAACGCGCGTGGTGCGTGCTGCGGTGCCGCTGCCTGCCTGCGCACCCTGTGCGCGGCCATCGCGGCGGGAGAGCCGGCGTGCCTGGCATGCCTGAGCTCCGAGGCAAGCTCATAGCGGAGAGCAAGTTTCCCGTCTGTTGCTGTCCAGAGAAGGCAGCGACGCGCCTGCCTTTCCCAGAGACGCTTCCAAGGTGTTCGGGAAACGTCGGTATCGCACTGAGGAATACTTTTAGTTGTTTCTGTGTCCCAGCTGCTCCTAATAGCCCCTTCAAATTATGCAAACATTTGCACAGCCTGTTGGAGTGAGAGTTCCCAGGCTCTCCTCCAGTGCCCTGTGGATTTTACTGTAGCATGTTTATGGTGATGGGTCCTGGTTTTGGGGTGTCTGGTAAGAAAATCCATAATCTGTGCAGCATATGTGCTAATGAAAGCTTTTCTCTTCACAGGTTTTGCTGTGGTATATTTTGTCATTATGAGATGTCGTCTACCAGTGCTTCATTTGTGCAAATTAAATTTGATGACTTGCAGTTTTTTGAGAACTGCGGTGGAGGAAGTTTCGGTAGTGTCTACCGAGCCCGATGGATTTCTCAGGACAAGGAGGTGGCTGTAAAGAAGCTGCTCAAAATAGAAAAAGAGGTAAGAGTTTACTTTTTCAATTCACTGTGCTGCAGAAACAAGGACAGAAATTCTTTCCTAGTGTCTTCTGTCCGCTAATTGAAGTAAACTACCTTGGGCTTTTTATTCTAATTACAAAACCCTGTAACTGGATGATGTTACAATAAAGACATACTGAGGGGGGCCCAGCCCAGGGTGTCTCTGATTTAAAACATTATTGTTTTACTCTTTACTGTCCTGCCCCGCTTTTCTTGTCTAGCAGCTCCTCTCTGCTCCTCTCTGAGGAGGAGGAGAGCTAGTTCCACCTGTGGAGCTACTAATTTCCCTTTGATACTGATGGGCATGTTGCTAGATAGGAAGAGGTAGTGTTCACTGTCTTTGCCTGTTTCTATCTTCTCCTTTTTGCATCTGGTGGCTTTTAAGTGCAATGGTTTGCACCTATATGTGCACTATAGGCTTAGCGTGTTGCTCAGCGTCGTCTCTTGCCTGCCTGCTGCAGGTTTTGATCTGGGGCTCCACTAGCTCTGGGTTAGCCATAGCCACACTTCAGCTTGGTCTCATCTTGCAGTGCAGTATGAGTCTAACCGTTTTACCAGTCATCTTCCCTTGTGGTGTCCTGTGCACCTGGAAGGATGGACAGGTCCTTGGCACTCCTGTGGGAAAAGGCAGAGTTATCTTACTGCACCCTTACCAGCTAAGGTTGGTTTAAGTGTTGGTTTTATTTTTAAAAAAGATTTTTAGGTTTGTCTAAAAATCCTCTTGACCCTCAGCTGTGTACAGGCCTGGCACAGGCACAGTGTATGTGGTCCTCAACGTGCTCCAGTCTGCCCACTGGTTTGATGTAGCAGTGAGGAGACACCAGTGTAGTGATGAAGAGCGGTTACTGGACCTCTGTTCCAGCATGACTATATCTAACTTGTGTACAGTACCCTCGAAGGTGTTTTAGGAAGGCAGTTACAAGCTGGATGACAGCAGAGCAGCGCTAGGGATAATGTACATAATCAGACACCAAAGTTCCTCCACTGCTGCCGCAACCAAGTTAGCATGATTATGTCATGATTAGTGATGTGATGAGCATGTGTGATCGTGGTTAAGCAAGTTGTTGTCTGTAATAATGTGGAAGAATCTCATGACTTTTACAGGATGGTTGGAGATTTATTCCTTCGATTCAGTGACAGTTTGTAATGTTCTCTTTATTTCTACAATTTGTTCATATCAAAAGATACAGAAAGACAAGTGAAACCGGTGCTATGCAATGTCAGTAATGCACTCTTTAAGCTTAGTCAACTGACTGGCGGATCTCAGTAGTGGCCAGTGAAGTACCTTTATTGCATAGTGTGTTCCTGGTGGGATTACACAGGAGTGTGTGCTAGACCTGCTGCTGGCTGCTAGCATTTTTGAAAGAAAACTTAAAAACAGTACTACTACATCTTGTGATGGAATCAATCTCAGTGGAATGGGAAATGATGGAGAAAGTAGGACAGTCATATGTAGTGCTTGACACAGTTGGACTATTTAACAAGTTTAATTCTTTTTTTTAAACAACTAAATACAATGTTCAGCTTGTAGTGACAAGGAACACAGGCTGCGCATTAGGAAAATGAAACTGTATGCTGGAAAGAATTTAGTATAATTTAAGGGTTTATTTAGGGATTAATGAAGACTTCCAACTCGTTAAGAGCTCATATCATGGTACTGTTAGGCAAGTTAGGTTACTGCCCTTCCATATCTAAGTGAGGATCAAAGCATTTGTAAGAACCAGGCGTGCTTTTACCTTGGCATGTGGCACTGCGAAAATGGGTGTTGGGCAGTAGGTACAGACCCGGTTCTGTTGTGTTTAAAAGAATGTAAATGAACCGCAGAGGCAGCCCAAGGGGGACTGCAAAACACAAAGAGTGGAGAGTAGGAAGGCTGTGGGGGTTAGTGTGTTAGAATGGGGCGATGGACATCATCCAACAGGATAAGTTGACAGGAGGGGAGCAAGTGCCTTCCAGCAGAATAGTGTATTTTACTCTGGTCATTTTCTGCTTACACTAACAAGATGGGTTATGGCTGGGACCAGCTTGGTGTGGGCACCTTCTCTTTTCTGGGGAGACAGCAGAGAGGCAAGTGGTGATGCCTTAAGTAAGTCTAGCAAGTTTTGCCAGAACTTGTTTGTCAAAACCATAAAGAATTAAAAAATAGGAGCTTGTTTACAAAAATTTCATTTTCATATGGAGAAATTGCTAGTCTTGTTTAATCTAGTGTGGAAAATTATTACAAGAACTAATGGTTGGGATCTAAAGCCAGGCAAAATAGAATGGGAAATACAGCACAAATTATAAGGAGTGAGGATGAGTAACGCTTGGAGCAGGCTACAAACAGGAGGAGCAGAGATGGAGAATCCTTTCCATCTTTTCACGTCTTCACATTGAGATGGTTTGGGTTTCTTTGATAATTGTTACTGTTAAGTTGTTGAGCTCAACACAAGAGAAGCTTGCTGAAATATAGTGGCCTGTGATATACCAGAGACTGGCCTCTGTGGCCTAAAAGTCTCTTCTGATCCTTATGGCTGTCAGTCTTTACATACCTAGTATGTTTATCTCTAATGATGATAATAATAAACATCTGTGACTGAACTGTGCTGAAAGTTGTGGTGAGTCAATGGCTTTTCTGATAGCAATAGAAAAATAACTTGCCATAACTGTATGTGTCTGTGTTTAGTAGATAGTTGGGTGGCTTGCATTTAGTCTAGAAAAGTAATTATTACTTTTTCTTGCTTATTTGAAAGGAAGTGTCATTTTAACTGCATGACTGGTTGTGTTGTATTTCTGTTAACTGCTGCCAGCAATCCATAACAACTGATTAAAAAGAAAACAGAGGAGAGTGGGGAAAAGCTTGCTCAGAGGAATTTCATGCTAGCCAAGTCCAAAGGCACAAGCCAACTCAATAGAACTGTGGTATCATTCTGCAAATATGTTGTATCTGGGTTTCATTTTACTAAACAAGCCAATCAAAACCAGCAAAGATCTTGAAGGTTTTATATTAGCCAAGTGGCTAACAAGTTCTAACATGTTAAACAAAGCAATTTTTGTTCCAGTGTATAGCAGCATACCATACTAAAATATGTGCTCAGAAAAACTTGAAAGTACTTGGGAGAGAGTTGCTCAGACAGATTTCTTTGAAACTCTTTAATATTTGAGAATTGGGAAGACCTCTGCAAGGCATTAACTTTTTATAGAGAAGCAGTAAAATGTGACTGTATGGGAAGGGGTGTGTGTTTATGTGAATAAAATACAGCTAAGTAGACGTGCAGAGAAAAATAGATACGCTGCAAGGCTTTGATTAGCATACCAGATCTGAAACTCTGGAAAGACTTCTGATTAAGTAAACCATAGGAGTGTCTTGAGTGATAAAATAACAGCAAAACCAAAATTAAATTGGCATTTTACCATCTACTCCAAGCCCTTTAGCAGTTTCAGTTTTTAAGCAAGGAACAGGCATCCCCTTGTGAATTGTTTTATGGAAAAATTAAACTATCAGTGTGATGTTTATGGTGCATGTGGTGGGAGGAGAAAGGTCTCTTGTAGTAGGATGTGTGCTTGCTCCTTTTGCCCTAAGTGATAATTATGTGCATTCATTGAGGAAAATCGTGTACCTACTACTCAGGGAGTTATTTGGTATTTTTGTGAGCGATCTATATGAATTATTGGATAAGCCCGTAATTTGACTTCCACTGAAATGGATAGGAGAGATTGGGCCCAAAGGCCTTATTCTGCAAATTGCTTGCAGCTCTTTTGACTCTGTTATCTTGAGCAGATAACTGCTAGAGTGAAATGTTACAAACATTGGTTTATGCCTTGCCGCATTAGCTTTTCACTGAATAGCACTCATCTCCTTCAGTTGTCTGTACATCTCTGAAGTTCACCTGCTATTTGTCACTGCTTTTGAAAGCTGTGCTTTTGGTGGCTGGTCTTTGACAGTTGGCATCTGGAGTGTGGTTCTTCACTGGAAGATTTATTATTGACAGAATTTTACCAGAAATTTGTATTTAACTTTAATGCCACTGTTCTTTGGAGATACTCCATGATCTATGAACTGCCCCTGTGCTATTGATGGACAGCAGGATTGCATCTGATGTGCTTGCTTCAGCTGTTATAACCATGACGCTTAGGTACAAGATTGTTTGGTTTCATGCAGTACAGCTGTCCCTGGATTCCTTCAAAATGCTGGAGGTGGTCTGTGCAAACTGCAGGAGAGTGCTGGGGAGAAAAAAAACCCAATAAAATGTAACTGTAATCTTACTGGGAAATTCTTCTGGTGAACTTACACAACTAACTTGTAGATAAAAGATGTTAAATTGAGCAGGATTAACTGTGCATGCTTTGTTCGGTCATGTCTGTGCGATGCATTTGAGTTTTATGAGACTCAAAAACAAAACATGTTTTTACTAGTTTTGATGCTCTGTTGCTGAAAGTCTGACTACCGTGGAAATTAATTTTGTATTGCCAGGTTTGCATGTGTGCAGTACATGTGCAGTAAGCTTTAGGGGATCTTTTAATGCTTCATAAAACTTTTCATATAGAATATATGTTAACTTGTTCACTTACTTGATTTTATGATCCGCTTCTGAAAAGGACTGTCTAGAAAACATGGATTGCACCCGTGCCTTCCAAGGGGGATGAGTTAAGTATAACCACATGCGTGTCACTGGACTTACCTCACTCATGTTTGTAGTCCTAAAAGAGAGCATGTGGTATTTTTAATGTGGGTCATGAGAGTAGGGACTGGGAATGACTTTCAAGAGTAACAAGAGAAAAACAACAGAGTAAAATAGAGCAAATCAAACCAAACCAAACTGAAATTGATACTTATCTCTGACAGGTCTAAAATTAGTAGATGTTCTTTTTGCAGTTTATAGCTGGTATGGGTGCTTGGGTGCCAGCTTTGAATGACTCTCCACACTGGGACCTGACTGTAATGAAGGTCAATTTTGATGCTTTTTTATTATCTTATTAGCTCTTTCTAGGAGCTCCTACTCCGTTACCCCTCTCATGTCTGAGTCAGCAGGTATTGAGGGTGATTCAAGGTAACGGCTGCCACGAAATGGCTGGATTTACTTGGTTCCAACTCAAAGTGGGGAGACAATAAACCCCATGTTTCCAACCTGTGGTCCTTTGGTGCAGGTGCTATTCCTAATGAACAGGGAAGGAGGTCTTAGAATGTGTGCTGTATAAAGGTACTTTTAGGGGTGCAAGTTAACTATATGAACTTTCCAGAGATATCAGTGCCTATATTGGGAAGTTACAGAGTTTACAAAAAAAGAAAGATTGTATATCCGTAGAGTAAGTGATCTCATGGGAGCCCTTCCAACTCCGTATTTGTGTGGCGAAATATTGCTGTATCTTGTTAACAGCTAATAGTAAATAAAATTTCATGTATTATACCAGAGGCGTGTCTTAAAATGCCTTTGTTTCTAGTTTAGAGAGTGGTTATCTTGCAGGGTTTTCTGTTTCTTTTTAATGTTTTGGTAAAGAAAATTGCTTGGAGTACTCCTCTTGGTGCTGACAAGGGTATTCCCAAAAGGCATCAAGAGGATACTCTGTACCCTTTCTAAACTGTGAGAGTTGTCAAAATGGGTTCAGATGCTCCAGCTGCTATGTATTCTGTGTTGTGCAGAGTAAACTAGTTTTGGATAGCACTGAAATAAATCTCTGAATGCTTTTGAGTTTGCCCTACTCTTGGCTTTTACTTAAGGGATATTACTTTATATTTTGTAAGTGAATGATTTCAGGTGTCAAGAAAGTCACTGCATTAGATTTTCTTAGTACATTGTATACGACTGTATCCTACGTGTGGAAAAACAGGCTTTGATTTCATTTTGTGTGTCTTAAGAAGAAACTTTGTTCCCCTGCATCTCTGCTCCCCAGGATTATCTCAGAAATGTAGCAGTGCAGGCACAGAAACATATATGTTTGTATTTTGCTACATTTTAGTGTAGCTGATTTTTTTGCTTGTGTATTTAAACATTTTTATACCACGTTTTTGATTTGATGAGTAACGTCTTTCAGAGTTGCTTCATGTAAATAATGAGCATTTGTATTATGAATTGTGTGGTTTACTCAGGTTTTTTGACGAGCTTAATTTCAGATTCTTACTTACACAGACTTGTGTATACACATTCTTTTAAATCAAGCCAATTTTGGCTTAAATTAAAGTAGACAGCAGCTTCAATGAAACTGGCGTGTCAGGACCTGGACTGGCAATCTGTGGCTTCGAAAGTTATTTTCGGCCAATTGAGACATAGTGACTGTCAGCATTGTCAAATTAGCTTGCCGTGAATGAAAAGAATTTCACAAGTGCTGGGAATCTTGCTGAGGCCATACTTAAGAAGTTACCCTCTCCTTTTTTCTGTCAGCTAAGCCACCAAATTTTGTACTGAAATTAGAAAGGTTTGAGTGCAAATGGCCTTCTGTTGACTGGTGGGCAGCCTTGAACAGTTACTGCATAAGCAAGCTTGATAAACGGGTAAATTAATAAGCTAAGATGCACTAGGTTTGCTTCTTTTCACTTGACTCTTAAATTGCCCTAAACTTTGTCAGCGTGAAGCAAAATTACCTTGTGTGTGCATCTGGTCAAGAATACATAAGCAGTTGCCATAGCTTGATTGAGGTACAGGAGCTTACCACCATGCGGCTGATCCCCTCAGTTAGGAATCTCTCTGTGAGGTTTGGAGCCTTTTACCTCAATTATCTTTAATTCTGTTTTGTTTTGGTGTTTGGTTTTATTTTCAGAAGGTGCAGCATCTGCAGGTGCGCAAGTTTTTGTACCAGTTTCCTGCAAATTATGAACAAATTTTGTTAAGAATAGAGGGAAAATTTGTCTCTCTTGGCTCTTTAGAAAGCAGTCTTTCTTACTGTCTTTGCTACCCACGATATGCAGCCTGTTAGGATGTTGTTAAATATTCTTTAGTTTCATAACTAAGTTTAATTCCATCACGTATAGTTTTAAAAATTATTCTGTCAATCTACTGCAAGTTTTTGATAGCGGGTTGCTCGAGTTGCCAGTAAATACTGAGCTGCAATTAAGGGCATTTTCCTAGTTTGGGGATTTTTTATTTATTTATTTATTCTTTATTTTATTTTGCTGTAGATAATGATTCCTTTCTGTTCCTTTTTTGCATGGGCTCAGTTATTATTTATAATTCGGAGGAGAGGCTGTGTTGCTTATTTCTCCGTGCCAACAACCCTTGACATCAAAAGGCAGCTCTTTTCTTTCCCCTCCCACGACATTCTTTGACCTCGAGCTTCTGTTGAAGTGATCAACTGCAAAATGGTATTTTTGGATGTTTAAGATGTCCTGAAGCTTTGCTGTAGAAGTCTCATGGATATGGAAGAGATCCTTTTCTGTCAAGGTGGTGTTTTAGGCTGTTGTAAGCTCAAGCAATTGAGGATTAGTTCAAGTCAGTCTTTTCTCTGTATTTAGTTAATTATATAGTTTTCTTAATACAAGATTACCATACAAAATCACATGGCAGGTAAGATCTAGTGGTAACTTTGGAGTATGGTTAAGTGATTGCGTGTTAGAGTCTCGAGTGCTTTAAAGGACAGCTGACAATGTAAATGCCTGTGACGTGCAATGAAATCTGTTGCTGTTGTAGTCCCTGGGGACTCTTAATTAAATAATTTACATTGACTACAGCATCTGAATGACAAATTATTGTTTCTGATAATACCAAAGTTGCTGTTGAGGTGTGTGGAGGTATTATTTGAATCTAACATAGTTTCTGGCTTGTTGCATGGTTGTGTGATGGTTCAGATTAGTTCAGGTATCAGTGCTGGAGCTGATTCAATCTGAGCCTGTGATCACTGGTCTCGCTTGGAAGCTGTTTTTTACACGTGTATTCAAAGTTGAGCATGGGGACCACAGTCTTTGGCTGGGAACCAAGCTACCCTCCATGCACATGGTAGCAATAGAACTTCAAACAACATGTTTTGTCCTCTTAAGAGAGCGCTAAATGCTCAATAAGACTAGACATGCTGTCCTTTACTTCCTTTTTTCTTCCCCTGCTTTACTTTCCTCTTTGGATTGTGCATGAGTTGCATAATGGTCCGGGATGCAATATTTCATTGAAAACAAAGTGGAAGAAGAAAAAATAATAAAAAAATATCCTAAATTAAAGGAAACATCAAAATAAATCTTTTTAGTTGTAATCATGCAACCAAGACTGCAAAAATAATTTCACATTTACCTATTGCCACTTACTAAGGTGCTGACAGAGAAAGTTTCCTTTTTAAGAGGACAATGTAAGCAGTCATAGGGAAACATTCAGACCTGTTTATGTTAGCTGGAGGCTGCAGAGGAGCCCTGATAGCAGCTTCGGCCTTAACTCTTTCTCTCATATTTAGTTAATTGTGCTAACACGCTGGGGAAATGAGGCCAATAAAGGCTTTTCTGATCCAGCTGCCTCCAAACTGTCCTGTTTGTTTGTTTAAATGTGTTTCATCTGTTCAGCTACTGGGAAAGAATCCTATTTGCAAATGCATGTTCATTTATTAGATTTATGTTTAGTGAATCTACATTCTGCATAATTTCTGTTAGAGAAAGGCAGCTCCACAGGGAAACTGGGTGACTGGAGTAACAATGACAGTTTCTGTGCCTCCTTGGTCCCTTCTCTGGTGTGACTGCCTGATGCCTGGGAGCAGGGCAGCCTCTAGCATGCAG
Organism: Lathamus discolor; assembly: GCF_037157495.1. Taxonomy (NCBI): domain Eukaryota; kingdom Metazoa; phylum Chordata; class Aves; order Psittaciformes; family Psittacidae; genus Lathamus; species Lathamus discolor. The sequence goes on along the minus strand of NC_088886.1, from coordinate 87,904,077 downwards.
GAGGGGCTCCTCTGCTATCTCACCTCCTGAGTGAAGTAGTGCCTGGCCCCTGGATGTTGCTGAAAGGGGACGCTGCCACACGTCTTCCACTTGTCATCTTCTGCCTCTAGTTCCTCATTTATTTTACTCCAAAACTTCTGCAAATTGAGGTGTCTTGTGGTTAAATACTGTAAGCAGAGGAAATTAAAAATCGTGTCACGATGCACTCCTGGCCAAATAGCTGTGGGGTTTGTGTATTGGGCATATAGTGAGTTTCCAATAGCTGCTTAAAAAATAAGCACAGTGCGTAAAAACCCTTGAGCTGCTGTAGGAAAAGTAAGGGAGCTATTGGTAGGCACAGGAAGACAACATGCCATTTCTTTGTATGAAGTTCACCTTTGGAAAGTGGAAAACCCAAAAGGCAGGCATGCAGCTTGGGCGGGTGTCAGCTTCCCAATGAAGCTCTCTGCAGATTTTTACCTGGCAAAGGCAGACTCGGAGGGTTAGGTAGGCTGTTGTTCTGGAAGCTTGCTAAAATAACCTAGTTGCTTCACCCTTGAGGGAGTGAGTGCCATTTTCCAAGAGGATATCTTTTCCTCTTCCTTGGAAGAATCACGGAGCAGAGAAAATGTAGTGCATGCCTGTGTGCAGTTAGGGGCAGGGGAAAGCATGGTAATCACTTTTCATCTAATCATATAATAACCTTAATTTTAGTAATGTCAGATGCATTTGAGGCCGTCGTATGAAAGATGATGGCTTAGAAGTAGTGATTGGTGGTTTTCCTTTTTGGTGAACTGTATGCTTTTTATCTCATAAACCAAGGAAGAGGCTTTTTACCTCGATCTCTTTGCGATGTGTCCGTGTGTGCTGAGGTACTGTGTGTGATAGATGTACGTAGCAACGGGTGGGGGATAAAATTTGGAGCTGTTGAATTGTTCTTTCTTTTGGATGTTGCCTCGCCAGTACCCCCTGTAAGAGATTGAGAGGGTCCAAAACCAAAGTGCAAGATCCAGAACCCTGCTCATTAGGAGCACATGTTTTGGAGTTCTGCTCTTAACTTTTGCCTTTTCAGTTGTTTATGTATTTGTACCAATGTCTTTGTTGTAAAGCCTTGTCTCTAAGCCCGTGTCTCATCTGTCCTCTGCAGAAGTTGGCAGTAATGTGGTTTCTGGCACTGTGTCCCAAGTGGTTTACTCTGTTCCTATTGCAAACCGCTTCCCAGTTAGTTCTACAATTCTGGAAGGAGTCCTGCAATTTTTCACTGGCGGGGAATAAAGCTTTATCCTCCCAGGGTAAACAAGCATACTGTTGTTACTTAATAGATTTAAAATCTGCAGTATGAAACCTCATGCCTTTTCATTACTGCGTTTCTGTGCTATACAGGGGGAGGGGAGCAGTTCTCTGACTGTTGCGGCTGTTGCTGAGATGAACGGTGCTAATGGGGTGCCTGGCTCAAGAAATTCAGGGCAAGTGACACTTGATGCTGTAAGGACCCTGGCATCGGCTGTTAGCTCTAGTGACATGGTTGTTGCCTTGAAACTGACCTGAGTTCCCTTTTTGGGAAAGAAAAAACCCGCAGACCCATTTCAAAGAAAAGGGCTGCTGCTTTGTTTGTCTTTTAAAATCTGTATTTCTGCCTTTTTGCTTGGTCAGTGTTTAGAACCATTAAAAAAGTAAACGTGATATGGGGACTGAGACCCTGCAGCTTGAGCTCCTTTATAATTACATATTCAGCTACAACCGTACAAAGGAAAATGAGAGTCCCCTTTCCTTTATGTACCATATTTCAGTTTTCCCCTAGGTTTAAATTGGCATTTTGGACTATGTTCACTGGAGAGCCACTGAAGAGCTTATCAGAAAAGGAAGGAAACAGAGGGAGGGAAAGAAAGATAGATTTCCAAATGACAACCTTTTGAATAGGACAAGTTCAATCCCTAAAACAAAAAGTGGAATCTTTTTTTTTTCTAAATAATGTGCTCTACAGTCTCACCTCTCATCTTGAGAAACATGAAAGAGCAAGTAAAAGAGATGACCCAAATCACAGAGCTCCTTTGAAAGAAGAAATTCAGCTGTTTTGAACACTTACAATCAAAGGAAGTGGTTTCCCTAATTACATGAGCTATGTGAAAGCTCTCAGAATAGCTCTTCCACCCCAGGATTCCTTGCACTTTAGAAGTTTGCATAAAAGCTCACATGGAGAATCAGATGCAAAGTGTTTGATTCAAATTTTATTAGGCAGTAGCGAGCATACATTCGTATCTGGGTTTGACAGCTGGTTGGGTTTGGACCACAGTCCTGGGTTTGATGGATTTCAGTCCTGTACTTCAGAATCTTTCATTCTTCATGTTCTCTGGTGAGACACCCTTTTAAAGGGAAAGGTGGAAATGAAAAAATAGAGAAGGGTAGAGAGGTCCTTTATGAGCTTTCAATTGAGGCTTCTTCACCCTGATTAGGCTGTTCCGTGTTGTGAAAATCCATCCCTGTACACAGCTTTTAAGAGTGAGGAATTTTGCTGCTTCTCCTTTTTTCAAGAAGCTGTATGTGTTAAAATACATATTTGAAGGAACTTCGATCTGAATTCTACAACCTCAGTATTATTCAAGTATCACTGTTTACTTCAACCCATCAAAATTCTGAATTCAGTAGAGACTTTGAACAAAAGAACAGTTTGTGCATACGCAATAATAAAGGTATGTTAGTCTAAACCAAACAGATAACGTGAAAAGATGCAGGACATTTCTAAAGGTTTGAGATCACTGTTCCTCAAGCATTTCTTTTCAAAAAGAGTTTTGGTTATTTGGGAGTAATGGGAGCAAGCAATGGAGAAATTTAAATACAGGCACCTAAAATTAGATGTATCATTGACCCAATTGAAATGCTGAGTTTTGTCCAAATTTTGGCAAAGTAAGAGTGTAATTTTATTTTTGCTCTGTAGGAAATGGCTTCATTTCTCAAACAGCTTATTAGCTAAAAGTGTCGTCAGATTTTTAGCAAGAGTTACGAGCATTCATCACAAAATTGTCTGTCCTGAAAGTGCTGAAGAGAGGTATCTAATCTTTACCTAGCTAAAACTAAAAATGATTCTTCCTTTGAACTAACAAGGTGCTGTCCTTGAGGGTACAATATAGAATAATTAGTGGTTGAAATACCAATAAATAATGTTTGCAAGGTTTGCAGGAATATGCAAGACCATTACAACAGTAATCCCCAAATGGTCTTACATTCTCCACTCAGAGCCAACTACAGTGATTATATCCAGATTTGCTAAAGACAGAGATAATTGATGAAATTGGCCTTGAGGAGAAATCTCGAGGTCTTCTAAACTGCAACAATTCAAACTCAAGAAAGATAAAAAGCAGAAGGGTAATGATTGCATGCCAGATATATAGGGCAGCTAAACCCTCTTTATAGTGACACTGAATACTAATAACAAGATATTGCTAGCTGTACAGTTCCTTCGGGGCAGAAAGATGGACTTTCCCTGGAATCAGGGAATTGTCTCCTAGAAGTGAACAACCTCAGCCAGGCCAGTGGTGTTGCAAGTAAAATGCACAGCACAGTAGCAGCACATGTGGAAAGGGAGGGGAATGTCATGTAGCTGTATAGCTCTTGGATAGGGTAGAAAAGAGTTCTGGCTGTGCCCTCTAGAGAGATGTGTCTCAAGCACTGAAGCTTTGAGATCAGTATTGCTAGAGGATGATTTTGCTTGGACAAAGAAGAGTGCTTAAAGTCATCCCAACCTTGCTTGGTGTGAAGGTGGCATGGAAAATGACATTTGCTCATGTCTGATCCTTGGTGGGAGTTGATTTCTCCCTACACGTAAATTATAATGGTGCTCAGACAAGTTGTTGCATACATCTGGCAATGGAAAATAGAAAACTGTGGTATACAGGATGCCGCTATTCTTCCACACCAAAGGAGATGTTGCACGTTTGAACGTGCTCTGTGCCGCTGAAACAGCACAATTCATGGTGGTAAACTTTGCCAGTCTAATCAATGTTGTACTCAGAGTATAAATAAAACAGTAATTGTGCAAGGACTTCAGGAATTACTAGAATAGGAAGAGATGCAAATTCTTTCTGCTGCGCTCAGATTCAGACTGGAATCGCCATCGGCTGCAGCATGATGCCTCCTTTTCGGCTTTTCAGGTACAGCCTGTGGAAGAGAGGTTTTCTTGGTACACTGCGCGACATGTCCTCAGTCCTGAAGTGCCTTTGGGCTCATGTCATACAGCTTTCCCACTTCCTCTTTGCTGTTTCATTTATTGCAGGTTCTCGGGAAGCACTGTGCAGGGTGATAGAGGAAGTAGTGCAAGTCAGTTGTTTTGTAATCGCAAAATAGATGATCTCCATTTTATAACTGGCCTTAATCGAATTAAATTGTCTTAATTAAATTAATTAAATTATCTTAATTCGCCATTGGGGTACATGCGTGATGTTCCTCATGTTTCTTTCTGATGTATCTGGGATTTTTCTAATGATGAAGGAGAAAATTCAAATTAAGTCAGAAGGTGCAGATTGCTGGTGTGGAAGTAGAAACTCACAAATGGAGAAATGCCAAAGCTGGATGTGATTGCAAGATGTTTGTTCCCTTTACATGTTTACCCTGAAATATACTGTGCTTATGTAGTGGAGTATTATTGCAGTCCTGTTATTTTTGCTTCCAACTGTCTTCTATTTACCACTTTTACTGCATTCTTTTAGGTTTGTTTTTTTGCTCATATGCATGAGTTAGAGCGGTTCTCAGAAACATGTTAGGGAATGAGAATTAAAGGCATGTGTGAGGCTGTGTTTTTTCCACATTTCCACCTCTGCTTAGAGGAAATGCTCCTGGCTTGCGTGTGGTCTGTTCCACCAAACCATCGCAAGGTAGTTGGAGCAGCTCTCAAGCTTTGCATTCTCAGTTTGGCTCATTATTCAGTTTTGCTCTCCTGCTGGGTTTGAATCACAAAGCCGAGGCTGCAGCACAGACATGGGTAGAAGTTGTGGTACCGCTGGTCATTCTGTTGGAAGTTTGAGGCAGGAACCATCTCAGGATATTACTGTTTCACTGGAGAAGACCAATGGGAAAATCAGACTTTTGGCTTAATTTGGTATCTTGCGTTGGTACAAAAACCATGCAAGTTTTCTGCTCCTTGTAAGTCTGCTGTTCGAGGAACTCAAAACCACTGCCTCCGTAGGATACCAGGTCACTGTAATTGTTTTCTGTCACTTCTGGATAGGTGCTTCTAGATCTCCACTTTGTACAGAATTCAGAGGTACTGGTAATCAAGGTATTGCCTTTTTAAACAATTGATTTTGAGGCTGACCACTTGCATTTTCATATAGATATGATGGCAACATAATTTAAAAATAAAAAGGTTTTATTTCTGAAATAAACTTTTTTAACAGCAAGGATTAGAAATTAAATAGTTGTTACTGACATGTCTACGTAAGCAGATAGCTATAAGGAAGTGTAGATAAGATGAGGAGTTCTGTGTACAAGGAATTCATCAAAGAGAAGTAGGGGAAAAGCTGAAGTTAGGAAGTCGAAAATGCATATTAAAGTAATACTAATGTAGTGTTATGACACTGAAAGCAGTTTTTAAATATTGCCAGTTCTTCTGTAGGGTTTTTATCTTAGATATTATTTTATTTGAAATTTTTCGTTCCTGATGGAAAAAGATGGAGGTACCATGAAGGTAGCCTGAAAAATCCCAAGAAAAAATAAGCAGTGGGTCTACTTTAGATAAAGATAAAAGTTTGAAATTTCAGTTTTGTCTAGTTTCATTTTTTGACCATTGCTACCCAGTAAGGGTAGCATTTGAGCTAATTTTCCAAGTAAACTACGATTTTCAATGTTAGACAGAGTAGCTTTTCTGAAAAGCAAGTAAGGAATTTGTGTCCTGAAACTACTTTTGTTGGGAATGGAGTCTGATCCGTAGTGGTCTAGGTGTTAGTGTGGACGTAGCCGGGGAGCTGCTGTGAAGTCTGTTGTTCTGGCTGTTGCTTGATGACATGCAATACTTAGTTGGAGAAGGTGCAACTCAGATTTTGGTGGAGTTGGAAGTCCTGTGTTTCCAGAGGCTGTTCTTGCAAATCTCAGTAAGGTGAAAAGGAGATATGGCTGTAACCTGAGGAAGGATGCTTACTGCTTAAGTCATGATAAGGAGAAAGAAGACTTGCTAAGTCACAAGAGACAGCTTGCTGCTCTGGATTCAGGAAGGAGGGTTCTCTGTCGCTGATACATGGTAAATCCCAAATGGGAAGCAGATTCATCGTGAAAACTTCACCATGATTCGTTGTGGATTCTTTGGGCAGTTGCACATAAACCATGATATGTGTCATTCAGATAATGCACAGCATTAGAGATTCAGGTTAAGGTGGTAAATTGTTTTCTGTTAAACTCCAGATTTTGTGATCTAACACATCTTGTGTGTGAGGGAGCCAACAGTTCTTGGGGTGTGCTGCTTTCATGAGGGTGAGCTTAGCTTGTCTGGTTGAGGAACATTTTCTGGAGTTATTAAAATCACTGGGATTCCAATGAGAGGGATCCCCATCAAGTGCTGTCACTGTCGTTAGCTACAGTAGGTTGGGTTTATCCACTCTAAGACAGGCTTAAAGTGAGTAAAGATGACAGATGTTTTTCCTTGGTTAAATTACAGTTTTCATGATCACGAGTGAGAAAATGATTTAGTGGAAAGCTACTTTAGAGGAGTGGATTAGCATAGTATAGCTGCTGCTGTCTCTGCAGGAAACTCCTTGGGAGGGGATTGATTTTGCACATCTGTCATGCCAGAACGTCTTTACAACAAGGTGCTCATGAAACTTACAGCAACTTTGATCTTGTAAATAAGTTCATTGGGTATTTTCCCATTTGTCGGGTCTGGAAAGACTGAGGTGTTGCATATTAGCCATGATACTTACTCACCTGTGGAGTAAGTAGGGAGTCAGAAAGTTTCACGTTTTGTTATTCCCTTGTCTTTTAGATGTGTTATGGATTTTGTTGCTGTACTCTGTAGTCAAACCAGATTTGTGTTCAAAATGATTGTGAGTAAATGGGAAAATGTCCCAACATTGAGAAGAGAAAGTATGATTGCTGAAAATGAACTGCACTATGGGAGCTCAGGTATTTTAAAGTCTGCTGTTTAGTCCGCTCATCTGTTGTTTCTATTCAATTGCTGGTATTGCTTTGCAGCTGGAGGCAGCTTCTTACCTCTAAATCTGCCTGAATGAAATATTTATAGTATTGCAGGACATTGCTTATTTCTAAACTCTTACCCCATTACAAATGCATAGTTTCTGTGTATTTTGGGGGGGGGTTACTAACTGTGAATAACACTAGTGAAATCCAAACTACTCTTCTTGCTCTTCGCAGATCTCCCTTTATCAGGTACCTTAATCTTAAACGCTTATACAATCTCAAGCTGAATGCTGCAAAATGTAATGCTCCTGTGGGATGTTTGGATACTGTGGAATTCTAGGTGAAATATGTGTTAAATGAGTTATTTGCCTGTGATCTTTGTGCCTTTTGGTTAGTTGGGTGTTTTTTAGTTTTGGTTTGTTTTTGGGGGGGGCGATGTGTGATAAATGGCAGTGTTGTTGTAACTCAAGATGTTGGTTTTGAGCTTGTTAAACCTTCTGTAAGGATTTTCTGCAGAAAGTACGCTTGCTTAATTTTATCCTAAATGTCACAGCTTCTGTTAACAGCCTCTTCTGTCACCGACAGCAAGTTTTTACCCCCCCTCTGTGAGGAAGACCAACACCATGATCCTGCAATTACTTGGGTACTGCTGAGTGGGCTCCATGTGGCTGTTGTATTGGGCCGGTGTATGTCAGCCCAGGATCGAGTCAGTTAGCTTAATCTAACTCACTCTTACTATATAAGGCAGAGGGTCTGCTGCTGCGTCACAAGGGCTAATCTCCCTGTGATTTTTGGAGGGACCAGCCTGCTTTCCATGAGCTGGCAAGCCTTTACAGTGTCTTGAGGGGCATGTTCCAAATTCACTAGATAGTGCTTCTAATCCCATAGCCTTCAAATTATCCTTAAAACTGCCAAATTATATGAGAAGTTTGCCATAAAAGGTTATAGTAGGGTATAAAACTCAGTATTATTTTCAAATGGTCAATATCCAGTACATTTTATTACATGTCCTGTAGAGTTCCTTACCTCCAAAATTACTCATACGCATTTGCTACTGCATTATGCAAATGAAATATTTTGAAGTAAATTACGTAAGATGGGGTGAAGCTGCAACAGCATGTAATAGAATTATGTCCATATTCTTTCAGCGCAATATGCAGTTTAACAGAATTGAGGTGTCTTGGTAATGTGCTTTGTCTTTCTTTCTTCATGATTGCAACCTAGAAGTCAATACCAGGGGTTTAAAGTACCTGTTTCTATCACAGTATTTCAAAAAATGAGAATTGTGTGGTGATACAAAGCAGATTTAAAATAATAAGATGATTATGTGGCAGTAAGAACTTATTACTTTCCCTTTTATTTCCACTTTTAATCTCTGGGACTTGTAATGGTGTAGGACATAATTTTCGATGCAAAGCTGAGGCTTTGAAACAGGCTTAGTCAAAATGCTTGTGAGTACATGTTTTGTGTGTCACTATAGATGTATTTATGAGAATTTAATTGTGTTATTTACAGAAGTGCTGGTGGTATCAGTCTGAGAATGTAATTTAACTCTTCTGTGTGGTTTATGAGACAGTATCCCTATAACACCAAATGTACATGGCTGTCTTCTAAGACATAACAAATGCTGGCAGAATTTTAACTTGTTAATGGGCTATAGAAAATAGCTTTTATTTGGGATAAGTTATCCTCTAAATGAGTACTAAAATAGATCTCCATCTTCACAGGGCTTTAAGTGATATTCATCCATAGTTTCAAGAACTATGATTGCCTTCTAAAAGAGATGGTAACTCATTTGTGCTGGGAGGGTGCCCACAGCACTCATCAAAGCATGTGATAACTGCTTATTTGCAGCTAAAAGATCTCACTGAGACTTCTTTGGCTTTGCTGTGTTCGTGTGGTTTTCCTCTTGCGTTGTTAATATCAAAGACAGTTTAATAGGTTTAATGAACATTGCCTTAACTGGGTAACAGTATGCTTTGCTTATTGTTAGCTTTCTCCTTGGGGACCCCAAAGCACAAAACCTTTCTAAGTTTTTGGTTCTTTTTTTTTCTCTCAAAACTTTGAGGACAGACAAAATAATAGGCAAAGTCCTAAATTTTTACTTTGTATCTGCTAGGTTTTATTTTTGATGTTCAGAACTGTAATAAAGGTGCAATAGCCCTGCTGTGTGATTCTTACTTGTAGTTTTATATTTCTACAGTTCTTTAAGTATCCCTTATTGCATATCGGGAGGATCATTTGTTAGCAAAGATAGAATGGTAGTTGCCTAAGACTGTGGCATGATAATAATCTAGAAAGAGCTAAATTACGTAAATTGTTTCTATTTCTTGCTCATTAAGAATTGTATTCAGTTTAACTTTCAAAAGAACAGAAACAATGAAGTGATAAAAATTATCTGCTTCTATCAAAACCTTAACGTGATTTTAAAAGAGTCATTATGTGGATTCATAATGTTTATATTAAAGCACGTAAAACATAAATATTTTGTGGAAAAGTATGCTTTCTTTTCTTTAATGCTTAATGATTTGTCAACATTACATCAAAAAAAATCGTAAGCCTGTAGGATTCTAAGATGAGTGCTTTCCTAGTGTGTTGTAGCTGAACTGTAGTTTTAAATGCTGATTGTCTTAGTGTTACGTCTGTAAAATGATGGTTTGGGCTCATCTATGTAAAGAAACTAATGTATCATAAGAGACATCATCCCTTATTAGACATCAGTGAATTCACAGGAGAGCATTCCTGAGACACTGAAAATATCTGATGCCGACTGAACATAATTTTGAGCAGGGATCTGGAAATAAAGATTTGGAACTTATTTCTATTAGCATTCTGTTTGTTTATTTGTTTGGTTTTTTTTTGTTGTTTTTGTGTATGTGGTTGTCATTAATAGAATAATTTTAATAAAACCAACTGGCCTTTTCCAGCTGCCCTTTTATTAGACTGTAACCCCCCCTGGGAGCAGCTAAGTTGCAACCCTCCCAAGAGCACAGCAGAGGTCAAAGCCTTTAAAATGCTACAAGGAAAAAAATGTCTTTCCAAAACTGCCTTAAGTGTGTCTAAATATCCCTTTAATAAACATGGCAAACTTTCATTTGGAAAACTGAATAACTGAACTATTGCACAATGTAGTAATAGATATTCTAAAGTAGTTAAGGAAGTTGTGTTAATCAGATTCCTTAAGTAGCTAACCATGTCTAACCCTGTAATTTTGCACAGAGCGATGGTGCCCCTTGTTCTGCAGTTAACTGGCTTATTAACAGGAAAGTCAATTGGCTGCAGCTATATCCCATGTTAATCCTAAACCAGCGTGCTCAGAGCAGGGTGGAAGGATGGCAGTACTTCGTCCTTTCCGGCCAGCTGCTCCAAAGGAACCTGAAAGAAATGGAGGTTCAATTGCTGTGGGCCCAATTTTCTGGACCCAAGCAAAAAAAGTCTTTTTGATACTGAAGAACTCAGTGGACAGATGTTATTTTGCAGATGCAGCTGTGCTACTTCTACATGCTGCTAGCCCAAACCCTTGATCGCTTCCCTTGACTATGAGTGTAGCAACTTTCTAATACATTTCCTAGGAGGACCACAGTAACTAAAATATGCTGAGTTGTTCGGTCTTTGCTAACTTTAGCTGCCTTGGGGTAGGGAGCTCTAAAAAGAGCAGCTGTGGCTGGCACGAGTAGCTGACGGGGGGACAACACAGCTGTACGCAAAGTGCCTCCATCCACATCCTTACTGCCTTTGCGGCTGCAATTATAGATGTGACGATATGGCCTTGTCTGCATTCCTGAGTAATGCCAGCTCAGCATCAGGTGGCTGTTGCCCACATCTGCAGACAGTGCCGACCTTGAAGATCTCATCAGAGCTAAGCTGTGTCTGCTGCTCTTGCTGCGCTGGCACTGGACAGAGCAAAAGCAAGGCAGGACTTATGCCATCCCCGTGAGCTGAGATTTGTGCTGCCCAGGTAGCTTGCTTTGCGCTCTCATCTGCTGCTGGCCACATTCATAATCTACATGGTGATTTCTTATCCAGCAATTGCTGAACACAGACAAGGCCTAAATGAAAACAGTGTTTTTTATCTTCTGAAGATATGATTATTCATGGATAGTTGTTTGTACTGGAAGGTGTGAAGAGCAGTACTAGCAGGTCTAGAGGCAGCTGCAGCGTGATGTCAGTCACAGCTGATGTAATTGACATTTTCACATTTTTCAATAAGAAGAGATGAAATGGGCATAAAAATAAATTACCTGTAAGCACTGTGATCCATGCCATGGCTCATAGGATACAATTAGTTTGTACACTGAGGATGACCTAGGTCTCATACTGCACTTGTCTTGTGAATTGAGTTTGATTTACAGTAAGGCCATAGGAGCCAGTGAGAATTAAACTAAAATGTTTTCAGTGTAATTTGCTCTGACCTTGGATTTTGTGATAGTTTTTGGATTATGTAAAGTCAGTTAGGTTTCTTTAGACTCTTGAAACTTAACCTTCAAGGAATGACATCTAGTCTGTAATTCCCTTCATCAGGACTCGAGCAAGGAACGTATTTTCACCCATATTTGTGGTGTAAGTACACGGTAAATGGTTTTATAGTGTGGTTTGATGATCAGTACCAGGCTGTGACTAAGCTTATCATAGGACTAAACATAATATTCAACTCTATTGCAGTCACCTTGTGTGTCTGACTGTGCCTTGATGTTACATCCAAAGAGTTTATGTGTTTAGGTTGCGTCTTTCCTTCAGCTGAGTTCTAGTTCTAGTTCTGCTTCGATACAACATGTAAGAAAATAAATGAAATCTGTTCTTCACACAAAGAAGTAATGTAATGAAGTAATTGAAGACTTGTTATTTGCCATTGCCATGGCTACAGGAAGGAAATTGATGCTCATTTGAGTTGTGTAAGATAGGTAGAAGCTTTACTGAGGGAAGTGAGTGTGTCATGCCCAAGCCAGTGAGGGCTGGCTTCTTCAGTGGCTTTTAGGCAGATAGATGCATGGCAGGATTTTCTTAAAAGCATTGAAGTATTTTGGATTTAAGTATGAGTTTGATGCTAAAAGGTGATTCCAAATATTCTTGTACATGCCTAAGAGGCCTTTGAAGTGCTGGTCTTTAATCACCACTTTGTAATTTGCTATCTGACAGTCTTTTCTTGAAATATGGCACCTTCTTGTGAAAAAAAAAAAGTACAAAAGCTTCAAAGATGTGGATTGACTTGCATCTAGTTCTCATTGTAAGGAATAAGTGGCTTTAAATTGGCTAATAGAGTTCACAGCTGAGTCACACAACTGAAAAGAATAAAACATGAAAGGGATAGTCTAGAATCAGTAGTGTTAACAACAGCAGACTGATTAAAAGTGTTTAGAAAGAATTTCTTTTAGAGGCAGTAGATCTTAGAAAGGGTTGTCATCTTTTCTCCCCAGTGCTGATTTAGGATATCTGTGGGCAATTAGTAGGTGCCTTTCCTTATTCTTAGATGGAAGCTTGCTCCGGTGTCTGTTAAATTTCGGTTTAGGGTATGAACATTAATATGAAGATGATGGTATTGGGCATTGCAAGCACATAATTTCTTCATACTCCAAGAACGGGATCTTAGTGTGTAATATATTGTAAATAAGATAATCCTAGAAAGTGATTGGTTTTGAATCTCCAAATAATAAAAACACGGTGTCAGTATGCCTACAGCAGTGAAGGGCTTGTCCTCTTAGCCTGGTGCTCCTGTCTTGCTTGTTGTCCATTTCATGGTAGCACTGAGTCATTGGTAGGCCTGGGGTTTGCTGCTGGTGTTGCTGCAGTGCAGCCCCTCCTGTTGTCCAGTGGCTCTGATGGGCTTGACTGAATCCAGCAGCATCCAGTGAGACAGAGGAGTCACAGAATCACAGAATCACAGAATCCCAAGGGTTGGAAGGGACCTAAAAAGATCATCTAGTCCAACCCCCCTGCAAGAGCAGGGTAACCTACAGTACATCACACAGGAACTTGTCCAGGCGGGCCTTGAATATCTCCAGTGTAGGAGACTCCACAACCCCCCTGGGCAGCCTGTTCCAGTGCTCTGTCACTCTTACAGTAAAGAAGTTCTTCCTGATGTTAACGTGGAACTTCCTATGTTCCAGTTTACACCCATTGCCCCTTGTCCTATCACTGGATATCACTGAAAAAAGCCTAGCTCCATCATCCTGACACCTACCCTTCACATATTTGTAAACATTGATGAGGTCACCCCTCAGTCTCCTCTTTTGCAAGCTAAAGAGACCCAGCTCCCTCAGCCTCTCCTCATAAGGGAGATGTTCCACTCCCTTAATCATCTTTGTGGCTCTGCGCTGGACTCCTTCAAGCAATTCCCTGTCCTTCTTGAACAGAGGGGCCCAGAACTGGACACAATATTCCACTTGAGTGCTGCATGTTGCTGCAGTGGAATAGGGAGCTATGGCGCTTGGATGTGTTCATAGTGTGGCATTTTTAGTTGTTCTCTAAAGGATTAATCTAGTTTTATTCTGCTCCTCTTGACTAAGGTGTTCAAGAAAAGATGGTTTAGATAGCTTGTGTAGCGTTTGTGGTCAGGTATCCCTGTATCATTTCTAACAACATTCAGATAGGCAGTCAAGGCATATTAGGTCTCGTGGTTATCCAACAGTAGTGGTGGTAGGAATTGGAGGACATTCCCCAGTTTATTATTTCCTGATGAAAAAACTACAAAAGTTTTCGAAGTAGAGGAGTCCTGGGTTTGCTAACCCATGGAGATGGAGTATTGAATGACTAAGCTGTCATTTGTACCCTCTAGGCTACTGACGAGGTCAGTGGTACAGCCTGTGAAACAGGCAGTGCTGCTGCTGCTGCTGGACTCCCCTGCCTTGCTAGGCTGGTGGGGCTGCAGCTGGAGGGTAGAGCTCCTGCTGCTGACAGATCCTCTGCTGATCTGACAGATCCCTTCCTGTTTGCTTAGATGGTTGCCAGTTAGATCATTTTGTAGGCCTGCAGGTGAGTCAGTCTGCAGTATGATCTGCTGAAAACAGTGAAAAATTACTTTTCTGGTATTGTGAAGAAAGCTTACTTCATGGTAGCACTGCTTCCCTTGCTGAGGAGGCTAAGCAGCATGAAGAACTAGTGCAACTCAAGTTCAAAGCTATACTTACAGATTTAATTGAATATGTGTAATTGTCAGTGCATTAGCTAAGGATAAGGGTCTTAATTCAAAACTGTGTTGAAGTTACTCTGAAAAGGCTTTAAACAACGGCAGCAAAAAATTGAGCCATCTGATGCCTTTATTTGTAATCATGCAGTTATGCATATGTATCATGGTACCAACTATAAAACATAGGCCAAAAAAATACTGGTTTGCTATGGCTATACGTTTATTATAGTAGCTAGCGCTAATGTACCATGGTTTTCTGCATCAAAGCTGCTATAACCCGTCTGTTTTCAGTGAGATCTACAAGGCCACACAATAATTTAATTGGCAACTATATAAGCAAATGTGGGAAGACTCCACTGCAGATAAACAGCAACGCTCACTCCTACAGTGGGTCGGGAAATCTGAGAAGGGATCTGTCAGATCAGATACTTTTGATAAGATCAGAGGAATTAATTGTTATTTTGATCTTGTTAGATACTCCTGACTGGTGTAGAGTAAGCAGAATCTCAAAGTCTTGAAATAATGTGTTGTTGTAGAGAAAAATGTATAATCGTATATATCTTTGTTTGCATAATATGTATATTTGTATAAAATCGTGTTTAAAATCTCTAGAATATTTAGTGTACTACAGAGGCAAAACTGTTGAGATCTTGAAGGAGATACCTTGCTTTTTTTCCCCTCAAAATCTGCAGGGACTGTATGTTGCAATTTTGGTGGATACATTGTCTTTCTCAAACCTTAAAGCATTGTTCAAGTGGAATATGAAGGTTTTGTGTATTTTTCCAGAATTTCCCAACATCTGCAGTGTGCTCCGCGGAGCAGTTTCAGCTGCACTGCTGGCTATTTGGCAACCCCAGGCGTGCTTGCTGTGCGTATTCAATCAGACTGTAGAGCGCATGCCTGGAAACCCCCCGTTTCCAGTAAACATTGGCTGGAGCTGTGTGTGCATGGTATGCTCCAACAGCCTCAAGTGCTGGACTTGCTGAACCCATAGTACTTTGTGCATAAACACAAATTCTAGGTAGGACTGCTGCAACTCTGCCAAAAATCCCAGCTCTTTCTTTGAACAAAGTTTTCCAAGGCCTTCAGTTTTTCCTAAGACTTAGTTTCTGCATCTGTGCTTTGGCCATGGAAGTATAGTCTGAAAACTTTCCTGTTTTTTTCCCTAACGTACGAAGCATTCATCTGCCAAACTCTTTTTGTGGGGCTTTCAAATGCCAAGCATTTGTGAACAGTCTTCCTAGATACGTGTGTGTTTATATATGTGTAAGTTATATATATATATATAGTATATATTATATATATATATGTGTAAGTAAGTATTTGTATACCTGCTTGGGTATAAAACAAACTGTTGTAGTAAATACCCCATTCTTAATTGTCTGACTTGTTTGTTTTCAACAGGCAGAAATACTCAGTGTGCTCAGTCACAAAAACATCATACAGTTCTATGGAGCTGTCATTGAACCTCCAAATTATGGCATTGTTACAGGTAAGGATTTTTGTCTGACCTTTGTCTTGATTCTGTAAGACTCCAATGTTACAAGGTGTTAGCTTTTCCCAGTTTCAGAGTTCTGCTAATTGTTCTGGTCTTCTTTGAGTGTTAGAGCACTTGGCACCACCTGCCTCAATGTAAATGGAGTGCGGGAGGTGGGAACCAGGCTGGGAGCATGGCTGGTGGCAGCACAGAGGCAGCTGGAGCACAAACTCAGCACTCCTTTAAATAGAAGCTTTCACTGTGTTCTCTTACCCTGTTCTGTGAATTGCTTTTCCATTTTAACTGATGTGTGGCAGAAGTAGAGGTTTTCATCATACGAAGTTCTGGCAAGTTATGTGAAAACGGAAGGCTTGAGAGTCTGCTCAGAGCAAAGCTGCACTGTGAATTCTGCCTGTATCAAAAATAGGAGAATCTGCATTGGGAACTTCCCAGTCATGGGAAGAGCTTGAAATAGAGCCAAGGGTCTATTAGACATCATAAGAGAACTCCTTTTATTCACAGGAAGCTAGGTTTCATTTGCTCTGGCATTCCTAGAACTATGTGGAGGTTGAGTTTTGTGGTTAGTTTGTTGGGTTTTTTTTTTCCCATCATCACTTCAAGCTTCCTTCCCTTATCTTGGGAGTTGGTCCAGATATAAAATCACATTACAGATAATGTAGTTTCTCCCTGTATGGGAGAAACTAGGTAAGAGAGTAGCAGAAAATAAACCTATCTGCTGAAGTAAATGTTTGAAGAGGTAAAAAACTATGAAATTGTGGATTAGGAGACATGTTTTGGCATGTCTGTAACACTTTAAAGAGTTTGGTGAGAAGTGTAGCCTTCACATGTGGCATAGTCTAATACCAGTTTGAAACGTTGCCATTCAGGTTTTTATTCCTTCTCAAGTGGTGGACAGAAACTGTGAAAATTCAGTTATTTCTACCTGTCTCTCAGACATCCGATTATCACAGTAGATGGCAGTGTAATCTGGTGGGAGCACATCTGAGGTACAGCGCAGCACTACTCAGAGCACAGGGAGCTTTACTTACAGGAGTATCAGCCTGCTGGAGCTCACAGTGTTGCTGCCGGTACTTCAGAGGTGTATGGGGGTGTCATCACAGTCTGCACCACTGAGAGGATGGGCTGGTGATAGCATATAGACAGAAACTTGAATACCTTCTTGAAGCAATAAAAATAACCGGAAGTTAATAAGTAATGTAATTATACTATAATTCATAGCATAATTATGAACAAGGAAGCAGTATAACAAAAGAGATGTGTAATCAACAACTCGGGGCAATGTCTGGATCAGACGGTCCTCAGTTTGATCTCACAAAAAGGTCAGTGTTCGGAGGATATTTGACCTGCTTGCCAGTCACACGACAGACAGCAGCTGAAGTAGTTCATTATGTCATTGGGAATAGGGACTCTTTAACCACCTGTGAGAAGGAAACTGTCTGACTACTTTGTTATTCAGGGAGCTCTAATTCCACCTTGGCTAAGGAAAGAAACCCTTTTCTATAAACCTGCATTGGTTCTCCCTACAACTTCCAAGGAGACTGGAGTCCCGTGAGGTGGAGGGGAAGCAAGGCTCCATTTCCCCATGCCATTTTCACATGAGAGAATGGCTGCTGAGAATAAATACTAATTGCACTTGAAATCTCTTTTAGAGGGATTTTGACTCCATGATCTTCTGGATGGCCTTCAGTGTTGCAGACTTAATCCTGTGTTAGTCAAAGATCCATTTCTTATGAGGGAATATCCCAAACAAGAAGAAATCCCAAGAAACTGATGTTTCTTCCGAGTGATGCAGATGAGGGCACGCAGCCAAGTACTGGCATGTATTGAGCATTAGCTGCACGTAACGTCTTCTGTGGGATTGTCAAAGAGTTCTCTGAGAAAGGCTACATCTGCAGTCAAAACATGTTTCCCTGATGGGATGTATGTCAGTGTTATAACTGATCATCCTGCCCGGTGAGCTGCTAACATGGATCACATCATTCTAGATGTCACTGCTGTCTCTGTCAACAGCAATCTTGATGTCTTTCAGATCTGTTTTATGACCACAGCTGCCTCCTCCCAAAAGGTTCTCGGAGCCTGTGCCCCCCGTCTGCACTGAATCATATGGTGTATCCTACAGCCCATCACAGGATGGGTCCAGTCAGGCATTCAGAGCTTTTATTTCTAAACCCAATACTTCTTTTCTGTTATTGACACAAAATTATCCTGCAATATGATTTCCAAATCCATAAGCTCCTGGTAAAAACCTGTAGCACAATAAATATGTAGAAGAAGTACTAACAGATTGAGCTTAGTTGATTGAAGCTTGCTTGCCTCCGTTCACACAGTGGCAAAGGGCTTGGGGAGCTGAATTGTCCCTGACCCTGGTGGATCAAATTATGCATTGTAAAGGCATGCAAAGCATGCAGCCAACCTATTCCTGAAGAATCCATTTATAAGACAGATGATGACATCATGGGTAAAAAAAGCTGATGTTTTAATTGCGGAAATGTGCAGGTCAGCAGCTTACTCCTCTTTCGGTGACATCAGAAGTGATACTTCTGTCTCTTGCAGAGGCTCCCTTCAGCAGGAAGTCCTGCAGTGATGATCCAAACCTAACTTGCCACTAGAGTGTTTACTTCCAAGGGATTTTCAGTTTTCTTCCTCTTTCCTTTTATTTAGTGCTGGAATCTTCTCAATGGCCTGCCATGTTCTAGGCTGCAAATTCAGTCTCGTCCCAGAGTTTCCTTCCCCACACAGCTGTTTCCCAAGGGTTTTGATTTTCTTAATGAGGAGCAATGTTTGGCTTTTATGCATTTAGCTCATTATGTGTCATTGAAAATGATTTAATATCATGATTGATATTAACAACAACTTGGATATATTTTATGTAGTCTTAGAGGGAATTATTTTGTGTCCTCTTTGAAATGGCTGAAATTAAGCATTGCAATTGTGTAACAGCTGGTTTGCCACCTTGGGCATGAAGATTTTGTGAGTCTTGTAAGAAGGTTCTAAATTCTGCTGAAGAAGCACACTGAATAGCCTTGGGGGAGAGGGGCAAAAGGCATGATGTTGCTCCTTGTATCCTTCTGGTCTTTGTGCTACTTGGGTCACATGGGGCAGCACATGTCTGCTCTGTCTTGGCAGCCAGTTACAACAAGATGTATCAGCTGCTTCAGCTCATGAATCTCCTGTTGTGTTTTTGGTGAAATGTGAATGAATACTAAATAAGCATAAAGCTTCTTTAATAAGAAGAGGAGATACAGCCTTTAAACTGCTGAACATGACCTGCAGTACATGGTGTTCTGGCCTGCTTACCTCAGGGTTAGACTTCTAGTTTCATCCTATTTTTTCATGAACAAAAGATCAGCTATTCTGTTCTTCCATGAGGAAATAGGGAAATAGAATTTTAATTTCACCTTCCACTTGCAAACCTTTTCTTCCTAACAGAACATCATGCATTTAACATCTGGTTTTATAAATAATGATTATCCTTTGTTACAGAGTGTCATTTATACAGTGCTTGCTATGCTAGCTCTCAGCCCCATGAGCTCTGACAGTTGGACTGAATGCCATCTGCCACACTTGCAAACACCAGCAGCCCCCAAAAGCCCTTGTTTGTTCTCATATATTCCTGCTGTGAGCTTCTTGTAGGTGTAGTTGAGAGAAGTTGAGAAAAAGGTCTGTTGATCCTGAACAAGGAACATCCAGAATGTTTTACTGTGGAATTTGAACTGCTTTGCCTGAGCTTTCTAATGCCAGACTTTTCTAACGCCTTTTCATTTTAGTGGCTCATACATATGATTGTATCTTTTGCTTTTTTGTTTCCCTTAGTAGTAGATTATGTCTGTGTTGAGATAATCAGAACAATCTACTACTCTCTTACTACACTACTAATAATATTAGCTGCTGAACCCGAATTCTTTGTCATTAAGCCAGAGGTTGACTGCTTTCTGGAACTGGCACAGTTTTCAGTAGAACTTTCAGTTGAGGTGCAGTGTTTTAAAATGTCACTTGAGATTGTTTGTTGTTGTTTTTAACAGAGTATGCTTCTGCTGGCTCACTGTTTGATTACATTAATAGTAACAAAAGTGAAGAGATGGATATGGATCATATCATGACCTGGGCAACTGACATAGCTAAAGGTAAGCAAGAGGAGCAGTGCATAATTAGCCCACACAGCCAGCAAAGTGCACAGCTGGAGATGCTTTCCTTATGAAGTCAGAAAAGCCTTCCTGTACTTGCTCAAATTAACAAAAAAAGTCAACCAACCATATGTAAAAAAAAAAAGAAACCCCAGTCACAGTGCCTTATATGTTCCTTATCAATCCAGAATAATTTCTGGAATGAAAAAGGCTTCCGTGAGCCAGTTTTACTTCTGGTTTGCCCCTAAGTCCCGAGAGGATAATTTTGCTGATGTAGAGTAATTATGAGGTAAAGTGCATAATTATCTTTATATTTGATTTGAATTGGGATGTTTAAGGAAGCTAAGGGCTTATCCTCAGCAAACATACTGAAATTCTCCATATAAAAATGCAAAACAAGTAGTTTTATCCATTGTGTTCTTTGTGACTACACAAGAATTAGTGTAGACTAATGAACAAACAGTAAATTAACATCTTGGGTTCCCTGTGTAGACACCACCTCAGAGAAATGACTAAATAAGATGTTAAAAAGCATAAACATTGCCCATGTAGATTCTCTGAATAATATATGAGCTTTGCTTTGTATTTTTTACTCAAAGTACATTATGGGAAGCTTTGCTTCTCCTGCAGCATGTCAACATGGCATACAGGTATGCCAATTCATGAGTGCAATTAGTGGGAACCACAAAGTATGACTGCTGACACATGATGGCCATGCTCAGCCTGCCTAACAAGATTGTTCCCTTGTTTTGTGTAGGAATGCACTATTTACACATGGAAGCTCCAGTCAAAGTAATCCACAGGGATCTGAAGTCCAGGAATGGTAAAGTAGCAAAACACTGAAAACACTCTGCTTTTACCTGTTAATGTAGCATTTAAGTCTGTACCTGAGCTTTGTGAACAAGTAGAACTAATGCACTGGCTGTCATAAAGCTGCTCTTGTTGAAGCAGAGAAGGGCCTGTTGACCCCTCCAAATCCTGCACCTGTCTGAGCTTCGTTACAGTCCCTGGAATCATTCAGAGCACTGTGGAGGGCTCTTTCAGGTTGTTTCCTGCTGATCATGATTGTACCCATTTTACCATCTGTCAGACATTGCCTGGACACTCCTCACTTCATTTTTCTATTTAGAAAGGATGAGTACCAGGAAAGACTGGTAGACACCAGACAAAATAGACTGGATAAGGCCTGTTATTTCTTATCTAAAAATCTTGTCTTTACTATGGCCTGTTTTGAGGTTTGACAGATAGTTGTCCTTTTGAGTAATACGCAGTGTGGAACTGCACTAGTTAGTTTGCACTTGGTGGTTGACAACCATTTTTATGAAATTTGCTTAAAGTTGCCTTTTAATTGAAACTTTTCTCACTACTGGCAGTGGGATAGGAGGGAAACAGATTTTAGTCATGCACATGGGGAGATTATAGGGTTATAGTCAAGAAAAGTCTTGATCTCGCCACAGTTATAAGTTTTCTCCTTTTATTAATGAATCTTTCGAGAGTTTCCTGTTAAGCATAACTACAATGGGGAGGGTGGAGTTTATCTGTATTTTTGCAATAGTCATGTTGCTGTCTTTGAACTCAGTAAGGTCTGAAAGGTTTTACATTTGTTCAGAGGCTTGCAGGTATTCAGCAAACATTATCTAAAGCTATTTAAAGAAGCCAGGACAGTCATCTGTATGTGCATGTTCAGGCACTGGCTCACTGTAGGATAATTTTTCTTAATAAAAATCAAAGCCTTTTGCTGTGAAAATGTTTTGTCTTTGTTTCTAATAGCATTCTTGTAACCTATTGTTTTTTCATTTTCAGTTGTTATAGCTGCCGATGGCGTATTAAAGGTATGAACACTTTAATTATTTGTAGAGAGATGCTGCTTGACTCAATGTTTTGATGCCTAGTAAATGACGTTGGAACTCTAATATCTGTTTATTTTTTTGCCAGATCTGTGATTTTGGTGCCTCAAGGTTCCACTCCCATACAACACACATGTCATTAGTGGGCACTTTTCCATGGATGGCCCCAGAAGTTATCCAGAGTCTCCCAGTGTCTGAAACATGTGACACGTACTCGTATGGAGTGGTGAGTGCCTCTCATTTCCCTGTGTCTAGTAGCGGCTCTCTAGTGTGACAGAATTTATGTGATGTAAGAGCAACAATTCTAAAGAAAAACAAAAAATATCACACTCTTTTAAAAAGTCTGAGCCATAATTTAAAATTACATTCTTGAAAGTGAAAGGAAGAACAGTGCCTTGCCCAGTAAGATCCTTGTCTGATTAGATTAGCAGCATGCCAGTGTGGGAAGTGCATGCTTTACATCAGGTATTCAGCGTATGTCTGAAGGTTTGCGGGAGCCACCGAACAATCTGCATCATAAATCTACACCTGTAGTTTTTTAGTGGAACAGAAAAGGGTTGTCTTGCAATAGGTGTGTAACAGGATGAAATTATTAGGATTCCACTTTCCATAAAATGGAGTGTTACTGAAAAGTAAGCTGCTTCTCCATGCTTTATTGTTTAAAAGACCCTGCTGTCATTAGTTGTGAGAGTAGAGACTGCACCCCTTGTGAAGGTAGAGGCCTCATCTGAAAATCTAGAAAGACCAGCACTGATGTGCCATTTTTCTGAAGGGGGAGCAATCAGTTATAGTTCATCAAAATGTCAGGTTTGCAGGTACAATAACGTCACTTATTTCACTCGTCCACAGTTAAATTCTTGTTTGGCTTTGCTCTGCAATACAAAATAAGCTAGAAATAGCCCTACTGAGCAGACCAATTGTATGCCTAGCCCCGTAGCCTTTCTATGACAGAAAATAGTAATGAATACTTTTTTGGGGGGTGAGGAGGTGAAGGAAAAGATCGTAGTTGGGATTGTAGTTTCCATGCATATCTGAGTATTAACTATTTTTGGGTTTGGATTCAATGGTGGGTGGCAGAATGCGGAAGGAGTTCTTTCAGTACCTGTCAAGCATTGCCTCTTTAAGGGATGGGAGGAGATATATGTGGGCTGGCACTATGGTTTTAAGCTAGCCCCTGTGGCTGTACATAGGTAAGCTGATGTCCCAGTGGAAAACAATTTAAACTTGCTGCCAAACAGTTGTTTATAGCGAGGAATAAAACAAAAAGAGAAATTATATGCCATTGCTTACAAATGAAAGGTTTGCAAGGAGGGAGAAAAAGCCTGTATTGGCAGATTCAAAATGCTTGCTTGCTTAACTGAACTGGGTCACAAACAGTAAGAGAACATAAGCTAACAAATGTAAATGTTAATGTAAACTGTTACTGGAAGCGATCACGTATTATCCACTGAAGGGCAACATTCCAGTTTCAAAACAAAGCAAAAACGTTAGAGGAGAAATTCCAAACATGGTCTTATAGTTCAAACTGCTCACATAGTTATCTTGATGTGAACTGACTTTAAGTAATGTTCTAGAAGTGGGAGAAGGTAAGAAATTGTTTAATACCTTATCCTGTCAAGTATTACCAGAGCCTTGGGAACAGTATGTCACACATAGTTTATTTTTCCTTGTCCAGAAAGTAAGGATCCTTTGACAGCTCTGTGCTTGGAAGTAAATCTCAACTGCCCTCATATGGAAACAGCTCAGTGTTACTAGAATGTTTTAATGCTGTTATGTGTGTATAGTGCTACTTTAGTATGCCTAATAATATTTGACTCACATTTTTTAGTATATTGGTTTTGAACTAATGTATTCTACTGTGGGTAGAAACTTATGAATTCATAAGCACTTAGAAATGAATTTTTCTTTTTATAACCCCAGTCTTGTAACACCATCATTGAGGAGATACAGTGGTAGAAATGAAGAATGGCAGTAGCCCACGTTCTCTGTTGATGAAATTACTGACATAATGGAGTTATACCAGCAAGAAATTGTGCAAATACAACATTGACAGTTGGAATCTCCGTATAATAAGTGTTAGACTGTCAGAGAATTAGCTAGGAGACAGAAAACAAAAAAACCCCTTAGAAACAGTATTTTTGTTTCTTCAAATTATTATCACCTAAGAAAACAAAATTTAAAGACTCTCTTTTCAAAGCATAACACTTACCAGCAGCTTTTGTGCTGGAGAGACAAATCTGCTTTTCTTCAGTTAAAGTCCTGTTAACAAAGAACAGAATCCTTTCAAATGTAAACTAATAAGATGCTAGGAATAGATACTCTGTTTGCAACATATGTTGCCTTCCCCATGGTTGTCTTTAATATCTTTTCTGTTACCTTTTTGTCCTGACTGGCTTTTCTTTCTCCAAACCAGTCTGCGAAGTTAAATATTCTGCTTAAGGTGTGCAAGAGCTTTTTCTGTGAAGTGTCAGAGTCCTTCTGTAGCCTCATAGGTCTGCATTGCTCCTCAGCTGAAATTAGTTTTCCTCTTTCTGAACAGTTGCGCAGATGCTTATAGCTAACATTCAGATTAATTTGTCCTGCTCTTCATGAATAGTTAAACAGGTCCATATATTCTCTTTGAGATATATAGTAAATAATTTGTAATACTGCCATGAAATGTTAAAGCTAAATGTTCCAAATTTATTACAACACAAAGACAGGTCTTACACTTTAGTTCAGCCATGCTGAACCATTTGCAAATCCATACTCTAAACAACAGACACCAAGTGTTCAAGTGATCAACCCAGAAATGGACTCACATGTCATTGTGTATGTTGCTCAAAAATGATTCCTTGCATCTCTTCCAGATCTGAAAGTGTATGTGGAATGATAATGTTCACTCTAAAAGCTGTCTTGAAATCATGAAGATATATGGTCAAAAAATGTTAACTCTGGAAAAATTGTTGCGCACTGCAAAACAAAACTGCAGTGCCTGTTTGTGTATCAGTATAAATGTGTTTAAACGTAGAAAGCTTATGTAATGCAGCTGAACTATTTTAACACTTAAAAGAACAAAAAGTAAAACCATTACTGGGCTATTGGTAGCATAGAGACTGCCGTTAAATGTAGCAGCTGTTACGCTCCTAGCAATAGCTCATACATTGCTTTAGCTATGAGAACATATGTTATTTATAGAGGGAATGTTGGCCAGCTCCAGGGGTTATCCCTTACTCTTTTTGAAAAGAATTATGGGATCTTTTAACTTCCACTTGGATCAATGCAGAGAAGACTGACCTAATTTTGGTGCCTAAGGGCAGTACCTCTTAAGAGTGCAACACTTTCTGCTCATGCTGTACTTCTGCTAATTTTGTGGCTCCTCACCCTCATCTGTGAACACCTTCCTACTGAGAAAATATTTCCTTTTCTCAGTGAAGATGTTCAGAGTGTTTTCTCAAGTTACTCATTTGGATGTTCCCTCTCTTATATCGTACTTTGAATCTTTATTGACTTTGCACTGGGGTGGGGGTATGGGGGTTTTGTTGGTTTGAGGGGCTTTTTGCCTTTTGGTTATTGTCACATAGTTGAGAGGGTGAGAATTGAATTGCACAGCTGAGCTGAGAGAAGTGTGGGTATAAGCTTTTTTTGAAGACCATTTAATTCTTCTTCTCAGCTTCACGTATAGCATGAATATTGATACATTTGTCTCTCTGTTCCTCTGTGTGTAAAGAGAAGCCCAACATCTTCAGAGGCCACAGCTTACAAACCTGTACATTAAATGATCTTGCTTTGTTTTCCATCATTGTATCTAGCTTGGGTGTTTCTCTGTGAGCACCTGCTGTCTGTCATCATAGGGATGTGATGTGATCAGGGAGGCAGGTGATCCTTACCATCTGAGATGGGAGGGGAAGTGTCAATCTCAATTAAATTACACCAGAAATGGAGGATAGATTGATTTCCATATGAGGTGAGCTGGGCAGCCAGCTCTAAAAATGAACAGAGTGTATCTTACAACAGAGAGGCTGGAGTAAGTCAGGTTGAAATGATTTTTCTGCTGCCAAATGACCCTGGGAATAGGAAAAGTCAAATGGGAATATAGAAGATACCCATTTGCTCCTTTTTTAAAAGTCTGATAATGCAGTCATCCACCTTAGCTGATGATTCAGGGTAGCTAATACATGAGATGGGGTTAAAACTCCTATAAAACTGAACATAAGAGACATGTCACCATTGTTGGTGGTGGTTCTTAGTTGCTGGCTGGCCTTAAACGACAGACAGAAAGGCTTTTATCTGTACCATTGGCCCAAATACAAAGTTCGCATTGTTATTAGAATGTTTGCTAAACCCATACAATTAAATACAAGGATTTCTGATATCCCATTTTTGTATCTTTTACTCTCTTCTACTATTGGCAAAAAATAATCCATTAAGAAAAACTCTTCATGTTGTGTCAGATTGCTGTTTTTCTTTTGAACTATGTGCAGTCTTGAAGTGTTTTAAACTAGCACTGTTGGTTTAGGAAGGCAGTGGTCTGTACAGGCAGTTAAAATAAACACTAAAGGTGTCATGATAAAGGAATTCAGTGCAAAATGTTCTGTGCAAACTTGTGCGCATGAATGAAACAAGACAACCCTTAGTATTTACAGTCTTCCAAAAGAAAGGTAGCAGACCAGTAGAGTTTTCCAGCTCAAGGCTTTTGGAGACGTTTAACTCGTATTTCATTATGTTCTTTCCTTGAAGATGTATTTAGATACTGCTCTGTCTGATGTGCGAACTTGAGTTTCTTCTCTGTGGTTTCATGGTACAGCCACACAGACGATGTGGTTCTGCAAGGCTGCTAAACTCTAAGTTAGATTTGGTCCAGAGGCTTTTGTTTTAAACTGGCTGTTTTGTACACTGTTTTTTTGTCTGAAGTACATGGAACGGCCAAACTATTTCCTTCTCTTGCAGTTAAATTTCCTTCTCTACCGGTAGAGAGGTGATAATTGGCATTACAAATTGAGGTCCCTTTTTTCCTTCTAAAAGGAATGAAGTGAAACAAACAGGATAGTTGAATACCTCTATGATAGCTTTCCCTATATTTGTCTTATTCTCAGGAGAACTGACCTTTTACTTATTTTGCCAAGATACCTTTACTAGGTTTCAAGACTAATCAGTCTTTTGACTCAAACAGAATTAGTCAAATAGGTCTACTCATGTAATACCCTGTTCATTTGATTAAATGCCCAACTCTGCATTTTTTTCTGCTTGAGCTACATGTGCCAATATTCTTGCATTTTCTTTCCTAGCTGGCCAGAATCCATTCAATATGATGTAGCGAGAATAAGCCTGGTACTAGCCCAAACAGTGAGGCTATAGAGACTTGGATATAGAGACTGGTATAAGAATCGTAATGCATTTGGTCAGATCCTACATAAATAATGTCATAAATAATGTCTTTTTTGGTGTTATGCTTAGTATATGAGCAGAAGAAAAAGTCTGTATGTAGATATGTATAACAATAAGCATAGAGAGGTTCTGATTAAAAACAAAATAAAGGGGGAGGAAAAAATAAAGAGACATATTCAAGTGAAGGTGCAAAGTGCCTGTTAATTTGGTTGAACTCCAGTATGTAGTCCCAATGGCAGAAAAACAAGTTGGATTCATTGACTTGAAGCCTTTTGGGTGATGCCAAACTCTTTTCTACAGAGTAGCTTAGATTCTCAGATACTGTGCTACCAAAATGCTAAAGGCATGTGAAATAGGAGATCATTCCCTATTTAAGGACAGCGTGTTTATAAGATATTGAGGAGAACAGAGTAATTTTCTATATGGTGAGGTTAACATAATTGCATACTTTGAGAGAAGCAGTTACAGTTTTGCTCAGAAAATTATATTTAATGTTTTCATATGCATATCATAGGAGCAGAATGCCTTTTGGATCATATTCTGACTACTCAGAAACACTAGTTGCAATCATATAGAAATATTTTTAAATGCAAAATGACTACAAAGCAAAGATGTGTCTAGTTGGGGCTTAGAAGGAGAGGAGGAATTCATTGTCTTCCCAAGTTTCAACAGCCACATGTGAACTTAATAGTGTACAAAGAAAGTAAAAAGCATTTTCCATGGCTCTCACAAAATTGCAGGCATTACACCCCACACAACCCAGTTTTTCATCTCATTTTTTCTGTGGAGGAAAAAGTGGAAACATTCAAATTAATTTAGTGAGAGGATCTTGCACACAAACACTGGCCCAAGTTCCTGCAAATGGAAACTGGTTGCCTGATAATTGGATACAGAATAGTGCTGTATCAAGGTTTAATAATGTATTTAAAATACAAAGTACAGAAATAAAAATTCTTTTCTTTTTTTCTGTTCCAGGTTCTCTGGGAGATGCTAACAAGGGAGGTCCCCTTTAAAGGCTTGGAAGGATTACAAGTAGCTTGGCTTGTAGTGGAAAAAAACGAGGTAAGACTACGTTTCTACATTCAGGTACATAGATCAGAAAACAGTATTGGGGTTTTGCAAAAGACTTTTTCATCTTCTTCAAATTGAAAGTAAGTTCACGCGTATGGAAAGATTAGCAGTAGGAGCTAACACAAAGGGTCAAAGTGATGTTATTCCTCATGAATGGACCCTTTACATCTAATTGTTGCAGCTTCACGTCGTGATGCTGTAGATCAAAAATTGTACAAGTACTGTACTAGTTTCTCAGTCTCAATTGTAAAACCTAGGGGTTTGTTCTTAGTGATGAAAGAAGCCATTGCGTCCAAGGTAGGGGAACAGTTTAACTCCATCTCCTGCGTTTAGGACATCTTTTTACTGGCCGGGAGTTGATATATCTGTAAGAGACCTTCAGCTACTTCAACTTAACTCTCCCAGCAGGAGTCACTATAGTACAAGAAACTGCCGCTTAGATGAAAATTTCAAAAATAAAAGAAGAAAAAATAGTTTTAAAAAAAGAGAGAAATTACAGTTTTGCCACCTACGTTCAACACTACATTGAAGATGAGCTCCTCACTGGTATCGGCAAGGCTGTGGCATAGCTGCAAGCCTCCTCATGCAGAGTCTTTCCATTTCAAAGGCACATCAGTGGTGTAAACACCGTTTGTACAGTGTCCCCAGCCTCGCTTTTCTTCTTCTCACAAATTGAGGCTTTCAGTTAGTTGGACATGTGAGCCTATATCTGAACACGTAGTCCCTTGATATCAAAGACAGTAACTACATTTAAAAAACATTTAAAGTTGTGACTGTACCACACACAGACAAGCATGGAAATCCTCCACAAAGATGAAACCTCCTCTATCTAGACACAGCGGAAGCTTGGGAAACATTACAATGGTGAGGCAGTGGCTGTACAATACAGATTCCTATTATTCTACATAAACTGTTTCTCAAAAATGTGTCAGAGTTAAACAGAAGAGTTACGTTTCCTCCTCTTAGTTTAATATTTTTTATTGTTTTTTTTCACACCACCACCCCCCCCTTTTTTTATTCTATTGGAGGACTTGATTAATTCCAGTGAATGATACTGCGATGTACTGATTAGTTGGAAGGGCTGTGCTGACAGCATGAGGACTATGAATGTGGTCTTCTACAGCGTTTGTCAGAGCAGGAGGCACAAAGAGGCTCTTTCTCTTAGTTTAGGAAAAGGCTCATACCTCATTTTGAAGGAGAAACCATAAAGCCTTCCATCAACAGTATTTGTTTCCTATGCCTACCACGTGCAGTTTTACGGAAGGAGTGCAGAGTAGCATTGGGAATGTTATAAAGAGGTGTAGTCCTACTCTGAAAGATGTCAGAGGGTACAATACAGATTTGTCTACAGTTTTTCACATCAAGGAACTGTGTAAAATACAATATGAACAAAATGGGGACATGACAACTATTACACTCGTGGCTGAAGAAACCTAAGGGGTGACATTTTCAGAGACAGCCTTTTGTCTGCCAGGTACCACTAGCCTCTTGCTACCATCTTCTTTGGAAGGGTGCCAGGGAGCTTAGGGGGCATTAATGCTTACATAGTTGTTTTGGTTTTTTTTCTGGCCATGATTTAGGGAATATGCCAAACATACGCCTTGTAAAAGTCAGCTTTTGCTATTTTCCTTCATAGTTTCTATGTCCCAGAGCAAGTGTGAGGGTCATGTTCTGCTCTCAGTTCAATCTGTTGACATTGGTGGGGTTGCATGGTTCCAGTTCACAACAGATTTCAATCACTGTTGAGGCAGTCCTTAATTTTTTGCACTGCAAACCTCTTGTTAAAATCAGTGTGGGACTGAGGCCAAACCGTAATTGCATAGGGTGAAAAATCCCCCTTTGCAAAGCCTCAGCCCAACAAATGAAGTGGATTTTAATTATTCTGTATGGGTCTTTTTTGACTCTCTGCATAATTTCAAAGTAGTATTTTTATTCTGGTAGAGTTTCTATATAATTATATATTTAATCCAGAAAAGAAACATGAGAGTTCAGATTATGCTAGGCATGATCTCATAGTAAATTACTACTGAAAAACGTCATCTTTATTATAAGATGACACTTTTGGAACCTACTACCTCTATATTACATGACAGATAACATTCTGCACAAGTGAGACACACATAAATGGTGACTGCAACTGATTTTCCACCTCCTGGAACAGTGAGGGTTACAAACAAATACTGTAGCAAGACTACCCGGTGTATTTTTAGGCTAATGACTTAATCAGAGATCAAGCACCAGTACAATTTGTTTATGCATTGCACAAATTTCTGTGTATTTCTTGCACATAAACCTTTGCACCTTAAGGTATTAGATTATTGTAATAATCATACTCCTGCAGTGTACGGGCTCTGTATCTCGTGTTTTTGTGGTGTTCAAATGCTTCTGGAGCAGTGTTTGTTAACTCATACTTTGGCTGCTGTGGCTTGTAAGGCTTTGCAGGTCAAGTTGCAAGAATATAACGGTACAGTTTGCCACAACTTGCTCTGCTTTGCTTCTGAAATGGCAGCAGTATGATAGATAAAGGGGTCTTCCTGACAGGCTGGTCTGAACACAAGTGTAATACCTGGTTCTCACCTGTTACAGGGCAAGAAGCCTTTTTTCCAGCTTGACCCCTCTTATATTTGCCCTCGCTTTCACTGAGGAACTGTTTCTCATCAATGTAATTTTTTAATTTAGTATGAACATCTGAAGTCATTTAACTGCCTTAGTGAGAGCAGAGGCATCTCCTTATATGTGTAGTGGTGTTGGGATGCACATTTAAATCAACTGGAGAGGCTTCAGTATCCGTATGTGTGTGTATGGGAAAGGATTTGCTTTTAGGCTTTCCAGTCTGGAGGCAGAGTCTTTAAACTAAAAGTCCTCTAAGACCAGCTGAGGGAATCTTTTCATGGTTTAAAACTGCAGCAAAGCAAACCAAACAAACTTCAAACTAATTCTGTGTAGTCAGTGGTTCTGGCTATAACCACCAACTCCTTGCCTTCAGTCATTATGAAGTATTTATATGAGTTCACTGTGCTCTCTGAGTGCTTTCTGAGATCTGCATGTCCTCATTAATCCTTCTGACCACAGGCTCATGAAGTCTCTTGTGTCATGTAGAGCTTTACTTAACTCTTCGTAACTCCCTTATTTTAATATATATTTCAGCCATTTGTTATATCAGAAGTGATTATAGTATGGTACAGCTGGATCATCTGTGTGGGAGAAAGGAATTAATGCAGGCTATGCATTATACCTATCTTGACAAGCATCTTGGAACAGCCTGCAGTAACCTGCACAAACTATTATGTTTTAGTATTAAAAGCTGTTTGCCTCGTTTTTACTTCTTTGTCTCCAAGCTTTCTTAAGGAACAGCATTTGTGCATTTGTTCCATTCCTTCCTCATAAGTCAATTAATTGTGTATCTTGCTAGTGTTAGTAATTTGATTTTTTTTATATTTCAATCCTCAGCTTTTATATTGTGTTAAAAAAAGAGTGTTTTACTACTTCTAATTCCATTGCTCTTACAGGAAATCTTTTAGTAGCAGCTTAAAGTGAAATGCTTCCAATAACTGGTACATTCTCTTTCCATTAGAGATTAACCATTCCAAGCAGTTGTCCCAGAAGTTTTGCAGAACTGATGCACCAATGTTGGGATGCTGATTCAAAGGTAATTTAATGCGTGTTTGATTTTTATACCACCACCACTCCCACCCCCCTCCTTGTTTTGGTAAGTGTGTTAGTGCTTCTTTGGGGGACAATGCTAACTGACCATTGATGCACGCTGACAGACACAATTCTTCACAAAGATAGTTGAGAATGTCTTTTTTTTTTTCAAATGGGCTTACATATTTATACCTAAATGTCTCTCTCTTTTAATCAAGAATTAACTGTGCTACTATTAACTTACCTGACAACTAAAGGCAATGATAGTAAACAGGTGAGATAGCAAGGATATAATCATTTTGGAGCAAGAGGAAAATTGTTCTTTTCTATTTTCTTTCAATAGTCTTTCTTGGATGTATGTGAGCATCACATATTTCAAGGTCCAATTTTGATGCCTTCCTTGTCTTGAAAACATGTAAAGTTAATCCATAAAATGTGGGTAGGAACAGCAGTCTAAGTAAACATTATACTTTTCCTAATCTTTTCTGTTTGAATGATATGCTTTATAATGATTATACTGTAATAATATAATGATAGAAGTACTGTAATGTACTGGTTAACTGTGAAAACACAGTAAAAATACAAGTTAAAGAGCCAAACCACTGTCACTATTAATCTGCCCCTGCAAGAATAAACTGAAAGGGAAATTAAAAGAGAGTATTTAGTAAAAGCTTTTGTAGATTATGGGAGTTAACCTTCTTTAAACGGACTCTGCTTCCATCCTGGTGTATATAAAAATGTCTGGAAAGAGCCTTTGGGCATCCTAGCTGTATTAACAAGGATTAACATCTATTTCCTTTGCCTATGGAGGTATTTGAGAGAGCGAAGGATAGTTAAGGGAAGAAAATTATGCTTTTTTTCTCAAGTCAGGGCACCAGGAAGGACTTCATTCCTTTAAACTCAGGAGAAAGTTAGCTACGACTTCAGAGAGACCAACACTTATCCCAAGACAGATTATAGCCCTTAGATGCTCTAGAGCTAGAACTTGTTATCACCAGAGAGTAACCATAGAAGAATAACATGAGAAAGGAGATTTCCCCTCTTTGTCTCTTTCTTTTAAATTTCTTTCTTTTTAAGTGAGGTGTTGCTTTCCTACAGAATGGATATAGAAGGCTGAGATCCATCATCAACATGTGTTTTCTATGTGAATACCCATTTAAATGCCATTCTCTTATTATCTCCATTTTTAATCTCTTCTCAAAAGGGAGAGGAGAAAAATGCTTTGGGTCTTTGAATATACAAATAGGCTGTGTAAGTTCTAGGCCAGTAATTACTGAAAAGCACTTTCCAGTGGCAACTGCTATCTTTAATAAGTACTCCCAAGCATCAGCATCACTAACAAATACCACAGAGTAAGAATTATTTGAGCTTCTTTTCCGTAATTGCAGCACATACTAGATCAGCTCGCCCTCTGCCTTGCTCTAGCCACATATATACATGTCCAGAAAGCTGTTGCTGTTTTTCAGGGAGGGGGACGGATCTGCATTTTGTAGAAGGATGCCCAACCAGCAGGCTGAATTCTATCTGCCTGAATAATTCACCTGGGTGTGAGCTGGTTCCTGGGAGCACTGTTCCCAAAGGAGTCTCTGATGTGTGCAGAGAGTGAATCTCATGTTATACGGGTTTTCCTGACAGTCTGCTCTTTGCTACGTTTTCATGCAGCTTCTCTTCTGTTAAGCAATTATAAATGCTTTATTCACATGACTGAAATGGTGTAATCTCTGGTCACAGTTTAGGCATGTGACTGACTTATTCTGTCACACGTTGGGAAAGGATTGCTACTTGCAGCTCTCAGAATGTCTTGATAAAGGCTGTGTGGCCTGCATGAGCCAAAAGATGGAGCACACTCCTCTAAAATACTGCTCTGTGCAACGTTTCCTTTTTGCCAGGATTAGCTTTAGAAAATCAGATAGTCAATGCATGAATAAGTTGCTGAAGGTCAAGCAGGGGTGAGCTTGAGGATCTCAGCTGCTCTAAAGCAATCGCTAAGGTGCATACTTTTAGCCCACAGAAAGCATGAAGTATCTTTAGTGGATTACCCCTGAGAAAAGAGGGATGTGCATTTACTGTAGAGCTAAGGAATGCACTTTAAGAGCTGCTGCAGAGCAGCACTGCTTACACTGTAACTTCCTCATGGGAATGGACAGAGTTATTAACTTTGCTTTGAATTCTTAAGAATTTCTTCATATGTGGCAAAAAGTGTCCACAGTGCATTGCTCAGCATGGCATTTGTAATAGTAGTCTTTATACAGTTTAAACTCTGCTAGTTGAAAGAAACAGTACCCCGTCTGTTCAAAGCATTTTACTAGAATGTTAATTACTAATTATTTTAAGTCAGTAATTATGAAAGAACAATCTCTGTGGTAACTAAGTGTCTTAAATAACTACTTCCACCTGTTAAAATCCTTACCAAAAAAGCTGCTTTTGCTTGGGTACTGGATAATTGTGCAAACAGGGTCCCTCATCACTGGTGCCTTTGTTTGCTGGGGATACTTGCTTTTGAAACACAGGTGAGTGGTTCCTTCTCATTTCATCTGTTCACTCAGTTTATCTCCACTTTAACATCAAAAATGTTTATAAATTACTGAATGTTTAATGGAAGTCAGAAACCTGGCAGCAAGGAGGCAGCAAGGAGGCAGCAAGGAAGCAAAGCCATGTGGATTAAATATCCTGGTTTTGTGCAGAGTGGAAGGAAACAGCTGAAAACATTAGCCAGAATTATTTCTAGAGGGACATATATTTTAAAGATTTTTGTGTGAGACATCACAGATATAAAGGGAAACAGTTTTCAAAGGCGACTCATGCCTCAATATTTTAAGCATCTCTCATAAGGACTGCCTTGAGATGCCTGACTTTCTAGAAAGTGCTAGGCACTCATCCACCAAAAATAAGACTTTTTTCAAAAAGAGCTGCTCAGCTTGGGCTCCCAGTTTCAGCAGTCGCTTCTTGCCAGTTTTAACCAAGCTGTCAGACTGCACTTAGCGTGCATCTATTAAATCTGAAATTGTCCTTGCCTGGGGGCAAGAAACCAACAAAACCCACATGGCAGAGCAGGCTTGTGTCTTCCTGTCAGCTTTGCCTCCAGGGAAAGCTGTACCTGTAAATCTGGCAGCTACAAAGCTGGCAGGGTAGCTGGTGGCTGTTCACAGAAATTGCACAGCCGGAGATGTGCAGGCTTTGTCAGTGCAGCGTGACTGCTTTGTTCCAGCTCGAGTTGCGCAACTCAAGAGTTCCTTTGCCTGTAGCATAGGACCCAAAGAATTTGTGTTGCTGAGTCTCCCAGGTCAGTCGGTGCTTTCACCTGTGCTTAGTAAAACCCTGGTTTCTGTCATTGTCTCCACTCCAGTTCCAGACAAGACTCAGTAGTGTTGACTGTGTTGCTTAGGGTTGGCCCTGCCCTGTCTTTTCCAGTACACCCACAAGAAAGAAGGAGCAAGCAAAACTCATGGAAGTGTTTTATAAAAGAATCCTAAATAAGCCATAAAGCATTGTGATTAATGCAGCATAGGGATGTTTGCCCTTAATCTCTTCCTGAAAGTAGAATTACTTTATTACAGGCACATTACACACCTGCCAGTCTGTTGGAGAGTACATAGCAGTAGCAGTACCCTGGTGTATTGGTGGGGAACCAGTGTCTCTTGTCTGGCACCCTCCTCATCATCTGGGATGGTCTTGGAATCCCCTCAACAGTTTGCACCCACTGGGGTGGTTACAGGAGATGCAGCTGTAGCAACAAGAAGGGCTGTTGGAAGGTTCTCCTGCCCCTAAACCGTGCCCGATTTTTCTGTTCTGGTTGGTGCCAGGGATGGATTTTGAGGTCTGTACCCCTGGCATGGCATAGTCCCTGACCAGGGAGGTTGGTGCTCTTTCAGAATGTGTTTCTCAGCCATAGCAGGTCTGGTGGCATCATGCATGTAGGGGGAAGACTGCTGCCTCCCCCAGCCCCCCCATAAATGCAGGTTTCCACATTGGGACTGTATCAACAAGTGCAAGGAATGTGCTGCTGAATAGGCACCTGCTGCTCGGCGCACCCAGGTTGCCAGTCCATGGACACTGGGCTGGGGGCCAAATTGCGTAAGCACATGGTGGCTGGGGCAAGTGCTGTCTGTGTGAAGAAAATCTGCATAGCTTATCCAGCTGCCCGTTGCCTCAAGTCATGGAGATGGACCAAAAATGACAGACAAAGCCGCCAGTTACAGCCGAACAGTGCAGCATTACTGTATAAGAGAGCTTGTCTTTTTTTTTGTTATGCATTTGACACATTTTCATGCTGTTTGACATTTAAAATAAAGAAATTGTCTTTCTTTTATAATGTGGAAATCACTTGGATCTTCCAGGGAGAGACACCTCAGCATTGTTCCTAATTGTTTTTGTGCTTCCAAATTAAAATGCACGTTTTAATTGCGGCATCTGTAATTTTAGCAGAAATGGTATAATTACTGGCGGGATAGAGAGAGAATGTGCATCATCCCCTTATTATGTACCTACGTTTTGTTTCAACCTTTTGTCTCAACCTTGTCTGAGGTCTGTCAAACAGACTAACAGAGTCAGTGCTCTTTCAAGAGACACATTTAACTGTGGCTTTTTCAGTTTTCACTTATTATCCAATTTCATGGCTTCCCTTTGGGACTAAGGCGAAAGTAGAAAATACAGAGAAGTTTTAACCACAGTCCATAACCAGTGAGCACAGTGGGTGCCGGATGGAGAGCATCCATCAGTTAAGTCAGTGAGCCTGTCTGCTCCTGAGGTGGCCAAGTGAGATGTTTTCTGGAAAGTCTGTCATCATCTGCAAGAGAGGAACCATGGTCAGAAACCCATTTTTGATGGGCAGCTAAATATTTGTTCACACGTTAAAGAGTGTGGGTTACTACCTGTAAAAGGACATCTGTCTAATTACCAGTTGCTAATGGGTCCAGCCTTCTCTTTTTGGCAGTATTTTCCTTCTTAGCTTGAGGAAAACTTTAGAATCAGGAATCTTGATGGTTATTTATACTACTAATGTTGTTTAATGCTCTTACTGAGTACCAAGAGGTTTAATGGTAGATATGGGAGACTGAGCTAAGGCTTGAGTCCCAACTGGTTTAAGTGACTCTTACCACACGAACCTTTTCTTCAATGGGAAGAACAAAAAGAAAGAAAAAAGTTTACACATTTGGAGTCCTCTTGCAGGATGTGGTGTTCAGAAAGCAGCATCCCAGTTTCTGTTACTGCTATTGAAAAATTCCTGCAAATAATTTTGCGCAAATGCTGTGGGTTTGTTTTTCGTCTTCAGAAAAGGCCATCATTCAAGCAGATCATTTCAATCCTGGAATCTATGTCAAATGACAGTAACCTTCCAGACCAGTGTAACTCATTCCTGCATAACAAGGCGGAGTGGAGGTAAGTTTCCTTCTTCCCGAGATGAAATGACGTGGTTTTCCTTTTAAATAGTGTGAGTCCATATTCTTTTCAGAAAGACATCAGACTCCGATGATGTATTGGTAGAAAATATCTGTGCTTGAGGTATTTTTAGAGCGTAACTTACCTTGTTTTTCAGGAATGCTCAGAATGCTGTGAAACTTGTATTAGGAGCCAATACACTTAGCTGTACCCTGTATTTATTATTACACTGGTTTAGGTATCATGATATTTATGGTTTTGTGATTCACATCTTAAAGCCAATTGCATGTTTTCAGTGAGCAGTGTGAGGGCAAAACAGCTCAGGTATGTTTGATGCAAGTTTCTTAGGAAGTGTGTAGGGATATGTTAAAAACCCCCAACAAAATAAAAATAAAGGGCATAAAAAGATAAATTTTCAAATCAAGCCTCAGTTTGTCTTCACTTGTGTGTGTTCTGCCATTTCGTGCATCCTCTCTTTTGCATTGTCTTTGTGTCCATGCATTCAGCGTATGCCCGAGCCAGCCCTGGTTTTGCATAGTATACCAGCCTTGCTTGAGCATATGATTGCACCTACTGCTATGATAATTTTTATTCATAAGTGATTATAAATGGAGAGCAGGTTTGCGAAAATGCTGTTACGTGGCACTGTTTTACAGTAAAAGTTTCAGCCTGGTTTTGGTACGTGCCAGAACTTTAAAACCCTGTCCCCAAGGCCTGTGTGTCAGTTGGGAAGCTCGCTGCTTCACACTGCATCCTTCTGTTTGGAAAAGAAAATTGACAACCGCTCTGCATAGGCAGAAGACTTTTACCAGTGCTCAGTCTATATTAAGCAGTGCTGGCCCTGCTCCAGGTAAGCTGGGAGCAGCAATACGGGACGGTTCCGTGCCTGCACTCGGAGCAGGAATGGAAGAACCCCAGCGCAGCAGGGCAGGGAAGAGCCCGTGGAAGTGGGGCTCGTCTCAAAGCCAGCATCCCGCATTTCCTCCCCAGGCTTCCCTGGAAAAGCGAAACGTGTAGTTTTAACCGGGCCAGTGGAAAAAGTGAGCGGCCCCGGTCACATGGAAGGACTATAAATAGCCGGGGCCGGGGCCGCTCCTGCCCTGACTCAGCACCGCGCCGGCTGCAGCCCCGCGGCCTCGGGCCCCGGCGGCGGCAGCGGCGCGCCACCTGCTGGCCACGGCGCCCACCTGCGCTCCCCGCCGCCGGGGCCGGGGCTGCCCCCTGCTCGGCGCTGCGAGGTTCCGCTGTGGTCAGTGCCTCCTCTTGCCGCTCCCCAGCTCTCAAGTGTTTACAAGGATTTCATCCGCGGTGTTGCTTTTACAGTGTTATCAGTGTGGCCTCTTGCCCCCCAGGCCCGTATTCTAAGGCTTGGGGTAAATATCGGGTATTTAAAGTATAAAAACAGATTTCTTGGCCGCCGTTACTGATGCAGACTCTGGATGTCGTGTTGTGATTTTGGCAGCAGACAGAATACAAGGAGGACTGGAAGAAAAATATCACCCACTGAGGGCTTTCTTATGCACCCCTGTGTAGTAAAAATATTTATTTAAAGGATGAGCAAAGTCACGAATCGTTCAGGTTGGAAAAGACCTTTAAAATCAAGTCCAACCATTACCCCAGGACTGACAAGTCCACAACTAAACTGTGTCCCTGAGGGCCTCATCTGCACAGTTTTTGAACACTTGCAGGGACAGTGATTCCACCACTGCCCTGGGCAGTCTGTTCCAATGCCTGACTACCCTTTCAGTGAAAAAACTTTTCCAGATATCCAGTCTAAACCTTCTCTGGCACAGCTTGAGCCCAATTCTTCTTGTCCTATCTCTTGTTACTTTGGGAGTACTCAAACTGCTTTAGGAAAAACAAATACCTTCTTAAATCTTGCCAATATACGGGAATAAAAGCTGTGCTAAGTGACATTTGGTAATATTAAACTTCTATTTTACAAAACTCATGTATTTCTTAGTGACAAGGGTAGCCTGAGGATTTCTGGCATATTTCATTTTGATTTACCTGCATTGCTCAGATGAGGAATGGCTAACAAGGCATTAACAAAAAGCTATGTAGAAACAAAAAGTCTTTGGCACTATCAAGCCGCTGAAAAACTTGTTACCATGAGACTTGTGTTAAAGGTAAATTTGGCTTTTTGTTTTTGGAAGAATAAATAACATGCAGACAAGGAATTATGAGAGAGAAAATACAAATTCATGATGGGGCATGATTTGCCTGAAAGCAAAGATGGTTTCTGAATTAAGTCGAAATGAAAACACAAAGTGCAGAAAAAGCATGGTCATGGGGGGGCTTGCTTACAGGCTGGGTGAGAGGCAAACTCTCTTACCTGAATTCTGGTATGGGCTGTCATCCCTGATGTGAAAGCCGCGTCCGTATGGGGCACTCATGAAGGGTAAGCCAGATCAATAGAAAGTACGCAAAAAACATGCAAGTTAAAGTGGGTGTAAGTCTTCTATGCATAAAGTGATCCCAAGAGATAACTAAGACAGACAGACCATTTCTGAGAACAGCTGCACTGAAGTTTAATGTGGTTCAACTTCTGCATTGAAAAGTCTTTGCTTTTTACTTACTGCTTTATTTTTTACATATATTTTATCCATAGTGATTTGCAAAGAGATAGTTAAACCAGCAATAGGGAAAGAATGAGATGTGCTACCAAGAAATAGGGAATTTTAATGAAGCCTGGCTATCGCCCTGGAGAAGGGTGGGCTTGGAAAAAGCAAAAGTTACACTTGTTCCCTTGAGGGGCCTCCAAAGTAGTGATACAGATCCTGTACTTTCACAGGGATACCGCACTTATCAAAGCAAATCAAAGCTCAGATGAGCCAGGGTTACATTTTTTAACCCACTCTTAAAAAGAGGCAAGGTGAGGTTCTGTTTATATAGAGACTTGCAAAAAATGCATCTCTAGTAGCGAGTAACCAGAGTCTTCAATGTCTCTGGCTGGCGTGAAAACTGAGAGTGGCCTGAGTCCATACAAGAGGTGATAAATGATACTTCGACCTATCTTCAGCATGGTCTTATTTGCAACATTTACAGGTCTTCATGCTTATATAAATAATAAGTTTTAACTTGTCTGTTCTGTCATTTCCTTAAAATAATTCAGTGTCTTCCAAACTGTTGTACCCTTCACATTTTTATTATTGAATCGAGTTGGGGTGCTGTCTGACAACTGAGTTGCACGGGTCTGCCTCATGTTCGAGTTCATATTCTGTGATTTTTTTGGAGCTCTTTCTCAAGTCACTTTTATTACAGTAGGAAAAAAATTACTATTGAAGTAATGATGTTCCAATTCAGTGAGAGATCACATTTGTCTGCATTTAGTCTTATATACTGACTGCATTTCTCCTTCCTTCCTCTTCCCCGCGAGCGGCTGTTCTAATGATTAAAATAGTCTATTAGTGCGACTTTTATTAGTGTATCAGTAGCAATTCTGATTATTAACGGTATTAAAAACAATGACTGGCATTTGTTTATCTGTGACTGTTTATCATTATAGTTTCTAATGATATAGTATACCTTCTTCAATGTCACAGAATGAGATTATTCTAGAAAAGCCAGTAAGCTCAGACTGCAGCACTACAGAAGCAAACAAATCCACATGCCCTACCATGTATAATGTTTCAAGCTGCCTCATTTATGAGGTAAGACTCATTAACTGGGCAATGTACGGTAGCTTTCTCTTTAATTACACAGTTTTATTATAGAGTGAAATTATTTTTCAGAATGCAACTGTTTTCACAGACTGACCTTTTATTGTGAGAAGTTTGTGTCTAATGAAGAGAGGTAATTACAGCACAAAACTGACTTTTGACATACAGAAAGCTATTGTTAGCAGGACCTTCCTAGTGCAGAATGTTATTTAAAAGAGAACTTAATTTGCATGTTTTAAAAATTATAGAGTTGTATGTAAGTAGCAGTGATGTTGAGAGACGAGCTAAGAAAACCAGCACTTGTAACCACCTTCAGATTGCTCTGTAGTTCCCACAGTAGATTGTGTAGTATATGTTGCACCTGTCAGAAGGGGTTTATGATAGCAAAATGAATGTTTGGAGAGGATTGACTTTCTGACCTTCCGGCCAGTTTCTTCCTTTATTGTCTCCTTATTAGGATGCGTGACCACTTTCCACCCAGCACACAGATCAGCCTTGACCTTTGCATGCCTAAATATGAGAGAGAATTTTGCTTGAAATCTGAAGCATAATAATTGTGAGGGGCATTTGTTCTGACCACCACATCGAACAGCTCACTCAGCAGGATTTAAGTGTGATAAATGCCCTTGCCCCAGGT
This sequence comes from Lathamus discolor, assembly GCF_037157495.1. Lineage (NCBI taxonomy): Eukaryota > Metazoa > Chordata > Aves > Psittaciformes > Psittacidae > Lathamus > Lathamus discolor. The sequence continues at coordinate 87,862,623 of NC_088886.1, read as the reverse complement.
GGCTGATTTTTGCAGTAGAATTAAGCGTGGTGGTAAGAGTTTGCAGTAGAGTTCGCTAGTTATTGCAGCTCTGAATCCTTTTGCTGTACTTTGTAAGCATTACTCTCTGACAGAGGTGTCTCATTAAAATAACAAATCTATAAGATTTGGAATATTTAAATTATTTCATTTACTTAAATAGGCTATTTGGATATGCATTTCCCACATTGACAGCCTGAACTTCTTTAAGTTGATACTGGAGAAGAGCTTAATCATTCCGTGCTAGGAACGAGGACAGGAGTCTTACAGGAAGAAATCATTCTCACCACCACCACCTAAAGACCTTTTATTTTCTTCTTAAAACATCAGAAGGAGCAGATTTTGTTTGCAGTGTGTTTATAAAGGGAAAACTTCTGAAAGTTTGAGCAGAAGATTTGGTATTGCAGAGTCTCACTAGCTATCTCCAGAGCTGTCTTCAGGATCTTTGCCCCTTAGGAGCTTGCTCGCTTTTAGGTGGAAAACAAACTGCTGTGATTGACTGTTCCCACAACGTGAACAGGAAACAGTTGAAGTAATATTCAGGACACAGGTAGCAGGCAGTACATGGTCTCCCAGACGGTCACAGAAATAGTTTGTTAAATGCAAATACAACTTCTGATACAAATTGGAGTTGTTTTAGGGTGGGGGTTTTTTTAGTTATCCCACAAGCATAAAAGTGCAGCTCTATTTAGTGACAGAATTTTTTCTGTACATTGTAGTATACACCCATGCATTTTTAGTGCAAAACATGTTAAACTTTTTTCCAAGAGCAGTTCAGTTCATGTGTTTAAAAGAAATGCATACCCAAAGTCAACAGAAACTACATGCAGTGTAATAACCAATAAGGACAGTATCTGAAGCTTCTTAGAGTACTGTGTTTACTTCCTGCCTTTCTTATTTTTCGCACCTTTGTGTATATGGTGAGAAGCAGAGAAAAGTAAACCAAGTCCTTTTATTAACTGTTCCTACTCAAGAAGCTTGTATTTGTAACTATTTGCAGGGTTGGATCATATCATGGTATGTATTCCTGCTCTTGTATCTTCACCTAGAGAAATGGGAATGTGAATGTGAAAAAGACCGCAGTGGTGCTTCTGTACATTTTGAGTATAAGTCCAAATAATATTTACAGCCAAGTTACAGACTCGGGCAAATGGGCTTCTTAGACTGCCCATATTGTGTTGCTAATGATGGTCCCGTCACCAGTTCCTAGTGCAGTTTCTTTGTGGTTAAGGTTGTGTTTTGTGATGTTGAGGGTAAAGATGACATTCTAGTTTTTAAAGTGTTGTTATGCTGTGGCATTTTACTCTTTTAAATGATGTTTTTCTTCAACTGAAGGTATTATGGTTATTCTCAAGTATAAACATTTCCAGTTGTTCTTAAAGCTCTGAAAGGCTTTGCATTTGGTAATTAAATGAACTGTTTGAGTTAGTATTGTACTTTTCAGCCTTTCACATTTAATTAACATTCAAGTAGAAATTATGAACAATTTATATCTGCCAGGAAAAGACAAGACGTAACAAATTGTCTCCGTGCAGATGTGAAATTGAGGCAACCTTAGAGAGACTAAAGAAACTGGAGCGTGATCTGAGCTTTAAGGAGCAGGAACTAAAGGAACGGGAGCGGCGTTTGAGGATGTGGGAGCAGAAGTTAACCGAACAGTCCAATACTCCTGTAAGTACACGATAATTCAGCCTTTCATCTTCCTTCAGAAAGTGTTTGGAGCTTTGTCTGTGTGTATGTGCATCTATCTGTGTGTGTCTAAAGACACACCAAAGAAATAGTGCCCCTGTTATCTTTAGTTGTTCCTTTGGGCCAGTTAAAGTCTATTTTCTTACATCACTGCAAATAACTATACTGTTTTTAAAAAAAATTGGCTAATCCATCTGATAGCAGATATTGCTGATAGTTCATATGGTGCCATGGGCACTTAGATAGTTTCCCATTGATTTAATTACAGTTCTCAGCTTTAAAAGTTGATTGCACTCAGTCAATTCATTTTTCAACTAGAAAGTTGTTGACTTTAATGAATGCAGGATTTGGTCTTAAATGTAAGAATCTTTTCTCAAGAAGAAGGTTTGAGAGACCTATGTACATTTTTTAAATTCTGTCCTTTTTCTTCGAGAAGTAAGTTTTCATTCTGGAAAAGAGGGGGTCAAATTTTGAAGTGTTAATTTAGAGCTTTGTTCATAACTTATACTGGCCAGTTACTAGCTGTTAGGATTGCCACATTTCTAATAATAAGTTGGAACAAAAACCTTTCTTGGATGATCTTGAATTTCTTTATGAAGTGTGATGCTCTTAAATACTGACTGGCAGAGGGAGGACCACAGGGTTGGTGCATGGCTAGACATGTTACAACAGAATTGTTGTCAAGAAAAATACCACATTACTTACTTGTTTTTAAAGCACTAGCCAAAACAAGTACCAAATTGAGATTGCAGCAGCATATGATTTTTCCTACGCACAATTTTATCCTACTTACAGCCTTGATTCCAGCCAGACCCATCTATATACAACTTGTTTTTAAGGCATAGCTTATTGCTGTTGTTTGACTGAAGTTGCATTCGTGTTCCAGCTGTGAACATGCAGTAATGCAATCATGAAGAATGAATGTTTTCCTATGTGCAGATACTGTATGTTCTCAGTAGATATCTATATGCCTGCTTTAACGCTTGCAAACTTCCAGTAACTGAGCTGTGGGCCATCATCTGTCCTGAGCACAGCATGAGACACAGCCTTAATGAGCAAATCTTTTCACAGGCAAGGCCCTAGGGGTTTTTATGCTGTACTTGCTTATGACTTCTACTTTTCACTTAGAGCTGGCACTGCTGAAAGAATAAAGCACTGTGCTGCGGCCTGTTGTGCTAAGCATGAGCTATCTTTCTGCATAACATTAACCCAACTCTCCTATTGCATTTAAATGCAATTTCTTCTAATAGAGAAATACAGGTTTGTTTTTTTTTCCATAGATCTTTATCGAACTGTTACATGGAACAGCTTTTAAAAAGCCCTTTTGTTGGAAAAAATTGGCGTAGTAGCAAAAATTGGCTTGTTCAAGCAGGGTTGGGTTTTTTTCTCATAGCAAATAAAGTTCTACAAGGCACGCATTACAAACACAACTATGTTTTAAATTCATAGCTGTAAACCATTTGAAATGTTGAGCGTTCTGTTTGCGAGCTGTAATCCTTGGAGTCAAGTGTCTCCCTCCATCCCTTGGTTCAGGGTATGTCTGCTTAGCAGTATGCAACTGGAGGATTGCAACAGCGAGGTGCACTGCTCAGTTTTAAGCTACGTTTGCTGTAAAAACAGTAGTAAAGATAGGGCAACCAGAACCAGTAACACAACTTAGGGTGCCCATTAGGCTTATACCAGGTTCTTAGCCAACAGTAGGCCTTGCTATGTGTTAGCTGGTACTGTCATCTTAATTTTGCTCTGCAGTAAAGACCAGAGGCCAGTAAATACTATTAAAGTGGTGTTCAGGAGGAGGAACTTGAGCTAAGTGAAAGGAGAACAGGGGAAGCTGTCTCTGGCACTTGATTCTCCAGTGTTCTCTAGGGTTGGTAGCAGCTTCATCCTGTCATGGTAGGTGGCTGTTAAGTGGAAGGCTGCTTCTACCCCATAGAATAAAGTATAGCTTTTTACACATGTTAGCATGAGAGAAGTATGAGGCTAATCTTTATAAACACTTCTGCGAAAGCAGTGTTTCTCCTTGCTCTTGTTTTGAACCTGTTTCTTCTGTCTTATAAAACAGACACCTTTGAGTGTGATCTCTGCAGATTCCCTTTGTGCAGATCTCCAAGAGCATCTTCCACAAGGGAATCTGGAGCCTTTTGAAGGAGTAGAATATATCCACAGCTGCAGTGAAATGAGAGACTTCTTTTGAAAGAGAACCTGACTTTCAGAAGCTGATATTTAGAGGAAGACAGTGAGCAAGGCATGAAATCCAGATATTTATCTCTGGTGACCTACACCTACAGGTTGTCATTTAAGAACAGTGGCTTATACAAAGATTGGGGGACCCAGCCATCTATAAAAAGGTCTCTTCGAGATAGTTATCATGAACTGCAATATCACTGCAATACCAGGCAGGTCCTGTCACAGACAGCTCCTAAGTTCTCCAGATAATGAGGTGGCAAAATACTGAGGAAGTAAGGTGATTGTAACTCCTAAAATGAGCCACAGTTATGGCTCTTTCACAGCTTACCCACTGCCAGGCATTGCACAAACACTGACCCAGAAATGTGTTTTAGCAGCAGGCTGTTTTGCAGCTTTGTTTATCATCAGGGGATTCTCTTCTGTGGATATAAAGTGACTAAAACTCTTAAAGTCATGGAGGAACTACCTGGCACTGAATCATGTGTGCTGGGCATCTCATTTCTGTGGCTAGGTCTTGCTTTTAAAATGCTCCTTCTCTTTATCAGGAGGAGCTTTTGGTTTCCTTGATCCAGGTGTAAGCCTTGATCTGGTGATGGTGTAATTGTTTCTCCTGTACAGAAGCTTAGCCGTAGGATGTACCCCCTCTCCCCAACTTCTTAATTTTATTCACGCTTCTTAAACCATGATCACTGACTTCTGTTAAGCACAACACAAATAGAAAGCCTATGTAAGCAGGGAAAATCTGAGAGGAACAAAAGACACATTTTGTCCCCTTTAATGATTGTCAGTTTGTCAATGTAAGTAAGTGGTTTTGCCAAGAAAGGGGCACTCTTTGTTAGCCTGGCCTTGAAATCTTGTTACAGGCTAGGACATCACCACGGTGACCCCTGTAGACTGTTGTGACGAACTGCCATTTGCTCTTTGGTCAGTTTTCTGGTTAGGTTAACAAATACATGGAGTGAATTTTGGACAGGTGATTTTGCAAACAGCTTTGGAAAGAAAGGCCAGTTCAGGTGTTCACACACAGCTCCTTTGCTGTTGGTTTAGTAGGTAGTTTAGGATGAAACTCCCAATTTTTTACTCCCTGTGGACAGCAGGCAAGCGTGTCACAGGGATTACTAGCCCAGGCACTTTGAAGAGGCATTAATCATTATTTAGCTGGAGAGGGCACATTTCATTTGTTATGACAAACAGACTGGGTCAGGAAAATACTGTTATCTGTGAAAATTAAATCAGTAGAGGTTTAACATAATGTACAGCCATATGGTAGATGTCTATTGATAGCACTAAAATAAAATGAAAATGCAACCAAGCTGAAGAAGCTGATAAGCTGACCAAACAGCTCCTCTTCCCCTGCCTGCTTCTCCCTGGGACAGCTTCCAGAAGCAAGGTGCTGGTGTGGGCTGGAGGCCAGTTCCTGTATGCCCTTTGCATTGGTGAGAGGCTCATTTCTGATTGCGGCTGTTACAGGGTGACCCCTTCCTCTCCTTTTGAGCATACGCTCAAAGCCAGTCTTTGCACAAATAATACTGCTGCTGTTACTTCTGATATATAGAGGGCTGCTACTTCTGCACCAAACCTTCAGAGCTTGTTTGGGTTTTCTGATCTTAACGTGATTTATTCTTCAGTCCTGAAAGGTTTAATTAAGCAACTCACTGACTTCTGTTGTACCCGCATTGCCTTGGGGGCCAGTCCACCTGGCTGGGAAATGCCACATTCTGTTTTACACTGTGCAAAATGAAGGATTAAAGAGTTTGAACCTTCTTTTGTCATGAATGCTCTGCTACCTGTGGTTCTTGCCATGCGACTCAGTGATTTTGCGCTTTAGTTTAAGAACAATGACCCCAAAATGAAGCTATCTGGTTTAATGAATTCTGACTTGATCTCCGTGTTTAGATTCACTAATTTTGTGCTTTCTGTTGATTGCCAACTAATCTGGTGGTGTCTTTTCCCTCGATTTTTAAATTGGTTCTAACTTTCACTTTTGCTCTGTCCTTTCCTCCTTTAAATAGTTTTTCTTACCTCTTGCTGCAAGAATGTCTGAGGAGTCTTACTTTGAATCTAAAACAGAGGAGTCAAACAGTGCAGAGATGTCATGTCAGATCACATCAACAAGTAACGGGGAGGTAGCTGGCATGAACCAAAGTCTGAAGGCCTTGATGATGACGGGCTTTGGGGATATCTTCTCTCTGAACAAAGCAGGATCTGTCCTGCATTCTGGAATGCAGATAAACATGCAAGCCAAAAAGAATTCTTCTAAAACCACCTCTATGAGAAAAGGAAAGAAAATCAACATGGCTTTGGGTTTCAGTGAATTCGACTGGTCAGATGACGATGATGATGATGATGATTATTTTGATGACACAGATGATAGCAGCGAATGAAACCAGTTATAGAATTAACCCTGAAATCAGTTTTAGCAAAGCAAAACAATAAAGTTTTAGAATGAGAATCCTGTCAGTTTGGTCTGTTTAAATCCTGTAAGAGAAGAAGAAAAAATGTGAGACATTTTCCAGGCTGAGCATGTTTGTATGTAGAAAGACATGTTGTTTTTGTTTAGATTGTGCTGACTTATTTCTGCTTTGATGAAATTTGGAACTAAACTTTCCAAGTTAATTGAGATTATTATTATTTTAAGAACCATGATTATAATTCTTGATGCCTGATTACAGAAACTGTGGCTTGATAAACTTAAGATCGGAAAACATTGGGGGAAACTTCAATGCCTTTAATGCCATTAATGTACTTCAAATTTTTCTTTTGTGTTTTTTGTCATTTCCCTTACTCCTTTAATTGTCAATCATATGAATACACTTGTACTTCCAAATTTGCTATTCTCTACTATCCATTCTTTCTCACTGTTGCAGTGAAGGGGTTTGCTGTGTTTCTAATTTAAAGAATTTTTTCAAGGCCGCATTGTGGGAAGTCACAAATATATTTCTAGGAAGAGAGAAGCTTAGCTGGGGGGAAGAGATGGGTTACTTAAATACACAGTCTAAAAACTGAATAGCAGCAGAATTCAGGTAGTCCCTATTAGTAGGTGATTTGTATAAATGTTCTTTTTTCTCCTCACTTGTGTGTGCATGCGTATATAATTCACTCTAGCAAAGAGAACTGCAATCAGATCTCTGCATCTATTATCAGATATTGTGATCTAGAAGGTAATTTTCAGTTATGTTGATGTAAATCCAGGAAGCCTCATTAACTTTGATGGACTTATTCTTGTACCTGAGAGTGAAAATCAGTGTCAGTAAATTTTGATTCTGTTGCATCTCCTAAAGAGTGTGTGCTACTCTGATGAAAGGATGAAGATGAGCCACAGTGACATTTCAGCTTGGGTCTTACCACTGTGGCTTGTGTGACATTCTCACATGTGAGGGCAGTAACGTGAGGGACATTTACTAGGCTCTGTGTGCCTGGTTTGTGCAGCTAAATCACTTTTAAAGTACTGCCACTGCGGTTATAACTTACTGTAAAGCTCGGTGTGTTACAATCTGCTGGCAATAATTGCCTGCCAGGCACTTAACGTTGAGAGCAGTGAGTATGCTTCTCCTGATGACTCCTTTAGTGGTAATGCAGAAGGTGGGAGGGAAAACCAGCGCAAACACAAATGCAGGTTAGAAAGGAAGATGTTTTTGTAAAACATTTGCCCAAGGAAGAACGGCAGCATTTCAAAAGAAAAACTAGTTCAGCTGTAGTGGGAATAAGACATCAAAATTCCATTCTCAATTACTGGAGGGGTTTCTTTTATGAAAACTTCAGGTTTTGAGTGGCTTCTTTAATTACAGGCTTGCGTGTTACACAGCTCTAACCTACATATTATGGTGAGTGTTTTTGTAGATAGCTTAGAGAAAAATGGATACATTAGATAACAGCAGGCCTGAAATCATTACATGTTCACTCAACAAAAGAGAAAGTTCTTTAAAGGAGTTTATCTAGAGTGACAAGTGGACATCTCTTTGGGTTGTGAGAGTTGATTTATCCTTAAGCATCAGCACTGGTCTGGTAACCTGCAAGGCAGCGAGTGCTGTGCTTTGAGCTAGCCTTCTCCACTCAGTTCACACATGATTAGACCCTCCAAGATGCTTAATTTCTATAGGATGTCATTCCACATTCCACGTTCTTCGTAACAGTGGCAAATCCATTGGCTTTAAGTTAACCCTCTTGTATCAGGAAGCTTTTCTCATGGCAGAACTGTAATGTAAATGATGCAAGAAGTTTACAGAGTATCTCAAGGAGAAACTTGTTCCTTTGGCACAGGTAGCGGTGGCTTCTTAGGTCCATTAAAGCAACCTGATTTTAGGGAGAAAAAGGGACTAAGGGGTAAATAATGGAAATAAGATGGAAATATGAGCAAATAAGCTTTTTTTCCAGTGCAGTTTTGTACCGTTTTTGTAAGTCTGTGTCTGCTAACACCCACAGCAATGATACTATTTTTGTATATACCCAGCAAAATTTGATGGATTTGTGTAATCTAATAGGTGCACTTTAGATCTTAAGATGTGTGCCATTGTGCATAAATTGCCACTGTAGGGTTGTACAGCTTTAGCTGAAAATGAAATGTGGTTCATCACATTTAGTAGGCAAAAGAAAAAGCAACGAAAACTTTGTCCCTAGTACTGATATTTTGCACTTCCTTAGCTTCTGACAATCTCAGAGCACTTCATGCACATTTATATTTGCATGGGTTTATAAATCCACTCCCTCCATCTTTACCAAAGTAAAAAATAGTCCCTAAGTAATATAACACAGGGTTTCATAGTTGCAAAATCACTATCACAGTTGCAAGAGTTAAGCCTGTCTTCAAGTCTGTCTGTGCTTACCCAGGAGTGTAACTTATTTCAGCAAAATACCAGAATTTGGGAGCATGCTCACAGGAATTCCTGCCATCTACTTAGTTCCGGTATTTTTTAATGAAACAAAGATGGACTTTCCCCCCCTCTTTCCCCTTTCTTTCCCCATATAGCTTAATTTGCTTTGACAAATAATGTATTATGGAAAAATTTGAACTCTTGTAAAACTTAACTCTGTGTTCAAAGAAACAAAGGCCTCTGAAAAGGTGATAACATGACAAACTCTTCTGATGCAGTTCCCTTGAAGACAGTGTTATAATTACTATATTGGCTAGGCTTACTAAAAAAAAAATAGTGGTATTAATTGCATTTTTACTTTCCTGTGATGACTTTCATACCAGATGTCTCCAGTTTACAAGCCAAAAATCATAAGTGAGAATCAAGCTGTGTTGTTTCTGCTTCTGATATGTTTCTCACTAGATAAAGGTTTTGAAAGTAGCTCTGGTGGGCAGGTGTGTTGGTTGGAGAAGGTCAAAATATTTCATCTTCCACACGTGATTTTGCTCTGCAGTGCAACCCAGTCTGCCTTCTACCTGTATGATCACCAGGCTATACAGATTTCCACAGCAGCCCACAGCCAGATAGTGTGTCAGGTTATGAAAGCATTAACCAAACCCAGAAGGCGTTACTGTAGCTGCTCTGGGCTGTGAGCAAACCCACCAAAAGCCTTCCCATGCTTCGTACACCTCTCAGCTCACTAGTCCCCACCAGGCCTTTTGAGATCCCGGTTTTCTCTACCTTCCATAAAGCCCTGGAGGTATCTGCAGTAAAATGATGTTGCTGCATTTGACCGAGGAGAAAGGTAAGAACAGGAGGCCTGAACCTCTTGGTTTTACTGTACAGGACAGTTGCAATGCCAGCGTTGACTTAGATGGGTAAATGGCCCAAAAGAAGAATGGTGATCAGCTTTTGGCTTGCTTAAAGATAGGGGGTGAGCTTGGGACCAAGAGAGGGTGTCCAACTCCCAACTCCCTTTTGTGTCCTTTAGGAAGAAATGGAAGGGAGAATTAACAGAGGAAAACCTTTAGATGTGACAATCACAGGACTAATTCCTTGGAGTAGCAAGTGTCCCAAGGTACCGTGTGTAGGTGTGCCGCATCCCAGCCTGTTGTGCGCTGCCTGATAGGAAGGGCTTCCGGGAAGTGAGGTCTGGCACAGCTCCTTGTCACAGTCATTTGTTTATTGTTCCAGTGGTTTTGTTAGATGTTGAGTCCCTTTCCTTCTGGGTTTTAAAGCGGTTATTCTGTGTTAAACATTTGCAATAATGATTTATATTGCTGTCAGCAGTAGCAGTAAATCCATACTGTGCATGTCGCTGTTAAGTATTCAGCAGTGTTACTGTGTGTCTTTAGAACTGTAGTTCCTTTTTCTGTAATCAGGCAGCTTTTACAGGTTTTTAATAAGACCTCTACCTTGACAGAGGTTTTAACTACAGTCCTAGGCAGAACATTCGGGTAGAAAAATGAGTTCATTTAGTAATTTTCACAGCCCTTAAAATGCACTGGTAGGAGTCTGGGGGAGAAACCTTTCCTGTTTCCCCCAGACTTTGACTTAGTGTACACTGTAAAATCTGCACAGAGGTTTCTGATGTGTGAAGATTTAATTCTAAAACTGTAGAACCAACAACTTTCTTTAAACATTTTATATTGTGTGCTGAATATTCATATGCCTTTTAAAGTCAGATATAGTCCACTGCATTTCTTGCTTTTGCACTACCGAAGAAGTTTTGTACCGAATAGTAGGAGTCAATGCTACTTACACTTCAAGTGTGAACCGATGAGATTTGAATAGAAAATATTTTCACAGTGTTAGAAAACTTCATTTTCCCTTCCGAAAAACCAAAGCTGAGTGCAACGCCTGTGCCGAAACTCTTGTGCTGTAAACTGAATATATCATTTGTGTGGAACATGCAATGTTACACTTCTGTGTGGTGAAACCTTGCAGCGTCAGTTATTCTCTTTATTGCACTTGACATATGATGTCTTGTTTTATTCACACTGTGGATTTGATTTTCCAGTGTAAAACCAAAGCAAACAAACAGAAAGAAATCATGCAATGTATTCAATTTCCTCAATTGGTGTCATAAACTTTCTTTTGATGTGAACTTTTTCCTTTGCTTCATTTTGTTCCAAACTTCTATTTTGCAATAAACATTTTGACAGTAAATTTTATGCATCTGTGTCCCTGTGTAAAATTCTGGTGTTTCAAGAGGTTCCTTACTGTCTGCTGGCTTAGGTCACTTTTTATATTACTCACGGTGTGACACGTCTTTATTCTTCCATCTTTAAAAACCTGAAATAATACAAAACTGGTTATATTTAAACATGGGAAAACCCAGAATACTCCCTTATGCAACTGAAAATGCAGTATTTGACTTCTGCAGTAAATGATTCAGTTGTACAATTATTGTGCCAGGCTCCTCCCGCAGCACCAGCCGGTTTGACTATGAGTACCTACAACGGGCACGACCCGTTGCCTTCCTAAGGATGTTTACGATTGCCATCTTTCCTCCCGTGTGCTCAGGTGTTGCTGCAAGCAGTTCTTTTGCCCCATAGCGTCCTACCCAGGCTATGGGTAGCTGTTAACATAGGGAATGCCTGACTAAGGGCAGGTAGGTCAAGAAGATTGGCTGGTAGTGTAGTAGAGAGAAAAAGTCCGGAACGTCTCACTTTTTTCCCTGGCAGGCACGTCTTCCTTTCTGCCACTTCACCCTGATGCCCCCTTTTGGGAAGCAGTGGGCAAAAGATGGGTTTGAGAGCCCACTTAGTCCTCTCACAGAGGTGGCCTCAGCTAGTCTCATGGATTGTGCCCAGCAAGGTTTGGCGGAGACAAAGTCCTTCAATGGGAGTTTCAAGGGAATGACACAAAGGCTGTTTTACAGCGATGGCTGGAAGTTATGAGCGGATTACACTATACACTGGTCTCCTGCCTGGAGAGCCAGGGAGGTGCTCAGGCACATGAGGGCAGCTCTGCCCTGGGCTCATTACTCAGCTGGAGGCAGGCAGGGGTGAGTGCCTGCCTGGGAAAAAGTCTGGCTGGGGAGGGGGAAAACTGGAGAGCTCGTGATGTCTCTGGAGCAGGTAACAAAGGCTTGGGGGCTGGTGGGTGCCTGAGCCGAGTCTCTTGTAAGTCAGTGTTATGTACATCAAGTAAGCTTGCAACGACATCATGATATTGAGCCTTTGGGAGACACTGACAGTCCAAATACATACAGGTCAGTTAATGTTAACCCTTTAGCCAGATAGAAATGCCAAGAAGGTGATGCTTGGGATACTGTATGCTTGAATGAGTAAAACAGCAATCAGTATAGCAGTGACATCTTCTCTGTGTCAGTTTTCCAATCATCCCAGAACTTCACTTAGCGCAGCCATGCTCCTGCACCTCCTTCATGGTTTCCTTGTGCCTCAAGAGCTAACACCATCCTGCATACAACAAAGCGTGCCCTGCGTGGGCTACAGCACTGGAGGAAGCTGGGAAGTGCTGCACTGCCCCAGCCCCAGGGGAGCAGTTGCGAAGCAGTGCCAGAAACCAAGAGACTTGTTTGCACAGGAAGACTGGCCACAGCAGCCCGACTCCAAATTCTGCTTCACTGCTGCTGAGTGACAGTTTTCCTTCCTCTTCCAGAGAACACCCATCTTTTGGGACAGTCTTAATCACAGCATTATTTTCATTGCCATAGCAAAAGCCTTCCCATAGGGCAAGAGCCAAGAGGAGAGGCAGGTAGAGAGTCCTTTGCCATCTTTTGCTTCCTAAATTGTTTCTATCAGAGATCTACTGATAATTTTATCTACATAAAGTGATGGGTTTAATTTAGCATGGCCACCGTGCTTTTGGAGCCAGCCGATGGCCAGTGTGAATCCAGGGGTTTAGTATGTCAGTATGAGAGTTGCAGCCTAAAGTCCTGCCCTTTGCAGGGGAAAAGGGACTGCATAAAATCAGGCACCAGAGTAAAATTTGGGTGAAGGGGAGAAAAATGGTCAGATGGTTTTCTTTTCAATTCGTATCTCTCACGCAGTTGCTGCCCTCCTTTGATATTTGTGCATGGACCGAAGAAGATGTGGTGAGTATTTTGTGTTAATGCGGCCACCATTGCGCTGCCAGAGCTTTCTAACAAATGACAGCGGGTACGGAGGGAGGGAAGGCCGGATCAGAACACCTATGTAAGAGTTTACTGCTGTCGGTTTGGTGATCTTGTGTCACAGAAAGGCTTTAAAATGTCCATCGGTAAATTAAGAACTCAAACGACCTTCATAAAACAGCCACATTCTCCAGTGTCTGGAATTAATGGGAGCTGGGAGCTGTCAGCAGCCAGGAGGGCATTCCTGAGTGGTCATTTAAGGAATGTGGAAGTGCCTGAAGACCTATATAAGGAAGACCTGTCCTAGACAGGACAAAATGGGTTTGAAGGTTTTATCCCACTGTGTGCCACCAGGATCGCAATTAACTGAAAGTTCAAGGGTTTTTAAGGTGTGGGATCTCTATTTCATCTAAAATAATGGCATTAAATCTTTTTTACCTTTTTATTCAGTTAAAAGGCTAAACATGAAACATGAATTACTTACCACCAGCACAGTGATGTGTCACAGTGATTTTAATCTCCCATCTAGCACCCTCCTTGTGTGTTGTGCATCACGGGGTTGTTTAGCTCACGTTTACTGAAGGACTGTGTGGAAAGCCAGTGCAGAAACCATAATAGCCCTGGCTCCTTAACTTCAGCCCCTTTGGCATGTGACAGATCACTAAGCTTCTGTTCCAGCCATTTCTGTTGCTCTTTATAACGATAAGCTGAGGAAGGTGGCTGCAAAATAGAAGCAGTTTCTAAAAGCTAAATAAAAGGAATCACTTGAATTGGCAGATCTGGAGTCTTTTAACCCAAAGGTAGAAATACTTAAAATTTTTGTTTTAAGAAAGAGTGATCCCTTGTGAGCTCCAAATGACTGTAATGCACCATCTCCATAATGTGAACTTCAAGACCAATTCCTCTTTTTTGCAGTTTTTCTGGATGCAACAGCTTACAAGGAAAGGTAAAAGCGCCTTCATGTTCACATGTATGAATATACATACATCTGCTTATCTTTTTCTCCCTCCAGTAAAGCACCCTATGGATTTCTGAATAACCTCTCTTATCTTAAGGAGATGCTTCTGGTGAAATGAGTGTATATGCTAGCTTGTTTAAGGAACATCATATCACTGGGAAACGATTGCTTCTTCTAGAAGAAGAGGATTTAAAGGACATGGGAATTGTTTCCAGAGGACACATCATCCATTTAAAGGTATTTAACAGCAAATGTTGAATGTTGCAGTAAGTTATAGTGTGAATATTAAGAAAGGAGTCTATGGGGTTTTGGTAGTATTAACAACAAAGAAAGTTGTAAGTTTAAATAGAGAACATATGCGGCATAAAAAAAACCAGTTACAGGTTCATACGGATCTAGAACCCAAAGCAACCTGAGTGTTTTATGGGGTATGGAAATGTGCTGTGGTCTTCACACTCCCCTGCAGCTCTTGGTTATCTTGTGCACTGGATCATCAGTACTGCTGAAGAGTTGCCTAGGAGGGCTATTCCCCTGGCAGAAGGCTTTGGGTATCTTCAGAGAGAGTTCTCCCCACAGATTTCTCTTTGAGGGAGGAGCAGGTTTGAGAGCAGTTATTTGACCTGAAATCTCCAAACTTCTCAACTTTCACAACTCATATGTAGCTTTAAAACATGCTTTGACTAGCAAAGCAACTTTAAGGCTTGTTGACAGCCAGGTTGCTTTTCTCTTAAAGCTTTGTTTCATGGTGTTTTAAATATCTGATGTTTGTAATGAGTTAAGACAATCATGGTCTGGAGAATGGAATCACAACAGCAGTGACAGTATTAATAGTGTAGCCACAGGAGAGTTCAGTTTCCTGGCTGTCAGCTTTGGAAAAGGATTTCTCTAAAGGCAGCATCTGTAATTCTGTTGGGTCTCAATGATTTTATACCACAATTTACTAGTAAGAGATACTTGTATCGTAATTGCTAGTCCTGTAAATTTAGCTTCATAAGTCACACAGATTTATTCCCCTTTTTCTCATCAGCCATTTTTTCCATGCCACACACCATTACTGATATGCTTAATTTACATTTCCTACAGGGAAAATTATTGAAACTTAATAAAGTCAATAATGCCCAAAATGAAAGATTTCAGCTTCCTGGGTTGATTGAGCGTAAATAAAAGCAACCAAAACAACCCCCCAAACATCTCTTTCTCTGATTAAGCAGATCTGATTCTGAATGCGAAATGGGGCCAATCTACCACGACAGTTTCCAGAACACTGCTGTATTTTAAACTCTTCGCACATGCCCTGATGTATCCACAATGGAAAACACAGTGCACAGGGAGCTATGCTGTTTTTCATGCTGGTATTTGCAGTATGAGGTACTGAATAACTCATCTGATTTTGTTGATTTCTTTTTTCCCTAGACTGCCATTGAGAAGTTAACCCATGACTACCTAAATCTGTTTCATTTTCCGCCATTAATTAAGGCAAGTCTCACTGTTTATATAATATAAGAAGTGCTTCTCGTGCTGGTATGAATATTTTACTGTTCTCGTGTCTCAACTTCCCTACCATTCATGGGAGGGTGAAGCAGCAGTTCCTGCAGAGGCTTGTGATAAATGTGGAGGGTCAACAGCAGTGATGGGTCACAATGGAACAAGTAATAGGATAATAAAAGTTGTTTTCAAGGAGGCTCTAAGATTTTATCATGGAAATGGTAGTATTAAATTAAAAGACTTAAAGGTTGCAATTCCTTTGCCATCATTAATCAGAAATTACTCTTAAGAGCCATTCCTCTGACTGGTGCCACCAACTGCTCACCAGTGAAGGACAGCAGAACCCTGGCCCAGAATGAGCATGTCATTCCTCAGTTTGCTAATGTTGCAGGAGAGAAGGGTGATTTACAATGTCTGGTCACCTGTGTGTTAACCTGTTGGGTTTCTGATATCAGTAACATGAGCCGTACAAAAGGGAGAGGGTGTTTGGGAACCTCAGGGCTGCCAGAGCAGGTAGTTGCCTGGTTTAATCTGGCGAGCTAATCAAGCAATTCTAGACCCTGAAGTAGCTTTT
This sequence comes from Lathamus discolor, assembly GCF_037157495.1. Classification (NCBI taxonomy): domain Eukaryota; kingdom Metazoa; phylum Chordata; class Aves; order Psittaciformes; family Psittacidae; genus Lathamus; species Lathamus discolor. The sequence continues at coordinate 87,846,781 of NC_088886.1, read as the reverse complement.
TGAGTCATAATTTATTGCACATCTATAGAGTGAATTCCACTCAAAGCGAATTTGCATACAGTGAAACTCCGTTCCCCAAAGGGGTAAATGAAAGTCAGGGCTTTGCTGCTGTGCCGTGCTGGCTGTCATTCCAGTAGCAATGGCTGCCATGATGTTGACAGCAGCACCGTGCTGCACTGGAGTGGCTTGGCCAAGAGCAGAAAGCACGCAGCATCTCCCAGGTGCCTTCCACTGCGCGTTGTAAACCCATGCAGAGCCCCTTGCCCCTCTTGGAGCAGTGCGATCAGGGCAGAGTGATGGCTCCTTCTTGCTGCCTGCCAGGTTTGCAGCATCTGAAAGGCAAATCCTTTCTGCCACCAAAGGCTTTTCTCCTGTCTCCCAAGGGGTCATGGTAGGTGTGAAGTCTCACTTTGCCTCTTTTTGGCAGGATTCTGCAGGTGGAACTGAAGAGAACATAGAGAAAGTAGTGAATCTTGAACTCGTTTTTGGTTATCACTTAAAGCCGGGAAGCGGTCCAAAGGTAAGCTGGGAGTGCTGGATCGGTTGGTTTGGTTAGCAGTCACCACCCAGACGATCTGGTATCTTCTGGACACAAAAAGATAACTTGCTGTGAGAATCCTCTTGTTTCGGAAGGTACTGAGAAAATGTCAAGGTGGAAAATGGGGCTACATCAGTGATGGAGAAGTGCACCCCAGAGCAGGCAAGGAAGAAAAGAGCAGCACAGAAAGCTTTTGTTTCCTAGTGAACAGTTTTAACTGTAATTTTTGTAATTTGGGCTTTCGCTTTGTTCCTTTTATCCCAATGGGTGTGAAATAGCAATCCATTTATGCAAAAAAAACCCATTCACGCAGCAGCAGTGGCACACACCTGATGTTAGTGGGAAGACTTCTCTCGGCAGAAAGGTGCTATCTTTTCATGCAACCAAGAGGAGTCTGGAAAACCCATGGTGTGCGTGGCTGCTGGCTGGGGAGGACGGGACAGGTCCTGGTGGTGGCTGTGTTCAGTCCTGGTTCTGGGGAAGGAGGGAGGGGTAGGTGCAGCACATTGCAGATGGCAAAACTATACTGTGCAGCGGCTGGTAAAAGGCAATTACCAGCATGTCACATCCTAATCAAACCTCAGCTCCAAGCCGAGCCGGTTCAAGGATCTCTCGTTACGCCCTGTGTAATGGGAGCATTGACGACTCCAGATGCTCCAGCAAAGCCTTTCCACCACGTTGTCTTTTCTTGAGAGTGAGGTTTGTCCCATGCTTTTTGTTTTCTTTATCCAGCCTGCCATGGACTCCGAGTTCAAGGGTTTTAGAATTAATCATCTATGTGGAAATGGTGCGCAAAGCATTTCTGAGCTAGAGTCAGGGGTTGTGACAGCAGGATTTGTTTCCTTTTGTATTTGACAAATCTGCATTGTGTGTCCACCCTAAACTTGTGGGTGGCTGACTTTCATCTTGTCTTATCCGGCTGCTTTGCTTTCAGGGCATATTGTTTGCAGAAGTCTCTTGATTTCTGTACTTGGTGGTGCTTGCAGAGAAAGCATTTAGGTTTGTACTTAGTAGGAACTTGGACTCGTACTGAAATCATTTCATCAATTTGAAAAAGCTTTTTGCTTTTTGTCTGGAGATTTCCCTTTTTCATTTGTTTCTTTTATCCTAAGCACTTTTTTTTTTCCTATGAAAAATCTTTATCACTGTGTGAATTACTTAGTCTGTAACAGTGTTCTTGAATGTACGTAGCTTATGATGCTGTACAGCTGCTCTTTTGTAGGTGTGCATCTTTCTCCCCTGTGTGCATCTTTCTCCCCCATGTGCAACTCTTCAAGGAACTAAAGTCCATGAAATAGCTTGTATCTCGCTTCCGTTTCCAGTATGGGTTGTGAACTGTAATGCAGGGAGGTGGGCAAACTCCCCAGGAAAGAGCAAGAGGAGAGAATAGACCTCTGAGTGTTAGACAGAAATTCAGGTTGCATTAACGCCTGCTAAGTTTGAGGGCGAGCAGGTATTTTAGATGTGATGGCAAGTTTTGCAAATGAGACAGTGTGACAGTCTACGGGGAAGCTGGATTGTTAGGAAAGGACAGGGCTAGTTCAGTGGTGCCAACATAACCTTTGCAGGCTTCTGACATGCCAGCTGAGAGTGCTTTGTATTGGTTCTGCCTTCCCCATGACCTCCTGTTCGGTCCTCTTTGCTCTGAGTGCTGCCAGGTCCCTTCCTAAGGCAGCCATTCCCTCCGCAGCTGTGGTGCATACCAGGCATGCCTTCCCTGGCACCCACCCCACCACAGGACCCGTGTTCCTGATGCCGTTCCAGGGAATGCATACTTTGTCACCTGAGTTTGTCTGGTCTGGAAGCTTCTGTCCGAGATCTGCTCATTATTAACTCCTGCCTGCCTTGAAAGGCGTTGCAGCTAAGCCAGTTTAAAGAAGCGGACTGGAAGGAGTAGACTGACGGAGCTTTTGGGCAGGATGGTAGGGCCAATACGAGCAAGGTAATCTGCATTAAACATAGCACTAACAAAGACCTGTGCGGGACATATAATACAGAAAATTTGGCCAGCTTGCTTCTTTGAAAATCCCTGGATACAATCTTCTAGCTCCCCTAGAGGCTGCTTTAAGCCAACTGCGGCTGCTGTCCAGATTTGTTCCAGAATGAATTGGAGATACTGGGTAAACCAGGATTGAAGGGTTTAAACTTCTTCTACTGTCCCATTTCTATAAAAGAGTGGTGCCTGTTCCTGTAAAACTGGGTCAGCAGAAGCACTTGGGATCATACCTTCCACCATCTTTATAGCTAAAAAGCTAGCCTACATCAGTTTAAAAATAAATCTCTCAAAGGAACTTTACCCTAATCAGCCCCTATAAGTGGCTGCCTTGCTAAGAAGCATTTCTCCTGTTTTAGCCATGAGGAAAAAGAGGCAATAAGCACAAATCTGGGTTACTAGTTGAGAACATGTGTTCCTCAGGTGATGTGTAGACTGCTAGACCACTATATATCAAGGGAGGCTATTAGGCTTAGCTGGGAGCTGGTGCAGGACAGCACAAGTGTTATGGGCAGAGGAACAGGTCGTGCAGGGAGGTTTCACCCCAGGCTGGCACTGCACTGGTCTCCTGGGTTCAGTTCCCATTAGTCATCGTACTGCATCTTTTGGAGTAGTCACACCTGGAAGCAAGCCTGTCCATGCGCTCCAAGGCAGCTCTGCCAGAACATGGGACAGGACGGATACATGGGACAAAAGCACAGCTCCTGATCTGAGCTAAAGCTCTGGTGTGGGTGCAGCCTCGGCATGCAGTGTGACATACTGCAGTGCCACAGGGCATAACAGTGCTGGATGGGCTGGTCCAGGGCCAGGAACCATTTGAGGGTACAGGTTACTTCACATGTGTTTGTCTGGTCAGAGCACAGCATGGTCTCAGGTGTGACGATGGTTCCTCAGGGCACAGGGGTCCTCTCCCTGGCACTGCAGCAAGCCCTGTCAGTACAGGCAGTGCACCTTCCCTATAGGCAGACAGAAACATAAGGGCCTTTGGAATGGCAGCACCTTTTAGCAAGCATCCTGATGAATATACTTCAGGATGGCATTTGGATGTTCAGCTGTGCCTGTACGCTGAATGAAACATGGACTTCCTAGTACGCACCTTTACCAGCCTCAGATTTGTTATCTAATTTAAACTGCATCTTCTAGTGGGATGATGTTGGTTTCCACCAGGTGACAGATGCAGTCATTTCATTACTGTTGCCTTCCCTTTTTGCTTTATCTTTGGAGGCTAGGAAAGCTCAGTTGACCTTTGTGCTCTCTGAATGCATCAGGAGTGAGCGCTGCAAAGCTAACCTGGTTTTTAGAGGTTTCTTTCCAACTCTTGTAGTTCGAGTTATGTGGTTACTTCCATTCACTTCCTTTTAATGACCTTTCTGTACACAATTCCCACTGAGCTGAAAGGTGATATGATTTAGACACTGTATATGAATTTCTTCCACAAATTGGGAAAAAAAAAGGGGACACACACACACCAATTAACTCCAAGATACCAAAGAGGGTAAAAAAACAAACCCTGGCAATTGTGGCTTGAGCTGGTTCGCAGAACTGCAGAGGGAATTTTCAATGGCTTTCTCATCCTAGGTGGCTCATTAAAATTTCCCAATCAGGGCAAGGTGTCTGAGCTGTGTCGGCTCCACACTGATGAATCACCCAACCTCTTAAGAAGGATGGTTCACAGTCTTTTTGTCTCCTGTTGATGCATTCTTTAGTTTTGGTCCTCAAAAGGGCAGATTTCACCATGCCTTTGAATGTTTTCAATTTTTACCGCGTGTGGCACAATCTGACCTATATCCGAACACAAAGCCTTGAAGTTGGCTCACCATTTTGCCTTATATTCCCCCAGTTAACTCTCCTTCCATTTCACAAGGTAAGGAGCAGAGCTTCTTCAAAACCACCTGCTAACTGTGTGAACTATTTTCTAGCCTTGCATATCCAAACTGGGATATATTTTAATTCTGTTATTTGAATGTGTAGTGCAAAAGTGACTGTAATATTAAGCCTACTTTAGAGAGACGTTGTGACCGACTCTACATGTGGAAAAACCTGGGCTGGCAAAATGGTGGCAGCCCCAGACAGAACAGTACTGAAATAGCAGTTGTAACTGGAATGCAGTTCACAAGTGCTTTGAGACCACTTCTGCTGTTTCTTCCTCTCCACCCTGCCACTACATCAGCACTCATAAACCCTCTTTCCTTTCTTAATGCATAGTTCAGACAGACACGATGTAACATCGCCAGTTTAATTTGCTGTGTGAGGTACTCCTCACATTATGAATGTGGCAAAAAAATAAAGCAAGGGCTGAAGTATAGAACTGAAGATCCTGGTTTTATACATAGTTTTCCAGTTGTACACACTCCCCATGCTCTGTAGGTGCTTCACCCCACTTCAGCAAGTAAAGCTGGCAGAGGAATTGGATTTATCTGACCCTTCCTTTGCATGATACAGGCAAGTACCTTGACTTTCTAACGTGGGGTTATTTAACCTTATCTCAAAACCTCATCTTCTGAAGCCTCTCTCTTTAATTACATCTCAAAGCACAATGCTTTCACTACTAAAGGCTAATAGTTAATGCAAGAATCAGAGTAGCTGTGCTTGTGTGCCATTTTCATAGATTCGTTCCTATTCTAATAACTAATCAGTAAATGGGTGAATACTTTGTTAAGGAGGAAAAAAAAAAGCCCCACAAAAACCTAACCTGTAAAATAAACCAGCCACGTTTAGATAAAACCAGCACCATTAAGAACTGGTAGGGTGTTAGAAGTTCAGTGCAGGTGATCTGAGTGCCTTGTATTTTCTTTCAGAGGCTTTTTTGGACCATGTATTGTTTTTACATGAGGTGGAGCTGGTATAACTCTATTACCTCCACTGGAATTGCTCTATCTGTAGCATCCATATGTGACTGAGGTCAAACTCAAACCAACACCTTTCAAAATCCTTGTGTAGGCAGTGCTGAGCCAGGGATTCACATCAGCAATGATTCCATAATCCTGAAGAGTCATGCAGTCTTTTCTGCTATTAATTTGCTCACTTGATTTTCTAGAATTTTAATCTCAAGCTTTATTTTTATACCTTGGCCACTCTGAATTAACTTGCTGCCTTCCACACGTTGTCTCTCACACATACAGCCTTGTTCACAGACACGTCTGCAAAAGCACAGACCAGTTCCCAATGGTCTGTAGGCTTGGCATGTCCTCTCTAGACAAAAGCCTGGAAGCAGAGCCTTTGTCCCTGGTAAGCGCAGGACACGTGCAGCATCCCTGCCATCCCAAACTCCTGCCACCCTTGTTCCCATGGCTGACATCATGTAAGCCCCTGTGCGTGAGCCGTAGCCTCCACATGGCTCCTCACCACGGGCCACATCGCTCGGTGGCACATGGTGCCTGCAGGGCTCCCGCATGTTGTTCCCACAAGTGGTCCATGAATGCCACTGGAGGACAGGGCTGGCTCAGACAGCATGGGAGGGCACCCACACAGCCCTTAGGCAAGGGTCTTGTGTTTTTCATGCTTCCACCTTTACAGTCCCACTGCCACAAGCAGGATGCTTGTGTGGATGATGATGCCTGAGACCACAGCAGTCCCTGTTCGCTCCTGACCACATGGCAAGGGCAGCTTTGGCAAACACTGTGGCAAGGCTCAGGACCACTGTTATGGCAGAGCTGTCTGTCCTGGGTGCTGCAACCTGTTCTTCTCAGGGTACCAGTCCCCAGCATGTAGCAGCACGCAGTACTTACCATTACATTGCCCTCTGTGGCAGCACAGATCTTCACAGCACTGGATGTTAAAGAAAGGTGCTGTAAGGGGACAGGGACAGACATTTTTCGAACCACTGGGTGGTCTGTATAGCTGTTGGAAAGGCCTCCTGCTTCTCCAGGCGAAGCTGCAGCCAGCCGATGCCTGCTGTCTTATGGAGGTGTAAGGGCTCTGGCTTTCGGAGGAGGCACCCAGGCAACTGATAACATAAATATATCTTTCACTTGCTTTGTTTCTGTGTGCTCTAAGACCATCTCTCTCGAAGGCCTCCCCCCCACCCCTGTTTTTTTCTGCCTGCACAGCTGAAATAAAACCGGCAGTGGAGCCACCTTCTCTTGCTGGAGTCTGGCTGGCAACAGCCTGCCCTGACCTGAGACACCAGCCATTGTTAAGGGTATAACACATTTACATATTTTGCAATAAAACATCAGTTATTTGCATTACTGTGTCAAGTTTTATTTGATTCTTTCACCTAAAAATGACTCATTTTCCTTTCTTGTATTTTAAAAACCAACTACTCTAAGCTTGTTTGAGAATAATCAAAAATTGCCCATTTAGCTAGAAGTCATTTTCTTTTCAAAAGGCAAATGTTATTTAATCTTTCAGCTGTTCATTGTGCCATCATAAATACTTTCTTTTCAGCACAGTTGTGGGGACTGAAATGAGCCCACTAATTGCCTCCCATTTCGACTGACATGTGGTGGTTTAGTGGAAAGAGAACACAGCGGGGAGAAGGAAATAGGAGGCTGAGAAAATGAGAGCTAATTATTTTCACTGCCTCATGTCAGGCTCTGTGTCAGCCTTGTTTTTACAAACTGGAAGGTTTAGCACTAAATAAAACAAACTGGCGTCATGTTTTTATATACTGGCAGTGTCATGGAAGCAGCTGCACATCTCAAAGACAATATAATGCCTGCATTCGCATGGACACCATCTGACAGCCACTGTGAGCCACTGCTAATGAGGATATCACAGTGGTGCCAAGTGAAAGGTGCTGAATTATGTATGATTCTTCATCAGTGCAGCAATAGTCCTGTACATCATTATGAGACATTGTTTTGCTGAAGAGATTAAAACATTCTTAGTTCCAGACCCTGCAACCTATACACGCTACAAGAGGTTATTAATGGAATTTTTAGGGAGAGTTTCTTGTGGATTTCTTTTTGGTTAAAAATATCTCATGGGACAAAGCTGCGGTGGGTCATGACACTATATATATAAAGAAGAGAAGCAAATTAACCATAATTGTGTTATCTTCCTTTAAATCCAGAATAATAAAATATAGTGTAGCAGGGTGATACATAATGATAAATAACCCAAGTGCTGTCACTAGATGTTCAACTCTAATGCCTTTATAACAGCAGGTTTCAGCAGCTGAGATAGATAATAGCTAAGAATGTAAAGGAGCTTCTGGGGACCTAAATCATCAACATGCTACTACTTTTAGTACCAGCATGACCAACGTTTTTTTCATATTTGTTTCATCTCGCATTACATCCTACTTTATTTCTAATAGCCAGTTGCCTGCTACAATGCCGTGGCTTCTTTTTTTTCTTCAGTCCTAAAACCAGCCAAACGAACAAAAAAAGAAGTTTCTTGCAACCACTGATTTTGAAACAAATCCTGGATTTGGGCCTCCTGGAAAAATGAGGTGTCTCCCCAGTGAGAGTTGGATGCTGTTGCTGCAGGAGGCATGTTTGTTGTTTAAAGCCTGTGCCTGGTCTTTTTCATTCCCCTGTTGGTTTTTGCTGCAGACCTTAGCGCATACGGGGTTAAAGAAGTATTGTCACCACAGTAAGCTGGAGGCTTAATTTTTAAAGTGTTCTTATTTTCTGTTCAGAAGCTGAGGAGAAGTGGTTCCAAATACCTGTGTGTGATTTGTGCTTTTTTTTGTTCTACAATCATTTGCAGAGGCTGCTGATTTATTGGCTTTGTCAAAGGGTTATTCGGAAACGGTTTTCACACAAAGTTTTGCTGGTCGTGTTTCTCAGGTCTGAAACTAGGCATTGTTTTTAGAAACAAAAACTTGAAATTCTTTATTTACATCAAATTCCAGCAGGTAAATACTGAGAGATAGTTTAATTGTTGAATTACAAGATGTCCAGGGAAATCTCTTCGAAGGACTCGTGTAAGTGTATTTATCAACCAGGCATTTTGAATGAGCCATTTCCAGATTATTTCCCCACATACATCTGGCACTAAATGTAGTTTCAATTCAGGAAATCTTACAGCTCTAATTCATCAAAGAACTGGAATTTGTATACTTGGTTATTCTAGCCAAATTTTTGCGTGACTGCGCATCTCTCTCCTGTTCACTGCTAAATAAGAACCTAGAACTCGACTGAAAAACAGGAAAATAAGTCTCTTTGCAGCACACCGATCTTGCAGTACCTGCTGTGGGATTAACAAAATGGTTACCAAGTTTGTAAGAGGAGTAGCCACCTCTTTATCTTAGATATATCACAGATATTTTCCAAGTGACTTGATTCTGAAGTCACCTAGCTGCTGTCTTCTTCCTTTTCCTTCCTTCCTTCTCTCTGTCTTTTGTATTCTTTATCCCAGACTCTCCCCCTTTCTCTCCCCTCTTTATTTCCCTGTTTTTCTCTCTCCCTCTTTCTTTCCCCTTTCCACCGATGATTTTACAATAATACAAAATGAAAACCTGACGTGTTTTTGAGTGAGCAGACAGGTTATGCTTAGTGTGGTAACTTGCCCTTTTGGTATCTGTATGGTGAGGCTGGAGAAGACTCCGAGGAGGACCGGAGGTTTGGGGGCTGGATTTGAGGGACGGGAGAGTGCATTTCTGTCTCTGAAGCTGCAGTTCGGAGCTGGGGAAGGCGGTGTTTGTGCAAGGCTCCTGCATCCACAGCTGCGTGGGGCAGCCTGATTCGTTACTGCACGGAGAGGGCTCCTGCATGCGCGGCACATCCGGAGAGGGGCCGGGCGCTGGCAGGTGCCCACCGCCTGCCAGACCCAGGGTTTACACAGCTTGCCAGCCTTTTCTTTAGAGTTGGTCGCTCTATTTATGTGGTTTATTAAAACGAGCTCAGGTCTGTCAGATCGGGTCTGTATGGAGATGTGAGTGAACAGCACAAAATTCTGAGTTGTAAAGGCACAGAAGCACTGGCACAAGGTGCGGCTCAAGCTCTCGGGCGCGTGGCACGGGCCTCATGACAGGATATGTGCTGAATTAATTGGAGGATAGTATGTTATGTCAGTGCTTTGTTATTTCCTTGGCTCAGGTGTTTTTATAAAACTTAACAAATGTCATCAAGCATCTTGTCTCTAGCCTTGGGTTCGATCTGCAGTGGGGAATCCAAGTAGCGTGAATTTAGGAAGTCCTGCAAAATTCTGGCAACGAGGACGGTGTGGGCAGGGAGAGGAGCACAGTTTGAGAGGCAAGGAGGAGTCACAGACAGCATGCTTCGCTGTTGCCGTTCAGTTACAGTTCCCAGATGATGTCAGGGCCAGTGCATCATGATGTACCTACCTGGGAAGAGGCAGGCGTAACCCTGGGTTAGCTCACAACCTGAAAAAGGAGCACAGAAAAAGATCTTGCAAACAGATACAGGAAACAGAGGCACAGGGCAACTTCAGCACCTTACCAGGCTTCACAAGAATTCAGTGGCAGAACAGGAAACTGAACTCAGTGCCTCCGAGTCTTGGTCTGGTGCTCTGGCCGCTGGACCGCAGTTCCCATCACTCAGACTTGCGCTGGTGCAATGCAAAACCCAACTCATACGTCCACTCTGCTTGTAAAACATGGAAGCTTTCAATGGGGACAGATGGACACACAGGGCCAAATGCTTTCATAAGCATAATCTGTTGTCGCGGTTCGGAAGTGATTATGCTCCAGTTTTCTTTTATCTTAGAATTGCCAATTCAATGCCTGATTGAAAGCTTTGCGACTTCTGAGGGCTGAGCTCCTACGTTACATTTATGAGAGATGCACGTGCAAACACCAGCAGATAATCGCATGTGCGAACGGATACTTTTTAGGCTGCTGTACATTTGTGTGTGCAAATAGCTGCTTACGCAAGCCCTTGGCCGTAGGCGGCCATCTGTGTCCCTCCCCATTGACAGTTGTTGCATTTTCTGAGCAGAGCAGGGGAGAGGACTGCCTCCCGCAATCACTGACACCTGACCTGCCCAGCCAGCGGTACACAGTGGGCACAGACCCTCCTGAGCCCCTGGCATGCCTTGAGGAGCTCCTGTCTCCGTGAAGGGCACATCCCCTCCCACCTGCACAGACATGGAGACTGCTTCACTGCAGCCCTGTTGTCCCTCAGGGTACTGACTTTTGGAGGAGCTCAGTGCACTTCACAGGATCTAATCCCCAGACACACCAGCAAATGTTGGCTGGTTTGAACCATGGACGGGTTGTCTCCAGCCCCCAGTGGGAGCCTCCCTGGCAAGAAGCATGAATCCCAGTCCCAGCAGTCAGAGCCCCCAAGGGATGTCCTGCAGGATGCTGCCAGAGCCGTCAGCTTTTGCAGGCTCATACCTGTGCAAAGTGTTCAGTGTTGGCCCCATGTTCAGCTCCTGGGATGATTTAAGGATAGTTTTCATTGCTTTGGTTTATTAGAGTCACTATGATTATTTTCTAAACTGAGCTTGCTTATAATTAATAGTGCAGCTGGAGGTGAGCAGAAGCTGAGGGTGCTCAGTGCTCGCACTTAGTATCTGAAATAATTGAGCATCCTCTTGCCTATTATTTGAGTGACTGTCTTAAGAGTTTCCTTGACTCTCTGGTTCATTTGTTCCCGGGTTCACTGTGAAGATGTCCTTAGGTCTGGCTGCTGGCACTGGCTGTGACCACGAGTGGCGGCTCCCACCACTGCCCTGTGCCCCCACCAATGTGCGGGTGTCCAGAGCTCCATCCGGATGGGTGAACCTAACACCTGGGACCCCTCAGGGGATCCATACCTCTAAAGACATTCAGACCTGTCAGTGTGGCAACTGTCTTCCAAGGCGAGCTAAGAGAAGAGTGAGCAAGAGAACCCATGGGCTTTCTATTATCAACACTTTTTCTACTATCAACATGTTTAGGAAAATATGCATATCCTAAAATATGTATATGTTTCTTATCTCTCTCACTGGGTTATTTTTTTCCCCACAGGATTAGCTTTTTTTAGGCTGAGGATTGGGTTTTGGGTTGTTTTGGCTTTCAGTTTTGTTTCCTTTTGCTGGGTTTTTTTTATTTGTATTCTAACAATCCAGCTTTCTTTCTTTATTATTCATAGGATTGTAAATGGAAAATGTACATGGAGATGGACGGGGATGAAATTGCAATAACCTACATAAAAGATGTGACATTCAACACTAACCTACCTGATGTAGAGATTTTAAAGATGACAAAGGTATTTACAGCCTTAAAGCTTTCACAAATTCACAGATCTCAAACAAAGACATTAAAATACCACAGCAGTCGACTTTTGTGCTTGCGGAAGCTCAGTCTCTTGACAGCTTTTAAATAAAATGCACATTTTAAACAGATTTGTATCATAATAGGAGTTAGGTATTTTGGTTCTCTTTTAAGCTGACAATAATGTTAACAATAGAAAAATAAGGGAAGGAACTAATTTATATTTTCTTCTTTTAATTCCATGTTATATCCTCTGAATTTATTATCCCTTTTAAAGAAAAGAATGTTCAAAAAATTACTTTCGTTTTCAAGAGAAGAAACTGATTTAAATGTTCTAGGTTGAAACTTCATGTGATTTGTCTGGGTTTGGGTGTCGTCCCCCCCTTTCTTTTTTCTTTTTTTTTGAATATGGGTTTAGAACTTTAACATCGTTCTAAAACTCCCTCTGTCACGCAACGATGGGCTGCAAAGACTGAAACCCCTCAGCAGACAGTGCAGCACTGAACATCTGCAATTCAGCGTCACTGGGCATTTTACCTTATTTCAGAACCTGCCTGCAAATAGTTACCAGCCAGCATTTGGACTGCTTTTACCGTAAGCAACAGAGGCTTTGTTAATGCAGAGGGCATTCTGTTTGCTGTTATTTTAATTGTCTGTTCTTATTAATATGCTCCACTTGATAATAGCTCACAAAATAAATTTCTAAATGGAAAAATATACAGCTTGATTGCCAATTAGAATGCTGCTCTAATGCGCACTGACAAAACCCCCCAAACTCCTGAATGCTTTTAACTCTGAATATTTTGGCTAAATTTGGGGGGAACCTTTGTTTATTTTTTCCTACAAGAAAATCTGAAAATCACATCATCTACAGTCAGAATTTTAAGGAAAATGTGATACGAGAGTATGAGAGGCAAAAAAAGGATTTTCGTATTTAATTCGTGCTAATACTGTTTTTATAGTTAGTGACTTTTGGAACAGCACTTGTGATATTATTATTACTACTATTATTACTATTACTACTATTACTACCATTATTATTATTTCCTGTTTAATTTTCATCTTGGACATTTTAAATTTTTCCTTTAAAAGAAAAAAAAAAAAAGGATTAAAGTTAAATAAACTAATAACCAGTTACAATAACATTAACTTTTCACATACTTTAACATTTTTATACCTGTGAGGAAATATCTCTAAGGATCTGTAGATATTTGTTCTTGCTGGCCTCTGTAAGTCTAGCAGAATAAAACCTGTACATGCACAAAAATGAAAAAGGTTCGTGCCCTCATGAAAACATTCCATGCTGTCTTACCTACTGTCTGTTATTTAGAGAATTCTCTTCTCAGTTTGCTTTTGGAAAAAAAGGAGGTAAATAATTCCAAAATATATTGCTTGTCTCGTAAGATTTTAAGAAAAGTATTGATGTTAACAGTATGGAAATGGATGAAAAACAGGCAAATGCTGAAAATATCTTTGGGATGTGTCAGAAACAAGTCAGGAGATGAAAAGCACCTTATAAAACTCCCACCATGTTTTTTTCAGCCACCGTTTGTAATGGAGAAATGGATTGTGGGGATAGAAGAGCACCAGTCTGTAGAATGTGTTGTTACATACGAGGTAAGCTCTAAGAAACAAACTGAAAAATTGTTTACCTAAGATAAAACCTACATGGGAGGTGTGGAAATAGCATCCTCTGGCTTTGTTATAGCCTATAATCATGTCTCAGCAGCCTGTAATTAATCGTAAAACTAAAGTTCAGAGCAAAAGATGAATGAAGTTTACAGAGACTGCTCTTCTTCTCAAGGACAAAAACCTCTTTTGCTCGAAGTGCAATGGTCAGTGTTGTTTGCATTACTGGAAAAGACTGGTTTTTACCTTTCCAATAAAGTGCTGATTGGGAGAGCAGAGAAACAACAGGAGAAGAAACAAAATAAGAACTTATGAGTAAAGTAAGATAAATAAAACCCAGAAGACCATTTTATGTGATAGAAATTAGCCTTTGTAAAAACAGTTTGCAGTTCCTTACAGAAGTGTTTATAAAGACCAATGCTGTGTGTCAAAAGAAGGCTAATAATTGAGATTCCAGCTCTGTCCTGAGCAAAGGTTCAAGCAGTGATGGAGAGACAGGACCTTGCTTGCCTCTCTCAGAAGTGAAGAACAGTAGTTTTCTTTCAGCCTGAAGTTTCTCACAGGATTCATAGGCCCTTAACAGCAAACTGAAGAGCTTGATACTCCACTAAGCTTTTGTGGAAGGTTCCCCTGCAAAAATACCTGCTTAGTCCCACCTCTTCCAGCAGAAAGCACTGCCCATATGACACTCACATTAATATAACCAGTAAAATATATTTTTGTGTTTGTAGAGGAAGGCCTTCAGATCTTTCCTCCACATGGTGCATGAATTGAAAGTTATTCACTACCACATTTTTAGCATAATCACAAAATACCAGCCAAAATTATCTAGAGTCTAAAAATACTTGAGAACTGGCTAAGTGGTTTTGCAAAATAGACTGTATATGGAAAATGCTGCTGCCGCCCAGGCACGAGTGGAAGTTCCCTTGTGGGATAGTTTAGTGAGTTCTGTCCTCATGTGCATTATGTCCTCATGCATGTTGTGTCCTTCCCGAGCAGAGTGACGTTAGAGCCCCCAAATCCACCAAGCACATCCAATCTATCTGCTGGAGCAAGGTGAAAGCACAGGACGAGGTCGAGACCGTACAGCTCATGATACACACCTCACTCCCGAACTCAGAGGGGAATTCACGGAGCCGATCTGACTCAAGTAAGTCAGTACACATGAAATTTATTGCTGACATGGGCAAGGTGTATATGGGGAGAACAACAAAAAGTCAAATCCATTGCTCTGTTCCAACAACAGTGCACATCTTGCAGCATCAGCTGGCATGGTGGTCGCTGTGATGTCATCGTAGATGTGTACAGGAGCACGGTGGCATGCCTGACTCAGCTTAAAAGCTAAACTTTGGATAGTAACATATTCTATATCACAGTGTGATTTAAGGGGGATGACATGTATGCTCCTATAGGAAGCATGCCAGAAGCAGTCCATGGTGATTAGCTACATATCTTTCACCTACTGTCATCACTTGCAGTTACACATCAACAGCAGACAGAGCTCAGATATTTTTGCTCCAAAACTCTGAATGCTTCACATCTTCCAACAGTAAGCAGCCTTAAATCCTGACACTTTTTCAGCCCCTTCCTTGGGTTGGCTTTGGGTCAACCTTTCAATCCCCTCCAGTAGCAGGTCACTGGGAGAGGCGTTTCTGCCTATGGTCCAGGCTTCTTCCCCACTCTGTTGGCGTATATGTACATGTCCATGGTAGCTTTTCCACAATGACAGGCCTGCTTTTCTCTAAAGTCTGCTTGGGGATGCTGCATCAGGGTATCAGCCAGCAAATTTTACATTCTCCTCCAAATTCACCCCTCTTCACCAAGACAAGAGCATGCTCAACTTTGTGGAGTCATAGCAAAAGGATTTATATGGAATTATAGCACCCACAGAAAGTATGCAAAGCCTGGGGCGAAGATGTGCTCCTCAGCCAGGATGTCAGGAAGGCATCTGCTGGAAAGGAAGATAATCTCACACATCTCTACTCTCTATCTGCTGGGAATAATGGAGTTTTCCACAGCTATTTTGACAATTTTGGGAGCCAGTGCTTTCAGCATATCTAAAATGGCTGCTCTTACTCCTAAGCAATTGGGATCCACTTGCAGCACAGCTGTGATTTGTCATGCAGGTGGGATCTACAGCATGTCCTGAAAGATACATCTTCTCTGCAGATTACCTCTGTTGATGGAGGTTATCCTAGTTTCGGGGTGATGAGCCATACAGCCATACCAAATTGTGGTCTTGTACCTCTATAGGTTGGCTCTGCCACAGTAAACTGAGCTGCTTTCATTCTTTTGTGGTGAGCAGTGGGAGAGCTTGAGCACAAGGAGCTGTTATACAAAGGCACTAATATATTGTCAGTACCCAGGTAAATAGGCACAGTTCAGAGGAGATGTGTTACTCAACAGTGTGAAAGTTATGCCTCAGCTCTAGCAAACCTCTTGTCCTGTCTTCTTTACCAGACCACCTTCCCCAGGTTTAAAACACTACCAAATCCAAGCACAAAGGTGCAGGTAATACCTTTCTAAGAGGCTAAAATAACCAGCAGAGAAGGTACTACCTCTGGGGACTGCCACATATAGCATTTTGTTCAGTGTAGACAGCTGGTAACTCAGAATTCATGTAAGGAAGATGCCCCCCAGGCCAAGAAAGGTGAGAGGCAGCACCATAGGACACACTGCGAGGTCCCTGGACTAGAGACCATGGCTGGCCATAAGGAGCAGGGAATTAACAGCTTGAAGGCACTGAAGGGAGCCCTTCCTTCAGGACAGCATCAGCCCTGGTGGCCACCTGAGAGCTGATAATAAACAAAGACCCAAACTCAAGTCATGAGCCTGTTGCTTCTAGGTTTATAAGGTCTGTGTTTTATATCCATGGCCTTCGTAGGAGGGCACAGAGGAACGGCAGAGGAGGTGGTGTCTTGCAAGTATATTTCAGCATGCATGTTTCTTTGGAAACCTTGACTTTCAAGGAGGTTAAGAAGCAGAGAAGGCAATTCCCATCTGTCTTTCCATGAAAGGAGGTTAATCTGTCAGTGCAGCTGGAGGTACCTGTGTGGCAGTGTCACAGGAAAGACAGTTTCCTTTTGACGTATTTGATATTAAGTTGAAGTGATTTAAATCTCTTGGGATTGAAGCAAAGTCTGGAGAAAGGAGGAATGGAGGAGACCATCCCTTACATCTGAACAGGAGCAATCTCCAGAGCAAGATCTTCAAAGCAGCACCCCATGTTTTTTGGCCAGAGCTGTGACCTCAGATAAGAGGAATTCCTGGGCTCTGCTCTGCCCATAAAGCAGCAAACCAGGCAGTCTCCAAAGTTCAAATGGAAAATTACAACTACTGAATTTGCTGTAGGCTTTCATGCAAACCACAGGACTAACTTTCAAAAGCACTTCAGTGATCTCTGAGAGCTACAACTTTTGTTATGACCCCAAGGCTGTGACAGTAGGTGTGAGGAAACTGTAATGCCCTGAGTTGCTCACAGTTAAGCACTGTCTAAGCTATCCTGGCTGAAGCCAGCTGATTTTCTGTGTGAAGCCACTGTGACATAGCTGCGGCTCAGACTCAGTATCTGGAGCATGCAAAGTAGATTGAATTCTGAGTTTATAGTAATAATAACAACTGAAGTGGCTCTGGTTGTTGTGGTGTGTAGCAGTTTGAAGAGAAAGTAGTGTGAGGAGGTCAGTGTGGCTGCTGCATGAGGGATTTGCACTGAGGGTCTTCACTGCCTCTATCTGTCCTCAGTTAACAAATGGCTTGACAGTGACTGCTGCAAGAGACGCAGGTAGAGGGTGATACTGCAACAGTGCTGGCACCTTGTAGTACCCACTCCATGGTGTACTCTCCACTCTGCGGTGATCTCCAGGCTCCTTTGCAATGAAAGCTGCAGAGAAATCTGCCGAGGCTGCCAGGAGCATCACAGTAAATGTATAAAACCAGCTTGCGTTAAAAACACGGAGGCACCTGAGTGTGGAAACCTACCTGAACAGCCAAATAGATGGTTCAGTGTCTTCTAGTTTAAGCTTTGTAATCTACACTGGCATCAGAAATATTTGTATCACTTGCTACACTTATTATTTTAAACCGTAGAATCATTGAATGGTTTGTGTTGCAAGGGACGTTAAAGATCATCTAGTTCCAACTCCCTGCCATGGACAGGAACACCTTCCATGAGACCAGATTGCTCAAATCCCCATCCAATCTGGCCTTGAACATTTCCAGGGATGGGGCATCCACAACTTCCCTAGACAACATATTCCAGTGTCTAGCAACCCCCACAGTGGTTCTTCCTAACGTTTAATCTAAATCTACCCTCTTTCAGTTTAAAAGCATTACCCTTTGTCCTCCTTTTACTACATTAAAAGTCTAACATTATGTTCAACCATAACATTGAATGTACTGAAAACTAGGACTATTTGCTGCATGGCTGGGAGGGTAAGGGTGGTTTGAGGTATGTTGAGGTTCTTCTGAAAGAAACCCTGGTACCTAACCTCACACCTTGGGTAAACCAGAGAGCAGTTCACTGACGTTCACAGAAAGCTGACTGTTTCCTTTTCCCCGCCAGGCATCGACAGCCAGTGGATGCAGACGCTGCGGATGCACCAAATAGCGAAAGCCATTTCTCATCAGCATGGCCACCCCCACAGCCCAACCACTGTCACCCACTACCTGCCCTACCTTCGCAGCCAGGACTCCTACGCTGCTGCCGTAAGGAGGACGCGCGGTCCTGTCTGTTACCAGTTCACGTCCATCAGCCACTCTAGAAACTCCTCTCCCCTTTCGAACAGTCTGATGAGAAACCTCTCGAATCTGCACCTGAACTCGAAAGGCAGCAGCACCTCCAGCACAGCCTCCGACACCCCTTCGGAGAGGGACAGGTCTGTCAGCAAAGGCAGAAACACCTCACACGGTGCTAACTCCCGCAGCTCCTCGGACGGGCGGCGCAGTGGGACCAGCTCCCCGGTGCCCCCACAGCTCCCAGGAAGAGCCTGCCGGACTTCCTCACCAGCAACCCCCCAGTCCTCCCAACAGCGGAGGTACTCCCGCAGCTCTCCCCAGCCCAAGGCCATCCCAGGCATGCCCCCACAGGATGAAAGCGAGCCCAGGAGGGGCGAAGGGGAGAGCAGAGTCAGTGAGGGAGGGTGGATAAAGGTGCAGCATGCAAAGAAGTCCAACAAGCAGACTGCCAGCAAGCCAGGGAAGGAGAGGCCCCGGGGGGGCTGGCGGGGCAGGAGGACGTTCTAAGGAAGGAATTTGCCCCTTTATTTAACTGAATGTTCAACCTAGAGAAGATACACGCTATTTAATTTGTCGCATCGAAGCCAGGACACCACCTTCCTTGCTGGCCAGTGTGGCCCAGTGCGGCCCAGTGCCTGCCAGCAGAAGGGGAGAGATGCCTGCCTCTCCTCCTGTCACGGTCAGCGACAAGGGATTTCACTTGATTTTCTCCCCTGCATTTGGCTGCTCATTCTCAGGTGACTGGATATCCACTGTTTTGCTTAACATGTCAATAATAAAAATCAGTAAGGCACAGCTGGGTGCCATAATGAAAGGCTCTCCATTTCATCCTTAGGGAAGGAGTTGTGCTGCTACCTCTCCCCTCACCTCGCTTATGTCTCCAGAAGGTGAGTCAGGCTCCAAGTGGGGTCTCCTCACCCTTGTTCAGTCTGCTTCTATCAGGGCTATAAGAAGAGGTGGTAAGTTATCAGATCAGTGTAGTCTGAAAATACAGTAACAAAGGGTTATTTCTATTCAGGTCCACTCCAATAGCTTCTCTTCTGGACTTCCAGCTTGCCATCCCCTCTCAGGAATTTGTCACCTTGCTCTTTACTAAAAGCCCCAACACCAGCTACACGACACCACTGAGCACACTTTGTCATATACACAGTTGTCATAACCAGAAGGAGAAACAGAAGTGAGGTTTTATTCTCTCTGGGGGGAAAAGTAAAAACAGAGGGAGAAAAAGGCATTGCCTTTATCACAGTTACACTGAACCTGACTAAGGCCCACCATAATGTTTATCCCTCGGCAGCAGGCATTTTTTAATTGAATTTTTTAATACGGCCAGACTGTGTCGCTTTTGTCTTTCAGTCTTCAGGTAGTAAAGACAAGGTCAGCAAAGTTTCTGATTAATGTGGTCTTTAGCTCCACCGAGAACAAAGACACAGCTGTAGACTCACTTGGCATCAAGAAGTTTCTTTGTGGCCTTTTCACTCCAAGTTGATTTCACACAATTAAAAAGGGAAAAATAAAAAGTGTAGAAAAAAAAAAAAAAAGTTAGGGTTTCCCAAGATAGAAGTAGCAGAAAAAAAAAAAAAAAAAGAAGAAACAGATAAAGGAAGCTGAACCCAAAGCAACACATGGTACCCACTGAAAGCCAAGAAACTGTAAATTAGAGATGCCTTTGAACAAGGTGCTACATACCATCCACACCAAGCAGTGCTTGCTGGCACACAGTGGTGAGCGATGCTGGTGCGTCCACCCCTCAGTTACGCCCATCACCGCAGCCCCGGCACTGGATGTTCTAAGGGACACAAATTCCCTGCTCCACACAAAGGCTGCTCCTGGGTGCACATGCAGCTCTGCTCCCTCTGACTCCCACCAGCCCCAGTGGGGGCTGAGCCCCATGGTGAGTTTCCCAGTACCTACCAGAGTGAACTGGGATTCCCATTTCATTAATTCAGGACGAGGTCCACAAAAACCAGGGGAACAAGACACAGTGGGTACCAGGTATCAGGAACTGTGTCTCTGTCATTTAAGTACCTTTTCCTCTGACAACAGGTAAGAGCAAAAACAATAGCAAGACACTTTACCTGGAAGTGAATGGGGCGGAGACAAGCAACTACTGGATGTTTCTCTGTCACAACTTCACGGGAGACTGATATTTTGCCTAGGTTGGGAATCCTTCCCTACCGTTTCTCGCCGTGACCAAAACGGGCTGGAGGGTACCAGCTGACAGGCACTTGCTAGAGACGAGCCTGTGTTACTGAGGTGTGGGTACGCACCTCGGAAGTGAAATCCTTCTTTCGCCGTTGGGTCTGTGCAGATCCCAGACCGAAGCTGCAAGTTTTGAAGGGCTTTTGAAGGGCTCTGCTGACACCGGGGCGGCGCCGGGAGGGACGGCACCGCCGTGAGCGGGGGTAACCCGCCCCAGGCAGCCAGGGCACGGTCTGGGAGCTCGGCTCTGGCCGTCCCGGCGGTGGCAGCGCCGGCAGACGATAGAGGCGATGAGAGGGGAGGCTGCAGCGCAGAGCTGGGGATGCAGAACGTGCCTGCACCGGTCTCTTGAGGCGAAGGTGCACAATGGGCAGGGCTGCACTCGGTGGAGGTACTCCTGCAGCAGGGGCTGAGCTGCGGGGTGCTGTCAATAGGCTGCAAGATGTCAGGGAAGCTGAGAGCAAGCAGGACTGCTTGCTCCAGGCCCAAACTGTGCAGGGGCCTCAAGTGTCCACCACAGAAGGTACAGGAAAGGAGGAGGGTGTTAATGCAGGAAGCTGGGAACTAGTAACAAAAAAAGGAGGAAGAAGACAGTTAAAAGCAAGGGGTTTCCTCCTAAATCTGTTGTCCCCACCCAGAACCACTTTGCAGTTCTGCAGGGGGCTAACGAGGACCCACAGGCTGCACCATGCGAACAACGGGCTGATGCACCAGTAATAAGGATCACTGCTGGTGCTGCCAGGAGAAAGTGGTGGGTCACGGTAGTAGGGGACTCTATTCTGAAGGGCACAGAGGCACCCATCTGGCAGCCTGACCCACTCTCAAGGGAGGAGTGTTGCCTACCAGGGGCTCAGATCAGGGATGCTGCAGAGGGGCTGCCTGCTCTAGTAAGTCCCACGGACTATTACCCACTTCTAGTGATCCACATGGGTGCTAGTGATATTGACAGCAGTAGCCTGGGAATCATTAAGAAGACTACAGAGCCCTGGGAGTGGTGGTTAGGGGCTCTGGAGCTCAGTTTTTTCATTGATCCCCTGGGTCAAAGGGGAGGACCTTAAAAAGGCTAGGCGGATTTGCCAGGTTAATAAATGGTTAGAACGGTAGTGCCATAGTCAGGGGGTTGGGTATTTAGAACATGGGACTCAGTTTGGGAGGCCAGGTCTACTGGAGGTTGGTGGAGCTGGTCTGACAAGGGCAAGAGCTGCTTTATTAGGAGATTTGTCAGGCTGGTCAAGGCAGCTTCAAACTAGATGCACTGGGGGAGAGGGGCATTGATCCAGTCAGTTGCCAACACCTATAATAAATGCTTGGAGTGATGCAGAGCTATTTCAGCCACTCCAGCTAATGAGTCGGCTTTATTTGGAGCTCAGCTCATACGGCTCTATACAAATGCCTGTCGTATGGGGAATAAACAAGAGGAATTAGAGATGCATGAATAATCCATCTCCCAGCTCAACCCCTCACACAAGCCTTTCCTTTTCCCATGCAGCCTTTGCACAGAAGGATGACTGTTGCAGAGGTGACAGCCCAGTGGAGAATCCAAGGGGCCACAAAATCATAAACAACCCCAGGCTGTTCCTCACCCTAACCCTGTGGGACATGAGCAGATTCCCAATCCATCCCAGGGCAGCAGAGCTGAAGAGGCTGCTTTTTATGGCCTGGCCAGGAATTTCATCCAGCTCAGTGTCTGATTTGGACAGGACTGTAATCTCTCGCAACATTTCTGGTTGTTGCTTTGGCTCATATTGATTTCAAAGGACATGCTGAAATGTTATGCCTGTACTGTGTTGCACTTCCCAGGGAGATAAACAGAAGCAATGGTCAGAGATGGGAGATGGGATGGCTGGCTGACCCCTTTTCACTGAGGAATGTCTGCCAGGTTCCAGCCTGTCGCTGCTGCCTCAGTGTGCTGGGGGGGATATGGTCATACTGACTGGGTGGGATGGAATGACTGTGGAACCTGGCCAGCCAGTGCTGCAGACCTGCCTGCAATGAGGTAGATGCCAGTGGCCACTGCCTCCTCATCTACACCCGATCTCAGTGATGCCATGCCAGCAGATGAAACACTGCCATGCTCTCAGGAATGACAGTTTTCAAGGCTGAGGTTCACAGGGGTCGTTGCTGGGTTGATTATTTCTATGAAATGCTGGAGAAAGCAAACCCAGTTCCTGTTCAGCTGGGAGGGGACAGTACCAATTCATGTCTGCCCCCAGCACTGCCATGAATGAGCTAAAACACCATAAGAACCTCCTTTCTCACTGGCATCACTGTGAAACAGGAATGGTGTTTTGGGGCACTGTTTACTTTTTAAAGAAAGTATTTGCTGCTGCAGCAGCTTTGCTTTTTCTAACCTGTTCCCACTGATGATTTTCTAGCAGTTGGCCATGTCTGACAGTAATGCCACCATCCCTGGACACAAAACCGCATATGCTGACCATGATCTGGCAACTTGCTGAGATGATTCAGAGGAGCAGAAGTTGCTCAAACCCTCGGTTCTCCCCTCCCTCCTCACTCACAGCAACAACCCCTACCCTGGGCATCCCTTACTACTGTCCTCTCCAGCTGAGATCAAACCCCAAGTGTTTGAAGACTTTTCTATGAACTTGCTGCCAAGAATACTGGACGAAGATATTCTTATCAAAGATAAGAACTTGCTTTTCTTATTTTTTTATATTGTGCTAGAGAATGCACTTTGACCTAATTATTATTATTATTACTTTAGGCTGGGAAAGACAGGCAGTTATTTTCGTGGAAAAACCCCAAACCAAGAGACCTCCTGACATCTCGTGTCACTAAAATGGACTAAAATAGCTGTGCTACCTCTGAAAATTACATGACACAATTATTTTCTATATATGTGTCTACCATAGAAGGGGTTTTACATAATATTCTTATCTAATGAAGTGTCAAAGCTTAGCAGTTCAAGCCAGTTTGCTGCAAAAAGTTAGAGGTTGTGGAGGAGAAGTCTGTTATGGCACTAACACTAATTAGCATCTGCCAAGATCATGTTTGAGTACATATAAATACAGGGCATTTGAGATGACCATCTCAGAGGACAGAGGAACAGCGCTGGGAGGTGGCAGCAGCCCAGGGTGGCTGAAAGCATGCAGCTGCCCTCTGCAGGTCCTACCCCAGCACCATTTCCATTTCCCACCACTTCTGCCTCAGCCTCCTGCCTGCCCCGAGGGTTGGTACCTCTCCACTTCAGGAGGTGGTTTTGCAGCTGCCGACAGACTACAAACACTGTGCAATGTAGGATGAAGTGGCTTAATATACTTTATTTGCCTGCCTTTTAGCAAGAAAGGTGAGGGCTCCCTGCAGCAGAGAAAGGGCGTTTCTCTCATGCTGTGAAAAACACAGGAAGGGCCTGAAACCTTAAGGTGTGCTGTAACCCCCACAGCAGGCAGTAGTGAGCCCTTAGAGAGGCTTTCTACCGGTCACGCTGCTTCCTCCCTCGTGCTGATAGAGAGAGGTCGCTACAGAGAAGGTCAAGCCTTTCCTCTTGCTCCTGTCCTCACCCAGCAACCGCAGCTAGCTGAAGGCTGGTGGCGACAATGCAAATAACATTCACAAACTGGCAGTGGCAAAGCTTATATAAAAGGGCAAAAAACCAGACTGCAGTAAGCATTTTTGATTATTTTCTGATAGCCTCCTGTTTCCTACAGCTATGCATTTGCAGAACATTTTCAAAGCAATTTCTTTATGATGTGACTTAATCTATTTTGTGTTTTCAAAAGGAAATATAAATCAAAGCCCAAGAGTGAAAGGGCCGGGATCTCAAGCTTTTAAAAGCGGCTATTGCATATCAACAAGAGCTACTTTTGATCAACAGTTTTTGCTATGTATTTTGTGAAATGGCCATAGAATACTCAAATGAGCGTTAAAATTACACTTCCATAACATGCATCACAATGCTCTGGGCTCTGAATGATCTGCTATGGTGTCTACTTGGAATAATCATTAAGCTTTCTACAAAAACTGACCACATTTCAGTCATTCTCTTAGTGCACTGATGAATATAGTTTTCTACAGGCATTTGTCAACTGCACTTTTTTTCTCCCTGGACTGTATTTATCCCTTTGGTTTTCCTTCTCTTAATTCTTTTCATTTTTAATGTCCCACCAGTTTGTGTCAAAGAAACACAGTATCAAATAGGATCGGACATGACCACCTTTGATTCAACATTCAGGATGCATTTGCACCAGCCTTTACTGGTAAGGAATGTACAGCAAAGCACAAGGAGATACAAACCTGTTAAATTAGAAAGGGAGAATCTATTTTTCCATGGAGAGAGAAAAAAAAACATACTAATTGCATTGTGGAGGTATTTTGTGGTTATAAATGATTATAAATGCTGAATGCTATAAATGCTGATTATAAATGCTAAAAACTTAAAACACATTTATTTTACAAATTCTGGTTCAACCTATCAGAGCACTATGTCGAAGTATTAACAGTAAAATAGTACTTCATAAAAATTCCTGTCTAGCAAATGTATAGAGGTCTGACTATAATGAAATCTCAAAAAGTGGCCATCCTCATGCTTCTGTACAAGGTAAGTGTCCTTTCTGGGTTGCAATCACTAATAGGTTACTTGATTATACACTTTATTATGCCTCATACTGTTAAGGTTAGCCACTGGAGGCTGACATATGAACAAATACACGTGCTTGATCAGATCTTTTACAGCAACACACCTTTCAAGAGAGAAAAACAATTAGTGTGTGTTATAGGCTACCGATTTACAATTTACATCATAAATCAATGTCTGATTATTTTAATGTAAAATGTTTTTAGCTTCATTTTATTGCACTGACGGTTTCAATAACACTATAATTTGCTCAGATGAAGAGGTGATTGGACAGCTCTTACAGAAATTTTTAATTACTGTCATTAGTGGCTGCAATCTTACTCTTTTCTATGGAGCTTAGATACATGTTATTGCATTGTGCTACAGGTACTCTGGGGTCATGAGAATCCAAACTCTCCCTTTCCTCTGAAATACTTGCATCTATAAATCTGTGTCACTGTGCAAGTCCCATCACAATAATTATGAGCATCACACAAACATTAATTAATGTATCCACATGCTATTTTAGGTAGGTAGAAATGTACTGCCCCAGTTGGCTGGGGGGGGGATGGGGAAACTAGAGCATAAAATGTGTTGTCCATAGTTAAGCCAGGAAGCGTGTAGGAGAGCCAGCAGGAGTCCTGTCTCCAGAGAGAAAAGCTGTGTTGCAATGCGCCAACAGCTGAAATCTACAGGGTGACATGGAAAATAGCGCTTGTCTTTCATCCCAGCAGACTAAAGGTCGCATTTACTGTTTGTGACAATGGAGCTATTGTTGTTAGAGGTCCATGTTCTTGCTACTGCTTGAAGCTCCCAATATGTAAACAAGTTTGATTACCCCAGATGGATGCAGAAAGCATTGCACGCTCAGTCTACTACAGGGCCCTCTTTAATTTCAGCAGATTCCCTCAGCAGGTCTTCAAAGGGCCACTACCATGTACTGGCAACTCATTTCAAGGACAGAAGAGAATTTAAGAGACTGTTCTTTTGGAAACTTCTGATTCCTATATACTCCAGATAATCTTTGCTGACATACGCGGGTTGAGCTCGCCCCGCAGCTGGGCAGCAGGGAAACGGACAGACTGGTAACACTGGACAGGCAGTGCAGGACCCGGACCAGGAGACCAAATGGGCGGAAATATTTTCTTCCACTCATATTAGCTTGAGATAAATGTATGTGAAAATGCAGTGCTCACCTGGATTCAGCTCTGCATGTCCTCAGCTAAAAATAAATAAATAAATAGCTGGATGTAGGACAGTGGTGCTGGCTATGTCTCAACAAACATTAAGAAACTTTTTCTATCATGGTGCAGCCAGTTGATAAATTTGTTCTGCCCATCCGAGGGCATCTGGGCCCTGCATAGTAGAACAGGGGTGTGAAGAGCATGGAGGAAACATGGGAAATTAAAACAATGGAAATGATTGGGGTGCAGTTCACAACACCCATCTCCTGAGTTACACACCTCTGTTTTCTAGTACCCTGCACTGCACCACGGGAAGGTAAGCCCCTGCCCTTCACATACTTCCCATTTCTTTTCTCCCTTTCCTGCCCCCTTCTCCCCAGTCCTCTGTAAAATATGAGCTGACATACACAATTTTCAATAAATTAATCCTTTTTCACAATTTAATTTTTTTCAAAAAAGCTGAAAATACGGTTCACAAAATGGCCTGTCTGGCGTCCACACAAAGTCCCTGCTCTGGCGTATTAATTTTAAAGCCATTTGACTACATATGTTGTTTGAAGAATGCTGTTTCCATTAAGCATTAAATGGCAAGTTAACTGCAGTCTGAAGTATGGAGTCAGCTGGCCCCATCAGTATTACATAACATTTCATATGATGCTCTTTAAAAGCTGTGAAGGTCTGCCTCTTTTCTTGTAAAATCCTGATAATCGTGATTTAAGATGTTAAGGGCTGTTACTGTTGAAAAACTGGATCCTTTCTTCCATGTAAGTAAAATGTATTTGTAGATTTATTATTTTTTTTTCCTAAAAGAAGTAAAACTACATCAAAGTTCAAGAAACACCTCTCCTTCCATTCTGAGCTGTCTTGTTTGGAAACCATCTGGGTGGCAATCCTCCACTAATGTGGATTTAGAGGAATTGAGTGTGGTCTGGTCTCCGGAGAACTGGGTTTAGTTCATCTGCTTTTGTGTGTGTGCTGAGAAGCCAGCAGTGCAGGTAAGTATGTAATTACAGGCTTATTTAAAATGGAGATTTTTTTACACGACAGATTGCAGCATGCGCAGGAAGAATAATGCCCACAGAAAACAGGAAACCTCCATGAGTGCTCTTGTACTCTATTGTGCTGTAGCCGATTTGCAGGCTTTGGCTTAGAGACAATTCGTGGTTTGCTTTACAGCGGCGCAGGTTTGCTTGCGGGCTGCACGTGCATGGGGCCTCCTTTCCTCCTGCCATCAGTAGGCACCTGGAAATGCTGAGCAGCTACAGTTGCACTGGTATTGAGCCCTGCTGAAACCACAGGATAAGCAGGGGATTATAGCAAACACCAGGGCCGCAAATCTTGTATAGTTTCCTCAAGGCTTCTCCTGTTACTATTGCTGCCAAATACTGGTGGTGCAGCAGTTACTTTGCTGTGTTTAACAGCCGTATCTGATTTAGTGCTATATTACAAACACTACATAAAATAGTTTACAATGACTGACGATCTATTTTCTTCTGGCCTGTCTTCAAGTACTATTTTGCTTGCAGAGCCAACGTCTTTGTAACCCCCTGTTGTACTGCTGTACTCCCATGGGAGCAGAGGTAACAGGCATCACCCAAGGTCCCACTCACAACGCTAAGCCGTGCTCCTGCTGCACTGGCGACTAACACTGCCTTTACTGCGGGAGCACAGCGAAGCGAGTGCGTGGCTGGGTGTCTTTTTCTTAACCCACTGCAGCCCCGCTTCGCAGGGCCTCACTCCACAGGCGAAGGGTGTCCAGGGGGTGGGGGGGGGGGGCTGCCCAGGACACAGGCCTTTCCTGCGTGGAGATCCCCACTCTGCCCCTGAAAACTGGCGGGTTTGGGGGTTCATTTCAGAGTGGTGTAAGCAAACCCAGGTTTGCCGTATAAAACTGAATTGTTTTTAAAGGCGGGGCTGCTCCAAACAACCTGGTCACCCCGACCCCTCATCCCCCCACACCCCGGCACGGGGCGGTCCTTCCCCCCGCGCCCCGCCCCTCTGGCTCCCGCGGCGTTCCGACCGGGAGCTTTTCGCGCCACAGGCCAGGCCCTTGCAGCTCTACAAACCCCTCACCGCGAGTAAAAGAAAAAAACCCGTGCCCCCCCCCCAGCTCCTCGGGGGTGCCCCGGGCAGAGCTGATGGACTTCTCAACAGGGGCTGGCGCCGGGCGCGGGGTGAGCATGCGGGGAGCCAGAACGCAAGGGGGGTGTCGGCTGCATCTGCCAGGACGCGGGCGCCAACGCGGGAAAAGCGCCGCCGAGCCCCGCCTCCCGCAGTCCCAGTCGCTTTGGCGCGAACCTTCAGTTCGCGGTGGTCGCCCAGCAGCCGCCAGCATGGGTCCGCCACGCACGCAGGTGAGCGTTGCCCTGCGGCCGGTGGCTGCCCCGCGGGCTCGCGGTACGGCTGCGGACCGCTGCTGCTGGCAGGGCGGCCGCGCTCTGCCGGCTTGGGGTGTGTGGGGGGGTGTCTCATGGCCGGGGCAAGCCGGGCTGTGGGGAAGCCGTAGGGATGGGGTGAGGCGAATCTTTGGGCTGGTCCTCGCCGGGCACTCCAGGGTGGGGCATGAGGTGGGAGCAGCCCGGCCATGCAGACGGCAGCCTGCTGCCCCGGGTCCGTGTGCATGGGTGGGACTTGGGGCACTGGTGCGCTGGGTCGGGGCGGGGGCGCTACGCGCGGCCCGGCAGCAGCCTCGCCGGGGCTCACCGCTACGGCTGGGGAGCGAGGGCGGCCGTTGGGCGGCAGCGCGCGGGGCCCGCTGCGGGTGGGAAGGAGAAAGGTGCTTCAGGGCTTGGGGGGGAGCCCCGGGTGTGCGGGTGTGTGAGGGGAGGGGACGGCACCATCTTAGCAGGGGAGGGAGGCGGGGAGAGCCGCCCGCGCCCCGGCCAGGGGAAAGGCGTGTTTGCGTGCGGGGGCCATACCGGGTCTCCTGGGCTGGGCCTCACAGTGCTGGGCGGCCCTGTGGTGGTGAGGGGCCGCCGCGGCGGGGTTCCTCCGGCTGGGCGCTCCCTCAGGCGGCGTCAGAAGCGGCCCTTTTGTGCCTGGGCCGCATCCGGGCCGTGCCGAGGAGTTTCTCATTTCCCGTCAGCAGCAGTAAACCTGAAGTGTGGGCAAGGCCCAGGGGTGCTGCGGTGCTGCTCCAGCGACAAGCAGTGAGCTGAATGGTGCTGGGGAGAGGGCGGAGGGCTTCAAATGGTCGTGGCTAGTTGCTGCTTAAACCCTGCTTATAAAGTGCTTGGCACAGTAGGCAGAGCCCATGATCTGGTACTGGTGAGAGCGCTCGCCTTGGTCAGCCTCTAAGTGTGTGTGCAGCAGGCTTCCTTTGCGTCCCTGTGAAATGAAAACCTGAAGACCATCAAAACTGTATTTCAAAGTGGTAATAAAATTAACAAAACAGCAAGCTGTCATGTCTAGAGCAGTTGTTTCAAAGTTCCTCTTTCCTGTGGATAGGATCCTCAACAGCTGCAGTGCATTTAGTGTTTGCTTCAAACTAAAAGTAGAAGTCAAAGCAGATTGCTAGGTACTGCTTGTGTACTTGTATTTTTTTCCCAGCATTGTCTATAGTGAGTGGGGAAGGGTATGATTTTTGTGTATATGGTTTAAAAAAAGGTATTTCTAAACACTGAACGGAACTCATCTGTAGCAATGAGCAGAAGCATATCGGAGTAGAAACTATTCCCATTTCTAATTCTGGGAATTGTTTTAGAGCTGATGATAATACTGTTGACTTGTATTCAAGACTGTTAAACATCCTAAAATGTCCAAACCTCCTAAACTTCAATTTAAGGATCTACTGTGCTGAAGTAGGTTTCTTATAATTATGATGTTGCCATTGTCCTTTTGCAGCGTCGACGTTGTTCAGGAAGAAAAAACTACACAGCATTCCGAAATACAAAACTGATCCCCATGGAAACATCTTCATCCTCCGATGACAGTTGTGACAGTTTTGGTTCTGATAATTTTGCAAACACAGTAAGTACAGTACCAGAACAAATAGAACTGAATGTACAGTGCTAGTAAAGCTTGCAAACATGTAAAGCTAGTAAATGTTTTTTGTTCATGATTAGAACAGTTTGCATATGTTTTTGTAAAGTAGTTATCAATTTATGCTATATGCTGTAATTTCATTTCACTTTTAATTTGTGCTTCTATATGGTAAGTGTTGGAAACATTAGCTATTTATTCTAGCCTTTGGAATGTCACCTAACCTGACATGTCTGAGGGTGGTTAGGCAGTGGAATGGGTTGCCCAAGGAAGTTGTGGATGCTCCGTCCCTGCTGGTGTTCAAGGCCAGGTTGGATGGAGTCTGGGTTTGACATGGTTGTTCCTGGTGTTCCTGTCCATGGCAGGGGGGTTGGAACTAGATGATCTCAATGTCCTTTCCGACCCAAACCGTTCTGTAATTTGCAGCTGTGGTTCTGAAACCCCTTTATTTAAAAGAAGTTGTTTGCTTATACTGCACTTGTAAATGTGAATAACTTCCTGTACAGTTTAAATTAAAGGATGTTTTATTCTTCATAGAAATGCAAGTTTAGGTCAGATATTGGAAAAGAACTGGCCAAGATTTTTCATGAAGCATCTGATGATGAATCGTTCTGTGGCTTTTCAGAAAACGAGATTCAAGATGCATTGGTAAGACAGTTGATTTTAGTTTGCAATTTTAAATTTAAATTATTAATAATTGAGAAATAATGGCAGCTTCAGCTTGGAAGTCAAATGTTGTGATAGAGCAGTATTGTCTTATTTAATTACACTCATTTAATGTACAGTCTAGGTAGCCATAGCTTCATTTTCTTTTTGTCTCCATAAAAAGCCCTCAAGCTCCTGAGCTTTGCAAATTCAGAATAAAATCTGCCATATGGATTTTGAATTATAATAACTCTTACAACTCTCCTTGCTGGATGTTACTCTGTTAAACTCAACATTTCCGGTTTCCTCAATATGAAACGTTATGCTAGCCCACAGACTCCAGCAAACCTGAGAAAAATTTCTGTGTCTGTTGACATGCAGTCAGACCTGCACTCTGACAGTGTAACAGGAAATGCTGCTCTACTTTAGCAGCAGAGAAATAGTGATAGGTGGTGAAACTGCCTTCCTACTTTTCCTTGACATCAGTGCAAGAGCAGTTTTATTGCTTAGAAAGACCAACAGTTGGTGTTTAGTAGAGAAAACAGAAGTAGTAGCATGTTTGGTGTAAAATAGTCACTTCGTAATAACTTCAGAGCTTGCTGAGAAATGGCTAGAAAAGAGTAAGGTTTGGCTGGAAGAGCAGAGTTCAGTAAGGCACAACTGTAGAGAGGGTAAGTGGGAGACAAAGCTGGAATAGATGTGTAAGAAAAAGGAATCAATAACTACACATAATGGGCGACCAGAACCGCATAGCTGGTTTAATAAAAACTCTGTGTAAATAAGGATTGCCATTTGAGACTGATGGTCTATGCATATGAAGCAAGAAGCCTATTTTTACCTATGACCAAAACAAGGCTTTCTTATTGAGTGGAAGCCTGAAAGTTAAACGCTGTTGCAAAATGGGCTTTTACTAAAGAAATTAATTTGTCTTCCTGAACCCTTGGTTCTTTCCAAAGCTATAAAGCAAAGTATCAGAATTCAAAGATAAGAAAATGCTAGAATTTTATTCATAATTATTTCACTGACTGGCTCTAGAAGGAAGCTTTCTCTTAGTAACTATCACTGATACTGTAAGATGACTGTTCTTGATAGTTTACGAACTTGAGTTTGACCCTTTGCTGGGAACTGCATAGTTGCCTTTTCTACAGCCAAATACGTTACAAAATCAAACCTTTTAAATGCAGTTCTCTTTCTCACACTGACACACAAACTGTCTTTGCTATTAGACCTGCAAGTGACAGCTAAGACTGCTGCAGCTGAAGCCAGGCTCCCTTTTTCTGATGTGCCACTGCAGTAGTGTGGCTCTCCGTGAGAGTTTTTTATCTCCGTGGTACCATCTCCTCCTGACCTCTGCTAAGACTGGCGATTCAAACATCTAGGCTTTGGCCAGATAGCCTTTTAACTACCCCCAAACAAAAGATTGCTAGACTGTATTTAATTGCAGAGCAATTCACTTGGATTTATATGCTGCTTTTCTGTTTGTTAACAGAAACTGGAATCGGATTCAGAGGAGAATGATTTAAATGCTGAAAGTGAGATAGCTCAGAGAAGGCAGAAATGCCCAATTCCTTTAAAAGTAGCCATGAAATTTCCACCTCGAAGGTCAGAAAGAAAGAAGGGTGAGATGGAACCTCTTGCTGAAAAGCTGATGCCTGCTCCAGATTCAGACTCTGATTCTGAAGAAAACGGTGCCATGTTTTTGGAAAAAAGAGCTTTAAACATAAAGGAAAACAAAGCAATGGCAAGTACTCACTGTCTACCTCGGGTTCTCCGCTTTTCTCCCCTTTCCCCTTGACTTAACACAACTCTTTGGTGGTTCAGATTAATTCTAATGAGAATTTAGTTACTAGAACATAAATAAGACATGAAAATAAAATTAAGAGTGATTGCCTTTCCTATAAGTAACTGTATTTCTAGCAAGTTGGCCTATTCTAATAGTCTGTAATAGCACATAAACACTGTTTTAAGGCTCTGCTTTTTTTCCTTTTTCTCTTGTTAGCTTGCAAAACTAATGGCTGAGTTGCAAAATGTTTCTGGTATCTTTGGTGGGAGAAAATCATTGCCAACTGTCAGTCATGTAAGTATATACTTAATATATTTGCCCTCAGATTTCTGAGCCAAATTCTGACATTAGAGAACAGGATTCTCAATTAAAAAACTTAATAAGCCATGTAAATCAAAGTCCAGTTTAGAATTTTATTGCATCCTAAAACAGGCATCCACATTGCGCAATTTTCATTTGATTTGCAACTGTATAAAGCAGAGCAGATTAATTCATAAAGGTTAGGTGTCTCCACGGGCCAATAAAACTAAAAAAGGTGCTGTGTAAAGAGGTGTTTATATAAAGACTGCAGATAAAGGGGGGCAGCTCAGACTTTGAAGCTCAAGCCTGAGTATTTAGTGAGTTTGAAGCCTTGAAAGAAACCTTACATTTGGCCTAACCAGGTCCTTAAAGGAGGCTGGGTTGTAAGTTGGCAGTGTAATAAATTTCACTGCTAATTTATCTGTAAGCTACGTGAAGATGGGAGCAACATTAGAAGTCACAGCTTCTCATAGACACAGGTGCTGCTGCTGCTGCTTGGAGGAATTACTGTGTCTTGCGCCAGTGTGGATGCAAACTTGCTTTTGGCTATTTCTCTGAAGCTAGCAGATTGACCAAGATGAATTTGCCTAGGGTGGTTTTTGCCTTGTGTTTCCTGATTTGGGACAGGCAGGAGACTTCCTCTTTGGGAAAGCCAGAAGAAAGGCTTGTCTGTTGGGGATGGAATTGATAGCAGGGACAGGTGCTGCCTGGTGTTTTGCCTTTTTCATTAGGGGCTTTTAAATTTTACCAGGGGTCAAAGCGACTTCCACGGCATTCAGTGCCAAGAAGTGCTCTGAGGAGGAACCCAGACCGAAGTTCTCGGCCTCACACAAGATCCAGGTCGCTGATTGAAGGTCCTCCTACTCTTTTACAAGAAGAGGAAGATGATGACCCATATGTCTTAGTGAGAAGAAGAAAGATGTCTGATGAATACCTGGAGGTATGTTGAGGTTCTAGTTCCCCTGTTGCAGGTTGATAGAGAAGGTGGTTTTCTATTGCTTCAAGAAAACAGCAATTCATACAGAGTTTACCAAGATTACAAGTATGATATGCCCTGGGAAGAAGTACAGAAAATATGATGTTGTATGTGTTCTTCATTTACCCTGCCTTATCCTTGAAAAATCACTCTTGCACTCCAGCAGGAATTAAGCAAGATCCAGTAGCATTTCTGCACCCTGAAGGTGACAGATGAAGCGAAGGTGCTAAAGCTGCATCCATATCTTATATCTTTGCAAAGAATCTGTTATCTCTTGTTTAACTATATGATGGGTATTTGAGACTTTGACACTGCTCTGAACATTCGCGCCTTGTTTATGTAGAATTTTTGCTGAAACTAATACTTACTGCAAGTGTCTTCACTGTTCAGCATGAAACCCGAACTCCCAGGAGGGGTCACCGTGGTGCCATGGCTTTTCCACATGTTGTGCGCCCAGTTGAGGAGATAACAGAGGAAGAGCTGAATAATATTTGTGGATCTGCAAGAGAGAAAGTATATAATAGAGCCACAGTAAGTATACTCAAATTTTGTAGAATACGTACTTTGTGAAGTCATTTCTTGTTATTCCCTGCTTGTGATTTAGCATCAAATAGAACAGACTCCCTCTCATGGAAAGGAAGGGTGTGATTTTTGGAAGAAGTATGCCAGATCTTGAAATGTCATCACTTACCTTCTCCTGAAAGTATAGAATGGCCTTTACAAAGCTTTAACAGTTAGCTCTCTTCCATGCTGGAACAGTTTTCGTACTTAGGCGATATCAGCTGAGGAAAATGATTCACAGGCAGTGAAGATGCAATGTTAAAACAGTCTTGGCTCAAAGTTGCAAGGTGGCTTTCTGTTTTAGGATAGGCACTGCTAGCTGCTGAAGAGATTGCTTGTTAAATGTTTGATTCCCCTAACTAAAGAGCCATCTTAAATGTCTTGTTTCCTGAACTGCTTTCCCTGTGTTCTAGGGGTCCACCTGTCATCAGTGTCGCCAAAAAACCATAGACACCAAGACGAATTGTCGTAACCCTGATTGCATAGGAGTGCGGGGCCAATTCTGTGGGCCATGCCTCCGCAATAGATACGGGGAAGACGTCAGAACGGCGTTGCTGGATCCAGTAAGACAATTCTGAATGTTGGCTTTATTGTGCTTAACTTGAGCAGAGAGGTGCATTGGTTACAGTGAAAGAGCTTTAGCAGGATAGCTATTTACAGTGGTGTAATACATAATGCTGTCCTGGTTTAATTCAAACTGAATCACACAACTTTGTGTCACGTAGAACTTGTGGTTAGTTACTACTTCTGTAGGTTTATTTGCAGGAGTGAACTATGAGAGCAGAGCAGCTGCCAAAATGTTTTTGTATTTGAAACATCAGAATAGTGTTCTCTTTTTGTCATGCATTAGTACTTAAAGCCCTATGGAAAGGAACTTTATTGTGCACAAAGTGCTGTTGTGGACCGTTGAAGTGGTGTGGGAGTTGAGCAGAGTGGAATGCTTCCTGTGGTCATGTGCAAAGCAGGCAAAGGAGAAGTCAGTCCTGTACAGACTGGAGAATTTACAGTCTTGCACTAGTTTAGACTGCTTCTGCAGTGCTGATGTTCATTGTGGAACTCAATGCAGAGCAGGGCCCTCTTAAGTTGCAGGTGTGAATTGTGTCTGGCATTTCAGTTCATCTAAAAGGATGCTGTCTGTCCTTTCTCTAGACATGGAGGTGCCCACCATGTCGTGGAATCTGCAACTGTAGCTTCTGCAGACAGCGAGATGGCCGATGTGCTACAGGTGTCCTGGTCTATCTGGCCAAGTACCATGGCTATGACAATGTCCATGCCTACTTGAAAAGGTAAGTATGCTATTGTGTCAGTGGCATGGCTGTGCTCTAAAGAGGGATAAGCAGCTTAAAACTGGGAGAGGAGAGGTCTCTGCATCCCGGTTTGTCAGGTAGATCTCAAGATAACTTCCCCTGTGTTTATTGTTGAGCCTTCCACTAATTTGTCAAAAGAGTTTTTAACACAATGTTTTGCTACAAGCTAATTCATGTTTCTGCTTGTCTTTCAGTCTGAAACAAGAATTTGGAATGGAAGACTGAAGCCATGATTGCTTTCAAATTATGTACTCTTTCACCAGTGTCCTATTATTGCCTACAATTAATTGTTTAATCAAATGCGATTACAAAGCCAGTGCCTTGCTTCCCTTCCCTTTTGGGTAAAAAAGGATAAAGAAGTTTTACATATCTCAGTACATATCTCACTTTTTCTTGGGAAAACTGTTTAATGAAGGTCTCTGCCCACAGGCCATTGTTTTCTTTTTAAACACCTTTGCAAATCAGATAGCATCAGTTCTTGCTTTCATGCCAATAACTTTTATGTTGTTGTTGTTGTTTCTGAAGGGAGATGGGGCTTTAAGCTATTAGAGTTTTATTCATGCAGTGAGATGTGCTGCAGGTTTATTTCTGCTTTGATCACAAAAAGGTAATAGACATTGTGAAAATTCAGGGCACTGTTCCCCACAGAACCAGTGGAAAGTATGTGCTTAACTCCAGGCCAACCTCTGCAATACAGACTTACTGAACATAAATGATCAAATAAAAACTAAGAATTCTCTGAAATAACATGTTGTTAAGTTCAAAAAGGAAGCCCTAAAAGTTGCAGCTGAGCAGTCTCCAAACACTAATACTTGGTTTTATAGAGTACTCAAAGTGCACATTGGCCATTTTAAGGGAGGTTCTCCAAGTGACTTAAAAAGTGCAGCAGAAACAGGGGTGACACTTTGTATTTTTACTTAGATGAAAGGAGGCTGCTGGTAGTAGCTTTCACAGCACCAGCACTAGAATTGCCTAGTGAGGACAGTGATGTGAACCTACTGGTGTACATTGTGGAGTGACCACTCTGTCTAAACCAGAATGTACCCTTTGGTAAATTAATTGGGTTTGTGTGTTCTCTTCCTGCTCTAGCTGAATCAGCATTGGTCCAGGGGAAGAGGAATGCCTCCAGGACCAGGGCTTGGTTAAGTAGAGGTGTAGTGGTTCATGTGGCTGTTGGGCAATGGCAAAATGGATGAAAGATGGTAACTTGTTGAATTTGGGTCTCAGAGAGAGATTGCTGGAATCTGAAGCCTGGATATTTTTTTTATCTCTAGAAAGCCTAAAAGGCGTGAGCTTTCGAAGCTACAGTCCAGCTTAAAGTGAGTTATTCTTCCAGTTGCATTGATCAGCATAAATGCAAATGGGTAACATTCTCAAGAGACATCCTCAACAGATGAGGAAGAGCAATTGCCTCATCAAAAAAGGCTTTTAAAAATAAAGGGAGGTGTAATGGGTTGCATACAGTTTGTGAGCACTTAAAAATGTGGTTCGTGCTGTGGTTTCCTCGTTAACAGTCCAGCTATATCTTTGTACCAGCTCTGCATGATTGTAGGCTATTTTGCGTGACACTAATGAAGCATGAGTACAATAAAAACTGTTGGAGCTGAAATATTCTAACACGCTATGTGGGATGGAATCTTGTATACTCAGTGCTGCAGAAAAGAAAGTGCCATGAAAATTGCATTCAGAGAACCACAAAGTGTATAAATGTGCTTGGTTTGGTTATGGATACTACTGTATAAGCTTTGTATAAGGTTTAGAATGAAATGTTGTAAACAATGTACAGTCGAATAGCAGCAGACTCGACTTGCTTTTATTGAGCACTAGAACAAAACATGGCTTTAGACTTCTCTGTTTGCACAGTATTTGCACTGTACATATACATAATGATCCATGGTTTAGACCTTTCTGGGAATTACATTGGTGTGGATGGGAGGAGAGAGAAACCTGGGAACAAAAGATATTTATGTCTCAGAATTGCAGTTCTGTTTCACAAATCTCTGTCATATTGAAAATCTGTCCTTCTCTTGTTTTTATAGTGTGAATAGCTGTGCAGTCTGAGGTGGAGAGTGCTCTACCCTCTAGGTACATTTCGTGAAGAAGGAACTCTAGAAATACATGTTCTGACGATAGGGCAATTTGGTTTTTTCCCTCCTAATTGCTGATCTTGCCTTCTGATTGCTGTGTGAAAGGACTCTTCTAAAAGCAAACCCTTGCATCATATCACAGAAACTGCTGTATTTAGACTCGGATCTACAATGTTCTGTACAAAGTTTTATTTTGAAAATAAAAATTTTGTGAGATAGAATTTTTGTCTCAACTGTTTTTAAAAAGCCCCTTAGAGCTGTACTTGGAATTTACGACCTGTCAGGTAAATGTTTGCTGCAAAGTAAAGGAGTTGGCTGCTCCCCTTGTACCTGGGGGAATAGTGGGACTAGGGCATCTTTCTCTCCCTTGCCCTGCCTGCTCTGGTACTCATGCTGCTTGGATTCAGTTGTTTGGTACCTGGTGACTAACTTGTGATGGTAGAAATGTATAGGTTCAGGCCAGATACGGACTTTAAGCACATGTGCTATGCACTTACCCTTCTGCTTATTCTGTATTTTTGGTTTGGTTTTCTTTTTAAGCAAGGTGCATACATCCTGAGCTGAGAAGGATAAGGATGCATCAATTTGAACACAAATGCTCTTTGCTTTTGCGTCAGCATAGGGGGGTCTAGAGAGAGGAGTTATGGGACAGTGGCATAAGATTACACAAAGCTAACCCGCAGTGAGAGGAAATGGGAAAGAAGAAATCAAGCGGAGCGACTGCACTGTCCTCAGGTACTGCACTGTCCTCGGATACTCCACTGGTAAAATCCTCATGTTAGCTCTCACCAAAAGGCTTTGTTTAGATGCACTACCTTTCATCACACTGCTGGTGATGTGAGAATAAATTTTATATGACTCTATGGTTTACATGATGATTTTGAGGTGCCTCAACAAACCTTTTTTCCCAAGCCTCTGTACCACAGCTGCTTCAGTACTGGTATTAACTTGATATCATTGAAGAGCTTATGGTTTATATCTGCAGCAAATGGCAACAATTTAAGAAACTTCGTGAGGAAAAGATCCTAATTCTGCAGCTTTAAAAATAAAGGTGCATGGAAGCGGAGCATCATTATTAAAGGACAAACAGAAGAATAAAGCTTATTTGAGGTAAAATGATGGTTAATTTATTATTGAAAAAGGCTGTATGAGTTGATACTCCCTCAGTACTCTCTGCTTTAGAGCCAGGTGATCTTGCGTAATTTCTATTTATTTTTTTTACCAGGTATAATAATTTGTAACTTCTAGAAATAGAATACTGAGAAGATTAATAGGCAAACTTAAATTCCTTGGACCTTTGTGCCCTGTGATGAGAGGTGGATGGGAAGGGCATTTGTGGCTATGTTTTAGTCTGAGAGAAGTGACTGTGCCAAAAGGGTGAGTGGTAGCTTCTCAAAGTTAAATATGTAAATAAAAGCCCAAGCTTACTTATGAGTAAGCTTTTAATTACAGTGATACAGTCCATTGATAGAATTGGCCAAACCCACCTTACTATACGAAGATCCTCTTAGATTGGCATATATGTTGTTTGTTTCTTCCCTGTCTCATTTGCTTTTTAGGTAAGGCAAATACTGAAGCATTAGATCTCTTAAAATCTTGAGAAGTGTTTTGTTTTCCTTACTTATTAAACAAACCAGGGTTTTTATGTTGTTTATAGGTTACAAAACCAGAAGTAAAGTGTTGCTTCACAGGCTGATGAAGTAGCATATGCTTGTATGTTCCAGAGCAATGCACTCTGCTACTTAACCAGTTACGTTAGTGCAGGGAGCTGTACCAAAAACTTAAAAAATAGGCATTAGCTTTGGAAACTACCCCGTGCCCCTTCTTAGACTCAAATATACCCTTATTTTGTCTGCCAGAAACCTAAGAACATTTTGAAAAGTTAAGGAGATGGTAACAACAAAACATCACCATAATTTGCCTTGGGTAGGCTAACGGAATCAAAAAGGGCAAAATGGTTGCATCTAGTCCAAGAATGGCTTTCAGTGTTCCAGGGTGAGGGAACATAGCTGATTTTGAAACCTCTGTGTAATAGCAGTGTGCATCTGAAACATTGGCAAGGGAGTCACCCACTGACCTCTGCTGGCATAAACCAGTTTGCTCTCTTACGGCTTTTTGCTAGTGCAGCTCTTGCATGGCCAGTGGCATGTGCTAATGTGACACTTTTGGATGCCCTGCCTGCTGTTCTTTCATGTTCTTAGCCTCACAACTGAAACAGAGCAAAAGATAGGGCTTTCTCTGTCAGGTATAGGCTGGCCAGTCTATGGTGTCCTAAACACCAGCACCCAGGTAATGGTGGGCTGTGTTGGAGGTATAAGTAATTGTATAGGCTCCAAATATTAGGAAAGGATAGCATCACACTTTCGTCATTGGGTTGTACCTGTCTTCCAAATAATAAGCCTGGGGCTTCTTGATGTGTGTAAAAATCTCCGCAGTCCCTTTGGGGTTAGGGCTGGCATCCAATAGGTAAATTGTATGTTTGAACCCCAAAATGGAATGATTAATGCCAGTGGTAGGAGTCCTGAA
Source organism: Lathamus discolor (assembly GCF_037157495.1). Classification (NCBI taxonomy): domain Eukaryota; kingdom Metazoa; phylum Chordata; class Aves; order Psittaciformes; family Psittacidae; genus Lathamus; species Lathamus discolor. The sequence goes on along the minus strand of NC_088886.1, from coordinate 87,806,656 downwards.
ACTGGGAAGTGAGGGGGGAATTGAAAATCTTACTGTGACTAGTATTCATAAGAAGTTGTGGATACTGAATTTGTATGAAAACCCATCTAGAGCATAGATCTACAGTCATTAAACAAGATCTGCTTGATGCTGTTTGGTACAGGCTTTCTTCTAGCTAGAACTGAAGAAGCTCTAGTTGCAAGGATGGAAGACAGTTCTGTTATGTGGAAAAAAAAACCAACCCAGAAATCATGTAATGGTCAGGATGGGGTAAGAAGGCATTGTATATGTGTCTTGGTAGGAGTACTTTAGTAGTATTTGTGCTGGTTTATTATGTTTTTAGTTTAAGTGATCAGTTGAAATGTAGATCCTGCTGCGTTGAGCCTTACTCATATAATCTTTTCCCTGTAGTATGTCTGCAGGTAAAACTTAGGTCTCGTAAAAATGGAAACAAAATGTTACTGAAATTATAGATTTGTGTTTGGGCCCAAGTTAGCTTTATATCCCTACCTGTCTTTTAATATCATTGCAGGCAGGGAGAATGAAATTGTGTGCTAGGTTGTGTCAAGAAGTGTAAGTAGCAGAAGCTTATGGCAAACATCCACATTCTCTTTTAATCACCTATACAATAACAAAGCAATCCTACTGGCACTCCATTTGGCATTGTTTTACCTCCTTTTAGTTTAAATGCCAGTCTAAAAGTGGTATGCTTGTGAGTTGCTACATAAAGTGGGCATACACAATTGACTGCCACCAGGGCTGAGGGTGAGAGGGCTCCCACAAATATAGAAATTTGTATTGTTCATGTTCTAGGAGAATTAGCAGTTATATCTCCTCCCTGAATATCCCAACAGACTCCTTTTTGAAATGGAACTACTGGAAAGACTATACTGAAACTTTAAACATTTTCGACTTCAGAGATATTTGAATGTTTTCTATTTTATTATATAGCTAAAGTAAAACAAAAAGTTCAGTCAGTGTCAACCATTTTATTTAATACTTTGGAGATTCGCCATCTTTCAATGTGCTCTAAAGTTCCAGATCTAGAGGCTTAGCTATGCTACTACTCAAATGCGAATGAACATAGGCACTCTAATGTGATTCTCTTCTTATATAGCTTATTAGCAGAATTTAGCAGTAGGAAAGATCCTATTTCTTAGTGCTTTTGTGCTATGGGTTTTTTGTTGTTGGGTGTGTGTTGGGGGGGGCTGGTTTTGGTTTTGGGTATTTCTTTTTGAGGCTGGTTGTCGTGTGAATACAAGTGATAACAGTAAATCATCAGGAAAAAAACCTTTGGAAATAAGCCAGAGCCAAATTCTTTTCTCATGCTCTGTTCAATCTGCTTCCTCTTTAAAAGAAAACTTTCACATTAGCAGAAAAATAAATGCTTAGCCAGAGTTCTTTTTGTGTCCCTTTCAGCAGGGAGAAGGGGATGAGTATGCCGAGCTCAATGCCCATGCTGGCTTCCTCCTGCCGTGGAGAGTTAACACTCTAAAAGCTTTTTCTTCCCCCTTTATTTCTGTTTCCATTTAATTCTTATGAAAAAGTTGCGATGTTAGAATTTTGGTATTGGAAACCAAGCACAGAGTTTTGTTGTGAAGAACTGAGAGGAACTGAACTGCTTTGATATAATCCCAATTTTCTCTGGGAGAAGCAACTTCTGGTTTCTAAATGGCTGCTGTTGCTAGAAAACAGCATCTGCATTGCAAAGCTGTGAAGGGTTCCTCCAACATATTATAATATGCCCATATATATGATATCTATCATATCATATATATGATATGTCATATATATATATATATATGGTCTGTCAAAGCCTTCTGGTATGATCTCAAACAAGTCACTTTTCCTGCAGTTGTAAGACCAAAACTCCATTCACCAATGTAGCTAAAGCCTACTTCAGGAAAAACCCCCAAACAAACCAACAATTGAATATTTTTAGCATGATTACAATTAATTAATTTTCATCAAGGCACGCAGACTTACTCACAGCAAGGAATAATGCTTTTTTTTTCCTGTGTACCTTCTAAGCCCAGACTGGAGATACACATTCTTTCTCCTCGCAAGCAGAGTCAGGCTATTTCTTAGACATACTCACTATCTGTTTCTTAGACATACTCACTCTTAAGTATATTATGTGTTATAGCTGAAACAAGGGAGTTGAGAGTATTGCAATCTATTAGGTACCATTTTCTTTCTTCCTATCTGTTTGTCCAGTTTCCAAAAAGCTCATGTCTAGCACCTGATATTTGGGGGGTTTTAAGTTCTGATGAAAAGTTATGGATGAGATGAATAGTTTGGCTGACATTTGGCTTACCTGAGTTGCTGATGAAGCCTGACTGCTGAAATCTAGCTTCTGTTTTTCTCTGTGATAAAAGAATGATCAAATAATTCTTTTAACATGTTGGGATCCACAAGAACGTGTGATTCCTGCCACATCTCATGATTTCCTGCTATCTAGTGGAACAGCCAGCCTCACTGGAGTGCCCTGGTACACCATGGCTTGCTATACAGTTTGCAAGAAGACATGGGTTTTGATAAGAGATTCTTGATAAATTAGTTTATATAAAACACTCAGCTCCTCTCCACAGTTAAAAATTCTTCTAAACCTTTCTCTGCCTCATTTCCTGAGGAGTGTTTTCTTGCTGTTTGCCTGGCACCTAAACAGTGTTGACCTGATCCCTCAGAAAATAAAGTGGTTGGAGTAGAAGAGAGGTACTGGAGGTGTCCAATCACAGTAGTGCAGAACACCACTACTATTACTTTTACCTGTAGTCCTACTGAGCTCTGCAGTGCTGTGGTCAGCATGGTTTTGGCATGTGGAGCACCAAAAATACAAAGGAGGAAGAAAAGCTGTCTTGTAGTTGCTCTTGTAGGGCAAGGATCATTCAGCAAGTGCCACCAAATCCCACCACTAATGAGATGAGAGGGATTATGTTTTATTGCACAGCCTATCTGGAAGCACACATTTGTCAGCCCATGTTGGTGAGACTGAGGTTCTTCCCTATCTGTTACAACAGAAAACCAGGTACTAAAGGGACTTTCTGAGAGCAAATTTTAAGTGTCATGAAATACAGATGCTATGGAGTAAAGCAGCAACCAAGGTGGATTTAGTCCTAAAGTCCTATGTTCCTATGTAGAGTTAATTGCTTACAGTTTACCCACAGGTAATGTGTGAGAGGGGAAAAGCTGCATGTTGGTGAAAGTCAGAGAGGCTGTTCTGATGACATAGAGTTACGAATCAGTAACTGCACTGTATTCATGTTGGTGAAATTTGGTAGCGGCCAGATTGCAGTTTGGCCACAGCAAGGAATCTAAGTGGGAGATACTGAGCTAACAATCTCAAGACTCCCCAGGTTTCATTAAACTAAACAACCAAGAGAGAAAATGCAAAAATGTTCATTAAATAGGGGAGTAAAAAAATGGATTTAGGAATATGAATTGCCTACCCTCAGTGACCCTGGGCTTGCCCACACACATTTTTCTCTTGCCCTAACTGAAAGACTTGCTTAAACAAAAACCTGATGGCATAGGCCAGCAGTGCTATTTATTGATGTAGATAAATTCACTTAAAAATTAAGTAGTGCTCCAGCTGTGGAATTGGATCTATCTAATGTGGTACCACATAGCTGCAGGGGCAGCAGACATTCTTAGATGATACAAATTTCAAGGATTTTCTCCTGATGCTGAGCTTCTCTGATGTATATCCAAAGACACTGCCAATGCGTGCCTTTTGTTACAGTTCAGAAGGGTTTGTATGCTGAAGTCTGCAACTGCTGAAAAATGTGTAAATGATGCTAGAAAGTAAATACAGTTTGCAGCCTTGGTTTGAACTATAGGTTCTCGTTCAGCATATTACGTATTTATGTATTTTTCTTAAACCTGTTAAAAGAATTGCTCTAAAAGCAAGTGAAACATAGTGTATCATTGTTTGTTTGCATTTTAGTTCTCTGAGATAAGATGCTTTGTTGTACCCAGCTAATGCATCCTAAATTTTTTGGTATCACTGACTTACAAATCAGAGACACCATACTAAAGCAGGCTGCTTTCTAGAGGGCTGGGAGACAGAGACTCGTGTTGGAGCACTCCGCCTTGACATCCAGACAAACCCTTTATCTTCACTAATGTGCCTTATTTTACTTTTTGCAACAGATACCCCAATTTCTGTTTTGCCATCTGCCCCATGGCAATTGACACTCCAGAGGGCTGGCTATTTATTACTTGCTAGCCATGGATAGGAATACAGTAAATTCTTTACAAAATAAAAATCAATACTCACTGACATACTGCGTATTGAAGAAAATAATTGTTTATGGCACTCAGCTTAAGCTGTTCTGGTAATCACGTTGAAAAATACAATATTTATTCATTAGATCAAATTTAATGAGGCCTCCTGGCAGTAATTATAAAAATTACTGTAGCAGTAAATTACTAATGAGTTGTGATGTGCTTCCTACCTGTGAGGAAGGACTGGGGGTTGAAAAACCTGATATCCAGACAACACTAGGGAGGGTGAGATCTTGAGGCTAGGAGTCAAGCTCACAGCAGCGCGGAAGTTGTTCTCTGCACCTGAATGGTAAAGAAGAAAGACAAAAAAAGAAGAAAAAATACAGCAGAGAGACTCATAATCAGGAGTTTCACTTTAAACAGACAGTAGCTCTAGGTTTGTTTCTCAACCAACATGCATAGGCAAGGGAACAATGTTATCAATGGGAGAAAGAGACTTCTTTGCTGTGTGTACACTATCTTCTCTACAAAAGCAGCTGAGGTGACCTAATTTACTGTAGTAGATCTTAGGCTAGGAACAGCTTCTTGCTTTCTAGTTGTTATAATGTCTCATGCAAAGTACAGCAAATACGACAATGTTTTCTTGGTGCCCTTAAATCTTCAGAATAGCTACCTAAGACGTGGAGCTAAGGCGAAGGTTGAAATCTCCTACCAGCTTGCTTTGATGCAGGGAGTTTGACTCTGATTTCTTTCTTCTTCTGAGATGAAGCTATAGTGAATTCAGAGGCTTTTGGTAGCCAATGGTACACAGAATGAATAACAACAAGGCATAAAGGTACAAAAATCATGCTATTTCTATCAAAAGTCCATGTTTCTGCAGAGTACTGGGTGTTGCTGCAGTAAGCAAAAGCTGGCTAGAGAAAGGGCTTCTGCTGCATGCTAAAATTAATGCACAAGTGAATTGACATATAATTATGTTTCTTTCTATAGCTTGCAAAGGTGCTGTAGATTTGACAGGTGGCCTTTGGTATTGTAAAACAGTGAATAGACTAGCTTTCAGCAAATATTTGCTGCAAAATATTGTTCCTGGATTCAAGCATCTACCCCAAAAGGCTGCAAATTTTAATGTCTCACAGCACAGAACTGCTCTTAAATACACTGTTGAGGCTTGAAAAGGAGTAGAGAAGTCTAACACTATTTATCTCCTCCTTGTCCTGGTACGTTGCACTAAAAGGGAGCACTGGGCATGGGTACTTCCACACATTCATTCACATTGTGGAGTTAAAGCAGGGAAAAAATACGTCTGTCCACTCTTGATTCATCTTCCAAATCCCTTGAAAGAAGCAGAAATGTAGATCCCTTGTGCACAGCCTACTTCTATGCAGAGATGGTGGCTTTTGTGGAGCTGTGGGTTTCTTCCACTGAAGGAGCCCCCAGCAATCAAGCATTGCAGTACTGAGCCTAAGGCCCTTTGTGGCTTTAGCCTCACACCTTAATTAGTGTGTATACTGAAAAATATATACAATTGGGTCTTACAGAACCTTGGGCAAGATGGTAAATGCATGTGTGCTAGCTGTATGCAACAGGTCAGCATGCAGAAAGACTATTGTGCAGTTGCCGTTAAGTTCAATAAAAAAAAGGTACACCTTCATTACCCCTTGTAAAAAGCTGAGATTTGAGAGGATTTAGCTAATTCATATTACCTAGCTTCTTGTTACTGAAATAAGGCAAGAAGATCTTTTGCCACGATGCAATTACAGAAAGACAGCATCTCTCTACTAACAAGAAATTAACCTTATCTAACTTCATTGCCACAGAATCTGTCTGTACTGTTATGTCACTGTGACAGAGCTAATGCAGTTGCGCTGCAGAGAAAAACTATCCATTTGGGGCTGTGAAGATGGTATCTTGGCTGCTCGAGTGCTGAGTTCTTTTTCTAGCACTGCCATGCGTTTCCTCAGTGACCATAGGAAATACAGTCTCTCCCTGTTTTCCTTTTTACAGCACAGAAATCCTCTCTAGGCTTTCCCTTGCAGTCTGGTCCTGTCTGGAAGAGAAAATAAAGTGTGGTGTTTTTCATTATTAGCTAAACTGAATTTGGCAATGGACAGATGTTCACTTTGCATACAGCTGTGCTGGCTGAAGATGCCTTTTTCTGTCTTCCTGGAACTGTTCTGAGGCTAAACAAACACTGATGGAAAATTCTGTGGTCTTCAGATAGAAAACACTTTAGAAATCGAGTTATTGTGGATTGCATTTTCAGAACTGCTGTCAGCCACAGCTGAAATCAGTGGAAACTGTGGGCTGAAAAGCTGAAGCCCTGAACTACAATAGTTTATGTGAATATAGAGTTCATGGCTGTCAGAGGAATTGAGATCAATCTACATTAAAAGCTCTCAGGTAAATACAAAAGGTAGACTTGGTGGAGTGATCCTTCTTTTTCTGCTCGGGCTTATTTTTAGTTTAAAGTCCTGCAGCATGCAGGTCTGAGGACTTAGGCACAGAAGGCTACAATCTTTCACTATGGGCTGGCTGACTATTGTCTCGTGCAAAATAGGTTTTTAGGTAGTATTGTGAATTCTTACGGAATCTTACAGTGGCAAAATGGGAGCAATTTACCTAATGTTTCTTCTTCTACACCTATGGAAAAAATTCAATGTGTGTGGAGGGGGGGAAGCTGTGGAACTAAACCCAAAACCTAAATAATAATGATGAAGCTTTTTAAAAAAGAACGTCTCACAATCTGACATAAGTAGTAAGATTGTTGCTGTGCACTATTACTATAATTAAATTACATTATGCTATTGCATTAAACTAATCCGTCAGTAATACTGTACTTAGCAGTAAGGTTTTTGTCACATAAACATTATGAGCCTTTAAACTTCTGCATTTTGTCTTGTAAAATGCAGGGAAAATACAGAAATTGGAGCAGCAGAATATAACATGAAAAGCTGTAGCAGCAGAAAAAGGCCAGCTGGTTCAACATGCCAGCCCTTTTAAAGTAGGTAAGTTAAGAGTGTTAGAATACATTTACCAAAAGGGTGGAACACGAGATGTATGCGTGAGGTGCCTGCTATTACTTTGAAAACATTAGGTACTGATCTAAAAATCCTTTTTAGTGTTTTCCCGAATTTCAGATCACGTAAATGTTAAGCCAGAAGCTGCTGAGAGTAAACTGTTAGGAAAAACATGCAAATAATAACTGACATGAAGCTGCAATCTTTTCTCTGAACAGAGGCAGAAAAAGAAAGAGGCTACAGATCACTTAGACTGTGATCAGTCAACCAGGGCAGCTGATCAGAGGGATGCAGCCTTTAGAACAATGTTAGCTCTTGCAGACCCAGGAAGCAGAATAATATTTTTCATATTGAAGACTTCACTCCCATCGTAACAGATCAAATCACCGTTCAGACCAGCAGATCCCATCCTCTCTCAGCCTGGTAAGCTGTTGTACATTTATTCTGGTGCTAGATCTTTTCCAAATGGGTTACTGGAGCTTTCATCCACATCCCATTGGCAGCTATCCCTTTCTCACCTTTGCAAAATTCAGATCATCTTAATTGTTCCTTTTTGTTATCATGCACAATTACTTGGATTTTAGCAAAAATTCTCAATGAAAATGACAAGCAGATTTCTGTCCCTTTGCTTACCTCTTCCACAGATAGCATACAAACACACACTGTAAACTTACTCTGTGCCACACTGCTGTGACTGGAACTATAGCATTTGCTGTACTTCCTATGTTTACCTCTGCCTTTAAGTGTTCACTGAACCATCTTGGTCTGCCATCCTTGTGATCTGATTGTGCACGCAATATGCCAGGATGGCCATGCTATTCATTAAGCATTCAGAATGTACACAGGGGTCCCCTTCTAGCTCCTGGGGGTAGGAATAGGATGAAAACATTATGAGACTTTATTAAGTCTTATAAGACCGCCTCCCCTTGCCTCTGGCAGCCTCAGGAGTGGGAATTAGTCTTTACAGGGAGGTTATCACCCATAATACATATTTATGCTGTGTCCATCGTGTATAAGAATGCTCTCAGTAAAACTTAGGCTAGGCTATAATAATACTTAGCACTTCTTTGTTGCCTTTCATCTGAGGATTTCATTGTGCCTTTAAAAGCTTTCATTAACTAAAATTCACAACCCCGTTGTGCAGTAACTGTGCATTAACACCTCCACCATATGCAAAGGACTGGTATAAGTGGTTTAAAAAGCTGGAAAGAATGTGGATGGGGGGAAACCTTGGAACTGATTATTCCCACATCTATGTGCTAGCCCTGTGTTTTCTCTCTAAAATACCTTAGAATTGCATTGATACACTGACTGCAGTTTACTGCATTTTTAAATGCTGATGTGTGTCAAATTTAGCATTGTTTCAAATTCCCAACATTCATTTCCAGCTTCGTTTATTATCTGCTAGAAATCTATCTTTGATAACTGAATGCAGATGTAGCAATGAGAGTGATATAATTGCCTGTGGAGCTAGGTATGCGTTTTCACTAGTGTTAAGCTATAGGGTCTAGTTTCCCCAGGATGTGTATGACTTGTGAATGCCAGTTACAACACATTCCTAAGAAGAGAATATGCCCCTAAAGCTACAATGTCCTTCGTGCATAGCCTCCAATCCTCTACAAAGCTTACATTTCACAGGATTCAACAGTATTGGTTCTTTTGGGATCAATGAGAAACTCACCACCCATCTCTAGTATCTCTGAATTACAGAGCAGAACCAGATCAAACACAGAAGAGTTCCCTCATTTATCCTGCCTCTGTAATACATCAGAGTGTGTGCTGCATTCATTTTGTGTAGGCGGGCTGGTGTCTAATGTACTCTGTGAACATATTTATAAAGGATTAACCTGTGCCTGGTATTCCTAAAAACTGATTTAGTTAAAATACACGTTTTATTCTACTTGTCTCAACCATATGAATCATTCCTGTTTAGCTTTGATATTAGTCATTTTTGCTGGAGTGTTATGTACTGCACATTATCGATAGTCCTGTTATGTATGACAGGCTTTTTTTTTCCCCTCAGCCAATACTCCTCAGTACATTGTATGATCTGCATCTGAGAATTTTAACCTGCAGTGAAACTGTTCTCTAATAGAATGTGCTGCTTAGCAAAAGCTGAAACACTGAGGATTTGAACAGGGTGCTCTGGCTTTAAGTGTTTAGAAGCAAACCGGGAGTAGAAGGTCAGGAATCACTAGTGCTGCGAAGGACGTAGATGCACGGTGTACCTAGGATGCTGTGTGTGTGAGCACACACATTCTGACCTGGCACCTGTCACATTAGGAAGGATCCCATAATGTGAAGCTCCTGGAGTGCAAACAATTGCAGCCCACCCCTCACACCATCCCCATCTTAAGTATGTGTTTTAAAATATTTACCTTGACACAAGCAATATTTAGATATTTGTTTTGTGCAGGAGAAGGGTTAAAGGAAATACAAATGAATACCACAACAATGGGGAACTCTGATCCTCATCTGCTTATGTGAAGAAAGCTCCAAAACATTAAAGGCATCTTGAGGAGGTGCCTACTAGGAACTTGGGCTAAAACTGAAGAAGAGCAAACTGACAAAGGATTAGGGATAATTTACTAAAGATCCCAGCCACAGGGAAAATGGCCAAAGCAAACACTGGAAACCCTATTACTCCAGATGTGCAACAGCCACACTTAAGGTTTCTTCTCACCTTGATCTTCAACCTGGTGTTCAGGGCTTGGTTTGGTTTTGGGTTTAGTGTTTTGTTTTTTACTATGTATCAGCCTATACTGGAACAGCAACTGTGTGAAAAAGCTGATACAGTTTTCAATACCTAAAGTCTTCTGGCAGAAAGGAATGGTGGTAGTTGATTGTGGTTTTGCTGCTTTTTTGATTGCCTTTGAATTCGAGGAGTTCAGCCCATTCTGATTTCTGTTCTTCATACCGTGCGTTCTGAACTTGTGTGTCAGGTATTATTTGTTGTACCATCATTCCATCTTATCTGGGTACAGGAAAACACAAAAATCATTCTGTGAAGGGAGGAGGGTTCTTCTCAGCAGCCCATCAAGCAGTTTTTCTAGTCAATTTTCTTCCCCATTGTTCCAATACCAACTCCGAAGCTTGCAAATGTTTCTTTTTCTTGCCAAGACAGTGGTACTTTTGCCCTGGCACACATTAATGTTTTTTCCCTTTTCTTGTGTTTTGAGTGCAGCTGAACAACAAATTCCTGTCTGTTTAACAAGCAACTTCCTCAGATTAAGGTTTTGGGGTTGTTTTTTTTTTCATACCAAAGTATCTTTTTGATTTCAGCAAAGCTCTGCATTTGTATTTGTTAATTGAGTACTGACAAGCGAATAGCAGCAAGTGCCACAACACTGTGTGCTTCTGGGCTTTCAGAACAGCCCTTCTGGAACCTGAGCCCTTCTGTCTCCAAGAGCTACGGCAGCAGCCACTCTTTGAGAGGTAGCCAGTGAAGACAGCACGTCAGTATTCAGGAAACGAGAGCAGCTCCTTCACAAGAAGTCTACCTCTTCTCTGCTATTCGCTGTGCATTAGGCTTAACGGTGTTCTCAGAAATCTCCGTGCAAGTTGCACCTTTTTCACACTCCTCCCTGAAAACAAGATAATTTCAGGTTTTAAAGCAGCAAAATAATTTGCTGCCTGTTTTCTCACCAATGTAAGAGATGTTCTTTAAGTGGAAGTTGGCTCATCAGAGGCCATAGTAGAGCCTTGATAGATGGATGGATGGATGTGTATGTACATGCATCTGGAGCTCTTTTGTTCTCTCCCAGTCAGCTTTGGTTGTTAAAACAACCATTTCAGTAATTTCTGGGCTGGCTTTGCAGGGAAAAAAATCTTGGTTTTTGCTGCTCCTGGAAGAGAGGTTGTCATAATGTTGCTCCCCCACTTGACTGACAGGCACCTTTGCGAACACACAGCATGTTTCATCTCAGAGCACTCGATGAATATCCTTACCCCCCCCTCTGGACCAGCCCACCTCCACTTGCAAAGCTCCTTGCTTTTTCTCACAGGATTGCAATCCCTGCCTTTTGTTCCTCCTTCCCAGGAGTTAATACCTCCCCACCTTACAAGTCAGCAGTGGATTCTGTCAGTTAAAACCCCCAAATAACAAACCCTCCTACCCTGAAGGCCTTTTCCTTTCAAGCATGTATTTTTCTAGCCTGCAAGGGAATCAGTGCCGTAACCCTGAGCCTTCATGGAATAGTTTCTAAGCCTGTTTCTGTGTATTGTGAATATCTTCCAAAGGGAGAACGAACATCCCCTCTTGTGGCAGTTTCTACATTTCATGACTTCCTGCCCTCCCTGCTACCCTCTGCTCCTTACAAGCCCCTGCACTTCATTCCCTCTGCATGTAATATCTCCTTCCAAATCCTCCTGCACTGCTGCCATCACCTCAGCCTGTTCCAGCAGTTGCCTGCCAATGCTGTCATAGCCCAGGACCCAAACATATTTGTTAAGATGTCCCACTATTTGTCTTTTGCAGATTTCCAGGAACCTAGATGCCATGGCGCCAGCTTCCAATCTTTCTCTTCTGTCCACACTTTTTCTCTGTCAGTTGGATTTTTCTCTGAATTTCTGCGCCCTAAAACACAAAGCAGCACCGGCTTGCTTTTTTCCTTTTACCCCATTTAACATCGATAGCATCACATCCCCACCTTTCTAGCTGAGGTCCTATTTTTTTGGTGCTATTCAGTGTTGCTTCTTGCTTCCTAACAAGGTGCCATTAAGAAATGCTAGACACGTCTTCTGGGGGTAGTTGACTGTCTCTAACCCAGAGACAGGGGACTGCTGGTGCAGGGGCAAGAGGCGACTCCTACACAGACAAGTGAAGCACTAGGTGATGTGTAGGGCCATCTTATAAGAAGAAGGTATTAACAGAATTCATATTCATTTCAGAGATATAAAAAAGGATCCTGAAGATAGCTGAAGATGTGAGATTATTAGGCAATCTGACACCATCTCCTTCATTTAATTGTTCGTGTTTGCTCTTTCTGTCACATTTGCTGAGCCCATGATGCTTACACTGTGTGCGTATCCAGACCTTTTCCCTTCACCTCCTCACCCCTTCTCGCCTTACTTTGAAACGGCATTTGCTAAGAAATCTGATGTCTCAGACGGTGGCATAGGGAGGTATGTAAGACACACAGGGCTTTTAAAAACAGAGAGGATAAAACTATTAGGCTGACTGAGGCCTTCTCCTGCTTCTCAGCGTGTGTGTAACAGGGTGCTACAGAGAAGATGTCCTCTCCCACAGGAAGCTCATGGCTCTGGCTACTGACAATTACTAGGAGTTTTTTAGACGTGACAATTGATTCAGGTTTTGTTTTCAGCCTCTGTCCTTTGTTGTTTTTTCACCTCCCCAGACGCAGGGGACTGATGGCCAAGCAGAACTGGCCCTCCACTTGTCATGTCCCTGTGTAACCTCTCTGGTGTCCATAAGAGATCTCCCATTCACATTCCCCCAGTACCTCCCCATACACGCTCTGTTCCAGCAGGGAGGCTGTTTTGGAGCCCAGCTGCACAGCACAGCATCTTCTGGCAATGCTTTTTCTCCCTAGTGACTCACTGCATTTTGCACCCAATGGCAAAAGATAATCTGTCACCTCAAATCCTACTAGTTCTGCAAGGCAGCTTTTATATAATCAGTGGGTACTTTTACCCTCTTTTCTCTGAACTTGAATATAAGGTCCAGCTTGACTCCTCCGTATGTTTTTTTAAAGAAAGCAGCTGTGTTGTTCCTCAGGAAAACAGCTTGTAATTTAACATTATATCCCCTAGGCAACGCTTTTGGTCTTCAGGACATACATTTATCACAGACATCACAGTTATCTCTATGGTACTTTAGTTTTCCATCAAGGGAAGCTAAAAGAGCATTTAATTCCGTAAGGCTCTGATTGATCTTCACCACAATCTACTGCTGGTGCTTCTCTCAATGTCTCTTCTGCTGAACAAGATTTCTTCTTCCTCTCTTGATCTCTCAGAAGTCTGAACTTATCTCAGAAGTGTGGGCTTGCTTTGCCTTCTAGCGCTACCCGTCTTTGTGCTAGGCAGAGCTTTCCTGTCCTTTGGTCAGCTCTCCAGTCTTACTCTTACTTTGCCTTACTCAGGAGGCTCCTGAGGAGAGCTGAGTGCCTGTCAGCAAATAAATAATTTGCTGGCATTGGATTGGTTCTCACTTTTTGTTCTCGGTTTCACTTTTGGTATGACAAGATAGCCATGGAGGGTAGGTAGATAGGCACATCTTAGAATGAGCTCAGTTAAGATGAACAGAAACATGATGGCCCCACTACTTGCTCTGAAACAAAAAGTTCTAAGTTATTAATTCAAGCTGCTTTATGAATTGCTGCTCCTTAGGAACATTTCACCCTTGAGCTCAGAGCAGCTCCCTTCCATTGTGACAAGTTCTGATCCCCAAACATACAAGGAAACCAAGCTTAGTCTTCTGAGTAGGAGATAGATACTACGTGCTACCGCACTTACCAAACCTATCTGATCAGCACACACAGCAGGAGAAAAAAGCAAGCAAGGAAGGAAGAAGTGGGAATGCAAATTTGAGAGAAATCTTTCAAAGTCTGTAGTAATTGGCAAGGTAAATGCAAGGCTCTTCCTGCTTTTCATAACAGTGGTAATATCAGTTCATGATAAAAAGCTATTCTAAGTTACACAAGAAGGAAGGATATTTGCCAGAAAAATTTCTTTGGCTTCTATTTTATTGTTTATGATGGACAAGAAGCGCCATCCATCCTGACTGACTGTTGGCATGCGACTTACCACAGAGCAACTGTATGTTGATGGATAAGCCAGTCTCATCCAAGTGTCAGGAAGATTATCAAAAAAAAGAGCTGTCTGTAGTTGCTCCATCTCTGAGGAGATTGCCAACTCACCCTAACAAAAGAAAACATTAGTGTGCTATTTGCGTCTCACAAAGAGACTGTGATAAGATGACATGATAAATGATAGAGGGCTTTTTTTTCCCCCAGTAAAAACACATAAGGTAGCTAAATCGTCAAGTGTAAAGAATAGCTTGGCTCTTGCAATGGGGGTGAGTCATTTATTTTTTAAAAAGGGGAAATGGTCAGAAAAACGAGAGTGTAGGTTTTGGGTTTTTGGTACTTCTTAAATTCCCTCTAATTGCATTAAGTAATTACATGATACAGCGATTCGTACATACATACGCACAGAAGCATCCACCTACGCATATGTGCGGGGAGAAAATGATAAAGGGCCAAATTACTAACTTCTTTCAGATATCCTACAGAAAATTGTACATGCAATCAAGCTACCATTCTGCTGGCTTGCTTGCGCTAATGGCTATTTGAGTGCCCATGTTTTGTTACTCTGAATTAAAGATCGAAAGGAAGGTAATTCTAGGTGGTGAAAAAGGAGGTCCCTTTAAAAAACTGGCCCTGTGAATTAGATTTTCAGTGCCTACTCTTGGAACGTATGCATTAACTACAGCTGTGCACCCCTAGGCCACGATTGCCTGTGTAAATTGCTGGCAATGCATAAGAAGCTACTTGGTTGCCCAGTTCTGTGATTTGAGCATATATTAAATGTTAGTGCAGCAGGTACATCGCTGTTTGAGATTGCTAGATATTATGAAAATCTGGCCCTGCATGGTCAAGAACATTACATGTTGCTATTCAGCACTTTGTCAGCATTGAGAGGCATATTATTACCAAAAAAAGGCCGAAGATGTGCGATGAGATACTCACGTCCTTTTTACCTAGCTTCACTGCACTTACTGGACACGCAGTGAGATCAGGACTTGGGTGTTACTGTCGCTGCACCTTTACTCGCAGTTAATGGCCGTCTCCTAATGATGGTTAAAAGCCACACACCGATGTCTTTGAACATACTGATCATTTAACATGGTCTGAACCATGTGCCTTATCCAGCAGGGATCCATGAGAAGTAGAGCTTGTTTTCAGCATCAGAGGGTCTCAGAGGTATCAAACAGTGGCCTCCCTTCTCTCCTATGGATTGCCTAAAACACACCGAACGCACACCGTAACTATCAACCAGATCTGTTAGCAGCTATAACAGAGGAACCAAATTTCTGCAATGGCAAAAAAGAAGAGTGTCCCTCTCTGACCTCTGGATCTGCACTGAAATGGGAGTCAGACCATGATCAGAAGCAGCGCATTTTGCTTCTTAGTAGAGAGAGCTAGGGAGAGAGGATTTTTATCTCCTGAGCAGTTTTGTGATCATTTTTATTCCCACAAATTAAAACAAATCATTTGCTCTAGGGAGACGAATTACGTGTTTGGAACAGGCAGCTCATGAGAGCACAATCTTTTAATCAATGAAATCAGAAAAAAAGCCCCCCAGGTATCACTCACAACTGCTTATTACAGGCATCTACACTGGTGCTGTGTTTAAGCCCATGCATCCCCTGAGATTAGTAAAGCAAAGGACACGTATCTTCAGACCTGAATTAAGTTCTTGAAGGGAATGCTTTACCTTATATAACAACAGATCCAGTCTCTTATATTCTGGAAAACAAATCTATTTATGTGAGGAGCATTCTGCCGGTGTTTGGATAAAAAATTGATGTTTAGTTTGAAAGATTTTTTTCTGTATGGCACCTAGCTGTGCCTTCACCTTCACCAATACCACATTGTCACTGGGCTAGTGCCTGGTATGACATTGTAAAGGAATTTATAAAGCTTGTGTATTCTAACTTGATGCAATTAAAGCAGTTTCACTGCCTCTATGTTGGAGTATGAAGGATATGGAGGATTTCTCCTGTGAAATGGAGAAGGAGTGGAAGACCTGTGCAGGTCCATGCTGTTAGGAAGAAAAGCAAATTCTGCCTCGTAGTTTGCAAATAATGACATTTTGCAACCTGACAAAGAACCCTAAATGGCCAAACCCTATTAATATATCGTAACACTCCAGCAAGATCTTTTTTCTGTGTGGCGCAAAATAATGCATATATTTGTGTCTCACGTATTCTAGAGATGCCTCATTACAAATTTCCGGTTGAATCCCTGTACAAAATAGGTATGAAAATATCTAATTCTATTTAAATTGGTGGCCACAGGAGAAAAAAGCCCATAAAACCAGAGACATCACACCATCTTGTGTCAAATTTGCAGCCTGCTCTATGTTTTGACTGACCTTGTCTTCCACAGCTTGGGGGACTCCTTCCCCAGTGACCGAGTATTTGAATTGCAGCTCTAATAGCACATGGAGCGCGTTGTCTGCAGTTATTACAAAAGCAATCTCCACATTGGGGTGTGGGATGTAGCGGGTGGGGCTTTCAGGAGGTGGCATCTCATCCATGTGTTTGTGGTAACCTTTATAATCCAGGTTTGAAGCGACTGCAAACCTACGAGCAGACACCGACTTCCTATCAAACTGTCAAAGGCATAATAAAAACCCTGTCACCAGGCACTGGTGTCAGTCCTTGCTAGGCAGAATAAGGAACCTGCTTAGGCATAACTGAAATTGTTCTGTTATGGAGTCATTGTTGAGAACAAGACTTTTGTAACACTTTGATATCCGTGGAAATTAATCTAATTTGTTCCCCTTTCTAATTAGCTTCTTCACGTCACACCCAAGTTCTGAGGCTTGCAAGGGAAATAATAATTCTGTCAGGTTCTTCTTCAGTTAGAAACCAGCAGAGAGATAACGTCAATTTCAAAATAAAGAGACAGAAATATTTTAAAAGAAAAATGTTATTTCTTCCAAATTACAAAGTGCTGCTCTCTGGTGTGACATTATTATGCTGTGTAGCAACTTATTAAATGAAGCAGTTTATGGTAGCACCTCTGAAAAATGCCATCCTTTATTGAAATGAAAGTGAGTAATAGCATGAGGACTGTAAAACAAAAAGGCAGAATATCTTCTTCTAAACCATTACAAAAATACATGTATTGTCTATTTGACAATCAATACGCTACCATAAAATAAAACGGAGCGGTGGTATCATCATCATAATTTCTATTTCAGAGGGTTTGCTGAGAGCCAAATTGTGTCTTTTACGGAAAAGAATGACAAATGGTTTAATTCAATATCACATGCATGTGTATACATGGGCTGAAATTCTGCTGCAGCTCAAAGCTGTTAGGCAAATATTTTAGTATCATCACAAGTTTAAAAACAACAGACATGTGGGAGTGCATCCATTTATTTACACTGGTACTGACTTAAAACTCAAAATGTTATTTGACGCTTTTAAAGCGCTGCTGTGGGATGTTAAATTGCTGCCGAATCCTTCCTGTTCTGAGACACCTTTCAACCTGCCAAGATGCATGATGATGATGATGATGATGATGATAATAACAGCAGTAGTGCCGGGATCTTTAAAACAATGCGTGGCTCATTCCCGGAAGATGAATGCCATTTTGACTACCCCCTTTTTTATGATTCAGCATTTCTGATGCAACAAAGTGAAATAATGAAAGTAAAATAACAACAGGTTTGTGTGGGATGGGAAAGGGAAAACGAGCATGTGCATTGTCAGGCTTTCTGCAGAAATCGTAGGGAAAAAAAAGCTTTTATAAGCGGCATTCCCCCCACACGCACCCCGGGAAAATTCCTCCCTTTGTTTTTACTATTCACTGCATTTCCTTCTTTTATTCCCTGTTCTGATCTCGTCCTTTTGTTCCGCTTCCCTCCTCAGATGCTTCTCCTTCCTCCTCGCAGCGGGAGGCTCCTGGCAGCTGGGGACGGAGAACCACGGCCGCGGGATGGCGCAGGGCTCGCCGGCAGGTGAGCTGCTGCTGCCTGGGGCGCCGCTGCCAGAGCAGAAGGAAGACGGGGGCCCGCAGCTTGCTGCCGTGTACGTACAGGCCCTGTTCCCTCCCTGCCTCCCTCGTTGCCCTGCCTAATTCCCAGGTACAGGGTGGGTACAAAGCTCCTGCGTGTGGAGCTGGGAGCTTTCCACAGCTGCCTTGCTCAGGGCTGGGGGGACAGAGGAGGAAGAGGTGAGGTGGCAAATGTATTTTCAGGTGAGGATGTCAGCTATGAGCTACCCCTTTTGGCTGTGCTCGGCATGGGCTGTGAAGTGGGGACATAGGTGCTGCTGGGTACCTGCCTCCCATCTCCATCCGACAAAGCAGAGTTCAGTGAGGGTCCAGGCACGGCCACTGCCAAAGGCAGTGATAATCACCAGCTGCCCCACAGGGACAGGGAGGGAAGGGAGCGGGCTTGTTTGTTCCCCTCTTACCAAACTAGTTTTATCACCTATGGGCACTTGGTAAGTATTACTGCAAGTATGGCACGCTATTACAGGAAATCTTTCCTTCGAGAAGGGATCAGGGTCACCACTGCAGGGGATCATGGGCTGATTTATTAAACAGCTAAATCTATTTGAGATGCAAGTTCCTCAGAAAGAGTCGTGTACTTGCCGCCATATAAATGGGTAAGAAGGTGTGCCAGTTAATGCCTGTACTTATGTTCCCCAGGCACAAAGCCCCAGCTCAGAGGGCAGACGCAGGTGGTTGCTGTCAGCTGAGTTGCCTCCTGGCCTGCAGGTCTGTTACTTCTTCAGGACTGGTTTCTGCTCCTGCCACACTCCTGTCCTGTGCTTGGAAACTGCAGGAGAAAGTGCAGTACGTGCCCTGATTTTGCTGACATTGCTCCAACAACACTTGGTGTCTCGAGTGCTGCTAATGACGGGGCTCGCATTGGAGCCTACACGGGCGGATCTGCGGTGGGGGACCCAGCGTGGGGATCTCGTACGCCCTATCTCCGGCGTTAACACAAACGTACGTGGGCAGAAATCCTCCCCGCGAGGTCGGCCGGCGTCCCGGCCCCGCAGCCCTGGACAGGGTCAAACGCGAAGGGCACATGGGCACGTGCCTGTCCCCGGGGCCCGCTTCCCGGCCCGCTGCCCCGAGCGCTCCGCCGGTAGCGGCGGCCGAGTCCCGCGCAGCGGTGCGGCTGCAGCCCGGCGGGACGCGCCGCCGGCGCCGGACGGGGCCCCGCTCCTCTCGCCCGCGGCTGGCGGTGACCGCGGCAGGGCTGCGGCGGGCCGGCTGCCGGCAGGGGGCGCTCTGGCTCCGGGAACGCGCCGCCGCCGCTGCTCGGTCTGCGTCCCGCTGCCCGGCCCCCCCCCGCCCCGCGGTGTGCCATGGAGCGGCCCGCTGCCGCCCCGCGGAGACCGGCACCGGCACGGGAGCCGCCCGGCAGCCCGGCAGGTACCGCGGGTGCGCACCGCAGCGCGGGGAGCGAAGAAGCTGCGACCTTCGGGGCACTGCCCGGCCGCCGACCCGAGGGGCGCGGGCCGTGTCGCAGGTGCGGCCCGTCTCGGCTGCCCGCCGAGCAGCGGCAGGGCAGCGCAGAGCCCGCGGGGTGAGGAGCAGCGGGCCTCGGCCCCGTGGGTCCTGCGGCCGGTCGGCGCGGTGCCGCGGCGGGAGCGGGCCCGGGCCCGCGGAGCGAGCCGCCCGCGGCAGAAGTTGGTGACAAACGTGCGCTGCCAGTGCCTGCCGCCGGCCGCTTCCTTTGTGCGTTTGTCAGCACTTGGGGTGACATCCCTTCCTCCGTGCCCGCGGCGGCCGTTTAACCTTCGTCAGTGCTGGGAGAGGTTGTTGTAAACAGAGGAAAGGAAGAAAAGCCTTTGTGAGTTTTACAGAGGTGCTTTACACACACGGTTAAATGACAGCCGGAAAGCGATGTGTTTTTTTGTAATTGGTGAGTTTCTCCACATTCAGGTTGACGCGCTTGCTTACTACAGACACGTATGGCAAAGAAATACTTGGTTTCTTTGAGCATATCTTTGATCACAGTTTGTAATTGCTACCTATGTACACCTATGTATCTTTTGAGAGTCAGTAACAAAAATTGTTTTTTATTAAAAGCCTTAAAACAAAGATTAAAAAGGACACAGGAAAATTTGCTGGCCAGCCTAGCAGCCGGAGCAATCCTTCCTCTTACGTATGATCCAAGCATTTTGGACCAGATCCTTAGCAATATAAATTGGCATAGTGAACCTCACTGGTTTACCTCAGCTGAAGACCTAATTCCAGTGCATGACATACTTAGAATATGTAAAAGATATTCCAGAGGCACAAAAAGCGTGGTCTCACGTTTCAAGAAAAATCCAACTAAGCCAGACTAAACCAACATAAATTCTTACCCTGTACCACAGTGATTACCTGTCAAGACTGCAAATTCCATGTTTTCCTCAAGAAATACAGGCATGTTTTTAACCAGAAGCTGCATGCATTCTTTAAAACAAAAGGAAACAATTTCTTGTTTGATATTTTTGCAATAGATGTGCGATTATTTCACTCTCGGATATGTGAACAAATCCTTAAGAATTGAAGCGCATTGTGCTTTATTATTTCATATCCTTCAAAGGCTTTTAGTGACTTCACCGTTCCGAGTAGCTTTAAGATGAGACGTTTGATAGTCATATTTTTAAAGTTTTATTTCTGTGGTGTTTTACTTGCCTGGTCAGATTTATCCACCAGTGCAGTGTGGTGATCAGGCAGCAGCTCTGGTCGTGGCTTTTCAGTTATTTTAATAGGAGGTTTCCCAAATCCACTCCTGGAATGAAAGGTTCTTCAGGAGAAGGGGCAGGTTCCCCACACTCAAAGCCGATCTCCCTGCTGACTCCCTTCTCTGGGCTTCGTCAATGATTTCTCTACCGTGTCAAGGCACTTTGCTACCAAATAAATATTCAGAGGTGGGGAGTTGGGGGGGGGGGGGGGGGGGGAGAAAGGTGTGAAAAATAGGCCTCCCGGGGAGCTATTGATTTGAGATATGAAACATTGTATTGATACAAGAAAAACCCAGACATAAGGAAGCAGTTTGATACTGCACAATATTTGAGAAAAATCGTGCGCATCTGTTTAGCACAATGTACTGCATAATGACAGCAATCTTCCCTGTTTGTATCTATTCATCTGATTATACAGCGTAACAATTCTTTCTGCCACACATTTATTTACCAAAGGATTTTTTGATAATAAATTAGTAAATCAGATACCATGCGCTTGGGGAAATGCGTTAGTTGACTCCCTACCCACAAGATAGTTGTGGTTCTTATTTTAGGTGATACTCAGTGATACTTGCATATACAGATGAAGTTACATGCTTCCCTTGTGGCGAAGACAAAGGAAGTTTTAAATCACAATTTAGCACTCTTTCACCTAGCCACATGTTATTTTGAAAAGCTTCAGTTTTTAACACTGCGGTGCAGCACTGATGTAATGAAGAGCTTTGACTTACTTGAAGTATAACCCAGTGGCCTTCTTTTGATGCTTTTTCCATAGCTATTTCTGCTGCCGCTTCCTGTCCTTGACCCAGCGATACATTGTGAAGTTCTCGTGAGTCAATGGTAAATTCAGACTTGCTCCCTAAACAGAACAATATACTGTACTACTTCGAGCCAAATAATGGAGTGCTCAAACAAGCATGTGTTGTATACAGTGTTTAAATGGCACCGCATCTCATGAGTCATCAAAGTAGAAAAACAGCCCTCAAAAATATAGTTTCAATAAATCAGCTGAGCTGGGTATTGCTTTCTGGCTAAGTATTCTGTATTAGCAAAATACTGCTGTGGCTGAAAAGCAACCCAGAAGTGGAACAATGATTCCTACTGATGGATTCCCTACCTATTGTCTATATAAATATTTCAGTGCACATAGAAGTGAATATATTAGAAATCTATCTAAAGTAAGAAATAGTATCTCACTGAAGGTAACATTACACACAGGCAATACAAGGGGCTAAACAGAAGTCCTTACATTGGCATTAGGAGGTAGTTTGGTCTAAGGAGGGTTAGCAAGTTTTCAGCATATCTAGGCAGTAAGGTCAAAACTCTTGCTCAAGTATACTTATGCAAGGATGATGACTTATGCTAGTAAAATGCAGAAGAGCAGACAGCTACCTCTCATTTCAGAAGGCAGCCAGCATTCACCCAGGCAGCTGTCTGAGTCAAGCACTGTAACTTTCATCAGATAGTATGTGTTCCAGATGTAACGCTGTCTCCGTGTTAACGTGACAGCACTTGGCAGTAATGGAAAAGCCTCATTTATTTTTCTGGTTGAATATCTAAGATCAGTGGTATTGCTAGCTCCTCTGGTAGAAACTTCTTTTACTTCACGGTAAATGCTGTGTTTTCTTATGATTGCTGGTGATAGGGTCTAGTCCAGACTAGTCTAATGGCTCAGAATCAATAAGGGGGCCAGTCTGGGATATGAATGTTCCTGGGGAACAGCACTACCTTCTTCAGAAGGTTTTGTGAACACTGGGCTCATTTTGTTACAAGTTACATTAGGGCAATGTTCCCAGAAATTAAGAATTAGACTTGGCAGAGCCTTGTGAAAAACAACAGTGAGGTGTAAGACCCCTCTATGGGGCATAATATTTTATCACGACTTCTGTTTGGTACAGATCCAA
Organism: Lathamus discolor; assembly: GCF_037157495.1. Taxonomy (NCBI): domain Eukaryota; kingdom Metazoa; phylum Chordata; class Aves; order Psittaciformes; family Psittacidae; genus Lathamus; species Lathamus discolor. The sequence continues at coordinate 87,784,082 of NC_088886.1, read as the reverse complement.
GTACAACACACGTCAGGGTCACTCCCAGCGCAAAATCTGGCCTTCAGAGGGCTGAGGCTAGTAATGCAAACTGACAGCGCAAGTCACCCTGGCTGGTTTGCTGTCTCACATAGTTATCAGGTTCAGGATAGAACTTTTTGCTTTTCATTCTCTTAGAAATTTCACTTTTCTGGACATTCCAAATCTGCTTCTGCTTCTCTTTTCCAGGAGTCTTCAGTGTCTCTGTTCAGGTAACAAAATATATTCATCATTGTCGACACTTGAAAGGTAGAGCCAGTACATTTGAGCACAAGCATATGGATTTTGAAAATCAAGGAAAGGTTTTGATTTAAAAAAAACCCCAGTGTATAGGCTCATTATTATAGCCACACTGCACCCTGATTTCTCTCCATCATACAGTTAGAGAGAAAATCACGTTAAATGTTGAAATCCAGAGAGTTCACAAAGCGTCAGTTTCTTTTTCTGTAAGTAAAAGCTTTAGGACAGAATGGCTGTTCAATTAATAGAAAATATCTGTAATATTTATCAGCGTTTATTTTCACAAAAGGTTTGGATTTAATTTGTGGCCAAATTCCCTGTTTAAAACATTTTTAAAGCTTTTAAAACCATGCAATGCAGACTGAATATCGTACACATAGAGAAACATTTCTCCTAGTACATGAGTTTGTTCACAAATGATGATTCAGTGTGTCAGCTTGCAAGACCAGCTAAGCCTTCACTAAAATACAGACAAAATTCTAAACGTAAGGCTCTTTTGCCTCCACAAATTAAATATGTACTTTTGTGTGTAAGCCTTTTAGGATGGCAACAAGGCTCGAAACACTCAAGTGTGCTAGGAAAGAGTATTAATACAATATTCCAAGGCTAGTTGAGCTCAGATTTCTTTAAAAGAGGAACAGTTTCTATGAAGAAATTGCCAGATCAAAGATACATGGTGAAATGCTTAAAATCTTAGAAGTCTGTAAGAACTAGATCTAAATTTTGCCCTCCTGTAAAAGGCAAAAAGGCAGCTCCACACCATTAGTTATTGTGTTGTACAGGGATGTGCTGTCTTCTGTTACTTGGTGTTTAAGCCAGAAGTGCATTCAGCTATATATTAGTGGCGAGTGCTGAATTATAAGCCATCAGAGCAGCAAAAGATAGGACAGAAATAAACTGTTGGCTGCGATTGCCCCTTTGAAAAAGAACAGGGATTCTGAGAGAGGAGGGAAGGAGTTTCCATGTCCCCAGTGGAGTTTATTATTCTCTGGAAACAGGTAAACCAACCCTGGCTCATGAAGATACTTTAGAATAGGAAATGTTTTGCCTTTGAAATGTACCAGATTACATGTCATTTCAAATAGTGTTCATGGCGAAGATACCTCTGGGACTGCCTTACAAGAGCTTTATTTCTTGCCTGCAAATTAGTCAGTTCAAAACACTTCTCTCATCTCTGCCTTCAGCTCTTAATACCACACACGCCATTTGTAAAATAGGGGAGTGAAAAGGCCCTGAATACAATGGTACAATTAAAAAACTAAAACAAAAAACTGTAAAGGCAACAACAGGATGGGCTTCAGCGGACAAGGAAAAGAATGAAATTTCGGTGCCTTTTTGGAGGCATTTCAATAAACCCTCTGTTTCCCGTTTCAGCAGGGGCTCACTGAAGCAGCTATGTTTTCTAAGTGGCAGACAGACAATAGCATCTAAATTATTTTTAAGAAAGCACTTATAGCACTAAGCACCCACTACTACTAAATCCGCCTTAGAGGAGAAGGGTGGAGGAAGAAGAAAGGTCAACAAATGTATCAAGTTCTTTGTGTAATGCCTCGCTGACATTTTGCAGCTCCCTCAGCTGGCTTTTATTTTTTTATTTTATTTTTTTCAGAATCCTGGTAAAATGCAGTAAAGGATTTGAGGTTATCGTCTGCCTCTCTCTAACTTCTGACATCTCTTTATAACAAGAAAGAGTCACAGCCAACTGTAACAGGAGGGCAACACAATGGATCCTGGTAAGACAGGGAAGGGGGGAGGTTCAACTTTGCTGCCCCTTTGCCCCTATTTCTTCCTCACAGAACAGAAGTGCCATCTGTTCCTAGTCCTAACATGCATGCATTTGATTTCCATTCAGTAATAACTAACACAGGAAAAAGATTATCAAGTGATCTAAAGCACTATCAGCATTAGCAAGTCTTCCCCATCCAGTGTTTTGTTTGCACCTCCAAAGGTCTGCAGATGAAATGGATATGGGCGAGTGCCTTAATTGCCTAGAATTACTCTCTTCTCTGGTAGAGGACCATATGGTCAAGGTGTGGAACATGACCAGACTAAGGATATTTAGATGCTTTTAGGAAAATCAAATGAGAGGACGGATGGTTAGATTCTTCAACCTGAATTCAGTACACCAATCTCTATCAGTTGGTGCTGTAATATATTGTTTTATGAGTGCAAAATCAAGTCACAGCATATTGTGTGAGGCTGGACAGTCAGTATTAAAGTGTGAGCATGTTTCAAAAGAATCTGTAAAAATGTTTCTTAGGCTTCACAGTCAAATCTGTTGTATTCACAAATAAAAAGCCCAACACCACCAAAACTACCTAACACCTTCAAGTCCAGCAAACTCAGTTTAAGATTGTGCTGGTTTTGGATGGGGTAGAGTTAATTTTCTTCGCAGTAGCTGGTATTGGGCTACGGATTTCTGGTGAAAACAGCGTTGATAATTCAGGGATGCTTTCCCTATTGCTGAGCAATGCTTACGGAGAGTCAAGGCCTTTTCTGCTTCTTACACTGCCCTGTCAGTCAGTAGGCTGCGGGTGCACAAGAATTTGGGAGGAGACACAGCCCAACAGTTGGCCTCAAATGACTGAAGGGATATTCCATACCATATGATGTCTTGCTCAGCATATAAACTAGGGAGAAAGTTGGCCAGGGGGCACTGCTCAGGGACTGGCTGGGCATTGGTCGGTTGGCGGTGAGCAGTTGTTTTCATTTGTATCATTTGTCTTTCTTGGTTTTTATTTCCCTCTCTCTTACATTTTTTTTAATGTTCCTTTCCATTACAGTATTATTATTTTCATTATAATTATTGTTATTAATCCAGTTATTTTTACTTTTACTATTATCTTCCAGTTATTAAAATGTTCTTATCTTAACCCATGAGTTTTCTCACTTTTTACCTTGCAATTCTCTTCCCCTCATCCTGCTGAGGATGGAGTGCGCAAGAAGGTGTGTGGTGCCTAGTTGCCAGCTGTGGTTGAACTATGACAGTCCTTTTTGGCACCCAATGTGGGGCTTGAAGGCTTTGAGGTAATAACAGATTGATCAGAGTGTATTAGAAGGGATTTATATTTCCTCTGTTAACAGTTGCAGGTCATGATATTGATTCATGTGTTCTCAATTATTAGTTTACTTGATCTTTTTTTTTTTTTTTTTTGCTGTACCTGTTAAAGATTGGTGTTGGCTTTTGCAGTTTGCTGTGCTCTGTAGTGATTAGTGATGTTTTGCCTGGGAGATTTGTTACTAAAGCAATGACCTTGAGCTTAATCTGGTATTCGGATTCTGTTCTGAAGCCATTACTGTACATCTTATGGAGACAATTGACAATTGTACTTCTTCCTCTGAGGTTTTTTGTCAAGGAAGTACAAAATGGCACCTTCACTACCTTCTTCCATGATGTTTTCTCTCTCATTACAATAGCTTCTCAATATCTTGAACATCCTCATATAGTTGAAATAGCCAGTTGCTACCATTGCAGTGCGCCAGTGACAGTACTGCAGCAATCAAGACTTCTTGGTTCTCATCCATGTGTTGATCCATCAGCTGAAGAGTCAAGGACTGATTGGTAAGACTCATTCACCTTTAACAGTCCCATTTGGCCAGTGTAAAAATCTAACAAAGCGTGGAGGCTACCAGTGGTCTATCGAGGCTTGAACAAAGTTACACGACTGCTGAGTGCTGCCTTACCAGATGTGCTGGAACTTCAATATGAACTGGAGGCAAAGGCAGCCACACAGTGGAGGGATTTTTTGAGACAGGGAGTAGAATAATCCATATTCTTTTGAAAGCTGGTTTTACTGTCAACCAAAGTAAGGTCAAAGGATCTGCGCAGGAATTCAGTTTTTAGGAATAAAATTATATTACTGTTTAGGAATAAAATTACACTATATGTTATTTGCCTTTTCACTATGTGTTCTTATTGTTATTGTTATACTGTTCTTATCTCAACCCTTATTTGTCAGTTAAACCACAACAAAGATACAAAACTCAAGATCATCTTTTGTTCCTAACTTGCTGCAGGTGCTGACAACACAATGGATCCCTCAGTTATGCCCAGTTTTGGCTCATGTCTTACTGTTGAAAGCAATTGGGTGCAGCAACAGATGTCAGCAAAGGAAAGATGCCTACAATGTGCTGTTGCAAAACAAGGTGCAGTAGGTGCAGTGGGGTTTTGCTGTCCCAGCCCTTCATGAATTTCAGTGTTCTTTTTTCTTGCTGTCTATATCTGATTATTTTAGCAGTCTCTCTCCATCTTCTTAACCTTTCCCCTTTGCTGCTGCTGCCTGCGCACCTTGCTACTTAAGCACTTCTCTGTCCAGAAATTGACCCTGTCAGATGCCAGCTTTCTTCCCAAGGACTGGCGAAGGACCTCAGGCTTGGGAGAAATGTGGCCAGAGCTGTAACGGTGCAAATAAACTTGTAAAATAGCTCAAGAGGGCAAAGCCAAGCAAATGGCTAGCAGGTAGCTTGTGGTTTAGACTAGTTTATTTTGCGCAAGTCAGATATTGCATGCGCTGTATCTGAAGTCTGAAGCCTGAAGCTGATCTGTCTGGCAAACCTACTGATGTCTACATTGTCAAAATACATGAGACAACATTTCATTTCTCCAAATTGCCATTAATTTCATTGCCTTATTTTCTTTCTTTTCCTCCTACACCAGGATGACACTTTTGAAGTGTACTTTTAAGAGCATAATTTGATCAGATGATCCAAGGGAACTCCCTATAGACATCCATAATTTAATGCTAGATCTGCTCTAAAGGTTGGCTTGTCTGACAATGGAAATTGGTTTAACTCCAGTTGATTTGTAGGTAATAAATATAGTGTGTTTTTTCTGTGTCAGGACTGTAATTTGTTTACGAATTGAATCACGAATGTATCAAATAAAGGCAGGACCCGGCCATGTGTGACTGTAAGCGTTTTGAGCATCCCAACCTCATGCAGAGCAGAAGGTGCTCGGCACCTTGCTGAAGTCAGCCATTGTGCCTATCCTCATCGAGATGCTTGCACGTGAGTTCCAGATGACCTCAATGAGACTGCAGGAATTCACTGGATAGTGGATTCACAGTTCAGTACTCAGTACACAGATACTCTGTGCTCTGAAAACAAGTAAGGTCAGTAACTGAATTTGAATTTCTTTGTCCTCCCTTTCCCTTCTCCATTTGGGATTTCACTTTCCAGCTCACAGCACATGCCCTGGAAGCCAAAGATAAGCCTCTTTTACTAGGTTAGTATTTTCATCCTTGTCCTGACTCACATTTGTGCAGGCTTTGGGCTCGTCTGCTCTGTAACCATCTACCACTCTTTTCAAAGGGAAGAAGGAAACTCTTGGTATGGGTGCAAAACTTAGAAGAGGTCTGTGCCGAATAAGAGCAAGAACACAGCTGCACAAGACTCAGCATAACTTCTTGCAGACAAAATGCAGTGAAAGAAAAGATGGCACTTTTAGCTAAATGAGAGATCATTATACAATACCCTTTCCATTCAGCCCATTCTAGGAGGAAGATATACATGCACAGCAGCACTTGGGACATGAAGAGCTACTTTGAAAGTAGATGTGGTTCCTGGTTTTTGAGATGAGGATGTATAGTGGAGAGTGAGAAAATTGGCTGTCCCTGCAGAGGTGCCCTCCAGCCACAGCAACGTCTGTGAAGTTGTGCTTTTCTGTACTTGACGAGAAAGCAGCCTGGGCTGGCTGAGAGCAAGCTCGGTTTGTAGGAAGAGTTTCAGACTGATATTCATTGCCTGAGGAGGAAGTTTCCGGGGCCCACCACAGCCCGTTAGCAGCATGAACAGCTTGAGCTACAGCAAGGAGACCCAAGCAGAAGTACGTGAACATGTCCATATTCCCTCCTACTGTGGTGAAGCAGGAAGGCATGCCAGAGGGGCCTGAAAATCATGAGGCAAAAGACTTCTGTGGGCTGCATGCTACGGGCACAGGTATACACAGAGAGTCATAAATGGGAGCTCGTGCAGGGTTCATGCTGTTCCAGGAGGGAGAACTGGGCTGTGAAAGAAGGCTTTTCTCTTTCAAACAGACTGATGTAAATGATATTTGAGGGTGTAACACAGAGAGTCGTGGTCTTTACACTCAGCCTCACATTGTCAGAGGGTTTTGCTCACTGCACTGCCCTGTGAAGTACAACAGTAAAAGCCTGCGACAGGAGGGAAAGAAAGTTGTAAGCCACTGGTAGCACTAGATTAAAACAGCAGCACGCAAACACGCTGACCTCTTCCTGAGCAGTAACCTTGAGCGAGAGCAGGATTGATTGATTTTATTCTACTTGTCCATGAGAAAATAGAGCACAGCAGCACAGACTGTAACTGGCCAACAGTGCTTGTGAGCTTCAGTGATCTTTACGGTGTTTATTTCAGCTTCCAGGTCCTTAAAGATATTGGTGATGTTAAGATGTAGTATTGTATTCAAAGTCTTCTTATTGGCAGAAGGGTATTGACAAAAGGCACACATTGTGCCTTTTGTGATCTATGAATTTACTGTTAGTCCGGTTAATGTTTCAAACAGCCTAATAGTCAAAATTACAGACCCTACGCCATCAGTACAAACCTTGTTGCTTTTTACTAATAATGGAAAAATGAGTACAGGAAGGCCTCATTAAAAATAGAGTTAAAATTGCTACACAGAAATTTCCCTGTTCTCTAGTGTTGTGCTTACTCTTTCAGTCTTTTGGGTCTTTGATTGACACTTTGGTATTTCTCAAAAGGACTGGGGGAGTATTACGATGAGTCATCACCACGAAGAGTGCAATACTCATGGGAGGGGATGTCTTTCTCCTCAGTCTGGTGTCTGCTTGGGCTTAGTTTTATATCTTGTCTTAACACTATCAGTTTACTGTGATTAAATGACTGATTTGTGTCATCTGTGTCTGCAGTCTTCCCTGTGACTTATTTGAGCAGTCCACAATGAGTAATCATTTGTTGTTACTATAGACTAAGCTGAAAAATCTAGTCAAGAATGCCTTAGAGCTGGACAATTGCTATCCACAGTTAAAAAAAGTTAAAATATACTTAGGCTCAAAAAACCCAGAGAATTGATGAGACCCTGCACTGTCAGTACAAACCTTGTTGCTTTTAACTAATAATGGCAAAATTACACTTACTGGGCTATATGTCAAGTCCCTTTGGATATGCTTTAAATTGCCGAGTTCAGCAAGGATTTGCAGACCTTTCTATGACTGCAGAATCGTGACTGAGCTGCAGATACTGTTAGCATTCACACTTTCCTATCTTCTGTTGCATCAGGATAACATATATAGGTCTCATTGACCTGTATTTCTTCATTGCTATCTGGAGACCAGATAAGAAAAAGTGTTTGATTTTCATCGCTGATATAATTTGCACGATCAGCAGGAATACTACAATCATTAAAATGAGAGCTACAGGCTGTAGAGATGTAGGAGACCATAGTGAAACCTATGAGGATCTAGAATAATTAAGGTCACATGCTTGAGTCTAAGATACATCACACACACAGAGGGACAGTGTCAGGCAGGTTTTACAAGAGGTAATACACAACAGTTTCTGGAATTGGGTCTGTACACATGCGACTAGACCCCATGTATATGTGATTTAGAGACTGATTAGAAATAGAAAGAGAAATGTCATAGTCACAGCTGGTTAACTTTCGATCTAAGCAGTAGTCTGAAGACTGGAAACTAATATCTTCCCATATCTCTTGCATATTTCAGTGCTATTTCCTGGCATTGCTCTGAAAAGACTCACTGGTATATTCCCTTTTCTTGTACAGTCTGTGTTCACAGATGCGCATCTAGAATATCAGAAACACTTGTTATACATTTCCAAAATTATCTGATCAGCTTCTTGGTAGCAAAAAGAACTTTTTCATCAACTTGGTACATGACTACGTATCCTACATACGTGCAGTGTTTGGAAAGGTGCTAAATCCAAGATGGTTTAAAATACCTCCAACACAATATTACACAAACTATTTAATATTTTTAAATATTATTAAAAATCTTACTTAAAAATATTTATTAAAAATATTTTCCTTGTCAAAAAAATGTGTAACTTTTTGATACATCTTTGCTTCTGTGTTTCATAAGCACTCAAATTTTCAGCCATACTTGTAACATACGTGCATTTTCATGTTACAGTGATAGACATTCATATCTTGGTGATGTGTTAAGCACGGTCACTCTCAATGAGAGATGTACAGTGCTCATCTGGAAGAACCTCACTGTGAGAGTGCCAGAACCTCCCAGGGCCCCTCTGCTGATATTTGACCATTTTTTCCAAATCCCTGGTCAGAATTGCCCATTCTCTGACTTCTTCTGGTTGCCTCTTTCTTGCCCTTTGCACATCTGAGGAAAACCTGGCTGTTTTCTCTGTAGCCTTTGACAAACTACTTTTAGGAAGCAGTAAATCGCCATGCCCTCCTGGCTTTTTCAGGGCTGAAGAACTACAGCCTCTCTTCACGTGCTACCTGCTCCAGCCTCCACTGGATGAGAGCCAGTAGGTTAATGCCTTTCTTGTACTGCAGGGGATAAAATAATTAGATTCATACTTTTCATTTATAACACCTATTCTTGTTCACATGCTTAGTGGAGGTGTAACACTTTTAACTGGTTTTACAGCTGTACCCTCTTCTTCAGTTTTATCCTGTTCAGTTTAGTTGGACGTGCTCCTACTTCAGCTTTCAATCTCCCTCCTCTGAAGTCCAGATTTCTCCTTGCACTGCCAGTTCTTCAGTTCCCTCTGTTACCACTTACCAGACAGCCCATGTTTCAGCACATTATAGGCTTTTCAAGTTAAAAAAAAATCATTTCTTTTTTCCATTTAATTTGGAAAAGTCTTGTTCTGCTTGCTGGATACACCTGCGGGAAGGTGGAACCCAAGGGTATGGTCCCCTCTGATGAGCTGAATAACACACTGGCCTTGGACCAACAAAATTTAGTAAGGAGAATACTTGTAAAGAAGATGCAGTATTAGAAAATCAGTGGAGTAGCAGGGCTGTTCTGAGCTTGCCTCTGCAAAACTTCTGACAGCATGTGGCTCTGCCGTACCCAGGTATGGAGTGCTCCTGAGCTTCCTCTGCAGCCCATGACAACAGAGGAGACTTGGAACTTAGCAGAAAGTATTCTCTGTTCCGAAGGATAAAACTCAAAGAGCCTTCACTGTTAGGAATATGACCTCTTCAGGTACTTACAATTATTTACTTACCATTATAACCAGTAGAAATTTGACAAATCATCCTAGCAAGGGGAATAGAGCTGCAACTGCAGGTGTCAGAATTTAGTACAGAAGATGGTGTATCCAAAATTTGTTTTTAACTGTTTCAAAAGGCTGTATAAAGGAGGGCAGGAAGCAAACTATCAGGCAGTGATAGGGCTTTTTCTTCCCCTCATTTTTTACTCATTTTTTTGGTGAGCTAAGAATAGAGGGAACACATAGCAAGCATCTTGCTATTAAATTTGCCCATGACAAATAGTGCAGCTGCATGTAGTGTGCAGGAACATCTGTAGAATCACGACATATGCAGAATCCCCCACACTAAAAGCGTGACATTATACTGAAAACGGTTCAGTTGAAAAAGCAATATAAATCCTTTTTATATAATCTTTCTCCCCCTTCTCTTTTGAAGGAAGTTAAATAAAGGATTCTGTCACTCCTTCATGTCGTCAGTAAAATTCACAATATAAAAGTGACTAAGCATTTCAGGAGTGTCTCCTTCTTTCAAGTCTGTCTTTCCTGAAGAAACAGAAAGTTTAATAAAGAATAACCAGCGGCAGAAATGCACTGGACACCAGAGCTTACTCCAAGTGGAACTTGACAGAGTTTGCAGATGCAATTTAACTCTCCAGAAATCAAGGGGTGATTTTCTGTGTCTCTGTATCTTGTGCAGTTGTTCAGTTCAGAGTTACAATTGCTACCATCTTTGCTTCACCTATGTAAATGACAGCACAAAATACAGAGATATAGAAAATATGTCTAAAATGTATAGATTTCTAAAGTAAGGGGCATCTCCTTGCCTCAGATTTTTTGAGTTTCCATAGCTTATGTTCAAATGCAGCTGTTTTGGAATTTAATTGAAGTTCCTTTAAGCTCCACAGTCATAAAGAAGGACTGTGCCTTTTTCAAAATCCTTGAAGTCTTTTATTTTCCCCTGAATGATTTTAACAAAATGTTTGCTTCTTTCTTTCAAGTCTTCTGTTCTTTGCTCTCTGAAATAGTTTCTTTGCAAGCCTTAGATTTTTAAAGTAAGAAACTTTATGATAGCAATGCCAACACTGAGTTTTGTAAAGTCAGAGGTTGTCTGAAGACTGTGTGGTGATAATACCATGACAAGGCAAACACATGCAGGTATTAATGCCTGGATCATCACTGACTCATTTCTTTGAAAACATCTTTCAATTGTTAGGAGAGCTCAGGCGTGATAACTGTGAGACTATTTCCACATCCTCTACGCAGACTGCGGGGCAAGCCTGAAGCTGGAAGGGTCAGCCACCTGGGTCATAATTTTCAACTCTATGCCCAATAAAATCCTGGAAGCTAAATGTGAAAATGCAACCCCTGCGAGAGATTTCCGTTATGATTTTATTGGTGGTGTAATTTTGAGTTTACTGACTTGCTGATATTCTTTGGTCAAGTCCTTTGAACTTGTCTTCATATGAACAAAGCCTTGTTTTCCTATTTCAGAGACATACTGTGTGTAAGTGAGAAGGCTTTTAAAGCACTCTGATGGTGGCAAAGATATGTAAGTACAACTGATACTAACTGACAACATTTGCTTACTATTAATGGTATATTAATCTCTTAATTACTTTAGATATGATTCCTTATTTAATAATATGAAGATTTTTAGCATCCACTTCCCATTTTGCATGTTCAGTAACTGCTTGCACAAGATACATAATCATCTGCATCACCACTGCAGAAAGGAATGTCATACACCCTGCAAAGCACTTTTGTTGGAAAATGCGCTTAATAACTTTTCAGTGTCTGACTTTCACATGGAGAAGCGCACATCCGGTGGTCAGATGTTAACTGCAGTCAACTGTGGCCACTCGAAGCTAGAAACGAGTGTCTGGCTGATGCATCTGGCTCACTAATCCTTCCATTGGTGGTGTCTGTGCTTTAGCACAAGCTAAATGTAAATGTTAATGGTCCAACAGATGCAAACAGCTCCATGTAGTCCTAGGCTCCAGTTAATAATATAAATGGTGATATGATGTTTAACAGGTTAGCACTATATGGAGTTGTGGAAAAATGTACCAGAGAAAGCTACATTTATATGGTATACAGAATGGAACACTGAGATTCCCCTTTGCAGCTTTTACTTTAAATAAATTGAAGAGGTTTATGGTGATTTAGAAAGTTTTGTTTTTCTTGTGATGGACACAGTGATTCTTGGAGAGCAGACACATGGATACATTCACCATGGATAAGTGTTTTGAGAAATACAGATTACGAAATAAAGAATACAATTCTAAAAAATGAACTTATTTTAGACCCAAAGGAGCCAAAGTCAGCATCAAAACGATTATTATTGCAGCTGATCTAATTCTTTCAGTTGTTTGTCTTCATTTTGATTGTTTCTGTTGCTGAGAGACTTCTTGTTTACAGCTTCTCAGCCAGAAGAATATCCCGAAGGAAACTACTGTCAGCAGCCAAAACCAGTATCCGTAATTCATCCTAAAGCACTGTCAACTTAATTTTAAAGTAGTTTTGCTGCTTTATGCATTCATGCTGAAGTGGCAAGTTTACAAATCCATAAATCAAACCATATTAATAAAGGAAATATGTTTCTCTCTCAGATATTCTGTTTTCCTAAACATTTATTGTAAGCATAGATTTTAGTAATTAATCCTTCAATTACTAGAAAAAGGACAAAGAAATAAATTTATGAACTGTATTTTGTTCATCAGAGGGAGGTTTAAAATAGAAAATCTAGCTAACTATTGCCTATTCAACCCTAATAAATGCACACTGAACGTCATCTGTGACTGTTTCCTACAGTTATGTCTGGGAGGAGCCAATATACAAGCCATGCCGGCCTCCTTTGTCAGGTGCTAATCCCCACTTGGTGGAGCCAGCTCTTGAGCAGAATTACCAGGGTGGCACCCTAGATTGCATCTCAAAACGTTCCCAACTTCAGGTCATACCTGCAGTGTGTCAGGTGAGCATGGATGTGTTATGCCGTCTGCATGTGGAGGTGTTTCTGTGCTCTGAGGAAGCTGCTGTTTGATTTACAGCTACTAACGCTCGTATTATGGCATTCAGTCAGGGAAGCTGTGTGCTACTGAAAATACCAAAAGGGCAACAGAAGGTAACAGGTACATGTAGGACCTTGAACCTTAGGGAAAGCTCTTCTGGATGCTTATGCTCCACTGGGAGATTTTTTTTGTCACTGGTAGGATGAATTGGTACCTACCTTTACTGGGCCATTTCACTTGTCAGCCTGCCACCAAGTCTGTGGAAGGCAATGATGTCCTCCTGCAGGCCACAGACTGGGGGTCCTTCAATTTCCCTTGCCTTTTATGCAAAAGGCCTAGGGCCAGGAAAAAGAATGAGTTTTGCATTGCTTCAGATACCTTAGAATTTCATGGTTTCAGACTGGGGGGGTTGCTGAAATCAGTAATTTATGAATTCAAAAATTGAATTTAAGCAGGTGTTCTGATGTCCTCTGCAGCCTGAAACTATTCTTGGCTGCCTGTCATGGGTATATTAAGGTCTCTGTGTCCGCAGTTCAGCTGGGTCTATCTACTGTCCATAGGCAGGTTTAACAGATTGAAAATGGAAAGCAGATTTGCATGCAAGCATTACTTGTAGGCTACTGAATGGCATCTGGGAACATCAACGTAATTATGCTCCTAGCTGTGTTGTGACATCAGAGCCATCTCCTGGGTAGCAAAGTTTTCCTAAGTTGATAATGGCAGAAATGAGTTTGGATTGTGAGTTCCTCTGAGCACAGTGAGGAGCATTTATGCATATTTGTGTATCAGGCCCAGCTTCCTGAGGCCAGTAAAAGGTATGCTGTGCTGTGAGGTCTCCAGCATGTGCAAGTGCTATTTGGGGGCCCGTGGCAAGTATGGCACTCATGAAATGTCCTGAGTCGGGCTTTCCAGATGTTTCCAAACTGGTCTCACACATCCCAAGTAAGAATGAAGCTGATTCAAGTTCTTTAGGTCTGAAAGTCTCATGTAGAGAGCAGATTTGGAAACTTTCTGTGGAGAATCAGTGACAAATGTGGTGAAACTTACGTCCCTGAGTGCAAGAGCTTCAGCCTGGCAGTCGGTGTGAGTGTGCTCCTGTTTCTGCTCTTCTGCACACTGGGGGAAGACATGCAGAATCCATTGTCCCAGGACACAGCTTATCACCGCAGAAAGAGCAAAACCTCAGCATGCATTCAGGCTCAGCACTGCATCTGGCATTTACTGAATTGCAGCCACTTTCTGAGTCTCAACACACCATGAAAATCCTCCTTGAATCAAATGCTCCTGGGGGAGCAAGAATTTCAAGATGCTCTTCCACCCTGGGCTAGTGCATACCACTAGATCAATGCTCAGCATAAAGAGCTTTCTGCTTGTCAGTGCAGTATGGGGGTGGCAGTCGGGGGTGGGACACTCATCGTAACAAGCAAAACCAACAGGCAGCACATAAGAGAGCATCAGGAAAAAAGAGGGTAGCAATAAAAAAGGGGTGGAAGCTACAGCCCTGAATGGGGCATTGTGATGGCTGAATTCAAAAGTGTTTTGCTTCTCAGCTTGAACTTTTTAATTAAGGAATTTCACAGTAATTTTGGCTAAGCTTAAAGAGTAATAATTTCAGTGCTCTGGCTCAGTAAATACTTTCTTGCAGTCTCACTAAGCAGCAAAGATCAGAGCCGGAGGGATTCAGTGCGTTAACAGCACTTTGTCTCCAGCCTGCGCTGCAAGTAAGTGCTGTCCTGTGGCAACCTTCTTGGGGTCAAGTGATTTAGAGAGCTTAGACAAGGCTGGGGTTCAGGATCCTGATATACTCAGACACAATCCTGAGTAGCGGAGGCTGTGAGGAAATGTTTTCTGTCATTTACTAGAGGGGCAGGGGAGGGAAGGGAGGACTCCTGGTAGCTGTAGGAGGGGCAGTAGGCACAGCTAAACTAGAAGGAGGGGAAGGGCTCGGGAATATAATGAGGAGGTGGGGGAAATGACACTGGAATAAAAGGGTGAGTATATGAGATACCCACTCACCCTGGCCTTCCTCTGTTCAAAGCACTCCCTCAAAGGGTGGGTACGAGACTTGAATAGAGGGGATGGATGTCAAAATATTTTCATAAGGAATATAGTGTAATAAATCAGAGAAAAAGGGCAGAATGGAGGAGAGGAGCAAACGGCAGGAGAATTATTTTTATTCTAAGTGAATGATTATGTCTCCTGGGTGATTACACATCAGGATGGTGGTGTGTTGGGGAGGACTGTTCAGCTAGGTAGAAAAGAGTGCTCAAATTGCTGTCATTGAACTATAGTGCATGCAAGGGTGTAGATATGACAAATAAAAGGGTGTAAAATAGACAAGTAAAAATCAAGCCAGAGACAATGTGTCCGGGGCACTGTGATCCACGGGAGTTAAGATAACTGTCATACAAGTGTCGGAAGACAGTTTTCAGAGGAAGATACTTTGAATGCTTGCAGAACATAATCAGAGAAATAGCTGACAGAGAAAATAACAGACTATTAAAAAATAACTTGAACACGAATAACTTGCAAGTACTGGGTCAAATACAAGGTCGATCATTTCTTACAAGTTGTTTACTAAAACGGGGCCTCCAAGCAAGAAATACCTGCTGTACAACATGCACCTGTAGAAATCGTACCAGTAGAGGGCTGGTGAAAGTCAAGGGATACAGTGCCAGTATACTGTATCCCATTCATTGTATTTTGATGAGCTTAAAGTAGGAAAATGCTTCCGCAGAGTTGTTCCTGGGGCATTAAGAAAACACCTTGTGCAACAAAGGGAATTCAGAAAAAAATCATTGCCATCTTTCCTCGATAGCTCAGCAGATGGTTTTACTCTTACCAGTACTCGTAGCTGCCAGCTGGCTCCTTTCCTTTTTGACTCAAATAGATAACTTTCAGATCTGAACCAGGTTTAACGTCTATCTATTTGATCCTTGGCACTGAGAGTTGATCAGTATATGCCAATGATGACTACATATATAAGGCCAGGGGATTTTTATGTGGCCATGCTTTTGCTAGGCACTGCAGCCGATTTTCTGTTTAGCGATTGCTGGAAGATCCATCCGCACAGTGACTGGATCAAGACCTTTTGCTCCTGGAATAATAAAGGTTAAGTTTTAAATTCCTGGTTACAGAAGCTGCTATGTCTCAGCATTCACTCGTTGCTTTATTTTTGTTTGGTATGAATAAGCAGCATTAGTGGGAAAAAACATAGCATTTCTCCTCACTTCACACAAAAATCAGGGAAAAAACATGTGAGGATTCCTGTACTGAATCCAACAGTCCTTATTTTGTCTCCGAGAGGTTACTGGCAACTTAGTGCTGGGGCATTTCTGAACTCATTTTTGCTCCATGTGGAACAAGGTTGGCAAGCATGATGGGAACTTTTACCAGCTGTGCTTTCAGATGTTTAAAATTACAGTTGTATTGCTTAGTTTACATGCTTGTGTTCTATTTCCAGGTGGTTTATGAGAACACAGAAGGTTACTCCAGAGCACCTTTTTTCCACGGGTTAAAGGGGACTGTTCTAACATTCCCAACATGTGCTGCCCAGGTTCCGTCTTGCAAAAGCAATCTTTTGGTACCGTAGAGAGTCATGCAGTGCTGATCAGATCATGTGCAGCCTGTTACGTTCACTAGTATATGGGAATACAGCAAGGAAAAGAGAATACTGAAGCTTTAGTGGTTTGGTGTTCCCGACAGTGTAATAAGTTGGAACAAACTGCAAAAACTCTGAGTTATTCTCCATGGGAGTCTGGCATTCAGAGAGACCCAGAGCACAGAGACAGTCACTGACACTACATGCTGTTCCCCTCCGTCCCCAGACCAGCTTTCTGGCCAAAGTTAATGATTCATAAGATTCTGCACTGATTTCACTGCGAGCTTCCCCATTTGCATAAGTAAAAGCTTATGCAGCTTCTGTAGGGAGATCCTTAGTGAAATTGCAGTACAAAAAACATTGATATTATGTAATTATAGTAGTTCATCGTAACTTAAGTGAAATTGTTACTTTAAACTTGCTCTAAGTGGCTGACAATGGAACTTCTGTGTGACACACCTACAAAACAAATGAGTTAATCACAATATGTGTCATTTTTAATTTTTCTCTTTCATTTTTCTTTCCGTCATTCTCTCTTTGTAATTAGCATGAAGACCATCCTTCAGTCAAAACTAGCCACCTGGAAAGCTTCAGCTTGTAATATGCGGGTTTTTTTTGTGGATTATGAATGTGCAAAAAAGGAGACCTTTCTCCCCACCCCCCTTTCCTTGCATAATTCAAACGTGAGTGAATGAATTTTATTCAGACTTACAAAAAGAAAAAAAAATCATATTTCAGCTGATAACAAGCATGAAAAATTTCAGATGAAAGGCTTTTTTTTTTTTTTTTTTCTAAAAGCATACTATGAGCATGGGAGAACAGCAGGTTAAGACATAAGTCTCAGTGCAGCCTTAACTATAACAATTACTAGCAAGCAAACACTATATCCAAGCACTAAATCTTGCTTTGTGCTGCCCTGGTGCACCGTAGTGGGGAGAGAATAGCATAATAAAAGCCAGTCCCCTTATGCAAACAGCAGGGCATAGCACTCAGCTGAATACAAGAAGAAGGTGAGCCTGCCTACTGTTCGGCTTGCTAACCGTATTCCCAAGGTCTGTGGGTTAGTTGTCACCTCTAGCTCCAGTCAGCTAGCAAATGTACTTCAAACACTAGCAAGGGGCGCGTTTTGGTCCTTTCCAGAGGAACATTTTACCAATTCATTGCCTCCAAATATACTCTTCTATAAAAGAAGTATTTGAAGGAGGTTCATATAAGCAATATGGTGGCTTAACAGGTCAGAAAGGGAATGGACTAGCTGCTAGATTTTTCTGATTAACCATGTATTTTTAAAAATACAGAGCTGTGAAGAAGGTGTTATATGCAAGCCCTCACTTACCTTATTGCTTTTCAAGCAAAGTGGGCAGAGATTTTGGCTCATTCCGGTAACACTTAAAAAAATTGACTATTACAGGAATGAAAGATTGCGATCTGGAACACTTTTCTGCATCATATTTTTATCTTCCTAATATATCACATTTTCTGTTCTAAATACTGCTTTGCTGGTAAGTCCAGCTCTCCTTTTCTACCTAGAAAACAAGATTAAAGAAACATTCATTTACTCACAGTTAATCGAAACCTGCCCACCTACTGTGGCTAAACAGTAGTGAGTACTTCGGTATTAACTTAGAGATTCACATCCATTAGGGGATCAACAGAAAGGATTTGCATGTGGCAAGCCTGGACATAAGAGAATCCCTTTTTGGCCTGACACAAGTTGACTGTTCCAAGTTGAGTTTGGCAGTAAGTGAATTGAGTTGTCAGCATCTTCCTCCGTAGTGGAAAATGTTATTGCTTTCTTGCGCGGATGCAAGAGTTTCTGTGGGAAAACAGAATATAATGTCTCTGTGGATTGGTAATGTCTCTAATACACAGATCGCTTGTGCAAATTCAGTCCCAGCTGGATGGGAAATTATTGAAAATGGTTGTTGTTTGATTGATATAAAATGAGTTGTCAGCTTGATTCAATGCCTCTAGGGCAGATGTCCACAGCATAATTGGCACCTGTCAGAAGCAAGGGATTCCTTGGTACAGAGTAACAACCACCCAAAATGGTTTTTGCGTGCCAGGGCTCGGAGAAGAACAGTTTCTACTTTTGGGCAGGATCTTGTAGGTCATAAAGTGAGTAACAGATTTGACATGACACTTGGTGCAAGCTTTTCCCTGAGATCCTGGCTAGACAATATCACTTCTGCCGCTGTTTGGTCAATAATTTCCCTAAGAATTGGAAATGCTGACACACATTTACTGATTTGTTATTATTGCCATGCTAAAGATACACTGATAAAGAATGATTAATAAAGAAATTGTGACATATTTGCTTATTCTAAGAAACATCGTGGACCATTTTATTTTCCTGTTTCTTGAGCAATTCTCCTCACAGCAATAACCTAACCACACAGCTAGGGAAATAAGAGAGTGTCTTCTCAGCCAAAAATAAGGACAAGAAACAGCCAGGACTGATGGTACAGCAGTATTATATAGTGTCAGTATTACAGTTTGCTAACAGTAAATAGTGACCTATTGTTTACCACAGACTGGATTGAAATGTTTTTATCCTGTACATCACCAAACAGCCATCAGACCCTTATTGCTGCCTGTGACAGTGTGGTACAGCTAATAACAGGCATGATTTCAATTTCCCATCCCCAATCTGTTGATCTGGCCACCTTCTTCATGGAGCTGGTGCTTTGGGAGGTACCAGCTGAAGGGCTCTCCATTAAAACACATTTTACTGTCTTCATCTAGTGCATGGCTCAACTTTCCTTCTTTCCTTTTATCTCTCTTTCCTCCTTTAGGTTATTTTTCATTATGCCTCCCACCCCCCCTCCAACATCCACACACTTTGCCTTTCATCTCTATATGTATGCTATTCCAGCACTTGTCAGCCCCAGCAGGAGGCACATGGTAGAACCAAACAATATGATACGTTAGGTGGAAGGAAATATTATTATCAGATGCCCTTAGAACAATCATTTATTGTCATACTTTAAAGAGGCCTGCTATGTTATTTATTTTATTATTCTGTATTAGGTACATGTTTTAATTTTACAGGCATTATTAATCACTAAAATATATTGCACTTTCAGGCAGGATGTTAACATTTTACATGCATTCATCTTGCTTCTTTAAACAGAAACAATGGGCCCTCTGCACTGCCCTCCCTCCCCGCTAGTCAATAAATCCTTTCTATTGATTCAGGAAATAACTCTAAGCCCTGTTTTATATTTTAAGTTCCACTAGCCACACTCAGCCATATAATTTTGCTTAATAACAAATGGATCTTCTATTTTTGCTGGTTACTACACGTTTGGTTATCAAGCTCAGCTTGAAAGTACCGGGTAGAAGAGCACAAAACCTATAATGGCAGTGAGGCACCACAAGAGATTTCCTAAATGAATGTTACAATAAAATAAAGTAGCTGTAAAAAGTGTGTGTATAAAAAGCAGCTTCATCAGGAGATGAATGGTAACTGAAAAATCCATCAGTGAGTATGGATTCCCTTGAGCCAGCCTGGATCAACAGACAATATGGATTTTTGATAATTCATGGCTTTGCCATTATTTATTCTCTCCTGAAATACCCATTGCGAATCTCAGAGAGATAATTAGAGAATTATCATATTGCTTAACTAAGTAGTGCAAATTGTATTATATTCTCTGTATCCCAACCCAGGGCAGTATCATTAGCGTTGTTTAATTGTTACAAATATAGTCATCGCATTTTAATAAATTGCCTTCATTGTCAATATCTACAATCGACTATTTCTCTTCCCTTAATGTTCATGGGCAGGTTAGTTACCAGGTAAACTTACAGTTAATATATACCACAATGAGGCAAAAATGTAAGAAAATGCAAAGGTCAAAACCATGTTTCTATTATGAAAAAAATGAATGATAATGACATAATTTTTTCAGCTCATCAGGTTCTTTGCTAAGTGCCTCTGTTATTGCCAGATCAGTAGTGTATAACAAAGAAGTGCTTTCTGTAGGCTGCTTCATTAGCCTGCCCTGTAGGACCTCACCTCAGACCTTTCACTAATCTGTTGGCCAGCTCAATAGCCTTGTTAGTTCTATTCACTTCTTCCTGGCAGCGGATTTTCTCAGCTGTAGCTCTCTCAAAGGCAGTGGTTAAGGCAGCCAGGATTGTGTCTATTTCCTTCAAATAAAAACAGTAAGAAACAACTTTGGACATTGTAAGAACACATAAAAATATTTCTGCTGTCCCATTTTATATTTCTGAAAGTTAGATTACACAGTGCAAGAATGGTGTAAACATTAACTGCACTCACAGTTTCGTCTAGGTCATGCTCCAAAGGTGCACTCAGGAAAACCTGGGGGAAAATGTGGCTGGTCTTCTGATTTCCCCCACTTTTTCAGAGCAGCCTTCAAAATGATACTACAAACTTGATCTTATATCAGCAAAAAAAAAAAAAAAAAAAAGGAATGTCACCTTTTTTCCTGAGGATTCTGAAATAATAAGAGCAATAATAGAATGTATTTCTTATTACAGATATATATCCTCTGAAGGAGATCAAAAACTTGAAAAGGTGGCTGTTCGGAAGCTAAAGAGAGCAGAAAGGCTTAAAGATAATAGACAAAATACTTGAAGATGCACAAGTCAGTGTTCTTTGCTGACTTTCAGCTAGGCTATGCTTCCCAGTGCACAAACCATTTCTGAAAATGAAGCCTGAAATCCCCCATTACCTTAGATTTGGGAGCAAGCAGCTCCGTGTCTGGTCTATCAAAGCATTTAAGCACACAAACAGTCCCACTGGGTCAAAGCCTTAGTTATTCCCAGAGGGAGGAGTGCAAGATAATTCAGCATGGGTGACTGAGCACGAGGACAACGCAAGAACGACACGCAACTCAGGAGAGTCACAGGCAAAGCACCCAAATGACTCTTGAGTGCAGAAGCTGGACTGGCTGGGGAGCTCATAAATGAAAGATCAGAAAGGTGCTGTAAGCCCCCAGTGTGATGAGGCACTTGAGGTGTTGTTTGGTGCGTACGGACAGAGCAAGCGGCTGGGGCCTCGGGCTGCCAAGGCATTCAGTGAAACACACGTGAAAGAGGTGAAATCCATCCAGCAGGAACTCAGCCTGGCAAATAGGTGCCCATGCAGCTTGACAGAACTCAGTGGTATTCCCCAGGGAAATTAAGTCAGAGCTAAGCATGGCCCCTGGGAGTGGGCTGTGGTTTATCCCAGCTGTGCTGCTGACAAGCTCTGTGCACCCTGGGGACAACTGAGACCGAGGGACGACATCGCTGGGAATCTCCGGGTAAGGTAAGGTTGAATGAGGTCCTCAAAGCACCCTATTGCTTCTTCCTTGAGAACAGCATCAAGCAGTACCTGTGTGCAGCACAGACATAAAAAGGAACTGGGCGATGGGGCAGATAGATATTTTATTGGGAAGGTTTGGAAAAACAGAGTAAATGACAGAACAAATGTTTCTAAACAGTGCCCAAAGATACAACTTAAAGAAAGGCCCAGTAGGAGTTTTGCAGCCCCCACACAGCCTGCAGTGATTTGGGAGTGAGCAGAGTGGGGGTGCACATTACCTCCTGCCTTCCTGTGCCTCTGTGCAAGGTGAGAGCAGGCAGCACCTGTGTTAGAAACCTGTCCCGTCACCAAGGCTGAGTGAAGCACACGGACCGAATCCTGGCTCTCCAATCCTGCACAGAGAAGATCCAGACACTGAGTGGGAACCCACCATGCATGAAGACAAGCATCCACTGGGGTCCTAAGACATGTTGAGTGGCTGCAGAGGCTGGGGATGTGGCGCATTTACCTGAAACTCAAAAATGCTACTGAGTGATAAATTATATTGGCAAATAGCTTTGCTTTGTACAGTGAATCATGCTGGAAATATGCCAGACAGAGAAAGATACTCTAAATAATTGAATTTTAGAGGCCTCTAAAATGACCAAAAAAAGCTTTTTTAATACATCTAGTAGTCCTGATTTTCAGGTACAGGTCCTTAGGCCAGCCAGGATTCCAGCTTTCCCCAAGGCTTGTCTCCCACTGCAGTGCACTCTTGCAAAGCTTGTTGCTCGATATGTATATACATTGCCTCTACACAGATGACAGCTGACAAATGGATAGCAATAGATCTGTGACTGAGATCAAGGAGCAGCACTCAGGCACTGAACCTAAGGGGACAGAGAGAGAAAAAAGCAGAAAAGCTACCTGCTGTGCTGACCATGGATACTGCAGCTCTCATGGCAGGGAGCAGAACTTGCTTGAAACTGTTTCTAGCAGGTTCTTCTGGAACTAGGGATGATTTTCTACTGAATCTGGCTGAAACACATTGAGCCCTGCCTTCATAAGATAAGGTTTAATGTTTGGCAAATCTTCTTGTAAAATAATAAAATAAAAAGTAGGTATCTGATGTGAATATATAAGTGAACAACAGAGCCATGAAAGATGTACATATATCTATATATATCTCATTTAACCACATATATATATATATATGTGGTTAAACAATGGAAGAACCATTCCAGTTCATGTGGGTCAAACCCAGGACCCATGAAAGGTGCCAGAGGCAGTGAAAGTGGTGGTGTGTTGGCTGGACAGGGGCCACATGGGCAACTGGAAATTGCCAGCTCCTCCGCAGATCTTTTCAAGGTTATATCAAATGAAATATTGCATACCAGGAAAGGTACATAGCTCACTGCTGGGTACCACTTCTTCCCTGTCATCTACCTCATTGCGATACGAGCACCCCTTCTCAGTACCCCTGCTCAGCTGGCAAGTTATCTGAGGTGTTGAATGGATCTGGGCAAGGACAGAGAGGCCAAACGGCAGGTGAGGTGTGGAGCTGCACAGCACTGCTCCTTATTCAAATGGAAGCCCAGAACAATCAGGCCCTTAATGTGTTACAATTCATCTGACTATTCCCATTTTTGACTTTCTGTAAATAATGTGCTAAATGGATAAAAGAAGATACCATTTTTCCTCCTTTCCCCTGAGTTACTGATAACAAGACAAGTTCCTTCCCTTACAGTTTGTGCATATAAATGTGATTAATGTAAAAAAAAAAAAAAAAATAATTAAAGTGCCAAAATCTCTTTCTCTCTCTCTCTCTCTCTTTTTTTTAAAGCATTGCCCTTTTCAAAACAAGGGGAAATTCAGTATAGTTTCAGTGCCACAGTGATCAAACAGTGTCACATCACTATGGCAATTGCTGCCCAGGCCAGGAATACAGATCAGCTTTAATTGTGCAACGCCTTATTGCTGGTGCATGTCAATCAGAACCTATGAATTGAGAAAAATTTGCTCTGTTCATTCTGTTAAATGATGTATCCAATTAAACCTGTTAGAATTCATGATCTTCAGTCAAGGTTAAATGAAAGTAGTTACTCCTGTCAGCTAGGTGATTAAATGCTGCCTACATCAGGCACATTTATGTGCAAAATTAAAATTTTGGTATAAAGCATGAATCTTTATGCATGCCAGTTAATTATCTTGCGGTTCCTCCATTTATTAAATGCCCACTGCATTTCTTCTTAATCATCAGCTTCCTTTCAAAACTTATTTCATACTCTACATTATACCAAATTTCAATGTTAAAAATGAAATGCTTTCTCAATGAAAACTTCCTCTTTTCAAGGGTTTGGCTGTTGCTATGTTACTAAAGATGGCCATTAACAGTTTTTTGAGTCATTATGCAGAAGGTCTATTTGTGTTGTTTTGTTCAATTCTGAGAGCGCGTGATAGGAATCCCTCGAGTTCCTGCTGCTGGGCAGTTCCTCCTTCCCAGAACTATTTGAGTCCTGCTGCACATCAGCCAACTTCAGCACATGACAAGGCAGTGGTAAAACTAACCAGGGTTGTGCTGCTTCTGCGTTCTTGCACAGGAATGGAAGGACAATGGAGCAGTGCAGCACCACAGGGCATGTGTGACCACAGCTACCAGACTCACGCAGCAGGGCCAACAAATCCAGCTTGGACCTGCATATACCAGACACAGCACAGCCTCCAGGCAGGGCACCAGTGATGCCCTGCACTGAGGGTTCAGGGGGTTGGCCCCTTCCTTCTGCCAGCCTTCAGAGCTGTAGCTGTATTCCCTTTGGTCTGGCAGTGTGATGTGTCCTGTTTGCCCTAGGCAGCTACCATACTGCAATATCATATTTTAATTAGAATAAAAATTATGTGTTGCATGCTTGAATTAAATCAAATTGCATATTTATGTTTATAAGACACAGTATTGGCAAGGCTTAAATGCTATATGAATTGAAGAACCAGAATACAGGTGTATTATAGTGATTTGTAGCTGAAACATTTGCTAAAAATACATACAAAGCAGAGCAGTACCAAATGCTAATTTAATACCCTAAGACAACGTTCCGTGCTCTTAGAAACACATTTTCACATATTCCGTGTGAACATTTATCCCCTTTCATTATGAAAAGGTATTAAGAACCTTTGTTACAAACAAGCAACATAAAAAATATGTCATACCACTTCACGACTACTAATGAATAATATCATTTAAAACAGACTGGAAAATAAACTAGTATAACACATTCAACTAAACTAGTACTATAAATACGTGCAAGGTTGTTATTAAAGATAAATGCACACAGTAATTTTCTACTTGTAGATTTTACAGGTATAATTTTGAATCATACAATATTTTTTAAAACATATTACAAGGATGGAAACCAACAGAGAGACTGACTGGCAGCGATTCCTTGTGATCAATATGTGATGTCTCCATCTATCTTCGAGGACCCACATAAATTATACCGTGCTAAAGTGAACCTTCAAGTTGCGTGATGTGATTAACTTGTTCAGGGTCACAACAGGGCGCATCTGATCATAAGGCTTTTACACCTGTGGCATTGCCGTACAGTGGCTGTGTCTACTGAGCTCCTGCAGGTGCCAGCGGGTGCCCCGTGCTCTGCCACTGTGGGCAGGAGGGCTGTGGGCAGGTCAGCCTCAGCTTCACATTTCTAAGGGGCAGCTCATTTTCTCTTTACTGTCTGTGCCTTTCATAGTGTCCAAAGTGTAGAGATCTGGTTCGCAGCATGTGAAGGTCCGAATGTCACACACACTGCTATGCCTGGCCTGTGAGCCTCATTGGGAAATCAGTGCACAGAGGAGCAGTGGCTACTCCAGCCTTCCCTTCTCAGCCACAGCAGCCTCTGCTCCAGGCCCTGGGGAAGCAGCAGCAGACAAAAGACCCCTCCTCTCCTGCTCCCCATCAGCTGCAAATAATGGACTTCTCTCTCCTGGCAGCTGTGGCAAAAAACACAGATATTTTTTACTTTTTTGTTCAGCAAATATAAGGTGTAAGTTAAAGCCCAGTATCTTCAGATACCTCAACAACAAAGGGAAAAAGGGAATCTTCACGCTCACAGAGAGTAATTCCTTGGGGGCTCTGGCAAGAGACGGCAATGTGCCACGGAATGTAGTTGGAGAACGAACTTCTTCTCAGGTTTCTGTTCAGTCTGTTGCTGGACTGCTCCATCCCACTTGGACCATCTAGGACTTATATTTAATTCCTATTCTTCTTTCTCTACATGTACTTACTTTCATTCCGGTCCTTTCAAACCAGATATCATAAGCTGTGAACCCCAGGCCCAATGTGCCTTAATGTTACCCCGTGAAACAATACTGGCAGGACAATTTATTTCTGCTCAAAACAATTTCCCCATCTTAAAATTGTGATTGTTAGGTTAACATCCCGTTGAGATGAGAGAAGAAAAGAGCTGCAGTTTCAGGTTGTGTCTAAAATTTTAAGGAAGGCAAGCTGCACTGATTTATCCTTGCATACTGTTTTATATCCATAAGAGCAAAAGCTTCTTTTTAGTGGCAGATTAAGTTGTGCAGAAACTGACTGACACTGATAAGGCAAACACTGCTATCCACTTAAACAGGATGAGGGTTGCACATCAGACTGCTTGGCCACAGGAATGTAAGTGTGTACGCACACGCGCACTGCTTTCTTTGATTTCATAAGCAATTCTATCTTTGATATACTTAGAACGCAATATAAAAAATAAAATAGCCATGGAATCACATATTTTTAGCAGATAGATTTACAAAGAATTTGTGGTTTAGATTATAGTAATTTTCAGAAAACTTATTTAGAAAGCAATTAAGCAGATTTTATCTATTAATTCATGGTTTTTGTTTTACATTCTGCTACTGAAACAAAACTAAAAACTGTGGAATGGAAGGATTTTTTTAACTGAATATTATAAATGAATAGAACAAGGGTTGTTAATGTTTGTCATTTCCCTTATCTGTACACATGAATATGTTATATGCTCATTTCCATTGCAAATGGAACATCAGAATGATCATTGCAAACTGAAATATACTGTACATTTCATTTCTTCATTTCTTCGAAAACACCGCTGACAAAAATAATCAATTGCTAGTATTCTTCTACTAAAGCTTTGCAACTCAGTGAAACTTGGGTGAATTAATGGTGCCCATCCAGAATAAAGCAGGTGTCGTACTCTGGAGGGTCAGTATTATTCACTGCTGAAACAAATTCAGCCTATGGAGCCCTGAACCATGACTGGGCAATTGTGCAAGGCACTGCACAAACATGTAGTCACCCTGTTTCTTGCACACCTCTCCTTCACCTTCACACATTTGATGAAACAAAATGAAGGCAGAGTGGAGATGTGACTCCCTACCATAGCCGCATCTGTGAGTAAATACTGAAGAAGGAAAAGAACAGTTTCAGATGAAGAACAAAGTTGTCACAAGAACAAATGTGTGCAAAATGGCTGTGAATATATCTAGAGTGACAAATCAAGGCTTCTGTTCATCCGAGCAGTGAAGTTCTGGAATAGTATTCCTGTAGGAGCCATGTGGCAGAAGAAACCTCCTAGAAGTTAAGGAGAAATCACTCTGTTTGGGAAAGGGCTTATAGGCATTAGCTTTTTGTCTACTACTCTGTATTTACTTTGCAGAGTACAGTAATGTCTCCTCATTTGGCCCTAGAGACTTCCAGAATGTGTTAATTAATTAAAAAGTAGAGTTAGAGATACTGCCTAACCCAAAGTTCTTCTTTTTTGTCACAGAAAACAGAACCAAAGGAAGAAAGAGCAGCAAGTGCAGGCATCAACTCCGAGCTTAGAATGACATTTGAAGATACAGTAAAAAACCTACAAAAGATGGAAGGACAGATACTCTTCACATAACAATGATCATCTGCTGGCCAGAAAACAAAAAATATGTAGAATAAATATGCAGGAATAAACCCCTAGGATTCATATACAGGAAGGCAAACAGGAAGGTAAAACTGCACTCTTCTGAAGTGGAACCAACTGAGTGGAACCAACATCCATGTATGCTTGGTCTTACTATTAATGGGACAGCGGGTCACATCCTGAAAACCCTTACTTATGCAAGTAATCCGACTAAAATCAATAGGAACCCATGACTGTAATGACTGCTTCCTTGTCTCCGGTAGGGATTGCAAGGTCAGGTCCATTTTCTGTGCAATATTGGATGAATGCTAGAAAATCAATATCTCTATTGAGACTTCTTCTTTTGGAGTAAAAATAAACCTGGATCATTTTGAGTTCAAATGTTCATTGTTCCTGGGTGTTTTTAGAAATTCCCTTTTGAAAGCAAAATGGTCAAATCAAAATGGAATGAAATGCTCACATTTTTGGTGTGTTTTACAGCTTGTTGTAACTAGCTTTGTAAAGCCATAAAGGTTAAAGGCAACTTCATAGTTTCTTTATATTTATTCTTTATCAGTTAAAATTAGATATAAGCTCAAGGACACTGTGTTTTAATGCTTTTGTTTTAGTAGTTTCCTCTATTCGAGTGACTCAGGGCTGAGGGACTAGTGGTGGAAAGAGAACACCAGAGTTTGTTGATTCAGGAATTTTGCTATATTATAGAAAATTTGCTAGTCTTTTTTTTTTTTTTTTTTTTTGCCATAGTAAATTCAAAGGAAGGAGTTTCTTTTTTAATAAGATTTCAGTGCAGTCATAGAAATATAACTCCTTGTTATGGAGCATTTCTTCGGTACCATGGAAAAAACCCAAAACAATTAAATTCTACTCGCATTACAAGTTATTATTGTACTTATATCATTATGGAGCACCTTCAAACATCATTTTGTTTAAAATACCTAAACCTACCTTGGTATTTTATTCTTAGCTTACCACTAATCTACAATTACACCTACTTGCAATTGTGTCCGAATTGAACTTTCACACTGAAAGACGTTAAAATCGTGTGTTTGGTTGCCTTATACTTGTGGTTGGTCGAGATGAAATTGTGATTAATTCAAGGCATGCAAACAAACTATTTTAAGGATTATATTTAGCTTCAGATTGTTCTGCAGCAATGGCACGCCCCTGTTTGCTTGAATGGAAGTTTAGGATTCATTTCACTATGTTAGAGATGTGATCAGCTTCATGCCTGGCACAAACTGTAGGCTGCAGCAAAATTTAAACAGTGGTTACAAAAGAGGTCATCTTACAGAAAATAATGGCTAACTCTTTCAACCTTGATAATTATCAAAATACCTTAAAAATGCAAGGTCTGCCAATTAAGAGGCGAATGAATAGGAACCAGTGTGCTTTCTCTCGGAGAGACTTCCTGAAGATTTTGAGAAAATACATCCCGAATCCGTTCTTCATTCACAGAATCCTAGCCTTCTAACACTCGCTTGACCCAGCTCAAATACTTTTCCCAAGGATTTTTATTTACCAAGTATTAATGGAAGGATCGATTCTCTTTTAGTTCCAGCTTAATGGGAATTTTGGGTGATCAAGAAATAAAACTGCTTTGATGGCCAGGATTCAGGTAAGGCAATTGAGTTGTTCCTGGGACCAATAAAAAAGTATGGATTTACACCAGGGTTCCAGCTCTGCTGGATTTATTGGCATGCTGGGGAGCAAATCCAAGGATGTGCTTGGTGCTCATTCCCTCACCCACTTCTGCACAGCCTGTTTCCGACCCACTGTGTGACACATTAGCTATGACTTCTTCCACTCTTGCACCACTGAACAAGTGACTGTAGTTTGGCTCTATGACTGCTAACAACATTATTGACAAAGCAATGCTTTGCAATGTGTAACAACAAGCTGTTGTAACAAATATTTACCTAATAACATACACTTTTCAGGTATACTATGCTTGTATTGGTTTTGGAGCTGTATTACTCCCATAATATGTTTAGTAACACTAACATTCTTGATAGTGAAAAAAAAATGTAATTGAAAATCCAGGAGAACAATCTGGGACCATTACAGCCTCACACAAGCACAGCACAATACTAGAGCAAGTGATCACCAGTGTGTTCATTGTGTACCCTGCTTTATTCCATTGCCTGCTTGTTACATTATTAATGCAAAAAAAGCTAACCTAGAAGCCAAAGCTGTCAACAGCACTATAGCATTTTTTTTTTTTAACTAACTGTGCTGGCTACAGAATAAGAATAAAAATATTCCAGTTCTTGGAAAAGTATAAAAATTAGGCATCAAAGCAGGTCAGATACTTACATGCATCTTTTTGATGTGCTCCTGTGATAGAAGATTGATAAAGGACAGAAGAAATGCTAAATATGCACCATGACAAACAGTGAAAAATTAAGTATTGCAACTAACATTCATTACACTCTAGTAAGATGAATAGGCTGCTCATCATTAATGAGAATGTACACCTTTGTCTAAGTTTCACATCTACCTGTGATAAATGTGCTAATGGCTGTAAAATACATCATGGTAACATTTGAATTAACAGCATACTAATAGATTGACATACAAGTATGAATAAAGCATTTAATCATAAACATTGTACCACACCCAACAGCAAATTTTCTCTTTTGCATATATATCAAGCAAAATGGATAAACTTTACTATCTTATTTTAGTTTACACTGAGATAATCTAATAGCATTACCCCATACCATCCAAACGTTTGTAATCCAGACTATTAGATACTTACACAGTAATTTTTTTGGAGAAATTCAGGAAGTTCAAGTAAACAGTAATTGAATAGAAAGGGTGGGGCTTGAGCTCAGTTTAAACTACCCACTGACACTTGCCCATGTGGCAGGGATGGAATATTTAAGCAATCTTCATGATGAGTTGACTCCAGTGCCTATCAAAGGATTGACTTTAATTTATGCTTCATGAAAATCAAAGCAAGACGTCTAGTCTACAATGCTTACTTGTATCTTTAATAGCCTTTCTCTCCTGTGTTTCCAGCACCTTTTTCCTGGCAGAGAGGCACAGGGGTGATTGAGCCAGTCATGCATCATGAATGGCCAACACTGCCTTCTGTGCCTGCGAAGCAGAGCTGCAGGCAGTTGCAGCCTCCCCATTTTGGAGGAACTAGGATGGGCACCTGCTATGCCATATCCTATGCCTCCATAGCAGACCTATGGGAAAGGTCCCCCAGGATCCCTCCCAACAGACATGTCCCCATTCACCCATTGGCCTCTGAATGGCTCCTGCGGCATCTGGGCCTGGAAGCTACTTCTGATTATCCAGGACGGGCCACCTTGCAACACAACTGCGCTACCTAATGCTGCCCCTGAGAAAGTACATGGAAATAGGGAGCCTACAAGTGTGCTGGAGGGGGACTTTTTATAAGAGCAAGTAGTGACAGGACAAGGGGGAATGGTTTTAAACTGAAAGAGGGTAGATGTAGATTTAGATACAAAGTTCTTCGCTGTGATTGTGCTGAGACACTGGCACAGGTTGCCCAGAGAAGCTGTGGCTGCCCTATCCCATGAAGTATTCAAGGCCAGGTTGGATGTGGCTTTGAGCTACCTGCTCTAGTGGAAGTTGCCCCTGTCCCTGGCAGGGGCTTGGAACTAGATGATCTTTAAGGCCCCTTCCAAGCCAAATAATATGATTCTATAATTCAATTAATTGCTTGTGCTCTGCTACAGGGTCTCAGCCAGGGGCAAGCAGACGCTCCCGGCTGTGGAGCTACAAGAGGCAGCTGGAAGTGAAAATTCACTGCACTGCTCCAGCCAGATTCACAGGACAACATCTCACGGTTCTCCCCTGGTAGAGAAAACTTTGGTCTCACAAGTGATTTATGATGGGCATAAAACCAGAGTGTAGACATTAACTGGCGCAAGCTTTCCTCCTCAGCCAGGGCCAAAGCTCTAAGTCTCCACTTCAATGAAGAGCTTGGCAGGCAGTGATGAGAGCACAGAGGGAAGAACAGGAGAAACCCATAAGCTCCATAGTAGCAAGTAAGGCTCTGCTACAGGAAAGACTAACAAATGGTATAAATCCATCTGTAATTCACAGAACAAAATGAGCTAGTAAACATTGCCAAGAGGGAATTGCTTTAGCCTAACAGTTTCCTGAAGATCATTCAAACAGTGCAAGCTCATCAGTGGATATTTAATGCAATTAAGCAGATGCTTTAAAATACTTTAATTATTGCCAGGGCTCACCTAGGCTGCACAGTAGGTGCACACTGGACTTGTGCAGTGCCTTATGTGAAATGCTGTTACAAAATCCTGAGAGACAGCATACAAGCAATGTACACTACTCAAGTACAATTAATCCATCTGCATGGACCATGGAAAGGCTATGGGAAGGTCAGCAGGCCTATGGGCACAAGTGAAAAACTGTGCCTGCTGCCGTTCTTGTAAATCACACTGTGCCAAGACAACTTGTGCTGGTTATCTGCTGGGGGAACCTACAGCAGCATCCGGGGGTGGGGGGGAAAGGAAGTCTTCACATGCAGAACCAGGCATGCACACATGGCCAAAGCATTTCGGTTAAGCTTTCCTTTTCTATTTAAACTGACAGATCTCTCCAGGAAAACTGAAAGTCTTGAAAACTAACCTAGAGATTTCAAACTGTACTTTTTATACTATTCTCCTGCAGCACAAGCAAGCAAGCCAGCAATATAATACAGTATGACTGTACTGGTAGCTGCCATACTCACACTGAAAAGACGTATTTTATTCCTTCTTTGTTACACTAAATGGTACATTACCCTAGTGCTGTTTTCCTTCACATTCCAGCTGGCAACTTATTGATTAGGGGAACACTTCTGAGCTTCTTTCTCCCATGCAATAATCTTTATGATTTCACATTTCTAAATGCTAAAAGTGCACTAATGTCAGTGGGAAGAGTTTCCTCTGCTATTTCACATACTTAAGGAAAAGATGTTATCGATTCATATGCTCTGTTTTGAGAGTGCTTTGCAAAGGCAATAAGTATTATTATTTTCGTTTTAGCAAGCAGGAAAATGGCACACAGACAGGCTAAGGTCATCCTGCAGATCAGGGAGAGAATCAGGATTAAATTCAGATCTTCTGGGTCCCTGTGCAGAGACTATTCTGCTGAGCTGTTTCTGGAAGGTCCACCACAGCAGTTTAACTCCTGCCTCCTTCAATGATGTTAGCAAGCCAAGTACTCTATTTATTTCTGATATTTGTTTGTTTATATGAATTTATAAAAATCAACTTTATTTATATGGATTTATAAAAATCAGCTTTATTTATATGCAATTTCTGCGAGCTGAAATTTTGCTTGGAGAAATTTTGAGTTGAACTCTGGGTCATGGAGATAATCTTCTCATACAGTTTAAACAAAACCTGCAAAAATGTATTCCTTATCAAAATTAATATGCTTCTGCAGAAATGCATCTACCTAAAGAAACTAGAAAAGCTGTGTGAAGATTTACTAATCAGGTAATGAAATTTGAAGCTTGTGAAAATTTCAATATGTGTCCCAGAAATACCAGCTTGGTAAGTTGTGGGATCAGTACGAGCAATGGTAAAAAATGGCTCAAATCTGCTTTTCATACGTATTTTAATGTTATTTTGGATATTTCTTCTGATACTAAATCCATTCTTCTTTCCAAGCCTTCCCTTTACTGAAGTTTATTTTGACTTGAAAATACAAGTCTTTCTATACCAGTGAATTGTCTCCCACTCTTTTTTCATATCTCCCTCGTGTAACCACAGTATCCTGAGGCTTAACTAGTGAAACCTAAAAAGTGTAATCATACCAAGAAAATTAAATAAGTGACCTTGCATACATAGAAAGCAAAATAGAGTTCACATATTTCAATATTTTGTTATGTTTGGTAGAAAGAAAAAAGTAATTAGAAATTCTAAATCCTGGGGTAACATTGCAGTTTTACTTTACTAAGACTCTCAGTATATAGCATATAATGCTCAGTTCTGGCCTTTGCAGGAGCAGCTCCCACCGACGTCAGTTCGTTCAGACTGACTGCAGGATACTATTTTCCCATGGGTCCTACTGCTATTTTCAAATGGATAATGCTGGGTATTTTTAAGCCCGCAGTTCTGAGTATATTTAGTATTAGGCATGACCTTTTCACGCAGGCTTGTTCTCTGATCTCAACAAGTCTTCTGGGTAATCTAGCAATTTGCTAACAACAGCCTCATAAAACAGAATAATACAAAGCTTTCATTCTACATGCAAACTATGCTAATATCGTATATCTCAATAATGTGCTTTGCAATCACTGTTTAAAACGTCTGTGATCCTTGGGATATTCTAGCTGCTCCATGATATGGGAAACAATTCATCTCTGGAGACAAACATTATTTAATTGGACTAATGACTGATTTGCTAACATGAGCTCCACTTCAAACATGCAGCAATTTGTTTCTTTTATTCACCAGGGGCTGTTGTTTTTCTGAAATAGACCAGTGAGAAACCAAAGCAACAAAATATTTTCCATTCATTACTTCGCAGAAATGTAACTTTTAAATGTTCAAACTAAATGAGGTATTAACTCCAGTGGGTCAACCATTAACTTAATTTTGAACAGCTTGATTTGTCTTACTTTCTTCTCTGATCAATAGATCAAACTGGGTCTTCCAAGTAGTGGTATGAATAATCCCTGGAATAGAACTGGTTACAAAACTATTAATGATTAATAACTTAGGGTAAACTAAAACTCTACTTACGCAGTAGTCAATCTATAATCTTCATACGCTGGGTTTCCTGACATGTTTTTCTTCCAACATGGGACTTCTGTAGAAGGATGTGTGTGCAGCTCTGCACAGGCATTGCCTTAGAACATACTGGTAGACAGACGGCCAAAAAACTCGTACCCCTTGGAGGATTTCAGCAGTTTTACGGTCACCTATGACAGTCAAACATCTTACATTTTAATATCAGTATGTTTTTACTTGGTATGTCCATTAACGGATTTCCAGTCACTCCTTTTATTGGAAGACTTGGGTTATGTTCTTGAAGATATGGATAGTGACATCTGGAAAGGTTAAAACCTAACCTTGCTTCACCACACCCTGTCTCAAACAATTTTAAACCAGTAAGGACCAATATTGTGTTTGATTTTCCATTGCACTAAGGTGGACAGAGCAATCTGTGAAGTGCGTATCAGTATCCTCTTCACCTCAGAACTGTCAAGCATATTTTCTAATTACTCTGTCCTTTATAACACCACCAAAGTAAAGGGAGGCACAGCTGGTATGGTTACTTCCTAACTCAGAATGCAATCTTGCAGACTAATATGATGGGAAGTGTGTCTTTTTCCTGAAGTTCATTTTGAATTCCTTTTATTTCTACTTTCTAATCATCTAACTTTAGGTAACCTGGGCTATGCAGTGTTTAACTGGAGAAAAAAGCAGACTGGATGCTGGAACACAGCCTTGAAACTGTCTGCTATACTATGATTGCTGTATTGCTACTGAGGCCTGCCACAGCACCACTCACAATAACTGCTACTTCACCCACCTGAAGGCAGCCAGTGAGCTATCTAGTCTTGTGTTGAGCCTAACCAGTCAGCAGGGGTTGTGCAGTTACATTGGTCCTGGCAATTAGAAGAGAAATCCACAATATTTTTCCTCACATAAAAGCTTCTGAAAATGTTTGCAGTTCCTCTTTCAGGGATGTGGGGCACAAAGAAAATACTTTAACTGCTAGGAAATTTAGTATCTATATATGTTAAATATCCATTTAGCACCAATGAATTTTTTTTCTCCACAGTTAAAAGCTATTGATATATAACAACTGTAAGGTTTTGGAACCTTACTCTCTATTCTGCATCTCATCAGAGCTACTACAGAATGACTGAGGATTGGAAGCTTACACAGAATAGGTAGGATTCAATTTACACATGCTGTCTCATGAAAAAAAGCTTCAACTTTAAAATGTGCTGGTGCTTAACTGGGCTTGTAAGAGTTGCAAAAGATGCAGTGTTGAAGCTGAACTGACACTATCTGGTACATGAAATTTATCAGCATGATGAGTGTTCCCCTCATGCAGTACCAATAGCCATCTTTCTTATGTGGTATGAAATTAATCCTTCACTTGAAGCAACTTTCTCTTGGTCACTATATCTTATTTCTTGGTGACAAATGGACAGGATGAGCTACAGAGGAATCCAGCACAAAGGAGATGAGGCAATATAAACAGGCATGCTGTAAACCTCCCACTATCTACCTTTTTGCATCTCAGCGCTGCTGTCACCTGCTGCTCATCAGAATGATAAAAGTTAGTATTTCCCAAGCTACAGGCAAAGCAAACAAGAGCTTTTCTCCCTTTTCATACATGGTATTATTTGGAAATTGCAGGCCTCCAAGGCAAGAACAGGATACACTGCTGGATAAGCGTTGGCTCCCTTTACGGCTGCCTCTAAAGTACATTAGAGCAAGCAAGGCTGAACACTTGGAGTTTCCACTCTGTGGTTGTCTGATGTAGCTCAGTCCAAACAAGCCTGATAATGACAGCCCTCTCAAGAGCTGTCACAAAGTTGCATTAATGCTACACATTAGACTGAAATTTCTGAAACTTCCTTGGAGAAAGATTTTCTGTGGCACCCATCTGGGGAATCTGGGTTTTTGTCATACATCTTAGAGCCTCTATGTTTCCTAAAAACATACTGACATTTAAGAAGAGTATTCTTTGGCAATACTTAAATACATCACATTTTGCAGAAATAAGATGCAAAGGGGCTTGCAATTAACTTGGGAACATTTTTTGAATTTTACAAGCTTCTGCCATTCCTGTGATCTTTGATATTTTCTTGAAATATCACTAGAAAACCTATGCCTAGCAATTAAACCTCATTTAGTTGGACTGTTCATATAAATCACATTTCTTAAATGTGCTCACATCACTTTTCCCATTACCTTCTCCAGGTATATCTTTGCAGTTTTCCAGCCCTAGTCTTCTGGACTTCTGGAGACACAAGGCTTTGCAATACCTCGTCACACTGGTTACAGCTCAAGTAGATTCAGGAGTCTCAATTCCATCAGGTTTACCTGAAAGCTGACAAGATTACAAAGCTCAGTTGTAAGAAGTATAGATCCAGAATTTGTAAGTGGGAGAAAACCTCTAATCATTCTACCCAAGATCAAGAAACAGAGACATATTATTGCATTTAAAATATTTAAGGCATCATTTTCTGCATTGAAAGCAGGGTCAGCTTTAGTAAGGTCATCTTAGACTCTTGTTGTTTTATGACTTTCGCCTGACTAGCAACAACCTGGAAAATATCACACCTCTGTTTTTACACGCACTGCAATTGTGCTGTGTGACAAACAATGATTAGAAGCAAATGTATTTACAGCCCAATGAAACCAACATGTTTACAACCTAGTCCAGCTCAGGAAACCCCTCAACTTCAAATTCAATTGCACAGGTGCAAATGACAGCCTATTTAACACAATTTAAATTTCAAGGTTTTACAAATTAAAGAGGCTTATTATATATGCCATACTTCTAGCTCTGAAGGATACCATTTCTTTATGAAAGCTGCAAGATTTTTGAGTAGTCTACGCAGTTAAATAAAAACATAATTTTGACACCTTAAAATTTAAGCATTATCATTCTAGGAAAAATTGAGGCATATGAAGTGTCAGTCACAAATATGATTAATCGGTATAATTGCAAATGATCAGGTTATTTGTTAATGCAATAAGGTGAAATCTGTAACATACTGCCTTCTCTAATATTTTGCATCTTTTATTTCCATTAACATTCAATGAATACACGATCTGAAAGCACAGAGAAGTGCTATGAGGATGACTGTCACCAGCATCAGTAATGCTAACAAATGCCTGGCATTTCCATCAAAAGGAATGCATGCACTGGACAGAATGAACCAATGGGAATTGATTCCCAACCAGATATTGTGCCAAATTGCTTGAATTTGTGCCCAGTGGCAATTGTGCAATAGCTGGAAGTTTGGATGAACATCCCTCATTGTGAGTATGGTCATACTAAAAGGGGTGAATTAAATCAATACAAAGCTGCTTTCAGTTGGATGTGAAGGCTAACAGAAATGTGTTCTAGTTCAAAGCAGAGGAGCAGACAGTGACACTTGTTACTAAACACTGGCTGGCAAACATGACACACAAAAAAAGACCTGAGGCAGCAGTTTCCATGTCAATGGGATGTGTAACACTGATGGAGGAAATCAAGAAGCTACCCTGTTTTCTAGATTTCTCATCTTTCTTGGCAGCAAAGGTTAAGTTAGGAGGAAGAAAAGGGAGAGTAGGAAGGGAAGACACAGCACCACAGTGCAGAGAAGCCTTATGTTCTACTCTCTGCTTTACCTTTAATGTCAAGAGAGAAGATGTTGCTGGGATATTTGGACAAACACATAAAAAAGCGATGGGTACAGTATTTTATGTAAATCCGTATAAAAGAAACAGGGTTTGACAGTGCAACATTTATTTTAAATCACTTACCAGGTGCTTTATTTGGGCTAAAACATTGAGACCCTCTCCCTAACCTCGTACCTCTGATACAGAGGTAGAGTTGCCATTGTACCCATTTATATTGGCCATGACGAACAGATTATCTTGTTCAGAAGTGAAGCCTTGAAAAGAAACATAGATCCACAGGTATTCCAACAGTAGAAATTCCTGATAAAATGTGCTTCGTCCTTGCATTGCCTAAACCCTGTAGCCAGGTCAGCTTTGGACTTAGGAGCTACTCAGTTTTACAGCTGCTTTAAGCAGCCACCATCTCCCAGACAGAACAGCTGGGGAACAGGGACAGAGGATGAAATCATTGGTCCTACAATTTCCATTCTGGGCGGATGCAGGTTGAGCTATACCAGTAGGAATGAATAAATCATCACATATACATAAGTATGTATGTGTGGATGTGTAGA
Organism: Lathamus discolor; assembly: GCF_037157495.1. Taxonomy (NCBI): domain Eukaryota; kingdom Metazoa; phylum Chordata; class Aves; order Psittaciformes; family Psittacidae; genus Lathamus; species Lathamus discolor. Next base: position 87,745,951 of record NC_088886.1, on the reverse strand, counting down.
CATGGAACTGTTGGAAGAAGTGCAGAGGATGATCAGGGGACCGGAGCACCTCCCGTATGAAGACAGGCTGAGAAAGTTGGGGCTGTTCAGCCTGGAGAAGAGAAGGCTGCATGGAGACCTCCTAGCAGCCTTCCAGTATCTGAAGGGGGCCTATAGGGATGCTGGGGAGGGACTTTTCGTCAGGGACTGTAGTGACAGGACAAGGGGTAATGGATTAAAACTTAAACAGGGGAAGTTTAGATTGGATATAAGGAGGAAGTTCTTTACTGTGGGGGTGATGAAGCACTGGAATGGGTTGCCCAGGGAAGCTGTGAATGCTCCATCCCTGGCGGTGTTCAAGGCCAGGTTGGACAGAGCCTTGGGTGGGATGGTTTAGTGTGAGGTGTCCCTGCCCATGGCAGGGGGGCTGTAACTAGATGATCTTAAGGTCCTTTCCAACCCTAACTATTCTATGATTCTATGTAAATATTATATTTAGGTTTATATATAGGCTGATATATAAGCTTAGTTCCATTTTATGTGGCTGTTAGATGTGTTTATATTCTGTTCTTCATTATCACCTACAATGACTTTTCCTTTACCAAGTTTTTCTGTGCCCTGTCCTATTTTGTCAATCTGTGCCTTCGTGTCTTTGTTTCTCTGATGAAGTTCTCTCTCTCAAACAGCAAGCTTAGATCTCAGCTCTTCCACCTAAATTATTACAGAAGAGAATTGGTAATTAAGTTTTAACAAGATTTAAATGATATTAAAACCAGACAGTTAAAAGGAGACACTGCCTTGGGCTTTGCTGTAAATTTGTATAATTATTTTTAGTCCTCTGGAGGATGCATGATTATGTTTCTGTATTTATAAAAATACTGCCCTGGAGGCACCAAAATAAATTTTATAGTCCACTGATTTGCATATTAATGTTAGTCTAGTGGTGTCAAAAATATTTTTTTGTTTTAGCAAATAAATGTCTATGATGATTATCAAAATTTCCAAACAATTTCATTGTGTTCTTGTCCTGGATTAATTGATTTATTTTTTAAAGAAAAGGTATGTTGTAAAGACAAAGTAAGAAAACCAGTCCATCACAGTGATACGCATACAGGAGAGAGATGCGCCAGATGAACTAAACAAAACATACGGATATTTAACAGTTTTGTGTTATAACAGTTTTCATAAGTAAGTGTGAAGTAAAGACTCAGGGTCTGACCCACAGCTCTTTGAAGGCACTTGGGCTGAAGATTTTTAACAATACAGTTCAGTACATTTGCCTTCCTACAAAAAAATGATCACTGTGGAAGATCCTGCTCTTGATCTAAGTGTCCTTGGATACTTTTCAGAAGGAGGATAAAGATCAGGAATAAAAAATATCACTTGCTACAGCCCAAAATCATAATCAGAGTCTGTAACTGTAATGTCTGAAGTTAGTATCATCAGTATAGTGAAGGCTCTGGTTTAAAGGTGGAAGATCATGGATGTAGAGCCGTCTCTTCCACACTGCAACAAACAGCAAATAGCAGTTAGGTTGATTTGTTGTTCCTATTTACGAATTTACCCTGTAAAATCCTAATAGATTCACAGTTGGTTTTATTCCTTATTTGTCTTGAATTTCATAATTTTTAAGAGGCCTTTTTAAAACAAGAAATCCCACTCCTACAGTGCTAAGAAAAGGTATAGGCTTTTGGAGCTTGTCTAGACAATAGCAGAATAACAATAACAACACCGTACAAGTTCAGGAACCAGTCATGTTACGTAGAGAAAACTTTCAGCAGTATTCAGTCAAAAGACAACTCAACGGGAGATTTCTTAGTGGATGGAAAAATTACAATCATAGTTAATAGTAATCCATTTTGTTACCAAGATAAATCCATTGGCCTTGCAGTTTATCTCCCTGTGGAACTAATGTATTGTCAGCTGAAATAATGTGCTGTTATCAGCACAGTAATTATAATTGTAATAATCCTAAACAATTATTTGGATTAGGAACTTGTCATTTTGTCCAAGTTTTTGAGGAGAGCTAAATACAAGTTTTGTGACTTTTCATACACAGAGTGGAGATGACACGCTCATTGTGTGCCAAAAATTGTCAGAGAAAGTGCCATCTCAGTGTCTAAAAGTAGCAGATGAGGTGAATTTTCAGAAACGCTCGAGTGTCAGTCAACTGCTGGCTCAGGGCAACACTTGTTAGGCCATAAATGAGCTGATTGCATGTTCAGAACTACAATTTCCATGAAGCCTCATTCAAGGAGATATTAATGATCATTATTTAACTCTGACAAAATGGTGTCACAGACAGAACGTTTATCTGACACTCTACTGGTCCCTTGCAAAGATAACTCCTGATATATGAACTTTTGCCCTGTATATGCATTAGCCAGAATGTTTAAAGGAAAAACAAAAATATGGTAAAAGTAAAAGTAAAGTAAAAGAGGAGCAGTTAAGGCTGAGTAAAATGTTTCTGTGATGCTTCAAGGTTGATTGCCAATCATGCATATAATCTTGGGGATGAAATGATATGGTCTGAAAAAGCAAGCACAGAAAATTCTTGCATTCCTTTTTAAAAATCAAGAAATCTTTGGTAGGTTATTGAGATCATTTGTACTTGGAATTTTGTGCCCACAGTCAACCGGAGGAAATAAATTACAGATGTGATTTATAGAACTTGCCCTTGCAAAGTACTAAGCATCTGCTCTGAGATGAAAGATAGGCAGGGGTTGAAAACACCCAGGTCCTTGGAGTACCAAGGATGAAGAGAATAAATGACGGTACTAGCGGTGGATCAGATATGAGCACATAATCACTGTTCCGCAGGGTACGTCACAGCACAATATTTATGCTAGCCTTGTGATGGCTATGAAAGGATAGGCTATGAAACTACTTGATCCAGTATGAGGGCTGCCACACAAAGCTTCTCTGCAAAGGTATTTGATTAAATTTGAGCTGGCAGAGTGCATTGTACTGATATGAACCTTTGTATGTATGAGTTTCCAATATTTTGACTCAGAATTACATGCCACAAAAAGCATATTTAATGTCTTGTAGTGTTATGATTTATAATATCTGACTACAGACAGGAAAGTATACTTACTGTTATTAAAACATACTTAGCCTTTGTTTGCAGTGCAAACCTTCCATAAATAAAGAGTAAAGGAGTTGAGGGCAGGACCTATTTATCTTCAAGGGTTTGCCAAATACTATATAAATTTATAAACAGTATTTCATCTAACAAACAAAAAGTACTTGGAAGTGCTACTGGTAGAGATGTAGCTCATGACCTTAAAAAATAATTTTCCATTTTTTCTGTTTTCCTGTGCTTGCCCTGGGGTTAAAAGTAAATTCAGAGGAAATATTTTACACATACACAATCCTGCTTTATCAAGGACATAGAGTTTTGCAGGCAAATGTTCAGAATTGCTACCTCTTACTATAGTTTTCTAATTGATGTTAGTAATTGATCAGTTACTGTTTGGCTTGATTCTGCATGTGTGTGGCTTGGGAAAGATAAACAGAGAAGGAATGAAGAGACGTCCTTTTGGCGTTCCTTGTCTTCAGTCAGCCTGCAGGAAAAGTCAATCACAACTGCAAGGCTCTGGGTCAGCCCCTTCTGCCCCTCTGGGATGCAGTACTCTCATCAGGGGCAAAAGGGAAGAGTACTCCCATTGCCACAGGTGGGCTCAGTTCACTAAAAGAGTGACATTCCGAGTGGCCCTAACAGTACTTCAAACTGAGGAGGAATCTCAAGTCTTTGAATATGTTGAGACAATATAACTTTGCCCTGTCCCTTGTTCTGGGTTGCTTGCATTGCGAACTGCTTAGTTGTAAGAGATATGAAGGTAAAACTGCTACTAGGGTTATCTTTGATCTACACAAAAGCAACATCCCAAAGAGGAGCTGGAAATCAGATTGCACACAACTGTACCTGTGCAATCACATTGCTAGTATAATACCACAGAAAGCTGATTTATTACTGAGACCTTTATTTCCAGGAGTTTGCAGCCTTGTTTCACACTTTGAATGTCTCATTATACAGAACCTGCACCTCTGGACTCTTCTTTTTCTGGGTGGTGGCATTTTGAAGTAATACATGATTAGTTTGCATCATCTGGTGATGCATTACCAGAACACATCAGAAAAACAGCTGGCTCAGTCTCTCAATCCTTGGCGTCCAGCAACAGCTGACTGTGATGATATATTACATGAACTCTTTAGTCTACCATTGTAATACATCAAAACAAGGTGCTGGTCTGAAAGTGTATTATTCAAAGAAAGGCAAAGCTTAGTGAACCTGTCCAGGAGAGGGGTACTGATTTAATTATGAACTGATTTCATTAGTAAGTTACAGTATACTGCTCAGCGAAGGGTTTTTAGCTTCAAAATTTTGGTTCATTGGTAAAATGCAATTTGCATTCATATAGATTAGATTATAGGAGAAGGTCACACTGTCACCCAGTTTGGAGACAAACCCCTCAGCAACCAGAGTTCTGCCAAAATGTTGCAGTGCGCTGTGTATTAGAGGCTGCACATTTTATAATTAAGCCAAGTGGGATTTGAGTTCAACTGATAAACATAAGCACTGATTCCTATTCTTTACATTTATTTATGGAAAACACAGACAAGAACCTGATATTTGAGTGTAGCAACTGAAAGAGCATCCTACCAGTGGGCTCTCACTGCTGCCTCCTTTGGTGGCGCAGCCCGCAGGTTCAGGGTGGTGCTGTGAGTCTGCAGGAAACCAGCAGCAAAGAGGGCCTGAGGCATTGGCAGGGAAAGAGCTGGAGCTGAAAAAAGAAAAAGCCTGAGAAATCGAGACAATCACCAGCAAAAAAAGTTATTTAAGACTTTTCATAAGAGCTTAATTTACTGTAGCTATTTACACCAGACTTCACCTTGCTGACGAACAAGAACCTCCAGTTGATCAGGACTGCAGACTTGCCATAGGAGTGTCTTAGGCTGTTAAACTGATGGCAAATCTGTTTCCGCCTCTTGGATCACAAGGGGTGCAGTAGGGAGAGTGTCTGCATTTCTCTCTCCATTTAACCAGGGCTTCCATTCTGTTCAAAAGACAGGAAGTGCTCCCAAAATATTCCCTCTGGAACATCACACAGAGAGTTAGAATATGACCTACATTTTTCATCTGCAAGCCCAGTGATGACAGGCTGGGCATAATATGAAGTACAACCAGTTAGAACTAAAGCAGCATAAAGTTCACTTGCCTCTAATACCAGCAGTATTATTTCTCAGTATTGTTTCAAAGACATAGCTGCTCATCATTTTTCTGCCTACCTCAAGCTTCTTTTTAGTGGGGCTCAGGATAGCTCGTTCAGTGTATGCTATTCACTTCGCATCACACTGTTTTCTCTATGTCCCTTCAATATTAGCCTTCATGGCCTCTTCCTGCTTATGCTGCTAGGCGCTCAGCTTTATATGCTTCCAGTAATGCCCTTAGAATTGAATACCTTCCTAATGAAAATTCCTGTCACCTTACTTCAGTCCCTTTCCATCCTGTTGCTCTATCTACAAAAAGTCAACTTGGTTTGGTACATATAAACATATGCTAAAAACAGGGCATAGTATAATACAATACTACTTGAATGTGCATCTTTTTTCCTTTCTCTGCTTTTCATCATTAATTTAGAATGTAATAGAATATTTCAGTTGGAAGAGATTTACAATGGTCATCTAGTCCATTTGCTCTCTTTCTAAGTGTAGAGAAAACTTTCTGAGTGGAAGTTGCAACATCTGAATTTACATTACTAGCAGAAATAACCCATTAATTTCATGGTGAATTGGGAAACTGAGGGACATACATTTTTCCGCTCCATGTTTCTGTTCAATAGAAGCAGCCAATATCTAATGTCTTTAGCAGTTACTTGAGAACATAGATGATCTGAGATGGGGACAATGGGCAGCAGCTGGTTTAGATGGCATAGCACATTATAATCATCATGAATCAAAGATGTACTTGAGAATGAACATTTCACCAATCTGTTATATTTATTGGGACAGTTTTAGTTCTTTGTTGTTATTTACAAGAAGGTATAAACAGTCTTTTATTTACAAAAGAGATGTCTCACATTGATACGCATGACAAGAGTCCCTGAATCAAACATGCAGCAAGAACAGATTAAAAGTGTGATCAGTAGTTAATGAGAATGGACTGTCACACCCACTTTTGTAAGCCTTGAAAATGGTCCAGTGTGTTACAGATTTAGTTGTGAATGTGAAGGATGTGTCCTTTGCTGAATATCTTGCCATATTGGTTTTATGGGAGGGTGCGAGTGAGGATTAAGAGCAATAGAGTCAGGGGGTGACACATGTAAACACCAGTTAAAAATAGCGGGAAGGAGAGGCAGTCCAATGCTAATGGATAATATCCTACAAGGATGCCTCAGTGAGAGGACAGGTGAGACAGCTGCTAAGATAAGTAGTGCCTCTGTGAAAGGATCTTCTTTAACTAGCTTACTGGGTTTTAAAATATCGAAGTCCTGCAGAATTCACCATTTCAGTACAATGTAAAAGAGCAGCCACAGCTGCCTGAGGTGTGTGCCCTCTTTGTCACATGATGGAGGAACTACTGTGATTTCCCTAGTTTTCCTTACTGATGAAGTGACTCTGTCCCAGTAGATAAGAACTTGGATTTTGTCACAGGACTGCAGCAATGCCAGTGCACTATGAGAGTCATAAATGCTGTGCAGTTAACCATTTGCCAGTGTCACTTTCTTGGTGCTGAAAGCAGAATAACAGAACATAAGGATAGTGTACTCTTTAAAGACATTGTTCAAGGAAAATCAGCAGATTAAAAACTTATACTGTGGTTGCACTCGGAGTATCTTTTTCAGTGGGCATACAGCCAAGCCACATGATTACTTGTGATTTATTGACTGAAAGGGCTGGATATGTCCATGATGACCTGATCTAGTTGAAGATGTCCCTGCTCACTGCAGGGGAGTTGGATTAGATAGCCTTTGAAGGTCCCTTCCAACCCAAATCATTCTATGATTCTATGACTCGGGCCCACTGACATCAGGCTATCCAGTGGCCGGCGGAAACCTCACATGGAGCTACAGAACACAGCTGGATATAACCAGCCTTTGGCCACCAACCCTCACCCAGTCTTTGTGCTTCACACTACGAATTAAGAAGGGAATAATCTGGAAAAAAACCCAACAGCACCTGAAAAGTGTACTACACTTCACAGACAAAAAAGGCAATAGTATCTATGTTGAGTTACTTCAGCTTTCCCCAGACAAGACAGGAAAAGTCGGGGGAAGATACTTTGGAAAAAGAATTCATTGCTCTGCTTCTCTCTCCATCAGTTTCTATCGAAGTATGACCTGGGACAGGTGTTATTGGAATATATGGACAAATGATGTTTTGATAAATTCTTACATTTACACTTAGGAGCATTTTTGACCTGGAAAAAAGTGTACCAGCCAGTTTGTGAACTCTATGGAAGACTTAGCATATACCAGTTAATTATGTATCTTCTGACAACAACCAAACCTATATGGCCAGTTAAGGACCTCAAGAGATTTGACAAAATCGTATTTTTGCTACAATCTTTTTCCTGTTTTCTCTAATTGTCTGAAGCAATTTCAAGATACATGTGGTTAGTTGCCTAAACTGGTACCTAATAGTGCAAGCTTTCCAGAACATAGCTTTTCTGCTTCCAAGCACCATGCCCCCATCAACATAGTGATAAAAATAGTGGTTATAGTGTACACCTGTTCCCACATATGTATAAGTAAATCCATTTTAATGAGCTGAATTAACCCAATCACCAGCCCAAGGCACACCCACCCTGTAGGTCATTTTAAAGACGTGCACAGATATGATAGACTCAAAACCAACAATTCTCATACAGCTGGACTTTGTCCTGATTTTTACTGGCTAGTGAATTCAAGACAAAAATGAACAAATCAAGCTCAGCTATCTTGTCTATCTCCTTTCTTCCAGGAACTCAGAACAATAAACCCTCCAAAGAAGGTCACCAATTTTTTAACCTCATCTACGAATCTGCTTGAAGTTAGTGTGGCACTTGATCTTGGCACTCTCTGCAATAGCTGCCCCATTGTCATTTAGTATTTGGACAGCTGAGTTGCTATATTGTTCTGTTTCTATGAAAGTCATTTCTTGTGTTGACTACACTTATTCTTTTCGTCTTCATTTCTATGTTAGAAATCATCTTAAGCTCATCAGGGGTATTATTAGTAATGTATTGTTACCTTTTTCAATATAGTTTGAAGACCAACATTCCCCAGCCACAAGTGTCAGCATATTAAGTACCATTCAGACATTTGAACATAATATACTCTCTTTCTAAGGCTTCCGTTGTATTACTAGTATGATAATTATTACAGCAAATGATAAAATACTGCAAAATTGTTTTCTCCCCCCTTAATAACATAAATAAAAGGAGCAATTAATTTCCTACAATAAAAACAGGCAATACAATAACGTACAAATGTGGAGTTTCTTCATTATTGCATCAAATTGCAAAACGGAAACATATAATTTCAAAAGGCTCATAAGCAAAAATGGAAACACAGCTGATGTTGCGTCAGCATGTAATACAAAACCATGAAGCTTCCACTGCTTGCAGCTAGTCTCCTCAAATGAACCAGTTAATATTTCTAAACGAAAATACATAGCACAATGAAGTTTCTCCCTTTTTTAAGGCCGCATTTCCAGAACTTAAGGCAGTTTTCCAGGATGTTACTTCTATATAGCTATCCACTACTGCAAGCTTATAGCATCACCAGTTATTTTAAAACCTTTCTGTCATGCATAGCTACGTCTATAGCTTTATTGATGCATCTTATGACAGATGGCAATAATGTTTTCAAGTGGAATCAATGTACTTCAAAACTGATACACCTCCCTCTACACCCCATATATTTACCAGATGTGTTTTTATACCCTCTTTCCGCACTGATATTTTGGTTTGTTTGGTTTCAGGTTGCTGAGAAAAGGTAACACATTTCCTTTGACATCTCATGCAATTTTACAAGTATTCAGGGCACATTCCCTGCTTTGCATGGAAAATGTATTTGCACAGTTGTCAGAATGATGGACAGGGGGAGAATGATAGGAAGGAGCACTGATCTTTTCTTGTTATTACGTACAATAGCCCAGTAGGAATCATGATGTGTTGGTGAGACAAACTGTGTCCCATTCTGGAACATATTAAGTTTGTCTCCAGGACACACATGACTTCACTAGGGTGTCTAACCTCATTCATAATAGATGCTAATCTTTTCAGGGCTGACTGATGACAGTACTTCCTGCCCTTCACGGAATTAGAGCTGGGTTTTATCAAAGGACTCAAACTGCCTGCTAATTAGAGTAATTCCCTTCATCATGAATTATTTATTTCCATTGGTAACCGACCACTGTGACATTAATGGGTTCTGCTCAACTTAGTTTCATACTAATATACACTATAAGTTAAATGTTTAAAAACTCCTGATACTTCACTCCAGGTCAAGTGTATCTTCACATAACTCTTGATGTTTTCAATAAAGTTTTGATAATTAAAGACTGTTAGACTAAAGTGCTCATCGCTAAGGAAAAAGAAAATTAAGAAAAATTTTAAAGTTCTGAAATAAAGTTGAGCTTTTTTCCCCAAAATGTGAGGTAATATATACAAATTTATTTAAGATTGACAGTAAGAGCCCTCTACTGCCCTAACAGGGTTTCAAGACAATTCACAGAACTGAATGCATCCCCTCAGCCAGAACATGTAGTGCCTATGTATTTAAGATTCTCACCCAGTGCAAGAAGTTTTGGGGTTGTAGTATCAAAAATAAGTTCTTAGGTAGCAAGTATCAAATAAACAAACACAAAATAAGTACTGGACAGACAGCAGCACTGCAGCGCAGTACTGCATGGTGGAGAAGGCCAAAGGCAGAGTGAGGGTCATCAGTGAGATGGAACTAGGAAAAACACAAAGCATCATTCTGGGATGTCTTAGCAGTAGGATCTGAGCAGGACACCAGAGGTCATCTATGCAATATGTACAAGGTCTCAGCAAGATAACTGATGGCTGGTTTTTGCATCACTGTTCAAAAATTATATTAACAAATGGGAGAAAACCCATGGAAGAGCAACAAAAATTTAGAGCAATTTAGAAAACATGGCCAATGGGGAAAGATTGAGAATAATGTTTAGAAAAGAGATGAGAGCATGATGACATCTTCCCTTACACAGAAAGATGTTATGGTTAGGCTGGTGATTGGTTTCCTCCATGTCCACAACAAGCAGGAAGAGAAATAACCTTTTCAGTCTGAAGCCATGAAGATGGCTGAGAAATTGGGAAAAGGTTTCCTAGGTGTAAGGACAGAGAAGCACGTGTCCGACCTAGATAAGAAGGTGGTAGAATTCTCACCGTAAAGGGATTTTAGCCCAGACTAGATAGGCAGATGATTGTTAGGGAAGGTTTAGGTGTATGTGAACTCAGCTCAGTCACAAAAATATTTCCTAAGGAACAAACAAATGTCAGCTCAGTTACCATGCCATAAAATTAGTTTACAAAATTCTTCTTCAGAATGTTGCTGCTTCTAAACAAAAATCTTCAATGGGGAAGTTGTAATTACTTGAAAGTTTCTCAATTATCAGAATATTTATTTTAAGAGCAATCTATATAGAATAACGTTTGTTTTCTGCAAGTTAATTGTTGGTATTTCCTGACATCATCACAGAGAATGAAAATTCTTTCACACAATTAATTAATGGAATTTTTGTGACTCATGCACGGGGTATATAGTTCAGGGTGTACATTTTACAATGACATTGTTTGCTATTGTAGTGGACTTACCTTGGCTGGACACCAGGTGCCCAACAAACTTCTCTATCTCTTCCCTCAGCAGGACAGGAAGGGAGAAAATAAGATGGGAAAGAACTCATGGGTCAAGATAAAGGCAGTTTAATAAAGCAAAAGCAAAGCATGTGGGGAAGAAATAAAACAAAATAATTTGTTCTCTGCTTCCCATCAGCAGGCTATGTCCAGCCACTTCCCAGGAAGCAGGGCTTCAGTATGCATAGCGGCTGCTCCAGAAGACAAATGTAATAAAACCAAATGCTGCTCTCCCTCCCCCCACCTTTTCTTAGGTTTTGTTGCTGAGCAGACATCATATGGTATGGAATATCCTTTTGGTCATTTTGGGTCAGCTGTCCTGGCTACGTCCCCTCCCAGGACCTTGCCCACCTCCAGCCTACTGGTGAGGGGGGAATGTTGAGAGACAGCCTTGATGCTGTGCAAGCACGGCCCAGCAGTACCTAAAACACTGGTGTGCTATCAACACCTTTCTACCTACCAATACAAAACACAGCACTATGAGTGCTGTTATGGGGAAAATTAATACCATTTCAGCCAGATCCAATACACCTATTTACCTGAACTCTTTGGAGATCAAGAGAAAACATACCACTTGTTCACGCTGCACCTCTCTTCCTTCAGTAAAATTTAAGGACTTTCTGCATATTACAACGTTGGTCTTAAAGTACCAATACATTTTATACATACCCATGACTAAATGGTGCAAAATCTCACTCATTTCACAAAATAGGTTTTATTTGACTTTGATTATCATGTCTGTGAAATATGAGGAAAATGCATGCACCATCAGAAGGATCAATAAGAGGCTTGTTTGGGGTAACATTTATAATGACAAGGTGAGTTTGAAATAATAAACAGCAGAAGACAGATGGACAGAATATATATGTACATGTATTCATATTATATCCCTTAGCCTAAAGACTTGAACTACGATATATTTGACAAATAGTCTTTCATGTGACAGCCATAAAAGGACATGTAGCTTTCTAATCCATAGTGATAACGCAGAAGTTAGATAAAAATGAACAGAGATGATATTCAATAAGCCCATGTACATTTCTATCACAGTGTGAGATACTTTGGCTGTGAAAATAAAGGTGTTATTTTTCCTCTGTTGAAATAATACAGAATCAATGAGAGGCAACTGTGAGCTTCAATGGCATCAAGGGGTTTCTGTTGACATTCACAAACCAAATGAGCAGAACTCTGCTGGATTGAGATGTCACTAGAAACCCCAAGATGGCATTACAGCCTTGTTTTTGTAAGTTGTGTTTTTTTGCAATAAACGCATCCAACTGCCTTTTTAATTTAATTGAAAAGTCACTTTTTAAATTTCTTTCAATTTTTTAATCTTTTTTCCCCAGGTTATCTGCTCTGCTCTACCTGCCTTCCTCCTTTCCTCCATCCCATTCCCCTACCTCCTGCCCCAACCATCCTCTTCTTGCTTTTCTCTCTTTTCTCATTCACCTTCTTTCTTTCCTGGTTCTCTGACTCCCCGCATCAAAACACTTCTGGAATGGGTGACGTTGCTCAGTGTGTTAGCAGTGCTCCCTGATGTCATTTCACCAGCACAAACCCTTCCTTTAGCACTGTGGATAGACTATCCTATTAAGCCAACAGAAATGTCACTCATGTACCATTCGTCATTTGTATAGAACAAGAGACTTGAAGTTGCTCCTGATGCAGCAATATAAAATAGCTTTCATTTCAGAGCTAATAATACCTGACACTTGAACAGAGACTTCCATTCGATCTTCTCAAACCATTTCACAGGCATTAATGAATTATGTCTCACAAGTGTGCTCTGACAAACAGGCTATTCCCATTTCACAGATGGAGATGGCTGAGGAGGAAAGAGGGGGGTAATTTGTTATTACAACATCACTCAGGGCCCAATTCTTCACTGTTGTATTTAAAGAGTTTCTATAGCTGGCTTCAAGCCAACAGTGAGTAAATAACATTAAAGAGTACTCACATGTTCCAGGCCCCAGTCATTTAATATGAGATCCCTTCTCTTTATATAGCAGAGTATGTTCTCCTTGTGAAGTGGTGTATAGATACCTTTGGGGATATTTTATTTCATAATTCTAACTCATAAGTTACTTAAGGAAAAGGAGATTTTGTGCTAAATTGCTCTATCATCATAAATTAAACCCAGTTAACCCACCTTTTAATTCTTTTTTAAGCCTTCAACAGCGGGGGATTCTTGAGGAGGAGCATTTTTTGAAGTGTGACATGAAAAGTGTATTCTATTGTAAAAAAAATAAAATGTGACCAAAAATTTATCTTTCAGCATCATGAAAACCAGCTAAGATCACAAAATAAGAGGACAGTGGGCAGACAGACCTTGCAAGATACATATAGAAGAATTTGGGTAGACTGGTAACTCCGATTTTCTTAAATTAACGATTAAAATTATAAGTGCATGAAGTTTTACTCTAACTGTTCCTGAGCTGTGCTTATCAGGATTGGCTGATACCAAGACATGTGACGAAAAGATGTCACTCACATCCTCTATAAAAATCAATTCTTTGTAGTTATTTTTAGATGTTTCTGTTTGACAAATTGATAGAAAAGAAAAATTGCATAAGCGTATAATTAGATCTATTTTTATAGAATGGGTGTAGATATGAAAGGGGCACCAAGGCTTTGTGTGAAAGGCCAAAGTAAAGCAGAGTAATAGATGGCACCATCAGGTACAATGTATTTAAAACAAAGAAGTTTTCACTGTTCATGTGCACAGCTTAAGAAGGCTAGACATGCAGGATTCTTTATGGAAGAGGGATTGTTGGTCAGAAAAGAAATTGTTTGCTACAACAGAAAACCTATATAATTAAAACTGGTCTTGAGCAAAGATGAAAGAATTAATAGTCACTCTAGTTTCTGAAACGAAGCACAGTAGGAGAAAATGAAGAACTGGCACAGATTTGTTTGTTTTTTAAAAACCTGGTCACTGAAGAGTCAAGGAAGCAAAAGAAAAGAAGTTTTCATAAAGGCCTGAGGTAGTCATGGTGTACTGCATGGGACCTAGTGAATAACTGTGTGGGATGCTAGAGCAGTGGAGCAGAACCAGACAGACAGGTTATTCTGAGAGGCAAACAGAGCAGGAGTATTGTGGGTCTATGAAGTCAGATGTGAGGGACAAAGAGGGACAAAAAAGAGAAAAAAAACATCAGCTAGGCTGAGCAGCCACTCATCCTGATTTGCTACAGAGAGGCAAAGGAACATCACTGGAGGGGCAACAAGGGGAGCTGCACTAGACTGGACACTTCTGGCAGCTAAAAATGTAATTTGTTCCTTGATTTTTAACAATGCCATTATAGCTGTGGCACACAAGCTCACCTCATTTAGAAAGGGAATTTACTTACCCCTTTTTGTGGGCAACACCTTAAAGGTGATGCTGACTGCACCACTCCAGTATTATGACACAGTCTACATCTTGTCTTAAGCTTAGTTGAAGTTCCCTGCAAATATAAGGTGCTACGACACAATATGTATTAAACATCCATCAAAATAAAATCAGTGTCTCTAGCATCAGCTGACAAACAAACCTCCATATGAAACACATCTAACAGAAACACACCAGCAGTAAACAATATAAATATAGGGGGGCCTCAGGCTATTTATAATACTTTTGTATTTCCCATTCATTTAGAGGAACATCCCCATCCAAATTCCAAGCTAGAAGTTGGAAAGCAAATATGCTTGCAAGTATGCAATATGCATGTGAAAGCTCTAGGGTACTCAGGTCCCTGCTCCTGGTTTCTCCCAAGTCTGGCAGTTCAGTCGTCCACCTCATCATGAAAAATGCTCTCCTCTTTGGAGGTGATAAGCTGGGATTTGTAGACACCTGCTTAACTACAACATCCAGCTGCTGCTTTTGAAATAAAAGAACAGGTCTGTGATGTGTTAGAAGCCACCTACACACACAAAAGGCACCTCCGCGAATTCTGTCGGTGATGGATTCTTTGCTGAACATTGCTTTGAAATCAGCCTCCATGCTAAAAGGAGCAATTAGACAGTTGCCACAAAACCCACATCAGTTTGGTTCCACATCTGTGCATCACCCATCCGAGCAGAACCCATGTTTCACTGGACTTCTGGACATCATCAAAACAAGCACATTGTACAACAGCAAGAGAGATCTGGGATCATAAAGTACCTATTTGGCGGTACAGAATACTGCCAGCCACAGCCACAAGTTGAATGCACTAACATGCATTTTCAGAATTGCCTTTGTATTTGGTCATATGAGAAACAGAATCAGCTGATACAAAACCTCACAGGGAATGGGTGGATTATTATGGTGGCCATTTACTATCATAGCATGTAAGCTCACCTGAAGCCCAGTGCCCATAACACCTGTTCCTTTAGCATTGTGATTTACAAGGGTAATACCTTTGATTTCATATATTTATTCTTTTTTTTAATGTCGTACAAGAGAAGTAGCTATGCCCCTGACAGTCTCAGAGCTAAGGTGAAGGTTAGGCACACCATGAGTACTTTGAACAAATGTCCATAGGTAAATCCAGAGAATAGAAATGAAAATCCTTTCTTTGGGTCCTATAACTTTCCAGTTTCAGGAAGCTATAACCAAGGGATATCTGCTTTGTTTCATAACATCCAGTTATGCAGCTACCGCTATTTCTGGAAATACTGGCCTGTGAGAATTACTCTTTCAGTACGAAGGAACCAAACAAAAAATACCCAAACAGTAAAACTTTGCTATTTATGCATGAGAAGGTTTTTGAACCACTCAGTGAGTCATTTTATGGAGCAATTAACTTTCCTTTTTATGTAGATATTTTTTCTTCGTCTGCCACCTCTTTAATAGTCCTTTGCATAAATTCGTAAAATAATTTCTCATCCCCTCAGAAACAACAGCTGCATTGTGAACTCCTCAATTGGCATGCCTTTGGAATATATTATAATAATTCAGAAACTGCTGCCATTTCTGTCAAGCTTTCATTCATAGGAAGGTTGCTTCCAACATCCCATCCTCCCTCCCCCTTTTATTGCTATTGCTGATCTCAGATTGTCCAGCCACTTCCCCAGCTCTCCCAACTCCCTCTCCCGCCTCCAGTCTCAGCCCTCTTTCTCTCAAGCTCTTGACACAAATCTGGTTTCTTTGCCCCTCCCTAGGTCTGGCTCTCTGTAGCCTTCTCAGTTGAATTAGACACAAATGGCTTGTCTTGACTTTCAAAGCCCTTTGTGGCCTATCCGCTCACCACTGACCCTCTCATGTTCAATTTCAAAAGGTCAGCTCTTGCTTCCAATTAGTCTATGAGCCAAGGTATCTTCCTCTGACTGTAATGCTTTCAAAACAAGCCCAGTCATGCTCCTTTCTCTGTTACCCCTCACACTTGGGGAAGGAATTCCCTATCAGAATCTGTAAAGCCTTTACCTTCTACCTTTTTTAATCCCCCCTCAGATCTTCACTTTGCCTTCACAAGCTGCATCAAGAGCTAGGCTGTTCATGTGCCAGGGCAAAGCAAACCAGCACAACAGGGGGGCTTCCTAGGGGTCCTTCCCTGTTTGTATCTCACTGGCGTTGGTCCTCTACAGGGAAATGCAATTTTTGTTTGCCCTGTTTCGCATCACCTCGCTGGGGAGTTGTGGCTTATAACTTGAATTTGTGGTCCTGCAAAGGGGCAAAAGATAATGAATAGGAGCAACAATAATAAAGACAACACAGATCTACAGATTCTCAGTTCCTAGGGCCCAGACTTGGCCGCTACGAAGCTCGCATCAACTGAAAATTGTTATTTAATGAAAAGTCCTCATCTGTCACCTACAACTTCAGGATGGACCTTTCTCATTTCAAACAGAGCTGCAAAGTCAGGCAAAACTATCACAGTGCATGTGGTTCTAACCTAGCTAAAGTGGACAGGATTTCACAGATTTAGCAAAAAGTTTGCTTACTTGATTAATTTCAGGGCCTTTTCCTAATACTAAAAAATTTACATTCTCAAAAATCAGTCACCAGTGTACTTTCACCTGAGCAAATTCACCTGCCTCACCTCAGCTTTCTGCTGAAAATGGCTGCACTGCTTTGGTAGTAGTTTTCCCAAAATTACAGACTGAGGTCTCCACACACAAAAAATTCATTCTGATAAAGGTTATAACTAACTGAAATCCTACTAAGTATCTGAAGTTCATTCAGATGAATATCTGAAAACACGGCCATTCAAAGGGAAGTTTAAGGCAAACTGACAGATAATGCTCCCATCTCCCTTATTATAAGTATTATAAAATTGTGGGTTGTTCAAGTGGAGAATGGAGATGTGTGTGTGGGAAGTAGCAGAATAGAGGTAGCCAAGGGAGTAGAGTGTACGTGAATGGCTTAACTGTTAATTTCTTTGGGTTTTATGATTTATATTAGCATGCAGAGGAGTGGGATCTAACACTAAGAACTTTTCTGAGCAAGGAAAAATTCATGCATAATGTGTACATAACCATGTGAAACACAGAAGCGCTATGTATTGCATCACATAATTTACTTGAAAGTTGTTGCTTGTTGACAGAAAGGCTCTGCTGGGTTTCACAACCTGAGAATGTAGCTTTCATGAGGCAAATTATTCTTCAAGAAATGAGCAACAATGCCATTTGCTTCACACCTCTGACACAATATTTAGCTCTGTCATTTAAATATAATTGCTCTATTTTTACAATGTTAGTGCTATTGATAAATGCAGATTGCAAGGTATAAGTAAGTTCTCGTATAGTGATAAAGTGTTTATTTTACAAAGTAAGAAAGCTGACACTTATTCCACATTCTAGATTAAACCCCCCAAAAATCTCAAAACAAAAGAAACCATTATTTTGGTAGCTTACTGGGGTAATATTTCAAGGGTTTTGTTCTCTAGTATTTTTAATACTGTAATGTAATCTACTCCAGTCATCCTTGACAGAGAATAAAGATGGGTTTTCAAGGATCACAGCTTTCAAGCTGTGTGGAAAGGCCCATTTCCCATCTTGAGAGTAATCACATACACACACAGAGAAAAAGACAATGATATTTTGAGTGGTATTTATAAACTGAATCTAGGACAAAGTGCATGTTTCTGCCAAAACCCATTTTTTTCATGGCTAAATTCACTGTGTACCCAGAAATCCCATAGTGCTAGTAAAATTGCCATCTTTAATGGGCATTTCATCCCTCTGGCAATCACAACCACAACCTTCAGCACTGACATGAAGCCATCACTTAAAAACAGCTTGTCATTTTCCAGCGAATATGAAATTTATACTGTTCTACAAATTTTGAAAATAAATCCCATACCCTCTAGCACCTATACACATATATGTATTTTTAAACAGATATAAAATGTGAAGACTTTTGTCTCTGCAGTTTACATCCTCTCTTCTGTGGTGAAATTTTTTCCATGCCCACCTGAAATATTGGACTTCAAACTGGCAATACAGCCTTGACCTCTGAATTTAAACAAACATTCCTGATGGACTGGAAGCAAGAATCTGCATTTATGACATCTCAGCCAATTACACTCCCTAGATCAGCTAAATACGATGTTCATTTTGGTGCATATGGCAAAGATCTGATGAGTTCTTTGCAGAAGATGCTGCTGCAGAAGCCAGAGGTCCCATATATCTTTTTCTCTAGTCATGTGATATTCTTTAAAATATTCTTTTCTCTGCTTCTCCCTGCGCCCATGAGCACTCAGTGCCATTTGAGGAGGATGGTTCATTCTGGCATTGGGATACAACTTGGGTGTTATAGGAAACAGGAAATTCTGCTAATATCTATGCCTGCTCTATGTTCCACTGAAAGCCTGAATTGGCTTTCAAATAATGAAGCGAGATATGTAAAAATATACTTTTTTTAAAAAGAAAACCCAAACGCTTATTCAGAAGGTGTTTTCAAGCTTTTCTCTGCAACCAAGGAAGCAACAGAATTATTGGAATTGCAGGGAAAGAAAAAGACTATAAAAGAAAGAAAGGAAGAGAGAAAGGAAATAAGGAAGGAAGAAAACCCAAGAAAGTAGAAAAAGTTAAAATTTCAAAGTAATCCTTTGATTTTAGGAATTCAAGCTTTAAGAAAAACTTAGATAACAAATATTACAAATCTCAGTATCGCAAAATCCATTAAATTCAGATGAATTTACAATCTTGATTCCTGTGGGTGTGTTCAAAGGACAGTATGTGGATCATTCTGTTCTTATGCTGTGTATAATGTGTAAATTTTGCCTTACTTTCTGCTCTTAGATTGGCACCTTTGAGAAGGACTAAGCAGAAATAGAATAGAATAAATCTAAGAGAGATCCTCTTAGCCTAGGAAAACATTACACAGATTTTTCTGCATTGTTAAGCTGCATTGTATTTAGCAACATTCAAACTATTTAGCTTTGATATTTAGCAACATCCAAACTATTCAGGTTTTGGTTGAAGCTCTTACAGATAGTTTGAAATAACACAACATTTTGTATTATTTCAGAACAGATAATTTAAAATAACACAACATTGCAGGAGGGGGAAAAAATTGTATTAACCTTGTGAAAGAGGTAACATAAGCTGAATCAAGTAAGTTTACCTTCTCAATGATGCTGCTGCTGACAATATCCAAGGCTTCCAGGTACCACAAGTTAGTCAATGGTTGTGCAGTTCCCAGGAATGGGAAATCTGTGTTTTAAAACTCACACAATCAGCAGAGACTTCCGGCTGTGTTGTGGTGTTTGTTTGGGTTCTTTCCCCCCCAGTATCAGATGGTCATTTCAGGAGTTTATCTTGATTTTGCAGAATTCTATCTGAAGGAAAATTACATTTTCTTAGTCAAAGTGATTAACAAATGAAATTGTTTGGTTTTCTATTTTTAACAAAATTGAAATGAAGTTTAATTGTATTGAACAGTTGAAAAAGCTGGAATATCAGTATTTAATTTTAATCAACAAAACATATCCCTCAGCCTGAAAATTTACTAAAATACATGGCAAAGCATACATGTAAAAGTATGTATGCATGTAAGTATCTATCACTATATAAAAACAGTTATTGCCCTGTCAGAAAGTCCTTTAAAACAAGTCCTCTCTAAGTGCTACCAGAGAACAGAGGAACCAGTACTTTTATAAAGCAAGCCTTGAAAGAAAAGTGTCAGGAAACAGTGTGCTAAACATTAGCACCCATGCTCCACCAGAAACTTCTGTTTTGTTTTGATTTTATGCTTTCCAACATGAATGTTAAGAAGTTATGCCGACAAAATCCTTTTAAAATAAAGATCACTTCAGCAGGTATTACAGGCTCTGGCACTATTGTGTGTTGTCAGCTCAATTATTTTAAGTCAAAATTCAGTCAAGTTTATGACATGCTATTGGTCTGGTTTGTGTTCCTCATAAGATATTGGTGCAATTTTATCCATCTCAGACTAAGATCTAGTCATAAATACTTCATGACTTTACTATACAGACCAATCCATGATGCACCCAAGCATGTGCACAGCTGGAAACAAATATACACAGTGCACGGCATAAGGAGAAACAACAGAAAAGGACAGATTTAAAACTAATGCAAGTTATATCTGAAATAAAAGAAGCACATTTTAAAAGGCAATTCAAAACAGTATTTTAGAGAGTAATCTCAGGTATCGTGGAAGGCTGGCACTCATTAAAATCATTCACCTTTTTTCAGGTTTGACTGTTCCTCCTGGTTACCAGCCAGTACCTAGGCAATTCTAGCAGCCTCTCTGCTGGAAGCTTGATGCTGTTGCATTCAGATTTGGCATCATCTGATCAGTGCCCACTCCCTCACAAAATAAGAATTGCTCATTATTTCTCCTTCCTTTAGTTCAAAACAGTGCTGTCTGTTGGCTCTAACTTGAAGCACAAGTAGGTATATTCTACCCTCCATTTTAGTATGAATGGCATGACTGCTTATGTGGCAGGGAACAGATCTGCTTTTCTTTTTCATATTTCTTTAGAGTAAAAGGGGGAACCATGAGGCTTTATGCAGGATTACGAAAAAATCCTCTGAAGATTTCTCTTGTCTCTGACTCTGTGTGAGTCACTTTGGAACACCAGAAAGCAGCTTCAAGACAAGACTTACATTCTTTAGTCAGTAAATACCTTATTTTCTCACTTAGGTATCTCCTACAAATACTTAAACAGTCACATTAAACTAACCTGTTGGAAATGGCTGGATCACAAACTAGGTCAAGTACAGATTACCAAAACGTACAAGTGGATCAGATGACACCCAGCTGGTGAAGCTTTGTGGAAGCCTACAAGGTCAGAACTTAAAAAAATCCACTTTTATCAGGTATTGCTTTCTCTATTTCAGGAAATCTAAATAAATAACAAGAGAAGCTACCAGGACTTTCTTTGACCTTTTGGAAATAGGCATGGCTCCTACCTACATGCCATCTGAAGAACTCCTGTATGAAGGTCAGTGCTTGGAGAATCTGATGGTGAACAGGATAGCAAAGATTACAGAGTTATCCAACACTATCCATCATCTGAATAAAGGGAAAGCAGCAGCTATTGATCAGTTCTCTGGAGAAATGTTGAAAGGGGGTGGGAAGGTCAAAACACCATCTTGGAAAGGAATGAAATCAAGATCAAATAACAGAGGTAGGACAACAGATTTTCAATCCGCTTATGCGCAGCATATATATTATAGCACATTGAAGGGAAATTTCACAAAGTGCACAAACACCATGGAAATATATTACATCTCAAAGAGATGAGGCATAGGAATGACAAAATATGAACTAGGACAAGGAAGAGGGAAAACAGGGAAAATCTTACACAGCCATTAACGTAAGAGCAGGTTTTATCTGGATCCTGTTCATTGCTGATCTGCAGTTTCTACCAGTTAATGAACAGCATTTGTTAGAGAGGAAAACCTGAGTATACAAAATATTGTATCTAAAGAAGATGCGATGTGTGGAAAGAATAGCAGAAAGACAAAGAAACACACTTATTAAGGCACACATGCTTCTCATCTTACTTTATAAGTCCTATTCCACCATTTGTAAACTGTTGCTGAGTATCTTTTCCTTGACACCTGTGAACTTTTGGTTCTAGCCACTTCTATTCAGCTCAGCACAGCACAGAGAAGTATATTAGACGTTGGCTGTCAGGCGAGTGTGCTCTACCACAAGTCCTCCTGCCATAAATGTTGTACTATCTGGTTCAAGTGAGAACCTAACACTATGACATGTCACAAACCAAAGAATTAATTCGAAAGGAAAAACTCAAACCACAGAGCAGAGACAATAAAAAAAAAAAAAAAACATTTGAAAAATGGCTTAGACCAGGCTGGAAATCCTAAGGAAGTATTTTGGGAAACTTATGATGCATGGGGTCATGTTTAAAGCCACATGAAACAGGCTGTGCTGATGTTCTTTTTTAGTTACACAGTGTTTTAAAGACCACGTTACTCAAAAGACTGAAAAAAATTATATTAAATTATTTCTAGAAAAATACAGGAAATCCTATGCCTGCAACATTATTTTTATGTCCTCCTATCTTTGGAGGAAAATGAACCATGAACAATCTCATTTATTCCCATGGTTAATGACATTACAAACATCAAGTTTGGTCCAATCATCTGTATCTTTACTTACACTAACAACAAAAGTGAATAAGCATTTGTCAGAGATTCTAGGTTACTCTATATGTTAAATTACTGGTTTATAACTGAACACCTACTGGGAGAATTGTAACAAATAGGTGAAGTGTTTTGCACTGAACACTCTCTTCAGCATCATCTCATAGTGACTCTCACCATGATTCTAATTGGCAAAATAAATCTGGGTGGTGGAAATAGAGGCACCCAAAACCAAGATAACATTTCTTTTCCTTGGTTTCATTCTCCAGTACAGGAAAGGGAAAAAAGAACTGCTGTGTATGTTTGTTCCATGCTACAAGCCTGTCGTGGTTTAAGCCCAGCCTGTTACTCAGAAACCATGCAGCTGCTTGCTCACTCTCCCCACTTCCTCCCCCTGCTCCCGGAGGGATGGGGAGGAGAATCAAAAGAATGTAACTCCCACGGGTGGAGATAAGAACAGCCCAGTAACTAAGGTATAACACAAACCACTGCTACCACCAATAATAATAATGAGAAGGGAAATAACAAGGGAAGAGAATACAACCGCTTACCACCCACTGACCGACACCCAGCCTGACCCGAGCAGTGATCTAGCCGTTCTGGGTAACTGCCCCCAGTTTATATAGTGGGCATGACGTGCTGTGCTATGGAATACCTCTTTGGCTAGTTTTGGGTCAGGTGTCCTGTCTCTGCTTCCTTCTGGCTTCCTCTCCCCCCTGGCAGAGAATGAGGCTCAGAAAGTCCTTGGTCAGAGTAAACATTACCAAGCAACAACTAAAAACATCGGTGTTATCAGCACTGTTCCCAGGCTGAAAGTCAAAATCGCAGCACTGCACCAGCTACTAAGAAAAAGAAAAATGACTGCTACTGCTGAACCCAGGACAAAGCCCAGGAAAGGGCATTCTCACACATACTCATAAAGGATGCTAAAATACCATGCCAAAAGGGCCTGAATTGCTTTTAGGGTCACAGTAGTGAAATAGCATGAGACTATGTGTGCTTTCAAAATACTCTGGATTGCTTTTTTTTATTCTTTATGCTGCCTTTGCACTTGTGTAACTCACCCTAATTCAGTGCATTTATACTAACAAGGTAGAACTAGTCCTGTACCTGCTCACTTCCTTCATAAAAGTATGTTTTTATTACTGCCAGCAATAGAGTCAGAGGTGATTGTGTTCAACTTTCTCTATGTCACCGCAAATACCAAATTTGTCATTTGTAAATCTGCCAAATTATATCCTACAGCTTTCAGAAGTATGTTAGGGAATGCGTCAGCACGTGTTACTTCGGAAACAACATTGGAGCTGGAACTTTGAGATGAAACAGAAGATGATCAGAATATTTTTCTGTATCTTCAGGAAGCATAATCAAAAAGACAGAAAACAGCACGCAACTCTTGCAGCCTTCTGGCACCACTAACACAAAGTTTAAGTTTCCAAAAACATCTAACCGCTTCACTTGCCCCACGGAAGGGTGCCTTGCTCAGGTCTACAGAGCTTTTTGGCATCATCTAGTCTACCTCAGGTGCTATTGCAGAAAGTCAGTGGGAGTTACTGTAGGATTTACAGCGGGGAGTCAGTGGCTGCATTTACTTACACAAACCAGCTGCCTCAGACACATGCCTTTTCTTTTTACTCCAACTTGAAGCTGGGGGAGCTACTCTTAACTACCCTTCAAAATCAATAGTAACATGATGTTGCCATTTCTGCCATTCAAGCTGTTTCTCCAGAAGCAAAAAGGTAATGAAACACTGTGATCTGAAGTGGAGTTTCCCTAATTTACTCTCTTCTTGCAGGTAATATGAGGATTTTTATGAGGCATCCTATAACTGGATTCTGCACAAAAAAAGAATAAATCAACACATCGGTTTTTCCTCACTTAGAAAGATAATTTATCACAAACATGGTGTTTATTACAATTCATTCTACTGTATTTCTGCCTGGTAAAGTTATTTGTCAAATGCTCTCATCATTCCCATTTATTATCCTTTCCACCTTTAGCTGTTGACAAATTCTGTCAATAAAAAAATTGCCAGCCATTCTCTCTTGAATCTGCCTAGCCAAACCCTTGTAATTCCATGCCAGCAGAAGAAATGATGCTCTCTATTTTATTTTGGCTAAACAACACAGATATCACCAGAATGTAGAATTTTTCTCATCTGCAATAGATGATCATTACATAGAACTCGGCCTACTTTGCAAATTCACACACAAGAATTACCATGACTTACAGTGATGTTAGTGAGGAAGAGTAACAAGACCTTCCAAAGGTTTTAGCCGTTCTCACTTTGGAATCTCAGAGCACTGAAAAAATAAGAACATTCTGCCTCATGAGATCCTTGAAAATTAAATTCTTATCTAAAAAAACCCCAGACTTCTAGGAGAAAAAAAAACCCAACCCCAACCTAAGGGCCGTATTATGGAATCCATGCTTGCCTATGGCAGAAATTATTTGCACAGGTAGACAGATTTAAATTAATTGGATTATTTCAGCAAGTAGCTGCATACCAGTAGGAATAAGCAGCTCACAATTTGACTGCAATGGCACCCGAAGTTCCATGTTATTTCCCTCAAAAAGGCAGTGTGGTGTAATGAGAAGGAAATTGGCTGGCCTGGAATCAGAAGACAAGGACTCTTTTTTCCCCAGTCAGAAAACGTGCTATACAGAACCTAAAAGAGATAATGTAGTCCAGACACTTTACTAAAACAGGCAATTATGCAAGACATATTTATCTAGTTTTCAGTAAAGCTTTTCCAATATCCCTGGGTTATTTTTCCAATAACCCAGGACACTGGGATATATTGTCAAATTGCTTTTATCATTAGATTTTAAAATAATTGCCAGGAAAACTTCTGCTGGAAATTATATTCACTTCCTTTTCTGTTCTTCCTCCTATCCTTTCACATCTTTGTGTTTCTAAACTGCAAGTTTTCTAAAGCAGAACTGCCTCTAATTATGCTTAAATATTAACTGACAGGACTTTCGCACTTCAAGTTTCCAGATTATATTATAAAACAAATAGTCCCGGCGATCTTTATTTTTAGCTTTTTGCTCTAGTCAAACTTTCAGTTTTCAGCAATGTTTAAAAAAATCAGAGCTGGTCCCATTTTTCCCTGTAACGATATTATAACTGTAAAATATTACTGATTTCGTTCCATACTTTGTAGATTGTTGCTGTCTCTCTCACAAGACACTACCAAGCAAAACTGCAGGACTTTCTTTTATCTGACCAAGAAAATGAAGAAGGGTTCTTCTTCACTTTTATTTTTTTATTTGTTGTTAATAGGTGCTTCTGATTCACTAAAAGCTTTCCATCCTCTCAACCTCTTATCTTTTTCCTCATCTTCAGGCTTGTTCTCACCTAGAACAGGCTCTTTCACTACTTCAATCAGAGTGATGGTGGTACTGACTTGGAGTTACTCACCCTCTTTGGCTTGGCTGGCAGTTAATTTCACGCTTTTACACAGATTTTCACCACAGGCACCTAATTTTCTCGGTTCATCTTCTGTGAACTTCTTTTTTAGCGATCATCACTAGCAAATTTTACCTCAAACGTGAAGGTAAACAATGACCCCTGAACTAGTGAGAGCAGAAGAGGGGGCGAGTACACACAGTAGTGAACAAAAAAATGTATTTCTTTCATGACATCTTTAACTCTAACATAATTTAAATGTAAAAGATCTGGTTATCATCCACAGGCCACAGCTGGAGACAAAACATCTCCCTCTGCAAGGGTAGCCATGGCTGACACTTGCTTCAGCGTCAGAAAGGGATCCAAAGGTTACTTTTGTTTTAAAATAGCCTTTCAGCATTTTCTATTTAGCTCAGAGATGTAACAAATACAAACTAGGAAATGTCTTTGTTTCCCCAGTGGAGGTTTTCTGGAAATCTCACTTAAATGTTTTCATCTGAAATTGTTACTGTTTGTTTTAATCTCTCTCTTTTTTTTTTTTCATGATTCCTTTGGGTGACTTTTTACAAAACCAGCTCCTTCTTCCTTGTCAAGTGTATGTGTGATATGTCCAGGCTTTTTTTCATTTTGGGAAAATTTTAGATTGCCAAAATTATGTTTCAGTTGTTCCTTCTAGCACACACTTGGTTTTGAAGATGGTGCAGATTTGAGTTGTTAGAATGGGAGAAAAGAAAAAGGGAGGAGAAAGGCAAGAAACAGCGAACTAAAATTTTGGGAGTCCTTTTCTATAACAAAAACTTGAACTAA
Organism: Lathamus discolor; assembly: GCF_037157495.1. Classification (NCBI taxonomy): domain Eukaryota; kingdom Metazoa; phylum Chordata; class Aves; order Psittaciformes; family Psittacidae; genus Lathamus; species Lathamus discolor. The sequence continues at coordinate 87,719,348 of NC_088886.1, read as the reverse complement.
AATTTCCATATGTGTTTTGTTATAAACCACTCATTTGAAAAGCCATCAAACAAAACAAACACAAACCTTTTAAACTTTCAAATTTTAGCAGGATGGGAGTATTCTTCTGTCATAAATTACATTGCTTAATAATAGTTATAACAAATGTATAGCAAATCACTTCCAAATTGTCACCTTTTCCTTTTCAGTCTCTATTTCCAGGTTTCCCTTTCTTGTCCTCTCCTATGACTTCCTTTCACACATTCACTGCTTCTTTCTTTCTAGAAATAACCTTATGCTTCTCATCTCTATAAGCTTCTACAAAGCCTCTTTCTATATAATAACTCTCCGTACCTTGGCTCCATCACTTCTAGTATTTCCTCCTTCTCTTTGTTTAGTTCCTTCTTCCTTGTCCTTGTGTTAATTTCCTAATTCCCTCAACTCAACACTCATTCTTCACTTGAGTCTCCTTCAACGATGTTCTAGGTAGAAAATGCTGGTATCTGTTCCTATTGGGACTGCCTGTCTTTTGTCACCTGCAATCCAAATCCCAATATTTATACCCTTGGGGGAGGAGGAAAAAAGGAAAATAAATCTTTCCCTCTGCCTATGCAACTCACTGATCTGTGCATGCTTTTTCACATTCAAACTAACGTGGCAGACAGCAAGCAAAACGCCAAAGTGCAATGCTGCTGGCAGACACTGGCACACAAGCCGGCTGGATGTGGTGTTGCAGAAGCACCAGCTACTCAGTTGTGTTCTCCAGATCAGAAAAGAGCACAGAGCCTTCAACAGCAAGGAAAATAACTGGAATGATGCGAGTAGGGTTCTTTGCAACCAGAGGTGCTTCGCAATGCTCTGTGCTGCATCCCTGTCTGGGTGACAAGATCCACCTTCACTGCTTCTCAGATAGAGTTTCCTTGCAGCAAATCTGAGGTTATACCAGCTGATTAGCTAAGAAGTTAATTTGCAAGACCAGAAATAGACTTCTCAGAATTACTAAAGGGAACAATATGGAACCTTTCATTTCCATGGTCAGTATGCAGAATAAATGGGGATGTGAGAGTCTTCACTTCTCATAGTTTTCCTCCCTGTGGAGGATTTTCGATTTATATTTTATTTTAAGTGATAAGAGAGTCAATCTTGATGTCAGTGATCTCAGGGTGGCAACATGGGACACATCTCACTCAGTCTCTAGGTACAGTACAAATAATACGCAGTATTTGGCAATATCCAAATTTCTAAGAGACTTTTTGGAAATAGTATCACGGAGATTAAATGCTACTTCTAATTTTTTAATCAGTTTCTCACAGACAGCAATGCACAGGTGCCTTGACCTTAAACTTAGGTAATTATTATAATTAAAGAGCTAATACTCTGCTCATGAATGTCTGCTGCACTATCTCTATTGTCTAAGCCCCATTATTCTGCATGTAGTTCCTTTTTTGTTCCCTATTTCTTTGGAACTATTCCAAGATCTGCTCAGTTATTGTTTAAAGCCTTTCTCAGTATGTTAGTGTGTTGGTATTTTGTGTTCTGCATCCCATGACTTATGGATTATTCCAGTTTTGGAGAGATATTTTCTATATCCATTCACAGACATTATTCATTCTATATCTAGCAAATATAATACCCTTCTTATCACTCATCACTGCTAACTCCCCAAATAAAGTCATCTTTTCTTTATTATGTTAAGCAAATTAGTCAAATGAATGTTTTGTAAAACTAGCTGCCTTTTTTTGTCTCTTGGCTCCCAGCCTGTCTCACTCCTCCTCTTCTTTCTTATTTTCTTTATCAGTGAGCACTACATATATACCTCAGCTACATTTACAGGACTATTCGGTCTTATTAGTTTTATGACCAGAATGATGTCTACACAAATGAAAGACTTTGTCAGCGTGGTTGCCAAACTGTATCCTTTTCCAACTCTAAATTTCTGTCCAAATTAATTTTTAAATGGTTTTAGCTGAGGGGTGGGAGGGAGGTGCACCCTCTGAAGATAAATATTTAATTTAAGTTTGAGATATTATGAAGAAAAGTAATGTATTGATTAAAAGAAAGCAGCATCTCTCTTCTGCTTTACCCTACAGGTCATTTCAGATAGAAGATTGCTTCAGTTCCTTCTTCTGCCTGAGGGGTTTTGAACCGTATCTCCTGGAAGAATGTTTAACTACCATATTGTAGAGTTTTCATATTCTTGGATAAAGACTCTCTTTATCTCTCCTGCTGGTCCTATTCCACTTGGTTTAATATACTTCAATATTCTGAGAGACAGTGAAAATGACTCAATAACCTGAGGTTTGGGGTGCCCATGTGGAAAATGGGACATCAGGGTTCAAGTTCTTGCTTCAATAAATATCTAAATGTTTTTAAACAAAGCAGAACTTTAACAGGAAAAGAATGAAGGAACTTAAAAAAAAGTATGATGCAACACAGTCCCCAAGGCATTCTCATGGACAGTGACAACTGCTGAGGAGGAGAATGGAGCCCAGGCCTTCAACAGGTGAAGCATATGATGAAGGATGGGGATTCTATGAAACTAGCGTGGAAAACTGTTTTTCTCAGTTGAGAACTGTTCGGCCACCATATATAGAAACTTTGCTGATAATTTTGGCATGACAGAAAATGTATTTTAGTTTAAAAAAATTGCAAAAATATTAATCAAATCCTAATTATACTTAAATTTTGGTGATCACAACAGTAATATATGTATCCTTACATAAGAATCTTGGGGAAAGGAAAGGAGATATTTTTTCCAAACTATATCCTCACAGGTTAGAGTTCAGTAGATTTCATTATCATCGAAAATAGGCACCAATGTGGGGTGGTAGGCAGGGCAAGAAGGAAAAGGAACTGACTTCTTCAGTGAAGAGTAAGTATTGTTGCTTAACATCTCTGTTGCTGTTTAGTACAACAGGTGAAGGAGATTGGTACCCACTTTGGAGATACAACCTGAAGTTCTATTTTCCTATGAAGTACAGATCTTAAGGTGAAAATAAAGAATGTTTATTTTATATAACCCATATATAAGCAATCTGCAAACTGATATTTGTAGAATTTCTATGGAAAAATGAAAACATGCAGAAATCTGCTTCTTCATAACAGCTTAAGGACTTGCTTCGATCAGACACATAAAAATATACCTAACTCAAAACATACATGTCAAAACGACACACACTTACACAGCTTCCCAAAGAACACCACAAATTTTGTGTCCTACTCCACGGGAGAAATATTGTAAATAACATCAAATTGATCTGTTAAAAATGTATTTATGTCATGTTCCTGAATGTTCGTCCCTCAAAATATGGATGCCTTTTTAAAAAGAAAACCTGTATATTTTCAGAAATTATGTTTTCTTTTATTCATAAAGTGTTCATTAATTAAAGCAAGCCAATATTGTCAGTAGAGATGCATCTGTTACTCTTAGGAGTCTCCAGGACAAATCCCGTTTTGGTGACGTCTGTCTTACTATTGTCCTAATAGAGCAAATGGCTAAAGACAGAGTTCTTTCTGATGTATATGTGTTATATATGCAATTAAGTCTTGCTATAGAGAAGAATCACTGTCAGCAGAGATTATTTTAATGGATGTACAGTATTACTTTAAACTAAGTCTTCACCATCTGTTCATCTTAATTACAAATGCAAAACCAACGTATCTTACATTAGCATCAGAAAATGGGGAAATATCAGTGACTGAAATGTCCATATATACTCTTTGTGCAATACTGCATGCATCTGTGCCATTTTTCATCTCCTCTTCCAAGCCACACAAATTGGGAAGGGGGGAGGAAAGAAAAGGGTAGAAAAGTGCTTAGTCCTCACAGATAATTTTCTGGCATGGCTGAATATTTTTTCTGGCAAACATAGATTCATTATAAAAGATTTCAATATATTATGCTTCAGAATGCTTTCCAAATGTATGTACTCTGCTTGCACTCATACCTCATTCTAGCTCTTTCTGGCTGCCAGATAAGCAGGGAAAATGAAAGAGAGAGACAACACATGCTAATGCCATCTAATAAATCCCCCCAAAACAGGTAAAAAAAAAAAATCTGCAGGAATATTTTGAGTTCAACCTAAATAAGATACAATGAGGAAGTCAAAATTTTAAAAATACAGCTCTGAATTTCTAACATGAGATTACTTTTTATGGACCAGGTGGATTTTGAGAAAATAATAAAATAAATGAGAGTACAGTGTCAATGGTGGAAATCCATGCCCATAATCTGCTACAATTTGGTAGTTTGCTAGTAGACGTTTGTTCCTACAAGTGTGCATCACCATGGAGAACAGCACTATAACAATTAAGACCGAGTGAAGTTTACCGATTTTAAAGAGTCTGTCATTCCCTTCTGACTCAGTTTATCTGCAAATTTATTGTGCTTTGTGTCAAGATCAATAACCCGAATTTGAGGGTGCTTGACAAAGAGTCCCAATATACATCATTACTTGATATATGGCTTGAGGCAAACTCATGTGCCAGAGAAAGGAGGTGTACCCACTGCTGTCAGTGTGCGTGGGTTGGCTCAAGAGAATTTACTGCAGTATGTAATGAAGTTTGCATAAAAATTCTTATTCTTGATTTAGCTTCTTTCTGCAAATTTCATACACTATTCTGTAGGTAGTAAAATTCTAATATAACACAAATTTAACTTATGCTGTAATATAAGAAAAGATCTGAAATAAAACTATCTGAGTTCTAGGCCAAAATAATCCCACTGAAATCATCAGCAACATAACACTGAAGAAAGATAGTGATAAACAGTGCCTCAGATTTCTAATCTTGGCTCCTTAGAGAGACCTCACTCTTTACAGTACTGGAATTTATGATACTATAAATTAGTTTGCTTTTCTGCAAGAGGTCTAACACAATAAACAAAAATAAGGCCAGAGCTAACACAGTAGTGCTAGTCTCTCCACTCTGGCTAAGTCTTCAGATGCTTTTTCTACCTCCTGCATGTAAAGGATCAGATGGCATCCGTACCAGGCATTTTCTTGGAGAAACTCTGGACTACTTCCACTTTCCAGACTTATACTGAAGTTAAGAGTTTGTTTTCTCAGGCAATCTAAACATTATTCAGGGTGATAGAACAAGAGCGTGTATCCTCACAGGATTATGAGGCAGAAGGAGGTAAACTCAGGGAAAATTATAAGCTAGTATCTTGCAAGAGACTAATTTGCACCAAAACCTTATGAAAATAACCCCAGCAAGTAAATCCCAAACCTGGCAAGATTCCATCACCCTCAAATTTTCAAACTAGTCCTCATCAAACATGAAGGTCAACTTCTAACCCACCTTGAAACCAAGATGCGTCCAAATCCAAAACTCTGATTTGGCACATTCATCCTGAAATATTCCATAGTATTACATAAATATATGAGAAAAAATAATGATGTAACCCTCCACTTTACATATAAGAAAATATGCATGGATCAGTCTATCTCTAAACTGAAGAGACAAGATTACCAGACAATCCCTTTTTGCAGATTTTTATCACTAAATGATAAGCACTTTCAAAGAGATGGCTGGCATTGTATCATTAAGAAGGATAATCGAACTCAAACAGAGGTATGGGATGGACTAGCTGATATATACTGTATCAGTTGCAAGTGTTCACAACTACAGCATAAAGAAAAACTTCTATGTAAGTCTTCAAATATATTAGCAAAAATATGTTTGGAGAGGTATTTCCCAACAATTTTTTACTTTGAAAGTTGTCAGGAAAAGCACCACAAATCATTAACGCTGGTAATTTGTACTGAGGAAATGTGGATGCTCTTACATTACACTGTCTTACATAACAATATAAAATATGAAAATCTAAACCGTTTTGTAATAAACAGCGTTTTTACTGATTGCACATGATTATGTTAAGCAGCTTCTTCTAACAGTGTCACAGAGGTGATATAATAGCTCCTGTAACTAATCTTCCCAGATGACCTCACCCCTCTGCTGATGAAGCCTATTCAAAACCTACTGCCCTTTGCTCACTTTGTCATCTTTTATTTCTGAACTGTTTTGATCATACATACTTTTGGCAAAATTCTTCTTCCCTCTGACAGATTTTCTGTGGATGCCTCATCTCATCTATGTGAAAGGAAATATGTCCTTATCACTGCTTTGTTTCTTATTATTATTTACCTGAAAACACTGCATCATCTGTAAGCACAAGAAAGCACCCATCAGGTTTCTGACATCCGTGTAAAGTACTGCAGCTTCCAGCTTCTTTCAGCTCTGAAAGAAAATGTGGCTCTGAGAAGGAAATTCACAGAACTTGTCTCTAACAGCCTAACTCCTAGAAATACCGAAAGGAAAGAGAACATTTAAAAACATTACCATCCCATTCAAATTACATAGAGAAAACTTCATATATAAAACCAAATACGCACACACTGAAATGACACAGAATGCTGTGAAACCACAGATATTAGTACTATTAAACGCAACACAACTAACCTGGAAGAAGTTAAAAAGCAAGTTATATCATTATAGCTGGAATAGGAAGAAATTCAGAGTTACTATCAAGGTCAAAAAAGGGGAAGAACAGAGAAGAGAGTTCCCCGGGAGAAACGTAGGCGGCAATATTCCACGGATGATCCGCCGGGAGGTGCAGGCAGGTGGCCACAGGCGCGGCAGGGATCCCTAGGGGGCAGTACGTAATTAACAATTGGAAGGTGCAGCCGCTGTCACAAAGACAGGGACTGCTACCCAAAAACGTGAACAAGCATTTTGTTTTCAGAGCAGCTTGCTATAACTATAAACCCATATTGTTTGCACTTACAGAATGATGAACTACTTTCTACCACAAATATTTTCCTCTAGGATCATTAAATTTACTAGTAAAATGCAGGCACTGCAGAATGTATGGACAACAACCAGACAGAATGAAAGAAAAGCAGTAAAACACTCCTGTATGGGGATAAGGGAAGGTAGAAAGAGGATGAAATAAGCATCAAAATCGCCTTGATTATAAAGGTAAAGTAAAACTTGAGTTGATATATATTATATCTAGTTATTTGTACATAATAAAAAAAGCTATCATTGAGATTACAAATCAAACAAAATCATTCATACAGTAGGATTTTTCTGACTCAGCTCCGGGATTGAATGACTTTTCATACGATAGAGTAAACGAGGCAAATTTGTATTTTTGTTTCTAGATAAAAATAGTACAATACTTAGAGTGTCTGCTTGCTGAAACTATCAAATAGAGAAGTACCTCTATTCCTCAATTTTAAACTCAGAGCTAGCAATCAGAGCTGGCTCAAAGACTACCGAGAGAGTACCTGTACTAAACAGGATTGCCAATCAGCAAACTGTGATTACGCATTTTGAATAATGTAGATGCCAGGATACAGCCATCTTGTAACAGAGAAGTTTTAATGTGTGCCTCTGTATTGTGTGAATATCTGCAAGTGTTGATGTTTGTTTTCTTCCTTGAGAATGCAGATATCATAGGAATTTTGGCTATTCATATCATACAGCAGTGTACACAGGAGAGACACAAATATGACCTATTCATATGAATAGGAATTTTCAGCTCTTCTTCCTGATCCCAAGTTTGAAGTTGATAAATAATGTTCTTTTATACTAAAACTGTATTTTGGAAGCAGAAAACAAATAAAGAAATGACTGCAACTGAACAAAACTATCTGATCTATGGCATTTCTTTGTTGTTATCGGGGACTCATGCCTTTCTCTACTAATTTCAACCACAACCTTCCAATTCTGTCCTCTGAGCATGGGGTTCCATACGAAGGGCTATCCTGCATGAAGGCTCCCATATTAAAGCCACTTCTGGAAACTTCACATAAATCCTCAGCTTTGCAGGCACACAAATCAAAGTTAAGGTTTCTGAGGCAGGAGGATAAATATAAATTATTACCAGACAGAGTCTGACCCTGTTCTTTGTTTGACGATGTCCTTTAAAACCTCAGCAGGCAAAACAAAAAAAGGAGGGAGCATGTTTTGATTATAATACACAGACAACCCAGCCTCTCCAGATCAGTCTCCTGGCCCACTGCAGTTGCATATAGGAATCTCACAGTCCATTAAAAAGATAGTGTCTAGCATGCTTAAAGGTCTTCTGTAAGGCTACTTCAGTTTTTTTCATTTTTGCTGTGAAGATCTTTATCACTAGGTTATTACCTTGTCTTTAGAGCAGATTTAAAGCAGGGTAGAAAATCAGGGTTGCCATTTTATGAGAGATTCCATTCTTCAGAAAGAAAAATTTTGCTTATTAAAAAAATTACACATTTTCAGTCTTTCCAAAAGAAGGGGCAGAGGAGCTAATTTTCAGATAATCAAAATATTTTAAAAATTTCAAAATAATATAAAGCCAAGAAATTCAGTGATTGCCAGCTTCAAAGAACCCAGAATACTTGGAAGCTTAGCTTATGTCTTTCATATATTCCTCAAAACCAACACAAGATATTTGGTTGGCATTAGTCTGGGGTTTTTGAGTGAAAATTTGCTTTATAATTACATATCAAAGCAGCTGTATTTCATATGCAAGAGATTCCATAGAAATACCACAAGTGTACCTGTTTCCAAAATGAAATTAAGAAATAGAAAAATATACTAGCAGAAAAGGTGAATCCGTCTTCAGTCAGTGTTGCCTTCAGCATGATGCTGTGAGAGAGACTATCACCCACCAGATGTATAGGAATAAACATCTCAGTTATAGAATTTTGCTGATGAGAACACCAGAAATTTTTTTCTCTGCAGCTTTCATTTCTGATATTCTGGGCTCCATTAAATAGTATTCTTTCATCATTGACTACGTTTTATCATGCACTGTAAATGTAAAATACTTATTTTACTTTCTATAATTATAGGCATATCCCTAATAAAAAAAAATCTTTGGAGCATTTTTATTCATGTAAAAATAATCATTCAGAAATCTATTAATACTACTATTATTTTTACTGACCATATATTTTGAGAAAGTTGTAACTTTTTTATTTTGTCAGTCAAAATGGGGTAAATTTCCCATTAGTTTCAATGAATTTCCAATAGATTAAATATTGCTAGCTACCTGTTACTGCATCATACTTGAAGCTGTATTTCTCTGTAATGCAGATCCCATGGACCTGAAGAATTTTGTTTTGACGAACATGCTGAGTTAATTAGAAGCAACATTCCCTGTCACCTCAGAACAAAAGCTAGTCGCAAGTAACCTTGAAATTTTACCTATTTCATGAAATGGTGTAAACAAGGAGCTGACAACTTTTAAAAGGCAATTGGTAAGATTATATGTTTCTTTCCTAAATAACAGATAAACTGTGATAGCAGGAACTCAGTAGGAGTCTGGAGACATTGTTTCTAAGGCATTTAGGTTTCACCTACTCAGTTAGCTGGTATGGTATCACCTGTCTGCGAGGTGGAGGTTTCCCAGCTCCTGCTGAGTTTTGTAGAGCCAAGAACCGCCTCTCACAGTGCTTCTCTCAGCACTGCACCCTTCATCTCCTGCCTCAGCTGCACGTCATTTTACATGGGCCCCTGCTCTGTATAGGGAACCTGCATGGTAGTTGCTGATACTGGTCTGAACCTGGAACAGGTGGCTGAATTTTGCAGCACAAGTGACATAAACATGAAAATTAAGTTGGTATTCCTTGTAAAGATTGAGAAAAAAAGAAACAGCAGACGAGAAAATAAGCACACATGTGCTGAGACACCTTCTTAGTTTGCTTTCTGACATGGAAAGCAGTCAAAAGAACAGCCTACATATGAAACCACACAATTCACAGAACAATATTCCAGAGTCAAAATTTACAGCCTCTGCAGTGGTGGGGACAAGAAATTACAATCTGCTGTTGAACTTTAATCCCGCTGCCTACACACAACCTGACTGGGGTCATTGCTTGTGAAAAGCAAACACAATTCCATTGCTGCCATTTGGGAGTCAACAATGCTATATGAACTGTTGCAATGTGAGAACAAAATGCCACAGCAAATGATAACCCATACCCCGAGCATCTCCTTAAGTCTGGCGACTTGATGAACTTCCAGTGAGTTGTGAGAGACTGCTAAGCGGTTTAGACTTTGCTTGACATTATCTCCAACTCCAATTAAGAGAGCATTGCCATAATGAGTCTCAAGAATGCTGTTGATAGTATAAAACAAGACTAAGTTGGAGTATTGATGTTTGCTTGATAGCCAGCATTCCAAAGATCTATCAAAAGTGATGGGCTAGAAAATAGTAGTAAAATGTTCACAGACTGATCCAAGCTGCAAACTGCTGATCTGAATAGGTATTTTTAAGAGCAGCCAGTGGGAATTATATGGAAATTTTGACTGAGTCTACATTTTGTGTTAATTCAACTTTTCTAAATGTAGCTCCTTTAGGGAAACTAATCATACTTCATGCTTGCCTGTTGCTTCAAAGTTGATAATTTTCATTGCTAGTTGCAATAAAAATTGAGACGCTGAAAGGTGACAGAGATGTTCAGTTCATCCAGGTTTCAAAAAAACCCCAAACCTCACTTGGCCATGTTTAAAAAAAGAAATAAAAAACAATAAAAAAGAAGTTATATTCTAAGGTCCCGATACAGGAAAGTCTACAGTGTGAAATTACCACTCATTATATATCTTGGAAGTCAGATGAACTCAGTGCAGCCCTAGGATGTAAATACATAGAAAATTCAGCTCTTGTTTACTGCTCCCAGGACTTACTTGTTTTCATTTTTCCCCTTCAGTGGTAATCCTTGGCCAAATGCTGGGAAAGAACAATAACTCTTACAATTTATCCACAGAGAATACACAAAATACCAAAACTGTGGAACTGTAGGCAGCATCAGAATACTCTCTACCTTAACATTAACCTAAACAATGATACTTATCAGCAGCACTTTGCCTATAGGGTAATCTACTTGTTTTCTGTCTTTCTTTGTTAGTAAGTAACAGGGACATTATGTTTCATCCCCAGTAAACAGATCTAAGACTACTTTCAAGCACAGTTTCTGGGCAGCACCAGTGTTGGCTGAATCTCAACAAGAGACATAGTTCTATTGCCAAATTATCTACTCTTACAGTTTTTGAGGTGAAAATAATTGTCACAGGTTGCTAACAAAAATTAAACATTTATAACCATGAAAAGAAATTTTTTTCTTATTTGACTTACTGAACTTCCCATTTGGATAAAATAATGAATTCTTCTAACTGTGACTGAGGACATTCTTTTCTATTTACAGTGAAGCAGCACAACAAACTTATGCTATCTCAGACTGCATGACATCTGGCCCCAGGCTCAGTGCAGTTTCTACATGCACTGCTTCCTGTCAGAGTAATTAAGTGCATTTTTCTTGATTAACAAAAATCCAAACAAGATAAAGAGCTAATTTGCTTTCTGCTCTGGGTCCCAGCAGATGAAGCTTGTACATATTTCTTGGGGGTTCTTTATTATTTTCACTTTAGTATTGAGATAAATCTAATGACTTTCTTGAGAATGCTATAAACAGGTAATTTTTAAATGCACCAAGATTTTTGTAATGGTATATTATTAAGATTTATACTGAAGTCAACTTAAGCTTGAGGAGCTGAAAAGAAGGAGCCAATATGAGCAGAAATATTTTCTTATTTTATTGTCCAGTGTAGGAAGATTCTGAATTACCACTTGCCGACAATTCAAGGCTTCTATCAATATAAATTTGCAAGAGAAACAGAGAGTGAACAAATACATACCAAAAAAATCTGACCAAGGCCATTTTACTGTTGCAGCTATGTGGAATGCAGTAAGAGAACACCCAGAAAAGGAGTGAATATTTTGTTCTGACAAATGAAGGTGGAAATACTAGCTTATATGAGCCATCCTTGATAAAATAAGATAGTGAATGTCTGGCAAATTTTGTGGAAAAATAATTTAATAAATAATTAAAGTAATCAGAACTGAACTGAATAGTTGCTGCAGTTGGCAACCTGGCGCAAAAAATGAAGTCTGTATAGGAAGGGGAGTAGAAACACTCAATCGAACACTTGTCAGATTTAGAGACATAGAAGGTGTGCCTCAGAAACTCCCCTAAAAGAAGATTTAGCAAATTTACATGTAAATCCCATTCTCTCGTTCCATCTACCCTTTAATTTCATTTTTTTTTCTCAAAACCCTCCAAAATCTAACTGCATAGGAGTAACTGCTCCTGTGTGAGGTGACCCCTCGGAATGTATTAAGCAGATGATAGCGTATTCATCCATCCATCACATGACCCCCTTGCAAAATATGGGGCTATAAATAAACCTCTTTCCTAAAGTTCTGTGTACATTTCTAACACATGGATATTTTTTTTTTAAATATCCTTTTTCATTTCCTATCCACATAAAATGTTTGAAACCACTGTAATATTGTAATAGGAAGCTTTAAAATACCCTGATGGGTCAAACCACAGTCTGCCTTGGAGATCTATAGTGGATTTGACATGACCAGCAGTAGGCCAGTGGGTCATACTGAGAAGGAGCCAACAATTCACAGCGGGTGAAGACTTATTGGAAACATTAGGAGTAAAAATGGTTACATTTCATATTAAAACTGTGCTAAATGCCTGGCTTAGCCTGGTCATTTGGGACAGTCAGAATATGTCTCTAAAGCTGTGAGGTTATTTTTAATAATCTTGTAGGTCACCTTTAAATGAATTTGCACTTCAGTGATTATCTTTGCTAAAGCATGTACTATACCTACCAAAAGTAAGGAAACTTACATGTGCTGTATGGCATCCTCAGACAGAACACAGTTCATTACAGCATGAAGCTCATTGTAGTGCTCTAATGATTCTGTTAAAATTCTGGTCAGCTTCTGCCAATCAGAGACTGGAAAGTAACAAGGTTCTCCAACACCGGCAAAGTGGCAGTAAATTAGTGGCTTATGGATAAATATGGGCTCATCAACACCCTGGTGGTAACAATACAGAGATATAAACAAGTATTCACCCAGCATATTAACCCTTTATCACAATTTTCTCCTTTGTGTGTCCGCAGTTATGAAGTCTGGGAATGACCCTGTTAGCTATAGAACCAGTATCAGATAGTATTTTAATTTTTTCCAATGGCAGTATGACATTTCTAGAAGTCTAGCTTCAACATCACTTGGACTGTGTCTTCTCTCTGGAGACAGTTGAAAAGGGTATAAAATGTAATGCAGCTTTTCGTTTCAGCTCCTTTTCCGGACAGAAATGAGTTCACCCGAAAATGACAAGATTATTTTTCCCAGGTATTATATGCTATTTATATATAAATTAATGTAGTTATACTCTGTTTTCCCTGGAGTACACTCTACTTCAGTGCATTCTCCATTGATTCCTAGTATTCTTCATGGCATGCAACCATAAGGATGTGGAAACATCTAGACAGAAAAGACATTACAAAGAAGAAACTTGAGTAAATATGCTTCTTCAAGTAAAACAGAGGACATAATATTTCTTATGACTGCAGTGCTTCTGGTTTTATCATCTTTTGTATTGAAATGATGCCCATTCAGACTAAGAAGAGAACAAAAAAATATATTCTATCAGAAACAATCTGTAAATTACGTAGTTCCGATATCATGACACCCTTTTAAACTTCCTAATGCTTAAAAATAATACAGCATGGAACAGGGCAGATAATACGAGGTAACATGTATCTATTTGTAAGAATCACACCTCAAAATACCTTCTGTAGCATGGATGAGAATTTTGTTCAAATGATCAGTATCTTTTTCTCTGTACATTTAACTCAGCAAATACAGGATTATTTCACAGAGCCATAAAAGTACCAAGTCAACAGGAATCTATATATCACTAGGGCAGTGAAAGTGCTCCCTGCAAAACCATTTTCATACACTTTATTTTCCTTACACATGATACTGTCAATCCCTCATCAGAAACTAAAATATTTCAGTCAGTGATATGCATTCTTGGGTCACCAAAACACAAATATTTACTTCCCATGGTATGTACGTTTAACAGACAACTAATGACCTGTTGTAAAAGGAGTTATATAATGAGGCTGTATGTTTGCCTTGGGAATGGTGAGCCCTTCCTCCTCACCCTTCTTTCTATGACTTTCATCTTTGTTGTAATCCCATTTCATTTGTCTCTGACACACTTCTTTCTCTTCAGGAAAGTCTGACTGTATCATACCGGCCATCCCAGGTTCTGTTTAAAATTCCTTTCCTCTAGATTGCCTTTTTTGTACTGCATTCTTTCCAACTACACTCCCAATATAGATTACCCTAACATACTGACTACCAAAGGACTACACCAGCATTATAAACAGCACATCAGACTTGAGATTGCCTAAGACATTTTCCCTTTGTTTCTGAGGTGGTGTGTTCAGCTCGACCCTTTGGGTCCCCTTCATTAACTACCGCTTTGCTACACCAATTCTCTATTTTCTTATTGGCTGTTATCAGTCAACAAATTATGGCCTTATTGAAGATTCCTCTTGACTTCAGGATTTCACCCAGAGTGGCAGCTCTGGCATGGTTTAATTGAGAATGCTGCATTCATTTTTAGGAATTATCAAGTTAAAGTCTCTCTGCCACAGAGTGTTAATACAAATGCATTCACTGGGGCTTTTGCAGTATGGAGTTACTCTGATACTTAAGACTATATCCAGCAATCATGTTGTTATGTATTTGGTGAGTAACTGGCTCATGTAACCGTGCTTCCCCTAGCATTTTCATATTCACGTACGAGCTAATTCAATGTTATTTATCTGTTTTTATGCTTAGCACATATAACCATTGAAAATTTTATTTGGAAATTTTCCATGAGTGGGGTTTTTCTTGTGAAAATGCTCCTTTTTGCAGTGACCTTTTGATCCAGCTGTGCTATGAGATCCTAAAAACTGACATCCTGCTCTCATTCTTGTTTCTAAACAGATGTTAAATAGGCAGCTCTTGGGAACTCTAGGTAAAACTCCAACCTCAATCCAAACATGAATATTTCCAAATGCATTGAGAAAAGGCAATTGTCTTTAAAACCTAGAGGTAATATACAAAGATCAGAAACTGTTGAAGTATAGAAAAACAAATTACGCTCTCAAAGCACAGTTGTTCCAGCAATACCTCTTATAACCAGAAAGATTTTTAGTATGCTTTTTATAATATTGATTCCCCTTTGCCAACCTCATATACACTCTTTCAGGCTTCCCAAATTGCTTCTGTCTCCCACGCACCTGCTGATGGTCTGACACTACTGCTCACTTGTGCCAGCTTGATCCACAGTGCTAAAAATGTTCTCACTCATACAGAAATGATAGCTGAATATGTTAAAATCTAACCCAGATAGGAAGGCTAAACAAAAAGCAAACTTAATACCAGGGTCACTGAACTGACAAATTTTATGGTATTTTTACAATATTTTTCTGGGGGGAAATAAGTATGTTCAGAAATGTTAAGTGTGTTTTGCTTCCACTTATTTCTTTCCCCAATCCTTCCCACTTTCTGCCGGCAGCACGCAGCAGGCAGCACGGGAATTGTGATGAGTGTGCTTTGTCAGGAAAGATCCTGCTAAACTTTGTGGGCAACAGAATAAAATGTGAGGACCATTCATATTTGAAAAGCTAACTGTCATGGGCACAGTTGAAAGTGCATTTGCAAAGGGCTGAGGAAGGAAGCTTATAGCTGTCATCTCCAATGGGAGTCACTTGATCTCCTCAAGACACTGCATCCTCATCTCTCCCTGCAGTCTGCTCTTCCGGTAAGCACAGGGTATCTGTTGTCCAAATATTTGCAATAAGTGATCCAGAGCCTAGGTTTTGTCCTTTGCTATGTCAGACTTCATCTATAAGACGTCTACTTCATAGGCTATAGCAGGGTGGAGAGATACCATGTGAGCTGCCTTTAATAGAGCAACAACCAGAACTCTGCAGACATGTTTACCTGGCTTTTTAAGATAAATGGTAAGTGTGCAGGGACCATGGATCTGTCACATTTAGGTTGCTTCTGGTACTTGAGTCAGCTTGTTCAAGCTTTGCACTACATAGCACAGTAGCTTGCTGTACAGACAGGCTCAGAATAAACACATTTGGGAGTACTACTATTTGTAGGAACTGTTCACATTCGATTTTAGAGCAGTCTGAAACACAGACCTAGTTTCTTAATCATGTGGAAGCTTCTCATGGGTGCCAAAATCTGGAGCTTTTGAAAAACTCTTGTAACACGTCCATATTTTGCCCTTCACATTGCTGCAAAGTCATCTATCACATTCGTGCTCTTGACTAGATTAGAGTCATGACTGCAATATTCTGAAAAATTGGTTTTACCCTCTTGTTCCTACCAATCTCCTCTCCAAGGAGGACTGCCTTGGAAAGGCACAAGAAATGGGACACATGAGATCTACTCACTATCTCAGAGATACTAAACTTTTAACTATAAGCATCATACAAAAGAAACCTAGGAATAATGACTGTTCATGACTTAATGCATTACAATTTTTAAAATAGTAATTAAAAAAGCAACAGCTTTGCCAGAAGCTTCAGACCTGACTGAATCTGGATGTGAAACATAGTAGAATTTATTCTCTTGGTATTTTTACCTTTTAGAATTTATAAGGTAACTTTCAGGTTTATAAGAGAGTTGTATCCTAAGATTTTATAAGCACTTCTATACTGATAATTACAACACTCTAGATACCTCATGGCTGAGATCCTCACTGCCTGAGCATTCTATATTCCTTCTTGTGGCTGTTGAGCTAACATAAGAAAATGGCATTACAGAGTTACAAGACGTTCAGGCATGGTAGTTACTCGAAGTATTGACAGATCCTAAACGTGCATATCTGGGGAGCTCTTGGGCTAGAGATGTTAAAGAAACTCCAAGTCTTACATAAATCATTCAAGACTCTATGACATTTAGTAAAGAGAAAGAGCAATTTATATGTAGAAGAAAGGCCTATATTACCTGGAATATACACATTAAATCTCTTGAATTAAAACCATAATTGAATACAGTCACTGTGGGTAGAAAGTTCTGGGCCATTTTCTGATGCAGACAGATTGCATCTTATATGAGTGAAATGATAGATTTCAGTACACTGTAACTGCGGCTTCAGTGCTGGAAAAGGATATTTATGATCCTGCTCTATATGGTGTTTAGAGCATCCATCTCTGGGAAGCAGACAGCAAACAGGGAGAAATGTCTCTGAGAGATTAAAAAAATAGTGTGTGAAGGAAAGGAAAATTATTTCTTTTAAAATTCACTTGTACAAATATTATAATAACACTGAAACCTGGAAATTGAAAGCACAAGTTGAAAAGGTTTTCACAGCCAAAGACACAGTGTTAAATATGTTATTCACTCGCTGTCTCACTCGATGGAGATCTGTCATGGTTTAAGCCCAGTTGGCAACTCAGCCACGCAGCCACTTGCTCACTCCTCCCCCCCATTTTCCTCCCCATGATCCTGGAGGAATGGGGAGGAGAATAGAAAGAATGTAACTCCCACAGGTTGAGATAAGAACAGCCCAGTAACTAAGGTATAACACAAACCACTGCTGCTACCACCAACAATAATAATGAGAAGGGAAATAACAAGGAAAGAGAACACAACCACTCACCACCCGCCGACCGATACCCAGCCCGACCCGAGCAGTGATCTAGCCCTTCCAGGTAACTGCCCCCAGTTTATATAGTGGGCATGACGTGCTGTGGTATGAAATACCTCTTTGGTCAGTTTGGGTCAGGTGTCCTGTCTCTGCTTCCTTCTGGCTTCCCCTCCTCCCTGGCAGAGCATGAGACTCAGAAAGTCCTTGGTTAGAGTAAAAATTACTGAGCAACAACTAAAAACATCACTGAGCAACAACTAAAACCATTGGTGTTATCAGCACTGTTCCCAGGCTGAAAGTCAAAACCACAGCACTGCACCAGCTACTAAGAAAGAGAAAAATGACTGCTACTGCTAAACCCAGGACAAGATCATAATTACTATCAAGTTTTTATGAAACCTGCCAAATGAGCCTGACTTCAGGGCAGTGTGCTCCTTTGCAGTTGTTTTCTTTCCAGAATGCTTAATGACCTGTGTATATTTAACCAAATTTGGCTAGTTCGGAGTCTGCATGTTGTTAAAAAATAAAAAATAAAAAAAAAAATTGAAAAGGCAGACAGCAACTTAGTAGAGTACCAGGCAAACAGGAACTGCAACAGAGTTGTTAAATTTCTCAGGAAGGATAGTCTATTGATCCTTTATCTTGGATCAATCTAATAATAATTCCATTATCAACACCTTTATAGTCTTTCTAATAGTCACCTGGAAAACACAGAACTTGGAAAAACTACCTGAGAATGTTTTTTTCCCCTCAGGTGTGGCTCAGATGAAATGGATCAAATCGCAGAATCCTGCATTTGCAGAACATTTCTATATGAAAGAAAAACATCCACCTGTAATCAGAAAGTTACAAACAACATGTTTTGAGTCTAAGTAGAAGTTCATAAAACTCATGCACTTTTGCAGAAATTACACTTTTGATCAGTCAGCATTTTCAAATGAAATGTCACAGAACATTCCTAATCAACCTAACGTAAAATATACTAATATATGCAGGATCAGAACTTTGATTCTCTACGGTGAAATCAAGCAACATGAGAAGGTATTTGATATGTTTCTCAATAACAGCTATTAGCAAAAAAACGTTGACAAGTTCAAATACAATACAGACAAGACTTCAAATGCTGGAAACATGATTTCATGTAAATGCACCAACACAATACTTTGGTATCTATATATTTTGAGGTATGAAAAGATATTAAAACTACCCAGATAAAATCTCTGCCTAGGGAAGAACTCTGTGTAACACAAAGAAACCATACTAAACATATTTTTAGAGTGACCAGTTAATAAAAGATCATTAAAAGAGCCTAACAGTGCAAAATGGTAGCCAGGCACAAAGTCTGCTATTGAAGATAAAAGGACTCCTGCACTTTAGACTAATTAGGTCTCTTAATTTCAGCTGTCATTAGCAGGTGAAAAGTAATGAACCTGACCTTGAACTTCATGTGCAAAGGGATGACAGAATGAATGGTTGAAACACTAACTGAACCTGCCCACTAAAACACTGTTCCTGCAGTCAGAACACCACTGTGTATTGACCCTCACAACCAACACTAAATCTTATGATTAGAAACCAGCTTCTAGCAAAATAGTACGAGTCAATAATTATAAAATAATTATAAAATGTCAAGTTACTATTTTAGTATTAAGACTATAATCTTCCTTGTGATACTTGGTCTTCTCCAAAAACCATGATTTAATTTAGCAATACAGGTTGCAACTGTCTAGAGGTGAAAAATTTGCATGTGTAATTACCTGTGATGACACAAATATACATAGACAAGCCAAACTGGTTCAGAACAAGGATTCATCCAGACTAGGATGTGGTCAGCAGCAGCCACCTGAGGAGAATAAAAACCACCACAAGTACATATCATATTTCCATTCCCCCTAATAGTCTTATCATCTCCAAATATTTTCATTTCAGGAGATGCTTTGAATTGGTTATGCGTTTTGTACACATGACACAGCAGCCTTCCAAGTGTTAGTATTGGTCTCCTCTTGAACATTTGAAAACTTCTGTTCGTTATAGGCTTTGGAAAGGAGTTGCAAAGGCCCTTTACACACTGCCTGAAGTCCCTCATCTTGTTTTAACCTTTCTCTCCCATTCCCTTTCAGCATTCTTGCACCGTAGGAGACAGCAAATAGCCAATCCACATCCACCTTCTTGCTAGCAGTTATGATTTTGTAGATCTCTAATATATCTGCTCAGGTTGACTCTTTTCAAAGCTGTCAAGTCCCAGCCTGTGTACAGAAGCTGTTCCCTGCGTTTTCAATCTTTGTTGCCCTTCTCTGCACCTTTTCCAGTTCTAAAACACCATTTCTGCAATTACACAACTAGTGAATAATCATGTTTTCTATTTGTTCTCTGTTCATTGCTTTGCTTTGTTTGTTTGGTTTGGTTTTGTGGGTTTTTTTTGTGTTGTTTTTGTTTGTTTGTTTTGGATATTTTGAGGTTTTTTGACTGCTGCCAAGCCCTAAGCTGATGTTTTCATGGAACTATTTAACATAACCCCCAGGTCTCTGTCTTCAGAGGTGGTAAGTGCCAATTCAGAGTCCATCATCTTCTATGTGTTTGTTTTTCCCAATATACATGTACTTTACTTTTATCTAACCGAATTTCATGTAGATAATTTTATTACCCAATCACTTTGGCAATTCTTCACAGCTGATTCTCATCATTACTATGTGGAAGAACTACCTGTCATCGCCAAAACTTTGTCACTTCATTGTTCACCCTGTTTCCAGGTATCTTACATATATTTTTAAACAGCATGGATCTCCTTGTGGAATTCCCCCATGATCTCTCCTCCGGTGCAAGAACCAGCCATTTACTCTCATCCTCTGTTTCTTACTTTCTTGACCACTTATTAAGCCATGTTGCAACAGCTTTTTGTGTTGTGGCAGTTTCATTTCTGTCTAAGCTCTTAGTGTGAAGTTTAGTCAAAAGCCTGTTGGAAACCCAAGCAGAATACATCAGACATCAGTCAGACCACTCTCACACTTGCTGTTCAAACGGATCCATCTGTTTCAAGAGCTTTTGAGTGGAAATATATTACTGTGCCTTACTATTCATTCTGTCTTTTGGGACTGTGGTTCATTCCTTAATTTCTTCAATTTTAGGCAGACCCTTGCTGACGTCCCCACTCTCTTCACACACACAAAAAAAAAAGTTTCTATGTGGGAATAGCCCCAGTGTTTCTCACACCAAATATCAGTACAAAAAATGAGTTAGCTTCCCTGGAAAGCCTTTATCCTCTGAGTAGCTGTTTTGTATGTTGGTCATCAGATGTTTCTGCTGAAGTGATGGCAAAAAGGGCTTAGTGGGAATTTTGATCCTTGAAACTAGTTATTCCTTAAACTATTTTGGCTAGACTGATTAGGGTTTTATATTTAGTCTTGAGTTTACAGTCCTTCCTACTTAGTCTGGAACAATTTCAGTTTTCTGAATGATCCTCCCTGGTTTTAGTAGCTTTTTTTTCCTTTGCTGGTTAGCCATGCCATCTCCTTTTACCCTTTCTGAAGTCTTCCCCAAAGGACGGGGCATGCTCTGCTGCTGTACCCTTAGCTCAGTGATCTTCTTGCTCCCTGGAAGGATTTAATTCTTTTAGTGGCCCATTTTAGCTTCTTTATAGTGGGATTCCCTGTTTTCACAGAGTTGCTCTTTTTGAAGTTGAGCACACTTGTGGTGCATTTTTTTGGCTTTTGTTGCTCCTGTGGGGGGACTGAATTGAAGTACATTATGGTCACTGTCACAGGGCAGTGATTCCATTGTGAGATTTTGAACCAGATCCTGCATATCACTCAATACACAAACAAGCTGCCACTCAGTGCAGTCTAGCTGCTTAGGGAGCTGATCTCAGTCCCCTTTTTGTGCTTTGCTGCTCAGCCAGCTCAGTCACAGGTGCATGGCTCTGGCAGAGGATTTGCACGTGGATCTGTAAGGAATGGGATTAAGGGAACTGAATTGTTGTTTCCTTCAGTAGAAACATGGTTGTAGTAAAGCATAGTGCCTGTTGAGGTAAATGTTTGTTGTACTCACATCTTAGCAGACTCATTTTGCCTGTCTTTGAAATTCAAATATTACCTTAAAAATGGAAAACCCCAAACCTGAGCATGGGTACAGGCAGTGGCAGCCGAGATTTGGTACAAGATAGGAAAAACATGTCTGCCAGGCAACTGCCACAAACAGGTCCTTTGATCTGGCAGATGAATCATGGCCAATGTCCCCTCCCCAAAGCTCGGAAGCAAATTAAATACAATTCAATTTTAATAAAAAATAAAATTAATGTTTAGAAAGAAAAAAAAAAAAAGGCCTCCTCAGGCACTGTTTTGTTCCCTTTTCTTCATCTGTCATGAAAGACACAACTCTGAAGTTCACTAGAGACTTCCATGTCTCTTTGCAATGTGTGTGGCAGGTTTCCAGGCCCTACCAAGAAGAGCAGCACCATAAACACTTAAGACACAAAGGCAGGCAAATAGTCCTGCTGATGTGTGAATATTTGGAGACCTCTGTACTTCACTGTACTGCTTAGAAAGTCAAAAGACTTTTGAGGAGACCAGGGGTGTCTTACACATGATTCTGGTTTTATAATACAGTGTTTATTCACCTATGTGAGCTTCTGGGGATGTCTTGGCAACAGGTCTAACTGAAGGCTTCCATATATACCCCGTCCTCTCAGCACGTTTTTCTGGTACTTTGGTACTTATAACTGTGTCATTACTTGTCTGTTCTGTGTGAGACAGAGCACCATCTGTCTGCTGTGCAAGGCTGTAACAAAACGTTAGGATGCTCATTTTCTTTAAATTAAGAGCTTTAGTGTTACTGTGAGTGAAAACATTTTGTTAAAATATGGCATTTGGCGCACCTACCCAAAGATGCTGATTTACTGAAAAACTTCCAGCAGTGGGATTCATGCATGTGACACACTGACAATTGTGAAATTCTTTTAAAATCAGTTTCTGTCTGTCATACCTATGTAGTTACAAAATAACAAAGGGATAATAAAGCTCAATTGTATATTCACAGTTTGAGATTTCTATTGACAGATCTTCACACTGAATGCTTCTGCAAGAAAGTGTGATTATATAGCTCTGTTAAAAGAACTGAAAACCTCTCCTTTGTTACAACTCTCTTACACACCATTTCTATCATTTGGAATCTTTTAAGGGATGTGTCAAAGTTGACAGGCCCAAATTTGGCCTCCTCTCACCAAATTATATTTGTAGATTTAAAATATCTTCCATGTTGGAAAAAATCCCAGCAGTCAGCCTCTCCAAGACAAGTGCTAACTTCTTTGCCTAACTGCAGGTCAGCCAATAAGACAGCAACAGTCTACTCTTTCGTCTCACAAAATGCAGGTTTCTGCTCATGTTCTACACCATCCCACCTTTTATGACCTACTTATTAAGTTGGTATAGGGCTGAAAAATCACTGTTTAATCGTTTACCTATGGGTTATATGGTTGTATTAGTTTAGCTTGTTACCTCTAACCTTCTGCTGCACCATTGAGAGCTCTATTATTTCACAGCCACAAGAGTGGCTTTTACTTAAAATTTAAGCTTTACTTAAAATTTACAGAGCCAGCCTTCTCTGTTCTCTTCTGTCACACATCATGTTGCATGAGACCAACAATGGCAGCTAGTTTAACTTCTTGGATCTTTGTTTTCTAGCCTGAAAAAGATGTCAATAACATTTTCCCAATCTACAGGAAAGCTGGGTGGTTCGCTTTGTCCAAAGGAATCCTAAGTCTGTAGCAGCTAAAATTGAGAGAAAGAGAGAATGGGAGATTTTATATATATATATATATAAATGCAATTAAAGAATATCTTTTTGGTTTTGCTTCACTAAGAATACAAAAGGATTCCAGGAATATGGAAATTTTGTGT
Source organism: Lathamus discolor (assembly GCF_037157495.1). NCBI lineage: Eukaryota > Metazoa > Chordata > Aves > Psittaciformes > Psittacidae > Lathamus > Lathamus discolor. The sequence continues at coordinate 87,695,956 of NC_088886.1, read as the reverse complement.
AAAAAATATCTGAGATATTAAGTTGTGAAGTGCAATAGCACAGGACTGCAAGTTTGGATGTTCAGCTGTTCTTGACAAAAGAAAAAGAATAATTTCAGGTCAGAAAAACTGTTCACCTCTTAGACGTAAAGCAAACAAACACCCCCCCCACCCCCCCCGAATCAATCAATCAAACAAAAAAAACCCCAACCCAATATCTAAACGGACTCAAAATCTGCAAAGGAAACCTTAAATTCACAGAGTTGCAATGCCTAGCTTCGCCTGATCATGTAACAATCTAGTAGAAACAAAAAAAAAAAAGATTCATTTTAATTCATATGCCTAGAGTGGGCCATTAGATTACAACATCTCCTGGTCTAGATTTATTAGAGAGTTGTATCTAGAAGACTAATTTTGATCCAAGCATCCTAAAGTAATTACTCTAAACTCCTAGTCAGTCTTAGCCACTTTTCCTTCAGACACATAAGTGTATTTTATAAGAAACTAAATAATTGCAAAGGACAGACTAAGGGCATCTTCTTTGGTCCATCTCCTATCTCCCCCATTCTTTTGGAAACTTTAACAGGATGCATGGATTTGGAGTTCCCGGACTTATTACGCTTCAAGCCCTTTCAATCAAAAAGGTAACAAGATCAGAAGTTCCCACATCTTAGCACACCATTGGGCTTTTTGGAAAGAAACAGCAACATCTCTTTTTTCTCCCTTCAGCCAGCCAGGCCCACAATATTTGACAAAACCAAAACTCTGACAAAACACTAACAGCAAAATACTATGCTGCAGTTATCAAACAATGACTGTAATCCTTCTAAACTAAATCAGACATACAGAAAATCAGGAACAGTGCCCAGAAACACATTTCCCACCTTGAGGCTCTGCGTCCATTGCTTGTTTCATTTGCTCACCCTGCAGCGATTTTGTGTCTTGGCTGCACTAGTTACTTCTTAGCACTTCTTGGAACCTTTCAGCGTAAAGGGGAGGCTTTCTAAAGAAGGGGTTCAGGGAGAGCTTAACACAATATTTTGCCTAAACTTCAGGAAGAAGTTATCGTATCCCAAGCATGATATGGAATATCCATTTGGCTAGTTTGGGTCAGGTGTCCTGTCTCTGCTCCCTCCCATCTTCTCATGCTCCCTCCTCGCTGGCAGAACATGGGAAACTGAAAAGTCCTTGGTCAGAACAAGTGCTACTTGGCAACAACTAAAACATCAGTGTTTTATCAGCATTGTTCTCAGACTAAAGCCGGAACACAGCACCATCTACTAGGAAGAAAATTAACTCTATCCCAGCTGAAACCAGAATACCCGTGTGTTAAGATCCCTGTAATTGCAATTATCTCTCCCTCCCTCTTGAAATGTAGGTTATAGAAGTAATAGTTTATATCAGGAAAACAGTCATTTAACTTTTCACATCTATGACAATGAGTGATAGTTACACTACATTAAATAAGTGATTCTCTCTCCTAAAAAAAACACCCATGTCTAGATTTGATCAAGGATAGGTAAAGAGGATGTCAAAAATTCTATCAGAATTGACAGCATTTCTATGGAAGAGTCACCACTCACTATTAATTGAGATAATCAAGTCATTCATAGGCTGTGTGTGTGGTAGAAAGATTTTTGTCCTGATTTTTAAATCCTTTTTTGACCACCAGTACTACAGGACTGACACCACTGATTCTTCTACACTTGAAGCTAGGGGAAAGAATCAGCCAGTTGAAAGGTAGGGAATCCTATAGTTGCAGATGCTGAAGCGCAAGAGATGTTGTGTAGTAACTGCATGGGACTTGGGCCATTGCATAATTTTCTGACAGTTCAATAACCTTGGCAGACAGAAGGGCCTCTTTCCCTACTTCTGCCTTTCTAACCAATATAATCAATTCCCCTTTCCCCAGTAAGGCAGCTACAAAATATTGCAAGCAAACTGTCTCAGCAATATGAATGAAGGCAACCTATTCGCAAAGGCAAGATGCAGAAATACCTCTACATTAGTAGCAAAAGAAAGAATATGTTAAACTGTTCAGAGAGTTCAAACACCAATATAAATCACTATGCTTGTATGCTTTTAATATACTAAGTTAATGTGACAGAAAGTCAATTAGTAGGCAAAACAAAAAAGTGGAAATACACATCACTTAAGCATACACAGACTTGATAGTCACCTTGATTTTTTTGTAATACTGAAGGGTTATTAACACTGCAAAAATAAAATGCAAACAAGTATGACATCGTATAGCATTTGCAACTAAGTGTAGTGGAATACTGCGTTTTCCTGTCACTGAAAATGTCTTGAAATGTAATATTAGAATTATTGCAGAATCTATATGCACATTTTCCAATGTGAATGATACGCTATAAACATAATTCATTCTACTACTGCATGATTATGTTGAAATAATATAACATGGTCATAAATGAAGAGAAATGATGTTGAATTGCTTGCTGTATTGAAATACTATTCAAGAAGATCAGAATTAAAATAGGGACACTTAGTAAATACTGCAGCAATGGTTTTATTCTTTGAAAAGTGTCAATTGTATCTGACAATGAAACTGCAGATACACTTCAATATTTATCACGTCAGGTACTTCACATTGTAGGAAATAGCCATATCAATGGCAGAAATGAGGTACGAAGTTAGCTTGTGTAGTGGGTAAAATTATAATCTGGTGAGTTGGTGGGATAAGAAAAAAATTGCTCTCTATAAGTCTCCAAATGAAAAATAAAATATAGGGCTTCATAATGCCTTATCATTTAGGCAAACCTATGAACTGGAGAAGCCAGACAGAAAAATGAATAGGCTTAGTATGTTAGATGTTTTTTTTTTGTACTGGAAAACACCCTACGTAATTCAAACACATTACAGTTATCCGGCTGGTTATATAAAACATGTTAACATGAGCTGTGAGTGAAACAGTTGTAGATGAGGAAACAGAGTTGTCTCAGGATTAGAACAGGCTCTGAAAGATGGGGTCAATTAGTTCAGTTCTTTCCAGTAACAGATAGTGATTTCTTGGGCAAGTCATTTAACTCAGTTTTATTTCCTCCATCTGCATAACAGATATGCTATTATTAGGTCCCTCACTGGGATGTTATGTGGTTTAATAGTCTTAACATTGAGGTCCTTGGGTGTAGGGCTCTGCATAAACAGAGCTATTTCATTTTGACAGATGGCAGTACCTTTGAGCTAAGACTGCAACCAGCTTCCACTTACAAATAATTTTCCTTATAGTTCTGCCGTGGTAAGTGGCTTAAAAACTGTCAGCTGTTTTTTTATTTTTTTTTTCTGAATGTATGTGACATTGCATCTGCTTCTGTCAAGAAGATTGACAAAGGAAAAAAAAAATGAGGAAGAAAATAAGGTGCTAGAGGGCATGCTTATACCACACGATTGAGCATGATACAGAGTTACTGCTAGTCAAGCTGATTACAGAATTAGGACAACCCAGCTAACCTGGCTAGTTAGCCAACCTTCGCAGTATTCTGAAGACTCACTGTGCACTGTGAGGGTTCACTGGTTAATACAAACTCAGCTGGTACTACCTTGAGGAATCAAGCTACTTATCATGGCATCAGCTTGCTTGGTACAGATTAGTCTGGAAAATACTAGCAGCAAATCTTCAAATTACCAGTGCTAGTTTTGAAAAGCGAACGAAATTTGATGGAAATTTTCTCTACCAAAAGCTACAAAACATAGACACTTACTTTCCAGATGGGACAACACAGAACTACAGAGGTTTCTGCTATGACCTTCGATCTGCCATGGTCCTTGCAGACCTTCAAGGAGAAAATTATCCTCTCAGATGACAAGGAAAACTCTCTTTGATATCACCAAACAAGAAATGTCTGGAAAATGCTTGAAACTATTGAGTTATTAAACCAAAGCAAGGAATGGTGCTAAAAAATGACAATACCTCATGCAAAATGGAAGTAATTCAGCAGCATCAGAAAAAAAGTATGAGTATCATCAATCTTATACAGCCCATATAATAAACATTTTTATTAAGCATTAAAAATGTCTAGATGTCTAGCTAGTCACCACATGAGTGATATAAATGCAGGCCAGGAGCCAGCTGGATCTTTCAGAACAAAGCACTCATCTTGCAACAAGTGTATCCTATTCATCAAGTAAGGGGACAAATGCAATGTTACAGCCTGATTTTCTGTGCCAAGGAACTTTGCACTTACCATGCCCCTCAGTACTGTCATCCTCCTTCAATGGTGCTGTCAGGTCCAGGAACAAGACTGTGCAGGAGAGCTGCCTCAAGTGCAAATGAAGGGGAAAAAGAGTGAGGAACTGCAGAAGTCCATGGTATGTTTAAAAGGAAAGTAAATGAATTCTCACTTTCCCCCTTCTCTACAGAAGCTAAGCGTGTGCAGATGAGAGACCTGCAAGGCCATTAGGAAGTTCAGCACTGGTAAATATGAGCTTAGACTGTAAACTAACCTGAAGCATTGACATTTCCCTGCAAAGATGTTTAGAAATAAGACTTTGAGTTCCACCTGTTCAGGGAAAATTCCTTCTTGGGAAAGAACAAAATGAAAGAATAAAAGGAACAAAGAAAAACACCAAGAGAGGGAAACCCTGAGCAAATAGCAGTTGGAGTTAAGTAAAAATTACCCTAGAGGTGGGAATAGGGAAATACACAGTCACGGACAAGTATTTTGTTTTTTTAAAAACCAAAATAAATCCAATGGTAGCTAATTCTTATTGCCACTACACGTTAATTTCCTTCCAGTGTGAACCGTTTGATAGTAAAGATGGCATGCAACACCTCTCTGAAGAGGCACTAACATTTATTGCCTGGTCTTGATTGTAAGACATGGGTCTAGGTTGCAGGCTAACAGCATCACATGTTCATGGGTGAGTGCAGCAGTGCCTGGTTGTGTACTTCAGGAGGAAAGAGGCAAAAGGAAGGGAAAAGGGTGGGGGCCTCTCTCTCCTCTGCCTTGAGCTTATGCCAGCAGTTTTTTCATTACCAGCATAAACCTAGCAGCATAGCACACAGGTTCAGCAAGGCTCTTGTACTTACAGGCCATTTAAGGGGATCAGACTTCAGTGGAAAAACTGCCTGTATGTGCAGTAGCACATATCTGTCTGCATCACACATCCTGGTATCTGTAACACCTGTCTTCTGGTTCATTTGATCCTGGATTTCCTACACACATGTTTGGGCCATGGCCCCAAGCAAGGGGAATTTCAGTCTGCCAGATGGAACAGCCTCATAGGCTCTCAGCAGAAAGCAAGCAGCTTTGGGAATGACACAAGAAGGACATGGTGAATCAGTGGCAAAGGCTGTAATCAGTCACATTTGGCAACATCTTTCAGGCAGCCTTTGGATTTCCTGTGCAAGCAATTCAGACAGCTGATTCCTGCTCACCTTTAGGCCAAATTTGGCAAGTTCAGCCTATGTCTGGGGACAAGACTGTGCAAGAAAAGCAGAGTGGAACAGGATGTGGGTACATGTACTGCAGCTCTCACACACTCCTCCTTTCTACTTGTCACACACATCCCTTCAAGGGATGGGTGTTTCTTGTTCACTTTTTCTTCTTCCCCTGGGTGTGCGCAGGAGAGAAGGGGAGCAGCCATTTTTCAATGCTGACTCAGTCTAATCCTTGTCATAGCTCCATATTAATATGCCCAGGAGGCAGCGTTTTCTGCAACAACACACTTTGCTGGCAATCTAGAAAGGGTTCAGCCTCAAAAGGACTGAGCAGTTGGAGGAGACTGCTATCCCTGGCAGTCAGCAAAAAGGATACCAGGAAGAAGAGGAAGCAGAAGGGCAGAGAGTTGTTGTTGTTCAAAGGGGTCAAGAAAAAAGATTTGGAGAATGAAGAGAAATCCAGAAGCACAAACCTAAGTTACAGGGTGCCTAGGAGGTAGTGATTTCCCTGGTGCAGGAACAAGCCCTCACTTGCAGAAGCAAACTGTGCCAAGGCTACTGCAGAGAGTAATGCTGTGATGCCTAACGGCCCTCTGTCACCTAGTAAAGGTTATCCCTCCTGCAACCCCTGTGTTTGAAATGGTTCTTTGTTTCCTTACAGAGGGAACCTATGGCATTTTTCACACTTATACCAGCCTGAACTCACAGACAGACTTGAGGATAGCCAGTATCCAGCAAGAATGCAGAACATGACTGGGTCTTCTGTGGGTATTGTGGTTGTCAGAGTACTTGTCAAAACAGATCCTGCAAAAACACCCAAACCCCTCACACTTAACAGTGCATAGAAGTCCTGATTGATAAACTCTGCAGCAATGTCAGGGTAGGGTGGTTTGATTTTCATTGGGTGGGCTGCCAACTCCAGAGGATGACACAATGACAGAAAACTGCGCTGAAACCCAAGTGCTAAATAAAGGTAATTACCATCAAGAAACACAAATTCCAAAAAATAAGCATCCATTTACAAAAACCGTAAGCCACTACAGTCTGAGCAAAAGCAGATACAGTGAAAAGGAGCAACATGGATAGTACTGCAGAAGGGCTCCATGATGGAGACAAGGATTACAAGGTCAGACTTGAGCATACACTGCATTTTGGAAATGTTGCCTTAGAGTGAGAACATTACTGCTGTGAAGCTTCATCTCATTACCATTCTTCCCCCAAACCAGGATCACTGCTTGGATTTCATCTTCTGTTGGAGTGAACATGGCATGGCAGCACATGGTAGGAATTAGCAAGGAACCACTAAAGAGAACAAGGCACTACAGCTACTCCGGTATCAATTTCAAATGTAAATATCTCAGGTTTATTTCAAAGTATTTGGGGTGGTGTTGCTTTTTTAAAAAATAAAAATAAAAAATAAAAATAAAAATGGTTGCAGAACCTTTGAAATGAAATAATTTCTTTAGTCAGAAAATAATTTTTCACCAAAAATTATGCTAGAAAATATCCTTAGCAGTTGACATACTTGGATGAAAAATTTAATAGGGCTCTGAGGCTTGAGGTTCTTGACATGTGTTTAAGATTATACATTAGAACTTAAATGCTGCTTGAACTTTTTTTCCATTGTACTGGTTCACTGAATCACTTTGATTTCTCTTTTTTAAGAGCAACAGCAATTTTACTAGAATACTAACGGTGAGAAAACTGCCAGCAGCACTGAGCAGAACTTTAGAGAGGAAAAGATAGACAAAATACCAGAGAAGAGAGATGCATCAGACTGTGCAGTATTATCTTAAGTAAAACAGTGAAACTTACTTTTTCCTGTTTAAAACTGGAAGCACTAGAAAATGTATCTATCCTACCATAACGATGTCACATGGTCGTCAGAAGTAGCTCTTCCCTAATTAGGGTTTTCTCTGACCAAAGAGATCAGACATATTAAGCAAAAGCAGGGCAGCCTAATATTTGAAAGCACCCTTCAGTCTCAGCCAGACTGCAAAAACCACATGAACATGTGGCTCATCAACAGCACTGCAGGGGCTCCCACAGTGCATGACATTGACTTATCTCTAAAAGGGAGATGAAGTACAGCCAGACGATATTTTTTCCAAGAGAAAGGCAGAATACATCGGAAATCATTTTCCTTTGCCGCACAAATCCTTTCACCTCAGCTGAGTAAACTTATATTTACTAACATACAGAGTTCGCATCTGAGTCTCTGTGTGCCCCTGTTCTTGCTGGCTGCAAATTGGGGTGGTCTTTCTGGCACTTTCAGCAAGATGTTTCAGCCGGTTTCAGTTGCAAAAAATGTAACTCTTCCATTTACCTTCTTCAGTTTGGATTTTAGAGACATATTTCCAGGAGTTTGGGCACAGTGCCCATTTTTCACTGATTACTTTATGTTAGGAACATGAGTGGTACAGCCAAAATAATGAAAACCAACTATATTATCTTGTAAATTATAGAACTTGGAAAAATGAAATTATAAAGTAAAAAGTAATTAAATAAGCAGTGGTAAGAGACATAAACCATTAAAAACAACTTACTGTAAACATTCTGGCCACTGTGCTTTAAGCTGTAAAATGCTGATTTTAGAGTAAAAGTTTCCTTATCATGTTACTATTGCCCTAAGTAGTAAATTGTGATATCCAGACATCCTGAGGTGAAAGATGTGGAGACCAAAGCTAGAGGATACACAGTTGCCCTGAGAAGTGTGACTGACAGACTTCGGGCACAGGCTTGGATCACTCCAAGAATTGTCCCCTTTTCTTTCGTCATATTCCCTGTCCTGAAAAGAGCAGGCAAAGCTGAGGCCACATTTTGTCTTTAACGTGCAATTGCCCATGTGGCTTTAGAGGAGAGTTGACTAGTCTAGAATTTTATTCTGAAATGAAACTACAGCTTTGAGAACAGGAACAATGACTTAAAAAGTACACCTCAACCTCATGCTGAGAGACCTAACTGATGCACACGAATTTGTAATAGCAGTAATGACAGGTCTCCAGCATAGATGTATCTCTGGGAGTGGTACACACATCAAAGTATCAGTCTTGGAAAATTTTACTTCAGAATGTGGACAAACCTGGCCCACACCACTTAGGAGGAATAGCAGGAAGATAGGTAAGCATCACCTCACCCCCATGCTGGCATGTGGCATACTGGAAGTATATGTAAGTCTATCGGTTTTAGGCAATGAACTCCACTTTTAGAGTCCTCAGGAGAAAAATGTTCAGTCATAAATTCTGTTATGAAGAAGCAGCAGGCCAAGGAGCTCCACTGCCCTGGGAACTCTGCAGCTCACTAGAAAGAAGGCATGGAGAGAACAGTGAGCTCTGCTTCACCTACACAGTATAACACAGCTGGAGCAGCCTGTGCATGCTGGGTCCAGAAACCAAACACTACCAGGGCCTTGGGAACATATTATGGTCTCTGATGTATGTTAATATTCACTGCTATCATTACCCATGTGCACTAGATTACCTTGCATGCACTTCACCTTCATTTAACTGTGCATTTAGCCCCAGGAGAGAAGGCATCTTTTTACAAAGCTGAAGCCTAATCCTGCTTGCTCTGTAGGAACATAATCAGACCAATTTACTCGTGTGAAATCATCTTTTTCTTTTCACGTGCCTCAGTACTAGAACAGAACGCCTCACATAGCACAACAGAGTGTAGGTTCTCCCACAGAATTTTAAGAACTGTATCAAAGAATTCCTTTTCCCTTCTGGGAAATTAAAGTAAAATGTCCAAATCTCAGAATGTGCCCCATTAAGCATGAAGAAGAGAAAGTTTTTGTGTACTTACTACTTCCCATCTTCCTACATCCAAAACATTAATTTACTTCTTTTCTTTAGCTCCACTCACCAGCTCTGGATCCTGTGTCATTAACGCTGAAGTTGATAGCAGATACTTCCTGCCTTCCCTGAGAACAGGCTCGTAGTATCAAGCTCAGCCTGATGTATGATTAACTATTGTATGCAAGTGTAAAGATGCATGTATGTAAAGGTGTATGTTCCAGTCATGCATTAGTCTAATTTACAGGAAGATATTTACAGAATAAATTCCTCTCCAGTTAAAGGCACTTAGAAATTTATCACAAAGCAGCAATGAAATGTCCGGAGTTCTGCCAGCAATGTAGTAATAATCACAAGTGTGCCACAAAACAACACGATTCAATGTTGTCCAGAATGTTCAGTATTGCAATGAAAAGCACAAATGGTAGTTCAAATACATCTTCTCTATGAATGCATTGGATCATTTACCTTGACAATGTGAACGTGCTCTCATTATTATGTTCAACTTGATTAGTGTGTAGTCTAACATTTAAAAGTGCACTTCAGATGGAAGGAGGTATGAATGCATGATTGGTTCCTAATAAATTGAGCAACCCCTAATGAACTGCAAGAGATCTATAAGAAACTAGTAGACACTAGACATAGACACTCAAACCCAGAAAAAAAACAGAAGTGGTAACAGCAATGGGAAGACAGAGTAGAATTTCCTAAATACATTTATACTCTGTCCTGTAACGCTGATTGCTATATGAAGTAGTAGCATCAAATAGGAGGGTGTAGAGTTGTAGGAGAAACACATTATTAGAATTTTGCTGGGGAAAGGATCATTGCTACTAAAAGTTAATGTGTAAATGAGCACTTTGTGTGATGTGATTTGGACCCATGTTACCTCTATGACAATCTTACAATGGAGCAGGAAAACAACATTCCCTCTCCACTGGCGGCTAGGAATGTTTTCTTCAAATGATACTGTCATACAAAAGCAAGTCAGAAGAAAAGTAAAATCTATATTCAGGGGATAGGGCTTATTTTAATAGGCAAGATAAAATAAAGAATTTAGCTAAGTAACAATAGAGTATAAATCTATAGCCATTTGAAAGGAGTTGACAGATAATTCCTTCTTATGAAATAGGAATATATGGTTACTTAGCAATTAACTTTAATTACATACAAGGAAAAATGAACATAACAAACATTGTCTTACTACTGAAATGTATGAGGCTGCAAAACTCTTCTTTGTAGAAAAATCAAAAGCTTCCTCAGTGCAAGACACTACAACTAAAGTTCTATACTGAAGTAAGGGTGGGGGTGGAATTCATCTCTGAGTTCTGCACCTTTGTGTTAAGAGGGAGAGCCCTACTGCTCCCCTTATCCAGGCATCAGACTGTCTCAGAAATGACAGAAGATATTTCACCCTTATTCTGTTTCTCTCTGTCCTTAATCTTTGCTGTCTGGACATTTAAGCATAGCAGGTGGTTTAGTTTTTTTCTGCTGTCTTCCCTTGATGGGGGTGTGCAGGGGAGAAGTAATTATGAGAAGACAGGTAAAGAAAAGAAAAGAAAAAAAGCACTGTTAGGCACTTCCTTCTCCCCCCTCACCCCTCAAATGGAGTAGCACTCCATGTCTAGAAGCCTCCACTTCAGAGGGGTTGACTTATTTATACACCCACAAAACAATGTAAGACTGGACAACAGTGATCACAGTGAGTTAGCTGCAGTGTGGCAATGCTTATGTTTTCATCTCTGGCACTACTACATGAATACATTTGTTCTTCCCTAACCATGATTCCTACCTCCCTGTAACTGACAGCAACATCCTTCTATCGCTGAATCAGTAGCTATGGAAGAAGGGTTTCAGGATTGCAATGTTTTCTTTTTCTGTTATATTCTACTGGTTAGCAAAAGAAAGCAAGAAAAAAACAACAAAATCCTCACATGCAAAACACAGTTCTGCAATCATTTGTTTACCTGAGGGAGATGCACTTCATCAGAAGGTAACAGCATGATCATCTACTAGTAGCAGTATCTCTCATGAAAGCTGTAAATATCAAACAGGAGCAGGATAAACCTAATGATACACCTGCACCTGCCCAAGTTGTGCTTTCTCCTAGGAAACAAACAAATAGACTCTGCCTCAACTTTGCAACAGCAAAACAGGAAGAAATGGTAACCCTTTCAAAATCAACAGTGACAACAAAAGCTGAAAGTAGGTTTAGTACTGATGCATCTGCTGGTTACTGGTAGCAGGGCCAACATTTCCTTCGAAAACCAAGAAAGTGCCATTGAATAGAGAGCATGATTTTCCCCATCCTGGAATGGCCCATTGGGCAGGATGCAGAATTAAGCTTAAGGAAATAAGGGCCTGCAAAAAGGCTCAAAGTATAGCTTTGGGTAAATTGTACCATGATTCAGTTTTTCTGTCTGTAACTTCAAATTGTTTAAGAACCTCAACTGAAAGCAGCCAGCATTTGGTGGTGTTGCTAAATGTTCACCACTGTCACTGCTACAAAGAAAGGGAGAACAGGAAAATATTTGATCCAAGAGAGAAGCAGATATTTGCAGAAGATGCAACAACAAGGAGGAAGTATATTTGTTGGGACAAGAAACTACAACTTCTCCTTTAAAAAAAATAGAAGGCATGAACTGTTTGAATGTTCACATGGTGTATCATGGATGTGTAAAGCTGGAGAATGGGCTACATGGCTACCTATGCCATGATGATGAACCACCACTAGTAAATCCATCCTCTCCATATTCCAAGCAGCCAGGTTTCTGAGCAACTAATGAATTCTCCCCCACCCCACCTCAGAAAAAGACAGGAATAGCTATTCTGCAGTAGTTTCCTATGTGAACAATCTCTTTCTGTCTGAAAAGTAACTTTTTTGTTTAGTCCACTTTGAAGTGTACTAAGTTAGACTGCAGAAAGGCATTAATTGAAAAGAAAAAGAGAAAAAAAATAAAAGTCTATTGTGAAAGGCAGTGTGGAAGAGCTATTTCAATTCACACCATCTCCTGTTTCACAAAAGCTTCCTCTGCCAGGTTAAACCCCCAGCGTTGGTGGAGCTAACTGAGAATGTCTATACACAGCATGCTGTAGAGTCCAGCTGTTTCCGAAGAGGTTAGATTAGATACGACAAGCAGTTAAGGTGCTATTGCTCAGTCCTCAAACCCCCTCACACAGTAATACTCTGCTTCTCCAGTATTACATTGCTTTCAGTACCTGGCATATTCTGATTCATTCCCTTATCACTTGCAACATTTGAAGAAATAGGGCCTACTCTCACAATGAGATTAGCTTTCTTCAGTCTGGTAACAAAATCTTCTTTTTATATACAGCCCATGTGTTCCTGACTGAATATATCAGCAAACTTCCTAAATAACTGCAAACATACCCACTTAACAGATTTTTCTTTTTTTTTTTAATAGTTGAAAGTGAGCAAAAAATCCCAAACAAAATCCTGTCATAGCATCCTTTCTGGCGCTCGTTCTAAATGGGTATGGTTTTCTCCATTGACAAGAAGGACACAAAAGCCAAATGAATAGAGTGCAACTAACATGAAGATGATAAGGACACTGCAGGAAATTTGGCATTCACCTTTGAGGAAACTGTTCAGTGCTTCAGTCTTCCTTTCTACAAGACAAGACTGATGATGACTGTTTTGGTAATGATGATGTAAGACAACAAGTTCTGTCGAAGAGCTCAGTTTTATTGCTATTGCTACTTCTCAAATTGGCATAATAGGTTGGATAGGTCATGAACTCCCTGGGGAAAAACAAACCAAACCAAACCCAAACCAAACAAGTAGGGACACAGGTATTCTTCCTGCTGTAAAAGTGGTGGAGTTTTAGGTCAAGTTAACCTTCCTTTTTGTTAAGCACAATTAGAGTTTTCACATTTCCTTGTAACCCTGCATTTCTGGATAGTTGTTGAATAGAGGCAAATTCAGCTGGGTCAAGTAACCACGACTGCCTCATTTAAATATGCCTCTCTGCCCACTACAGCACTGTGGCCCTAGGGATCTCTCAGTTATAATGCTCTGGGGGCTGTGGCTACAGCTACATTATGTCTGTTCTTACCAAACGCAGGTTTTATGACTCACAGAAACTCATTTGTGTGTGTGAATTACTGGTTTTTCAATTGACAGTGAGGGAGCAAAAAATTATCTACAAAAGAAAAGCTTATCTACTTACATTATAGTCTCACACATTTTACTATGTGTTTACTGTCAGAAGGAGTTGCAGTTAATATCTGAATCTCTGCCAGGCTGCTGACAGACAGAATATGATCTATCTTAAGATATTTTTTTTTGTGAAGTGACAACTGCTAGTCTGTAAATACTGTGTGCAATAATAGAAACACTAATTTGACATAGCTATACGTTTCAAAAATGTTTGTATTTTCCTTACGTTTTGCATTCTCTTTGCAATTCCAATCAGCAAACGCATGATCATTGATGCCTGGAGTTGCTACAGCATATTTTAAGATACACAAATTATAGAAAATATTTAGTTCACTGCTGTTGTTAAAATGGTACCTTGTTGTCTGGTAGCTTTAAATTTACCTATAATTCCTGTCAAAATCAAACACAAAGCTGAAATCTCTACACACATGACAACAGACACTGAGGAAAATCAGAGCGAGGGAGCATATTGGAAATCTGATAATTTTTCCAGTTAATTACAAGGTTTATCTCTCAATAAGGCAAACAAAAGCAAACAAACCTGAAGTAAATGGAAGAGCAGAGCCTAGATTCAGGCCACACTAGAATTTTCCCTAAATTTCACAGTACAATAACTTCAATCCCCAGGTTTTATGCAGCATGTTTAAGCTTAGACATTTTTAAACATCAAAATGAATCCTTATACTGCAGGGAACTTAACTGGCATGTACAAGGCATCCTAGGGCATTCTCTACCCTATTTCTTGTTTGCATCTCCTGGAGCCCAACTCTTCAAATGACGACATCAAAATCATTACATTCTATTGCCTTTCCTGGCTGTTGCAGCTTTCTCATATTCCCCTGTCTGCTTTAGAGCATACTGTGAGACAGCATTGGATTATGTAATGAACATCCTTAAACCAAAAAAACCCACCACTCAGAAAAGCCTCTTTATCTTCATTGTCTCTGTTAGGGTGCTGATCATACATCCATCCCATTGAAAAACAATGAAAATTACTAATTTTTATTGTTTTTAATACAGCTGTGTATGGAGGAGTCATTTTCTGTCTTGATTCCTTTAAACTTGCGCGTGTTAAAGGAGAATAAATGTATATTTGCAGGATGGCAAAACACAGCCACCAGAAAATCTTAGACTCTAGTCAGCCCTATTCAACTCTTTTTTTTTTTCTTTCCTTTTCCCCTTCACTGAGCTTTGCATAAAGCTAACCCAAACCCACATGGATTTCTATAATATCCAAAAAGAATGACAATGAGTGATGTGATGTAGGTGGAAACTGCCTGAAGAAACCTAAATTGTAACAGGAAAAAAAAAATTGACATTTTAGATTTTAAATGTTACACAGTTTTTATAAAGCTTCAGTCAATTTATTTTATTTATTCTAATGAAGAGCATTACAACTGCTTTACTGCACTGAAGCAAGCATCGATCACACCATTAATCACACCTTGTGAATAGTCACAAATCAAGTTCTAACAGCAAGCACTGAATCAGGAGCAATGAAGCATAAACTCCTTCACAATTTATGATCTCTCCAATTGCATCTTTTCAACCATTAAATTGCAAGATACCATAAATTTTTATCTTCTTCACTTCAGTCACATTATTGATTCTGCCTTGTGAAATATAGAATAGCTGTAAATCTAGGCTATTGAATTAAATTTAAAGTCTTGACTTCAGAAAAGAAACCCAACACACTGCCATGGCTGTTAATTTACTCTGAGGAACAAATGATAGAAACATTAAAATTTAAATGGACAACAGGGATTTCAAAGAGCCATAGTTCTGTCAATCCTAGTCCTTGTCAACCTTGAGGGTTTTTCTTTTAGCCAAATTTCAGATTGCAAAATATAATAAAATAGAAGCTCCAAGTGGATGGAGGACAGATAATTCTTACAAACAAGGAAATTATGAAGAGGCTAAATCAAAGCTACTGAACAAACGTGTAGGCTTAAAATAACTCCACTGAATTCAGCACAATTTACCAAACTATGAGGCTGAGGTGCTTTAATAATTGGCATACTTGTTATAGCACATCTTTAGTCATCAGGTCCCTAGTGAAAAGGCAAATCACCTTAATGTGTCTGCAAGATTCTCTAGGACAGCACAGGCAGGTTCTTCAGGGAACCGTGCATCCCTCACAAATGAAAAGAAAGATCCACCAGGGTGGAAGCCTCTGTGGGTTGGTGGGGACAAAAGTGCATAGAAATGGAAGCTCCCAAGAAACTGAACAGATGTCAAAGTAGACCTGGAAAATATCATGTGTTGGAAGAAAACACAGGGTGTGACCCAGGTTTCCAGGGTACCGTTAAAGAAGAGGAAGTTTCCTGATGCTGTTTTGGGTTGATCCTGTGAGAGCAGTGTAGGGCCAAGGCCAAACACTTGCTGCTTGTTCTACATGCCCTGGCTTCCCAGGTGCATGGACACAGCTCACAGTCCTCTACCAGCCTCTGAGGTGTCTATCCCTACTGATCCAGGGGAACAGGGCTGGATCCCTTACAGGCCCCTTGCCTTTAAGGTGAAGGTCTTATGCCAGCATGGCAGAACACCCTTTCACCATTTCTGTCCCAGCAAAGGAGCCCCATCCTGACCGTAAATGCACTCCTGAGTGCACAGCTCCTGCCCCACTTGGTGCCTTCCAGCTCCCTCCTGCACAGAGTACAAAGTTGCCCTCACACCTCGCTCACCTTCACAACATTATCTGTTACATGGCTTATAGGATTCAGAGGCCTTCTGGCATATTGCTTACATAAATCCCGCTGCCTCTTAGGGAAAGGCCATATAAATACTTGCTGATGGGAGGAACAGAAGCAGAGCAGACAGCGCTGGTGACTCGCCTCTGCCCGGGCATCTTATATCATGCTGCCCAGCCACAGTCCCTGTATCTCAGCCTCCACGGGTCAGAAGCAGAGCAACGGGACTTATCCCTTTCCAGGGAGCCAGCAGGAGGCAGGCCCCATGGCCACCCACCAGCTGTACTGGAGAAAGGAGAAGGGACTGGGAAAGTAAGTGAAATAGAGCTGATGGCACAGCCAAGGTGAGAGCCGGCAAGGCACACAGGCCTCTCCCCTCTCTGGGCATGCAAGGCATGAAATGGGGAATTTCATTGCCAGGACCAGTTCCATGGCAGGACTGCTGCCAGGAACAAGTTCCTTGAGCTCACAGAGATGGCTGACTGCTGCGTATGAAGAAAGCTGGGCTGGAGACAAGGGTGGAGCTGGTGAGAGGAGACTGGCAAATGGTTCAAGCCTGGGGTGATGGGGAAACAAACACTCCTCGCCTAGGCTCTGTTCACGTATTCAGAAGCTGCCTACAGGTACTCAGCTGTCTCTCAAGCCAAATCCTAGCTATATCTAACCATGTAAATCAAATAAACTAAAGGGGTGGTCTGAAGAGTTTGTAGGATCAGGCGTTGGAACTGAGGGGTGGGGTCATCCTTATCTGACCAGCATGTATCTACTCACCAGTAACCTTCCTTTTGTTTCCTCCATCAGCTTTTCCAGCCCGTGAGTATAGTTACCTTCAAATTCTCTGCATATAGAAAAATTTTGCAGTTGTTTTTATGCTTTGACTTCAGCCTACCAATTTCCTATCTGCATATCAACTCAAGAGTCAAGAACAACACAGCCCTTAAGGCACTGAAAAGTAATAATTACAAAACTGCAATTCAAAACTCACCTTTATTACTTCTTGCACAACCCACTAGTAGCACCACATTACTTTCTCAGTACAATATCATACTATAAGAGATCATAATATTTCAGGCACAGAGGTTATTTGGCACCACACCTCCCAGAGGTATAACCCCCCCTGAATTTATATAAGAAATATTTCATAAATTCCTACAAACCAGAGAAAGCAATGTTGGTGACTTAATGTTATACTTATAGCCCTAATATGCTAAATGCACTGTGTTCTTGGGCTGCCATTTTTCAACAGGGAAATGAGTATTCACTGCTTGGGGCTGATGTGGCCCATAAACATCTCCCTAGTGCTTTTTATCAGAATAGCTATTGCTTTCCAGCCCAAGGAGAAATGTATTTCAGTACTGACTGAGCCAGTGCCCAGCAGAATACTTCTACACAAAGCCACGTACAAATATGAATTATTTGTTCAACCCAGATTATTTACAATCAGATTCTCAACTCACTTATGCCAAATACACTATTTGTTCTCTGGATTCTGTACTGTGTTAGTACCATCTGATGGACTCTGCATTCCCACTGATTGCAGAGCTGCTTTGTAGATTACTGTCACTTGGACTTCAATGTTATCACTTGCAAGCCTTCCTGAATCATGCCATACCTGTCCTAAACATGCTGCTGCTTCTATTACTGTATGAAACTAATTCATATCTGGAGAGGAATATCCACTTCCCTTTTAATTCAGACCAAAAAGTAAACTTTGGTTACGTCAAAGAAGTAAATGAGAAGGAAATAGCACTGCTTTTTTATTTGCTCCATCAGTTATTAAATTCCATGAAATAATCAATTAGCCAGAAAACAGGGCAAAAACAACACAAGAAACATGCTACTTCTGATAAATATTTTTACGGCACACAGCAATAGAAATAACCAAACTTCAAATGGTCATAGACGTAGCCTCATATCCAGAAGTTTAAGCTCTGTTGTCAGACTTACCTCAAACTTCTTTGGCTTGCTTTGGACTTAAATTTGTCTTTTGATACAGGAGGGAAGACGTGCATGTCTGAAGCCCCTGTGCATCCTGCTTTTGCTGCCGACAAAAATTTCCATGATACTTCCTTTTATTTCACTTCCTATTTCAAGCAAAAAAGTGCAAAGTAAAATCAACCAGAATGCCAAAGTCCAACTACGAATAAGCACAAAGCTTCAGGAATGGACAGTGCTTGCACAAAAAGCCTTTTCATTTTTGATTGTGAATTAAAACTGGATCCAGATCAGTGGGGTTTCCCACACTACTATGGAACAAACTAGACAAAAAAGAAAGGACTGAAACCTAATAGGGAGATTGATATGTTTTTTATTAAACTCTCAGAAGCATTTTGCACCTCAAGATTTGGGTTCCTGGGTGGGGAGAGAAGAGGAACACCCCCAAGTTAACCAAGTTTAAAAAAAAAAAGGAAGGAGCAGGAGAAGAAAGAACTATCTAAGAGCAACACTCTTGGTTGGTCAAAACTTCTGCTCAGGAATCTTGGTTATCCCAGAAATAGTACTGCTCATAGAAGCTAAAAGCTTCTAACAACAGAGAACTGCTGTGTGGCCACAGTGCATGAAACTTCAGGGCCTAAAACATTTAGCAAGTAGGTGAAGACATGGCAAATGGGAAATCCTTAACCATATCCAGGTTCCTATCTTGTAATACAGATGTAACATTTACTATATGGGAGACTCAACCGAAACACAGTAAAGGAACACTCTTTCTCTTGTGGAAGAACACAAATGAGGAACTTTTTTTCATACACCGCCTGTGATATGATATACTTCCTGCTAAAATACCTAAAGGCTAGGCACTTGCATTTGCAAATTAAATATAGTACAGAGAGCTGAGAAGACTGGTATCGCAGGCAATCTTAAAATGAACAGAAAGCCTTAAACAAAAAAAACAGCAATAACAGGCTTTAATGGAGTCCTCGCAAACATTTTTATTAACAATAATACAATAAACAACCAGCACTCTAGTCCCATTTTTAAACTTTCACAAGTAATAAATTTTACAACAGTATCTGAGATCAGTCAAGATACTTTACTGAGTGATCGACGAAAAAAAGGTGATATTCCCAAACTCAGGGCTGGGATCTGTGTGTGCCCAAGGACTATGAGACATAGTCTTTGAATCAGTCATTTTTCCTAACAGGAATAAGTGCAAGCTCACTGTAGTCAAAAAAAGACCTTCCGTTAATTATGTGAGTAAATCCATAGGCCCGGCCCCCAGATATTCAACCTTTCTAGGTCTAGAGACCACATCAGAATAATGCTTGTGGCAATTCTCTCTCCTTCTGTGTCATGAAAAGCGCTTAATCTGGATGTGGCCTGCTCTGTCTGAATAGTAGTGATTACACTTGTCCATTGGTGTAGGCACAGCATCTACAGTTAGCTTTGGTTCGTTCCATGTGACATAAGATTTTATTTTAAAATAAATAAAAACTCAACTTCATCTTCTTCTTTGTGAAAATACTATGCGCCTAATTAGGCCTGCATAAAAATTGCTGGAACTACTTTGTGCATCTAAACCAAAATCCTCTGTTCAAAGAGGACACAACTTTCAGGAATTCAAAAGTTGGATCCAGATCTGAATTTGCAGCTAAAGCCCACATCATGTATATTATTCACATAGCTTTGGTTTTATTTTTGCCTTCTCTTCTTCACAGATGAACAATTTGATCAAAAAAAATACTCAAAAAACTCAGTGAGTTGCTCTGAAACTCACTACAAAGTGTAATAGTAGTATCTTTGCACAAAAATGTCTTAAAATTATGGCAGTTTCGGCCTAATTATCTATATGTTCCAGAACCTCTCTAGACAATAATCCCTACCATTTTCCATGAACATACTGGATCTGATCAACTGTAGCCTTCTCCACTTCTGAACAGTACCAGCAGTACTTCTTTTAGTTCAATGAAAATTTAATAATCAGCACTTTTCTTTGAGAATTCACCTCTGCCCTTCTGTTAAAGAAAGGAGGGGAGGGTGCAGAAAGGTGGCGTGGTGCTCAACACCAGGAACAAATGGCTGCTGTCCTTGGAGTGAGCTGAGTTTCTAAAGAACCAAGAGCCATATTTTCACCTGAAACATGAAATTATGCGAGTGGCTGCTTTTTCCTGATTATGTGAGGAGGAAGTACTTGCATACTAGAATGACCCCTCTAGCATGACAGACCTCTACAGACAGATTTAACCGCCATTTGAAAGGAGGAATTCTCCAGCACCCTTTTAATGTTCTTTCTCCAGGATGCAATAATATTTGTTTGAAGGGGTAAGTGGAAGACTGCCAAGCAAGGAAAAGGACGGATCAATTGTGCAACAAGAAAAGTACTCACTGTGCTGTAAAGCAGCAGGTGCCCACCATACTACAGTTTCCAGTAACGGGTGTGGTTAGGCCTTATGTTGGCAATGACCAGTATCAGCAGTTTGTGAAGAGCAGTGAAGAGATTCCCTGAAGTTTTCCTTGGACTTCAGAAAGATTCTGCCTTGCACAAAACTCTTCTCAAAAAGATGTCTGGGGTTGTTCTCTTCATCTGTATGTAGTCCCACTGGATAGGAGTAAGCAACAACAGCAAATGCTGTTGGTATGTAATTATTTTCTAAATATTTACAAGATGTATAAACCCCATACTTCTAATATGACCTGCAAATCACCATTTACTAAGCAACAAATTAATTAGCAAAACTATTTGGAGAATCTGAAAATCTTGGCATAGCAATATTGTAGTCAAATTTGGGGAGGATCTGTAGCAATCTGCAAAAAAATCCTGACAAATAAAGAACCATAATTTCTAAGAGACTGATGTCAGCACAGAGACACCAATGCTTTATGCAGAGAACACAATGTTAACATAAAGGAGAAAAAAGCATCAGAATAAAGACATAAATAAAAATCCCTGGCCCAGAAGCTATACCAGGTCACATAATAACCATCTGTTGCATTTCTTGCTCATAAAGGAGCTCATTCTCACAGCTCTAGATTCAGGGTAGACTCTTCAGAATATGACTAACATGAAAAAACAAGCAAAAACTTTTTTCTCTTCCAAAGGAAATATCTTGACTCCAAATAATTTGTGGCCTAAGCATTGGCTAGGGACAGCATCAGAATCTTGGAGAGTTTAAAGGAATATGTGCAACAGAAAGAAGATGGGATTGATGCTTGCCTTTAAAAAGAAAAAATGTATAAGATAAGCTTGGGGTTGATGAATGGTTTCTGCATATGTGAGATTTCAGGGACTGCTGACGGTAGCAACTCTTGGCAGGGTGGTGATGGCGAAGTGATGCTGAGAGCCAGAGACAGTGTTGGAAAGCAAGAAATGATGGGATCTGCTCTGCTCTGTATTTTTGGCTGAATGTACCAGTGAGCGCATGAGTCACACCCTTCACTTTGTAATTTGTGTCTGGTTGATTGATGAGAACACCAAAGTATTTCACTGAAGATAGATCTGAAGCTCAGATATTAAAAAGATTCACCATGAATGCTCATCTTCTTTGTTATACAATGTTCACTGTCTTTGTTCTGGATTGCTTTGAATATCCATTTTGTCATTCAGTAAATGTTTCCTTTTGTGCTCAAAACAAACAGCCTTTTTCCATCATGGCTGAGAGAAGATGGCATTTAAAGGTAGAGTCATTAAGAAGGCAATCTTAGACTGAATGTACATTACAGGAACATTTTACTTCTCAGCAGGTGTATTTCAGAGAGTGCTAAGCAAATTTTGTGAATTTTGTAATGGCTGTTTGGGCAATACTTATTATCTCAACACATTTATTGGTCACTGGGTGCAACTATTACAGTTCTGAATGCTGTTAACATTGCAGAGTCAAGCTTACTAGCTAAATACAAGTCTGTTTGATGTAAAAGCATGGCAAAAGCAGGTAGAAAAAACCCTGTAAAGATGGGAAATGTGAGGAAGTCTGAACTGAACAGTCAGCAAAGATGGAAGCGACAGACCTACTGCAATTTTACTTCATAGATTTGGCATATGAGGCAGGATTGTGAATGCCTGTACTTTACCATGAAAGTAAATTAATAAATAATATGATCTATTGATGATGCAATAACTGCTATTTACTACTCAGATTTTCTGCATAGGTAACAACAATTCTTCTCTGATTATTGGTTAAGATAATATTTTATTACATTTCCCATTTCTCTACATCTGTTTGCTTGCTTAGACTTCAACAGCTGAATACAGATGAAGCATTATTAGTCTAGGGCAGAACTGGCAATTGAAAAAAGAATTTTGCTGTGGGGTGTGGGGGAAGGGCAAGAAAACACATATCACTGAAACATGCCCTCAAGCCAGGATCATGTTAGTAAACTATCTCCCTTACACCCCCTGCACACTATAAGGCCCCAGGCTCTGCTTTGATTTAGCCAACAAGCAGTGACCTTTCCTGTGTGCCAGAATCAGACTAGCAGTAGCTGCAGAAAAACATTGCTGTTATCCTTTGCTGTTACTCTCATGAATTTTAAACTGATTCAGAAATTCTATTGAAGAACTTTCAGATAAGACTTAGTTTGAAATCAGACCTTAACATACCCAGTCAAGTTTCTGAAGTTATGTTTCTCCATGATAAGGTGCATACATGTTGCAGTCCCCCAAGTCTGAAGAAGGGAAATCACGGTGTTCATACTCAAAGAACAGGAATGATGTGAATGTTTACCCCACCATGATTTTTATGATTTCATACATGAAATGTGCCTGACTGCTGAAGGCTGCTTTCCTATTTAGCAGCATGACAGACAGATAACCATGTTTTCCATGGCACTGTACATTTAGTTTCTTGGGAGCAAACTTGCATCACTGTATAATTAGACAGTTATATTTAAGTGCACCTGCTGTGTCAATGACTCTTCTCCATGTCAAACCTGAAATTAGCCTATGCCTTCTAGAAATGTCTGTAGTGAAGGGTGAGGGGATGCTTTCTTCTAGGGTCAAATCCTGCAGGCATTGCATCTGAAGCCGTGAACTTGAATCTAGATGCACTGACCCAGTAACACATCAAACAGTGCTTTCTACTGCATTGCAAGGCATATATTGCATTCTTTTCTATGCCATCCCAACTTTAATGACAGTAAAAGGACAAAACAGTGTTGTCTTCAGACTGGCAAAGAAAACAACTGGAAATGCCCTATGTACAGCCATTCTCTTTTTACCTTTCAGAAAAAAAAAAATGAAATATTAAAAATAACCACCAATATCATGTTTGACCTAACAACAAAAGTAATAATGACAAGTAGTAGGAATTTCTATCAGTGCTATAACTCTGCTATTGAATCAGATGGCAGAACTTCACCAGGCATATTTACTTACTCAATCTTTTGGTTTAACATATTTCACTACATATGGCATTCCTGAATTACAGCATAAATCTGAAAGTGCTGAGTGCTCCTAATTCCCCTTGAATTCACAGTGGAATGGAAAGAACACCTAGCATTTTGCAAGGCAAGAGTGCAGCATGCTCCTATACCTGCTTGTGTTCCTAGCTTTCCTGTAGCAGTATCTCCTACGTGTATTTCAGATGGCTTCTGTTTGGAATGCCATTCCTTCCAAGCGCAACTGCTAATAAACTCCCCATAGATTACAATCTGGAGGCTGGGAATTTCTGCTTCAGTCTACAGCAAGAAAACCTGTAGGCACTTTGACCTGTGTATTAGTAGTTGTAGTGTTATTACAAAGCTCCACTTAAGGCTGCCCTTCACTGAACAGAATCCTTGAAAATTAGAAAAGCCACTAATTCAACTCAGTGTATTTATTACCAATGAGACTACTTAAATTTACCAGCAGCAACTATTTCACTAGCAATGAAACAAACACACCAAAAAGATACAATACAATTTTCATGTCCTATCCTCTGTAAGAACTAGTTTCAAAACAAAATACAAATGAAACCACCTGACTGTGTTGGCTCACTTTCAACACGCCAGTCTCCCTGACTTTGCCAAAGAAATGTTCTGAGTCTCACACTGTGAATGACAGAATATATGACTCTAGTGGCCCATAAAAAGCAGAGAAAATGTAAAGCTGGCAGACAATGTCATCTACTGGCAACAACTGTATGATTTGATAAATTTTTTCTGTTGTTTCTGAAGGTACAGCTTCAAGACCAGAAATATTTGTAGCTGCACACATGCAGTGCAGTTAAAATGTGCTCTCATATATTTTATTTTCCTAATTAAAAAAAAAAAAAAGTGGAGAGCTAATTTCACAGCTGAAATACAGGTATGACTCAACAGAAGTCAACGGAACTGCCTCACTTCCTGCAAGAATAAATTTGACCCAGAGTTCTCATTCCATTTTAACTTATCAAGAGAAACCCAGTGCTAAAATTAGCTTACAGTAGAAGTCACATGGTCACATGAATAAATCTCTTCCCACTAGTTCTGTGAAGATGCCTCTGGCTGTGAACCATAGCCATCTGTGGGCAATAATCCTGTCTATCTAATAAATATCAGGCAAAGTCGTATATTATGTGAGGCTGAGCTGTACATTAGAATAAAGTAACAATGACAGATGGCAGAAAGCCCATGAGGTCGCTGCAGGGGTGAATAGAAGTGTGCAAAATGTAGTGAAGAAACTGCTGGGAACTGTAGGTACATACAGTCTTCAAAAATATTTGGCAGAGAGTACAAGTAAGTAAACTTCTCCTTTTCCAGGCAACACAGCAATCAAACTGGAATATGTGATATCAGATTCTGAAACTATTAGAAAGCCAGATGACTGCTAATTTAACTGGCAAAGAACTTTAGATATTGGAACCTGACTTGCCTACCTTAAGTCTGTCTATAGCTTTAAAAATGGAAAATCCCTTTGACTCTAAAATTAAACAGTCCTTTTGTAGCAGGCTCACCCTATGCTTTCATTAATCAGATAATTTTATTTATGCACTCCAGCCTAAGTCAAGTGTTATTCATATAGACCGTGTTTTACCTCTGGATACTGTAACTAAAGTTGCTGCTCAGAAACTGTCAATTTTGAGCCCTGGAATTCTTAGTGAAATATCTTCATTGCTTTGTACTGATAGAACTTACATTAAAAAAGCAAGATCTCACTGTCATGGCTTCCTGCTTCTTTTTAAGTAGCTGCAATGTTCATTTGAACAAGACTCATGGAGTGCCCAAGCAAAACCGTTTTTTTCCTGCAAAACATTACAGTAGCTTGTCAACTGAACAAATAAATCCTTATGCCCTGTATGACTTACACAACATGCATTACAAGAAAACATCTTCATGGTTTCTCAGGTCTACTGCATGGGGATAAAAGAAATGGGACGTTACATTTTAACCAATTTTTCATCTTCTTCTACCTCCTCTACAATATTACCTTCCAATCTCTTGGCTTAAAGACTTCATATTGTTTCACGTACTGTTTCTTAAAGAACACTGGCAAATACAGCTATAGAAATTAAATCTTGATGAAGCCTTCAGGTTTTTCTGTGACTATTACAGTCACTACTGGCAGATTTTGTACATTACTGACTTCCCATGTTTGTTCCTATGGAACACAGTCCCATTTACAGTGCTCGTAACACTAATTCGAAAGCACTGGCAACTTCACAGGCACTGTCTGAAGTGTAAATCCCAACACACTTCAACATTAACGTGTTTATCCCATGGATTCATCAAGCTCTGAGTTAATCTTTATAAATCTGACAGTATTGCTTATGTGTAATAATGTTAAACACAAGATAATTTCTGCAGGATTGAGGTCTTATCTACACTACAGATTTGAATTACACATGAAAACCCAGTGTCTGCTTTCCAATAGCATTTACGATAGCATTGCGAAATATCTGATAATCGAAATCTTCCAGAATCCTTCTGGAAGAGTGAAATATCAAGCAATATCAGCAAGACTGAAGAATGCACTATTATTACTCCCCAAAAGAAAAATAACATGGGAGTTTTATCAGCCTTTAAGCAGGAAACAAAATGCACTGGAACATTCAAGCCGATTTGACTGGTTGGGAGAGTAATTACCACCCAGAAAATTAGGACAAAATTTTCTGACTGAACCACAAATTAACTTCACTGCATTACAGAGATGAGCAATTACACTTTAGATCGCTCTTTACAAAATCTGAGACACTCATTAAAGGACAGGTGATGGTTTAAAGCAGTTACAAATCTCCTCCTAGGGCACAGGGATCACGTGGTATGTTTAAGTCATCTGGAGACTATAAAGAGAAAAGTTGTACCCATCTGGCCCCTATTCACACCAGCCAGCAGGCAGAAGCCAGTCCAAAGTACACACAGATATATGTTAAAAGACATGGTCATGGCTGCTGCTGTGTCCTCCTACTTCTGAGGGAAATAAAGGAGGCAAAAATTTTCCAAGCAAAGCTTTGGAAACTCCCAGAGTTGAGACTTTTACATTGAACAATGCATTAAGAATATCTGGGAGGGAAAATCCTGTGCTGGCAAACGGGAGGACTGGATGATCTACAATGGTCTGTTCCATTTTTAAATTCTATCATCAGATTTGTCCTCAAGCACAAACCCTCTAGGAGTTTCTTTGGGGCGGTGCATCCCTCCACAACCCCTACTGCGGGCTCTGGATTAAAAGCCACAATAGAGTCCTTAGAATCTAACAACAAGAGCTATTCTAGGCACTGGTTAGGAAAATGGGATTTAAAGGAAGTTTCTACTATTGTGCAAAATTAGGGCAAAAAAATCTCCTTTCAGATAAGCAACAAAGTATATCAGTTCCAACAGTTTGCTCTCCCGCTGCTGTATCCATCATAAAGAAAGTCAGTCTTTCTATGGTGAATAAAGGTGATAGTCTAATCAATTAAGATTTCATAGAAAATACGGAACAATTCAGCTGTCTGCCCCACCCTCTTCCCAGGTTGAAACAGGACCTTTCCACTTTACTCTGCATGTCACTTTTGTTAAAATGACAGCTGCCTCACAGAAAACACCAAACATACATGTAGAGAGAGAAGAATTTCCATTTTGAGATCCACCATACAAGTGAAGGTTTTTGAGCTATGAATTTGATTGTTCTATGCATTGGACAATTGCTTATATAGAATGATACGTATCATTTTCGTACATATTCTTGTATTACATTCTGATCATGATTACATTTATTCTAATCACACCAATATAAAAAAAAAAAGAGAAAAAGTTGTGAAACTGGTAAAGCATGCATCACACAGAAGTACCACTGATACAATTCACTGACCTCATTACCGCCCATGACTGTTCAGTATTTCAGCTGAATATGGTCAATCTCTCCACCAAGTGCCACCTATTTCAGGCTATCATGGGCTGTGGCAGAGTATTTTATTTGTTTTTTACAGTTGTTGACAAAAGACCTTTCAGCTGAAGTCAGGAAGTTGATTCCCTTTAGTCATAGTCATGTAATATATTAGTCATTCATTTATCCAGTTTAAGATATTATACAGATTTCCACCTCCTCCACCAAAGGACGAAGAAAGCTCAAATGTTCATATGTGTTGACAGTCTTAAGGCTAACATCACTCCACAATAACATGAACTTCATGTTGGCATACATTTTATGCAGCATCTTTAGTCTTTAATGACAAGAACAACGCTAGAGTGTAAATATGTTCTCACTTTATTTGGAAATAATTTGGAAATAAGTTCGTGACTTGTGACCTTTTCATGCTCAGAAAATACAAGTAGAAAAAGAATATTAAATTTAGAAGGTTAGTACTGAACTCACAATACTTGAAATGTATTCTAACAGTTTTTTCCTGTGCTGGTATTTGTTTACAAGGGTTTGGCTTTATAAACAAGCGAGAAAAGTTAAAGACAACAACAAATTAAACAGAGCATGGGCTGGTGCCTACATGAGAAACAGAGAAAATACATAGACTAAAAGAAGGAAAACATATGCCCTAAAAATAAGCTGTAAGATGAGACATTACAATATAAGTAGTATTACACATTGCTAATCCAATATGTAAAAAAAACCAGCATGTACATAATATAACAATTTTATTCAACTTACCTAGAGTTCGCACTGCGATTTATAGAATCTGTTGTTCAAGTGTTATGCTGCTAATGCTTTTTAAATATTGAACTTGCAAAACACATTATCAAAACATTTTCCTTAAAAAAACCGAACAATTAGCAAGCAAAGAAGGTGGGTTCTGGGTATATTTGAAAATATAATTTATTTTACCTAACTTTTCCTCATTCCAGTATTTCCAAACACAAACACTGTGTCACAGCTATCAGGGCTTCTAACTGTGAGAATTAAAATTCACAAGATTTTAAAATAAAAGATTAATAATAACCTGTCATAGAAAAAATGATTTTACAAACACGCCTATAGTAAAAAAACACCAGATTTGTATTAAAGATATTCCCCTTTCCCCAGCCCACACTCTCACCCCTTGGAATTATTCTGGAGATTTTCTTTAAGGGGAGGAGAAAGAATACGTACAAACAAGGGTTGTCTCCTTCCTAGAGGTTTAAACTAAGCTACTTCAGACAGAGCTGACTGACATTTAGAAGTGGAAATTCTCAAATGATTATTTATCTAGACAAGGTTGGGCTTGTGTTGACACAATATTTTCAGATGTTTCTAATTTAGAGGACTATCATTAAGTGTATACAGTCCCCTCAAAGCAGTTACTGTCCAACACTGCTCTTTGCAGCAGTGGTCTTTTCGTATAGATCTCTTGGGATTTATCTAAGAGCTAAAAGGGAATCTAGATGTGTTCTAAATACATAGAGAGAAAGGCAGACCTTAAGCACCCTAATGCTTATATCATCCTGACACAAGGCAGATATCCCTTTTGCAAGTTCAATAAACTGCTGTGATCTTGAAATATTGTACAGCCATGCATGTTAATAAGACTCAGTATAGTAAACCTATGCAGCAGAGTCTCTGCAGTCATATTGTGAGTTCTGGCTTACTAGAACTGGCGAATACCTTTTGGAGATCTGCTTGCCTCAGACTTCAATTGACTCATAGAGGTCTCTGATCCTAAGCCAGATGAAAATCGACAAAACCAAACATTAAATGCATCAGCATTTTTTCAGGAAGTACCTGTAAAATAAAAAACAGCTTTGAGTTTCCATAACTGGCAGCATGAACAAAAAGCAAGAATCACAGACAGAAGGATGAGCTGTATGCCCGTTGGGGAGCAGGCCCAACAAGCCATTCAGATGTTACTGATGAAACAGTGGTACAAAAGTAAAGAAAGAGGTAGGGGACAGAGTCAAGAAGGCAAAGAATATGAAAAACCTACTGAGGGCCTTGCCATGGCGCAAATTGCTATCTTACTCTCTCTCCCCTTCTGGCAATCAGAGTCATCAGATGGATCATCAAATACCAGGACAATTCAAGCCCAGCATGACCCTGTTCTGGATTTCAGTCAGTTTTTGTGAATTGTTTAGCAAATGAATGATCAGCTGGTCTACCTACTCACAACAACTATGGCTATCATTTTATCCATATTTATAGCACTGGCTATCCCTCCTCCAGTACTTTTGACAGTCTTCCTCTTTAATTACTTTTCATCCCATTGGGAAACTCAGGTAGACAAGGCCAATTTGCTATCTACTCAGGATTCGCTGAGTCTGATATAAAGTAATTTAAAACATTAGCAACTCTGCTAATTATCTCAGTCATTGCAGTCACCATGTGAGACAAAACAGTGATTCTTGGGGTAGGCACAGAGGCATGACTAGCCAGCACTGTGAACAAATGTGGAAGAGAAAGACTACTCACCAAGCCACAGATGTTTTGCTATGTATTGACTTATACTTTACGTGGCTTTGTGATCACTACAGCAATACATATACCTCACATGAAAGTCTAAGGAGCTTAACATGTTGGAATCAGTAGTGCTTTTATTTTACTGATGAATGGGCATTTGATGCCACTATTACTGCTTCCCTGCAAAGGAAATTAATGTGTCAAACCTTACTTTGTGGGCGTTGCTATGAATTTCACTGCACCTGTGAGGAAGATAAGAGAATGAAAAGTAGCAGTCCAATATATAACTTGTTTATACAATATTAAATCTGTGAGTTCAGATGTGCACAGTAAAATTACTTGCAACATACACTATCAAAAAATATAAAAGAAATAAAAAAAGACAAAGGTCAGCAGCTAATAGGAATCACAGTAGTTACGCTGACATTTTATTTTGTGAACAGCATTGTCCTTTGAAATCCAACCTATTGTTGGCATCTTTCTATTCTATCTGATCATATAAATCACTTGCATAAATCCTTAAGGCCTCTCTCGGCTGGTATTAGGTAGCATTAGTTATAAATACACTGCCAATTTGAAAAGAATGAAGCAATACAGAAATAAGATTTTTAATTCCGCACATAGTTATTTCAAATGCTTTCTATATTTGTCAGTCCTTTTCTTTACCTGTCACAGCCATTATCTTCAAATTTGTATTATAAATAAAACTTTGTGTAAGCATGCATTTGTCCTATTATAAGAAAATTCTGAAATTACAAAGCTATAAAAAAAGAAAAATTAAGCCTTTAATGTGATGCAATTTCAGAGCTCAGGCTTGGCATTGGTTAAAAACTAATTGCAAATTCACTATAAGCAGCATACGCTTCATGAACTTTTCTTCAGGAAAGATGATACAGACTGTAATTAAGGATAATTAATGTGTCAGATTCTGATAGCCTTAATCAGAAGCTTAATGCTTTGACCACTCTTTTTATCAACAGGTACTTTATAGCCCTGTCTGAAGAATTCGTTTTCAAGACCAGTGTGGCATAAACCAACAAATCATTGCATCCCTGGGGGCATAAACCCATGACAGAGTTAAAACTTCAGTGTTTTGTTTGAGTGTTTTAATAGGTGTTTGGGTCCAAAT
This sequence comes from Lathamus discolor, assembly GCF_037157495.1. Lineage (NCBI taxonomy): Eukaryota > Metazoa > Chordata > Aves > Psittaciformes > Psittacidae > Lathamus > Lathamus discolor. Next base: position 87,665,090 of record NC_088886.1, on the reverse strand, counting down.
TCAGCATAAGATTTTAAGCCTATGATTAAGGTTCCATTGAAATCAAAGCATTCACAGTATGTGCCTAAAATTCAATGTATGTTTCCATGGTTTTTTGAATACAGATAAACTGTTAAAAAAAGCAAAAAAAAAAAAAAAAAAGACAAAAGTATAATGCTGTTAGAGATTTTGGCCATTTGCTTCAAGAATACCAGGCCAAGCTCCTGAATAAGTTAAGACAATACCATCTAGATCTCTAAAATGAAACTTCCTAGACTTGTCATTATCTGGATTGAAGTGCAGCCAAGGAAAGAAACAAAGTAGAGAAATCATTTTTCAAATTCTCTGAGAAAACATTATTTTTCAGTCACAATTCCTGTTAACAATATTACATCAAAGTAATTATAGTGCAGTGACAGAATAGATCAGTGAGTCTGGTGATTTAGTGATTCTATAATTTAGCTGAGAAGTTGGTGTAATGAGGTCCATCACGTTCAAAGAAGTGGTCTTCAGCCTCCGTTAAAAAGGTCAGCTCTCTAAGACTCACTAGTCCTTCCTTCTTGGACCCTGTATGAGAAGCAAAGCCACATTTGCTAATTTACTTTGTGTTAATGGCTTTGGTCTGTAGGCAAGAATAGATAAAGTGTAATTTAAAATAATTCCAATTGTTAAAGTAGAAATCAAATTCAAGTACTGAAAAAAGAATACCCAATGTTGACATGTTTTATTATTACATAATATTCCATTTTACTATTGTGCAAATCAGATATTAATATAAACACTGATTTACATATACAAACTATAAGCATACTTTCATATGCACACGTCAAACTTACATATCCATGCATGCATGTACAAATATATACACATATATATACATACTACAATCAATTTAAAAGAAAGAAGCAGGAAAGCCTGTAGTGCCTTTTAGTACTCTTACAGCTAGTAAAGGCATTAGCCAGATGTTGAAAGTGGTAGGCATCAAACAGCAGTGATCATTATAGTCTTCAATCACCCCATTTAGAATTTACAATAAGCTAAGCAGAAAACCATTATTTCCACCTTCAATATAAAGTTTTCCTCAGGCTGCAACCAGAGTTCTGCAATGGACTGATGCACCATCTGTTCTAACTTCAGAACCCTTTTCCGTGAAACTTCCAGCAAGGGGAACAAGCTATTGATGAGACCCAGGAATACAAGGACATCATTAGTATCATAGTAAGATTAAAATCCCTTGAGGGATCTCATCAAAACCTAGATTAAAAAGAAACAATGAAAGTGAAAAAAGACTAACATTATAGTAACAAACCATAATATAAAGCGTAAAATTAACAAACATTATGAATTAATCATACTTAGACAATTACAATCCATATGGCTAGTTAAACTCAATCTGCTACGTGTAGTGACATAGTCTGTGTACTGTATATTCAATGCTAGTGCATTTCTCCCAGGATGTAATTACTTAATTTTGTGAATGAGAAAGTGATGTGTAAAAGCCAATGTTTCCATGGATTCAATGCCCCAACTTAGATAAAATGCATGAATGCTCATCAAATCTCATGACACTTTTTAATCCATCACACATTACCTTTAGGTATGTAGAAGCAATAAATTCACATTCATGCTCACTACTAAGGTTAATATAAGAAATAAATGCAAAGTTTAGTTTTCTGCAAACAGGACTCAAGATTCAGATGACAACGAATGGCATAAGATTGATGAAATCAGTAATTCTTCTGAAGTTTTTTTTCATCACTTGAAGCACACACGTTTGGATCATGAGAATAACCACTTTCTTTCTCTTCACTTACATTCAGACAAGAGATTTCAATCTCTCAAAGGATTGGGCCTTGAGATTCTGGTTCAGTCCCCTGCTTTGCCACATATAGCAGGTCATATCTGGTGACAACGTACATTCTAAAATTGGGGATGTTAAGACCTCCTCAAAAAAAAAAAAAAACCCAACCAAAGCTCCCCACCCCCCCCCCCAAAACAAAAATAACAAACCAAACCACAAACCCAAACAACAATAAACCAAGAAAACAAGCCAGCTCTATTATTTTAGTCAAACTCTGTAAGGAATTTCAAGCTAATGCTTGGTCCTTCCCTTTCTTAGTCTTGAGGTCCAACATGTCCTTCTAGAACAGCTGGAAGATTCTCCTAGAACAGTTTACATTCAACATGAGTAAATAATTTGGTCAATATAACAATGTAGTTCATCACTTTGCTTTACCCTGAACAGACCTGAATTAAAACAAAAAAAAAAAAAAAGAACATTTAAAATAACAACATACACACACGCAGAAATAAAAGAGCTGTTACGTGGAAAAAGACCAACAGACACCTCAGAAGTATTGCAAGATTTCTTCCATCTAATTATTCAGACCAGCGTGCTACAATGAGGAAAGATGGTATTCTTACATTATAGAATAGTATGCCTCCCATAGGATTGGTTTTGGATGGAGGAGAGGATATCACCTTTCATTTACCTCAGAATGACTTTCCACAGTGGAGACAGGACAGAAGAGATCAATGGTAGATGACATTCTTGGTCGCTTGTTGCAACTTTAATGCTGAAAAACCACAAGGTACTTACTTAGGTTTGCTTTTACTGGTAGCCAAATAAAACATTAAATGATTACCACAGATAGGTAGGACTAGCAAGCCACACAGTGAAGGACAGCAAAAACTAAACATTTTATGAAGTAGCGAGGATTTAGCAGAGCTATGACAGCAACATGCTTATAGGTCCAGAAATTATCATCTGTTCTTCCCTATTTAAATATCCACAAAGTAATAAAAAACCCAATACAGCTCTATAAGCTCCAGGTTTACTTCAGTTCTTTCATTTCAGGAACACAATAACAACCAAGACATTTAATTACTTTGAAACCCTGGTCATAGAAATCCAAGTTACTTTTCATCTGTAAGTGACAGTGCCAAAGAAATATGAAATGGATGATTGAAATAGACATTAGTTATCTGCAGCATTTTATTACTTTATATCTTAAGACTGATGCAATCAGCTACAAAATAAGTTGAACACAAAGCCTTTCTGGGTGGTGGTGTTGTTGTTGGGGGGCGAGGTGTTGGGTGTTGTTACTGTTGGGTTTTGGTTATTTGTTTGGGTTTGGTTTTTTTTTTTTCCAGTGGACAGGTACAAAGAAATGGAACATTTTCACTTTCCCAGTCTCTGACTGGAGGGCATTATTTAGAAAATATGTTTTTTTCTTTGGGTCCATAATCCCATTTATCTTCATTATTTCTGACTTGTGACACCTACTACATTATGCAATTCCAGAGAGGACATTTGGTTTCCTTCACTGACAGTATGATGTGCCCTGAATATACTTAAAAGTTACACTGTGCTGTCATGAGCAGACTAATCCCAGAGACAGCACAGAAGGCTTTAGAACACAAATGGAACTTTCTTGCTGGCCGAGAGCAGTGTCTTGGCCCTGATGAATATGGCCTGTAAATGCTTCCCTTATTCAATAATATATATTTAATTAAAGAAACCAAAGGGCACTGTAGTCAGTCTAGAGTGATTATTAACACACATTTTGAATGGTTACAATCATTCAGCTTTCAGCTACATACGTTGTAATACCTTGTGAGGAGTGCTATATTCACCATGAAATCCTGTGCTTGTCATGACTTATTGCTTAATTAAAATAATGTAATCAAAACCTCACAGAACAAATGTTGACTGAAAAAATTATGCTAATCTTATACATATCTACTATTCACATATTACTTTGAGCAGAATAAGTTGACTAATGTGTTAATAAAATGAAACATACCCAACTATCTTGTCAAATGCTATTTTTATCTCAGCATTTACATACATTTGTCATGAAGGGGATACATTCTGAGTAAAGGGAATAAACACTGTTATGATTAAACATGTCTGACATGATGCTCTCATCTGAGCATCAGGCAATGCCATATGCATAGGAAACTCACATTCACGCAGTCATAGGGCCAATGGGCTTATACCAAAACAAAACTTAGAGTGAGCAACTCAGCTTGCTTTAGTAAGGAGATGCATCTGATTGTATTTGCTCTGAATTTGGCCCTGAGCACTCAGGTGGAAAACGTGGCACAAAGCTTGAATCAAGTACAGCCTGGTAGGATCAAACACTGCATTTCACTGAGACCAAAGGATTTTTGTACAGAAGGGATAAACTGAGCAGAATGTTACGCTTCGCAGCTACTTCAGGAAGTTATCAGTGTCAGGAACCAAGGGGGACCCAGTCCCCTCACAGAAGCTGACATGCTTGACTCTCTGTGCAAGGAAGGATTGTAAGTGTTGCACTTATAAAAAGTGATAGTTAAGAAAAAGGGGAAGAACAGAAAAACTAGTAAGGAGAGGGACTGCAAAAGTGGGGCCGTTTGTCCCTTTGGAAAAGGCCAGATAAACCTATATGATTATGTACCCCAGTTTGCTTAGAAAGGACAGGTCTTTTAGCAGCCTTCTTTCCTCTGCTCTCTGAAGGCAGTGGAAAGAGATAATCAAGACCTGAGCTCATACAGGAGTGTACACTAATGACTTGTCTGCTTTCTCTCTTACAGCTGCTAGCATTCAAGTACAATACCAAGAGTATTTCTCACATCCTTGCTACTGAATATGCTGGGAATCTTCTATAGTCCATTTCTAATGGATACTGCCCTGCCCCCCAAATTCTTCATGCTTGCCTAGCAGCAGCATTACCAGAAAGTTTAACTTTTTTCCTCCAACACCCATTTAGATACAATACAACGTGTAGAGGCAGATTAACTTTCTCAGAAGTCTCCTTGAATTTACAGCTCTTCTGATGTCAACACTATTTCACAAAGAAGTTTGAAATAACTATTGTATAAGCGCCGCAGAGTGGAAAGAAAACACAAACGTGTGAGACAGAGTTGTACTGCCACCATCCTTTCACTATGTTGTTGATTATGAGAATAGGTGCTAATCCCTAGATCTACCAAAAGCATCAGAGCCTTAATGACGTCAAATTAATTAACAAGGTATCTATAAGAAATAGGGATGTTGGACATCTGATTGGACATGTCCAGACTTAAAAATGTATGGGAAACAAATTGTTAATATGAGTAATAAAAAAGACAAGATTAAGTAAACTCCATTAGTAGTTCACAGATCGGTAAACATCTTCTTATCTTAGATTATATGACCATAAAGGTCTTAGAATTTGATAAGCACAAAAGACTGATTTTATACTGAGCCAATTTTCAAGAAAAGAAAGCCTATGTGCTTTTCTAGAATAATGAAACAACAAAAAGAGAAAGGCAATAAAATCTGAATTTAGCATATATACATAAGAAAATATATGGTAAATCTCTCTTGAAATAGAAAAAGTCTTCTAATAGAACAGTAATGCTTTAATAGTTTATGCCATATTTTACATAAATATTTCAGATATTCAGATGGGTAGAAATTTTACAGATTATTTTTTAAGTTAAAGAAAAATTTTACCCCTTCCACACAGTATCACAGAACTCAAATTCTTAATACTGTTAGCTCCCTCACAGTCTTCTGTAATCTGTTTTGCAATGGAATATGCCATTAGATCTTAAAGTCTTACTTGTCTCAAGTCTTTCTGGCAAGTGGCTCTCATGTCAGTTTCTTGATCTTCAACTCTAGCCTTTGCCTATTTCCCATTAGTGGTAGCTTTACTTTAAGACCTAACGCTGTAATTCAGAAGAAAGAGGGGGGGAAAGGATTTTTATATTCACCAAAAGAGAGGTTTGATATTTTCTGGAAGGTAATATCCTCTTTTTTCTGAATTTACTTCTACAAAAATCTGCCATTTTGAAATCAGTAGTCTTACCTAAAAATCCGAAAAAGGTTGCTGTGCCATAGAATAACACAAATGTAAGCCTACCATGTCTTCGCTTAAAGTACCACAACAGAAAGTGTATCTAAAGAGATGCAACTGAGTTCATAAAAGCATTCCTATACTCTGGTTTGGCATAAACCTTTATAGATACTTCAAACTAGTGATGGTAAGAAAGAAAAAGAGCCAGCTGCAGTGATAATGACCCAGAATACCAAGACATTTTTGTGAAGTGTTCTAAACATAGCTCATTTGCTTCACAGAGATTTCAGAAAATATTATAGGCACTTCTGTTGCTACATGTGTTAGAAGAATAAACCTGTCAGGAGAAAAATTCTGATGGCACTTTACGTCTTTTCTCATATCTATCTTGATGATAGAGTAAAGGATACTTACTCGTTCACTGTGGGTGATAAGCAAGAAGTGTACCTTCCAAAGGCGGCTTCATTGTGCCTTTTAAGGCACTTACTTACTTTGGAAGTATGCTATTGTAGAGAGATTGGGACATAGCCTGCCTTTAGGAGAAGGCTATCCCACAGAGATCCACAGAAGCATAGACACATAGAAGTATTTAGGTTGGAAAAGACCCTTAAGATCATTAAATGGACTTGCAATGCCTAGAACTTTCAGGAAGAGCAAGGCACCACCTCGTGTATCAGACCTGAAGTAACTTCATACCCAGCAGGGTGAAATTTAGAATCACACAACAGCTGAGAGACTTCTGAAGATCATCTAGTTTAAAGCCCCTGCTCAGAGTGCATCAGGTTGACCTGAGTGTGTCCAGCTGGGTTGGAAATATCTCCAAGGATAGGGACTCTACAACCTTTCTGTTTAACTTGTTCTACTGTTTGATTTCTCTGTTAGTAAATAAGTTTTCTGCTTATGTTTAACTGGAATTTCCTTTATTTCAATTTGTGCTCATTGCCTGTCATCCTGTCACTAGGAACCACTGTGAAGAGTCTGGCTCCGTCTTCTTTACTCCCTACCATTAAGTATTTATACATATTGAAAAGATTTGTCCTGAGCCTTCTCTTCTCAAGGCTGAATTGTCCCAGCTCTTTCAGCCTCTCCTCATATGTCAGATGCTTAAGTCCCTTAACCATCTCTATGGTCTTTAACTGGACTTGCTCCAACATGACTGTGTCTTGCACTGGGATGCCCATAACAAGAACACAGTCTTGCTGCCTTCATCTCAATTCATTTAGTTGTGTCATATGCCTCTTATATACTCCTAGTCCTATAAAGCTTTACAATATTCTTATTTATTTTTTATTTCTTATTTCTATTCTTATTTTTATATCTGAATACATGTTGTCTCCTTAAACTAGATCTGCATTTTTATTTAATGGCTATGAGACTTCATATATCACAATTTATGGCAGTTATTTTTAATCTCCTCTAAAAAACACACAATAGTCCAGCAAGGGGGTTGTTTAATTTTGTTCAAGATTTTTTTTAAATAAAGCAATTAGTAGAACAAGGTAAATCACCATCTATCAAAACAGTTCTAAGATTGTAATGGCTTATATCAATCCCAGTAAAATAAGGAAATCAATTATTGCATTGCGTTAGATTCAGAAGTAATACAACTCCCTTCTTACAGTAATACAACATATGTAATCTCATCAGCAACCTTGGATATATAAACTAAGTATACAGTTAATCAATCAGACTGTTCCTGAATTAACAGGCAAGGGCAGGATTGTGTATAACTCTACACTTTTCTTTTTGCTAACACCACATTTCATGTAATTCAGTCTGACCTTAAATTTAAAACACAGAATGTGGCCTCTCTAGGGCAAGGACAGTGATGAGGTTCACCAGCATTTTGGCCTCAGAATTATTTGCGTTTATATGACAGACATGGAAACATAAAGCTTCAGGTACATAGGATATGATTTTATCATTGACCTGAGTAAAAGAACTTGTCTACCTCTTCATTAAAGAACATAGCACTCCTGTTTTTACCCCTGGCTACTCATCTGAGGAAATATGGAACAAAAATCAGTGGCATAAAGCCAGGGATACTGTGCAAATGCTATCCAAATAAGCTTCAGCAGAAAAGGTTTCTCCCTGTGTTTCTTTGTGCCATCAGATCCCACTGAATTCTAGGCTTACTGCTGTATTACTAAATACCAGTACAGAAAAGGGAAATCAGGCTGTCAAAAATATTTAATTTCAAAAGTATTACAAGGGAAAATTTAACAAAAATTTCTTTGTACTTCTTCTCCTTCCAAAACACTGTCATTTCACTGTGAGATAGTTACAGGTTGCAATAATGCCATCTTTTTTAACAATTCACTTATTGCTAGCAGGTTTTACACAATCTCAGTGGAATGCATATTATTTTGTATTCTGTTCACTCAGAATGGCTGAAAACATGGTTACCAGAGATTAACCTAAGTGCTTGGTCATTTCTGTTTTCATGTTTCATGACTCACAGATAAGTGGTGAGAGTTGGTATATTTTTCTTATACTTGCAGAAACAGTCTTTATCACTTCAGTATGAATAAGAACTGAAGTTACATGACACAGCTAACTACTGAAGACTTACATATGCTTTCCAAATAACTAGAAAATACCAAATGGGCAAATACTGCACTAGAATAACCACAGCTACATATCTGTTCTCTAACATGGTCCAGCACCAAAATCTTTAGAAGAAAATGAAGCCTACCAATATAGACTGGAAGGGTACAGAACAAGACAAAATTCTCTTACTGTATGCGAAGTAGAACACTAGTGTCTTTGCTCTCTACTTCCTTTGTATTCAGTGGAACATTAATAGATTTGAACTCACAGTTCATCTGATGAAATTACTGCAATTTTACATACACTCAGTAGTACCAAGAAAAGCAAAATCATCACTGAAAACATACCAATTATATCAAAAAAAGGAAAAGTGATCTTATGAAAGAGCTGGTCATAGCCACCTACACTAAGTCTCTTAGCTGTTTTCAATTGCCTTGATCTTAAGTCTATGGTCACCAGCCCTCTCATTGCCAATCTAATTGTAATGTAACTGCTCACGCAGACAGTGACTTTCAGTGGGAACATTCTGCTTCTACCAGCCTGGACTGACTTTTAAAACTATATGTCTGATATGGTCAAAACAAAATTTTCGATAGTAGTGACTTCAGCCATATATTGCCTGCCAAATGAAGTGAGTGCAAGTTTTAAGTAGCAGTTTATTACTCATCTGCTTTTGCTTCTTGTGCTAATGACATCTGGCCAGCTTGTACCAGGTGTGGTTAGTGTTTTTTCCTGATGTAAAATAAAGTTTTTCTTTCTTCAGCTGATTTACAGAAATTAAGGAATGCTAGCTAATGCCCAGCTCTTGAAAAATACCTGTGAGTTAGTTTGCCTATATATTTTCTTTCATGCCTCCTGCTGACCACAGACTTCAACAAGATACTCAAGTATTTGCAGGACCAGTTTACTGACTCTAGAAGGGAAAGAAATATAACTAGAGTGATGTCTGTTACATAAAACAATGTATTTGGAGAAAGAAAATATCTGCCTATTATGGTCATCTTACCTTTTACTTTGACAAAATTTTAGAGCACGGTGTAACTTGGAAGTGGAGGTCTCTTTAATGAGTGTGGAATAGCACTCTTTCATCTCAAAAGACAGGTTTATGGAGGAAAGTGGACTGCTACACTCCGATTTTATTACTTCACTGTCAAAGGATACCAATCACTTATTTCCTGAGCAGTGCCCTCATTGGCTTCACATAGCTCTTGTTACATTAAATAAATAAAACCAAGAAAAAAAAAAGAAAACTCTAAAGATTCAAACACATGTAACACATGGCTTCTGTGTCCTTCTTTAGGTTCCATGACAACAATATACCAGTAATAAACAGCGAAATAACCGATGAGCAATGTATTTTCTTTGGATTTACTCTAGCAAGAGTAACTTCATAAAAGCACCGCCAAAATTTCAGAAGTTTCTGCAGAACACTACTTTAATCAGTTGAAAAACATGTGCTCAGCCAAAATAGCATAATATATATTCTCTGGGAAATCTAGCATTTAATTGTATTTGATGTGCCTTCAATTCCACCCATGGGCAAGGGGAAACAAAACAGAAAACACCACTAGGGAAGGGTGAGCAACTGATACCTTTGATCTTCTGGCTCATCTGGCCTAGCGGGAAACAGGAAGACTTCCTAAGGAAGGAAAAATCCTACACATTTTGGCATTTTGAACCTAAAGAAAGCACAGCATCCAATCCCAGAGCAGGCTTTGTGCCAAAATAGATAACTTTCTCGAGAAAAAAGAAAAAAAAAAAGGAGGAAAAAGATCAATTACTCTAGTTGAGTTTGTGGGGGTTTATTGGTTGGTTGGGTTTTTTTTATCGTAAGTTGCTGTTTCCCAGAGTTAGGTGTGTAAAACATAACATATGCTAACACTTTTTGCTAGGTTAAACTCAGAATGCCACTCTTGCAACACTCAGCTCTTAGTCATGCACTGATTAATATCATGTCTCTTTTCTTCTTTGATCTGCCATTTTCTTTAATATCGCCTTTAAGAAAAAGAGAGGGTCACCAAAATTACTTTTTTCCTGCTGAACTGGTGGGCACTGTCACATATGCAGACGTTTCCCACCCTCAGTACAACAAAAAGGCAGTGTTAACTGAAGCTAAGTGTATACTAATATATGTGAAAAAACGCACTGTAAGTGTTCTTTACCATTGAAGTTGTCATGTGTTTTTTAAGATGTAATTTTTCAGACAGTCACAGATGAAAAAAATGTGATCCCTTAATAAATATAAATTTGAGGCAAGAATCTAAGTATGCAGCATGGCTCATTGATATCAAATTAAGACATGACTGTATATTGGAATCTTGTTTCCATTTCAAATATTCTGAACTCCCAAAGTGAGTGCAGAGACTATACAAGGGACTTCCTTCAATCAAGTATGAGTGAAAATGACTCCTCAGTCTATCACCACAAGACAAGAGCCTCTGAAACAGGAATAAAAGGAGAGTTTGTTTGAGAAACTATTGTTTAACAGTACAGAAGTATCTGAGCAAAAAAGTGCCTAATCTTCTGGTACGCCGCCTCTCCAACAAGAGAAGACTAAAAAAGAAAAAAGGTCCTTTAGCATTATCTTGAGCAAAGAAGCAGATACTTTTGCCCTGATGGCTCTGCACCCACTTGGAGACCTCATCTTCTATAAAAACATCTTCTCCCTTCTTCCCGCATTCCATTTTAGTGGGAGGATTTTGCATCATATCACATGATGAAATGGAGACATAGAGGGACAACCATCCAAACTTAGGCCTCCTTGTTTTGATCTACTTACAAGTATTGACTTCAGGATAGGTGAGAACATGCTCTGAATAGTATACCTTCACTAATTAAGCTAATATTTTTAGTAAAGGTGAGATCATCCAAAGAAATTAATGCAAAGGTAAGATCTTTTTGTTGGTTAGAATGGCAGAGCATTTCAAGTCAGAAGACAGGAAATGTCTGCTCTGAGTTAAATTACAATTTTATCAGACTTGTTATTTCCTCATTTTAGCTAGTGCACAAATAACCTCACCTTTTTAAATAGCACAAGGAGTGCAGATAGAAGCCTTAGAGAGATGTCATCTCATGCTGATAGTTTTCCTCTGCATTTTGACCTGAGTAAGAGTTACTTTGAAGATCCACAAAAGCGCATTGAATATCGTGAACAGCATTACAAGATATTTCACACTAGTGAAATGAAAATGTTTTAAGTGTAATCTGCTTCTGTGTTCAGTTGTGAAAACTAAATATGAACCAAAGTTAGAGAAAGGAGAGCAGAAATGGACTTGGAAAGAACAGCAGCATTTTGATTGTTATATTCCGGCAGAAAATTCCACCACACATACACCTTCTTTCATTAGCTCTTTCCATAATTCCCTTCACACTGCCATTTTTCCCAACTCTCCAACCACAAAGCTATCTTACCCAGGAACAGCATATAACAGCAATCCCTCCAAATATAACAACGTAGGAATTTCTCCTCTTACCACATGTAAATGTTCTTGAAGGATTCTCACCTATCGCTCTGTTTTCATTTTGCCCCACCAACTTTTCCCAGCCTCAATCTAGGCAGATTTCTTCACTTCCTACTCACGGATATTTTTCACCTGCTTGAAGAAATCCGTTCTCCTATTTATCAGTCTCTGTTCTTTCATCTTTCACGCTAGCAGACAACAGTGGTTCTCCTTGCTTGCTCTAAATCTCCCAGGCTCATTAGTCCTCTTCTCCACCCTTGATCTTCATCTTCTTCACCTTTGTGAGTCTTCCGTGTGCTTTCCCGTATCTGTGACTTTCTGAAAACCTTTTCCCTTAGCGCTGCAGTACTTCTGCTTTCTTCCTTGACCATCTCCCCATGAGCCTCTAACCCTGCAATATTTCTTGTTATTGCTGTAAACTGCTCACCTTGTACTCGGCTTGCAGGTTGGCCTCCATTGGTTTCTGAAGAATCAGGAATCTTTTGTCCTTTCCTGATCAAGATGCTCTATCTTTCTGCCTTCTGCTCCATGAGTCATCCTCCTTTGTTTGCTCTTGTATACCTCTCAGACACATTGATCCCAGAGCTCTACCAAAAGATAATTGATCATCTCTCCCTCTTCCCACTTGGTGAAATCTAAGTGACCAAACTTCCCTATCTTTTCTCATCAGGTTTTTTACCATGTGCGAGAAAGTTATTGTACTTACAAGTATCTCTAAAATAATGACATTCAGTTTGGAAAGTGATAGCATTGCATTAAGCTGCCTACTCTGTTAAATAAGAAGACTAGCATTTATAAAAATTACCCACCACAGTTTCCTGTTCAAGCTCATTAGAAACTTTGTATAGATAATGAAGAAACATGTTTTGCAATTGTAATTCTAATTTCATGTTATATTTGTTCATGCTTTTAGCTTCATAGCTATTTCAAAAGTACTGCAGAATATGATTTCATTAGGTCATGCTAACTCATTAGCCATGGAGATATTTGTTACACACATTGCCCACTCAGTATTTCAAGTAGTTTTAACTCTTACTTTAGGCCTAAAGTGATGAACCAATCTTCATGTCTGCTCAATACATCAACCTCTTTCTTTAGACAGCAAAAGCTAGTGATGGGACTTCTGAAACACAGACATTCATGTACAACTGCCTGATTTTGACCTTAATTAATTGAGGTTTTTTTACTCTGTGACAGGGCCACAATGGTTTATGGAACTTAAGCTCTTGAAGGTCATATTAACAGGACAGATGGCAGAAATACTAACAAGATACCAGGTTTCTGGCTAAAATATTTTTAGCTGAGCTATGCAAAGACGCACACAAAACAAGTACACCCATTCTCAGACAACCTCTTCTACCACCTGTGGATGTCAACAGGAGACTTTTCTTCAACTTAGAGCAGATCCCAGTTAGCTGAGAAAAGCATGTGCATGCTCCAGCACTCAGGGGATGAAATGGTTTGTTAGCAGAACACATGGTTTTGATTAGTGGCCTAATGAACTAATGCCTCAAATCAACAAGAAATGCAGCATCTGGTCAGTGTTTCAATGCTTCCTTAAGCCCCAGCCACACCTCCAGCTCCCTTATGCTACATTCTAGCACATAAGAATGTTAAGGAAGTAGCTATTTAGAAGAAAATAGTAGATATTAACACATTCATTACTACAAGTGAGACGGGGGAAAGAAGTGTTGCTGTTTCCATATTCTATAGAACAAGTTTCTGCCAACTAAGGCAAAAATCTGAGGTTTTCTCTAGTTTTGACTGTCCAACATTTTCTTCAGCATGTTCTCTAAATAACTGACCAGACTTAATGATGTAAACTACATTTGTAAACCTATTTGTGCCTAGTAGTTGTTGGGGCATTCTTAAACTGACATTTTACATGCTATAACATTGAGATGGTTGTATCTGTGGTAAATAATGTTACTTGTTTTTTACAGAGCCTCCTCCAATCCCTACCCAAAATTCTAATTAATAGGGATTCCATATTTCCACACAGCTTGTCAGTTTGATTATTTAAGTACTTATTCAGTGTACTAAAGACCCTAATCACCCCTTCAAAGCATGCAGCTCTATATAAGGCTGAAATGCATAAGGATCATCATCATCATAATAGCATGGCAGCTGTGCTTCCTGTAAGCCAGAAAAGTTGGTCCTGTATACAACAGACACACCTCAGCTACTGTGTGCCATCTGCCTAGTTAGCGGTTAGACAGCCACAGCAGATAGAAACAGCTGCTCCTGACAATATGAAAAACATCAGTACTTCCTTAAAGGCTTTGGCAATGTGGATAAACAATTTCAGTGAAAAGAATATTTTAAATTGCTGCAAATTTTCGATGCAACAGCTATTATGCATCACACCACAACAAAGTGATTATGCTCAGTAGAATGGATTTTGTTCTGCAGCAAGAGTGTTGAGGGGTTTTTGTTGGGGCTTTTTTGTTTTTGGTTTTGTTTTTTCACAGTTTTACAGAATACCAGTTGACAAGGCTAAGAGACCATTGTCCTGGACAAGGAGGTTTCATGGCACATTATGATAATTTACAGTGCCTTTTTTCTGTTTTATTCTTTCAAATAAAACAATTTTTACTTTCATGAGGATTTTGTGGACTACATCTTGCACTATTTATTTAGGTCGTTTATGTAAAGACTGGGTTTCTGAGAAACCTTAATACAGAAAAATTATTACTCACAATAAAGCAAAACATTATTATACTGAACTCCTCACCATCATGGGGGTGGGAGGGTGTTTCAAAATGAGGGGAGACAGGTCAGTCCCTGCACTTGCCAGCCATGTGTTGCCCAAAGGTAAACTTTACTATGAGCAAGCATGTTAAAATACAACATGTAGAAAGATAACAGCCTATAGAGGACAGATTAATAGATATACACTACAAACACAATTCATACTTGTTTTTCTTCTCTGTTGTTATTCCTCATGAATAAACAGTAAAGCTGCAGGTCTCTGACTCTTGAATGAAGTTGCCATTTGGGAGCTCTATGCCTGCCCCCTTCGAAGGTCAGAACAATCCCTTGCCTGCAGCTGGTTGCAAACAGGAGGAGTGGAAGATACAGCAATCTCTCACCTGCTCAACCATGCATAAGGGAGCAGACGTTGCATGGTGTCCCTCACCACCTCCTTCCTGTCTGAGTGGTCACGATCTAAAGATGGAGTAACAAATCACTATAAATAGGCCCTGGAAGTGGTCAAGTTGGGCATAGAAATAGTTAACAGTACAGAGTCCACCTCAGAAATTGATAGGGAAATAAAACCTATTAAATAAATAAATAAATAAAGCTGTCTGGAAACATAATTGCTGCTTTATATTTTGTATGTATTAAACTTTCAAGCTATCTGCAATAGATGTGAGGCTTTATATTAATTGTGAGCAGATCAGTAATTGGAGGCAAATTAATGAGAAACCTGCTGTCACATTACAGCATACATTTTTAATGGAAGTCTTTAAACATTTGGACAAAATATCTATATATATTAAAATGCTAATTCTTTAACTGGTAAACGTAATTATCTAACTCTAAAGCAAAAATATAAAAGGACAAAAATGGATTGAATCAAAATATTCTGTCATTGCCATATATAAGCCACCAGAATATCTTTTCAACAAATGAAATTACTCTTTATTTTATGCTTTTAAAAATGCATTAGTGTAATTGCTCTGCAACAAATTACCTTCTGTGCTATAAGCGTGGCTGCAACATCCCTTGCATGTACATCAATTGTGTATATTGTCATGATGTTCTGATGATCACCAGGGGTGAGTTCCCCTAACAGCATGTTTATAAGGGCATTCAGTTGAGCAATCTGCAAAATAATTATATTTCAATGGAGATATTACACTGTGGAAAAAAAAAAACCACACCACTATTATATGTCAAGTGCTAAATGGAGCAGTTATAGAACCAAGACACATTTATTGGTGCTTTTAATCAAAGCAAATAACTTTTGCAAACTAATAATGGTGTTGTTTTCTTACAATTTTAATTTGATTCCTTAATAACAAAAATACACTTTTCAGCTGGTGTCCAGAACTTAATTTCAGAACAGACGAATACTAGCCTTATACTGCTTTGGGAATGCTAGCCTGAAACCGCACATGCGATAAAGCAACTAGATGTTTCAACTATTGCATGTATACTATCAAACACTGCTTCCAAAATAGTCACAATACATGTCATTTTACTACGGAGGACAGGGGGAACAGATGACAACACGACACAGACAGATGATGACAAAAACTGTTTGGGGCCTGATTGCATTGGACCTTTTTTGCATGTCTCCTTCGTGTCAGAGAAAAAAGAAAAGCAAGATCCCTGAACAGCCTCCTTCATCATTCTGCTATGTAATTCCCTATCCTGATGGGAACAGTGACACTGACAAGGTGTCCCAGAGTGCCTGCTATCATGGCCCTGGAAGCCACTGGCAGTCCAAACGAATGAGATTTATTCCAAGACATCCAGACATCTTACTTTAAAACATAGTGCTTCTGAACAAAAACAATGAAGTATTTGCGGGGTTTTTTTGAGGGACAGGGATGGGGACACTGGAATAGTCCTTCTTAAGTCCACTTACAACTAAAATAACAATAAGCACAAATCTGCTTATTAAACAGTTGCAAAACAAATCTTTCTGACAGAGCCTGCCAAAAATGTTAAGGCCCTGATTTTGCAAAGCCTATTCATTCAGAATCCCACCTTTACCAACAGAGGAAATCTTCCACTGAAGCAAGAAACAGGGTTTTAAACACACACGTGCTTAGTAGATTGATAGAGTGGCAAGTAGTGTAATGTCTTCTAGAGATCACCAGATTTTGCATTTAAATTTTCTAAACCACTAAAGTGTCACGGATTTTATTTACATCTAAGACTTATGTCTTCTCTTAAAATTGACGGTTTTACATATTACATGTTTTACAGGTTCACGTACCTACCTGTTGTTGCAGGCTTTTTGATGTTTTCCAGCCATTCTGACAGATTCTTGAAGGAAATTTCAACATCCTCAGCTCACCAAGTCTCAATATCCACCAATGCATTTGTGTCAAACGGTCAAATAAACACTGATTTTGTAGTTTATCCTCATGTGCTGCTGCTGCTGCAACTTCGATGACTTTTTTCCTGGAAAGTTGCAGGGAGTTCCTTCTAAATATTTTAGCCAATATTATACCTAAAGTAAACACTATTTTTTCTAACATTATATAAAAGCAATTTATATGAAAAACATTACTAAATGTTATTAACATCACAGACTTCATCATGTTGCTTTTGAAGATCTGTCTTGCCAAACTTGCCTCCTAGCAAAACGTAAAACACGAACCTGTGCAGGCCAGATGCCTGCATTTCAACACACTGGAGGACATATCAACCTCTACTGTACCTCCAGGCGCTGAGCTCGGGTTACAATGTGAAAGACCTCCACCTTGTAAAGTACATTGCATGATCTGCCTGCTTAGAACACAAGTTCCTTATGAATAAAAACATTGGTGGTCTTCTCTTTTCACCCAGTCTCCTTTGACTAAAGAGTCTTACTTTACACCTTGTCCTATTATTAGTGAGAAGGGATTTCAGCTTTTTTTTTTTTAGACCATAAAATTATCTAGGAATGTGCAGATCTGTGCTCAGCAAGTCAAACTGCTGACAGTAGGTTTGCTTTCTTCCTTACCCTTGTAGAGTGGCATGTGAGCATCACATGAATTTACACAGAGCAGGATGAAAATCACTTTTTGTATGCTTGTCTTGAATCATGCTCCTCTATCCCTAAGCTCTAATAACAGACATAAAAGTTTGTGAACCTGAGAGAGAGAATTTTATGGAGATTTCACTTAGTTTGGAATTCAAGGATTTCCCTCAAATGAGGAAATTGCTATAGAACAAAAAAAGGGAGTAAAAAATACCTAAACTTTGCTTTCTCTCAGCGTACTGCTTATACAGTAACATGGTTATACACTTTGCAACATACAGAACTGGATACATAGTCTGTGTTTCCTATCAGTATGAAAGGAATTATTTTGGTGGCCTACATCCAAAGACACAGCAGTGGATCACTGTTCATATTACTCAGTGATTGCATATAATTTGGCATCACTGAAACAATCGCAGCTCTGAAAAGGTTAAGCTCTTGGCTATTATGAAGACTAAATTAACTCTCATCACTTGAGTGAATGATCCATTCATACCAAGGTCAAAATCACTAGCTGAGCAGCATGGGAAAGATGACACTATAGCTGACTGACCTAAAGTTGAGTATGATTAAGACCTTACATTTATTATTCTGTCAGCCAACCTGCATTTTCTGAAAACATTAAATTAGCCATTTCCTGTAAAAAATAAAAACCTCTGTGGAAAAAAGTAAAATACAACCTAATTACCTTCTCCCCACTCCCTTTGCTATGTGAGTTCAGACAAAAGTATGAGCTGTATGTGTGTGTGACTGAAGTTGCTAAGGCAGGAATTAGAGTTCAGGAGGAAAATAAGGTGAGACTTTTCTTGGTTTCCTCTTCGAATCTCTTAAACTACCCTATAGATCAGACACTTGAGTGCACCGGTGAGACAGGAGAATAGGGAAGAAAGGAGGTTAGCAGGTGCTTAAAAGAAACAGAGACTGGGGTCTCCCAGAGAACACAAATTTATTTTTTTCTGGAGGAAGTAAAATGGTTTCCTTTTTAATAATTCTTCTTTCCCTTTCTATCCCAAATTTCAGTTGATCAAATATGAAATTTCCATGTGGTAGATAGTATCTGATATTATTTCTTCTGAGTGGCAATAGATAAAATAGAAAATCTCTTACACACCACTTCTTCTTTTTTTTTTTTTTTTTTTTTTTAATATAGCTACCTGAAAAGGACAAATCTTTAAACTTTTCAGTCACTATTAATCTCAGCATCCGTCTGCACAGTCCTAAGTTAAGTTCTAGTCCTCCATGCTCTCTAGGCAGCCCATATTTCAGGTTGCACATTGCTGTGTGATTGTGGAGCATCCTGTTACTGGTGAGAGTGGCTGAACTACAGAAAGACTGCATGGTATGTCACGGATATTCAGTCCAGCAGAGGCACAGGTCCCGTGGTGGAGGACAGGGAAATAAAAATAACTACAGTTCCAAGTACAGGGACAGGGGTGCCAACAGCACAAGATGTGGAGCTACCTGATCATGGGGACCCCTGCTTCATGCCACTCCACAGTAATGACTCAGTCAAAAGCAGCTGCTTTTTTTGATCCAGCATTATATGGTTTGATTTACTTTTCCTGACAGGAAGTTTACTCAAAGCATAATTTTCCCACAGAAAATGCTAATGTTATCTTACTATTCTTTTAGTGGAAAAAAATTGACTAACTATTTTTGATTGTCAGAGGAAAGACGCTGTAAAATTGAAAGCATTTCCATTGCTTCAAGGTCCTTTGTGTTTCCAAAGTGTGCTTAAACCTTAAGTACTCATCCACAAAACAGTTCTGGAAAAAAGAACAATTCTCATTTTGCTGAAATACAAGTAAGTTAAACCATTTGAGCACACAGGCACAGCTGGCCAGTCTTCAAAATAAGAAATAGTTGTTTCTCTCTTTCTAGTGCACACCTGAAGTGTGCATATAACAAGATCATTCTGCTGGTAAATAGTTCACCAGTAGGACATGTTTTTTCCAGGTGGATTTGTATTATTTTAATCATAGTATTTGCCAGGTCATTTCTGCAAAATATTGTCTGCCAATTTCTAAATAAGAAGTTCCTTGAAAATTACATTGTCTTGATAAGATACTAAGGCTATCTACAGGATCTGAAATTAACTCATTGCACTAGTGACAGCAGATTTGTAATAAGAAATGGAGTGCTTGTTTTCAAGAAAGGCTGGTAAAACATTAAGAGCCCTGGCCCAGATTTGCTCTCTCACAGAATTTTTGCAGGTGACCTTTGATGAATGACAGAAATTTCTAGTTCGCAGGTGCAAAACAGCTAATAGCACCTTCCCATCCACAGGAGTTCTTATGAGGGTAAGTAAATGTATTTCTTATATTTAGAAAGATTAGGAGATATCTAGATGTACAGTAGGAAGGCTTTTCCTGTGGAAACCAAAACCTATAAAGTGTTTGTGTAAAATTTCGTAGTTTCTGTTCACATACCTGGGGCTCAAAAAGTTGAAGTCATACAAAATCACATGAGACTCCAATTCAGTTTTCTTCCCTATGGATATCGCAGCCATTGTCTCACCAGCCTTTGGAAAGTGCCCTGACTAATGAGACATTCTTAAATTCAACTTTGATGTTACCCTTCACTGTATAAAACTGTAAATACGGTATCAGTGACCTGACCCTTGTGCTCTAAATCAAAGTGAAATTTTCATCCTAATATGAAAGCCAAAGATTTCATTTTGATCTATTGATTTTTGATCTATCACTGAACCGCATATTCATGATTTCTGAGTTTAATTTCCTTTTTTTTTCACAGAGGAACACATGACTTCCTAATATAGATACATAATAACTGTTTATAACATTCTAAATGTTTGTCTAGCATTCTTTCAGCAAGCGTCTTTCTCCAGGTCCCTCTGGATGGTATTGCTTCCCTCCAGCATACCAACCCAACCACACAGCTTGTTCTCATCGGCAAACTTGCTGAGGGCGCACTCAATCCCACTGTCCATGTCAATGACAAAGAAGAACAAGACTGGTCCCAACACCGATCCCTGAGGGACACCACTCATTACTGGTCTCCAGCCGGACATCGAGCCATTGACCACAACTCTGTGTGCGGCCATCCAGCCAGTTCTTTATCCACTGAGTTGTCCACTTATCAAATTGGCATCTCCCCAGTTCAGAGACAAGGATGTCGTGTGGGACAGTGTCAAACGCTTTGCACAAGTCCAGGTAGATGACATCAACTGCTCTACCCCTGTCCATCAGTTCCATAGCCCCATCATAGAAGGCCACCAAATTGGTCAGGCAGGATTTCCCCTTAGTGAAGCCATGCTGGCTGTCACCAAGCACCTTGTTGTTTTTCATGTGCCTTAGCATGCCTTCCAGGAGAATGTGCTCCAAGATTTTGCCAGGCACAGAGGTGAGATGACTGGTCTGTAGTTCCCATGGTCATTTATTTTCCCTTTCTTGAAAATGGGGGTTATATTTCCCTTTTTCCAGTCGTCGGGAACTTCACCTGACTGCCATGATTTTTCAAATATGATGGCCAGTGGCTTAGCAACTTCATTCGCCAGCTCCTTCAGGACCCGCGGATGGATTTCATAAGGTCCCGTGGACTTGTGTACATTCAGGTTTTTAAGATGGTCTTGAACCAGATCCTCTCCTACAGTGGGCCCAAGGTCTTCATTCCCACAGTCCCTGCATCTGCCTTCCAGTACTTGGGTGGTGTGGTCAGAGCCTTTGCCAGTGAAGACCGAGGCAAAGAAGTCATTCAGAACCTCAGCCTTCTCCAAATCCTGTGTAGCCAGCTATCCCGAGAGCTTCCAGAGGGGGTCTATGTTGTCCCTAGTCTGTTTTTTATTCGCTACATACCTATAGAATCCCTTCCAGTTATCCTTAACATCCCCAGCCAAGCTTAATTCTAACTGGGCCTTAGCTTTCTAACTTGCTCCCTAGCTTCTTGGATAACATCTCGGTATTCTTCCCAGGCCGCCTGTCCTTGCTTCCACGTTTTATAAGCCTCTTTTTTCCTTTGAATTTTTCTCAGCAGCTCCTTATCCATCCAAGGAGGTCTCCTGGCCCTCTGCTGCACTTCCTTCTAGTTGGGATAACCTAAATGGGAATTATCTAGAACCAATTTTAATATTATCCTATATATATTACCTTTAAATGCATTACATTTTGGATCTACATGTATAAATTAAAATGTTTGTTTTGGGCTGGAGGTGGTAGAGCTGAGAAGTGTAGATCAGACATTATGATGATGAGTTTCTGAGACTAGCTGATGGTGCCATTCTGTTATTCCTTTTGTTAAAACAAAAAGGTGAAAATTTTATACATGTGTAATGATATTGAACTTAGAATTTGTTTACAATTGAATATTTGAATTTGCACAGATTATGTTTTTAGGCTACTCAAAGAGAATGAAAAACAGATCAACATGAAGCAGATTACTCTCCAAAGTACTCGTTGCTGAGGAACAAATACTTAAATACAAGTGATACGACAAGCTATTAATAAGAGTCTTAAATTATGGTGATAGCTGCTCATGTATACAAATAATGATGGGAACTCAGGTTGGACTTTTTTTTTCATTTACATAGACTTACTACTTTCAGCGTTTGGAGACTAGACCAATGCTGACTTTAAGTTAATGTAAGTACTTAACCCATGCAGAAAATTTTAAGATAGGAAAGGATAAAGATTATTACCATCTATACTTGTTTCTTCTATGCTTAGCAGTTTCTTCATCCCCAATCATTCATATTGCCAAAACTCAATTTTTTCAATAGTTCAGATTTTAAAATAGGGTGTGAGAGCAGGGGAATCTAGCAGATTCTGAATTACTGATGTGTGTCCATATCATTTCACATTCTTATAATCCATCGTTGGAACTGAACTGGGGTCAGATTCAAAGCAATGGTTTCAAGTTCAAGTCTTATAAAAGCCATAAACCTTAAATTTATTACAGACCTGAGCTACAGCCATCTGAAATCAGTGGAAAGATACTTTTGTCCATATATACAGCATTTAGCCTACTTTGCTGAGTAACATTAGCAGAGAAAGACCTTTTACTATTTGACCTTGCCTTTTACAACAGTACGCGTTAAAAAAGAAATATGCATATTTTCTTAAAAATTTGGAACAACAAGGAACTAAACCCTTACCACATTACCTTCCAGGGTCTCTGTGATTTCCAGCAAAGGAGCTCCTACCGATAGTGTCCAAGACTCATAAGTTTCCAGGTTGGTTTGATCTCCATAGAGTTCTATGAAATACCAGAAAGGCTGAAATAGAAATTGAAGTATAGCAAGGAGTTAGTTAACATTCACCATTGTCTGAGTCTACCTTTTCTACTGCCATTTCTCCTACTGCGTTAGCTACACTTCTTGATCTATCTTGAAGCTCCTGTGTGCATTTGAAGAATTAAAAAGCCCTCCAATGTGTTGTTCACCATTCCCGACAAATTTTGCCTTAGAAACAAGGCACAAACAAATCAGGAATAAAGGTACCCAAAATTCTGCAAAGCTGGGATATAAAGACTATTGTGATCATAATTGCTGGGTTCTGAATTGTAAAAAGGTTTAATTTCTTAAGCCTCAGCTGATTTCAAATGCTTAATGATTGATTTGAAAGCAACACGTATCCCAGGTCCATAGTGCTCTGACAAGCCTTCATTTCTTATGCAGCAGACAGTTGTGAACAAAAAGATAGAAGCAATGAAGTAGCAAGAAGGTTATAGTGAATGCATCTTGGAGTTTGACTCCTGCATCTCATGTGAAAGCCAGCTGGGTAATTTGCTGCTTACCAAAGGAAAAATAAACTCAGAATGATATTTTCAGAAGTACTTTGGGATTTGGGAGTTCAATCCTGTAATACTTGTTTCCCCAATTTTTGAACTCCTTTCAGTTCAAAAACCCTCTAATGAAGGGAATTTAACAAGCTACAGGCTCCTACATAATGCAGAGTACTCAGAACAGGAGAGATTATTTCAAGTAGCAAAACACCGTTCATTAGGGAAATGATCACATTTGCAAATCTTCTGAGCTCCATCTCCACGTGTTCAACATTTATTTGTTTCCATGGAGTGTTCATCCAATCTTTAATACTTGTCTATAAAATTTAAAAAATAAACAAACAGCTCCTACAGCCTTCTAAGCAAAGCCTGAGGCAACTGAAAATGGAAGGAAGGCTTCCAGCTCATCAGCAGGTGAATATTTATAAATATGTATGGTACACAAATGCAACAACATCAGTTTCAAAATTTGAAATCTACTGATGCTGAAATTGAATGTAAGAGAATTTATATTCTTTGTGCCAGAATCCTGCTTGTTACAGGGAAAAAGCCTTAACTTCATGGATTTGATGTATTTGTTTGCTTTCAAAGTTTAAAGCATCTTTAAAAAGTATTAAAAAGTATTAAAATTCCAGAATTATGAACAAGTTCACTTCCTATACGATGCCTTCTCAGTAGCATTGATTGATGAGAGGGCTAAAAGTAGCAAAAAAGAAGGAACTAAATTTCAAACCTGAGGTAAGCAGGTTTGACTCTTACAGTCATAAAATGCAATCCTGCTTTCTTTGGGGATGAATTTGTCTCAAGAACATCAAAGAAAATTTTATTAAGGTAACAGTTTGATATTCAAGAAAACTGAAAGCAGAAGCATATATTATTTCCCTGCTTTAGTATAAGCGATGATTCAAAATAAAACTGGATCTTTTAATTTAATTGCTCATTTGGCCAGATTCATGCAAAAAAAGAAAGCTCTTGCTTGAACATCATTTCTGTAAAAATCTTCTGAAATATATATTCAGTAAACAATGTTGCAGTACTGCTACTTTAAGTAACTAACTGTGTGGGTGTTCTACATCAATATAAAGTGACTTTATTCCTGGGAAATTACTCCACTGTGATAACGACCATAGTGGACACTTGAACAAGATATATAACTACAAATATAAGTAACTCCCACTTCTAAATCAGTGGATTAGAATGTAAAAGTCCACCTAACATTCAGAAACCTATGGTTTTGCTTTGGGACTAAGGATTCATTGAATTCATAACTTCAAGTCCATCTCAAGTATCCCAAATTCTCATTAATGAGAAACAATTAACACTTCTATGTACTGCAACTGCAATTCTATTGCAATGGCAAAATCATTATGGTATCAGATACTAAAATTAGTGTATTTAGAAATAAGCTTTACAAAATATTTGGGTGATGTTGATAAAATGAGCTCAAACTTATATGAACTTGTATTTAAAAAAAAAAAAAGAACAATGGTTTGTTCTTTAATAAACAAATAAACAAGGAAAGAACAGGAAGGTCTCTTGCTTCCTAATCTTGTCAGACACTCTGTTTCATCAGAAGAAAGGGAGCTTTTCCTATTCTTTCACAACAATACCTTCACCTCTGAGGTAACTCTGCCCTCTTGGAAATTAAAATAAATTTTGTTCTCTCCTGGAGGCTGAATGGCTTGGCACAGCTGCAATTACCTCTAAGGAAAAGCTGATGAAAAGAGAAATCTGTGATGACCACTGAAAGGGACTCCTGTCATTCCAAACAAATACAAGTGAAGCTGGAAGCCAGATTAGTGACTTACTCATAAACTATACGTCAATAGATAGG
The DNA here is from genome assembly GCF_037157495.1 of Lathamus discolor. NCBI lineage: Eukaryota > Metazoa > Chordata > Aves > Psittaciformes > Psittacidae > Lathamus > Lathamus discolor. The sequence continues at coordinate 87,640,001 of NC_088886.1, read as the reverse complement.
ATTCCGGTATAACCCATCCAACACCAGGTTTTCATAGTTCTTATGTTATAAAATAGGACTGCTACAAAGGTTATTCTTCTAGGGGATTATTAAATGGCCATTCTGAAACCTCCTTTCTTTAGGCTAAAGGAAATACAGAGGAAAACGAAAGACAGTTGTATAATTTCCTGAAAGACACTATGAGAAACTTATCCCCACCGGGAACCATTTTATACATCTGAATCCATAATAATGTGCATTTAGGCCTGGAACTTCTCCAGCTTCAAATTGATTTGCCAAATTTCATAAAAAATAGTGAAAAAAACCACTTTGTTTCCTCCTTGACGACCTCTGAAACACATTTCAGCCTCGGGCACTTTTTACAGCCACGCACAACAATTCAGAATAGAAAAAAATGACAGATCCCGTACTCCAGCAGTGCCGGTAAATACCAATGCAATAATGTTATCATTCACTGTCAGATACTGAAAAGGTACAAATTGAGGCAAACAGTATGACACTGTGGGTGCACACGGTACTGTGTGAGGCTTTTTCTTCTCACTAGTCTTCGTTGCTTATTCTTGCAGACACCACTAATGCATTTCCATCCAAAGGAGGGCTATGATAATGAACTACTAGTGCTTATTCTGCAAGGTGAGTTAAACTAAGTCTGAAGTCTAAGCTTGTAATACTGTACAGTTCACAGACAGAATAATTTCAGTTTGTTTCTTAAACTACTTGAGAACTGAGTTCATAGATTCAGAATACTTGAGCAAAACCCCAAACTGCATATGTCAAAGTTCCTTCCTCAATCATTCACTCCGCATATGTGCTAAGCATGAGGCACACCCAGAGCCTGTACTGTGTCCAAGCCTGTTCTATTTATGAGATATCCCTATACCTCCGTGGTGTTTCCTGATCCTGTCCATTCAAGAACAGAGCTGCAGGCCTGGGAATCGAGCCAAACACTTCCTTGTGGCAACACATTGTAATGGCATGCCTGGAAAACGAAATGGTCTCCAGTCACTTAAAGCCTCGTTTTTCTACTGCACGTTCCTCAGAAAGTTTATATTTACTTTCTTTTTATATATATATATATATATATATATATATATATATATATAACAGCTTATGGCTGTATTACTTTGCTGCTGACAAGCCATGTTCTGTGGCTTTAGTGCTATGAACACCTATTTAGGTGCTTAACTAGGTTTACGCTATCATACACTTACTGATTGTGTTTATTTCTTTGATTGATAGATGCTGTGAGATTTGCAGATAAAAAGCAAGTCAGAGCATTAACTTGATTTCCCCAGAATGTCTAAGCAAAATGATCAATTCTGCCCTGAAAACTGAATATCAAACGTTTGTACCTCCCACAAGATTTATGCTCTTTATATCAGTGTGGTGTATGAGCTACAGTTCCAATCACACATTTACAAGTGTGGGAATCCATCAACAGTAAAGGCCATTTCTCCATCATTCCACTTTATACCAAGGTGCCTCAGTCCAATGCTACTGCCTGCAACTCAGTAGAGTTGCTGCCCAGTGCCCATTGTCACAGGAAGGCAGGTTCTACACCTGCTGGTCCCCAGTCACCACGAAATCACCCTTAACATCAGAAAATCTTAAAATTTAGAAAGTAATGTATTTGCAGTTAGAGAAGTACACAGAAATTCACTAAGATTCAAAATCTATTCTGTTTTTCCTATTACTCAGCTAAAAAGATACTGCATTTTAGATATTAAAAGAATTTTACACATTCAAACCTTCCCTGGATGTCTATTCAAACTTGAATATCCCTCTCTGCTCCAAGGATTTTCTGTGGGTCCTATAGTATTAATCTGGATGCTGAAGGAAATATTGGCTTCCCTCACCTTACTTTTGGAAATGTTAATGTCCTTTAAATAAGGTGAGGCAGAACCTTTCCATATTCAAGAACTAAAAAGAAATGTATTAACAAGTAGCCAAATACTTTGCTTAACTATTAATACATTCTATACAACATATGAAGTAAACATATTAAATCCATCTGTTGGAAGAGGGCAGTAAGGTATTAAACTCATATTTCATCACAGCTCCACACCTAGGTTTCACACACCCGTATCTACTTCGCATGAATCAATAAACCAGAATTATGTGTTAATCTGGACATAACAACACCCAGAATTTTGACATGATCATAGCTCTACTTGGGTTTTGAGATGTAGTGTGACATGGACCAATGCAACTTGACATGCTCCTGATTTATCACTGACCCTTAGGTTGAAATGAGAGGAATGATCTTATGAATATATCATTTTCCCAGGAAGAACAACCAAGCTTTGTATGCAAAAATGGTGTAAGAAAACAACTGAACACAAATCACTTCTCTGCAAAAGGAATAAAATCTTCCATACTGACCTTCGTGTCTCTTCCTGCTGTGCCTTCCCCTGAAATGCCTGTGGAGGTCAGTAACGCATAAAGCTGATATGGGAGTGTGACTACCAGGGCCATGAAATGCAGGGATGATGGACTCTCCTCTGCAAATAAGGTCCACTCACTGTCAGCACTTCACAGGAAACTGTTGGGGTCTTCAACCAGACCACTATAAACAAATGTATAAGTATATACATTTTTAGACATACACATACACTCTCCTTTTCACACACACGCTTTTAAAATCATGAAGCCTGAGACTCACTATGAAAGTGAGAAAAAGTAGGTGATCTCTCACCTGGACAGCTTGTTATCCAATCTAATAACAGAAGGGATAGACAAGTGGAATCTCAAATACAATAAGGGGCAAGAGGAAGACAGGTTTACACAATTATGAACATTAAGTGACTCCATCCACAGTTCTATGTTTTGGGTTTCCAAGTGTATTTTTTGTTTGTTTGTTCATTTGTTTAATTAGAGGTGATGAATTTTTATGAGCTACTTGAATTAAACAAGATATTTGGAGAAAAAATGAGAAGCTTATTTCTGTTTTGAATATTTTTTTCTCTCTTATTCATTTAGCCAATTGTTATCCTCAACATTTCATACACTTAGGTAAGAGAATTTGTTTCTGTCTTTTTATAAATCAAGCAGAAGTGTTCCATTTATATCATTTAAAACACTATTGAAATGATACTGATTAATAATCCCTCCTATCTACTAAACACAAAGAAAGGCATTCTTTTATCCACTTTACTGCTTAACAGTGCAGTGAATTATACCACTGCCGAGCAAACCAGTCAAACAAACTTTTTTCAGGTATATAACAGAGAAAAACAATGTGTGTATTTGGCACTGGAGGACAGATGTAAGGCAGCACCAATAACTGAGAACTGTAGCCACTATACAAATGAATATCATTTTATGCTGCTTTATTATAAATAAAATACTAAACACCACCTTTGTCCTCCAAGTGTACACATATAATTTTATTTCCTGTGTCTAGCATTCAAAAGCACCTAGGTTAGGCTATAAAAGTTATCTGTGCACAACTTGGAACAAGAAACTCTTGTTCTCAGTTATTTTAGGTCGTGTTTGGATGCTCATTAGGCACAAAAATGTATATGCTTTTCACGTGTGCAAAGGAATAAAAATAAGTTTACAGCAGGTAGAGTTTATAGTTTATATATTAATAAATATAGTCAAAATCTGTGCATGGATGTTTAAGCTTATCTTTATCAGGAGAAAATTTTGTTGTCTTACATCAAGTTAGTTAGCTAAGTTAATGGAAAAAATCTAGTTAAAAGTAATTAATTTTACAGACAGTGGAGATAAAGTTAAGAGTCAGCAGTGTATAGCATGTAATTCATCCTGTCCTAAACAACATATCTAAATGGGTCAGATGTCCTCACCCAGAAAGTCCTCATTTCCCTCCATTTGCTGCAAACACAGTCTTCAATGACTAGTTCAGGTGCCAATAACTGTCCTTAATTCAACCTACTGGCTTAAAGGAAGGCTGCAAACTGTCTTGCTGCCACTTGATACTTGGATGTTTCTATTTTAACATGAGAAAACATGTTAGTCTCTGATATACTGAAGACACAGCATCCCTGCATGGGAACAGAGCTCTTGAAGAAGCTTCGTTCAGAAGCAGTGGTGCCATAAGGTCCATTTTAGGGAAAAAAAAGAGCAAACACAAGTGTTTAAGTTTGGATCTGGGTATTCCCATAATTTGGAAAGACAAAGTTCACAATTCAAATCTCTTACAAGTTTTTTGCTGTTTAGGGTAAGACAAGGCTTGCTTGGTTAAGCATGGAATTACACTGCTCCAGAATGAGTTCACAAAAGATGACACCTCAGATCAGTTCAACACTGGGCTTCCTGCTGCCCAGAGGACTAGCCTAAGTCACACTTCAGCTGATAAGAGTCTGTTCCATCAACTTTTTCTACCAGTGTGTTCCAAAGAGGACAATGACTCTCCCACAGCAGAAGAATAAGCAAACCTCAGGCAAATATTAGACCTCTCCAAGAGGCTTTCCTGGCTCTTGTACCAGGCAATAGGCTAAAACAGCAACTCTGCTCTAGTCAAATAAATAATAAAAATTTGGGGAGTCTATCTGTGAAAAAAATTGAAGCAGCACAGCTACACATACATACAGCTTGACATACCCCAGCTCTTGGGACCTCTGGGCCAAATCCAGCTTGTTACAGTTTTCTGTCTGGACCCATCACAATATAAAATGGTGATCTGGATTCCGTTCTGTAATGACAGGCTATGACCAATTCCTTCCTAATTCAGAGAAAATACTTGCACACATCTGGTGGCTAAAGAGCCAGGCTCTTGGATTACCGGCCACTTCTACCTTTAAGGCATTTGTTTTTCTTATTCAGCATTTCGGTTTTCCATATGAAAGTGTAAAGGCATTCAGGATAATTTGACACTCCCTCATAGCACTGCTTTTCAAAGCCAAGAGGCAGTAAGTTTTTTTTCAAGTAGGCCTTAGGATTATATTTTTGAAACCGCAAGAGTGATGCTGCAAACTGAGATTCTTTTATAAAGAGCTTCCTTCTATATATATTCCCATTATAGCTCTTGTAAGCCTAAACAAGGTGAAAACGACAGTAAAAACTTAAGGGCTCCATTTTAGAAGCAGATACCTTTCTTAAAATCTTCATTCTTTCATTTAACAATTACAAGCATACATATTTATCCAGTATATGTTAACTCACACATAGGCAAAGCAAGAATAAAGGAAAGTAAAACTTCTCTTCCAATTTCTTTGTGGAATGTTTACCACTGTGGTTCAGAACTCTAGTTTTGCAAAAGGTTAAGAAAGAAACCCAAAACTTGAAAATGATATGGCATCACTGGAGAAAGATATCACCAAAAGCATATTGATTTGTTTGCCTAGCATCTGTTTTTTCTTATTTTGTATGATTTGCAATCATTTTTGCTTACATGTTCATAAATAATTTAGAGTTGTACTTTGAAATACACTATTATTCAAATGAGAAAATGGTGCTTTTTTTAAGCATGCAGTAACTACAAGAAAATAAAAAGAAACTACATAGAAAAAATTTCAAGGGTCTTTTTGCCTCTTGTCCTCTTATATTAACTAAGGGGTCTCTAAATTCAACAAAACTGAAAATAACACCTGAAATTCTCTCTTTTTCTCTATGGTTATTTTCTTTCTTCTCTTTCTATAGAAGGAGAGGATTAACACCTTTTTCTCCATCGTGGGAGAGGCCTTATTCTTGAAAGGCCACTATATGACACACAGACTTCACCATTGTGTCATTAACAGAGAACTGTTTCAGCCATCTTTAATCTGAAATGTATGCTCCAGGAAGATGTAGACAGAAGCACTTTCAGCTCAACCTCCCACTTTGCAGTATCTTTATGAGTCTGCACGGAAAGTATGCTTTATCTTCTATCATCTACCAGTACCTTGATATGCACTGTGAGAATGTTTTATGCATTGTCCAGAAATCTCTCCTCTTCACTTTTTCCATGCTTTTTTGTCATTCCTGGTGGGAAAGCTAGTACGAGAGGTAGGACATCATGCAACAAGAACCATCAAATGGTCATAGAACAAAAAACAAGGAAAGACCACACTGAAATATTTGGTCAGAGGAATTACCTTTTATTCTTTCTAGCAGACACACAATGTTCCTTCCATCAAAAGTAACATGAATTCTACTGGAGACTTGCCAGTGTCTTTATCATAGTTACTTCCCTGGTCAAGAAACAAAGTTGTCCTGTACATACATGATAGGCTTATATGCTACAAAACTATTACAGTTGCTGTGCTTATCTGACAAAGATATGGCATGTCAGACAAATCCTGCTAATTCCATTCTGGTTTTTAAGGGAATCCAAAAAGACAAAGAGGCTAAGACCTGGCTTCAGGCTTGATAAATTTCTTCTCCCAGGCATATCTAGCTTGCAAGGCACACATTTGGCTGAGTACCTGTAAACTAGAATATCATAGCCAGCTCTCCTACAGAAGAAGTATGCGAAAGAGTGAGGAGATAGAGACTCATCACCACCCTTTGTCTAGTGGATCCTCTTAATATTTACAATGGTTCTCAAAGGTAGCATCAAAGAACAACAATGAGAGTGCAGCATCCGTAACCTGATAGTCACATGCTTGGTTTGCCTTATGCTCTTGTCATAGGGTGGAATGTATTAGCATTAGTCAACTCTAGAAGCAACATTTATGGAGAAAGGTTTTTCCTTGAAATACAGAAACATTGCCTGTGAATGACCTTTCTGTTGAGTGCACCTGACGTAGATTCCTTCCCTATTCCAACTGTTCACCAACTGATTTACAATTAGCAACTGTATGTGTGGGTAACACAGAAGATCTGAACCATAATCAAAACAAAACAAAACAAAGAAACCAAAAACAAACCCCACCTCCCAAAATACACACCCCCCCCCAAAAAAAAAAAGAAAACACCACCAAAATACCAACAAAACAAAAAACCAACTTCCCCCCAAAAAAGGCATCAAACCAATCCCTAAACCTCTGAAAACTGAAAATAAGTAAACAAAAAAAAAAAAACACCACACACATCACACATCACCCCCTCTCCTCTTATTTTGATCTATTCCACAGTCACTGAGCTCCACATGCTCAAACAATCTTCCAGTGACAAATAAAAGAACAAGGAGAAAACACTGATAAAAAATAGATATCTAACTTTGCTCTCAAGTTCATTGCTAGCCTGCAATTATAATATATTTTAGAGTCATTTCAATATTTCATCAACAGAATTTTGAAAGAATACAGGTGGATGCTTCATTCAGTTCTTGATCATGGCAGAGAAACAAATGCATTTTTAATAATTCATTGGTTGCTGATGTAAAGATGAGACTTGTGAATTTTCCTCAAGGCAAAGGTTGTGAGGAAGGACATGCAAAATGCAATGCACCCAGGTGAGCTACTCTTTTTCTAAAATTTATTCTTAGCTGGGAAAGCTCTTTTTGTTACATTTTCCATTCCCACATTGTGAAATACTAGGGAATATATCTGGATAAATAATGTTGATGTAGTTTTTATATTCACTGTAAACTTTGGTTAGTACTCCAAGCTATTGACAGTGACAGTTATGTCATAAAGTTCATTAAAAAATGGTTATTTTTATCCATTCCTGGAAAAGAACTTGAGCATCAAACCTAAAGATAACTCTTTATATATATATATATATATATATATATAACAGATATAAAAATATATCTGTTTCTAAATCCATTCTGTTTAACCGGAAAGATACAACTTATTTATTGAATTAAGGTTCCTTAGAGATTAAGCAGGTAATCCATGTAGTCTCTTTCGTAACTTTTCCTTAGATGCCATTCATTAAGTATGTTCTACTACAAATCATTTTATTTTTAAGCACTCTTTTAGTTCCTTTAAATTTACCTTAAACTATTAGATTCAGTCAGTACCACCCTGATAGACAGCCCACATACATTTAAAACATTCCCAGTGAAGAAGCATAAAACATTTAAAATCTATATTTGATCTGACAACAGCAGCACCATGGTTGAATTAGAAACAGATTAGACATAATTGAAGATAAAGAGGACACAAGCATCACTCCCATTTTGGTGGAGTGGGCTTTAAATTATCAGATTCATCCAGAATACATTACTGAGAAACATTGAATTGTTATCTTTAGACAGCCTTTTCTAAGAGTTTACAATTTCTCAGTTCAGTGAAGCTTGCCACCAGCTTGTTATCAGAACAAAAACCGAAAAATCATTCAGTTCAGAGCACAGAACTGATCTCACCTCCAAAAGTACATATTTTCTTCTGATAACAGACACTTCTTTGGACTGTAGAGGTACCACTTCATGCTTTACAGTGAAGGCAATCTTCTTCAGATTCTTCCACTTTTCAGGTAATTCCTAACAACATTACAAGTAGGTATTGTATGCAGAGCCATCAACCCTCCCTACAGAGAAACACACATACACATACTTTCATTATCCCTTCCTACCCCTGCTTTTTTCTTTTTGGAAATACATTAATTGACTTTGTATCATTCCTTCCCTATGTCCTTATGTGGTAACAAACACAGACTCATTATTCAGGGTAACTAACTTGCAAAATGTAATTTACGCAAAAGACTAAAGTTTGTTTAGAATATCATGCATTTTCTAGTTAGAATATGTTTACGTATGTTAAATTTGAAAATAAACCTCATCAATATAATAAAAAAACACCCCAGTGAACTCAAAACTCAACTCACTATAAAATAGTTTGATAAATACATTATTATGTTGACCCACCCATCAGAAGACTACAAAAATGCACATAATGACAACTGAATGTATAAGCAAGTCCCAAAGTCAGGGTTAAGTGCTTTCACTTAACCTGTCTGGCTCTTTGCAAGTCTGTGCTTGACCCTAGTCTGGTCCCCAGACTAGTCATATTCCTTATGTTACTTTTAGAAATCCTAAAGGCTCATCTACTCCACAAGATATACTTGTTGCTAACTAAAAGGTCAGCCACAAACACAGCTGAATATGGACAAAGGACTTGCTCACAACATGCGTAGTTAAATGCTGTAGTTTAAAGGCAACTACACACAGAGAAATAGTTTCTTTGTTGTTGTTTTGGAAAACTTACATAGGGCTTTTGCAAACGTTTGTGTTTATTTTGAATTATCATTCTACATAATTTCACAATTCTGTGACAAAGCTGAACTTCATTGTCCCCTTGCAAGTCATATTGCTCAAAAAGGTTTCCAATCATTATGTGAAGCAAGTTGGCTAGAAGTTTAATAAACACTAGCAATCCTCTGAGAATGTATTCATAAATAAGAGCACAATGAAAGATCTGTCTAAAATTGTACTTTAAAAAGGTTATTTCCATGGTGAACTTTTTCAGATGCATTAAGAGACATGACAGATTAAAATTGAAATGAAATAAATTATTTTGAAAGCTTCTCCATTTTCATATGCAGTGTAAGTCTTTACACGTCCTGAAAATCATGTTAAGGAAAAAAAAAAAAACCTAAACAAAAATCTACAGAAACACTTTTGGTCACTGGAAAAATCAGGTTGAGAGCAAAGCTCTGATTCATAAAGAACTAGTGTTTTACATACTAAAAGAGTCAAATATTATATCAGTGCTATTTTTACTGCTTCAACTTTTGTTCTGTCAGCACTTCCCTAATTAGAGCTATATCAAAGCGCATGGCTCAAATTTTCAAGATTATCTTCAATTTGCATGTACCATCTGAGGCCATTTGGGCACCTCTATGTTAAGGCATACAAAGTCATTAGGGAGAAGCAAGGGCTGGCTGCTTCCCAAGGGAAGATAAACCAGGAGCAGAAGGTCACCCCAGCATAGATGCCCTCATCAACCAAGAACACAGTCCCTTAAGCATGGCAACAGAACGGGGTGCTTGCTACTGGATGCATCAATAGCCTCAGACAGGGACAGCAATGAGTGTGGTCCCGAGTGCCTCCACAAAGCCAGAAGGGGTAAGAAGGACAGGGACAAGCTACAGTATTACAGCTATGGGGGTCTATCCAGGAGAGCATAGGTCCAGATCAAAATCTAGGTCCACCCTGGAGGTAGGGCCAAAGGCAGACTTGAAGACTGGGCTAACTGCCATATAGCTCGGAGAGAGACTAAAGGCCCAGGACTGAGCTTACGTGGAATCCTGCCCTGGGTGTGGGGTGGAGCCGCCAGGTTGGGCTGGGCAGGACCATTAAAGGCCTATTAGTGATCTCAGGACCCCGAGAGTTTGCAAACAAGCAAGATGATCTACCTGCTCAAACAAGGACCCTTAAGATTAAGACTACTCAGTAGATTTCTATAGGATCAAGATTTAACCTGCCTCGGGTTTATGCACAGAAAAAACTCTTAATTTTAGGGAGAGAGGCAGAATTGAGACATTTTCAGTAGCTGTTTGCCACATGTTACGTATGTAAAGTAAAATCAAAGGTACCCTGTGAGTTTCTTAGATAAAATCAGTGGGAAAAGGAATTTTCATTTAACAAGAAATGTTCATGTTTCAAAAATTATTTTTGTCCCAGTGGGGCAGTAGACAGAACCAACCTTTTAGCAGCTTTTGTTTAAAAGTATGTACATCAAAATGCAGCAGTGGATTACCCCACGTTTCATGCATTCACCTAGAATGTGAGAAAGCACCAAGACCAAGGTTCTGCTGTAAATCAGACACTAGATTAAGTCCACCATAATTCACATCCCACCCCTTAATGTCTTGACTAAGAACTAAGGTTTAACTGAAAAGCAAGCACAAATACAAAAATAAAAGTACAATTTCCAGGTGTGCCTTAGGACACATTTGTGCAGCTTTGAAATCCTATTAAGTGGAAGGCAGACCACATAGACTAATGGTCTTGTCTGGCCTTTAAAATCTATGTTTCATTAACAAAGGACATCCATAATTTTAAACTGCCTTAAAAACTGCCTTTAGCTTATGACTGCTTGGGTGAAGCAATCCCACTGCCAATTTTTTTCCTAAACATTTTAATTGATTCCTAGGAGGACAATGTTGGTATAGCATTGATAAACATTTCTTATTCTATATTTTAAAATTGTATTAAATTGTATTAAAAACATATCAGTAAGAGAGTGTCCAAGATAAACAGCCCTTCAAAAAAAAAAAAAAAAAGCAAAAAAAAAAAGGTATAACAACAAAACCATATATATAGTTGGAACTAGATTTTTTTAAGGTCCTTTACAACCTAAACTATTCTATAATTCTATTCTATTGAGGGTTATTTTTACTCTTGCACCTACTGAAGTATGTGCCAAAGTTTTATAGAATCCGTACCTACAGTTCTGCATGGACTACTCAGCTCCAGTTCTGGCAGCTGCTACCCACAGTTTCTCAAGAGGTCAGTTTTAGGACTTTGAAAACGTTGCCTGGGGATCCTGTATAGCCACTGGATGTCCCATTTTTTCATCCAGAACTGTGCACCTTCCTCCTCACACTTTCTTAGTCAAACCTGTCTCTGGTTTCATAAATGAATCTGTCCGTTCAGTAACACTAATAATCTGTAATGTAAGAAAATGTTAATTAGCACTGAGCACCTGGAAATTTAAGCAAACCATATGCATTAATTATATTCACAAACAAGTGAATGCAATCAAATCAAACAGAAGCATTGTGTCAAGGCTTGGTTGGGGGGCTCTTGTTTTCTTTTTTCTCTTTATAAACAAGTCAGAAATGCATTTCACACGTATGACAAGATATTCTTGAGAAATATCATGGACACACTTACTTGACCATCTCTTCCTTTTCTGCGTCTACTGCATGGGGTCCAAGTAATAACCCTGTTCAGATTCTCAGTGCTGCAGTATCAGACAGCAGGGGCATGCTGTCTGATAGTGGGAAATAGCTCAGGTGGGCATCTGAGGGGATAGGTAGAGCACTGTGATACACACCCATCCTTTAAAACAGCCCAGGATTGTCACGAATTTCAAAGCACTCTTCTTCCAGAGAATGGATGTTCTAAACACCAGCTGTCATGCTCCAAACAGTCCTGCTTTAGAGCTTTTCAGCATGGTGAGAAGTGACATTTTGAAGTGCATTTTAGATATAAATTTGTGCCAATGACAACACAGAAATGTTAAAAGCCCTTAATACAGTAATGAGTAAAAAAATCCAGTCCATACCAGTCACAGAAAAAATAACTGTTTAGAAGATATTAAAAACATCAACATTTTTGTGAACTTGATGTTTATACAGAAGAAATTTACAGCCAAAGAAGTTATGCCTGTTGAACCAAGGAAACATCCAAGGCAGCACTGAGACCAAAATCTGCAAAATACCTCTGTTGTTTCATAGCTAAAACATAGCTTCTATCCCACAGAAAGGACTTAAGGACATCCCTTCAGTCCATCCTTCTGAATTTATATACAAAGAGGGAGAGAGAGAGAGGGAAAATGAGAGTGAAAGAGAGAGAGAAAGAGGAGGATTACATATATTTTGTGTGTGTATACCTAAAAATATATATGAAAAAGAATCCAGAGAAGCTTCCCTAAACCAGGGCTATTTTCCTTCAGAATTCAGATTAATATTTTTACTTAATTTCACCAATTGTATTTATAAAGCTTATGGGTCAACTTGCTTTAACTATTAAAAAATCCTCTGCTTTTAAGATTCACCAATTTCTTTAAAAGTTTTCACCTCCAAAACACCCCTCCAAAACACACACACACACACACACACACACAAAATAAATGTATTTATGTTTCCTTAATAGACATAAGAAAAAAAAAGCAAAGAAATCTCTGCAAAAAATGGAAATAGCTGTTCTTTAAAATGCAAAGAGTCTCACAAACATTTTGGAAGCTCGTAATTTTCATCAAATTCCAGCTACTCTTTACTAAGAAATTGTTCACAAAGCAGAAACTGCTTCACACATCCAATTTTATCACCCATCCGTTAAAAATCACTATTTGTTAAAGAGCTTCTCCAGAACATAAACATTGACCAAGTTCCCCTTCTTCATAGCTACTTGACTTATTTCTTCCAGGGTATCCATCTTGTCTATGTCATGCTGAATGAAGACTCAGAAGTGAAAAAGCAGTGAAGGCAAACATTATATTGAAGAAAGATGTCCTTAAAGCCAATTCACATGCCAAGACCCAAGGTATTTTACTGATGGCAATGACAATTATAACTTGTCACTTAGCAGCATGCTTCCTGTCTGCTCCTAGAAACAAGTTAATAGGGAATGACTGATTGGATACATATTTGTGAAGTTTTCTAGTTTCTGCTTCAGACATCTTACTAACCTGAAAAATTCAAAGTACCTAGTGTCATCAGCCAGACAGAAGACATCGCACTGTTATTACTCACATCCTCCAACATGTTGATTTAACTTACAAGACTCGCTAGTGAGAGGGATTGTGATTCAGACCTCCATGACTCTGTCGCTTTCCAGTAGAGCTGAAAAAATTGCAATCTTGAGTCCAAGCATCTACACCAAAAATTTTCTTCAGCCCGTAAATGGGTTTCTAATCCCATGGAGAGATGATGAAATTAACTCAACTGGCTGGGCTGCTATGGCAAGTAGAGTTCAGTGAGGCTCACTGTGTGAAGATACTGTTTTGCAGGCAAAGGTAATGGACTCACTAAAGCTCAAAGTCAAAACTGAGGGCCCTTCCTGTTTCACAGACCATCCAGCTGCAGACTTCAGTGTGTATTAGCAAGGCAATTTATGGAATCACAGAATCAGCTAGGTTGGAAAAGACCTTTAAGATCATCAAGACCAACCGTTACCCAAGGACTGCCAAGCCCACCACTAAACCATGTCACTAAAGACAAAATAATCTTCCTAAAAGATCTCCTCTTATGGCTACCCCTCATGAGCTCCACTTACAGCCACACCTCATCTGCCTCCTCATAGTGGCCCCACACTACATATCTGCCACCGCTACCCTTCATGGCCACTCAGCTCCCCCCCTAAAGATCTCCACTCATGGCCACCTCCCATGGCCCATGGCTACCCCTGCTCTCACCTCACAATCTTCCCTCACAACAGTCCTGCCAGTCCTCTTATGATCTTCCTTCATGGCTGCCCCTGCTCTCCTTACGATCTCTCCTCACCCTTCACGGATACCTCTCCCGTCCCCTCACAACTGCCCCACCTCTCCTCCCATGGTCTGCCCTCATGGCTGCCCGTCCTCTCTCCTCCTGATTTCCCCTCATGGCTGCAAATGCTCTCCCAGCATGGCCGCAACTGCTCTCCGCTTATGGTCACCCCTGCTCTCCCCTCATGACCTCTCATCCTCGTGGCCGCATCTCCTGTCCCCTCACAATCTCCCCTCTCAACCGCCCCAGCTCTCCCCTCATGATCTTCCCCCATGGCCGCCCCTGCTCTCTCCTCACAATCTCCTCTCACTCCTTATGGCCGCCCCTCTCTGACTTTCAGCTGGAAGAAGATTCGCAAACAAAAAAGTCAGCCAATATCATTCAAAGAATATGTGGTGGTAACTGATGGAAATGGCTAGATGAGGAATATGACAGCTTACAGTGAACAGATGGGAAAAAGCCTTGTAGCCTCCCTTTTGATGCTAGCCTTCTTGGCATAAACCACTGGATAGGGGTAAGTCAGCTGGGAAAACAACTACAGTCAAATGCCAAGAGGAAGGGTCAGTTCCGACACTTTTTAAAGAAAGAAAGGAAAAGCAGCAAAAGTAACAATAGCTGAAAGGGGTCTTTCCCAAGACACTTGACAAATCTGCCAACGGATGATGCAGTATCATAGATGGCTTTGATTAGTCCTTCTAAAATGACACAGAAATCACCATTGACATTAAATCCAAAGAATGTTTAAAAGTTGCTTTACTGCTATGAAGAACAAGCTGCACTTCAGATGAAGGAGTGGATTTAAATGTTCTCTCAGTGTTTTCAGAAAGATCCTGAAGACAACACTTGATAGCTTTGAACAGCCCCATCTACAATTGTGTGGTCTATGTATTCAGTTTAGAGTTTCCATTCATCAGAAAGAGGATCTGCCTGGAGCAAATACTGATTGTCTTAGAAAAAGTAATTTAGAGAATCAGTAACAGGGGTTTAGAATTGCTCTCCCCAGTGTGGATTTCTTGTCCCGGCTAACTGATAAGTCCAGAAATAAAGGAACTCTCACTTTGATGAAGAGAAGCATTCCCACTATTTACAACATAATTACCTTTTCATTGTAACTTTTACAAGTACATCTGGAACTAATTACTGAAAGCTATTTCCCTTTGGAGTTAGATTTACATCAGCAAGTGCAAATATTTCAAAACAACCTTAGCTTTTACTTAATCCTGGTTTTCCTAAGTATTTACACCTATTTAGTGACAATATCTATGCCCAGGACAAAATGTTTATTGAGCCTAATATCATGCAGACTATCAGATGGACCTTTTCTACTGTTTCATGAATCGTATTCCATAGTTTGAACACTTTCTTTTTCTTGTCATCAAAGGACAGAATAAAGAATTTCTGCCTTTTTTTTTTTTTTTTGACTTGACAAAAAAAGAGTATGACTACACAACATCCAATTTCATATGCTTGAATTTACACATTATCACATCCACATTTTAAAGGTTTCCCTCTCCCCTCATTAAAGCCCTAGATATCTACACTCTGGCAACTCAGATACAGGCATCAAAACTCTCATGTATTCTACTTTTTGCAGCATAGTCTTTTGCAACCTTTGGCACAGCTTTGTAATTACTGTTAGATTGGCAGCGTATGAAGACAAAGAAAAACTCTTATTCTTCTCAAGGGTATTGGAAACATTTTTTTTGATCAGGTTCCTTCCTTGTTTGTTCAGTCTATTTAGTCAAGAAACCCTGATAAATCAATTGTACCAAAACTGAGTTTACCTGTTTGTTATACTGCAATAAACTATTGATCTTTTCCCATAGAAAAAAAAGGACAGAAATCAAATGTACTCAAACTTCTACTTTTAAAAACATCTAGTGCCAGGTTCTCAGTAAATTCAACCTTTTTTTTTATTAAATCAGTAGTGTCTGCATCCTATTTATACATTAGTAGAAAACTGGCTTTCAGGATAAACAAAATGTGCCAGAATAGCCTGTAAAACTGACAATTTCTGTCTCTCCGTAAGATGGATGACTGGGCAAAAGCAGGACAAGTTCGTCTATACTGCAGCTCCTCCTTTGTCTTTCTGCCATAGTTTGTCTGTGAAATACCTTGATTTTGGTGCAGAAAAACTAGCTCAATTCTGAATATGGACATTACCTTGTTTCAAAGCGGATAATATCAGCTTGTTCCTGTCACATAACAATCTGTTTAGACCCAGGAAAGTCTGTTTAACTGTCTGTCCATAGGCAGACTAGAACAATCCAGACTAAAATGAATCCAAAATCACAACTTTGATTAAATTGATTTACATTAAAATCTACTATGTATGTAGGTATGGAAGAAGCCCCATTAAGTGATTTTTTTCTTTCAGGTGAGGCTGCAACACTTCCAGTCAGTACTCGCTACAGTAATGACAGTAGTTTTGTCAATATTTATCTCTGGGAATGGGGTTAAATCACCAAAAGATTTTATTCCAGTCCCTGACAAACGTTCTGTTCAGCTTACTAAGAGAAGTTTCATCATCTATTGCTGGTCTCATAAACTGCTTATGCATGAATTCGTAAGTTTCCTGAGGGGAGGAATTAGTTCCGTCCGTGCATTTACAAATTAATGTATTAGGAGTCACCCTTTTGTACTCAAGGAAAAACATACATACACTCAATAAGGCTACAATGTACCATTAACTACAGAGTAACGAACATCCATCAGACAAGATAATTGGGAAAAATAGTTGAACAGATTTTGGTTTTGGTTTAGTGTAGTTGAGGATTTGAAGAGATTATTATGGTTATGTCAATTTTGTAGTATGTCTTCTTATTCACAAACACCTGTCAAAAAGAGAGTCTTCTTTATTTACCTTCTAAAGCATGTCTCTCTCGCATTATGAAAGCACTTCAACTACTTCGTGTTCAAGGATGTTGCAAAATCTCCAGATATTCCCCTTGGCAAACAGCAGAAACCTACAGAATCACAAAATATTTTGTTGTTCAAAAAAAGACAATCAGACACTAACTAAAAAGCTTTCCAAAGTTACCACATCATGAGTACATAGTCTACTGAAGCAGAATTTGCATCAGCCTCCTGAAAGCAAAAGCTACAAGTCTTTGCCATCTGTATCCTACAGTTCTAGTTACTTCATTTAGATTCCCTGTATCTTCTTTTCAATTAAATATAAAGAGCATTTCTTTTATTTTAAACCACCGATACTTCTCAGGGAACAGGTGTTGTAGTAGAAATACACAATCTTATTACACTTTTTTGTACCCTGAAGTAAAAATTATCGAAATGTGATCCATAACTTGTGCGTATTTCTAGAACAAAAGAGACTTTTTACCATAAAACAAGATAATCACTAAAACAACTAAAAGAAATAACATTATGTAGTGAAATTTCCTAGCGTTACTTTCTGATTACAATTACTGCATATAGTCCAAATTCCAGAGAAAGATTAAATTAAGGACTGAGGTACAGAGAAAGTGTAGATCCTGTGTCTAACAGAAGTACATTTTTTCATTATAACAATCCATCCATTCCCAATGCTCTCTCACAGTTTTGCAAAATAAGATTTGTTTCCTCTAGCTGCAAAACTCTACAGAGAAGATTTCACCTCAATGTCATTTCTAAGTACACAGTGCAGCTATAACTTCAGAAAGTGCCTGGAGTGTTTTAAACCCCATTGTACAATGTTTTACAGCAATACTTACAGATGATTGATGTGCTTAAAATGTGTTCTGAGCCTGAGAAGCCTCTTCTGACTCCTAAGACCATTTTAAACAGCCTGCAGTCACTGGCACGTTTTTATGAAATGCATCACATCAATTCCTTAACTTAAACAGAAACATTTATGGTGATAGACTGCCAGTTTTACCATTGTACGAGCTGCACATAAAACACCAACCTGCCCGCAATGACAAAAGAGATAGCATTTTCAGATCCAAAACACTCTGTCTCTGGGCAAAATACCCAAGGACTCCCTGTGACAAGTTACATTGAGTGACAGAGGAGCTTTGGGTGATCCACAGAGATGCTTCCATTTCCTACTCTGTGAAACATCCTCTGATCTAGAAAGAGTCCTTCTGCTGGCCACAGGCAAGTCCAGTTACTGTTTAGGAATCCCAGTGTGGTTTTGACAGACCACAGAAAGGAAAATGCATTTCCGAAGCCTGGAGAACTGCAGGGTGTTCCTTTGACAAAGCTTCAGCAATAAACACATGGATGACACTAAAACAGTGGGCTGCAAACACAGAGAAGCACACTGCTGTATAGTCACAAGACATTTCTATCAGGTTTCATGTGGTTTGTCACCATGCACTTCTTGACTCTTATTTTAAGAGCATTCTGAAATCTGATTTCTGCTGCAACTGTCAAGAAAAAACATTGCTCTTTCCTTAGATTTTTGTTAGAGAACAAATTTCTTCACATTTTGTGGAGGAATTTCCCTCTCTTTCCCATGATCCCTGCAGAAAACAAACAAATCAGGAAAAAGAAATTCAATGAGGAGAATACTTACAATTGTACATGATTGCACATGGAATAGTTTGTAAAAATGAAAAAGCATCCTATAAGAACCTTATGAGCATGTTTCCATCTTTGTCACTCATGTCAAAGTGCACGTGCTCTTATAACAATATGCAGATCTCAGTTTTAGAAACAAGCAATAGAACCAAAATGTCATGGGCTACATCGGCTTTCTTGTACACCTATGCATTTTCTGGTGTAATTATTTTCCACTGGGATTCCAAAGAACTGGATACCTTCTGTCAAATTTTTGCCTAATTCCATTTTTTCCTTTAAGATGTTTGCTTTCACTGAATTTCATGAGAAGGTAATTTGGTTGTGGAATAAAAAAAAAATTAGAAAGAATTCTGAACATCTGCATGTTCACTTTAAAGTAGAAGTTAACATAATTTGAATTTCAATGAAATAAAATGAGAAAGTGTTCAGATTTCAAGTATTTTTAAATTTCTCATGAACACTTCAGCAGCCTCCAGAAATTGTGTTTGTTCACAAGAGTATCTGCCTTTTCAAATCTCTCTGTTTCTTGCTACTATTGCTACGCTGCAAAGTTCCCTTTTATAGCACCTACTTTTTCAAATCCTAATGCAGGAAGAAATAATCTGCCATACTCTCAAATAGAAGTACCTCATTTCCACACAGGTAATAAGTATTATTACAAACTTGATTAGTAAAGAGAGAGTTTAAAAATATTTAACTTCCAAAGCCTATATTTTGGCCAGAAGGATTGGCAAAATACCACAAATCCTCTGAATGGTATGGTAATTCTCCTCAGAATGAACTAAATCATTAAATTCACACAAAATCTGCTTGTAATCAAGCTAGAAAAACTATGAGAAACTGCCTGTCTTATGACATTTCAAGAATTCCGATTCTGATGTCGTTTAGAAGCCAGAAGTGCCAAACCTGACAATGCAGGAAAATGAGCAATGTTCCAAAAGCCGTGGCAACATTTTGAGAAGATCAGCAAAAATCTACTACAGGTTTATTTTGAATTTTATTCAGCTTTCTCCAGAGTAATTTGGTTAATTTGAGTATATGTGGAAGTATGTTTCCTTACTTTCCTATTACTTTAGAACAGAGTTATTAGCCATACAAATTTCATCTCTTATGCCTTAGTAATCGCTGGCTTGAAAATTAAGTGTATAATAGATACACAAATAGGTACTTGCAAGACAGCAGTACTAGTAAAAACACCGCATAGCCTTTGGAAGGGAAAGAAGCTCTGGGAAATAAACTTCAATGAAAATAGAGCATATGTCTAATGGTAAGAGTCAAAAAGAGTAGGTATAATCCAGAAAACATGCAGAGAAAATTACCAATTATCTGAGACTGCATATACAACTGTAAAGAACATAAAAATATATAATTGGAAACATCTAGGTAATTACTTAGAATTTATGTCAAACACCAATCCAAATAAAATATATCTCTCTGGGGGAAAAATTATAATTCCATTAATTAAAAAGACAAACTAGATAAATGGAATTAATGAATAATAAAATAAATTATATTAATAATTAAAATAAATAATAAATTAAATAAAATTAATAAAAGAGGGCAGATATTCCCTAGTTACTGTTTCTGATTTTCAAAGATCATTTTTGTACCAGGTAATTTCCTCATCAAACATTGACAGAGCAGCAAAATTGGGATAAAAGCTGCAATTGGTGGCAAGCTTTTCCAGTAGCTTACTAATTACCTGAAAATTCACAGAAAATTCATTGAACAATAAAGAACTGCAATTTTATTCTAAAACATCTTATTCTAAACCCTGAATTTTCCTCAGAAGTTTGTTTTGGTTTGTTTGTTTGTTTGTTTTCTTTTTGGCTTGAAAAATAAACTAGAAATTGCATTAAGAGCTGTATCTATAATCCTATTTTACAGTTATATTTATTGCCTCTTCATATGCAAGATTAACATTTTGTGTGAAATGTAATGGCATTGAGGAATGATAGGAATGAATTTAATAAAGCTATTAAAAATCAAATATAAGAAAACAAAAATAATAATCTAGCTCTCTTTTTTATCAATGGAAAAAAAGGAAAGCAGAAGAAAATGCAACTGGTTTTATATCTATATATATAGTTATATATGTATAGTGATATAAAAATTTTTTCTATAATTAGTTATTAGAATAAACTTTGTTCTTAGTTTTAGGACTGGTTCTGAGAGACAGTTAAGAATGGTGTCTGGAAAAGCATCATGAAAGACTCAAATCTTGTATCACTGGAAATCAGACTAGACAACATGCCCCCAAAATACCTTTTAGGAAAGCATGAAGTACTTTGAGACCCACGGGGGACCAGTTCCAAAACACAGGACACTGGAATAGTTACCTATAAACTTAAGGAAACCCTTTGAAGCAGCATCGCAAGACAGTACTGCTGCCTCACAAGCGGCATTGACCAGGAATTTATGCTTTTTTAGACATTATCCTCAGTAGCTCTGAAATTACCAGTGAAAATACCAGTGCCACAAAGCTTCAAGGAAAACATTGTGGCACACAACCAGGAAAACAGCTGTCCAAAAGCATGGACGACCATCATTCATATTTTGCCTACATATCCAAATAATACCAGACATCTCGATGGACTGAGGCAACAAAAATTCTTTTTTCTCTGATCTGCTTGCACTTTTCAGTTAACATCATTTGGAAAAAATGCTATAGGAGATAATAATATAAATTCTTCACTGTTGTGCAACTGCCTGTTGAGTCTATGACAATCCAGTTTGTTCATGGGAATACTCACAGTCTTAAATAAGTTTTCTTACTATGTAAATTAATTATAATTATTCCCATGATACTGTGGAAAATGGTACTGAAGCTACCATTTCTTCAGATGTCAGTTCTGCAAAAAAAAACCTTCAGATGCCTTGTGGACAAATTCCAGAAATACAACCATAAAGTTTATAGTGTGATTTCGTATCATTTTCCCCAATAATATGTTTGCTGTATTTGAATATGTATTACCAGCAGCAGCCACAGTTTCTGGCAGTTTGTGGTTAAATATCCCATAAAAGCTAACTCACTTGTTCTATTCTGAACTCACTACATTCATGCTGACAGCCCAAATTACAGTATTTTATTATATTGCATCTTTACTGTGTATTTTATTTATCTCTGTTGTGCCTTCTATTTTTTGGCATCTATTCAAAACCTTTACCTGCGTTCTCCTGCTGTTCTGGGTTTTTCTGTAGCTTCTTTTGCTTTGTACTCAGAGCAATATCTTTTACTTTCATACACTACAAAGTTCATTAGTTTAGAGAGCTTATGCAGTCTCTCTTATGACACCAAATTGTGCTTCTGAATTGCTACACAGCTGCAAAGATAGCCTGTGTATTCAATTGCCAATTTTGACAACCTGTGAAACACTGCTCCTAAATATGCTATTTATGGCATAAAGCAAACTTAATTTAGCAGTTGAATTTTTAAGTGAAACGACACAGTGAATATGTATGTTACCTATAAGCAATGTACAATTCAAATTACTTGCACACTGTCCGCTTATTATTTGTTAGAACTTCATGTCTCTGCTCTTTATGTTTCTTCACAGGTTCCAATAATATAGCATTCATAAAAATTGAAACATTTCATGGCGCATCTAAGTTCGCTCCACTCTTTAACAACTACATTGACTTCATTTTTTTCTGAATCTCCTTGAAAGAGGACGTTTTCCCTAGACTTGAAAAGCTTTAACAATTAATGCCTTCATTTGAAAATACATTACATTGCATAGCTCTTAAGAGTAAGTACTTTTTCTTCAATTAACTTTGGTTTTCCTCTAGAGCCTGAGATTACAGCCCAGTCTCCCCAGAGGCATAAAATAACATGCTTCTATTCACTTCAACAGTTGCCCAGATATGAACAGTTAGAGAGCTTCAATTGGTGACAATTAACTTTATCATTCTTCATATCCATTGCAAAAACTTGTCATTTTAATGTTTGCAAAGACATTTTAATCAACAACTTTTTATTTATTTGCTTGCTTCTTTGGAAGACCATTTCTAAATGGCAGCTTTTGAAAAGATAGCTTTTATCTGTTTTTGTTTGGGTGAGACTTTTATAAGGGTCATGAGCACCTGTGTCCTCTAAAACTAAAGGAATGTTGGTGGCAATATTAGGCCCTCTCTTTCTTGCAAAACTTCCTACCATAGGTTTGAAAACTTGTATTTCAGAAGCGAATTAAACAGAACTTCAGTCTACAACACTTAGAGAAAGGCCTATGTTTTATTAAAATACTTACATGAGACTAGTGAGTTACTGTGCTGAACGTATCTGTTGGATAAAAAAAAGTCCATCTTGCAAAGAGTTAGCTTCTCCCTACAACAGTTACATTCATCAAAATCACTCTTCTTCAACAGAGAGAGTGTGTGCTTCCCAGGTTGTTCAATCAGCTATATCCTACCAATCCTCTGCTTTCTGCCCCAACCACAGTATGATGTCCATTTTGTTCAACATTTTCCTACACCACCCCACTCTCCCCAGTTCTCCCTTTGTCCTGTCTCTTCTCCATTACATGTGGGATACTTGTGTGCGTATACAAACTCCTTCTGCTACCTCTTGATTTTATGATGGATCTACTTTTATGTTTGTTTGTTGTACTTGTTGGGATGCATTTGTACATCACTGATACTAAACATCTCTCTCAGCAGGAAGCTGTTCCTCACAGCAATTATACCTGATGGCTTTCTTTCCATTTTCCTTCAGCTATTCAAGAAATTGTATTTTCTGAAACCGTGTGAATTCTTCCAGAGTCTTACATAACTCAATGTATTCAACCGTCTCTTTTCCATCCATTTTCTCTTTTCCATCATGCTTTTCATTTTGTTAGATATTTTGCTCTTTTGCTCATATATTATCTACTCTGATACTTTATATTTTCCCCCACTATTTCAATTATTATTTTCTTAAAAATTTCCAGAGTTTACATGACAAGAAGGTACACAATTCCCACTGATTTTATTAAATTGACTCACATTGACTTTAATGTGAGTTTTGTGGCAAACTCGCCGGCAACTCTGAAAATATAGAGTCTGGTGGGTATAATTTATTTTTTCTATCTTTTTTCAATGGGAGTTTACAGTCACTTATTTGAAGGGATAATCTTCTAAAAGCTTTTTCTGATTTTGTAATCTCATATCATCACTTTTAATAGCTAAGGGACCAAAGAAGACATTTTCATGCAAGTTGGAGTAACTGAGCTCTACATGTCCAGATTCAGAAGAGGTAAGGAAGATTAGTTATTTTCCCTTGAGTCACAGCCAAATTTTGCCCTAGCTTTTATCACTGCAATCTATGGTGGTCTTCTCTTGTCTATTGCAGATGAGCACACATCTTGAATAATGAATGAGCCTGCCATCAAAAATACGCAAATCTTGGTCTTTATTTCAGTATTTGGACATATCCATTTCAATTTCCTAAATCCTCTCTTCTGACTTGAGCTATTAATGATGCTAAGACAATTATCTAACTCCACCAGACTGTCTATTGTTCATCCAACAGAAAATCCTATTTTTACTAGAATGTCAAACTATTTCTGTCATTGCTCACATATAATTTCCTTATTCTTCCACAGTGTTTCTGTTTCTTAACTAGTAGCCAGGGTGTCTACAGCTAAAAGACAAGGAAGCTTTGTTTGAAAAATTAATGTATTCTTATAGACCATCCAATATAGCAGAGAAGAACAGGTGAGCTTTTATGCTCATAACCCCTTCATCTGTATCTTAATCTTGTGTGCTTTCCAACAAGACTAGAATCCATTGTCACACTTCAGTCATCTGAAAAAATCTCCTTTTCTTCCAAATTCTTCATGTATCTCCAAAAGCAGTTTCTCCAAACCTGGGTATTTTTTGCAGCCATTTTTCATTCCAGACATCAAACGAATTCCCACATAGCTACAATTTCTAGCGCAATTGAAGACAGCAGGTTTTAGCTACTTGTCATATTTACTTTTAAATTCAATCCAACAGTTTACAAAATACAAAACTGAACATCTAGAAATACCTACTCTAAATGAGAATGTGAAGTTGTTATTCCAGGCCATACTGTAATTATCCTTTATGTAATTTAAAGGGAAAAAAAATGGAAGGATTTTATATCATAATATACTGGAAGCCAGCTGCTACTGTGGTCCTAAATACTTCCTATAAAGACTAAGGTATTGGCAGAGCCCTGAGTCACCTTCTCAGACCAGTAAGAAAGCTGGCCATGGAAAAAAGATTCAGGTTCCAAAAAGCCCAGGGTACTTTCATGCACTAAACTTTTTTCATTCCCTGTTTCAGAGAGGTAATACATAGAGTATCGCTTACCATGACCAAACAACAGGTTTATATTCACTGTCTGCCATTGCTTCTTAGTCAAATAAGATATGGTTGGAGTCAGGGTTACCACATGTCCTGCATATAAAGTGACTTGCAAATGCGATGACTGATATGATACGCATCTTGTCCTCAAATTATGCAAGGTTGTGTTGTAAAGAGACTTTTCAGTTATCGGCATTGATTTTAGTTGAGGAGATATGGCTTATTTGTCCATATTTTGCAGATTTTCTTTACTGAGGAGACATTTACTCCATGTGAAAGAAAGCTTCATATAAAATTGATAGCATTTATCCAGCAACAAAAGTTGTGGGCATTGGAAAATGAATATTTGCCAAAATTATTCATTTCCCAACATTTTAATTGCATGAAGGATAAAAGCTGCATGTGAACCAAATAGAAACAAATTTAGAAAAACAAGCTATACAAGCACAAAAAAACCCCCAAAAAACCAAAAACAAAACAAACACCCCCCCCCCAGAAACCTGCAGGTGTGGAGTGTGGAAAACAAGTTGGCATAGCAGCAGTATGATTTCTTTCATTCTGCCACCCTTATTCACACTATGTCAAATTTTAGCTCAAAGTCCTGAAAATTGCGTAAGGCAGCAAAGTTTTCATTGGAGGTCTGTCTGCAGCATTTTTCAGGATCAGGGCCTGCCTCATCAGGTGGTCCTACCAACATAAATTACACTAGTTCAAAGTGTAGTTCTAATACAGAGTAATCGCAGCGCGTATTCAAATATCTATCAAAATGCTTCTCAACGTAGTAATTTCAGCCTATAGAATTTTGAGATACGAAATAGATTAAATGTTTTACCTTAGAAGCAGATTCCAGTCCTTTTGACCCTTGAAATGCAGGATTTAATCTTATTCCTAAGTGGTGACCATTCGTCTGCCAAGTGAATCTCACATAATGAGAGAATTCCCTGCATTACAAATGTACAGAAAGTTCTACCTCAGAATTCAATGATGAGTATCAATACTTGCTATTCAGAGCAACAGCTCCAAAATAAAGCTCTTTAATTTCAGATTATAATTTAAAATGTAACCACATTATTGTATATTCTGTTGCCTTTTGCACCACCGACAAACACAGGAACTAATCCTGTACCTACTACTCACATTAACAGTAATGCAAGTAATCCCTTTCAAAGTAAGAATGTGTAAATAAAGATTATTCATGCAAGTATATAAGTGAAATTGAATGATACAATCTGTTTATTTATTTTCTGTCTCTAAGGTATATGGTTTCACATGCCCAGCTGAAGCTAAAAGTGCAACTGAGAACACAAGACCCTAAATAACAGACAGTGCACAAGGTGCAGTCAGCAGCCCTGATACCAGTTGCTGAGCTTATGAGAAAAGCAGCTTCGAAGACCTCCCTGCATCCTTCAGTTAATGTTCTTCCACATGCTCATAAAGTCTATGGGGTTCCTGACTCAAGCACAGAGTGCAACCTTCTGAACTGTTACTTAAGCAGGTAATAGCATACTGTCATGACAATCCCATTAAAGGAAACGAGACAGAAACAAAATGTTGGCAGGATGACACCTAGAATTTTCTTCTGTATTCTTCTGCCTCAGTTTTATAGATTTTCATCCCACCACTGCACAGTTACAGCACAGATGGCTTACTGAGAAATGTCATTATAACCAAGATAATAACATCGAAAGAGCATCTGAGTAAGAAAAAGTTTTAAAAGTCATATCACTATTCTCCTTAAAAAGGGTGAATAAAAATGCTATGGATAAAAACCAGTTGGATTTAGCATACAATTTTCCAAGGTGCATGGTACTTGCAAATATCTGCATGCTTAAAATCTTCTCATATGCAGCTCCACAACCAGTACTGGACCATTCTAACACACTTCTGCTTGCTGCATAGCCAGGAATGTAATGAGCACAGCTGAGCTGGTAAAGAGAGGAGTTCACTTGTGTGGACACAGAGCTTACTTCCCGGTCAGTTTTTCATGATTTCCAGGCACCCTGAGCCATCAGTCATGCTTCGATCTGCCTTTGTAGTGGCCAGACTTCCTGCCAGTCCTTACTAAACGACCAGTGCTATGTAAAATCATCAGTCCTTCAAAGGTAAATGCAATTAGTTTGTAAGGTTAAAAATTGAGTTCTGTGGATTGATACCCTAATCCATGTCATCACTTTCATAAGCATAAGTATTTTTATACAATTTGTTTAAAAAATAAGCACTCCATATTTAGAAGGAGCATGTATTCTGTGCAAGAGTAATAATCACATTTCACCAAAAATTGAGTAAGTCTATTGTGTAAATGAAGGACTCCCCAAGCACACATTACCAAGAGAGACCATAGCAATCTATCATTTCAATGATCCCTGAACAACAGGAACTGTAAGTAATTTTGATAGAACAGATTGTGACAGCTTCATAGGAATTATTGCAAGTTGCATAGGCAAAAAACTGTAGAATAAAAGGACTCAAAACAGGATGTAGGCTCTTGTGTCAATTCACATATAATCAAGCATTGAAAGTAGCTTTGTTAAAATAAGTGAAAGAGTTCACTAGAATAAAAAGACACAGTGATGGTAGAGGAGAGACTGAAGTGTCATATCAGCTAACCATACTGACAAAAGCAAAAGCAGATTTTGTTATTAAATGAAAATATAAACACAAAGATTTCCTTTCATCTTTCAGAAAAAGCAAAACTGATCACTGTACTCCTCATCATATATAAAAACAGCATGCACATACGTATTTTAGCTTGACTGGCCTCCCAGTCAGCCTACCAGTCCTGCAAGTTAAATATGTAAGAACAGAAAAATCTGGATCTTTTTATTTACAAGATAAGCCCAAGTTATTAATGTATGGCATAGGCTGGTATAGGTGGAAGTAGGTAGGCTGTCACTATTTGGGTTATACATCTTTCACCCCCACCTCCTTTGTCCTCGTATATCATCTTACTCAGAGATAGTCACAAGAAATTCGCCAGGTAGGAGGACAATGTTAGAAAACCACACTAGTCTTCTCCTTGAGGAACAATTCTCGGTTTAAGATTTTTTTTCTCTATGTTACAGAACTCTCAAACAAGGCACAATGCAATATTTCAAAGATAATGAGAGCAGGTAGCAAAGTAAGTCTGTCTCCTCTCAGCTTCTCTGCAAAAGAACTAAGAAGTTGCTCTCTGTGAAAGTGAATGAGTGGAATTTATCTGCCAGCCCATTCCAGTGAACAGTCAGAAAAGAAATAATATAGAATAGTCTAGAAATTCTCACCAATGGTAGTCCTTTCATGTCAACAATTTCTTTTACTACTGACATTAGCGTATCTTGTCAATTAAATGGTATTTACATTTTGACAACTTTGCATGGGTAAAAAGAAACAACAGAAATTTAAAAAAGATGAACTAAAAGGAAAATAAAGTTGGTGTGTTAATGCCCTAGCAAAGGGCCATTTTTGTACTTACAATGTGCTGCCAAAGTTTCAGCATCTTGATGTTATGTAATACTTCATTTACGTTCCTTCTCTGCTCAGGGATCACTCCTTGCGTAATGAACAAAAGCAATTCAGACTGACGCAGACCGTTTAATCAGTACCTCAGTGCACTTGACAAAAGCTAGTAACTGAACTCTCTGCTCCCTCCTGCTAAGGTCAGGGGGAGCTTTGAAAGTTCACGGGAGTTAGAAGTGTCTCAATTCCCAGCACTGTTGCGAAGTACAAGTATGGTTTACAACAACTTTAATGCATTACAGGAGATCTAGGTCACAAGATGGTTTTCTGAATGAGCATTAAAAGCCAAAACCACCAAATTGCAATACACCTTGATAATGACAGATTTACCTAAACAGTAACACCTCTTTTCTCTGTTTTTTGAAACTTTGATGTCCCTCAGTGTTATTGATCACCAACTTCAAATAACTTTTGTACGTAAAGCAAACTAAAAAAGAAAAAAGACATATAACTGAGTAAAATGTGATGATAATAATAAAAAAACATTATATATTACATGTAAGAGTTACCTCTACAGAAAGAGCTCTATGCAAACGTTGCAGCATTTGTATTTACTAACATGTTGTAATCCAGTGGGCTGTGTTAATTTTTCAGTGCTTGCCTTCCAACGCCCATGAAACTCTTCCCTTATGCACTGAATATCTTCACTGAACACCTTTCCTTTTTGACTCCCAATCACTATTTTCTCCAACTGAGAACGTCGGTAGCTGGTGTGAAAAGCTTTAGGGAACAGCAGAGACATCAAAGCTTCTTCTATCCTCTTTCACCAATAAAATATTTAATTTTGGTGACAAGCAAAAGTGACTGAAGTCACTGTCAGTGGTTTCATTCGTGTGCCCCTAACACTAGAAGACATCTTCACTTTTTTTACCCAAGAAATAAGTGTGTTTGCTAGAAAATTCTGATTGAGACAACCCAAAGTAAACTGCCCACTTGGTAAGCAGTTTGGACAGCTACCAAATTTTTACTTTGGTGCCATGTGTAAAATACCATTAGTGTTGGCAGCCTACTCCTTGTACCTTCTCTCATATAAAAACTCAGAGTACTTGTTTAGGAATTGAAGTCATATATTTATCCTATGCTTGACCTCTATCAGAGAGTGCCCTCTCTGAGAACCTCTTCCCTCCTCTTTCCCTGGAATTTCAGGTGAGAAACTTCAAGAAATCAGTTGTCCTTCAATCACTTTTGTTCCATTGAGCTACCAAAATTCGAAATTAATTTTCCTAATTCAGGCAGCCTCCAACACATCTACAAAATTTAAATTTAGTTGTAATAAATACAAAAAGAAAAAAAGGTGAGTGCTGTAGAACGCAAACCTGATAGTGTAGTGACTTCACCCTGCTGAAGAGAAGGATTACGTGACACCAGGTCATAAGCTCAGTGCAGACATTAAAGTGAGACCACAGCAGTTAGGGTCAGACTCAAGAACTGAAGTCTTCACTGAAACACCTTCGCTGAAAATCCAACTGTGTTTGATTTCCAGATACAAGTTCTTCTGCTCTCTGCTTCAGGGCAGCCAAATGTAATTCAGCTTTGGTCTAAAAACCCATATTGTCACAGTGGATACTAGCTCAGGAAAAAAGAAGCACTAAAACAGCTGAGAAGGGAGCTTTTGGCCTGAAGTTACCTTCTGTCCAAAGCTCAGTAGAACTTGTGTCTGTTAAAATCAGTCTACACTGGCAGAGACAGCTTGACTCACCTGCTTACAGTTAAAGATGTTCTGTCCTGATAACTTTGAAATCAATTTCACTGTACTAAACCTATTTTAAAAACAAACAAATAAAAAACTAAACCAACCAAACTGTAGCTACAATATGATTCTGGGACAATTTTTGATTAATCAAATTTCAATTGCTGCTAACAAACCATTTTCAGAAGTAGAGTCCTTCTCCCTAGTAACTGCCAATTACAGTCAAAACATCCTGGTTTTCCTTATCTCAGCTGAACATACACATTGTTTTTCTGACTATTCAAGCAGCATAGGCTGTGCTACGTTCCTAGTCCACTGCTTTTTAAAGTACAACACAACAAATTGTATTTAATTTTGCACACAGCTTTAATATTAAAGTGATTACACTAACTCAATATACCGCAACATTTCAAAAATTCCATTAAACTGAGAAAATGCCAGTGCAGAATCAAAGTCCTGCTCTTTAACAGCTCCCCCCTTTTCTAAAGCTTTAAGTGATTGTCATCTTTTAAGTATAAAAAACAGTCCTAAAACTTCTGAATGCATACACATTGACGGAATTTTTTGACTCTTTCTTCTAGATCTATTTTGAAAATCTCTGCATAAGCACATTCCAAGTTCTAAAAATACATAAAATTATTCCCATAAGTTTGAAGTCTTTCACTTCTATACTTAAAAAAGATTTCTCTTAATCGTACATATAGATGTGCAATATCAGCCTGTGATAGTAATGATATCCCTGTAAAATAAATGAGTAAAAATTGTTTTGCTCTGCATATCTTGATGTATAATAATACTGGTTTTGTTAGAGGTGTATGAAATACAGAAAAATATATGTCTTGACAGAAAAAAAACATGAGATTCATGTGCATTACTACGACAGTCAAGGCAGATACTTAGTGGCATCAAGGAGATCTGTGGTAGAGTGATCTGAATAAATCAGATTTCTAGATTAGGAAGAGGGTCAGAAGCAGCAGCATTTGGAGCTTTGAGGAAGATTTCAAATTGAAAACAAAAAAAACCAACATGGATTGACATCAACCTGAAAGTTCTTCATTCTGAAGTTTTCTATCCTCCTTCTTTTACCAAATAAATGAAAGATATCATAAAACCCCCACACAAACAAACAAACCCACCCAAACCAAAAATCCCCAAAACAGAACAATTCAGCTTTGGGAGGAAAAAATCCCCAAAACTGTGGTCAAATGTTCAACATCAAATGTTCTGACTTTATTAAAGCTTACTTTAATTTTTTCCTGACAAACAACTTTGCCAATGTTGAGCAAAAAGTTAAGAATGCTTTGAATTTTTCAAAGATCCTTCTATGATGCATACACTAAGAACAGTAAAACCCTTAGAGCTATCTTTTCCTCAGCATAGTGAAGATGTAGTAAATATTTACATCCTCATACTTCATTCTACTCCCCTGTATAATGATATGCTGCCATGCCTACACTGTCTTTATCTAAAGTCTGATTCATTAATGATTGTAAGGCACAATGAGGCTCACTTAAAAGCATAATATCAGAAACAGCTTTTGCAAAGAGCACCATAAATGAAGTGTCATTATAAAATTCAACTTTTCTATAAGAAAAGGTACAACTACATTCATGTGTATTTCTAAACACTAGACAGAAGGATACCAAAAGTTTTTGATCAACAAAATTGCACTGCTATCCATGTTTAAGTACAGAAGAGATCATTCAGTAATGATTCTGTTTTTAACATCTCGTATTTGTGATCTGGAACCGAAGTAGAAGAATAGGCTAAAGCTGATCCTTATCAGACACCTGAGGGTTAAAATCTGCATCTCTGTTTTGCTCCTGCTCTCCTATGGCAAGGTGCAAAAAAGAGGCCCAGCTCCAGGTGATTCAGTGTGCCATATGTGCTGCATTTCCTGCACACTCTAGGAGTTGAGAACAGCATTTCCAGGTTTACAGCTAGTCTGATTTTCTTGCTTTTCATCAGTTTAAGCCTGCCCCCTCCTGTTGTTTGTACATTTTATTTAATTTGTGCTCATTTTTCCTTTTTTTTTTTTCTTTTTAATACCAAGGACAATTAAAAACATACAACAAAAAGGCACAGGAAGGAAAAATGCAAGTATTCCCTGAATGACTTACAGCCAAATTCAGCCCTTTGGAGAATCTGCTCACAGAAGCATGAAATTTTCACAGATGTCTGTGTAGTGCAAGGGTAGCATGACTGACATGTTCTGCTGCCCTTGCTATTCAGAATATTTTTGTGGGTGGCTTCGGGTGTAGGAGGGGCTTCTTTTTCACTGTGTTTCAAAAGACAAATCAGCATAGCCACTTTGAAAAGGGGAAGACATATACTAAAAGTGCTGAGCTTTAGCCTCTCTGAATGGTCCTGCTGACTTCGACGGGGCCATTCACATGCGAAAGGTACAGCATTTGGCATGGGCCCAGTTATATGGTCAGATTTTAGGATGTATGCCAGCTTTGTTGAGGTACCTCAGACTGTTAACTGGTTTTGAGCTCTGTCATGGAGGGCAACAACAAACAGGAGGCAGAGACACTGTAGTTCATGCTGTAGCTGTGCTTCTACAAACCTTCAGCAGCATTGATGCTAGCAAAGGAAGAAAAAGAACAGGGAAACAAGACCATTCAGACTACAGTTTTGAGGTCATTATTATAGCTGCCATGCCGCATATCTTCTACTAGAATGCCCTGCTGCAAAAAGTAGTTCCTCACACATAGACTCTTAATGGAGCAAGCGTATTCACCCAGGTTTGCAGAGGTAGAGTACTGTAATCACTGGCAGTAATTGTCCTCCAGCCACCACTTCCCCTTGGGATTTGGCACAGTGATGGTCTAAGCACTGCCAGAAACAACAGAACAATGAGATTAGTCCAATGCTGCAGACTAATCACTTCTCAAATTAATTTGGAAACTAAAAGTCTACAAAAGCAGCTAGCATTAGTAAACATTTTGCATTTGTTATAAGTACTGTGAACCAGATTTCCCCCTCTCCAAATAACTCTATTCAAACCTCCCCAAACAAAGACCAAAAAATTTTTAAATAAATTCCATGCATAAGCCTATTTTTAGCAACCAAGTGATATATCTACAAAACCAGGACTTAGGGTCAACAGTACGAATCCAAAAAACACTGCTTACAACAAAACCATATACTTAATATCACAATCCTATTCTATTTCTGCATTCTGTTTTCTGACCACATTCATGTAACTAAATAATAATGAATCTCTTATTAAATACAAGGCCTGATTCTCATCCCACAGGAATTGATGGCAAAGTTCCTAGCTGAAGTTTGGAACTGATCACACTATTTATATCTAACATATATAACATGCTAAGTTTTTGTTCATTTGTTTTTGGGTTGTTTTTTTTTCCACAGGAAAAGCTCTGGCATCATACATCTGTTTCACAGTAAAAACAAGTTATTAATATTACCCAGTAATTCAGCTGCTTCCCAGCCTTTAGGCAAACTTTGGTGAAGTAAGCAGACTCCATGTTTTCATACTTGTTAATTCTGCCAACTTCCTCATGAGGAATTTACATGAGAATATGTTCATTTTCATGCAAGTTAAAGTCTAGAGTTATTTTTTTTCCAAATAGCTTTCCAGAGTAATAAATATCATATGGTTTTAAAGCTACACCCTGCACTATGAGTTAGCTGCTGAGTGCCTGTTTAGTAGAGAAAATGTAGTAAACCAATATCATAATTGCATAAAATGGAGTCCAGATACAATACCAGTAGGTTACTTTAAATGCCGATCACTAAGGAGGGAAAAAATAAAATCTGACAGTGTATCAATAACTCACAGCAACATTGGAAAAAATAATAAACTAAATTGTTTTTTGTATTGAAGACATTGACCACCAAAACAGGAGGAAGAACTTTCTTTTTATAGAAACTTACATTGCTGTAGGAAATGCACCTTCTGGAATTCCAACCGAAAGGCTGAAAATGAATGATATTTTCTATTTCTCCTGGGAGACATCTTTAAATTATCAAGGTAGGGACTCTGTAGGAAGCTATTTAACATACGAGTTTTATTGATCCTATCTGCCTTTGGAGTGAATTTTTTATCCTCAGCTGTTTTGATTTCAGTCGCTCCTGGCTCTCCTTTTGCCACTTCTCAACCATTCTTCCAGTGTATCAGCACAGGTCAAAAGATGAACACAGGTTTACATGCACTACTCGCACAATTCTGGTTCATAACAGGCTAAGCAAATGCAACATTTGTACTGCCAGGGCACTGGAAAGGGGCCTTTGTGGAAACAAAATTCAAGTCTTCACGTTATGGCCTAGGAAAGACTTAAATAGCGGCTGACACCTCTGAGTTAGCCTCCATGGGTATCCTCAGACTGTTGACTGAACACCCAGTGTCTTGTCCCAGCATGCTGGGTGCCTGAGAAGACAGTTGTTTCAATCTTCTAGTCAACAGTTTGGAAGTGACTCTGACACAGTGATAGATTTAGATTCACTCTTTCAGTTGAATGAATGAAAATAATTTCTTGAAACCAGAACTACAGATAAGCCAAAATATTAATCTCTCTCTCAACAAAAAGAAAAAACATTACTGTTCTCCTTTAAATGTGACGGTGCATACAATAGCAAAGAAGAAAAAAGGGGGGTGGGGAGAAAGTTTGCATGTGAGAGATTCTGGAATACACAGAGTTAATCGCTCGACAAGAAATCCTATCACTGTTCAGAGATGATCTACATACTTCAGAGTATAATGTAATACGCTCCTCTTAAAGGAAGTTGTCAGTGTCTGATGGGTTTTTATTACAATTGCTCACTATAAAACGCACTATTTAATTACTAGCATGAAAGTGATTCTAGCATAAAGGAAGAAGGGGAAATGAGACCTCTTCACCTTTTCAACAGTTAATGCACTTGTGCACATAAAAATACAATGCTTTTTCATACTAATTTTTAATGATGCATTGCACTTTTTTACATCTACGGGATGTAATTTCTCTGTTGATGTCTTTAGATATGATGCAATACCTAAAGCAATATATGATTACAATAGATAATTTAAATAAATCTAAAATTCTTAAGATATTGGTCAAGAAGAGATGAGTGATTTTGCACCTCACTTGACAGTCCATTAAATGACACACGGCCAAGTGCTCAGTTTCTAAAATATGCTAAGACATTTCATGTTGAACTTCTAAGATCAGACAACTTTCCAAAAGTCTGAATTAATATTTCTGCAATGCTGTGTAGAATCTGGAACTTGACTTTTTTTTTTTTTTTTTTTTTGTAACCAGCCAACCAGATTTCAAAACATCCCTTCTTGGAGATTATACAGATACTGTAACAACGTAATTGTCAAAATAAACAAACTAACACAGAACATAATGACAGAAAACACAAATATTTTCAAGTGTGAACACCAGGTTCTAAACAAAGCAGAGCACAAATCACAGTTTCTGACAAACAGAGGTTTTTTGGTGTGCATTCTGGAATCTACAAACTGTGAGTGTACATGGCCATTCAATATGTGGATGCACTCTCAAAGAAGTAACCGATCATAATGTGAATTTTCCTTACCCTGACTGAAAACTCTTGTACCAAGGCAACCATATCCATTGGGAAAGCAGTATTATTTGGAAAGAGGCCAAGTCAGACAGATGGCAGAGAAAAGGGGATCAGTGAAACGTTCAGTGTTTGGAAAGTTTCAGTAGGAGTGTAACATTTTAAAGGACAAAGAAATTGGTCGGTCTCTTTGGCTTCTGATATTACTAAAAACAAAGAAAGGTATGGCATAAACAAAACACATTTTTCTAGATTAAACTAAATAATCACCTGTGGTTTTGAGAAAAAGACATGAAATATTTCTCAAAACAAGGTGTCAAAATGTATGTATTTTATATAATATATACTTCATATATAATAGAAAATATTTCCTTGTGTTTTTTAAATGAGTATACACTGTATTAAGAAAACTTTGCCTCTTAGCTTCCTTGATTTTAAAGATAAATTTTGAAACTAGGGCAATCTGATTACTATTTTCATGATCTGTACCATCTGTAACTTACAACTTTTTAACTATGATAAAAATGTGACAGATACAGTTCAGGTGTGTGATCAGCAGACTATTCATTTCAGGTCACTGCTTTTTATCCGATGTAGTGCTGCTCACCAAAATCTGAGATAAACGAACAGACACTGTCTGTTTTCATGTTTCATGCACTGAGTTTTTAGGCACCCAGTGAAACCCTAAAGATTTAACCAGATCTAATCAAGCTATCAAACAATGATTTGAGCAGAACTGTTTCTGTTGCCAACAACCAAACAATTGTTGATGTGGCTCTATAATCCAGTCAATTTGACTCCCACCTGAGCGACTCTGGGAGATCGACAAACTCGGGAGTGAAACTCTGACTCCTACAACTGCATCCATAGTGCTCAGGGAGATAGGTGGCAGCTAATAATGCAAGAAGCATCTGCTCAGACATTGGTGGAATCCTGGCAAACTACAGTGAAATCAGTTTTCTTTTACAGACCCTCTGAACCATTCAGGAAATAATTTAGAGAGCCACATTATCAGGTCTCCTGCAAACATTTTTATATTAAACCCAAGTCACATATATGCACATATTTTTTGTATTGGCTCCTATCCACCTCAAACACATGGGCAATATGGAACCCACTGTGACAGCCATCATGCTATACAATTATTTTCATTTGTGCTGCCACAAATAAAGAATTAAAGATAAAAGTGGTACCTCTGGTATGAAATCTAGCTTTTGTTGTTAAGATTATTTCCTTGCCCAGTGACATAAAAGTGATCAGTATGCCATTATGTGGATAAAACAATTAAAAAGTTTCTCAGAACTAACTCTGTCATCTTGGACAACAAAATTACTGCTGCAAGGAGCCACCAGCACATTTGTTTTCATTATTATCAAATGTACCATCCTCATCAAAATGATAATTTGACAGGGGTTTTTTTTGTTCAACTCGTGACAATTTATCCATGTCAGTGTTTAATATCTTACTGTCATGAAAGCTGCTCTACAGACTGCCAGTTCATTTTCTATACATGAGTTTAAAGCAGTATTTTGCCTGATCAGAAATGCCAAGCAAGTTCTCATTTTGCATTTGTCAAAATTATTTTGTAATAGGCCATTGTTTCTTTTTTCTTAGAAAGCAATCTATACTGAATCTTTTCTTAAAACATCAGATAGCAAATACATCTACTACATTAGTATAGTTTCTTTGGTGTACAGTGCCATTGTTTCAATGGGATGTATCTTGGAACATAAATTTTGGTTAGTTGTAATGAAAATAAGTATCAAATCTTAACCATATTTTCTATTAAATTCTTTAATCAATTCTTAGATGTCATGCATTTTGTCCACTTAGAAGAATATAAAGCTTGAAAAAAACCCAGGTTTATTATTAGCAAAACAGAAAGATTCATACATGCTGAGTCTCAGCACAAATCTGAACATTTTACATACTACTCTGGAAAATCTACAAAGACATAGCAAAATATAACTACAAGATATAGCCATGTAAAGAAATATAGAAGACTAACGTTAGTGACCAGTGTTCAGTTATGAGGGAACTGGATTTCTGGCTCCAGCTTGTTCCTTTGAATTTTAAGATCTCCTGTCTTTAAAAAAACCTCTTATAATCTCTGTTGAACATTTCGTAATCACCACCAATCCTCAGTATGTTCACCTTCATATGATTCTGCTATGTACTCTCTAAAGTTGTTTTCACTACTTCTGCCTGAAATTTTTCTGAGGTACACCAGCCCCTGATTCAGTTGGCCTCAACTGTCAGCAAGACTTTTCTTGATGCCCTATTCTTTCTTGACTTGAGGTTTAAGATTTTCTTTTACTTCTAATATCTGCTTGCCTTTGCAGGGTCTGTATGGAGAAGTCCCTGTGACTGTGTCCTCCACCTTGCCAGCCCTCTATCACGTGTTTTGTTTCTTTGTACTCCCCTATTTATGCCCAAAATCTCTAACCTTACACCTATGGTGCAGCTTCTTTGAGCCTCTGTCCTTGGTTAGTATTCCCCCTGAAAACTCCAAACATTACCTCCTCTGACTTCAAACAGAAATTCCTCTAGTGCACACTCCTAATACAAATTACCTCAGTTTCCCAACACCTGTATCTTTCTGAACATATATTTTCATCTACTCTCTGGAAGCTCCCTCTGAATTACTAGTGGATGATCACTGTGGCTGAGATAGAGCTGTCACTCTCCCCAACCTTCTCTCTCTCTTCAAGTTAACCTTGCATGTCTTCTGTCATAGCCACAGTGAATAATACTTCCATTCTGTCCATCACTCAAACACATAATCCAGACATCATCTTCAACTTAGACTTCTGTATAGGTCTATAAAGCCTTGCTGATTAGTGCTTGAGAGAGTTTTCCCACCCGTCCATATAGATAAAGGTCTTCTCAAAGTTCTCATCATCTCGCATCTTGGCTAGTCCAGTATTGTTTCTTCCAATCCTGCCAAATGCCACCTTGTTAAGATTGTCAAATGAGAACACATGCACTTTATCCTACACCTGGGAGGAGCCTTCCAGAAATACATGTGCAGGATTCTATCTTCAAATCATCCCCCCAAACCCTCTTTTAGCAAAGTGCCAATTAAGTGCTGAGAAAGTTGCCATGCTATGCTCCCAGACTTGCACTGTCACTGGGTCCTTCTGTTTGCCTGTCTCCATGTCCACTTGCTGTCATCTCATTTTACACCTTCACTGCAAGGTCTTTGGGCCAGGGACAGCCTCTTGTGTTTGTATAGTGCCACCCAGAGCAAAGCCTACTTTATGATTAAGAATTCTTCAGAACACAAACCAGTACTGCAAATCACAGCAAAGTGTCACTGTGGTGAGAGCAGCTGTCTCTGTCAACATAGCTTTCCTTACCACAGAAGGGAGAGAAACCCCAGCAGACCTTTCTTCCCACACTTGTCTGCTTGCATCTTCTCTTAACAAAACAGTGTCTGCTTGACTCTAAGGCAGTTTCTCCAAGGGACACATCAGTGTTTCACACTTTGAAGCCTGTCTAGCAGTCAACCAGTCCTTTTTCGCTCTTCAGAGAAGGAATAAGGTAAAACTTTAAGAGATACAGCAAACAAAAACAATGTCAAAACAAGCAGGGGCCAGATCCAGAACCTATTATATTTAAAGAAAATGTTAAATTTACTTTAATGGGCTTTGACAAAGGTCTGCTGTTATATAGAAAAACAGGCTTTTGCTGAAATTAGTTGAGTCATCACAGTAAGAAGCAGAATCCCACCACTTCCAGTCCCACCACTGAGTTATTCAGCCATTCCCAGCCACCTGCTGGCAATTCATACTGCCTCTATGGGCTTCCTTCCTGTAAAACTAACATATTCCAGCTGTTCTGTGGTCCCAGGCCTTAACCCTTGCCTCTTACTAAGTGCTTACTGTCTTCTTTTGCATCTTCCCTTTCCCCAAGCAACTTCAAGTCTCGCTGTTTATTCAATTCTGTGATGAGGCCTAAGAGAAAGGGGAGCCATTTAGATTGCAAAGTAAAACAAACAAGCAAATGAGACCCAAATTGGGAACTTTGCTTTGAATTCAAGCACTCTAATTCTGTAGGGGTGAATAAGATAAAAAAATTATCTCTGTTCTGGATCTGAATATTTTGCAACCATTTGGTATTCTAAGGGGAACATAAAAATAAATTATAAAAAGGTCTTTAGTATTGCACTTTCAAATTAATATTTTGGGAAACAAAATTAGTCCTTGACACCCAAGCTTATATATATATACTATATATATACTTTTCATATATTTATGAATATAAACTTCCTTGTTCTAGTTCTATAGGAAAATGCTGCCTTGGTATATTTATAATGTGATATTAAAGCAGATACAGCCTTAGTGCTGTTGCTATGTGTTACTGGTCATAATGACTAAAAAGTCAAAGAAAAACCCCTACAGTTTCTGTATGAAAATTAAGGAAAAAAAAAAAAAAGAAGTCTCATTTTGCTTTCATTAACCTAAACAAAAAAGTATGACAAGAATTTTATATGGGCCTTCTTGTCACCCACTTCTGTTCCCAAACACTATGGTTTATATTAATAATCAGATACAGCTCACAGAATGAATACTTATTCTTCAGCTCCATCCATGGTTCCCACCTACTAGGGGAAGGGTAAATAAGTTCTTGCTGCCATTAATTCTTCAAGAAGATAGCCTTACTTTGCTGCTTTTCGAAATACATTTTCACATCCTCAGGCACTGTGTGTGGCCAGCCGTCATAACTGTTTCAGTTGAAAGGAACATGGAGAATCTGTCAATAAGTCAAACACAGGGAAATAATTGGGGTTCTAAAATGTGAA
Organism: Lathamus discolor; assembly: GCF_037157495.1. Classification (NCBI taxonomy): domain Eukaryota; kingdom Metazoa; phylum Chordata; class Aves; order Psittaciformes; family Psittacidae; genus Lathamus; species Lathamus discolor. Next base: position 87,599,661 of record NC_088886.1, on the reverse strand, counting down.
TCTGGGAGATGGTAGGTAGAGAATACTTATACTTCTGAAAGAAACCTCTCAGGAGTAAGAGGTACTGCACAGAGACCAAGATAACATGGTAACATACATTTATATGTATAAATATACCCCCTACATTCCAGCTGTTCACATATGAAGAATCAATTTATGTTCTGCCTGTTCTGTCTGTTTTGTGGCAGGACATACACAGTTCATATTACGAAGTCATTAGCTGATATACCTTATTGCAGAACTATTGTACTCTGTCAAATTTCTGCAAATGGAAACACTTAGGGTTGTAAATAAAATATCCGTGACTGGTAACATTGACTTGCATATTCTCAATCTTTAAAAATACTTTTTAAATTATATATAACTTCTAAAGGCATCAGGAACTGTAGCATGGAAAGTAATCAGAGCATCACATATCCATAGGAAGTACTTTAACAGATCGAGAAAAACAGGGATAAAATGGATTACCCTAAAGCATGCAGGAATTGCTTCAGAGATGTCTCAAAATTTTGCAATTGAATTCTGAAAGAAACTATGAGCACATATGGGAAATCCTATGCAAACCACATAAACAATTCTGTGAATGAGGACTCATCTTCTCTACTGAGCTCATACCCAGAGGCTTTTCCCTGCCCTTAAGGAAGATAACCAGTGAGATAAGGAATCTATTTTGGATATTTATTTTCAGATTAAATATAAATTATTCCTTGGTTCCTTTCACTTTTTGTAATCTGGGAGCTTTAGGTCCTGCCTCTTAAGCTCTTGAAACTCAAGAGTCCATTTGAAAGTTTTCGCTATGACATGAGTATCTTTTGAAAGAAGAAAGTAGTGCCTACCAACCTAAACAACAACTGACTTTTAAGACAGTTAAAATGGCAGTCACATGGGTTTTGGTACATGATTTGTTTGAAGATGCTAAAATCATGTCTAAAGAGTGGGAATTTGAGGAGAAGTACTGATTTTAACCCAGAGTTACCCATCTCTCTGATATATTTTTCTATTTGACTCTTCAGGAAGATTTTTAGAGAAACTGAAAACATTAATTTTTTACTAGAACTTTTTTTATGGAAATTGGCATCTTAGCAAAATGGCCTTCAATTGCCACACTCTTAAAATGACTGCAGGAAATCCAAGGTATGGGGACACAGGGCAAGAGGCCTAACCTTGCCTGTTTTTTTCTATACCATTTTTAGTAAGCGGTGCTCTTACTATAAGCAAGCTTGATATATAATGATGATTACATCCTTCTAATATACCAAGCTGTGTGGTCCGGTTGATATGCTAGAGGGAAGGGATGCCATCCAGAGGGACCTTGACACACTTGTAAGGTGGGCTGATGCCAACCTTATGAAGTTCAACCATGACAAGTGCAAGGTCCTACACCTGGGTTGGAGCAATCCCAGGCACAGCTACAGGTTGGGCAGAGAAGAGATTCAGAGCGGCCCTGCAGAGAAGGACTTGGGGGTGCTGGTCGATGAGAAAATGAACATGAGCCGGCAGTGTGCGCTCGCAGCCCAGAAAGCCAACCGTATCCTGGGCTGCATCAAAAGGAGTGTGACCAACAGGTCGAAGGAGATCCTGCCCCTCTACTCTGCTCTTGTGAGACCTCACCTGGAGTATTGTGTGCAGTTCTGGTGTCCTCAACATAAAAAGGACATGGAACTGCTGGAACAAGTCCAGAGGAGGGCCACGAGGATGATCAGGGAACTGGAGCACCTCCTGTATGAAGATAGGCTGAGGAAGTTGGGGCTGTTCAGCCTGGAGAAGAAAAGGCTACGTGGAGACCTTATAGCAGCCTTCCAGTACCTGAAGGGGGCCTATAGGGATGCTGGGGAGGGACTCTTCGTCAGGGACTGTAGTGATAGGACAAGGGGTAACGGGTTAAAACTTAAACAGGGGAAGTCCCTGGCAGTGTTCAAGGCCAGGTTGGATAAAGCCTTGTGTGGGATGGTTTAGTGTGAGGTGTCCCTGCCTATGGCAGGGGGGTTGGAACTAGATGATCTTGAGGTCCTTTCCAACCCTAACTATTCTATGATTCTATGATTCTATGCCATACAACAATGAAGTTTAACAGAGACACTTTAGCAAGCTCTTGCAAAGCAATATATCGATTTCTAAAAGCAGAAGCTGACCAGTATGTAAAAGCACAAATTGCTATTACAAGTTGCCAAGTGAGGCATTTAAAAGAGTTTAAAAGTCCTTCTCTCTGGGCTAGCTGGCATTTTTCTGAAGATATTTGCTAATATTTTTCTTACTCAGATGGCTTCAAATGGGCAGCTGGAACCTGGGGGCATATTTGCTTCATTACATACATTATTTTGTCAGCTGGAGCTGATTTTTTGTTAATATACAGATGGACACAGAAAACCTTCAAAGACTTTACAAATATATTTTGTTTAAAATGTAAATACCACCCTGGTATCATTAATAGCCAAGTTAGCTTGTTTCTCTTCGCATTCTATGCCTTATATGCCAATAATCTCAGGGCTTTATTTTGCCTGATATAAATTTTCATTAAGCCTGAGGAGGGCTCTTTCTGTCTTTCCTGACTGATTCAGGTTTAATTGGCCTCTAAGGATAGTAAGCTGCTTGAGGGTTCTTTAGAATCTGTGTTCCTCTGCTGCTTTGCCAAATCATTTATTTTTTTTTTTTTAATTTCATCCAGCAATTTGTTTCTATCAGGTTCTTTTCCCCATTTTCCCTGCCACAGACAAAGCTGCTACATTTTTCTTTTGTCATTATATTTTATAAGCATTCTCCCCCATCAGTGTTCTCAGAAGAAATGTTGTTTTTCAGGTAGCTCCTCCTTTTATTTCAGAGTCTATAATGATAAGTCCTAAAAAAAGGTTTAGTCAGGAAAATTTTTCTATCTGTCTCTAGTCCAGTCTAACTGAATCTCCATAATAGATGTGTGGGCTGATCATGCTATTTAACCTCTTCCCAGCAAGGCCAAACCAACTGTAAGGAAGTCGGAACATAATTGAATTTAAGACGGAGGCAGTATGAAAAATATGGAAAACCAAAAACCCCCTCATACATAAAGAATTTAAAAATACACAGAAAAGCACTTTCTTTTCAGCTTTCTTTCTCTTTCTTCATAATCATGTAGAATTCTTGGAGCTTTTTTCCCTTCTTTATAACAGGGATGACTAGGTTTCTTATACAATTTCCTTTAAACTGAATTAAGAGGTTTGCTATCGTTGTGTTTTCCTCACTTTTCATTCTCTTCTGTATGGATACGGAAGCCTCCATTTCGGCAACATGTTATTTCCTTAAGCAGTACTGTATCTATTATTTGCTTGCTATACCTCTAATTTTGCTTTCACTGTTTCAGAAATATTCTGCAACTTAAGTATCAGATTTCTAAGCCCATAGCTCACAATTTGCTGTCTTGGGCTGCCTTTGCAGCCAATACTCCTCAGTTCCTCTATGCAGCTTGCTTTATTCAATAAATTTCCAACCATAAAGTTTGTGACAACCAAAGCCATCTCTCTTTCCATAGGCTGAATACTCAGAGAGTCAAGCTTAGCCTGAGATGGATTCTGATCTCTCACTAAATATACTTGGCTTTTCAGTAGTGTAACCTACAAATTTTTAACCATGGTATTCTCAAATATGCTCTCATGTTTGCATCATTTTCATTGTGTTGAAGAGCCTTTAAAAATGGAAAAAAAACTATTCCAGAATTTGGTGAAGTTCTGCATACTGACGGCAGAAATTGTAACAAGAGGAGTCTAGTAAAAGTCAGTAATTTACTGTACAATATTTCTTATGTCTAAGAACTAAAAATTGCACAAAAAAGCTAAAAACATATACAAAGTACTTTCTGTAACAGGGAGAGAAGGCAGAGGAAAGACTCTGGAGAGATAAAGATAATGAGAGAGAAATGATACAGAGGGGATAGAGAAATCAAACATTAAGACAGAGAGCAGAATGACAGAAGCCCTCTGCTTCTGACCCGAATTAAGCAGATGCTTCCCATTAAAGCAGCCATCTCAAATTAACACCTTGAATTAAATTCTCCATCCACTGAACATCAAGGAGGACATGATTCCATTACAATCTTTGAGATAAAACCAAATAACTGGATAGATACTTAAGACTGCTGTTAGAAATGTTTTCTGTAGTCTTTCTTGAAATGAAAAGAATGAGAGAGACGAGCACAGAAGTAAATAGTTAAAACAGTTTCATGCAAGTACTTATGTTTACCTGGCTGAAGAGAAGCAGGAAAGCATGTTCTCCTAACTCAGATGCTTGCTTGTAAATAGTCTTGGACCCTTTCACTATCTTCGTCTTCCTCAAAACATGCAAAAATGTCATGCTCCAAGAAAAAAGAATCTAAGATGACAAGCAATAATATTTCATTGCCTTCAAATGATTGCATATACAAAGGATATATAACGAAGGATACAAGATCTCCTTTATAAACAGTGAAGCCACACATTACCCGATAGCATCAAATGCTGTACCTGTATCTCAGCCTGTTTGGGAAGTCTTGGGATCGCAGGACCACAACATTTCACTTGTCTGCTATGCACAGATCTTCTGCACACACTAAACTGACAGATCACAAACTGTGTTGCCAGACAGAGAAACTAAACAAGAAAAAAGCAGAAAACTTTTGGCCTCTGTGGTCTTTTCCAGTTATTGCTACTTCAAGCATTTCCTTCGATTAAGCACAGGTTAATATATGCTCAAAGAGAAATGTCATCTTAAATTGCAAGGATCCCTAAGATGTACTGAACAGTGCACTTGAAAAACAAATCACATTTTGCGTGCACACACCAGTCTTTTAACATTCAGGTTGCAAACTCTTTCTATTTGACATGTCAAATGTGTGGGGGTTTTGGTGTTGTTGGTTTGGGTTTTTTAACTTACATAACTTTATCCATTTTTTTTAATGACTCTGTTGTAATCTTCTACAGCTGTTCACATGCTCTGGTCCCAAAAGCTGCAATTTTCTCACAGTATCTGGTGCTGAATTTCAAAACTAGCCTATTAAAAAAGTCATGAACACTGGGAGGAATTAATTCAAAATACTTTCTCAATAAGTGATTCACCTGATTAATTTTTTGTCGCATTACACTGAACTGAGCTTTACTGTGGTGATCACCCATTCTTGTCAGAAAAGTAGATGTAAGCCTTACCGTAACAAAAGCATAAAACTTGTTTGTGAGCAATAAACTATTTATGAATTTGCACACTTAATTGTATTTTTTATAAAAGGGTTTTTTCTAATTGTATAGGCTTTATTGCATGAAATTATATGGACTCTGATATCATATATGACAACTGGACAAGAGACGTCCACAGATAGCTCTTTTACTTTACTTAACATTGGCAGATGTAAAGGTTCCTCAAAGTGACATCAGGCCACAATTAACTCTTTTGCCCCTTTTATGTGTTCAACATTCAAGAGCAGAGTCCTCGTTTTCTTCACACTGCTCCTCCCATAAGCAGGGCAGAATAAAGTTATGAGCATTTCTATCCCAGAGCTTTCTGCCTCCCACAAATAAACAGACAGGAAACATCTGTTGCTCTTGCTCTTAAGAGGCAGGAGGAGCAAAGGGGTTTCTTTGGAGAGCTGCAGAAGAGGCACGTGTCAAGTGAGGCTGAAAATGAATGCAGTGGGAGGTTTAATGCTGGAAGTGGCAGTTCACCTCCCTCACTCTGCTCCTGAAGTCAGACCTCATACACAATTGCTCTGTATTCCTATTTGACATCATACACGTACCGAGAGGGAAAACTGTAAAATACACCAGATCCCTCAATTCTCCCACATTTGAAATACCTCCCATTGCTATTCCTTACTCTGAGTCCCAAAATGACATTAAGTATTGATATAATTTTAAAAGGTGCTATTTACAGGAAAGACTTGAATGGCTCCTTTGGAAGCATTTCAAGCTGTCAAACAATTATATATTTAGGGTAAATCACATTTAGTAAAAACAGCTACAGACATACACGGAAAAATTTTGAATAAATCCCATTATCTCAGACAGCAGCTTTGCCACAAATAGCCCTAGATGGAATTACACATTTAAGCCAAAACCAGGAGGCACTGGCCTGCACATGACACCCCCTCACAGCCACAGTGACCCTCCTCACTGCCAAGGCAGCACTCTGACCAAGCACCACTTAAAAACAAAGCCCAACACTGACCAAAGGTCACTTAAAAACAAAACCCAATACTGCATGCTCACACCCTTAGCCTGCACCCCCACCAGACACATCCCACCCGCAGCCCCACATGCTGCTTGATGAGGGCAATGGGGGAGCAGGGGGAGCTTGAAGGCCACAGTGCCTGCCCCCCCGCTAGGCCATGGATCCCCTGCTGCAGGCAGGACCTGGGCCAGCCCTTTGGACCAGTCTCCAAAATAAATAATATTACTCAATTTGTGCTGTCTGTGTCTGTGTATGCCTGTGGAGATGGATGCAGCACAGCTGTGGCAGTGTATGGAGGTCCGCGGGTCCTTTGGCACAAGTGTCCCTGCGGTGTCTGGGCCTATGCTGCTGTCACTGGCCAGCTATGGCCTTACAGGGCAAGAGAGCTGAGGAGAGCAGCTCTAGCCACAGCAGGCAACCAAAGCTTTTGTGGCGGAGAGAACTGAGAAACAGCCTTCACAGACAACAAATAAAACCCACATGCAAAAGAGCCATAAAAGCCGAGAGGCAAACATTGATTTTGCACAGGACCAAGCCCCTCTCTCGTATTTAGTTTCCAATCTAATTCCTAAACGCTGCTATCCCTGCATTTAAAATGAAAGGACAGGATTACCTCATAGCAGCCTTCCAGTACCTGAAGGGGGCTTGAAAGGATGCTGGGGAGGGACCCTTCGTCAGGGACTGTAGTGACAGGACAAGGGGTAACGGGTTGAAACTTCAACAGGGGAAGTTTAGATTGGATATAAGGAAATAGTTCTTTACTGTGAGGGTGGTGAGGCACTGGAATGGGTTGCCCAGGGAGGTTGTGAGTGCTCCATCCCTGGTGGTGTTCAAGGCCAGATTGGACAGAGCTTTTGGGTGACATGGTTTAGTGTGAGGTGTCCCTGCCCATGGCAGGGGGGTTGGAACTGTATGATCTTAAGGTCCTTTCCAACCCTAACTATTCTATGAGTCTATGATTCAGCCAGACACCACGCAAGCAACAGCCCACAGATCAATCTACAGCACATAGCTGTTCTTCATCATATATCACCTTCAATTGTGTATATTACCAGATACAAGCTTTATTAGTCCTCAGGCAATAATGCATATCTGTGGCAAACCTCCATCTAGCGTGTGCTCTCTCGCTGGGTTTATGGCATATGGTGGCCTGTCAGGAGAACTACGACAGGAAAGGGAGGTGCACAAAAGCAGTAAAGAGACAAAAAGCAGTAAAGACTGCTATGGAAACACCACAAACGCCAGAAACCTCTATGTAACACTCAAAGTTTGCCTTCTGACCCCTTTCCTCACTTTATCGTGTCTCATCTCATCCATCTACAGCATTCACACTTGTTTGGAACCTGGACCCCAGAAGGTTTCAGTGGAGGGTTCAGGGATTAGGACCTGTAAACTATACAAACTCTCACTGTTGTGAGTCTCCACAGCCTTCTGCAGCCCTGCTCCAAATCCCTTGTCCAACACATCTGTTCATAGCTCTTTGCTGCCATCCTCGCTTGGTTCTGATATTTCACAGGTCTTCCTACCAGCCCATAAGCTGTGCCCCAGGAGCACCGCTTTATTAACTTCTTGTTCAGTGGCTGGTACTTACAAGCTGCTTGTTACCAGCCCACTTACCTCAGCTCTTACCCACTCCCCAGCGCTGCTCTTGACAAACACGGTGGTGCTGCCACACAGACCTGTATCTGCTGTAGCAGGGGTCCCAGCCGGGGTACAAGGCTTACACAGTAAGGGATACAGCTGTGCCAGACTAGCTTGCGCTCAACACCTCCAAAACAGGCAGAATGTGACCTGAAACAGCAGGAGCTCAGGGCTCATAGAAGGTCCCAGTGCAGGCTGCAGCCAACCTAACAGCACAAGATGTGTCTTCTTCCCTTTCTGGAGCCATCATTCTCACCACTAAAACTTCCAGTAGTACCATCTGCAGTACTAGAACCAGACTACAGTACCACGGGAAAGAAGGGTTCACAGAATGCACACACACAGAGAAAAAGTCTTCAAAACCCACAGAAAGTAGAAGCAATAGGATTTTGTTCCATTCAGCCACCTTCCCTACATACTGACAATGACTCATGCAGTGGCCTAGACAGAGAGGATAGAAAGCAGCAACCAATTTAACCAGTAAACGTAGATCATTCTCATCAGAAACATCACCATGATGTCTCCACCATAGGGAGAAAAGATGCACAGAATCCAAGTGATTTTCCCTGCAAAACTATACCAGGGTGTCATTTCTTAACACAGCAGCCATGGTGCTTGCAACATGATGGAGTAGACTGTTATTCTCCCAAGTGTTCGACTGCCAAATCAAAACACAATCTGATGGAGGGAAAAAATATCCAGTTAGGAAGTATCTGTGATGAAGTAGCCATTTGTGGGCTTTGTGCATAAATTACAAATAAAGTTCTGTGAATATCTTGCATAGGGGAGTAAGTTCTAAAGAAACAGAAGGGAGAATTTAAAAATGTGGGTGGCCCAACATATGTGAAAGTCAGGGACTCCTTTGGATAACATAACATTTCAGAGATATTTTACCCGTGCCTGGAACCCAGCTCAAATCTCTCTCTGAGGGCTCTTTTCCTGTCAGGGTCCTTATTTGAAAGACCTTTCTGGAGAAAGGTGTGCTGGAATATGATACTACTTATCAACTAATCATTAGCGCTTGAAAATTACTTGCTACAGTGATCTAGCAGCCTATAATCCTTGGCATTGTTCTTCGAGTAGTTTTGTGAAAAATGCGTGTGTTTTAAGATATATAGAGAAGTAAATCTTGTTCTATCTGTTAGGCATGCCACTAGCATGAGATTTGAGCTTTCAAAGGGAGCTGAAAAGCTGTGCACAGACAACAAAAGAGTTACAAGTCTTGCTTTGGAACCTTTTCCTGCTGGTGTCCCTCTCCTGTTGAGTTCAAACTCTGCGCAATTGGTCTGTTTGAGAAAGCATAGCAGGGGAGGGAAAGTTATTTCCTTGCAGATAATTTTCAGATCATTCTTCTGCTAACTCAGCAATGATAGGGCTTGAGAATGTGTACCAACTTGTCTGGACAGGGGCTTGGTCAGCCTCAAGATGTGAAGGTCACTTCTGGAGTTACAGAGAGTCTCTGGTTTGTCAGAAGTGCCTTTTCTACTGTTTCATCATTAAGTAAACCTATGTAGAACCCCTTTTATAAAATATTTCCTTTTGATACAATCTTTCAGAAACTAGAGCACAGAATAACCTGACACAAACCACCAATACCCCTCTGGTGTGGAAAACAGGTGTGATTCCTGTCTAGTAGAGACACTAAGAGTAGCACAGGGTTTCTCTCTACTGTGTTACCAGAGAAAAGCAGCAGACAGTTTTATGTGTTCCTTACTTTCAAAATAAGCAAACCTTAAACCTTCTTTGTATGGGCAATTTTAGGTCCTAATAAGCATCAAACTATGGGATTTACCATACAAAGGTTTGCAGTCAACTATAACTGTTAGAGAGAGTGAAGACTTACCACTGAACTGAAAAAACACTGGCAGGCACATTTCTGACTTCTGGGTGAAGAATCTTCAAATAACATACTACCCCCCTACACACACATATATACCGAAAACATATAGAAAATCTTGTATCCAACACAATACATCCTGTATGGTGAACCTAAAAATAGAGTTATGTTCACATTTTATACATAGTTACTTTCCAAGTACATAGTCAGAGGCACTGCAAAAAGGCATGCAGCACAATTCTAAGCTAAGGGACAACTTGAATCTTTCAACTGCTGCAAAACCCCAACATCACACTGAAGAGCTTTTTCACTCTTACCTTTTTTTTCCTTTGCTTGTGGCCTCTTGCTGGTCTCAAGAACTGGGAAGGACAGATGAATCTGGACAAAAGGTGAAAGCTCCCACACCACTGCTTCAGTACCAGGAAGTGGTCACAGGTTCTTGTGATAAACTACAGATCCCATTTGGAGCAATACTGCTAAAAGCACCTACACATCTGACTAAGATCCTAGCAGATGTCCTACAGATTACAGATACAGATTACATGAAAGATGTACCAGAATACATTGAAGTAGTAATGAACAACAATTCTGGAGCATCAAAAGGAGGAGGTGGTTTTTTTATAGAACATATCATCTGCTAGATAAGATTTGAGCCAGCCACATCAGCTGCTTCTGCCCTGTTCTACAGTGCATGCTCCACACTTCTGGTCATAATAGTGGTGGTAAAAAGCTGGAGGAAAGGCAGCCATCTGCTTGTTACTTCTTTACTTAAAGGAACTAAGAACCACTTAGCAGGTGACTATTAGCTTCATTCCCCAGCACCCACAACAACTAGTTAGATGCACATATCAAAGCTTCCTTGAAGACATTGGGAAGGCTTATCTTACAGATTCCAACATCTCAAAATGCCTCAAACCAAAACCTGGTATTTCTTGTTCAGACAAGCTGAAAGAAGAGCTCTGTGGAGTCCCTTCCAGGGAAAAATCTGAATCTTCAAACCAGAAATCCTGCTCCACATCAGTGTTTCAGTGATTACATCATTCTCCTTAGTCATAGTGCCCCTTGGCCTAGTAAATAAACCTCTTGTCTTCTACAAGAATCAGTAGTAGTTTGTAACTTGCAAGGATCAAACCATCAGTTCACTCAGGAATGAGACCAATACTTAGATTATAGCAAGTTACGTAAAGGCCTTGAATTCTGAAAGTAAGTACTCAGACTGTTGAAATTGATAACATGGACTGCTCTCAAGCTCACACTCCCTTGCAGAACCAGTTTTAATGCCTTCTTAATTAGCAATTATGTCAGACTGCAAGAGATACAAACCATCCTAGAATCTAAAGACTACTGTACCGAGAAACCACACACATGGGGAAGTCTGACACGAAAATAAATATGTAAAGTGCAATAGAGCCTACCAATAAGAAGCAAGAAGCACACCAACCAACCATCATCAGGAACACATGAAGAACTGATCCACAGATAAACTCGGAAAGCCTTCTACAGAACACACAATTTTGTCTTGGTATCATACGAGCTGCTAGAGTGACAGTGAAGAAAGCCATGAGGTAGCAACAACACAGATACACCAAAGTTCTTCTACTTTGGATGGTGACCTTTGCTCTGGAGATAAGCAGAGATCTTTCAAAACTTACTATCCCACAACACACAAACACATGAAGCAGTGTTCTCAAATAACACAAACACTATGGCTATGAGTCATTAGGCAATGGCCCTTAGACCACAGGCTTTCCACCAGACCTTTTCCTACATATTTCCAGAGCTACCTTCTTCCAAAACTTCTACCTTCTGAAGCTTAACAACAAAATATCCTACCAAAAAGGTGCCACCTAAATGTTAATTAAAGTTACTACTTGATGCACTGAGCCTTAGAGTTCTGAGAAACTCAGAACTTTAATCTCATCTTCAGCAATGAGACATCAAAACCCTTGGCACCAAAACACCTTCATCCACAGATTAGCACGACTGAAAAGTGTCCTTCATAAAACTTTTGAAAAGGAGCTTCATTAAGAAAGTAGCCCCCTTCCCTCCCTCTTAAAATAAAGCACAAATATAGCTACAAATGGCTAGAGATATGAGGAACAGAACCTAGGTATTAGCAATTGACGTAATTTATACTAACACACTCTGTGAACTAAAACAACTTTCAGAAACCAAGCCTACTCACCTGTGCGAAGGAAGTGGATTCAGAGTATATTAGAACATTGACAACATCCACGGAACGCTGCAAGACTAAACAGAACTGTCTTCCCTCCCAAGCTGCTGCTTTTGGGACTTCCCAACCAATTTAATTCTCTATTTTACTGAATAGAAGATTAAGCTGATAGTGTATTAACTCCCTTCTCTCTGTACCTGTCAGTTCCTGTTGCTCTGAGTCTCAAAAGATTCGCATCACTTTTTTTTTTTTTTTTTCCCATTAAACTGCAAATGCAGAAAATGTCCCCTTTTTTCCAGTTCTCTCTTTTCTAGGCTGAATGCTACCGTGTTTATCTTAAACTATTCAGGTCTTTCCTCTGGCCATTTGATACTCCAAGACTTCAGACTTCACAAATAAAAGCTTTTCACTTTCATTACAGCATAATATATAACCATCGTCCTCTTCAATCTCACAGTTCTCACTGTCTTTCTTACTCCAGGTACAACATCCCTTTCAGCCACAGTTCCCTATCGAGACTGTCTGTATTGTGGCATGTAAGTATCAGAGGACTTAAATGCAACTTTATTTTGATATTCTATATGATATGGACTATGACTCCTGGCACTGCTCAGCATAAGGTCAGAAGTTACCACTTTATATACCAATGTAGTATACAGCAATGCATGTCTGTGAACATACATACAGATGGGGGTTTTTTTGATAGTGAGGAGGTGGTGTATTACCATTTCCTCACCCACAAGCAAAGGAAAAACCATTTCTACTTCCCACCAGCTAATGCAAAGTAATAAAACATCTCAGGCTATCAAGAGGTATTATGAAATTATACCTTATTAGTTAACAAGAAGTACAGTAAACGTAAGTCAAAAGAAAAAAAAAAATAGTGTTTTATTAACTACCACACTGTTATAATACACTTTAAACGTACAATAAGGTAGCCTTTAAATTTGAGGTGGTTTTAAGAATAACAAATGAACAGATTTCCAAATGTTTGTAAATAGGTGAACTGCAGTAAGTATTGTTGTACATTTTTTGAAAATGGTATAGCACTTACAGACTGGCTATATAACTTCATTTTGTACATTTTTCTATAATTGAAAATATAAACAGTAATTAAAAAATAAAAAGAAAATTCAGCATAATAAAAAACATATATGTTTATCAGTTAAATGTACTGGATACATACAATTTTTAAGGGAAGAAGCAAAAAACGAAAGATGGCTGATATTTAAATGCAGATTGACTAACCAAAAACTAAACAACAAACAAATAAAAACCTCATAAACCCCCTAGTTCACTATGACTATATCCATATGTTTGGGAGTACTGTCAATATGGAAGTGATTTCTCTGTTGTATTTGCATATGTTATATTTTACTGGTAATTTACATAATGGCTTTTAAGGCCCTGGCAGACAGATGTTTTTTGGAAAAAAGATTTGATAAAAATCACTGCTGAGACACAATACACCTTATTTTTGGTCCTCCAATGTTCAAAAGAAGGGATATACTTCACTATAACATTTGCCTTACCACCCAAATGCCTCAACCTATACATATTTATTTCTTTTACATTTTAAGCTTTTCAAACATTGGTTATATTGCCCACCTTGGTTATTGAAAGAATATTAACAAGACATCATTTTGGCAAATTAAATCTTAAACATGGCTTTTCAATAGGATTTAAAAGGTGACTATCCCTAGAGTTCCATGTTAAAATGTAGTTTTCAAAATCTTACAAGAGTAATGCTTAAAATATTGTACATAGTTAACCTAATTAAAATAATTAGCTTCAAAATGACAAGTTGATGAGCTAAGTAAAGCCTACACTATGTAACATTTGCTTGGAAACTTGATTTGTCAGTTATGCATAATAAAAATTCCAGTCATCAAGAAAATTACAAAATTTCTTTTATCATAACATGATTTCTTTTCACCCATCAACTTCTTTTATCTTACAATAGATAAATACCAACATGTTCTCATTTTTTACACTAAACCACACAGGATTGATGCATTTGGTTAGACTACCATTTCCATCTTTAAATTCCTTTTTTTTTTTTTTTTTAATATAACTTGGTAAAATTTCATCTCTTCTAGATTCCAAAAGTACCTACAAAACCCATGCAATTTTACCATTTTAATATACTATGGAATATCATACAAAGTAAGGCATTTCAGTGTCATGTATAACCAAGTTACTGTCAATCCAAAAATTTTTGCACATCAATAAAAAGATATCTAAGAACTTAGGAACAATATTCTTCTCACTACTGTATAAAAATAACCACAATTAATAGGTATCTTGTGTAATATTTACTCCATTGTCTCGTTTCCCGAAACTGTGACAAGCTGTAAAGGTATTTCAGTGTTGGTAAGAATATCCTGATTGCTGGTGCCAGATGTATTAACAGTTCCTATTCCTGAAACAGAACCTTGTTGAATATTTGCAAGGATAAGTGTTGTTCCTCCTGCAGTAATCAAAGTATCATCAGGTGTTGCTTCTACTGATGCCAGCACTGTACTGCTAGAGTGAATACCTTTTTTATTCTGATGTGTTTTAATGTGTTTCGCAAGGTGGTCACTTCTCATAAAGCGTTTTGAACATTCTGGACAGACAAATTTCTTCTCACCTGTTACAGAAGATAAGAAAAAATACGTTTTCAAGAACATTAAAAATATCACATGTGAACCAAAAGGTGGGATAACTTACTGCACGTTTAAGAGTCAGAATTCTAACAACATCTATACTGAAGAGAAAACCAATCCAATACGACAAACTTGCATGTTAAATTTCTAGACACCCATACTTCAAAAGAACTGATTTATTTTTCTGTCTCACCAAGCCTGGAGAGATCTTTCAGACAAGCTAAAGACTACCGCCATCTCACACTCTCAGGCTACCAAGTTTCACTGCAGTTATTACCAATAAATAACTTTTAAGAGGAGAACAAAACAGGGAAGACTATATGAGTTCCTGCAGAATCACACTTGAGACTGATGGACAAGATTACAGAATTGTTTGGGCTGGAAGGGACCTTTAAGATTATCTAGTTGGAAGGGACTTTTAAGATCACCTAGTTCCAACCCCCCTGCCACAGGGAGGGACACCTTCCACTACACCCTGTTTAACCCTGTTAAACACTTCCAGGATGGTGCATCCACAGCTTCTTTGGGCAACCTGTTCCAGTGTTTCACCGCCATCACAGGTCATACCACTACATGCCCTTGTAGAAAGTCCCTCTCCAGCTTTGTTGTAGGCTGCTGTAAGATATCTGGGAGTATTCTCCCAGACTATCAGTTCCAGCTCTCTCAGGCTGTCTTTATAGGAGAGGTGCTCCAGCCCTCTGAGCATCGGTAATTCAGGGTTGAAGGGTCATCTGTGGGTCTCTAGTCTGATCTCTCACTAAGCAGGGTCAGCTATGAGGTCAGACCTGGTTGCTCAAGAATTTATCCAGTTTCATCTCAAAAATCTTTTGGGATGGAGACCACATAATCTCTGTAAGCCTCCTATTCTAGTGCCTGACTGTCCTCTGGTTTGAACCTCTCTTGTTTCAACTTACATCTGTTGCCTCTCATCGTCCACCATACACCACCGTGGAAAGTCTGATATCTTCTTAATGGTAGCCTTGCAGGTATTAAAAGGTTGCTATTAAGTTTGCCCCTGCCCTTATTGTTCTCCTTTTACAGCTGAATAAGCCCAGTTCCTACAGCCTCTCCTCGTAATGCAAATGCTCCAGCTTCCTAATCATCTTCGTCACTCTTTAGTGAACTCAGTCCTTGAGTGAGTTGATGAATGTCTTTCTTCTGTCGGGGGCTGCAAACTAGATGAAATACTCTAGATGACATCTAACCAGTGCTGAGAAGAAGGGGATAATCACTTCCCTAGAACTAGTGTCCCCGCTTTTGTTGATAAAAGCCCCAACCATCTTTGCTACCGGCTCCTGCTCATGTTTTGGCTGTCTATTGATACTTCCAGGTACTTTTCAGCAGACCCGATTCCCAACTCAGTATTTAGTCTGTGTTGCTGCAAAGGTTAATTCCCTCCCAGGAACAGTACTTTGTGTTTATCCTTGCTGAATTTCATAAGGTTCCTCTCAGCCCATTCATTCAGCCTCAGTTCTCCGAATAGCAGCCTTGCCCTCAACTGCATGGACCAGTTGCCCCAGTTTGGTGCTATCTGCAAACCTAAGAAAAGTGCACTCTGTTGCCTCCGCCAGGTCGGTGATAAAGACGTTAAAAGAGGTCAAAGGATAGATCCCTGCAGTTGTCTACTTTTTACTGGTATGCAGGTACACTAGGAATCATACCTCAAAGCTACATCATTCAACCCGCCTCTTTTTTTTTTTTTTTAACCCATCTGGCTGTCCATACAGATGGAACATAACATCTTGAATACTGGGTTCAAGCATCCAACATGTCTAGCAAAAGCATGCCATTAGGTACAAAATATGAAATGTTTTTCATGGACATTGCAAAGACATTTTTCTAAGCAATGTAAATGCTGATAAGCACTTAACTTATTTATCTACTGTCACCGGGTTTTTCAAATTGTCCAATTTTAAAAAGTAAGCATCCTGTAGACTGTAATTATGGGTTCAGTTTGTACGAAAACAGGCAACACAGACAACAAACTGCTCCTTGAAAAGATGGTAAATCTACACTAATTTCTTTTCTTTGTATTAGACAAAAGAAGAAACGTGAACCTGGAGTCCCTAACGGGGGGTCTAACCATGAAACTAGAAGATGCAGAATGATGCACCATCACATGCTCTTCCTTAATTTTGTTAATGATATCTAATCTCTTCGACATCTAGTCCACTTTTATTTTTCTTTTTTAAAAAGAGAGGAAACTATTGAAGTTTTAAGCTGGTACAACAGTTCAATCTGGTTCAAACAAATTAAATGCGCTGCTGAACCTGAATCAAAGTATTCTGATTAAGCTATATTAAATACTAGCTTAAAAGTCAGTTCTGAATCAATAAAGGTAGCCGGTTTTCCTCCTCAGACTTACCAATGACACCAAAGCATGTGCACAGCTCTAAATATTACCTGATTTTAGAAAAGTCACACAACATTAAAATCAATCCTATACAAAGATCTGTTCTCCCCTTAAAAGTTATTTATCCAACACCCCTCAATGACACATCTTCATAGTTAAATGCACCAGAAAGAAAGACTGAAAACCTGTGTGCGTCCTTCGGTGTCGCTGGAGCTCATCGCTGCGAGTGAACCTTTTGCCACAGAACATCCAAGTACAAACAAATGGACGCTCTCCAGAATGCCAGCGGAGATGAGCTCTCAAATGTGAGGTTTTCCCATATACTTTACCACACCCCGGTATGTGACAAATATGTTGCTTCTTTTTTCCCAAATTGGAGCCTCTGCAAATAAATAAATAAATAGATAAATAGATAAATTCCTCCTAAATAAAGGTCACACATGTAAGTGAGGTAATATATTACAAGAGATCTGCAAACAAACCTGAGCAGCTTCCCATTTTTATTTCAAATACAGAGTCCAGTACACTCCACAAGAAGCTGGAACTAAATTCTATAATGCTACCTCCAATTCTGCAACAAACTATAAATTTACCATCATATGAAATGTAAATGATAGAAGTGTAATCTTTCGCAAGCACACATGAAGTTGGAAATACAGTCATTACAGCAGTTTGCACCACTTTGATGCTGAAGTGCCCCTGTTTTAAATTTCTCCCAGTTTCAGTTTTTACCATGCACCAAAGACAGTTTTGGCAAAGAAAAAACACGAATGACTGTAATTGCCAAAACGGAAACTGGAGATTTTGGCAACTGAGAAGAGAACAGATGGGATTGTTGGCATCTTGGGGAAACCTGAGAAGCGGTTTGGGATTGGAGGACAAGCGTACTAACCTGAGTATTGCCACTAAAAGGAGTGGCAGTGAAATAGCTCATCTTCCTGAAACTTAACTGAATTCTTTGGTATTTCGGGAAAATAAAAATCCATCAAAATGAACAGGTCATTCACAGTATAAGCCAGACCACTGAGCTTGATGCTTATTTCCAGATGCTGTCTCACTGAAATGGCAGGTGATTGGTTCAGGGAAAGCACCTAACACAAAAGCCTTTTTGTTTTGTTTTGGGGTTTTTCTTGGCTGGTTGGTTTTGGTTGATTGGGTGGTTGAGGGCTTTTTATTTTTTTAAATAAAAACACAGATAAGAGCCTCTGAAGACCCAGAGAAAGAACTCAGTCAGGCCAGTGCAGGACATTATGAAGGATTTTAGCCTATTTAAGTGTTTGCTACTGCTGAAAGAAGCACCCCAGGGAATAGACCTGTCTGACAGCACAGCTATACGAATGGTGAATGCTGGTACAAGGGAGGAGATTGGAAAATGCAGCCAAGGATTAGGCTATCTTATTCATCAACAATGTTAACTTAAAACAGCTTAAGTGGATTCTGAAATCACAGTCTTGGGAACTCCATTCTCCATGGCTGATTATACAATTTTAGTTGCCTCCCCAGGGCATTTTTTTTTCCTTAAATTGAATGTTCAACTTCTTAACCGTCCAGTGCTGAAAGATTTGCCAAGCAACTATTAGACCTAGATCCACATCCCTGTATTCAGATCAATTCTGGTTTATACATAATGAGGGTTCAGTGTAAAATGCACATAACACTTTTAAGGAGCTAGTGCTTGGAACAAGCATTTCTGAATAGGCACTGAAATTAATTCACTCTAACAAGTCACAGCATCTAAAGGGAATTCCAACCTAAGCACATGCGAACTGAAAACATTACAGACAGTCCAGAAAAGAAGGTAAAATCCAATTAAGTCCTAGAAAATGTTTCTAAGAAGTCTTAACATACAGTGATCTTCATAGTGCTTCTTTAGTCATTTTGTCTTAGAAGAAAAAACTATTACTTTTACATAGTAATTATTTGGCATGACAGTGTAGGTTTTGACTTCAGAACAGGTTCAACGGCAGTAAAAGTAACAAGTCTAGAAGGCTTTTGACCCTGTTGTGGGAGCAGTAGATTCATATGAGCCTATGGGTATGGTGACAGAAGAGATTCTGCTTATCTATCTGCTTTGGTTTGGGTTTTTTATTTATTTTATTTTATTGCCACCCCTCAATCCTTAGCCTCACAGACAGTTCACCTGGGCCTGTTTTATCCAGCTTGTTTCTAAATTTCGTGCAAAGAGTTCTCTGACATCTGACCTGATATGACCTGTTAAGCTATTCCATCATTATTAGTCTTGTCAAGAATACTTTGGACTTAATTTTCCCTTTTCAAATGTCCCAAAAGAAGATCATATCTTTGGAACAGCACAAACACTGCCTTTTTTACATCACCTACCTGAGCTGAAACACCCATTACTGGTTAACCTTTGCTACACCGAAACTGTCAGACTCACGCTTTTCCATGGCCTTCATTCAAGTCAAGGTTAGAAAGCAAAATTAACTGTAATGTCATGCATTTAACTTTGTACTATGCCACCTACACAAAAGCTCAATATTCATAAGTTTTGAACATTCAGACAAACTCAGGCACTCAACAAAGTGTCTTTAGCTTGCCCCCCTTTCTTTTCTTGTTTCTCAGCCTCTGCAGATGGCTGGGCCACCACACAAAACACACTGTATCTATAACAGTTCCTGTGGCATTCATCTACAAGCCCAAAATTCCCAGCTCCTGGGACTCCAAGGAAGTAACTTTCTGTATTCTTCCTTTTGTCCTACTACAATTGTTTCCACAGTTCTCAAGCTCTGTGTTCACCTTCACATAATGATTCAGTTCAGGTCCCCTTGTTTGGTGGCTCAAGGCATTCAGCAATTGCAGTGCAAGGCAAAAGAACACCCATGGTCTTTCTCCATTATACAATCTTGCTAACAGACAGAATTCTCCAGAGGATCCTTCTGTTCTGTGTCTTTAATTGCCTGTTCAACCCCATGTGACCCTAAGGAGTGCTCGGCCTTATAACAAAATGTATTTCTGCATTTGAGAATCTATTTCTGTATATAGAATTTTTTTTGTATTTGGCGTTTCTTCCTCACACCTTCTCCAAACATATTAAGTCTTCCCCTCCACAATAATCAGTACAAGTATTTTGTAACCTTGCATGATACAGTACATAAATGTGACACTAATGACACAAAATCACATCAAAATTCCCCTAAAATAATGTTATGGTTCTTATGTCCATCACTTGTGCTTGTTCAATTGCACCTTTAGTCTAGACTGAAGGAAACCAAGGTTCAACTCATGGTAGGCTTACTGTGCATAGATGGTGTAGCATATGTAGCTCTAAGCACCTCACCTAATTGGTGACAGAAATTCCTTAGTGGACTTCTAAGTTCAAAGAAAAAGGAAAGTTAAAGGTAAGATCTGGAGAAGGCTGAGGTTCTTAATGACTTCTTTGCCTCGGTCTTCACTGGCAAAGGCTCTGACTGCACCACCCAGGTCTTAGAAGGTAGACGCAGGGACTGTGAGAATGAAGACCTTGGGCCCACTGTAGGAGAGGATCTGGTTCGAGACCATCTTAAAAATCTGAACGCGCACAAGTCCGTGGGACCTGATGGAATCCATCCGCGGGTCCTGAAGGAGCTGGCAAATGAAGTTGCTAAGCCACTGGCCATCATATTTGAAAAATCATGGCAGTCAGGTGAAGTTCCCGACGACTGGAAAAAGGGAAATATAACCCCCATTTTCAAGAAGGGGAAAATGGAAGACCTGGGGAATTACAGACCAGTCAGTCTCACATCTGTGCCTGGTAAAATCTTGGAGCACATTCTCCTGGAAGGCATGCTAAGGCACATGAAAAACAACAAGGTGCTTGGTGACAGCCAGCATGGCTTCACTAAGGGGAAATCCTGCCTGACCAATTTGGTGGCCTTCTATGATGGGGCTACAGAACTGATGGACAAGGGTAAAGCAGTTGATGTCATCTACCTGGACTTGTGCAAAGCGTTTGACACTGTCCCACACGACATCCTTCTCTCTAAATTGGAGAGATATCAATTTGATGGATGGACCACTCGGTGGGTAAAGAACTGGCTGGATGGCTGCACACAGAATTGTGGTCAATGGCTCGATGTCCGGCTGGAGACCGGTAATGACTGGTGTCCCTCAGGGATCGGTGTTGGGACCGGTCTTGTTTAACATCTTCATCACTGACATGGACAGTGGGATTGAGTGCGCCCTCAGCAAGTTTGCTGATGACACCAAGCTGTGTGGTCCAGTTGATACGCTGGAGGGAAGGGATGCCATCCAGAGGGACCTTGACACGCTTGTGAGGTGGGCTGATGCCAACCTTATGAAGTTCAACCATGACAAGTGCAAGGTCCTACACCTGGGTCGGAGCAATCCCAGGCACGGCTACAGACTGGGCAAAGAAGAGATTCAGAGCGGCCCTGCAGAGAAGGACTTGGGGGTGCTGGTCGATGAGAAAATGAACATGAGCCAGCAGTGTGCGCTCGCAGCCCAGAAAGCCAACCGTATCCTGGGCTACATCAAAAGGAGTGTGACCAGCAGGTCAAAGGAGGTGATCCTGCCCCTCTACTCTGCTCTTGTGAGACCTCACCTGGAGTATTGTGTGCAGTTCTGGTGTCCTCAACATAAAAAGGACATGGAACTGCTGGAACAAGTCCAGAGGAGGGCCACGAGGAGGATCAGGGGACTGGAGCACCTCCCGTATGAAGATAGGCTGAGGAAGTTGGGGCTGTTCAGCCTGGAGAAGAAAAGGCTACGTGGAGACCTCACAGCAGCCTTCCAGTACCTGAAGGGGGCCTATAGGGATGCTGGGGAGGGACTCTTCGTCAGGGACTGTAGTGACAGGACAAGGGGTAATGGGTTAAAACTTAAACAGGGGAAGTATAGATTGGATATAAGGAGGAAATTCTTTCCTGTTAGGGTGGTAAGGCACTGGAATGGCTTGCCCAGGGAGGTTGTGAGTGCTCTATCCCTGGCAGTGTTCAAGGCCAGGTTGGATGAAGCCTTGTGTGGGATGGTTTAGTGTGAGATGTCCCTGCCTATGGCAGGGGGGCTGGAACTAGATGATCTTGAGGTCCTTTCCAACCCTAACTATTCTATGATTCTATGATCCACAGAATGAAATCCACAAGACTACTGTGAATGAGTAACTAAGTGTATTTATTCTATATAGCTTCATATAGGCATCTGTATGTTTGTTTCATGTGTGCTCTAAACGGACTGGATATGAGCCAAATTCTATCTGGATGCTTTGCAGCTGTGACAGTCTGGCACCATGCCCCAACACATCATGCTAAGAGGCCTTTCCTGCTGCACTGGCCAATAACCATCATCACTGAGTAAAACGATACAACTCAGGCCTACTCCTCGACTAGAATCTTCAAATCAATTAATATTTAAGTATTTTCATAGTATATTTTAGCTTTATAAAGTTCAGAAACCATGTTTCTCAGTAACCATTCAGAATGCAATGGTTTCAGCAGGAGACGGCTTCATGCACTGGGAAACTAGACTTTCAGTCCAGCAGTACTTCCAGAAGGAACATGAAGTATTTCAAGGGTAAAATATAGCCCTATCAGTTATTTTAAGAACATGTATTTCAGAGTTACATACCTGAAGTGGTACTGAGAAGTACTGTTCCTCTATAGGTCCAGACCACTAGTAGTTACATCTGAATGTAACTCTAGATGTAACTGAGGGAAGGGTGAACTTTCCACCTAACTTTAGGCACCCCAACTAGAAGCTTAACAGAGATGTTTAAGATGAGAGTCATTGTTTGAGGTACATATATCTCTCTCTCCTCTTGCTTATCCCCCATCTACAATATAAGCTTGAGGCTCTAATGTTTTAATTTACATATCTAATACACCATCCTCTTCCTTTCCTATCTTTCCCCCTGCCAAGTAAGGTAAAGATAACAGTGGCTTCCTACTTCACAGGACTGGTACAAATAGAAATTCTTTGAAGACTTCAATGTAGTCTAATTCTGTATCTAAAAATCAAAAAACACCAAGAAAAGCCAACATCAAAAACTAGAAGAAACTGCTCTCAACTCTCTTTTCCATCCAGAAAATAAAAAAAAGACAAGAAATACCAAAACTAAGGTTACACAAAAGATGAAATTATGAAGAAGTCTCTGCATACACAAAGCCATGCACTACCTTTTCCTACCCCATTCAGTGCACAGGAGGGACAGTATTCACTGAATGAAATGCTATGTATCTTTTCTGTACTGATTTAATGTGATTTTCTTGTCTTACTATTTACATATTATTTAAGTACTATCTTAAATACAGAATTATTCAAGTTCCCCTGGGGTTTTTTTTAAAATCACACGCACTTACAACGCTCAGTGCCTAAGCAATTCACAAACACTAATGAATTTATCATCTTGCAACACTCCTATGTAGTGAACTTGAACTAGTACAATTATTTTGTACATCCAAATCTGAGGTAGAAAGAGATTAAGGCCAAGACTGTCAAGCATCTAACAGTTTGAGGTGTCAAGTTCAATATAGCAAAAACATATTTTCTTAAGAGTACTGCAGATGTCCACAATTCAACTCAATCCACTTCTTCACAGAAACGAACTCAGTACTCCTGCAGTGCAAAAGGTGGGATGGATAGACAAACATCTCAGAAACTTCAGAGCCCTGTTGCTGCAGTCCCATATCTCATTTCCTAAATGTCCTCCAGTTTCTTCAATTAGTGAAGCAGGTGCCAATTGCTACGCAGCCCTGATTCACTACCTGTGCATCATCCATCCCATCCACTGAATGCCAGTGGGGTCATCTGAAAAAAACAATCTGTGGTCATGTAATTAAAAACCAAATTATAATGTATACGCACACGGGATTAAAACTGCCCACAATACGTTAATTTTGGCATTTGCCAACTTCCAAGTTTTCGACTTTGCAACCTTTGCAGCATTTTAAGAATTGTGAATGCTATCTGAAGAAATTTATAAAAGCAAATGTCCTATTATTCAAAACTCTGCGAGTCATCAGCAGATTTGAAAGACAAAAAAACCTTAGAAATACAGCACTAGAGATATAAGTAACCACTATGGAATGTGATCAACGTATATCAGAATGAGAAGGAAAATATTTCTCCAAGTGGGCTTACGTTTTTTTGCTAGACGACGGAATTATACATTCTGGTGGGAAAGTTGCTCTAGCAACTGTAGACACTTTCACTCTTTTTGTTTCCACCACTGTCTCCTTCATTATCCTGCTTCTATTCTAGTTCTAATTCTTCTCACATCCTGATTTCCTGTCCTACTTTTTCTACTTACTTTGTACACTTGACGTGTTCAGTCCTTCCTTTACAGCGGATTTCAGTTTCTCACCTATCTAAACTCTGTTCTAGCTCTTATCTCAATTCCTCCCCAGATTCCCACATCTGAATTTCAGTCAGACTAAACCCTTCTTCAGACTTTATCATCTCAAAAAGATTCTCTCTTGGGCTTTGACTTTAAAATTTGGTGTTACAGCAACATCAATTAGGAGGAAGAGGATTTTAAAGTAAAGATACCTCTAGGTTAAAGACACTGTAGTTTGGAAGAAAGCATGAGGAAGATGGAACATGTGAAATCTCTACGTTTTCTAAGAACATGGCCAGTGCAAATAACATTTTCAGAGTTCAAATGACATTTTCAGAGTTCCCCTAGACTGAAGCAAATCTCAACCCACGGTATACTTTAGGTAGACCTTTGTAGCAGAGCCGAGGTTCACCAAGAACTTAGAAATGTCTGTGCTAGGTTTCAGTGAATTATACATAAGGATTTAGGAAGAGGAAACTGACAGACAAAGATACCATGTAACTTTAACTGCAGATATTATCACCAGCTTCATCTGTGATGAAGATGTTTAGAGAAGTGTTTTGTCTCAAACACTTAATATTTACTCTGCATGGCCACCTAAAGATATTACCTCTCCATACTTGCAAAATGGGTATCTAGGATATACAGCAGAAACCCACAGAGTTTTGACACAAAGACATATTCAGTACTATTCAGTCCTATTAGAACTCTTAAAGCCTTAGGACACCCACAGGTTCTTCAAAGAGAACTCAGTAATTTGCACTATAGTTCTCACATAAATAAGGATATCTATTTTAGAGAAGAAACTATTCTCAAAATGACAAATTTTAGTGCACTGGAAAGAAGCCCCTACACTATTATATCAAGCACACACACTCCTAAATATTTTCACTTGTAAAAGACTGCCTATTATCCCTACTTCCTCCTTTATATACGTAATAGAGATGTTTAAAACAAAGGGGTTTGGAATAGAATAAAAGCCTCGTGATAACAACAAAAAGCTGGAGAATACTTTCATGAGATAAAGAATAATAAAATATGGCTTCCTATGCGGCCCTGAAGTTTTATACAAATTGGAATTTAGTACCTCTTTGTTAGCCACTGACCCTCCACTAACTCCACTAACTGAAAACAATCTGCCAATGTAAAATTTGGTATTTAGAGTTATTACACAAACCTTGTTTTTCTTTTGAAACCAGTGAATAAGAAAACCAGGATAGCTGTATTTTTATAACACTCTCAAAGCAATCAAACTGTGGAAAAAATGCTCAATCAGTGAGGAAATGCAGGAATACAGGATTTAATCAAGTCCTTGACATGCGATAGGAAGCCAATCACGGATGTGCATATTCCAAAATATTTCATTTTCATATTATTTAGGGCAATGTTCTATTCCCCCTCACTTGTACTAGGTGGCATCTAACTCCAGTTTTTTTCTAATTAATCTCAATGGAGTAACTCAGAGAGGATGGAATAATCTGCTCATTCATTTGCAAACTCAGAAATAAAAGTGTCAGTCCTTTATTGTATACATTCTTTTACATAACCCTCTAGTTTTCTTTCACTGCAGACAATTGCTGTTAACTAAGGCTCCTTTTTTCCTCACTCAGTTTTTGTTTTCATCATTACATCTTTACATGACACGGAACATTACGTACCTTCCACCACCTTCTTTGCAGTTGGGACATGTGCAAGCTACCCGTCGCAATCTTTTTGCCTCTTGATGTGGTTGGTCCCCTTCCTCATCTACCACCTGTACTCTCAAATGTGTTAGATCATTGGTATTCAGTGTAGAATCACCACTGAGCTGCCACTCTTCTGGATCTGGCTCCTCTTCTTTAATCCTAATATCTAAGGAAAAGAACAAACACAGATCCATCAGTAGCTGATTAAATAGAGAGAAGGAAACCATAATGATCAAATCCGTTTTAATGTTGAGAGCACTATGGCAGTCAAAAGTCAACATCCTTCAGTGCCTACTGATGTTACTCCTGTGCCCTTGTAACCTGTAACGTATTTAAAAAGTTTATCTTACTATACATTTCAAAGTTGAAGACAAGCTATAATGAATTATTAAAGTTTAAGTTTGAACTGCTCTTGGTAAGGAAGCTGTCACCAGGAGAATATAGCTTGCTTGAAACTTGGGAAAAACCTGAAGAAAAGAAGTTGGACAAAGGTTGAGGAAAAAAAAATGTAAATGCATGTTTCAAATAATCTTGAGTTTGAAATAATCCATTTATATTTCCTCAGGATTTCTCAATTAGTGTATTGTAGTAGAAGGAGCTTTTCTTTTTCAGAAGTTTTCAGTATGCACAGTGATAGGAGAAATCAATTATATAAAAGGGTTTGACCCACGAAAGACCAAGATACCTACAGAAGACCAAAGGAAAAAAAAAAAAAAAAAAATCATTCTTTTGTTCCATTTTCCCCCTTCTCACCTCAAATTTATGCCTTTTCCACCACACATAGAGAAGAAAACATTTAGGGAATAACGTTATTCAGCATTAGAGAGAGGTGAGCAGCACACAAGGTACTTCATTTTGACGAGCTAGTAGCTAAAATATCTTTGCTGTTTCATGGATGCAAAGAACCCTCTTAAGTTGTCCTTGTAAGATGGACATTTGCAAGTATGTATACCCTCTCCCCACAGAGTATTCGTTCAAGCTAATCCAAGAACTAATTACAGCACCATAGCACACTGCAAAACAACAACTATTTTAACAAATGTACATATTAATAGGATTTTAAAAGACAGTTTCTATGGTTCATATCAGAAAGCTGAACCCCAACCCCTTCTTTGATTCAGCAGAGTAGTTGTGTGTCTTTCTGGATATATTTAAGAGACTGCTTTCTCTGCAGAAGAGACTTAATTTCCACGTATATTTTTACCCTTAACTCAAATCTCACTGAAGCACCGAAACCTTAACTGAGCACTGTGGCCACTCTAAATTCTTTCTGGGAGTCTGTGCATAAGCCATTATCTGTATAACGAAGACAAATTGCATGAAGAAAACTTAAGAAAAACTGCTGTGTCAGATCATAAACAGCATCCTGTCCGATTAGAGGTCAGGAAAGAAATTCATGATAAAGTATGTAAAGAGTAGTAGCTACCTGGTCTACCTTCCTAATCAGCACTCATCAATGGGTGTAGCTACACACAACAAGTTTGCTTTTTGTTAATAAAGTCTCAGTCCAGTCTCTCTCAACACCACAGTCTGCCTTCCTTTTACTTGCACATGTATAACCATTTGCAGGACTGTGCTGTAAACTACATTATTGATGTGACTAAAGTTAAAATAACTCTCTAGGAAGCCACTGCATTGGGAAGAGAGTTCCAGGTTAGAAACAGGGAAGTCTAGAATATTCATCTGGTTTGGCTACAAAAGTCAACACTAGGAAATTATTTGCATTAGTATGACAGGCTCTGAGCTGTGGGAATCCAGGAGCTAGAACACTCTTTGCACATGTGGCAACATCCAGCAGAATTACAGTGGTAAGCCTGTCCAAAGTCACCTGCACACTAAGCTCCACTGTTACCATAAGAAGTTCACAATTTCATACAGCAACTTAACCAGTATCTTCCATGTGAAGACCTAGAAAACCTGTGGTGACCTCTAGACACCAAACTGTCTTTCTTACCAAATTAAGTCATCTTCTGAGACTCGCCTACAAAACCATTTTATTATCTGTAACAATTTGTATATACATGTCATATATTAAATTTATTCTACATAAGCCAAGACTAAAACACTATACAACATACAACGACTTACAGAATTAACCTTTCAAATTTGATACTATTAAGCATACTAATACATTCACATACAGCAACTTTAGAAAAAGGCAAAATCCTTAGGGATTCTGGGCACATAAACAGGAATTCAAATACAGCGAAGTAGCAAGGCTGCCAGCACAGGCCAATTCAAGCCTACAAGTAGTTCTTGAGGACTGGGATACATTATGCACCATACTCTAATTTCTTTTACCAATCAACTGCTCCACAAAACATACACTGCATAAATTTGGGGTTTATTTAAAATAAGAATTAATGTTAATAAAACACTGTATTAAGAAGTTAATTTCATTAAGATCTTACTAACATTAGACACGGGCATATACTGAGTTTGTAATGTCCGTAGCTGAATCCAGTTAGCACTGCATACACATCCTACAAGAGATATCAACATGTCCTAGCAAAGATGAATGGATCAAATTAGAGTATGGATCTGTGTTCCCAACAATCAACTCCGCTACTGAAGTCAAGCATTCCACGTCGCATATGATCTCTCCTGTTACACTGACACACGCAAGTCACACTCTAATAATGGAGATACACCTAACAATAGAAACATGTCCAGAATGTCTGCTACTGCACACTACTTAGGAACTTCTCCCTTCAACTCATGCAACGTTGGTTCCACTTCACAAACTTTCATCATGACTCCCTTACACTTTTTTCATCAGTATCTCTCTATTCCCAGTCACCTCCAAACATCACCACTATTACAGCAGCACAAAGGCTCATAATAGCTTTATAATGGTGGAGGAATGAGAAAATTGGAACAAAAAAAAAAAAAAGAGGGGCGTGTAAAACCCCTAAGAGTTGAAGATACTGGAGAAAATCATTTGCATAGACATACAATAGTTTATAGTACTATTTTAAAAAATGCAAAACTGAAATGAAATTACTGTGTTTGTAATTTTATGCTGTTTCCTGGTTATCCTGGTAAGGCAGAAAGTGTAGCTATTTCTTTAGGTATTGCTCATACGGACCATTTTCTTCTCCAGGCACACAGAAAAGTACAAATGTAAACTGGCAATTTACAGACAGGACTTTTTGATAATTATGTAGATTATATTTTAAATAGAACAAAATTAAAAGAAATATCAAGAGATGAAGTGTTTATCTAGCCTCCCTAGGATGTAGTATAGCAAAGAGTAGACTATCAAATCCCGTAGTGAATGTGATTACCTATTTTGGGGGGTGCCACTGTAATATAGAGAACAGTATGAAAATGAAGGAGAAGAAGGGACAAACCATGGAGAAAAGCAAACGGTAAGAGTCATCTCAGTGTAATGGAACTGGAGATTATGCAAAATCATATAGATGGCACCAACACTGCATTTCTCCCTCGGTGGTCCTCTGGACGTGCTCCATTCTAAATCAGTCTCAGCTGACAGAACACTACGTTTTACTCATACTCTGCAAAAAATCTGGCATAAAAAAAAGAAGAAAAAAATAAAATCTATAATCCCTAAAGCCGTGACAAGCTGATACAAACACCAGCAGATTACAGGCAACTTTTTTTCCTACCAACTAAACAGAGGCTAGATGAAGGTTACATTTTCGTTACTACATTTTCATGTTTTCATATTTCTATATGCCCATTCTTAATTAAGTTCAAAACTTAGTACTAGTTAAGTATGAAGGGGAAATTTTGACAAAAATACTGTTTCAAACTGCCTACAGTATGAAAATCACATGCTCTGTTCAAGGTGGTTTTGGTATCTAGTGAGCTAGATTTGTTACAAGTTTTGCTTTCCCCTAAAGGATGGAAATTGGGATTTTTGTGTACAACTTTGTTCCAAAGGTAGTATTTCATAGGCACAGAAATCCCAGAGATGGCTACAATATGGACCAAATTTAAGTGTATATGGCAAATAAAAACAATAACTAAGAGATTTGTTTAAAATGCTTCAGAGAATAACTAAACTGACAAGATGAAACTAGGCAGATGTAAATGGAGTTTAAACTATTCTCGAGTACATTTCAATTATAATCTAGTGTAGACAGAATTATTGCTGCCCACTAACACACCCAAGTCATTTACCTACTTGGTCGACAAATGCATCAGTAAGGTTTCACGTTCTATCTTAGGTCTGTTTCAACTAGGACTTCAAAAAAAATGCTGTTTTCTTCATCTATGAGAAAAGTTATTAGCTTATCCAACAGCCACAGAAATAGGGGTAAACTGAGAATGGAGGAGGATGCTGTGCAAAAACACTTCCTTCGAGGACTATGCCACCACTTTGGGCTTTTTTATATCTGCCTCTGCAGAATATCACATAAAGGCACTCTCAGCATTATCTGTAACTTCTCCAAAATGCAGGCTTCTAGTTTAGATGCTTTTCCTAGATGCTGAAAACCATCCTGCCTTTTTACTCAGCTAAGCTTTACAGGTTCCTGATCTGCAAAGCAGAAATATAGTCTTCCAACTGAACAGATCCACAGCAGCACTCCACATACACATACCAATTTCCTCACAGAATCACAAACCGACTGACTACAGTTTCAATGTCTTGTAATCAGTCATGCTTATTCATTTATTTTCCCCAAACAGATGCTTCCCTTCCCATCCCTTACAAGAAAACTGATGTGAATTTCCATCCCCTTTCCATCTTTTCTTATTAATTTTATTTTCAGTTTTCTCTACAGTGCAACTCACATTCCCCTAGTATCTTGACTTACCTTGCCTTAATCTCTGCATGTCAAGACACTATAATAAAGATGTTCAAATTTCTTGGACACTGTCCTTGTTTATTCCCATCCAAATTAAACTTCTTAAACTAAACTATGTAAACTAAACCCTCCCCATTAGTTGGTCAGCTGTGCAAGTCTTTTAGACATGAAACTCAGAGTTAATGATTTCTACTCTGATTTGCCCCCTAAAACTTTTAAATGTAGATTTAGGCATTTTTATTACAAATTCCATGGCAACAGAAGATACACTACAGAATGTCATCTTGAAATACCTGTGAACCTCAGTTCAGAAGACTCTCATCTAATTTCAACAGCTCTAAATCAGATTTTAAGTTTCTGAAGAAAACAACTGCTGTGTACGAGTCTACGCGCAGGATCTCACAGCGTTGAATATTTAAGCAGTAGCACCAAAGAGACTAAAAATAGGATTATAGATTTTTTTTCTCACAAGTAACGCCACATACCGTATTGCCAAGTGATCCTATGCATTAGCTTAAGCTAATTATTTAAAATTTGAATCACAAAAGTATTTAAGCCAATGCTACAACACGTATAACGCGTCAAAGAACAGTTACTGATGCTACAGTAACTGTAGTTCTTTGAGATGTGTTATCTACAGATTCACAAGACCTTAGATACTTATGGACAGTGATGCCCTTGTTTTTTCCTTTTTTTCCATAATTGAAAATATAAGAGGGGATGACTAGAAATGGGGAAGAAGAGTTATCATGCTTGATATAGAAGCAACCAGGAACTGTTGATATAGGTAAGGAAAGCAAGATGACACAGAGAAGTCTGTGACCAGCATGGTTAACTATGCCTACATAAAGGAGTGTTAGATTGCTGCTAAGGTCAAACAACAGAATTGTCAGCAGTAATTCAAGAAGGCAGAACTGTTCAATAAATATTTCTGTTCTGTATTTAGGTACAAGCCAAATAACGGTCCTATCACTAGATGAGAATGAAAAGATTCCCCCTGACAGAAGACAGGAAGATGTAAAAACAGCTACTGAAATAAACACTTAATAAATCAACAGATTAGGATAATTTTCATTCAGTAATTTTAAAAAAAGGCTGAAGAGCTCTCTGCAGTTTTAATGTTGAAAGCCTTTGGCCCTTTGAATGCTCCAGTGGGTTAGAAAAAAACTAGCACTGTGATAATACTGAAAAAGGGTAAACAAAGACTCGAAGTAAGGCAAGAATTAATGACACTCAAAATGGGATTACAGGAACAATTTGATTCAGAAGTTGTTTGTTTGGGGTTTTTTAAAAAACAATTATGACCTCATTGTTGCTATAATATACTTGAGAGTTCTGCAAACAAGTGACTTATTGGGTTACAGTAAAACATTCAGACTAAGAAAAATGAAATACAAAACATATGTGGAACACATGGATTAAAAACTGACATGAAGTTTAAATGCAGATTGAGAACTATCATTTCTGCATGATAAATAACGATGACATGCCACTGACAACGTCCTTAGAAGTTACTACCACTTGAAAAAATGTGCTTTCTACAAGCAGTGAAAGACAATTCAGTCTTATCTTCAAGAGGGCAATCACAGCTAGGATCCTAGCGAACATTCCTGGCATTGTGAAAAGACTGCCACTGTCCTTGGTAGAAATTTCAGATACTTTTTATGAGCCAGATGCCCTGAGAATTTAGCTTGAGAGATTCAGAACCAAATGGTGTGACCCCGCCGGGAGGTTCAAAAGGCAGGAAAACTGCACAGAACCTGAAACAATGGACCTAAAGTGCTGAGACTGCAAAAGACAGAAGATGAGCTTCTTCCACACTTTTTTTTTTTAAGTTGAAGCAGTATTGGAAATAAAATCCCTTGCCTCTTTCACTTCACAGATACTTGCCATACACCCCCACAGATGTAAGAGAGTCTTCCTTTTGGTTCAGGAGTATCTTGTAAAAAAAGGGTATTTGAAAAATAAAGAAAGGAGTACCTGAAACTGGGTAACATATTCTTTTGTGAACACCCTGAGGGTATCTGAGCCTAAGATAAAACAGGCTACCCTCTTCAACCTCGACAGTCTAAGCTGCAGCACCACTCAGCATACATGACCAAATACTCACTTAAGAGTAACACACATACAACAGAATTACACCTCACCAGCATGGGCTGTAAGAAAATGAATTAGACTCTGAGCTGTTTTGGAACACAGAGCAGAAAGCACATGAAGTACAGACACAGAGGAAGGATGTGACAATTCCATTTTTTCAAGAATTTAAAAAGCCAATTCTATTCCACAGCAGCAGATACTGCATTAAAAACACATAATCAGACTAAAGTTATGCAAACTTTCTTCCACTTTAAGTGAGATAATTTACTATATGCTGTTACAAGCAAGACTGTGAAACACATACAAGCATAATGGTATAATTCTTCCACAAATTATTAATTTGCTTTGAAAATTATGAGAAAATAAGGAATGTAATTTAAGCATGCTGAAATCAAACTGTTTACACAAGATTGGTACATAAATAGCTCTAATTCCTGCACTAGCTTAAGTTTGGCAGTTTCCAATTTAATTTTTCATATAAAAAAATGAAACAGTGGGGGAATTGTTTTTAAGCTATTTTAATTTTATGACATGCAAACTAAATGCCTCAAATGTAAATGGGATAGCTCAAAACAGACGCTGTTAGATGAAAATATTTACTTAACATCACTGCTTCAGTTTACCTCATGCATTTCAAAAGCTTTTTTTTAATAATTAGATCCAATTTCATAATAATACCATGCCCTTCTCTCGAAACTTCAGTATAAAGAATGCCCCAGAAGAAAAAACTGCATAACTGAAAGTAAAAATAAATAAGGTTAAAAACTGGAACTTTAAAAGAAAGAGAAAAACCTAAGTTGTTTGATACTGAAAACCAGCCAGAGCTTTTAATAAAGTTCTCGATGCCAGAAGAAAGCTATGCTCTAAGTAGTACTACTTCACCAGAAACATTAAAACACTGAAACAACCATCCCTGCAAGTAAAACTGTAAATACACTGCTTTTAAATTTGTTTGTTTGGGGGTTTAGACTGCTTTACCTAACAGAAGTTAAACCAAAGCCTCACAAGACACCAGCAGATGAAAGACAAGTTGTCACCTGGGCAACTATTTACCTTGAAAATTGTCAGCCAGCTTTTTGGCCAAATTTTGAATAGCTAAATTACTGCAGCATGATAAAGACTTCAGGTTCTGGCAGGACTGGAATGAAGTCCCCACCACAAACAGCCAGCCATTCCCGCTCGCTATCAACTGGTGTAAGCTGATCAGCAGGCATGACTGTAAGCTTCAATGGCAGCAAGCAGATGAGTCCATTCGGTAACTGGGTATACCCCTGCAGAGGAGGAACTGGGAAGAAATGCAGAGCTCAGTTTTGCAGTGGCACTTTAAGCCAGCTCTTGAAAGGATTCCTTTTGACTTGGTTCCAGCTGTAGACCAACATGGAAAACTGTTTGTAGGATTTTTTTATTTTTAAATATATAAATCTTCCAGCTGAGTGTGGCTGGGTTGATAAGCAGCAAAGTCCCTTCTCAAGCCAATGCTACTTTCTTTCAGGTCACTTGCTAGTTTCTTCAGATGCTACTGGAATTGTCAAAAGAAGTATTAAAAAAAATTAAAAAAAGATTAAAAAAAAAAAAAGAAAAAAAAGGCATTTTTATAAAAAGTTAAGCAACCCAGATAAGACCTGGTAAATCAGCTTTCTTTTCAGGAAATAACAAATCCAATACTGTGATTCAATACATTATAAATTAGCTGAGACAATATTACAACTAGATTTTCATTAGCACTGTTAAGTCTCGACAATGGCTTGGGGGGAACCCAGTAACTTAAAAATTCTTTCAAATTGACAAAACTTACAGGTTCAGAAACACAAAAACTAAGCTGGTACACTTCAGTATCCTCTTTTTTTCCAAAAGGAAGGCTACTCTAAAAGAGCAATGGGAACTGTGATTGCAATAGCTCTTTTTGTTACACACAATGTAGTATTTCATTACAAATTGCTAACAAAAGTAGACTGCTAGAGAGCTTTCTCAGATTTAACTCTGTCTCAAGCCCAGAAGACTAAAGCCAGGACACAGGTGAGAAAGATAGCCCTTTGCCAGAGTTCAACATGTAGATACTATTTGATACAGCTTTTTCTTCTGAAAAGCGATGTAACCAATATCCTTCCCTTCTCCACTGCAAGACGCCAGTAAACACAATGAGAAGGAACATTCTAACACGCTCAGCCAAGACTTCTCAGTGCATAGAAGTTTCTGGCTATGGACACCCAGCAAAGCAGATGTTTTGGTAGAAGAGTAATTACTAGTCATTTTTCAAAGAAAATTGTACATTTACTGGACAAAGCTATTAGCTTTGCATTAGGGTGGTGGTGCCTTTCCATTACATAAACAAAACGTAGGACCTAGTTAAAGACATTGTTTTGCCTCACACACTCTGTTGCTTACCTGGGAAGGGAGGCTTGGAAGAACAGCTCTCACACAATGGGCTGTAGCTACCAATTTCCAAAACTTAACCCATGGTTCTCACAGCTACATGGCTAACAGAGCAATCTATGTTATTTGGACTTCAGATAATTACCAACCATCTGTGACCCGAGACCAGGAATATGTTCTTTTTATTTTTGCCTCAGGTAGAAAAGTTTTGTTAAGTGAAAAGAGAAAATACAGCCTGATTGTATTTGTTATGGAAGGAAGCACATTATCTGGGCTGGAGGGAGAAAATACAGGGAAACCCTTCTTAACTTGCTTTAAAGCTTGTCAGTAATCTGCAGAAAAGAGGAATCAAGAAGCCTCTCACCCTTTTAGCTTTAGTTTCTCTCATTCTGCTGTCCCTTTCACATATTTTCCTCTTTCAGTTTAAAACTCAACTGGTTTTCCTCATTTGCAGATCAGAACAACAACATATTTTTGACCTGCAAAAAAATTTTATAATTTCATTACCTGCTTCTAATTGCATATTTGTTCTTCAGCCTGAAAAAAAGGTGCCACACTTATTGTGAAGGGTTATAAATGAGGAACATCACTGAAAAAGATTCTCTCAGATAACTTCGATGTAGACAAAATGTTAGATGCATATGGAAAAGACACCGAAGGTCAATCAAGATAATTCAGTCTAATTCTGTTAGTTAGAAGCAGCTTCACATTGATTGTTACTTTGGAAAAGTGAGTTCCTTGTAACATAAAGGATGGACCAATTAAATTCTCCCCAAATTTAGGGGATGGCCGTTTAACACCTTCCAGACCATTTACTATTCCTAGACAAGCAGGAAAAACGTCACTATAAATCTCTACCTTATCTTTCATATAGCCAGGTGTTTATAGCTATTCACTTCAGGCAATAGTTTCTATTCATCTACTGCTTCTGGCTATTCAATCACATTTAATCCCCATTACTCTTTTCCCCTCCCATTTGAAATTTCTCACAGGAAAATGCCATTAAGGAATGCTTGCATTTTATTATGTAACACCATTAAAACACTCTCAAGGACTGGCAATAGACTAACTAATGCACACAGCAATCTCAACTTTTTTTCACGTTTCTCTTCATTTGGTTCCTCCCTCCTTTCCCTGTCTTCTAAAGTTTCTGCTGTGCCACTCCACAAGCAGTAACATTAGCTGCATGATCCCATACCAAATATAAGTATCAGAAATAAAAAGGTTCTCATCCTCCTTGTATCTTACATTAAGCCAAAGAGCCCTTATTGCACAAGTTAGATTTTGGCATCTGAGTTTAGGTGTATTAACATGCACCATACATGCTTTTTGTTACTGATGTCTATACCCCATGTAGGTAAAAAGGTGTGATGGAGAAAAGGCCAAGACTTTCTGTGGTCACTGGAAATGGAAAATTTAAGAGTCAAGATTGTCCAAACCCCCCCCCGAACAAAGGCTGTGAGCAGTACACTCATCAACAGTTTTGTGCTGCTCCCTACAAGCTAGTGAAGAGTAGGCTTACCTAAGCGTAGGTAATTTTGTCTTGCTAACATACAACTCGCTTTCAAAACAAAATGAACAAAAAAACCCACCCCAGCTGATTATTTTAAATTCAAATTTTAGATTACAAAGGAAAAGCGAATTTCCTGACGTAGAATATACCAATATCAATAACTATGCATTATAATCAGTAGGCTTTTGAAACAAAGCGGCTTCAGCAGCTCCTCTAGGCATTTTTCATGTAATACTGCATTCTTCTCACATGCTTAAATAGGGATACAACGCAAAATATTTATGTTTTACTTAAACATTTATGTTTCAGCATCTTAATGAATCAGTCTTGGATCACATGATTATAGTAAAGCAGTTATTCCCAAGCTACTTTGTGCAACAGTGTTCCCTCCCAACTTACCTCTACTGCTCACTCTTCCCCTCATAACTAGCCTGGCCACAACCCTGCAATGATGAGATTAAATGGCTTCTGGTACAGCAAAATGTCTTGAACCTCAATCATATCTTATCCTTTCTTTTAGGTAGCTACACCCTGAAATTTGGAATGCACCGTATCAAATTTAACAAAAATAAACAGGCATGTTTATTTTTTCTCACATTAAGAAACACCTATTTTAAGAAAACATCCTTTCTCTGCTTACAGAGATAGAACACATTATGAAGTTTATCGTTAACAACTGCACATTCTGAAACATAAGGTAAATAAATAGTACTGGAAATTCACAGATGTTCTTAAGAACAGCTTCCATTTTGATTATTACATGTTTGTTTCACTTCTGCTTACACGAGTTTTGTACACCATAGTTACACCAGTATTAAACCAGTAGGAAACAAATTTAACAAAACAGCAGATGTATAACAGCACCTCAGGGGGTCTGAAAATTTTCAGGGAAAAAAAAAATTCTATCAAGGGAAGTGTTGGGATTTTCCACGAAAATTTGATCTGTTCAAGACTGGGAAGAACAGGGTATGCTAATGATATTGCTGATAGTCAGATGATAGTCAGATTTCCCCTTTCCCAATTTAGCACACAGGTCTTCTCCATGGTAAGACTTTTAAGCACCAATAAACATTTTATTAGAAGTGCTGTTAACCAATATGACCAGCTGGGAGTTACAGGGGCTTATACTAAAAGCAGCAAGGTGGGGCCATATTCTACCATTACAGGAGTTTCTAAAGGAACATCAATTGCAAATAAAAACCTGTCATCACTATGTTTAACCCACTGTATTTAGTAAGCTTCTGCAGCAAGACAATAATGTTATTCCCATTATAAGCTTTTAAACCAACCACACACAATAACAAAAAACAACCTTCTTCAAAAAGAGTAAAATAAATACCTGCAGGACTGCCAGCATTTTCTCCTTGATGCAGCTGAATACCAGCAGAATCTATAGAGTTTACTGTAACTGTCTGTAGATTTGGCAATTGAGCAGTGCTTAGACTAACTGGAGTTGACGTCAACGCCCCACCTGCTGCAACTTGACCAAGAGTGAGAGTCTGCACAGGGGTTAAAGTTATTTGTTGACCAGGTGCATTCTGAATTTGCAAGTTCTGCAAGTTCTGAACTCCTTGCACTTGAAATGTCTGCCAGGTTATCTGCCCAGAAGGGGTCACTGTTTGCGCCTGAATTAAAAAAGTTCCAGGATTCAGCTGCAGTTGAAGATTTTGAAGAGCCTGTTGAGATATACTTTGACTTGCTTGCACACCGTGGATTGTCTGTTGCGCAATACCTTGTACGATCTGGGCTTGACTGGTTGGCTGCTGAGACTCTTGAAGCTGTATGTGTTGTACAATTGGCTGTGCTGTGGAGACCTGAATATTTTGAGCCTGCGTGTCATCAGAGACTGATGTCTGGATGTAATTTCCCTGAAGATCAGAACTATGAACTTGACCACTAGTTGTGGTCAAGTTGTTTGCATTTTGTTCCAATATACTTGAACTGTCTATGGTAACGGGCAACTGTGATGAAGATGATGTTGGCACAAATAAGTCATTATCAGTGGCGGTTTCTGTGATTTCAGGAGAAACTTGCTCACCAGTCCTTTCAGAAGTATCTGAATTATCCATGGCTTGTCCAGTATTTATCAAGTGCCCATCTGCATTAATGCCTGCTGTCATGGTTTGAGAACCACTGCCAAGTCCGAGAGAATCTAGATCAACACTATTGATGGGTACAAAAGTAATATTTCCTGGCAGTCCAAGAGGGACGTTAGCAACTACTTGTGCTTGGCCAGGGAAAGACGAACCACCAATTGCAACTCCCTGAACCTGGACTTGACCAGACTGTGATAAGATATTCTGAATATTAGCTGAAGGTGTTCCAGAGGCAATGATGGTTTGATTAGAACCAGGAATGATCTGGATTTGACCAGTTTCTTGATTTATACTGCCATTATCAGAAGAGGCTGCAAAGCCAAGTTGAACCTGCTGACCATCCGCTGTCTGGATCTGGGGTATTACTTGGTATTGCACGTTAGACACTGTACCATTCGACGAATCTGATCCTGGTGCAACAGAAAAGATTTGTTGATTTTGCAAACTCTGAATAGGAAGGACATACTGCCCACTTGAAGTTACTGTGGCCGCACCTGGTATCTGTACTATATTACCAGCTTCATCCTTTATAGTGGCAGGAGCTGCAGACAAGACCTCCCATCTATTTGGGGCTCCTGCTAATTGCACAGAAGCCAAATCCCCTGTCTGAATAAAAAGAAAAAAAGAAAACACAAAATTAAAACAAGAGAGGTACAGACTACATGCTAGCACAGTCATGCAATTCAACACTAGAGATTGATACACTACTGGGAAACATGCAGCGCAGCCCATATGAACAACAGCAACATGATTAGAACTATGAAGTACAGATATTGTAAGTGAGCTAATGCCTAGTTCAGGGTAACCAACCTGTGGGTTGTGAGCTGCATGTTGCTCGCGAGCAGGTCAAAAGCAGCTCCTGTGCCATGGCTATGTCTGGTGACCAGCAGCAGGGTTATTCTGGTATGGGGGCTGCTGGGTAATCCAAATCCCTGGCTGTGGGAAGAAGGGAGCTGGCAGGGGCTGTTGGAGCTCTCATCACCAGGTTACCCTGGGACTCAGCTACGCTCCTTACCTAGCCCAGCATCTATCGCACAGAAGTGAAGGAATCGCCATGAAACCAGTGTTGCCTGTATCTCCTGGAGCTCCACTGCCTTTTGACTGACTCTGTGTAATATACGGCATAGATGTGCATGTTGTGACTCAAGAGTACAGAGAGTGTTAAGAGGTGACTTAGTCACACAGCTGGAAAGACTGAGTAGTCTCAGTTTAAGTTACACATAATACAAAGTCCTAGTATTTATAAGCTTGTATGAGTTACTGTTTCACTAGGGAAGAAGGCCTCTAAACTAAGGACTTTTACACTGAAATCACAGTTGCATTAATTATACGTATCTGTTAGGAGACACACACACACAAAAAAATATCTTTCTTCTTTAAGCTGGAACAATAGGAAAGGTCAGTGTTTCAGAAGACCCCAAATGGCTAAAGAACCAAAAGACTGATGAAGTATGCTTTTGTTTCGTATTCAGTAAAGGTAAATTGCACTTACCTTTTCTTACCAAAGCAAGCTTTTTCAGAATAGAGTATTAAGAATTAGGTTTAACATCCTGCAATGCTTAGGACAGATCTGTGTAGTCAACCAACTTGGTAAGTAACCACCAATCTAAAAAAGATGTAGTTAAGTTTCTCCTTATCTGTTTTATGGCACTACAGTAAATCAATGGAGTAACTTTTTATTTAGCAACAAATAAACAACTTGTCTTACAACTCATTCAGCTCTGTGAAAAAAATTTTGTCTCTTTGGCAGAGTCCACAGGACACAAAGCTCTAATCTGGCCTTCTACACTGATCCTGTGATCACTCCTGGTAGGAAAGTTACCAGAGCGTACCACAGCTTCCTTCTGATGCTGCACTCTGACTTCCTTTAGAAAAAAACTTGTATATGCAAATTACAAGACACAGCTTATTCTTCTCTAACATTACACTGAGACTTAGCCAGCCTGAATGAATCTTGTGGCATGCATCCGAGTGAATTTAGTCCACAGTGTAGGCTGGGACTTTCCTAGTTTCACTTTCTTATCCTGTTCCAAGCTGCAACACTAAAATGTTTACGCATACAAGAAAAATACTCTATTTAAGCCTGAGTACTTATTAAATAGTTTTATTATGCTTGGTAAACTTCATTTCCAATAAGAAAACACACACCTTGGTTCCAAATTCCTCTGTACAGATAATAAATGTGAATAAAAAGAAAAATTCTAGCCTTCCTTTGCCCTCAAAAATACATATAATCTTCAGGTAGCTTATGAGTAAATAGATACAGCATCACCAGAATAAAACTAATTTTATGGCCTTAATGCTTGAAGGATCAGAAAAACAAGTAATGGTAATTTCATTTTATCATTTTCTTCTTATATTGATCAGTCTTTCCGTTAAACATACTTAAATCCTTTTTCATGCTTATAATTTATGAGATTAGGAAAAAAAATATGCAATACTCCATATCACACCATTTTATCTGCAAAAAGGGCAAAAAAAATCATTTTCCTCTACTACCATATTAGCTTTATACTTTTATATTTACACATAGGTACTGGCTGCTGAAATGCTGCTAAGAAGGTTGTAACTACTCAGTTCACTAGTATAGAAATACTTATTAACTGAAGGTTTTATAAAGTAGCAACAGACACAGAAAATTCATAAATAGCCAGAAAATACCAAAAGCAAAAGTAAGACTGTTGTATGTTTAATGTTTTCCATTGTAAAATAAATGTATAATATAATGTGCTTGTAGTATCTGTTAGAACAGGAGAGAAAGAAAAAGTAATGGGAACCATTACAAGTCTAATATAATTTCTCGCTAATTTTAGACTATGTACAAGCAAATGTTGAACATTTCGGCTATAGGTGAACTGACTTAATAGGCCATAGTATGTCTATCTCTACTCACACATAATAATATATAGGAGTATCCTCCACAGAAATAGATCAAAGAAAATCCATTTCCTTCATGAGATGGAAATGACCTGCTTTATTCTTCTCCTCCCCAAATGTATGTTAATTTCCACATCACATCCAATGGCTTTTGCCTTTTTCATGTTGGGCACACATCTCTCCTCACCTTTTCATGATCCGGTGAAATCGCCCCTCAAATCCTACTCTGTAAGGGGTTTAGCTCAACAGAGCCATTCTTTTAGCAGATGCATTTGTCAGTCCCGCAAGGAGTTCAGGGTAGCCGTGGACATGGACATGAAGCTATTGCTACACATAGTGCATGAAATGCCTGTTATTCACATGTTGCTCTTATGGCTGGCTTTATCAGACACTACCAGATGAATCATGAGGAGGGAGGGGCAAAAAGAGGGCGAGGCTTTCAAGAGGCTATCTGGCAGCTATCAAAATTACTAATTTTGAAGCATGAAAAAAACCTGTATGGTAAAAAGTATTTGAGGATGATCTCTAACCTTAACTGGTTATCAAACCTGTCATAACAAGCTTGACTTATACCTTTCTCAAAGTCTGCTGAGCTAGAAAGATATTTCTTGGGCTCCTTTTTCCTACTGAAAAGAGTAGTAACCTCTCACTGCATACTCAGCAATAAAGCATTGTTTCAGTAATTCAAAGTTCTACCACTGATGTATGAGCAGCAACATCTGCAGCCCACTCACTGATCTTTACAGCGCAGTCATAGTAGACCCGAGTTTGTTTGCTGTCCATTATCCATCCATCAAAAATACTGGAAAATTCTACTAGGGTAGAAATAAAGCAACAGCCCTCTCTCTTATCAACTGATACTTAGACAGCAGTTATACAAAAACTGCTCCTTTAAGAGAAGGCTAGACGGTTGCAATCCAAAGGCTATGTGTCAAGAGGAAGGGACAAAGATCTGAGGGAAGTTCAGCATTAGCACTATTCTGCCAAGGACAGAACAGGAAGCAACGGGGTGTTCACTGGAAAGAGTATCAGGAAATGAGAGAAAGAGACAGGAACAGAGCAAAGAGTGGCTGGCACAAGGCATGGGAAGAATTAAAATCAAATGATAGGTCCACCTGGAGAAAGGTCAAGTACCACCAACAAGTGGAAGCAACAACTGCTGTTCAGCCTGTCTTTTGATTCTTTAACAAGCCTTGTATAATTTCCAGTGGGTAAAATAAAAAGATCTCCCTGAGCCAAAATTCTCATCCCTGAAGAATGAGGGGTCATAATAAATAAAAATCTAGTAATTGTCTTGTTCAAGTTGTTTAGAGAAAATTAAAGCAGCATTAAGTCAAATGTGGAAGGAAATAAAAGAAACACATACAAAAGATAAGATACTTTTAAAAAGCAATCTAAACCAAATACATTATAAAAGCCATTAAAACCATGCTAAGGGGTGGGACTTGGGGAAAAAAAAGATCCTTCACCAAAGTAAAACTGGAAAGGGGAGAAACATCCCTGTAAGAACGGGTATATGTGGTGGGCACCTGCATTCCCACATGTTAAATAATATCAACTGGACACATGCCAATACCCATTAATATTTTACTGCTAAAGAACTTCAAAACCTTTATCTGTGCCAGTCTATTGTGGAGTTCTTTTTGCTGCACTTTTCAGAAAGTCGCTTTTGCTCTATTTAGTCCTGGAGAAAAAGCACCAGCAAAATGAGCAGAGGTGGACAGATAACGAGTCACGAGCTCCTAAACATTTTAAAATCACACGCTTAATGAAGAAGATTGGCCACTGCCTCATCCAAATTGTTGTTTTATGAAAGAGCTAGGGCTCTAATGCACGAGCTTAATACCATATGTTTACCAAGCTACAGTAAACTATCTGTGCATTCTTAGGTCATTACAAATATAAGATAAAATGCACTTCCTTCAACTCTTTCATTAAGGTATGAGCTAATACATTCTATCTTGTATTTGCCATAGGTTAAACACATGTTCAACATCAGTCACTGTGGTTCAGATGACACAATGCTGCTTGCTAACGCAAATTAATCCTGTTGCATGTTTCAGCCATCTTACAATGAAGCCACTCAATTCAGAGAAATGCATTTTCCCAAATCAAAAGTTTAGAGAATTGAAGAATGTTTCAGGGAAAAAAATATTATCTGGGGCTGCTTAAAATGCTATTTTAAAAGCCAATTCCAATCTGGTGAAATGTATCTAACATTTAATTGTGTCTCATTTAAGGAACATCTACATCTTTTTGCTTGAGATGGACAACTGGACCCAAATCTTTTATAGCTTGTTTTTAATCAGCACAACTTCAGGACCCATCTAAACTAAAACAACACGACATCCTTGACACCAGTAGACACATGACAGCTGCAGTATTAACAAACGTGCAACAAGGAGGCATTTTTAACCAGATTGTATATAACTTCATTTGTTTACCAATTATTAATCTATATATGTGTATTATTCTCTATATAACTCCATGCCAAAATAGAATTTTGCATAGAAGTTTGTGTGAAATGGTTTGTTTTCCTCATGCCTTCAACTCAGGTGCTGAAGGCTCTACCAAATAATCAAGGACAAGAAAGATGAGCTGAGGGCCAGTCATTCTGATCTTTGGGAAGGCAATGAAGCAAATAACCTTGAAAATAACCTTGGGAAAAAAGAATTACCTTCAAATAACCTTGGGGGGGGAGGGAGGAGATGATCAGAAGTAGTCAGCCTAGACAAGGGGAAACAATGCTTAATTAACTAACCTGACAACTTTTTATGATGAGACAACTGGCTTGGTAGATGGAGTTAGGCAGGGGGTATTATTTATTAGAAATACCCCCTGACAGTGCTTTAAACAAGGGGGTTGGGACCAGACAATCTCCAGAGATCCTTACCAGCCTCAACTGTTCTACTGAAATCTTAACACTTCTTAATAAATGTTTAAATGCCAGAGAGAGAACTTTTTGGTTTATGCTGTCTTTAAAAATAGAAATGTTTTAAAATATGTATTTTCATACTTCTACACTTGGTTCTGATCCAGCCCTAGGAAGATGTAACTGGAATGCAAAAATCAAAGAATATTTTAAAAAGTGAGCTTTTGGGAAGCATACTATTAGGCACTACAGTCTACCTGACACTTCTCTGCTTTGCAAAAGTGTAAAACGGAGAGAAGCAAGACAATCCCAGGAAGACTTTTCTATGGCGGCGGAAAACATTGTACATAAAACACTGAAAACATGGTGTATCTGTTCACATCCAGAAACTTAGCATCAGGAAGCTATATTATCACCCATAAAGGAGAAAATGGATGTCAGAATAACTTTGAGCTTCCTCAAAACCGTCATATAAGCCAGAGAACTGAGAAGTATGGATAACTCAGACACATGGCACTCATCCATACTTTTGCCTAGCAGGAAACATGAAATTTAAAATGCCTTCATATTTCTCTATCC
Organism: Lathamus discolor; assembly: GCF_037157495.1. NCBI lineage: Eukaryota > Metazoa > Chordata > Aves > Psittaciformes > Psittacidae > Lathamus > Lathamus discolor. The sequence goes on along the minus strand of NC_088886.1, from coordinate 87,554,686 downwards.
TATCAGCACTATTACTATTTCCACCTAAACTGAGGTCAAGCTTTTTGCATCTCAGATGGCTAAAGTAATGTTCTGAGGCATAAACAAACTGGAATTCCAGATTTTTGTTAAGTTCTGTGAAGTACGGATACTCAATTCTAAAGCTCAAGATATGCCAAAGCAATCTTACAACACTCCAACACTCTTTGTAAAAGATACAAACAAATGCTTTGTCTACAGCAGAGAAGCCATACTCATCTTCTCCACTTCCCCCCATAATGGCTAACCATTAACCTCTCCAAATGTTTTCCACATACTGTTGGTAAGCAACCACACAAATAAATCATTCCTCCTGCCTTTTTTTTTTTAACTAAAGAATCAGTGTTGCCTGCCACACACTAGATGCGGCTACATACCGTAACTGGGGCAGCCATCTCTGACAGCTCCCATTCTTTGGAGGCTGAGAAAGCCAAGAGTTTTCTCATCCAGCCTGCCTCTTTCCTCAATTCACCCATCTTCCAGTTATCCAACCTCACACTCCCATCACAGAATCAACTACGTTGGAAAAGAGCTCCACGATCATCAAGTCCAACCACTACCCCAGGACTGCCAGCCTTGCATTGTATCCTCACCTATCCCAGTCATGGCCAGCACAGCCAGAAAAATGGCACTTGAGAGCATGACAGTTCAAGAGGGTGCCTTCAGCTTTGCATTGCAATGAAGTAAGAGAACATAAAGAACTGGTTATCACCTCAACTCCGTAACTTCTTAAACAGTCACCTGATCATACAACAACCACACAACTGGCCATCAAGGCTTTGTTGGAACTGAATTTTAGAATCTGTTTCCTCTTTTGTTTTCTCTCCTATGCACAGCTCTGCCACCACACCTTTGCTTCTCCTTTTCACCTAATGCTAAGGTCTTCGCAGAGGTTTAAACTGGAATGAAAGTAGAGTATTTATAACTAAATGAAAAAGAATCTGAAACTGGAAGTTTAAAGTAGAATTACTCGTTAGCAATAGACAGCGAAAAAGCAAGACCCAAACTAAAACTTCTCAGACATTAAATTCTTACGACAGGAAAAGACATCCATAGAGGTCAAAACATACAATCTGTCATTCTAGGTCAGGCAGTAGCGCATACCATCCCAGCAAGTCTTTCACATACACCTGTACGTAGCAATCAATATTCAAGGGGAAGTTTCCACAGCAAGCATTTGAACCAGCCATGGATGCAGCAGTATGGCAACTGAGGAAAAGATTTTCAGGTAAGCAAGCCACAAGGTCAAGGCCATCTACATTAAAACCAAACACCAACAGGCAAAACACAAAGCACTGGTGTAGGATGATTGTAGGCAGAAAAAAATACCATGGTGTCAAAGCCTAAACTGAAAGGCTGCAATCTCCATCAATGTATAAAGACGAGATTAGCAGTAATGCCTGCTAGTGTTTTGTCATTCAAAAGCAAGTAGAGCTCTAACCAGAATCCTGGGCCAAGCTGAAAACCTTGTGGACTAGAGAGAGCCTGCCCAGTTCATTGACAGAATGGAATACAAAGATGGTTGAGTTTAGTTCTGTCAACTGTCTTCTTCACTCACGTTCCATACCAAGCACTTGTCACTCTCATCAGTATTTCTATTTCCACATTAATCCTTTCAGTGGCATAGAAGTGGCGTCCACTCAAACTGCAGGCTTGGATTCAGATATCAACACAGAATCATAGAATAATTACAGCTGGAAAGGTCCTCTGAAGGTCATCTGGTCCAACCTCTGTGCTCAAAGCAAGGCCATCCAGATCACAGCAAATACAATCACATTTGCTCCAGCTCTTCCCTAAATCCCAGACATGCAATATTCCTTTCATTCCTACGGGAGTTTTGTTGTTGCTGTTGCTTTTAAATCATACCGCTGGGCTCTTGGGGAGCAGCTGCAGCATGCCATTTCAGCCAGGAAAGCAGTGTGCAGTAACTGGCTAGCCTAGTACAGTGGCTCCAGCCCTGCCAGCTCCTACCCAAGCAAATGTCAGTAAGGCATTAACAAAATACCCCCAAAGAGTCAGCACTGCTCTCCTTACACATGCAAGCTCTTCAAAAGCTTCTAAAAGGAAACACCTAGTTTAACTTCTCCTATCCATTTGTATGGATTGAGAGTTCTACCAGACATTCAGCAGTCAGAACTGCAGTCCAGATATAGGAAATACTTGGAAAGGACTGCCTCCCCGTCACTGCATTAGCTACCATCACTCATACGCAGGTATCAAACTGATTCATCTATACTCCTGAGAAAGGGATGAGCATCTCAAACACCAGGATGACAATTATGTCTGTGTCCATGCATACAGATATAATTTTCCATCTGAGTTATGAGTTACATACAGTCTAAGCCTTTTCAGCTTCTCCCTCCCTCTTCCACCCCCCAACAATATAGAGGAGGGGGGGGAAACACGGATCTTTATTGCACTAAATCCCTTTCAGCATTCTGTTTTTCATAAGGAATATATTTCAGGGACTTCAGTCTCTCCCCTCCCTTTATTAAGGTCATCTTTAATTAACTCCAGTCTAGTTCAGCTACTGTAGGTATCTCCTCCAATTTATATTTAGTTTCCACCCAAAATATTCTGAATCATTCAAAAGCTATGTGGTAGGAGTGTAAAAATTACCAGAATGCTATAACCTACCTCACGGCAGATATGTAGGAGGGGCCTATCTTCATGTATGGAAAGTAGTGAGTGAGTTTATATTCATATTTAGTTTTAACTAAGATTTTGGCTTCTCTTGAATTACTTCCGCCTTGTCCTGAAAAGTACCTTATATATAAACATAACAATAGATGAATTTAACAGGAATAAAGTACAATTTCGAAACCGCTTTGCCCATTTTGAACTATCAGGAACCATTTGTCCTGTACTAGCACTTTAGTAACCTGCCAGACCCAGCACAGCTCATTCCAAAGCAATCAACCTATCCTCAAGACGCACAATTCCAGCTTGAAAATGAGAACAACCTTAAGGTAGATATAGAAAAGCAAGCTACCATTTAAGCATCACTTATTTTTCAATATGCATGTTTATGCAAGAGGCAGATCCAACATTCAGTTTTTCAACACTGTATGCATCTGGTATCATGAAACAAATCTTAGAGGTATCAGGCATTTAACATTGTCTGAAAGTATTTTTAAAACATGTTGCTTAAGAAAATAAACAGGTTCAGCAGAAAGAACATTTGAAACGGGGTCAGAATCTTAATATATTTTCGAGCTCTGTCATTAGTCTACGAACTGCTGCGTGACCTCAGACAACTATTTTGCTCAGCTTCCTTTTATGTAAAGTAAGCTGAAATGCACAGATGAAAAGTATTTTAAAGTTCAGCACTCGAGTATTTAGTAAACTTAACATTACAGTTAACATTTTGACATTTGTTAAAAGCTTGCCAAAGCCACTTCATCCATCAGTACGATGCTCTGTAGTTCTATTTCCTACTTGCAGGATCCTAAGAACACACAAGGCTATTGCACAGCAGGTATAAAAAACAAGACTCGCTTCAAAAGCAGAAGAAAATCAGATAATTTTTTGTCCAAGAACTAAGGCCAAAAAAAGGCTTAATCATGTCATTTTAGAAGGTATTTTGGAACTCCCTTTTAATACACCGATATTTTTAGGCATCGGTTATTCAGAAACACACCATCTCTTTTAACTTCGAGAGCGTTATGTCAACAAGAGAGTTTGGCTAGACCAATTAAGGAACATGCGAGTTTCCATTAGGCTTTTGTTCTGAAGACTGTTAAACTGGCTTCAACAAGAACACGTTTCTAGTCTGCAAGATCCATCTCGCCACACAAGGTCTCAAGGTCATCGAGGCTCCTTTCAGAGCCAACAGCGCATGAGAGATAAGGACAGAAATTCGGTTTGCAATACGAAGGACTGCATGATAACTGCGCCTAGAAAAAACAGCGTCGATACAGGAAGCAGCTTTCCACCACCGCGTTCACTTCTAAACAGCCATTTTACTTCTAACTACATCCTTCCCCACAGCCAGCCTTCATTTTGTGTTCCTGCCTGGGTGCGCGGCTCCAGGCTGACAGCCGAGGAGAGGGTACCGGCTGCGCTCAGGTGGAGGTGAGATGCCTCCCAGCCTCGCCGGGTGCCGAGCGAGCCGTTCCGGTGCCAGGGCCGGGGGAGGGAGGTTTCCCGCCTCCCCCCGCGTTTGAAAGTAAATGAAGGCGCCGCTCCCAATGGCGGGGGAAGGGGGAGCTAGGCTCCCTCCTCCTCCCGGGAGCCCGGCTCCTCCTGGAGAGGCAGGGGAGCCCGGGGACCCCTCTCCTGGCAGGTCGGCCCTGCTATCGTCCCTCCCCCCGGGCGGGCAGTGCCGTGTGTCCCGTCCCTCCCCCCGGGCGGGCGGGCTGGCTGTGCTGTCTCTCCCCCCGGCAGGCCGTGCGAGAGCGGCGGGGCGGGCACTCACCGCTCCGGCAGCGTGAGAAGCAGCGGCGGCAGCGGCCTCATCCTCCTCCGGCGACGGCGGGCCGATCTTGCTGCAGGTGGCCGCCAGCAGAGCGAGCGGTGACGGCTGAGCGTCCTACCCACAATGGGCGGGTTCAGGGAGAGAAAGTGGGTGGCGGTTAGTGCGGGACAGCGACCGGGCTCCTCGCAGACGCGCACACAGGAAGCGGCGGCGGCGGCACCGGCTCCCGCACCCGCTCACAACGTGTCACCCGGGGGAGGGCGGGGGGGAAGGGGCCCGGCCAGGCCTGCGCTTACCTGGGGGGCTGCCGCCCCGGCGGAGGCCGAGGCGGCGCCGTTGCCGTGCTGGAGATACTCGCTGTGGCTGCTGCTGTCCACGTCTAAGGCAGCCATTTCCTCTTGTTTCACGGGCTTCTCGGGAGCTGCGGGCACAGCGGGGAGGGGGAGGGGAGAGTCACTGACGGGAGCGATCACCCCCCTCCCTCCCTCTCCCTCCCTCCCTCCCTCCCTCTCCCCCCCCTAACCCCAGCGCTCCCCCCGCCCTCCCGCACGGAGCCCTCCTCCTCCTCCTCCTCCTCCTCCCCGTGCTGCTGCCCCTGCCCCTCTTCTCCCTCCTCCCCCTGCTCCTCCTGCTGCTGCTCTCAGTGCCGCTCTCGCCTCGCTCGCACACGGACGCTCCGGGGCCGAAGCGGGGAAGCGCAGGGCCGGAGCAGGAGCAGGGAGCCCCGCGGGGCGGCTCGGTCGGTGCGTACGTACCGGTCATGGTGTGAGTGCGAGCGGCCGGCTGGCTGGCTTGGCTGGGCGGGAGGCAGGCAAGGCAGGCTGGCTGGCTGGCTCGCACACAGGCCCTGCTGGCTGGGGCTAGGCGGCTGCCGCCGGGGACATGCTTATTGTGCTCACGGCGGGCTGAAGCGGCGGCGGCGGCCCGAGCCTACTCCGGGGTTTTTTTTCCTATTTTGATTGACGGTGCGGGAAAGCCGAAAGGTGGGGCTTGCAGCGGGAGAGGGGGCCCGGCCGACACCGCCGCCCGCCCGCCCGCCTGCCAGCCCGGAACTCCCGCCTACGCCGGCGCTCATTGGCTGCGCGTCGCCGCCGTCTCCGCTCGCAATGGCGGCCCGGCCTGCCAGTCACCCGCCAGGGGCGGTGGATGGGGGGGGGGGGAGCCCCATGCCGAGGCGGCTTCCTGTTTGCCAGGGCTTGTGCGAGGAACAATGAGCGGGACCCGCCGAGAGTTAGCGGCCTGCTCCGGCCGCGGGCCTGCGGGGCCCCCACGCCGCGCCAGGCCAGCCCTGCCGCCGTTGCCGCGCTCCACTCTGGCGCCGTGCTGGGGGGACGCGGCCCGCGGGGCCCGGCCCGTCAGCCTGCGCCGCAGGGGTCGGCGCACAGGCACAGCTGCGCGGCGGCGGCGCTGCTCTCCCCCCGCCGCAACCACCCCCCCCCCCCCCCCCGCGCCCCGTTCCCCCGCCGCGCAGGCGGCGCGGTGAGCGTGTGCCCGGGAGGCGCCGGGCTGCAGCCGCGCTCGGTTGAAACCTCCCGGCGGGGCTGTCACTCAGGGCGGGCGGCGGCAGCGGCTCCGGGGCGCCGGCTGAGCTGTGCCCCGCGACGCGTTGTCCCCGCCGGCGCTAAGATGTCGGCGCCGTCCCACGGGAGCCTGCCCACCGGCGCAGGCCCTGCCTGGCGGTGGCCCCGCGCTGTATCCGATGCCGGAGCCCGCAGGACCGGCAGCCCCCTGCTGTGGGACGGAGTCACCGTCAGGGCCACCGTGGAGGCGCGGCCCGGCAGCCACACCTCAATGGCTGACCCGCGGGCCGTTGCATAAGCTTTGTGGCCGTGAGGGGCTCGCACCTGGCTGACCCGGTCAGCCTGTAACTAAAATCTCTGCCTCTTCCTTGTAATTAAACCCATCGAGGGTAAGGTCGCGAGTTAAGATTTTAACGTGACAGGAGTGTGGGCAGTAGCAACGCGCTATTCTCTGAGCTGAGGAGCCAAGCCTGAGCACAGAGTGAGCGTTTGTACCAGCAGGTTTTACTTCAGTCGTGTTAAGGAGAATTAATAGATGCCCCTCAGTGCCAGCTTGGTGCGCTGTCCCTCACGTGCAACGCAAAGGAAACTGGGAGCACTCGGGATGCTGAACTAAGGCAGGAAATATGTTTAAAGCATTGTATAAGTATATGATGATACAGAAATGATTACTGGTGGGGCCTGTTTCTGTGTTACACCATATGAAGGATTCCTGTAATGGGAAACAACTTCACCTTGGCCTTCCCTCACGTCCAGGTGCACACGTGGGGTGGTAGGACAGTGCGTACATTTAGGCAGTGAGTTTGACCCTTGGCTTGTAAACTTCCCTGAAGAATTAATTTTTTTTAGTTACCTTTCATGTGGTGTTCCAGGGACTGCGTGAGTAAGGCTGAAAAGCATTGGACTGGAGAACTCAGACCTAAGTGTAGTTATCACAGAGAATTAGCTAAGAGGTGCAGTGAGCGCAGTCATCTGTCCATAGCTGCGTGGAGTATTTGAAGTCACAAGCTACACAGATAAACCCATGGAGAAGCTGGTAACTAGGAGACCTAAAAATATGGTCCATATTTTCAACAGCCTCTCCAAGCAGAGAATAGACAGTGCTTTTTAATTAGTCCAGCACTATGACCTTGCAGTAACTGCCCAGGCTTAACCTAGAAACTGTTGCAGAACAGGAAAAAACACACTGAGAAAATGTACATTTAATATCAGGAAGTTACGATAGGGGAACACTGCAGAATCTTCCCTGTCAGTGGGAGATTGCTCTTACTGTGTGATGTGTAGTCTTATTTTAAGCACCTTTACTTTTGCTGGTATGTTTAGAGTGTGACGTAATAGTAAGTTGTAAATTAATCCAAAAGCTGTTTGTCACAATTCGTTTTTTGCAGGGTAGTTAGAAAAAGAAAAGCCAACCCCGACTTCTGTTTTTAAAACATCTGTATTTCTTTACATAGTTTTTGTGATTCTACTTTAGAATCAGTAAAGGAAAAGAACCTTTTTCTTGCAATTCATATTTTTTACTTTAACAGAACACTCTGAGAAGTAGCAGTTGTAACTAGGAACAGATGACACATTTATTTTGGCATAATAATATAAATCAGAAATAATTTTAAGCCAATAAAAGCTGAGATACACAACCTTTAAAATGAGTGAGTATATACACATCAGCAAATTTTAGGGGAAATATTAAAATGTGAGATTACACGATCCACAAGACTACTGTAGTATCTAAAAATGTGGCTGGTGTAAAAAACTGCAATTTGTTTTGCAATATCAGAAGTTGTTAATGAAATGCATGATAGCCTGTCATGCTGGAACCAGAACTACTGGAGATTACTGGACTTCTGATAACCTAGGAAGTAGTTCATTTGGAGTTTGATTTCTAAGAGAAATAGTTCCTGTTCATACGCTGGGAAGATGGGAAGGATATTATAAAGCTGCCCCTTACTTATTAGCAGGGTATTGCCAAACATTATCTGTGGTGTTTTGCATTAGGAAGGTTATGTGATCTGGGACTGAAACTAAACATGAAAGTTGGTCTTTCTTCTGCAACTGGATGTACACTGAGAGCTCTGTGATTTCAATGAGATGTTGTCAGTAGTTTATCTGTATAGATCTGATTGCAGGTATAACTGCAATGCTTTAGGACAGAAGGATTTTAAAAATAAATAATAAGGGGTTTCGGGCTTTACGTATAGAATTTTTCAGTGCAGTAAAACTTGGATGTAAATAGGCTTTACAACACTAGCTGAGGATAAGGTTTTTCCACACAAATTAGAGGGGCACCGTGATGGTAATACTAAATTCAGATAGAGAAGCAACAAAACAGTAACAGAATATCAACAGACTATTAAAATGAGATAAATTATAGGGAAGGTTTAAAAATGGTATGCTATTACGAGAAAGAGGTGTAAAGAAGAGGGACAGAAAGGTTAAATAGAAAACTGAGGGGTAATAAAAATGGAGTGTGTTTATTTACTGCTTCCCAGTGGAGGTTAAGAACACATGAAAAACAAGAAAAAAGGAAATGCGAAAAGACATTATATTTAGCTTTCTGCTTATCAATATACTAGCATCAAGACATTCACTAGAAAAATCCTGGGTGCATCAGGGAGATCATTGTATCCGTACTGGATGGAAGTTCTGGTAGGTGGTGGTCTTCCTGCTGAGTTAGCACTGTGCCGCTATCCCCACACAGATTGAGCTCCATGGCCAATTAGAGGAGCCATTGTTTCCTCTTTCTTGAGATTACCCACCAGATGTACTGTATCAGTATGTGATCTGAATAAACTAGCCATGACCAGTTCCTTATTGAAGAGCCTTGCCTCTTTAAGCCCTTGCCTGCTGCTTCTAGGCTGCTTGTGGTAAACTGCAGGTCCTGGGATGAGTTCTCAGTCCATGTGTTGAAAATAGTGTGTTGTAATTCCAGCTGTGTACATGGAGAGAAAGCAACACTGCCCTGTACATAATGAGAATACCTCTACCAGATACCAAAATGCAGCTGTTTCAGAACTGAGATTCAGCCTTTGCGGCAAGCGGCAGTACACTTCAGGAGAGGAAGTGATGCCTACCAGCTTCTGATGAAACTTCAGGGAAGCTTTGAAAGATCACAAAAGATGCAAATCGGAAAGAACACTAAAACTTACCACATACCCTTTAGTTTGGGTGTAAGCTCAGCGCTGCATTTGGCCACTGTCATTTAACAGCTTATTGGTTTAAGTTTTGGAGCTCAGCCTGTGGGGGTATCAGTTCAGTGGAAATTCAGAAGGAAGTGCACCACCTAATGCAATTTCCATCCAGTATGGTGCCTGCTATACTATGAAATTTCTGACAGTATACTCCTTTGAAACTTCTGAGTTATGACATATTTCTGTCTTTAATAGTCCCTTCTACTGGCGACCCTGCATTTATTTAAAGGCACATAGTATTTAAAGGTGGTTGGTATGTGGTCCAGTTCAGTTTTCACATCTGTGGTACTCTGTTCCTCTGTAAAATGGTGATTTTGCCACGCTGAACTCTTGCATGCAATTGGACAAACTGGGCAGGAACATGTTTTGCTATGGTGTGTTCTGTACCACTGGAAAAACTCAGGCTGGGGTTGCTTTAGTTTGAAAGACTGGATTTAAAATTACATCAAAGAATCAGTAGGGATTCGATTCAACAAGCTACCTTAAAACACAGTCTTTACTAGAGGGACAACAAGCAGAATTATCTGTAAATCTCATGCCTGAAAAAGTAACTAGGACACAGAAATCAACAATTCAGAGGAGCTACCCTTTTGAATTTGAGATACCTCTTTTCCTTTAGTCATATGTTTAAAATTTCAGTAGAATCTGGAGGGCCATATGTTTTGGTTTCTAAGTGCCAAATATTTACTTTGTACTACAAAAACCAGGATAATTACAAGGTAAATTCAGACCTATTAAACTTACTAGAGTTCAACTTCATTCTGAATTTTGGCCTTCCTTTCCAATTTGTATAAGTGTTAGCAGACAGGAAAAAGAATCTAGCTACTAGTCTAGACATTACACTCTTAACGTCTGTGTGACCTATGGGGCCATTGGCTTAAGAATATTGGGAGATCTGTACACAGAGCCACAGGCAGGGCTGACAGGATTTTGCCTTGTGAGGATTCTTAAGTCAGCACATTGTAGTTGGAGATAGTTGCATGACTTGAGGTCATCCCTTTAGACATCAACAGAGAAAAGAGTCCTTGCCTGGGTGTACAGTCAGCAAGGAAGCAGCAGTGGTCAGAGAAAGGTGTTGGCTGTCAGTGTGTTGTCATCTCCCAGAAAGCACCTCCCTATTCCAAGATGAGTGGCTACAAGAGCACGAATTTTGCAAGGCGGGAGCAGGCTTGAGCAGTAGGTGTGGTTTGACCAGAAGAAGCTGGGCCAACCTAATAGCTCATTGACCTCACCATAATTTAATCAACTTACACAACTGTCAGAAAACAAACCCTGCAAAAGTACTGCTCCCCACATTGCTAGCTAAACTGAATCAAACTAGACCCAGTGGGGGACAAGGCTTCATGGGTAGAAGCAGATGAGGAGAGGCAAGACTACCTTCAGCAGCAGCAAGTAGATCAATTGAGGGTGTCAAGCTTGCTAAACAGCCCAGGAGCTTGGTTTTGGCTGTGTTTGTGTATAGTACCTCTCAGTAGCCCAGGATTTCTAGCCTCTAGAGGGGCACAAACAGTGCTCGAGAGCATCTGAAGTATCAAGCTATTTGCGTGGTCCACTGCACAAGTGTGATGGTATCCCAAGTGTGACTATACAAAAGACAAATAACATTTGTTAAAAGTGAAATTGACTTTTAGAAGAGTAATTATCTGTTTTATATGGGAAAGCAATTCTGAAAACACTAGTTTTATGCCTGAAACAGCTCCATTAAAAAAAGGTCAAAGAGAAGTCTGGTACCTGAATCCAGCTGTTAGCAGGGGAGACATTTGATTCCACTGATCTGCTCACGTCCAGTGAAAGCTGTTGATGGGATAAAGAAAGGCCTAAAAAAGTAATGGACAGCACAGTAGGAACAAGGTAGCTCCAGACGCTTTCCACATTTGGCCTGAGACACGCAACCTAGCCACAGTAAGAGGAAGAACCTGTGAGTAAGTATCTTAACAACCCCGTCTGCACACAAATCGGAAGGCTGTGACTCTTCACCAGCGCAGATGACAGATCTTCAAGGAATGAGGCCAACAGAAACTCTGTCCAAACTCTACACATGCCAGTGTGTGAGGATAGTCCTCTGGAACATTGTTTCTAGCCTAGTCATTGTATTTATGAATTTTTTTAAGCAATTGGAACAAAATAAGTCATGTTCCTTTTTAGTCAGAAGTTCCTCCTTGTTTGTTACAGCTGCAACTCTCTCTGGGTGATAATGTTTTTGTGTATTTTGCAAATTGTCACATTCCATGGGACATATGTGACTGGAAAACAGGCTCTGTCCTTAATAACACGTTGAAGAAAGCTAATTGTACTGGGTTTTTCTTTCTTGTGTTAAAGTATATGACCAAAACAAGGGAAGACTTTCAGTGTATTTGCACAAGGTTTTTTTGTCCCCATTAATTGTACTGTCTTGTTTTCAGTTGTGTTTGCAAATAAATAAAGAGTATACTAGTTATATCTTCCCTGTAAAATCTGAGTGGTTTTTATTCAATTGGCAGCTTATCCCATCTAACTAAGAACTTTTTTCATTAACAGAGTTTGTTTTTTACACAGAGGAAGACAATTCATCTAATCTCTCCCCCAGTTGGAGAGAGGTGGCAGGAAAAAGCAGATGCATACACAGCTGAAAGCTTAGCCTTTATCAGGAAGATCACTGTAGACAGCTCTTTCATTTTACCTCGCTTAAATGAGAAATACAAATCTCTTTTTTCAAGCTTCCTTAAAGTTACTGCCTTTGGGCCCCATCATTATCCTGTTTATGCTTAATTCCTACCCTTCAAGGTCATCACAAGAGATGCAATTTAATTACAGAAATGATTGGAAAAATCATAGATCCTTTAGGTAATGTTAGAAAAATTGTTCAGAGGAAGGCGCCCATAACCGTGACTTGCAGAATCAGTAATACAGCATCTAAGAATCCTTCTCCATAGCCTGTCGCAAAGTTGGAATGGAAATAAGTAAATAGATACATAGATAAATTCAATCGGAAGAAAAAAAAACAAGTGTCTTGTTAGGTACTTCTTGTCTAGCATAATTCTGTCTTTTCTCCCAATTTGGCATTTTACTTTTAAGAGTACTAACAGAAAAGTAGGCCATTGTGGAAATGAAAGAGACTGGCAAATTATATACGTGCACGTGTGTTTACTGCAAAATTGAAAACTTAATAGCAGGAGTTACCTATTCTGAAAGGAAGCAGTTTTAGAGGGATGGAGTGACTTTCTTTTTAGGAATCTCATCTGAATTCCCAGAGCAAGAGCAAGCAGGACTCTGTGGCTCCCTCTAGGAGAAGGAAGTCTTGGGGCTACAATTCAAACCGCATCCTGTGCTCTCTGGCAAGTCTCAGTCTAGCAGCTGGAAGAGCCACAGGGTTAAGGTGGTCTGAAAAGTGGGATATCAATTGGATGTCCATTGAGGGAGATCCATAAACCTGGACAATAGCTCTAAATCCTTAAATACCTTTAGGTGAGAGAGTTTTTTTGTTTCTTAATAAATCCTTGAAAGGATCTTTAGAAGATTTCTGGGCAGGGACTTCGAGAAGAGGGCTGGGGGCCATGTATGGCAGGAGAACTTTCCCCAGGAGGTGTCTGATGCAGGAACAACCTGACCCCACAGCAAGTCCCAGCATTTTGTTTTGTCTGGCAGTCGGGGGGTGCGTGCAGCCCGTGCCATCTCTAGACTGGCTGACTTGGATGCTCCCAAGGTGCCTGGTCCGCTCTCACTGCCCTGTGAGGAACCCCAGTTGTTGAATAGAGTTCTGGCATGTCCACATTGGCATAGAAATCTTTTGTGGCTTTTCCTGCAAGCACGATTTCATTAAAGTAGACAAAGGCATTGAGAACAACAGAACAAATTAGGTTTGTGCCTTTCTACTCATTAACTTTGAAAGAGGAGGTGGAAAGTCCTAGGGTTCATTTCAGGTTTTTCTGTGTCTACACTGCAGAGAAGCCAAAATTTAAAATTTGGACAAGAGCATGGTGACAGATGTATTCACTTCACCTTCCCGCAACACCCCAGACGGGTGGTGTATCACAAATACCGAGGAAGAAAAGCTGAGTGAGGTCTGAAGTTCCAGTTCTGGTCATAGAAAAAAAACCCAAACCTGTTTTGGGGGGAGGAGGTGGAAGGAAAGGGAGAAGAGAACATTTTCATTAGTTTTGGGGGTTTTTTTAAAGACATGCCTTCATGAAAGAATCATCTATCTATTCCAGCTTAAGTCAGAAAGAGGCATATTCGAGGCTAGAAAATGACAGTAGCACACTGATGGTGCTAACAAACCACCAATAAATTTTTTTGAACTGCTAGTTAACCTCTGGCTCCTACAGACCTCTTTAAAAAACGCACATCTTCATCACCTTTGTTGCAGTTCACTATCAATCGCCGTTCATGCTACTTCTCAGACCAGGCTGCAGATCGGTCTTGGTCCTTTTGACCTGTTTTCATTTCTGAATTACAGCACAGCCTTCCCAATCTAATGACACTTGCAAACGTCTGCACTCGGCTGCAGGTGTCCTTCCTATTTCTAAAAATTAATTAAGGAAAGTTAATTATTTTTTAATGTATTGTTTCTCTCTCTCGTGTCAATTAATATCTGACTTATTGAAGTGGATCATTGCTATTAGTTTGTTTTCACAAAGTTGGAAAACTCAGAAACTCCGCTGTCATCTTAATTACTTACAAATGAAGGGTAAAATGCCTTCCTTTCCGTGGCAAAACTCCAAGAGATGTAATGGAGACAAGGCAAGCCTACCTTCCCCAGGCATTCCTCCCGTCTCAGCAGGACCACTTGAGCACTGGAGGCAAAGCATGCCTTGCCGTGCATAAGCACAAGTATGCAGTCGCAGGACAAGAATCCCACTACATCTTTTACTTCACAATAGCAGTGCCAGATTTTCAGCAACACATGTTATGTTTAAACAGAATAGTAACCGAATACTCTCTGTGCTGCATAGGAAAAAAATGAATCAGTTCATCCTCCCTTTCCTCTCCCAAGGAAACAGCATTACAACACTTTTTTTCCTAGCCTGGATTCCTACAGAAATCAAAAGGGTTTTGAGATAATTATCTCTTCACATGCATAATAAATCTGTGTGTGTGTGTGCATGTGTACACACATACGTGCATGAACATACTTGCACACTGTGCAAGAGAGCAGAAGCAAGAACAAAGAGCAGCCAACTTTAACCACATCTGACAGCGATAAAAGGCTAAAAATGTTACATTCCTATACATTTCATGAAAACAGGCTGCTAAGTAAAATGAGAGACCCACTGCAGCTTGAGTTAAACCCTTATTAAATACCAAGAAAGCTGCAAAGATAAAAGATGTTGTGAATACCCACCCACAGTAGAAGCTGTAGTCGGAGCTTCCAGCTATGTAGACCTAGGAGATCCAAACGAGATTGCCCAAGGGAAATCAAGCTCCATCGGATCTGTAGTTCACGGGACTATTCTTTTGTAATGGATTTCTAATCTATCGCTGTCCAGCTCTGAAGATGACATACTCAGTTTTTGCCCTTTGACTTTGGGGGAAAGAAAGACTTCTTTTTTTCTGTCTTCCCTCCACCACCACCACCCTCGTATTTTCATAATCACAAAGAACTGAAACCCAAGATGAGAGACCAGAATTTGTTCTTAAAGACCCTATGGGATAGTTTCACCAGTCTTCATGTGCAGCACACTAGACAAAGACAAAATCGTATCCTCTCAGGCCCTGGAGACTGGAGAAAAACTTCATGCCCTGACAGTCTGGACTTCGGTCTTGTTTAAGTCAGCAAGAGCCAGTGCTGTTAAAAAGCCTTTCACACCACTTTCTAACCTATCTTTCACCCCGTTTTCTGTACCTGGTGTGGTACCCATGCAGAAGACACAGCTGGAGGAAGGAATAAGTCAGACTTCTTGACGCTATTGTCCCTTGTCAGTGCAGCGCAGGGTCCCCAGCCCTGCTGGTCTGCTGAAAACAACACATGCAAGTGCCATGTGTCTTTGGCATCTCAGTCTGATGCCAAATGAAAACTGAAATCAAGAGGGGGTCCAAACCGGTGCTGCATGATATACCAGTAAACACACTGTCTTTAAGACACTTACCACTCCAGTGCTTGTCTAGGTCAGATTTCCTCCCCGTTCATAGCTGGGGTGCATCTGAAGTTTTGTTTACTTCACCCCAGCCTTGCATATTCATCACCTATCAGGCACGCATCCAGGGACAAACTCTGGTACTCCCAACATTCACAGTCCCCTCTGGGTGACTGCCTGCCTGTTTATGTCCTAGTCACAGTAATTCACCCTTCAACTCTACCTCTCTCCTGCACTCAACACTTCAGACCCTCCTTTGCCAGGCACGTTCACATCTAAAAATATAATCCAGGAAATTTTTATTATTCATGTTGCATAGCAAAGGACCTTGGCTCTCAGGCTTAGCAATCTTGCTCTTAGGTGCTGAGGCAATCAAGGCACCTAGGCTGCCTTGGAGGCCTGTAGCCATATCTAGCAGTGCTCTGATTCACAGTCCTTCACACCCCCCACAAAGGAAGAAGAGATAATGACAGAATTCAGCAGCTAAATCCTGCTATTCCCCTCTTCTTCCCAAGAAGGTCAACTCCAGGAAAAACGGAAGTGCCCGTTCTTGTCACAGGGTGACAAAGGGATGTGTGTGGCAGTATTGTTATTGTTCTTCTTGCTGCTACATGTGTGTGAGGTTAGCCTGAGATATTTTTAATGAACTTTTTTCTAATCTTTTGTTGCTAAGGGAATAATAATGACCTGGCACAGGAATGAGAATCTCCAAGGCTTGGAGCAGTAAAATCAATTTACAGCCTTATAAACTAGCTACATTTTGCAATTTTATGGGAAAATAAATAGCCGTTCTCTTCAGGACGCTATACCTGTCAGTCCCTGATTTTCCTGCACTAATATGAAATAAATTAGACAAGTAGCCTTCCTTTTTGTGCTCTGACATTCATTACTTAAGGATATAGAGAGGAAGTTAGAGCAGCGTGTTTGTCAAGTAAGTAAATATTTAACAAATTGACTTTCATTTTAACAGTCTGAGGGAGCAGTATCATAAACCTTACACATTTGGCAGTATTCTTATCTTCTTTTATGTGACACTCAAGTTAGTCGCTGGAGCCATTTTATTTTCTGGATGAGTGATAACTCCTGTAGTGGGACAGCTCAATATAAACATCTGCAATAAAACAGGTCAGTTTAAATCTGCAAGTTAATTCTGGGCCAGAGGGAGAAAGCTGCTTTATTCTTATTTACTGTTTCCTAAGGAGTCAAGACCCCAGGGCAGTAGGACTCTGCATGGAGTTCGATACACTCTTGATTTCCGAGTTTCTGGACCAAGACTCTCACAGTTGTGTAATTCACAGACTGTAATGCCCTTGCTCCTAGTTGGAAGTGCTATAGTCCAAAAACGTTTCCTTACTCCCATGATTTTCGGGCAATGAAGGAGGCAGGATGGTAAGCAGGTTTCTAAAGGCCACAGGGGGCAGGAAATAAATAGGTGTCCAAATGATCTGTGAAACTTTGTAATCTGCCTGTTTCCATGGGGAGAAGAAACTTATTGTTCAAAGTCGGTATAAAAAGCCCCAATTTGGCTTCTGTAGAAGCAGAAGTCAGACATTACTTTTGCAAATAGAAACCAATGGGAATTAAAGTACGTTAATGGTTTCCCACGGGGGCAGAGAAACAGCCGCATCAAAAACGAGCAGCACATCAGAAACAAGTGGCATCCAACACCTGGAGACCCTCCTTTCTCCCATTTCCTCATCAGTTCATCTACCATTTGTCCACATTTGATACACAGGACATCAGTATGATGATTATAGGCAGAGAAGACACTTCACAGAGAACATAATCTGCTGTACCTGGAGCAAAAAGGCCCCAACCTGCCCAGTATTTTGTGTTCAATTCAACTCCCCAGTCTGTACCAGACTGTTAGGGATGTATGAACAGAGTACAAAGTGAGTCACCAACTAGTGGCTATGCAAACTATTTTCACTGCTGCAGCTTATCTACAAAGCCAAATATTTTCATGTTTACAGTGTGAGAAACAAAATATCCTTATCTTGCAATATAAAACATTTGCTCTTTGTTGGATACCAACACTGTTAAACTCCAAAATTGTTTTAAATCCTTGCTTGTTGCTTATCTAAGTAAGCCGTGCCCATTATAGAAGGAAATCAGAGAACTCCCTCCGATAACTGCTCTACCTCCCTCTCTGAGGACTCTGTCTATTGAGGATGCTTTCATAAAATCTCTGGTCATGGAAGAGGTTATCCCTTTCTCACAGTCACAAGTGAGATGTGCAGGAGTATCGAGAGCCTTGCCAGAGGTCACACAACCAAGAAATAAATTCCCGTTTTTTTAATCCAAATCCATCCTCCCTTCCACCATCTTTCCACCTCAAAAAAAGAAAAATGGAGCAGCATTCTTCCTTGTCCTCTGCTTTGAGTAAGAGCCTAATTATTTGACTACTCCATTCTGTTCTTTGGAAAACATTTTTTTCCTTCCAGTTGTAGATTTTTCCATATACACATGCCTTCACAATTTGCAAACTGCAGCCACACAGCATCAGTTAACATCCTTAGGAAGCAATAAACCAGCTACAGACTACTTCCAAGGAGCACCAGCCCAGGTTCTGCCTGTACTAACTCAAGGCGTTAATGGTGGGAGTGGCTCTGAATTCAGCAGCAGCAGCTCCATATCCTCTTGGGTGTTTTAGCATCCAAGCAGGGAATCGTGCAAAGCCCAGCCAGGCCCAGTCTCTCTGCTTTGGACCGTTTGTGTATAGGAAGCATATCATTACAGCTGCTTGGCATTACAGCCAGCTTGAACATTTCTGCCTGGATGTTAAAGGAAGCCATTCCCAACATTTTTGTCAATCAGTGCTATTGCCAGGGTACTGGCCAGGGATTTGTTAAATCTGGTTTTACGCTTCTTTTTTAAGGTTATGCTGTACCTTAAGTCGATTTTTTTTCCCAAGTCCACCCATGCAGTATTGGTGAGTGTTTCCGTGAGGGACAGTGCTCCTCTCTCAGTCACCTCTGTATGGTTTTCAAGCCCTGCCACCTGCCCATCTAAGTTGTTAATTCTCTCTGACATTTCTCTGTATCTTTCTTCCAGGGAAGAAAGGGGCCATTGAAGAATATCGTGCAGAGTCTCAAGCAGTTCCCGAATTGATCCCTCAAGGCTCAGGCTGGTGAGAGGGCAGCACGGCTCAGAGGCAGAGCCCAGCAGAATCTGCTGAGGAACCTTTGAGCCAGCAGCATGCCACTTGAAAAGCCTTTCTCCTTCAGACACGTTTGTGCCTCGAATCACTACCAAATATAGAATGTATTCTTTAAAAGATACTACTTTCCCCCCATGAGGTACCTAAAACTGTTGGAAAAAGCAGAGCTGAAAAGCACAATGATGTCTCTTGCCATATGAGAGATGTGATTAAATCAAAATGCCCCCACAGCCTGACCTGGTGGCCATCCAGACCTTCACTTTACTCACCCTGGTAGGCAGGTATCAGGTACAACCAGACTCCTCAGGAGCGCACCGCCAGCTATGTGAGGGACTACACTGGCATGTTTGTGGTCAAGCAGCCTGTTTGCACGTAGGAAGGGACATTCAGCAGGATCATTGTTAATAACACACCAATAACGTTGTTAACGATGTAACCAAAACAAAGACATAATGTTCCCTTCTCCAGGTGTACCGTGGGACGCGCAGTTGCTGCTCTCGCCTCCTCATATCTGGCTGTCACAGAAATGGTCTATCCAAGTGTTTTGCCTCTGTCACATGGGAAATAACATTACCGGCTCCCCTCCCACCAGGGCTCCAGGCACCCAGTGCCCCCGCAGCCCCTTTGCCTTTGTGCCTGTCACTCTCTGGCTGCCCTCGCAATGCTGAGCATTGCATGTTGGTGGGTAAAGCCAGTGCATGCCGTAGGCACACAACCTCGCCCAGGAAGCCCAGAAAGAGCCTAGAGCTCTGGGTTTATATCTGAAGTGAAATCATGATGCTAAGAAAATTATTTGCATGGGTTACATGATGTATCCTTCCATCAGGGAAGGTAAAGTCCTTCCTCCTGCTACTTTTTAACCTAATTCTTGCTGTTTAGATTTCCCTTTTCATTCTAGGAAGCAGGCTTGCATTTTAGTGGCAGTTCTTGATCTAAACCACTTTCTAGTTCATTTCATACAAAGAAGAAAAAAACATTTCTGATTCAGTGCTTACACTGGATAGTTTAGTCCCCAAAACTGTCCAGCAGGACTAAGGAAGTGATCATCCCCCTTGAGCACAATGAGGAGCAGCTGAGGGAACAGTTAGTCTGGACAAAAGGAGGCTGAAGGGAGACAACTACCTGAAAGAAGGTTATAGCGAGGTGGGTGTTGGTCTCTTCTCCCAGGTAACAAGCAATAGGACAAGAAGTGGCCTCAGTCTGCATCAGGGGAGGTTTAGGTTTGATACTACAAAAAATATGCTCATGGAAAGGGTTGTCAGGTATTGGAACAGGCTGCCCAGGGAAGTGGTCAAGTCATTGTCCCTGGAGGTATTTACAAGACACGTACATGTGGCACTTAGGGACGTGATTTAGTAGTAAACTTGGCAGTGCGATGTTAATGGCTGGACTCAATCTCAAAGGTCTTGTCCAACCTAAAAGGTTCTATGATTCTAAAAGAGGAGGGATAACCCTCCCTTCCTCTGTTTCTTTTCCACTTTTCCCCAGTCTCTGGTCTAATTCCCGTGGGGCTGATCTCATTTCCGTGTTCTTCTCACATATCTTGTGAGATTACCATTCCATCCACAACCAGTGCACCTGACAGATGTTCATTTTCCACAGTCATTTACTTCCATGCTGAAGTCCTGAGTGAGCTCTGTCATGTAGCACCAAGCAGCCTGAAGCTGTGGTCACTTACCTTGTGTGCCGGCCCTTCTTGGGCTTCTTTCTTTTCAGGTGTATCCTCAATGTCCTTCCTGCTCTTCAGGTAGGGACACAGCTTCTCCTTCTTCTAGCTCTTCTTCCAGTCTCCTGCAGAGAGAGTCTCCTCCAGGAGAGGAGCTAGGTGTTTTGGGCTGATCCAGGCTTTGCGGTGGGGGCCCAAACCTTCAGAGCTGGCAGTTCCAGCTGGGCTCCTTTGCCGCTTCTCACCAGTCCCTCAGTGCTGTCCTGAATCACATTAAGGCACAACATTCACCAGAAACCAGTGACCCTCTGCTGTGCAACACAAGGTGTAAAAAGCAAGATCACAAATACTGCTGAGTTAAACTGTCCTGTGTTTTGATGCACATTTGCTTGAATATTCAGAGGTCCGAGCTGAATCCAACAGCTCTCTGACTTGCAGACATTTGCCTCGGTGTTTCTTTCCCTCACTTATAAAGACTAACCATACGTAAGCCACTATTCTGGCCAGAACTGAAGGCTACACAAGCATTGTGGACATTGAGGAAGTGGGAAGACACAACATTCCTCACTGACACTGCTTTTCTAGAAGGTAAATCTCATTAAGGCAAGCCTCACCCCCTGCAGAAACTGAGGGGAAAAAAAACCCAGCACATACTCCTAGTTTACATCTTTGATCCACCAGCTCTACACATGGAATTTTGCTGAGGGCTATTTTCCCCTCGTGCTGCCAGTGAGACCCCAGGAGGTGCAGTGTGTGTCTGTTACAGCTGCAGGACAACAGCTGGGGGTCAAGAAAATCAGAGGTGGAAGGAGCATCAAAACTATTTTCTGACTCATCACAAAAAGCAACAGAGGGGAAAAAAAAACCCTTAAAAATCCTCTCAAGATGTTTTAATATTAAACATTAAAAGTTATCCAGATGTGACACTCGCAAGTCGCTCCCAAATAAATGAGAACTTTGCAAGCAGCTATTAGAATACTACGCAGTTTGTAGTACAGCTGTGAAAATGCCCAAAATATTCACAGTTTTCTGTCTAACCCAGGGGTGTGCCAAAATGCAAAACATGATTCTGGTAACAAGACCTCTTACTGGCAAAGTGGTCTTGCAGTATTTCCCCAGCTGTGAATAGCAGGAATGCATTGGTTTCCTGATTGTTCACATACACCATTTAGCAGCAAACATCAGGTTTAAATATCAGGTCTCAACCATACGAGAGACACTACAGCGCCTGCTGGCCATCCAGCAGCAGGCTTCTCCCAGCTTGGATTCAAAGAACTTAGGCCAATGAAACAACATATCACACTATCTAGACTCTTATTAATGAACTCTTTCTAGCTGATGACTGGCTTTAGCTTCTCTAAGTTGGAAGTCTCTGAGCATGAACTACTCAACTAAAGTGGTGGAAAGAAAGCCAGTATCTGGCTCGGGGTCAGAGGGTATTTAATGCTGATGCAGTGCTAACAGATGAGCAGAAGGTAGAATCAATCTATTTCACTACTACAATCAGACCAAACTTGGGATTCTAGCAAAAGCCCGCACAGGTCTTTCGTTTTCAATGCAAAGCAAGTGTCTCCTGAGTGAATTGTGTCTTCTGGTGTTGCTGTAACTGCTACACTGGATTAGCCACTAGGGACTGCAAAGGAAAGCATTCCATTCTGTTCGAGCCCAGCCGAGCAGCAACGGCAGGGCTACCAGAGTCCTGTCCAACGAGTCCTGCAGGGAAGGGCACCTCGACAAGGCTGTGCATTACCATCCTGGTAAGCTGGACCGACAGGGAATCATACTGTGATGTTTTATGCTTTCCTATATCCCACCCCAAAGTCATTGTTTCACCTTCCTGACCTAGAACCTTCTTTCTCTTCCCTTCATCCCTAGCTATACTTTGTATTTATAGAAGTTTAATTTACCTTCAGCTTTCTTTCAGTCTGTATTCTTCTTCTCAGCATTTCCACCTGAAGCCACATGGCTTGTTCTCTCCTATCAACATGAACATCTGGAACAAGAAGCACGACCGTGTGAGCTTTGTACTTGTCCCTGAGAAGTACAGAGAAGAGGAGCATCAAGTAGAAATGAGAAAAACACATAAGGAAAGAGGCTGACTTCCTTGCAGCTGCCGTGCTGCTTCTGAGCAAGGCTGGTCCTCCCACGTGAGCCTAGAGCCACCAATGTGCTTCATACCAAAAGCAATGACTTCAGCAACCTGAATGTCACAAGGCTTTGCCTCCTCCTGCCTGATATTTGACATAGCGAAGGGCATGTGGGGAAGAACTTACCAATTAAAATAACACCCTCAGGGGATCTTTCCCGGAGCCGCTGGTCCAAGCAGCTGCAGCATTTCCAGCGGTTCAGTGCAGGAAATATGTGGCTCCCTGGAATAAATCACCTTTGTTCCCAGCTCTTCTTTTTCTGAAGTCCAGTGAGTCCCAGCAGCCTTGGCATTGCACCCAGCCCAAAGCGCAGTTCTGGCTGGCTCTCTCTGAATGTGCAGTTGCACTGGGACCTGCTGGGAAAGCTCCTCTGTAAGGTCCCAGTCTGGGAGGGAGGCAGATTGCTGCCTTCCGCCAGTGGCTTCCATGTGCTCCTCAAAAACGCTAGGGAAATGAATGGGCCTTGTGAACTCTTACATGAGCCTAACTTGATGTGATTATAGGATCATAGACTTCAGGAGAAAAACAAGCCAGTTCCCCCCTTTTCCCCCTTCAGTCAAAGTAGTCTTAAAAATTCCTTTAACAGCAAGCAACTTCTAAGTGGCTGGTGTCTTTCAAATACTGAGCAGTATCATTTATTCAGAGAGTCACAGCAAGGTTTTTGTCTTGAAGAAGCTCAATTTCCTGAAGCATACATCAGAATCCCACCCTATGAATCCCTTCTGTGCAACAGAGCTCTCCTTGTTAAAATTCTGCACAAGCTTATTTCCTCCCTGCTCCCTCAGGTACCATTCTCTCTATGTACACTACAATAACAACTGCGCCTTCACTAAGATTGAACACAATAACCAGGTCTTTGTAGAGGATAATTAACAGCCAGCAGTGAATCTTAGCGTTTATTCAATGGGGTATGAATGAGCTATGAAAATTCTTTTTTGCTGGAGAGGTAATGGGATATTGTTACGGTTGCATATGCTTTGCCTCTTGCATGATAGCATATTTATGGTGTGCATAGTTTAAAGTCAGAAATATGTACACAGATATTATGCATTTGTATTCAGGCAGTTATGCCTCAACATGTTTGCCTCTCTTTCTGTCATTAACGAAATCCCCAGTCCATCTGCATCTAATCCAAATTCCTCATGTCCATTCTGAGCAGGATGAGTAGACCTGAGCCTCTCCAGCTGTTCCTTAGAGATGCGAAGGTTCATTTCTGGAATTGAATTTCCACAGCCTTACGTAAACTATCTAGATCAGTGCCCTCACACAGGACACTTCACAGAGTACTTGGAGGTAAATACACTGACATTACACAGTTCTGAAACACACGAAGCCCCTAAATTTGTGCATGCTTTTCATTTCTCAATAGAAAACTGCTATGTTGGTCTTTACCGTTGAATAGCTAAGTACATGTGAAAAGCAGCAACTCCCGTTTGCAGTAGTGTATATGTATCTGTAGATATATATGTATATAGATACACAGATATACAGATATGTATATAGATACACAGATAGATATACAGATATCTATATATGTTTATAGATATACAGATAGATATACAGATATATACACATATTGTGTGTATGTATACATTATATATATAAAATACAGAAATATCAGTCAATATAAGACTAAAAACCAGTTGTGGCATAATTTAAATGAGAACACGCTCTTTTCAAAGTAGAAACACTAATGACTACTGGCAAAAAGGCAACAGGAAGAAAAAAAAATCCAGATACATTAAAAAAATCAATAAATAAAACAAAGCTGAATTGGGACTATTCCCAAAGGCCACAGCTTCAGTTTTCATCTAAGCTACCAGGAGATGACCAAGAGAAGAGCGGACTCGGGCTGAGGAGAGGCACACTTTTCGCTGCCGATTCACAGAACAGTTTTTCCCCGCTTTTTCGCAGCCTAAGAAATGTTGATGTTCTTTCTAGAAGCTACTGCAGAAAGTGCCCAACTCACTGGCTGCGCATTGCAGGTGCACTCCTGTGTCATCAGGGCATATCGAGGCACGACTGCTTAGGTGCAATAGCCAGATCAGCATGCAGCGAGCTTTGTCACTGCTGTTACTTGGTTTTGCGTTGCTAAGCACACAGTAAATCTTGGGAACGCTGCCAGAAAAGGAGCCTTTCGATCTGACCTTGGCTTGTGAAATGGGTGGAAAAGTGTGACTGCTGGTATGCACATAAGTGTGCCAGGCAGCCAGGGCTGGTGCAGTAGTCCTGGCTGTAAATGGGCCACAGTGGGGAGTTTCCCATTGCTGGTCAGGGTTTGCTGAAGCCAGAAACATGGCCATACACGGGCGCTTCACACCAGCTCCTGACAAAGGACTTCACACCATTTCTGTAATGGTTACTGAAAAGCTGGTTTTTAATTCTCCCCTGAAACCTAAGAATCCCCTTTCAGTCCAGCAAATCATTCATGCTGAAGGTGTGTTTCCAAAGCTGCGATCTTAAGAGAGGATGTGGAATAAAACCATTGCAGCCCTTGGCTACAGCGCAGCAGCCCTCAAAGGTGACCTCCAAAGGCAGCCTGCAAGCCTCTAACCTCCCCTGCCCTTTTATCGTATCTTAGAGGAGTCTTGAATGTTTTGTTCTGTGAAAACGAGCAGGGAGAGATGAGAGGCTCTGCACAAGGGTTTGCTTGTTTGTTTGTTTTCCTTCCCACATGTAGGTCCTGTCTCTCCTGGAAGGGGTTCTGGCTAACTGGGCAGCTAATGAAACAATAATATTGCCCCAGACGAGGGAGTGGAAGTCTAAAGGGGAACGTGCATTTATTTATCTGGATTTTGTTTTTACTCTGGCTGCTTAGCATTCCTTCTTCCTAGCTAACACCTACTGGAGTTCAGTCATCCACTGACATCTTGGGGAAACAAGCTTTTTGTAAAACATCCAAGAGCATCCAAACTTCTGGCAAAGCCTCCATATTAAACACACAGCTGCCGGGCCGCAGGACGGGGTTTCAGGCAAGACCAACACTTAGTGCTGTGCTCATTTTAGGGGTTAAACATAGCAAAAAAGAAAGGGCCCTTGTCTTTTACCTGTCTCTCCACTGGCTTCTTATCCACCACGCAAAGGAAAACAGAAAGAAACAAAATCGCCTGTGGACAGCAGACATGATGATTTAGTTCATTGCAGTGGCTTCTTCTATGCCTCATAGAACATGTGCTCTGTAGTCTTTAGGTAACACATCCTACACTGTGATGTAAGTGGATGCATAGCATTTTGGACTCCTGGCCAGAAGGCCACTCGACAAGAAATGCACTTGAAGCTATTCATTACAAAGACAAGTTAAAAATGAGTCTGCTTCTACACAGGTGAAAAAAAAATACAAAGCCATTAAAGAGTGGTACAGCAGGGTCCTTTGGCATTAGATTAGGTGCAGTAGATGATGGTGGGGATGCACGTAATGAGTTTGTAACTACGGGGAGGCAAAGCACCGCTCCTGACCCAGATAAACCTGAAGAGCACTGCTGATGTCCTCTCCCCAGCTGGCAGGAGGAGCCCTGCCTCCCCAGCCCTGCAGCCACCGGCTGCGCAGCTCCCTGCCTGGGGCTGATGAGGCTCCGGCACCTTTCCCGGCTTCGGCAGCCTCATCACGGCGACGAACATGGATTGCTACACTAAACACGTCAGGCTAAGTCAATAGTTTAATAACCACTATTAAGGCTTTTCCAAATCCATTTAACAACTGTAAATTATTCCAAAATAAAATAGCCTCAGCCAATCAGCTGTGTAGTCACTGACCCACTACTATGTGCTTATTTCTCAATTAAGCAAATCTCTGCACCCTGGTTGGCTTAGCTGCTTTTGTGGTTTTGTACATTGTAAGATCCAGTATGTAAATCCCCATCCCCTGCCTGAGAGCCTCAGCTGGCTGTTCCGGACACCAGGTTCGCCCTCACTGGCGGTGGTACTGGGATAACCCTCCCCACTCCAAGCGTCCCATGCCATCCCCGCTCCTGTTGCCTCCCCCAGCTGAAGCCGCGCTGCTCAGCTGCCCCTGCGCTGCCAGGGCGCAGGATCACCCTGAAAACCTGTGTCTGCATGGGCAAGAAGGGGCACTCCAAGGACGGATCTGGGGCTGCCGCCTTCACCTCTCGGAGCGGCTCCTGTGCTCCAGGGCGCGCTGGGTCGCGGGTGCTCCACCAGCGCCAGGGAGAAAAGCGGCGGCGGGGGTGGCAGCGGCAGCACCGACGGGGAGGTGCCGGGGCGGAGGAGCGCGGCACGGCAGCGCCGTTAATGAGCCCGTGGCACCGCTCAGTCGTTTAGAGCCGCAGAGTTTAGAGTAGCCAATCAGCCCGCCGGGGGGAGCGGGGAGAGCCCGTCAGGCGCAGCAGGAATAATTGGAGGGAGCTCCTAATTAATTTGATAATAGCCCTATCCTGCGCTAACACACTCCACATGCAAAACCGGGCAGAACGTGCCAATTAGCGGTGGAAGGGGAAGGAAACGTGCGATGGGGACTCAGCGAACTCCTCAGCCGAGGCGCGCAGGTGTGCCGGGCCCGCAGCAGCGCTGTCCCTCCGCCGGCGCTGGGGTGACCCGCTCACAGCTGTTACAGCCTTGTGTCTGCTGTAGCCGATGTCTCCCGTGGCCTGAGTTAGCTTTCTTATCGGTACCCACACCCGTCAACCAGCCGCAGGTGCGCTCGTGATGCATTTCAGGGGTGCTCCAAGTCGTTTTTCTGGTCCCTTTTTCAAGACACAAGATCCTCATGCTCCCCAAACACATGGAAGCCTGCGTGCCCTGCGTGCCTGCACGCCATCGAGAGAGGCACAGGCAGCGGAGCCAGGCCTCAGCTTCTTCAAAAGCAGGGGTCATCAGCTTTCTTGTTTTTCTTGCCGCTCATCCAATCCATCAGGAGGCAAAGAAGAGCAAAAGCTTCCAGAGAGCTGAGGCTCCGCAGGAACCCTGGAGCTGCCTCTGGCTCCCCAGTGCACTCCTCACAAGCTGCTCCTAGTCCACAGATCATAGTTAGGATTTAACTCCAAAACACTGATGCTGGCCTGCCACCAGCATTGAGACAGCCTTTTTCTAACTTTCTTCGACTTGTCTGTGTCAAGCCGGTTTGTATTTTCACTCCCGAATCTTTTTGGAACGCCCAGCATTCCGTAGCACTGCCCCATCCCAGGGCCAAAACTGGCAAATAATTTGATACGTTTTTCAGAAAATAAGCAACTCTGATCTAATTATATGTTGCTAGAGTTTTACTGGGTACCTTGTACTCACCACTTTCAAAGCTCCCATAAAGCATGTAGCTATAATGAGCTCCAGCTTGCTTTCTGGGCAAATATGAAATAGGGGGGTTATATTAGTGATTGTGAACACGGACCGAAGTCACTGCTCTGTGGGCACTACTGTGATCACTGGGACAGGCAGTGTTTTACTTATTTCCTAATCCGTGCCTCGCAAAGCAGAGGGCACGTGAAAGAATCTGGGTATTCCAGTAGCCTATTGGTTCACAAAGCCAGCAAGGAGAGGGGCTGCAGGGAACAGAAAGGCAGCTGCTGCTGGCTCCTGTTATGGGAAGAGCAGAGAAAGGGGCACAAGCCCAACAGCCTGTCTTAAAGCAGCTCCACATTCACAGGGCACGGAGTGACTTACAGCCACTCAGGATCCAGTGCTTGCTGTCAGCCAAATGATAAAGGCAGATGGGGTGAAGCAGGTTCCCCAGACATAATGGTGCCCCACATCCCAGTCACCAGCCCTTGGGGACATCAGCCAGGGGATAAATGGATGGGAGGGTAACTGAGGGAGGGGGTTTAAAACAAAGCCAGAAAAAGAAAACCCTCCCACAACATTCATAACCCTCTCTAAAAAGCTTCAGTTTAAAATGAAACACAAACCTGGCACCTCACCACAGGACTGCACGGCTTTTACCTGTCCCCATATGTAAAGCCAACCTGAGTGAGCTGTTAAATACTTTAATGCAGCCCTCCGGCCCCCTAGAGGCACCTTCCTCCTGTGAACTCTGGAGCCAGCTCTGCAACAGCAGGCTTTAGATCTGGAAACGTTAACTACTTGCCATCTCGTTAGAGGATAAAAGTATCCACCTGGACACAACGAACTGTAAACCAGATGCCCAGGTTAGGGAAAGGCAGTCTACATGGCGCACTGCCGTGTTCCTTGCAGGAGGACCTTTTCTAACCCACTCAACTTGACTACATGATCATACATACAGATTTCCATCTCTGATAAAACTGGGCCCAGCTCAGGCTCCCCACAAGCTACTTGTTCCTTTCTACTGTAGAGCAGAGTCTGCCTTTTAATGAGACAATGATATGAAGAGCTTTCCTTCGTACCATGTGCAACAGAGATGGCTTTGGTTGTAGAAAGCATCCCTGCCCTGCTCCCATCCAGGCACACAGCACAGGAGGAACGGTTTGCTCCCCCTTCCCTGGGAATGTATTAATTTCAGACCGCATTGCAGTAGAGCAGATTCACCCCCCAGTAGGAATAAGAAATAAAACACACGCTTTCCTTGGAGCAAAGAGACCGAAACCGAAGCATAGCACATAGTTAGTTAAAAAAACCCAGCGCACACTCAACTTTGATGTATTTGATGCAGGAAATGGCATGGTTTCTCTAGCTACGTTGCTATGAAATCTTAAGTGAAAGATTGCTTCCAGCAGAACTCTCTGATTAAATCTGGAGAGATTCAAGAAAAAGTAAGATTTCAAGGCCCAATTAATTTTCTGATTAAGAAGTCAGGATGGGCAGGGAACTGGGAACGGCAGCGGGGATGCGAGTCTCCTTGATTCCGCTTCTGTTTGTTAATGAAGTTTTAAAAACGAAGGTACAGGAGAATAAAAAGCTGACCTTTGATGTATGTGATGTGCCATAAACTAGAACCAGCCCTCCAGATTTTTGCTTGTCAGCTTTGCATTTACTCAACAGAAGTTGTCTTTAACGATGGTTGAACACGATTGCAGGTCTGTCTCTACCACTTCAGTTCTCAGTTAAAAGTAGCCTCTATACATTGCCCCATCTTCCTTTATGGTGTGAAAGTAAATAAGGAAATAAGTAAAGGGGCCTGAAAGGTTTGAGGGCCAATGCTTCCTGCTTGTCTCTTTTTCTTGGTATCCCAAAGACATGCAAAGTCTTGTCTTTCTTTTCTCTGCTACAGAAATTTGTAGATGCTCTGGGCTTCTCCATGACAGCAGGATGGGAAGTAGGAGAAAGGCAGCTCCTAACAAAAGGAGCTTTTCTTATAAATGCATTAATTACTATCATAGATATGAAAACAGCCTAAATAAGAAACAGTTCTGGGTGCGGAATGGGGATAGCATGCACTCAGCGGAAGTGGGCCCATATCAGCCATTCTCCAGCCAGCCACAGAGCCTCGCAGAACAGATGTGCCATTTCAGTGTTTAAAAACATACAACTGAAAGCAAAAGCCCTTTCCAAGATCTTTTTTACACTCCAAAAATCAAGCAGCACGTTATTTTCAAGAAATAACGACTAGAAATAATTCCTGCAGAACCACGTTCCCAACAAAATCTGAACCTCCAACTTAGAAGTTTTGCACAAAAAGAGGGAAAACAGCCACACTTTCCAATGTCAGGGAATTCGAGAGACTCTCCTGTGCCCGAATCAGCCACATACAAATGCTAGAAGAAGGGGTTACTTTAAAAAGGGTATGTGTGGGGATGGAATCGCCCAGGAGTAAAGTCAGCTACACTGAGATTCCCATGTACTGCAGGCAGTGAAAACTGCCTAACCCCCTGAAGTTTGCAAGCCTTGTCTCAAGTACTGTGTACTCCGTAAGTAAAACCTCCTGCCCCAGAAATCCAAGGGAGGGTGAAAGAACTCACTTGAAGGTTTGCCTCTTTGAAAAAGACCTGAGGAAAGGAAAAAAAGGTCCATTTCAGGGCTCACAGAATAAGTGTATTTAGATACTCCTCCTTAAGAAAGGACCCAGATGCAAGCAAGGTTTGTGCCATAGTTTAAATCCAGGTTCCCAGGAAAACTTGCTTACAAGAAGATCAGAAGATCTGAGCATCATTACTGCAGAGGATTCTGAGAAATTATCTCCTAATACGCAGTTGAAGACAGAACTAGTCTTGGTCTCTCTTTGGCTTGAACCTCTACTGAAATTTAATGCTGACAAATCAAAAAGGGATATATCCAGAATCCGTAACCCTGATAAAAATGGGAAATCTGTATCATCTTAATCAAAGGATATGCCACCCTGAGCTGGATCTGTGTCTTGTCCCTTGGCCTCATATGACTCCTGTGTGCTAGAGGTTAAGGGTTTGTTAAAGAATATCGGTTTTGATTAAGTGTCACATATGGTGTAAAACATCCTCTTTATCACTGGCAGTGAAGGTTGGGGGCCAGACAGTGCCTTTTAGTGAGCTTCTAATATAAATTAGGTGTCTTAGGTAATGGGTGGATTTCAGACAGGATTGATCTTTCTATGGTCCAGTGAAAGTAGGTGTGTTTGGCGAGATGTCACAAAAGCGAGCTTCCTGGCACCTATACTAATGGGCTGGTTACCCCTTTTGGAGTAGGACTTGAAAAATGTAGCCCAGGAATTCCCCCTCCCCCTTCCTAACTTTTTCTTTTTCTTGATGTAATGGGCAAAGGTCTATATATCCTTTACTCCTTTGGTGTTTCACTCCTTGTGTTTGCAGTATCACTCAGTGATTCTTAAGCCACTCATCCTTTTAGTCACTTACAGCTCCCTAAACTTGCATGAACTTAAAGATGAAGCGGTTATGAGTAGACTGGCTTACTTACTATTTTTATCAGTGTACAACCTTTAAAGAAAAATGTGTCATCAAGTACACCATCACCACCACAACCAAATGATTTCTATTCCCCATTAAGTCCTCCTTGGAAACTTTGATTGCACAGAGACCTAGGAAGAACTGTAGAGATGTTAAACCCTAAGTTCCCCTGCCTCAAGAATAAGAGCAAACATGCGTTTCTGTAGACATCAAAACGTGTCTGTATCTTCCTCTTTATGAAGCAGAAATTCTCTCAGCTTTGTGCAAAGAGTGGCATGATCAAAAGCGCAAACTGAGCACATGAGAGCCAGGAGCTCTAATGCAGAGCCTAACCATGGACCTCAGGTAAAGGGGGTATACACAAAATAAACCTTTCCTTTATTGTTCATTGACATGTCATAGTTAAAACTTTCCTGCGAAGTTTCCATGGGTGGATGAAGCAGTGAAAGCACAAAGGCACAGCTGGCATTGCAGGCTCACAAACGCAGCCAGAGAAACAAGTCCATAAACCTCTAAATATGCAAGAATATGGCACAGACATTTTAACATTGCACTGCATTTCCCACATACCCACTCCTCATGTGAGCACCGGTAAATACCACATTGGTTAAGAGTGTTTAGATAATTAAGATACATAAATCTATTCTGATCCTGACCCGGAACAGCTCCCTTGATCCCCCATTTAACTAACCAGGATAACTGAGATTTAGAGCATGAATACCCTCAATTTGCTTATAGAAATATATTGTTCTTTAGGTGAAGACTTCAGCACACCTGTAACTGAGCACAGAACAACTTCACTGAATGCAGTGGGATTATTATGATTAATGTTGTAGTTGCCTGCAAACCATCACAGAACCGGCCCGAGACATCGCCTTCCTTTTTGACTATTTCAGATATGAAGCATAAAAACTGTTCTGATGTCATGGACAACCTAGACAGCATTTTCTCTCTCCAGGCTCAGGACCTCTCACGCTTATTTTTCCATATCTGCTCACTGTTACAGTGAGGTGACTTTGCCAAAGTGCTTTTAAATGTATTTCTTATTAGAGACACTAAAAAACTGATTAACCAGTTGGGGTTTGGGGTGTTTTTTTCCAACAGCATCAAGTGAAGGACACTTATTCTTACACTCCACGTTCCCAGACTGATTCCTGGTTGTCGCTGCCTACATCCAACATGAGTGTTTCCAACAAGGATACGCTGATTTATTCCCAGCTCACCTGTGTGTCAGTAGGGCAGGAGTAAACAGGCTGTTTCCAGGACCAGGACCAGTCTGGCAGCATGGACCTCCCTGCAGGCACCATTTATACAGCGGGAAGGGAAGTTTACTGGGGCTTACCTATCAGAGCCAGGACGACAGCAGCATCACAGCTTTCTGCCCTGCCCTGCCATCCTCTGTATTCCATGGATACCACTGGAGGCCCAAACCCTTTGTGTGGGGTCGTGAGACAGGATTCAGCGACTGGCAGTTCATTTTCTCTGTGCCACAGCAAAATTACTGCAAAGACAGAGAATGGAGATGTTGCCCAGCTGCAAAGAAGCGTTACAGAAATATCGGTGACTCTCCACCTTGTTCCACACACAGAGATTTTGTGCCTCCCTTGTATTATACAATTGGACAGAGGTAAGTAATGCTAGAAGGGTAACGTTGAATAGAAGTTGCCTGAAGGAGCAGTTCTACATTTATTACTCTCCTTTCTGTGCTGATGGGAATACAAGCTAATAAAAGTTGTGACAAAAAGGTGATTGGATTCCTGAGATTTCCCCTTTTATCCTGTGGCCATCAAATGGTGGACAGATCACCTGGCGAGCTGGCTGCCCTCTCACGAGGTGTGAGGAAGGGGAGGTCTGCTCTGCTGGGGAATGAAGCACAGAGTGAGGGGGGGATTTAAGGCCCATTGCCACAGGGGTTCATGGTGGTCCCAATTAGATGTACAATCACACGTACTACTGCATAGGTAGGTGATGGACAAGAACAAACATTGCTGCAGGATACCTAAGAGCCAAACAATGGCCTTTGGAAATGCAGGGCTATGATCAGAGCAATCTACTTAAAGGGGTTACATTGAAACCAAGAGAAAACGGTTTCTCTTCTTCCTTACTTTTGAATGCCAAAAAAGCCCGGAAAAGTTTATGTCTTCAATGCAGTTTGATACCCATCCCTTGTATGAATCCCTCTGAAGGGGCTCTCCTGCAAACCTTACTGGCTCAAGACTTCTCCATACAGAAGTGACCCTTTTAGGGTTTGACTATTTTCCATGTGTGAGTGGAGTAGGGGAAAAAGAAGACCAAGACCCCCTGACCTTTAAAGGACAGGTCTGTCCTATTCAAGGATCACTTTCATGACATGGGTATTAAGCTGTTCAGTGCTCTCCCTGCGCACAAGGTCCCAAATTGCGATCCTGCACCACTTTGGGGTTATTAATTCCAATTAGTCTTTCTTCATTAGATGGGAGAAGAGAGGTTTTCACGTGCTGTGGTACGGGTCCACCTCTGCCACGGAGACAAAACAGAGGCCATCCCCGCTCGCTGTCCAGACCACTCCCCAGGCTCCAAGCCCCATGCACACACAAGGTCTGCTGCATTTTCACCATCTCCTCGCCCTGCAGGACCCGTGGTGCTTTGTGCCACCCCAGGGTGTGCTGGGCTTTACCCAAGGCTCCTGTGGCAGCCCATAACAGATGAGCTTGACAGCCTGTGCAGCAGCCAGGTGACTGAGCATTAGCTCGCCTGCAAGTGCAGGCGCTAAGTAAATCTCATTCCTAATCCAAATCGCTTTTGATAAGAACAAAAGCTGTGTGCAAATGAATATTTCCATCTTATTTCAAATTCTAGGTTTCAACTGCAATATTAATGCTATTTTACAGTGTAATTTACTTGTAATAATATGTCATTATTGCCATTTTACAGTTTTCTCTTAAAGTAGTAAAGAAAATGTTTTAAAAGGCACAAATAGCTGCAGCACAAATCTCCATTCAGCCTAAGAATCTGTGCTCTCCCATCAGAATGGCACGTAATTGAAAACAATGACATCCCCAATGGGCTAAACACTCCCGTCATTAACGCATTTTTATTTTGGAATAAAAGAGCACACTTACAGCTTTTTTCCTAAATAGTAAATATAAATTAAGCATTTCTCTTCCATTCCCAGAATGGCATCTCCCGGTGAAGCCAGGGCTGACCTCAGCGCCTCTCAAACCAACACGCTGGGTTTAGGCACAGACCTACCCCAAAGCAAAGGGTTCCCTGCAACACAGCCCTTGACAGGCAGCCTGCATAGAGAAGCATCCTTACCTGGTGACAAGTGCCTGAGCACCAGGTGGCTGTACCACTGGGCTGGCAGGAACCGCAGGAAACTCAGGCAAGCCTTCAAAAGCCAGGCTTTGTGAGAAGGGATGGAGATGTCACGAGGAGGCGGCGTCACTTACCGGAGAGGACGTATGTCATGCATCGCACATGCAGTGTTACACCGGTTATGTTTCCATCTCTCCTATATATTTTTGGATGGAAAGTGTTAGTCCTTTTGATGAGTGAGGGAAGCTGTCCCAGCGAAGAGCTGACAGCCGAAGTCTGCGCTGTGAAAAGCTCCACGATCATTAAGGGCAGAACCGCGTTAATTATGAAAAACACGAATACCTCAACAGTCAGACTTACATCGCAGCCATCCCTTGGTAGGAACATAAAACCCCATTTATGCCTTGTTCAGGCTAGCCCACACCTTTCCATGTAGGAAGTGTCCTCATGGCTCTGCCTCCCGCCCTGTGCGTTTCCAACCCGCAGGAGGAGGGATGGAAGATGTGGTTGGCAGGAATGGAGATACGGACACTGCTACTCCAGGGAAAAGTCCTTCCTGCAGTCTATGTAGGACATCCCTGTGCAGCAGCATGCAGCTGGGGCACCACTTGGGCTTGAGAAGTCTGTCTGAGATGCAAGGGGTCAGGAGGGTTGTAGGTTACACATTGAGTTGTCTGCTGCAGGCTGGGGGTTTATACCAGCAGTGACTATCATTGAGCAGCTGTGAGGTTTACACCGCATTTCCTAAAAGGATATGATTTCTCAGTGTGATCTCTGTCTGAATTTGGCAGAAAAACATTTAATGGCTGGAAAAACATTAGTAAATAAAAGCAGATCAAGATGATGTTGTTACAATAACAGATTACATTACTATTCCCTGTCCTTAGGAAAGCCCTGATTACACCAAGATCCTCACGGGGTCTTATGAATAAGTCAGGAAGGGGCTCTAATGACCCTGCGTGAGAGCACACAAGCTGCAGCGCAGCCAGCGAGGTGCCAGGTGCCTCTCAGAAGCAGGCGCTGGCCTGGATGACTAACAGCAGTTATCACAGGGGGGTTGCTGATGCTCTTGGATAATTTGAGCCAGATTTGCTGCTGGTATAAACCAGTAATGCTCTGCTGAAGCCAGAAGAGTGCTGCCAATTCGTACCAGCAAAACCTGACCCTTAATCTATTTTCAATCGCTTCATTCTTCATCACCTTATTGAAGAACCGTACTTCGGTCAGAATATTCCCCACTACGGGGACGAGCAACAGACTTTTCTTGTCCATCAGCGTATGGGAAACTCCAGTAGGTGAAGCATCCTCCACCTTTGCGAGCACACCTCGCGCTGATTGCTGATCTTATATCTTGAATTGCATAATCACTGAACTGAGAGAAAATTACTTTTTGCTTGCAAGTGTCAGGACAGCTCTGACTCCATGAATGACTCACCCTCAGGCACTGGTGTTTAATTTATGAGCTATTTATCTCCTTGCACACACCCCAGCACAAACAATTATACTTAGTAATTTGTTGATCTTATCAAGCCGGTTTGATGTTACTATTGCTACCTCCAATAACGCTGTGCTTTGAAACTTAAACAGGATTTATAACCAAATTTGGATACTTTGCACACAATTCAGATTTCAGGGAAGTTTAACTCTTCGGTAACTAAAAGGTTTTGCCTACCTTTTACAAAGGAGAGCAAATGATGCATCTTTGGCTGCCAAATCCGGCAAGGTGGCCCTTCAGCAGCACCAGAGCCCCTGCTGACAGTTAGTTCTGCCCTTGCGTGGCGCAGGTGAGATTTCCTAGCTGAGGATGAGAGAGGGGAGTGGGTCCCATCCTGGGCCAGGGCACCCGCATCACCTCCATCCCGTCTGTGCTTCGGGCAGACTGCAGTGGCTGGATGTGCTTCCACACGTACCTGTGGCATCCTCCCTCGGAGCCTGTCCTGCTGCTCTGGCTCATTCCTGGGAACCTTTCCATGTGGGCAGCAGCCTTCCTCCGCACTGAGCACGGACCCTGTTAACCTGTACCTTATGACACGTTTACCGTAAATCCAACTTTATGAACCCCTTGCTCAATCTAACTCTGTTATCAGGAGAAGGTACCAAAGCTGGGGCCACACATGCTTACCTCAGAGAGCACTTTGGGTGCAGGCAGCTCCTCTGTGTACCCATGGCTGTGAGCTGGTGAAGGTCCTCACAAAAGCGTTTCCCAAATGCTCCTCGCAAACCGCTCCTCCTCCTTGCACGCTGCTGTGATCGTTAGGCTCACCAAAACACAGCAAGTGAAGTCGGGATAAGAGGTACAAGCAGCGCAGGGATTTAACTCTGCACTCTCAAGCCCAGGCTAAAATGAGCCCTAACTTCAGACCCGGAGGTTCTGCCATCGGTGAGGTGGGGGATCCCTGCCTGTGGCTATGGCAGTGGGGGATGCACAGGCAGTGCAGGGAGCTCTCTCCACAGCCCGCTGTGCTTGAGCTGAAGGGTCTGGGTCACTGGGAGTAAAAACATCACCAGCACAGGGTGGTACTTCTCCCCTCCCTGCCCTCACTGGAATAGCCCTTGGAGTGTTATTTATTTTAAGTCTGCTTCATCAGGGACTGTAGCGACAGGACAAGGGGTAACGGCTTCAAACTTACACAGGGGAGATTTAGGTTGGATGTAAGGAGGAAGTTCTTTACTGTGAAGGTGGTGAGGCACTGGAATGGGTTGCCCAGAGAAGCTCTGGCCACCCCACCCCTGGCAGTGTTCAAGGCCGGGTTGGATGGGGCTTTGAGCAACCTGGTCTGACGGAAGGTGTCCCTGCCCGTGGCAGGGGGCTGGAACTGGATGAGCTTTCAGGTCTTTTCCAGTCCGAACCGTTCTGTGATTTTCTGTGTTTGGACATACCCCCATATATAACCTTCGCCTCTTCAGTACCATTGTCATATAGAAGAGGCCTTCCCCACCACCCGCGTTCCTGTTGAGCCCACCGGGGTCTGCCAGCCCACTCACTTTCTGAGACCCGGGTGAATGCATTTTGTTCACGTACGCATCACGTGTGCTTTTGCAACAGCCTCAGATCTTATTTTCTGCAGGGTTTCTAAAGCTTTTCCATACTGAGCACATACAGTTTGCATGTAGGGAATAAAGCGCTACAGGCGTTCTGTAACTGCACAGAGCCATAATGAGCTCTGATGGGCAGGCACCTACCAAATCATCGGTTTATGACAGCAAGCACACACATGTAACTTATTTCACAATATGCAACACGCTGCCATATGTATCTATTGCCATGGATCGGGAAGGGGCACTACCTGCAGGTAGAAGCCAAGAAATAACTGCTTCAAAGAGAGCCTTGCAATGCAGCATTTACTGTAAAAACTTTCAAAGCCCAACCAGCACACCACTGCTGCAATCCGCTGGGATACTGGGATGAATACCACTACTCTATTATTATTATTTGAAGTTTTTTTCAAAGCCTCCAGAGGTTTTCCTGGTTTAACTGAAGTGAAATGGTGGATTGGCACGAGCAAACACATGGAATTGGTATGGGAGAGTAAAAATTAAAGCAAGCGGGCATTGGTTTTAAATGGTTACTGACTTCTAGTGAGCCTCCCCTCTCCCTGCCCCATGCTTTCATCGTCTGTGAGCCGAGTGGAGAGAACCATTAAAATTTAGCTGGGATTTTTGAAACCAAAAGCCTTGCCACACATCGCTCTTTCAGAACACCACGTTACGGTCCCACCCTGCACCTGGTAGAGGAAACACGCAGCGTTCAAGCCACCCAATGGAACAGGGCACACGGCATCATTGCAGCTGCCACAGTAGAGGAGCGACAACGCTCTGCAAGAACAGTTTGGACAAGCCTGGCAGCCACAGGAACATCAAAAAGGGCACCAAGAAAGCAGAGCACGCTGCCTCTGGGCTGACTGCCTGGGGCTGGGGCTGCTGCCCGGCCAGGAGCCCAAGCGAGGGCCCCGGCCCATGGAAGGCACCACTAGCAAGCACAACCAGCATCAATAAAGCGCTGTGAGGTGCTCAGCAAAGCTACCCCAGCTACAGTGCAGGCACTCCAGCTGGAAGCTGTTCTGTGGGAGAGGAGGAAGGGAAATACACCTTATGTCGCATGTTTCCAAAGGAGGCGCTGTGGCATACAGGCTTCTTGACCAACCAAGCCCTGCAGTCTGGAAAGAGAACAGGGTGAACTTGGGTGACAAAAGGAAGAAGTAGGTGGAAAACTGCAGCAGGTAAGAAAGGATCCTTCAGGGAAAGTAAATAATTTAAAACTACAATAATGCTACCACCTCTACAGGGCTGGACACAGTCAATGAAAGGGCAAACCCCATGAAATTAATACTTCTTTTTTAATGAAGATTCTAATCAAAATGCAGGACTGGGAAAGACATCAAAGAGATCATGCTCCTTACTAGCGTTTGCGGATAGACTTCAAGGAAAAGTTGCTTTGGAGAGGAGACAATAATGGCAATATTGGGTCAGATCACAGACCCTTCCAGTCCATCCTGGACTTCCTTGGTTGTTGACAGTGGCTGACGGCTGCCTGGCAGGGACAAGGTATACATACCAGTTTTTCTGCCAGCATCCATAATTTGTGACTTAAGGCCACTCCAAGTGCAGAGAGCAGTACCTTCGTTTTAACAGTTAAGGGTTTTTTCCCCAATCAACCTATTTTTCTTCCCCCAGGGCTTCGTCCGAGCATTTTGAATGCTTGCCAGCCTTAGGCACCCACATCATCTTGTGGCAGGAAGCGCACAACTGAAACCATGCAAAATAAGCATTCGGTTTAGCCTGTCACCCACACTAGCCTGAGCACTGAATTTATGAAGCCATGGGAGCCCTTCAGTTCCTCTGTGGAATACTGACCCCAAAGTTGGTCAAAGAGCAGCCGGGAGATGGTGGCTCTTACCCTACAGTGAAGCGTTTACTTCAGTTTTCAAATAGCCAAACACACCGGAGTCTCAGGCAGTTAGGTGGCTATTTTTAGTTCATCACCAACCACTTCCTGTTTTACTTTACCTACCGTACTATGGAAACAGTATGATGTTTTATCTGATGTATTATCCACACAGAAAGCCCAAGCCTGCTCCCCATGTGCTGTTCTGGGAAACACTGACTAGGACAGAAAACTGCACGGGTAGGCAGTCTTCACAAGCTAAATCTGTTGTGCTTTGTGCTTCTGAGTGGTCTGAAATGTTCCTTATTGGGGTGCCCAAGCACATCGCTTAGTGATGCCGCCAGTGAAAGACAGCAATAACCCCTTACTTGTCTACGGCACTGTTTTTCTTTGACCAGGAACATACTTTTAAAAGGGAATCTCCTGATCACACCTATACACATACACTCACTGCTTTGCTCTGGAGGAACAGGCAAACTGGTTCTCTTTTGAGACTGAAGTGAAAACTGCCCTCTAACTCCTCATGGGGCCAGCCTGCAACCAGCCCAAGGCAGCCTCTCAAATACCTGATGTAGGAACTACTTTGCTCTCCAGATCTGTTCCTACAGAGTCACCACACATGCCACTGCAGGCACAGCTGCTTTCACTGACGCCTCCACATCACCTTCAGGCATGCTGTTTTGGTCAGCTGGAGGCAAGGAGCAGGGATTTCCCTGTTGCACTAGCATTTGTTGAATCGCAGAAAGATGCCATCAACACCATGGTTATCAGGCACTGTGGAACACAAGAGAGTTACTGCTTGTCCTCCCATGCAAAATTCCCCACTTTCCATGTTTTGGAAGAGCAGGGCCTACAACGTTTTCTCACCCGTCTCCAGATGGAGAAACACAATGTCTCCTATTCACTACCATCACCCCCAGTGAGTACTGGTCATGGAGAGTGAAGAGCATGCAGGCAGATTTCACTTTTTCTTAAATACCAAATGTGAGTAGGATGCATATATTGCAGCTGGAGTCATCTGTGCAGGCTGAAGTGCATCAATAACATGTGCTTGGCTTAAGTCAAATGACAATTCTACTTGAAATGTAAGTCTTCAGGAGCTGTATGTCTTAAAAGCATAGACCCCCTGGGGAGAAACGCAAGCTGCAAATACTTAATATGGCAGTTGCCACAAGTCACCTGTGAGAGGAGTGACCGGGGTTATCAGATTATTCTTTCTTTTAATAAAACTTGGGTTTATCCTGGAATAACTGATTAGCTTCAGCAGTGAAAAGAACATTAGCTAAGACAGCTACAAAAACTATTCAGGCAAATTAGTAAGCTGAAACATAAACCATAATACGTATTTTAAAGCTGTGGCAAATACTTTAGGTTTGTTTTCTATCTGCAGAATATTGTGATTACTTCAGAAAGCCCAGTCTATCATGAAAAACAGTTCAATTTTTAATCGTTTCTATTTTTAGGACAGGGAGGTATCGTGAAGCACACACATTCAAATCTAAACAAATACAGCTTATTAAACATAACTAGAAGATGCAAAAATACAAAGTGATCTATTAATTGTGCTGTCCTTTCTAACAACATCTTCACTGACATGCGATAATTAGGGAGCATGGGGATTTTGGAAACCAGAATGAGTTTCAGACAGAAGGGAACACGTTTCAGCAGGTATTAACGCAGTGAAGTGGTTACTTCTCTTTCACCAACACATATACTCCACTTCTCACTCAACTTTCATTGCATCTGAAACCCAGCATGAGCCCCTCTCTGTTACTAGCACCTTGCTGACTTCCAAGAGAAACAGGTAGGCTCCGTTTTCTTTTGGATTTGGCTTTTAACACCAGATTTGGTGGTCCTAATCTTTTCTCAATTATGTAACATCAAATTAACACCAAGAACAAATACTATCCATACCAGGGAGACAGTATAAAAGAGAATTCCAAGGGTTCCAAGCCATCTGAAGCCCTAGCTTGCCTGCTTTGCAGTACTCTCCCCCCCTCCTGCCACCATGAAAAAAGGAGATGCACTTTAAAACAAAATCAACAACTACGCATTGAAGTCGTCTGCCCTCCCTCTTTCTCCTCAGTGCAATTAAAGGCAGGATGCCAACTTTTCAACAATGAGCCTTGTGGCTCTGGCTGACCCACGTCTTACTCTTTCAGAAATGAGCAATGAAGCTCAAAGGCAGCATCTCAAGGGAAGCCTCGGAGGAGGAGATCACCAGCACTCTCAGTATCTTAAGTGCAGAGGGAAGGTCAGCCACCGATAAGTTGTCATTTACACAGTTTGCAGCAAGCAAATTTATCACAGCAACGCGAGAGGTCTGGCATCACCAATGAGCCAAAGGTAACATCAGCATCTCTCCCTGCCCTGATCCCACTGAGTCTGTAGCTGAAACCACAGGCACTTCAGAAAAAGGCAGGCTACTTTAAATACTTCAAACATCCTGCAAGCAAGGGCAATTCTACACCTGGCATTGAAAAGTACAAGCTTGGTTTTCCTTTTGCCAGCAACTCATTTTTCTGTTACCCAAACAGACTAGCTCTCCCTCATGGTTAAAGGGGTAAAGAAGTACTCACAGCTGCAACCTTATTTCAGCCAAACAACTTACCTATCCAGGACAGCGTGACCTCTTCCTTCACAACACTGCGTCACCCTGCGCTGGCCTGAAAACCAGACCTGAGAGGACAACACACAACATCAGGCACTGCTGCTCCGGCCTCCACAATTTAATAATTTCAAGGCAAGGGTTAAATACTTTTTCAAAA
This sequence comes from Lathamus discolor, assembly GCF_037157495.1. Classification (NCBI taxonomy): domain Eukaryota; kingdom Metazoa; phylum Chordata; class Aves; order Psittaciformes; family Psittacidae; genus Lathamus; species Lathamus discolor. The sequence goes on along the minus strand of NC_088886.1, from coordinate 87,512,826 downwards.
TGATTTGAACAAAAAAGCTTCAGTCTCAGGGATAAAATGCTTCTTCTACATATATTTCCTCTCTCCAGTGAAAATCATTTACGCTGCATCATTCTTATTATCGTTGCTATCATCTTTCAGTGAATGTCCATCTACAAATTCATTAACTTTTTTGAGACAAATCACTGGCATCCTAATCTTCTGATTCCCATGAAAGACTCACTTTTGAGACACAATTGCAGCTGCCCCACACTGCCAGTTACTGTATCATACACGTCTTAAAATTCTGTAATCAGCATCCACCAGGTGCCGTATCGCATTCAGCACACCACAGTCAGTCAATACAGACATCCCCAAACACACCAAGGCTGGTTTTGTCAAATGTTTTATTGAGTGTAGACATCTGGAGTACTGTAAAACATGCATTATCTGTAGATTCAAAAAGGAGCAAGCCACATTGTCCTCACTGTCAAACGTGTCAGGCTTGGCATACATGATGGAGATTAATGAAGTATCATGAGAGTAATATGGTTCCTGAAAAGCTTCTACAATTTGGAGTAGGGTCTTAATCGTTTGAAATGCAAAGCTGTTCACATTTAGTGAACTTGCATGTTCGCTGGAGGTGCCATATTTTAATTCAAAACAAACAAGGATAATTTCACTGGGGGGAGGGGAGGTTCCCTAGGTAGAAACTGTATCTTTTTGTTTCCAGATATTCCATCCTAAATAAAAATTTATATGCTTTTTGAAGCAACACAGTTTGTTTCTGAGCAACGAACAGCATCTGATATTCATTTCTTCTTGGGTTGTTGAGGTGTATTAAATTTAAAGAAGATAATATCTCCATCCTCCACTATGTAATTTCTGCCTTGTTGTCTGTATTTTCCAGCAGCCTGTAAACAGAACAGACAAAAGGAAAAGGGGTTATTTCATTAGATATTTTATAGCATTTTCAAATTGCAATTATTTAAATATATTTTGGCACAGAAATGGTACTACTTCAGCTTCAGATTTTGACAGCCACAATACTCCTCGGTTTGACGTAATTTGCTTTCATATACATATAAAATATATACAAAATAATTTAACCCCCACTTACTCGGTGATGCTTAAATGCCATCTGCAATGTGGTAAATCTGTAAACCCTGGCAAGTCTTAAGATAAAGGACACTAAAAACTCTTTTCTTCCCCCCCCCCTTATCCCCAAGCTTTCAGGCTTTTTCTTCATCTAAAAAACCCGCAGATGGCAAACACTGGCAGCAGGAATCTGAGAGAGTTTTGCTGGAAAGGGTGATCGCCAGCAGTCTGCATCATGGCTACATGGCTGTCAAACTGGCTATGAACCACTTCTGAGTGGCTGGACAAGTGAGCGCTGTCAAAGTGAAAGATGGGAACACTACGCAAGAGTCACAACCATACATGTCTTGTGCTTCATGTGGGGCTCTTGTCTGCTTGTGCCCAGATAACGAAAGACTGAGGAGCACAAAATACAGGCTCAGTTTTTCTGTCAGAGATTTCCTTTAGAAGAAATTTGCTTCAGAAGGACAGATATAAGAGCAGATAAGCTGCGAAACCAGGATACAGGAGAAGACGTATATAGACTAAAGACATGAAAAGGAAATTCGTTATGAAAATGCTGTATTTGAGAGCAGGAAATAGGCAAGGAATCCATTAAATATCAGTACTCTCTGCATTAGAATTTATTATTATATTTTTCTGTCTCTATCTCATTGTAATTAAACCTAGTATTTACAGAGGCTACAGAGAAGCTGCAGCATTACGACTGACAGACTGGGCGGGAGGTGGTCTGCGGAAGCATTTATCTTGAAAAGTGATCTACAATATGGAAAAGTTGAGAGCTTCTGCTTTAGTTCAATAATGATTCCTGTTTTGAAGTTTGCTCTTGCAGGAGAAAGTGCTTCCATGCAAGACCTCACTGTGCCATTATTCTCAATGACACTATCACAGTGGTGGCATGCTAAGATCCCATTACAGGAAAGCTGTTAACTAATGACCTTAGTTGCAGTAGAACAGAACAGATTAATGGTACATAGTTAACTTAGACACCTTTCTTTCACAAAACCTGCTCTGTAAAGCAACCTATTTCTCCATATTGCTGTCTAGAAATTTAGAGGCTCGATAACCTTGTTGCTGTCATTCTTTATTTAAATGTCGTCACCAGTGATGCCAGCCTACAGAAAACTGCAGATAAAACAGCCTTGACAATAAATACACAGTGCAATAGTAATTGACCTTATCTGATAGGACACTACTGGTGAACAATAAACAGTACACTGTAAGTGGTTTTATATTCCCCCCCCCCCCCAAAATCTGTTCAGACTATGAAAGCTTTACTTTCAAGTAGATTTACTAGTTCTTTCCTTTGAAGATCCTAAATAATGCTCAAAGTCAAGAGTAATTAGACTAATTGATGGAATAAACACTAATAAAACGATGCTGTAAAAATCATCAGCAAGCGTAAGCTGCAGGCACAGGTACAGAGACATTTTACAGTCGAATACACTTATTACTTGGAAATATTAGTATAAAAAACTGAACTCCACAAAGTAACAATGTGCATTTTTTTAGCACACTACTGCACGCCGTCAAAGTGGCACGGACTTCTTTAATTAAACACATTTTGACACACCAATGCAAGTTTATGTATTTCTGTTACCAGTTTACAGTTAATTAAAAGTGACAGGGTTCCTTTAAATTCTCTAGAGACCATTTAATCCATTTCCATTGCTATCAGAAACACTGGTTGAAAAAATCAATACCCATTTGTGAATCTTGAGTATGTATTAAACAAGACACGTCTAACCAGTTCATTTGCACTTGAAAGCAGCCATCTGTAGAAGCCAGCTTTGCCTAAGCAGATATGATTGCTAATAATGTGATATCCCTGTAGACTACAAAGCCCACACAGAGCTATTCAGTGTATAGTTCACAGCACTGGCATTAAATTAGTTATGCTGTACTGGTGTTAAACACACACAAAATCAAACTTAAAAATCGATCAACTTGATAACATACAAAGCAAGCCACTGCCATTACCACTGTTATTTCGGTTGACTCCTGAAAGCTCCCAAATTCAATTTTGAAATTTACCAGCAATATAAAAGTAATTAGTATTGTGTATGGCATGAAACATTGTATTAAATGCAAATTAGAGGAAACTAGCGCGATATAACACATTTTTCTAAGAGCAAGGTTTTTTTCTAACATTGATTTAAAAACTGAGTAACAAATGCAAATGTGCTTCCTCTGCAGATACTTCAAAACAATAAAATATTAATCATTAAATATAATTTGAACATGGAAGCTTGATGTTTAGAATCTCACGTTGTGAAAAGCAACAAAATATACACGCAAAATAAAGGTTATTTTAATAGGTATTAACTGATACAGCCTCTCAGGGAAAACACTCGGATTTGAGCATCAAAAACTGTTGCTGGCAGAATTTGAACCTTGGTTACGTAAAGTGGTCTCTGACTGCAGAATATTAGATATATTTATAGCTGTGGTTTCACTTTACAACTACAACTCTACTTCCCTTTTCATAAGGCAGTTCACATGCTGCAATGAACCAATTATACTGGGATTTTTTTCCCCTCACTTCCTGGGGTTCAAACAAACCTATTAAAGTCCCGCTGCTCAATATGATCTTCCTTAGTGATACCACTGAGAATAAGCTGAATTTGAAATCATAGTTTTGCATACCTTTCAAGCTATCAAATAGCAAACAATAAAGCTGAATCTTTTACATTCTTTAACACATTATAGTGTGTTGAAACCTTCAAATACTGCAACTAATTAAATCAAACTAATGTGCTTTGTAATTGCAAATTTATAAAATACAAATCTTAAGATATCAAAACAGCTAAATGAGAAATCAAATGTGCATGAAATAAAGGCAAGCTTCTCTGCTTAAAGACAGTGGAAATAATGTGATAGCAATGCAGAGAAGAACAGTTTTTCTTACAGCATTTATTTGCCATGTACAAGTTCATTGCATATTTAGTAACTTCGAATCAGATGTAATTTGTCAGCTGTAAGGGCACAACTTTGGGCACCCAATCAGTCTCTGCCCTCTAGTGTTGAGAAAGCAGATAAAATTCTTCTTAATAGAAGTGTCGCTACAAAGAAGCGTGAGCTGAAGAAAAAAGTTTTTCATTAAATATCTGCGCTGCCTATTCAGTAGATGGTAGTTAGGAAACTTCATCTACTGTAATATATTTTTGTGCACTACACACAACTATTACTGGCACCCTGAACAGTCAATGCAAGGCAAGGCATTTTTGAATAAGACATCAAAGGGCAATTGAATTAAATACTGAGAGGGTAAATTTGAAGATTCTAATTAAGCCTATCAGAGCCTAGGAGTGCAATCCACTAATCCTGGGGGGGGGAAAGGTATATTTTTATAAGATAATACTGTATTAACCATTTGCACCTGACATTTACAATACTTTCACTGCAAACCCAAAACAAGATGACACATTATCTGAAGAAAGAGATTTTCTGTTTCTTGCATTGCATTTTTAGAGTTGATTTGAAAATCTGCTATCGCAGGTTAAAATTTTGATTTTTCAAAACCAAGTTAATTTCAAAGCTTATTAAATTCTGAATACTAACATGCAAACAGAGGAAAGAAAATAACATGGCATGTGGTCTTATTGTTGATATTTAGTCCATAAACGGTCATATCTTGAACACTGGAATAGCTGCATTCCTATTCAGTAAACTGGAGCATCTGAACTCTTTCTTAAGTAAAAGATGAAAACAGATTTTGGCCTATTGCTAGAGGGGCTGCTAAAATTCACTCAGCATCAAAAACTTCTTCCCAGTGAAAAATAGACTTGAAATGGAAAAATGGCACATATGGAGGAAGGGAGAAGAAAAAGATGGGGAGCTCACCTTGACAGCAGCTTCTGAACCCCCTTCTTTAAAGTCTTCATATTTCATTACTTCAGCCATAATGAATCCCTTTTCAAAATCTGTGTGAATCTTCCCTGCTGCCTGAGGAGCCTTCGTCCCTTTCTGTCAAAGGAAAGACCAGAAGAAAATTAACTGCATTTAGGGAGACTGATTGCAGGAAAGAGGTTTCTCCTTTTTGATAGGCTTTCAGGATCTGCTGAAACTTTGTTTCCTATCAGTAAAAACGTCACGCATACAGCTAGGTCATTCTCTATATTGGGATATACAGATAGGTGCCTTCGTCTCAGATAAACCAACTGGTATTAAAGAAGGGCAGCTTTGTTTTTCCTAATAGGTATCAACAGCAGTATTGATTTTAGAAGCTATGACTGTGTTTTGCTGTGAGAGTCACTTCGATCCCTACCTCTCCACACAGAAAGTGAGGAAAATAAAGATTTTTAAATAACTTAAAAATCTGAATTACTCAAGTCTTTTATTTACATCCAAATAATTTCAATTAAATGATAACATTCACTGGCAAACCACATTTGTAATCAAAAATGATTTATGCATCTCAAGCCCTACATGTCAGCTTATTTTTATTTCAGAATAATTTTAGTAAGACTAATACAGAACAAAATGACTGTTCCTACCAAAATTTCAACAACCAGATCACAAAAAATGAAAAATCACTGGCAACTATTATAAGACAATTTAAGTTTATGCCATAGAGGAGAATGCATTATCACTGCATGCTTTAAATTACAGGGACATACATTCTGTGCACATACAACCATGGAGAGAAATTTGAGAAATAATGGTGACCTCAAGGCTGCTTAATAAAGCATGTTAAAGTGCTAAGGAGTCTGACACTGTAAAGCACAGTTTTTACAATAAAAGATGTATTGGGTTAATATGGCTACTCACTGATGCTTACCTGACTAAATATCTTTGCACATTAAATCAAAGATACTTACAATCAGTCTTAAGATAAACCAGCTTTCAAATTTTCTAATAAAGAGCAAGCATTTCTCCTACCGAATACACTGGAGTTTCAGAATGTGCTTTTAAAAACTATGGCAAGAATCAGAACAACAGAACTTCTCCTTTTATATTATTTTGTAGCTATTGCAGGGACTTCAGCTAGCAGTCACATAAAAGGAGATGAGATGAAAAGGCTAAAAAAATAAACATGCTTTTAGGAAAATGAGTTTAACATGCTAAAACATATACATAAACATCTGTAGCAGTATTAATAAAAATATAAATTTACTGGAAATTATGTTAATGAAAACAAATTAATTCCATTGAATGAAATTAAATACAGCACTGAAATTCACTGCACAGCACTAAATACACTGATACAAAAAATAAAAGCTCAGTGAACAGATTTGCACCTCCAAAAGTTGACATTTTTGTAATTTTTAAGATAGATTTTGTAACTATGTGCATTTCAAAATATTTTTCAGTACTAATCTTTATAACAAATTACATTCAAAGGCAAACCACTACAGCTCAGCTCTTACTGTCCTCTGGGAATAAATTAGTCAATCTCTATGGCTATAATCACTCTACATCAATATTTAAAATACATGATCTAAATTTTAGGCATTACCTAAGTTCCTGGATAAACATACAAAACTACCAAAATAAACTAGGTCTAAATATTAAAGTCAGTAAAAGACCTGAATTACTGCACACTGATTTTAGGCTTTTGAACCCAACTGTGTATCCATGAGGAATATAATGATGTTATATTGCTTTTATTGCTGAAAATGTAATCCGAGCAAAGCAAAGGAGGAATGAACCATCCGCAACCCAAACAAACTTAGTGAATACAAAATGAAAAGCAACATCAATTTCACTGCAGACAAACCCAGTCACACAGATTAAGCAAGCACAATACTGGTACGTCTTATCTCTGACCACAGGAGGAGGGTAGACAGATTCTACAGGATGAAGAAATTCAGACTATGTAATAGGCAGAATCAATTGTTACCTGCCTCAATCAATGCAGCTCCACTTTCACTGTTCAGCAGCTCACAAATAATTAAAGTTATCCTGGACAAAAACCTCATCTGTAATGACTAGCTAACCGCCACCATGACAAACTTCAAAGTCAGTGATATCAATCTGAATTCAATAGTGTGGAACTGGATATAGCTGATGAATAAGTATGAATCTTACCCTGATGGTCCACGCACGCACTTCATCTGGGCCTGCAGTGAAAAAGTATTCTAGTTGGAGTGCTGCATATCCAGCCTTAATGATCTTTGCTAAAGCACTGAGAGGAAAAAAAAAGAATCCAATTCATTCAACATATACACATAAAACAGCTAAATGCCCCAAGTAATCAATTTACATGGAAAGACATCAAATATTTTGAAGACACTGGGTCTACTTCTAAACACAGCAATAATCGCAGTAGCTTTTTTTCTTTGAACTCTCTTCAGAAAAACTACTTTTTTCCTGCAGAATCATGAAGATGGTATTTTGAGTTGTTTATTCTGCACACTACAGAAATATGGGATAAATTCAAATCACTATCCGGCAGCACTTTTGGTTTCATGCAATTTTCAGGACTCCAGGTCATGAAAGCATAACTGTTTGACTGAAATTCAATATTGAAACAATTTATTATAGTTCTTCAGAAAAATTATGGCAAAATTTTCTCCACCGTCCCTATTCCCCATGGATGACGAAACAGTTTTGGTGATCATTCCTTCTCAAAAATATACATAACTAATACCTATGTTATAATTAAAACACTGTACAGAGATGACAGATGACAGTTAAAAACTTAATTTAAAATAAATCTTTTCACTCTGTCTCATGGTAAAGAAAGGAGAAGATTCTCTCTTTATAATGGTAATTACTCTGTCATTTATTATTCTATCAGCGCAAGCAATTAAATTACTGCAAGGAAATAGTTGATAATAAAGTGTAGGGAAAATGAATGCTAATTAACCTTTGTGTCATGTTCTCTTCGAGATACTTCTGTTTCTCCTCAGCACTCATATCTTGCAACTTGAGTTCCAAGGCCCCACTAAAAGGAATGACCAAAGCACCCGGGTCGTGCTTGTCCACCCACTCTTTAATTTTTATCAACCTGTAGACAACAAAGGGCACAACATTATCTTGTAGCGCATGCATGGCTGTACCACATTCATTATTATCAAGTAGCACATACATATTCATAAGAATTGCACGGATTTATGATGCCATCTTTTTGTGTATTGCTTTCCAAGGTCAAGGCATTAACAGGCAGCAACTGCTTCAGGTGTACTCCATTAACATTTCACTGTTTCTTGGTTTCTGTTTGGCATCTAATCTATCAGAAACAGGCATAATTTGAGACATAACCAGGTTTTTGGTAGAGGTTAAATACTTGCAATCTAAAATGTTAACTGAATAAAACTTTGTAGATCTGTGGATGTGTATTTTTCTGAGATTTCCAAGAGCAATATTTATCAAATGCAGTAAAGCTGGGGTGTCTTCAGTTTTCCCTCTGACTTCATCCCCCCCAGGCTAAGCATCTCAGTGGCTAGGGCAGCAGACAGAAAAGAACACCAGACTCTATAAACTCCTAGAGTGCAAGCTGCACCCTGCTTTTTCTGGCTACTGATCTTGGAGAATACCATAGCTAATGAATATAGGGCTGTGTTTCTACTTGTTTCTCCCACTTTTCTACTCTCCCCAGGACAAAGCTTCTAGATACCATACTATCATTATTCTTTTAAATAAAGAATAAAATTTCCAATTTCTTTTCATCTTCAATAATTGGCAGCATCAGTAATAGTTTGTTGTACAGCTAATACGTTTCTTTAGTTGAATGAAACTACAGATTTAGAGCTACAGTTAAGTTTTTCAATGTTCAATATCCTATTAGAATCAAGAAAATTTTTTCAGCAATAGCTGATGTTCAAACAATATTTAAACACAGGCATCACATTCATGACTGCAAGTACTATTTACTTTAAATTTGAGACATTCATAAATTACCTGTAAGGAGTTCAATGTTATTTATAGGGCACTATTTCTGAACAGGTGTGAATGGCAAGAATGACAAGTCTCTATGCTCAGCAAGAAAACACAAGAGGCATGGGAATACTCCCCGTACACTGAGAATCAAAGTACAAAATACAGTACTTTGGGTGCTGTAGATGTTTCAGACCTGAAGCACCCACCATACAGCGCAGGATTTTATGCTTGCTGAGTTCTTTTTCTTAGTCCTGCTAATCTCCAAGATTTAGACTAAGGTTTTAACTGCTATTATACTAAAGTGCTTTGAAACTGTGGCCTGCAAACCTTTAAATAACCAATGCAAATGTCACTTCAGAAAAAAATGAACTGAACCACAAGTTCATCAACACACATTTGTCAAAGAAAATAGCAGGGGATCAGAGCTATTATGAGATTAAGTGCATGGCCCACTGAGTAGGGTTTTAGATGGGACAAAGAATATAAAAGTTCACTCAACAGTTTTCACACGTTTGTTATATAAGGCTGGTCTTCTATCATTTACTTATGTAAATAACCCATCAGTGGTTTTCAATCCTCATTATACTAATCTTTTTGTCCTGCCGTCACCCAGTGAAAATATAGTCTGGTATCCAGGACTGATACTGAAACACTAATGCCTTCAGAAACATCTGAACTAAAAAAATCACAATTAAGGTGCGTTTCTGAATGTGACATGTGACATTAACAGCACTTCTAAACCCAGCATTTGTAGTTAACTAATTGATTTTGGCTAACAAGCCGGACATCAAAGTTCAGAGCTTAGAAACATGAACCTTTTACAGAAAAGGTATCTAGAAATGGATCTGCTATTCATAAGTGTACTGCAACATCTGTGCATACATCGTTTTTATTTGTATTTTTAAAAGAAAGTATCTAACATTGGTCTCTGGACTAATTAAATAACGTACGAAGTGAAAGAGAGAATGAAACACACAAATTTGAAAAAGTGAAATCAGCACAAAGGTAATGTCAAAAATTGGATTCAGATTCTGTTTGGTAAATATGGTCATCCTAACTAACAAACTAAGAACTATTGTGGAACAACAAGATAAGAAATAATTACTTTGGCTAAAACACCAATTCAGAATAATAATAGTCTTAGACTGTCATTTTAACAGCTTTTCTATTGAGTCCTTAGAGGGATTATTTGCATTCCTCAGGTATTCTATTGTACGATTCAGATGAATAAAGACTTACAAATCATTCCTCTACCGCCAGTGTGAGACTTTGATCCAGTGAATACACCATTGTACCTTAACTATAATTGGCAAAAAACCTGACAGTGTAGAGCATCACAAGCTTAATAACAAAGGAGAATATCTCAAAGTGTTGACAGATGATCTTCATAATGCAGGAGCAGAGCTGGTACATTTTAGCAATAAATGAGCACTGAGGTCTAAAGGTCTCTGAAGTGACTGACATCAGACCTGCTACAGCCTCACTAAAAAAATAAGGTACTGCATCCCACTCTGTACAGACAGTCAGGTTCTCTGCCCGTGTCTTTCACTTTTGTGACTTTCAGTGTCACAGAAATTACTAAAAAGTACCAAGGAATTCCCCTAATGGTCATCAAAATAAAGAAAACAAACAAAAAAGTAAATACTCAAATATAAATAATGATATATTTCTAAATGACATTTTCTCCAAAGCAAAAATACTTGGCTAATAATCAATCAAGTAATAGTGCAAGTGAACTGGGAACTATCTGAAAACAGTGTACACACTGAAAACAATTTAAAATATCCTCTTTCTTCATCAGGTTTCTAAAACTGACATTATTAGGAGAGTTAAAACTAAATTGTTTATAAAACATAAAGCAAAAAGAAGGAAGGCTTATTCTAATACTACTCAGTAATAATAGTGAGGGATCTCTTGGAGTGCTTTCTGGACATCCAACAGCCTTCCCCTATCAAGGTGGCTTGGTTCTTTCCTCCAGGTGGCTCTGTGGAGAGGAGTGTGTCAACAGCAACAGCAGAGGGTTCCTGAATTGGAATTTTATTCTATTTGCCAAAAAAATGGACAAAATACCCTTCCTAAAAAAAAAATAAAATATATATATAGACCCAAGAGACAGTAAGACAATCATTCATTCTGAGATGGCAAAAATAAAATCTTAAGTAAAAACTGAATTGAAAACTCAGAAAGACAACCGCGTAAAAACCTGATACAAGAATAAGACCAGATGTGAACAACTTGCATGCAAAGGCAGCACTCAAAATTACGACCAAGGAAAATAGCCAAGAGAAATTAAGGTGCTCACCTGCACCTAACACTGTTACTATTGGCTCATGAGGACATAAGGAAAGACAAATGCATGTCAGCATATCTACTGCTAACTTAAAAAAGCTATGAAGACCAAGATGTTTTCTTATCACTACTAGATTCCAAAATTCAACAAAGCTGTCATTTCAGGGCATTCCAAGTTTTAACTCTGCATCAGCCTGACAAGGAAAAACTAAGCAGAAGAAGCCAATGACTTCAGGTGTGAAGGATCAGGACAACTACCAGAGTTAGCTCCTGATACTTTAATCAGGATGTAGAACAGACCTTGGAGAAAGGTTTGAAAATGAGGGCACTCACTGAGAAAGACCAGAAAGGGGAGTTGTGCAGAAGGGAATGCCTTCACTTTAAAATGGGGATTGTTCCAGAGGCAGAAGAAACAAAAACCTGCAGACAACTGAAATAAAGAGGCACAAAAGTTGCAGAATGTACATTAACTACAAATCAATATTTGACAGAGTTTCACATGAGAGATCCAGCTGGGAGCAGAGACAGAGTTCAGATGGAAATCAGAAGTAGCGATGGAAGAGAGAAACTGCAGAGAGGACGTAAGCTCAGTGGACACCTGCAAGACAAGATGATCTGAAAAACTGACCCCTGAGAAGAAAGGTGACTCTTGAGAGAGGAATGCTTTTGTACAAGCAAGACAAAAAAACCCCCCATCTAACTCATGTGAAGGAAACGACTGTTTTTCTGTTCTACACCTAACTATGAGTGGAAACCAGCAGAAACAAACCAACATGGCAGGGGAGAAGAGAATACCAGGTAGCAATGAAAGAAGGGAAGAAACAAATGCAGATAATGAGATAAGATCAAGCTAAGTGATCAAAATACACAAAAAACTAAAAAAAAGAAGACCTACAGATAGGAGTGAGAACAAGAGGACTTAGCCATTCCAACAGGCTCTTCCTGATGGCATTTTTGGGCAATCCTGGACTTTTCAAACCTTCCAAACGCAATCTGTTTAGTGCTTTGCTCCCCACTGTTGAGAAGTTTTTCCATACGTGTAGCCTAAGCCACCTTTATTTTAATTTAAATGCATTGGTCTGGGAACACACACTCCCTATTTCTATGCAGCAGCATTTTACATACATAAAACCTGAGGGTTTGAGCTTTCCTTGTAAGCCAAGTATTACTTCTAAACTTTGAACCTTTTTCTGGAATCTTTCCAATTGGTCTAAAAGTTCCCGGAAGCTCTCAACAACAATGTCTTACAAGCATTAAAAATAGCTAGAGAATTAATTCATATTTTTCAGGTGATTATCCTGTTCATAAAACTCAATATACTATTTGCTTTTTTTTGTGACAGCAAAATTATCTCATGTTCAGTTTATAACTTACTGTATGACCCTGCTTCACTTGCTATTTGTAATACTGTATTTGCATAGTTTATTATTCCTACATAAAATCCTTCTTAGAAGTTGCACCCTAGCTCTTTTTTTCCCTAATGATTTTTTCCATTTCTTGAGATGCTCTTAAATTTCAATTTTGTTCTATACATACCTGGACATCACCTAGTTCTTGGGGTCATCTACAGATTTAACAAGAATGCTCATCATCCAGCTCATTAATGGAAATACATAACAGTATTCAACTAGAAGCCGCTTCTGCAGATCTCATAATGAGATATTCTTCCATTTGGAAAGTGAACCATTGATAACTATGCTCTGTGTATTATCTTCTAACCAGTCTTGCACACTCAACTGCCAGTAGTTTCCATCTAGCCATTTTTTTCTTGTTTATGAGATTGTTGTAAGGCACTGAAACCTTTAAAGGCTTAATAAAAATACCAATATGTAGTAAAGCACATTTTTTCACTTCATGCAAGACCATTAAATTTATCGCAAAATATTAGAGTCATCTGACAATTTAGACAAGTAATATACAGCCAAAATGAATTTGTGAAGACAGCTAGGTTGCTTCTAGGCGATTAAAACCAGTTGAATTGTTCCAATACTTTTCTTGAACTTAAAGGAAAATTCATCGACTTCAAAATGTTTTGTTTCTTCTTTCTTCTTTGTGGCTTTCTTTTGTCTTTTGAAGCCTCACCCATTATTCACAAGTTATCTAAAATGATGATGAATTAGACAACAATTACTGGGTTTTGCCACGTCCCAAAACATTCTACTATGAATACCATTAGGTTTAGTTATTTGGTGGGATGGTAGAGGAAGATTTAATTTACCTAAGCACCAATACTGCGTGACACAGGTCTTTCCCTTCTATTCTGTTAGCATGCACAGACTCCACAAAGATCAGATCACACTGTCCTCAGTGCTGTACATATATATATGAATATGCAGTTTTAGATAAATAAGAAACATTCAGACCCTCACTAATTCCAAATTTATATAATCAAGGAAGAACGGAATGGTGAAAATTATGAAACCAAAGTATACCCAAAAAATGTCAGTGGCAGAACTTAAGAACAGGAAACAGAAAGCACAGGTGATACTCTTAACAGATTAAGACACTCTCTTTATTGCTACTTGCCTTTTTTTAGGGTATCCCTTTCTTCTTGCACTACACAAAGAGAAAGGAAGACTAAACAGGAAAACATTAAAGAATATAAAGGTTCTTGCTTCCTGTCATGGGTTCAGCAGTAGCAGTTATTTTTCTCCTTCTTAGAGGGACAAGTGGCGTTCAGCCACCCCACATTGAGCAATAACAGGTCTGTGATGCCGTTAGATGCCCGGGGCCACAAAACCACGACACTTCCCCACCATGAGAGTTCACTGCTTATGAAGACAACAAATCTACAGGTGGTTTGGGAGTACCTTTTACTGACCAAGGCAATTCCATTTCAAATCATCAGCGACATTTACAAGCTTATGTTTTTATTCCCTGTTCCCAGATGGCCAGGAAGAATGCAGGAATCCTTAAGATTGGCTCTTTCCTAACCTCCACCCCTCACCTGCAAATACTTTCCAGTAACATTTCAGAACAAAACTACTGCCTCCACATGCTAGGCTGCTCCCCGGTCAGGGGCCTTCTCTCAGCCCCTCAGAACAAGAGTTTTAGGAACTCAGAACTTCATTTACCATTTGTATCCTAAGTGTGCTAAGTTCTTCAATACCTTCCTAGAGTCCAGTGTCTGTGTCCCCTCCAGTACTCAGTCACTGCATTCAGATGAACCTTACAAAAGAACAATGTGAAGAACCTTATCTCATGTGTAGATGCCCTCAGCTCCTAGCACAACATTTACTTGAGCCTTGAAACATGCAGCGTAATAGTCCTTAAAATTCTTTACCACAGTGTCCTGAGTTCAGCAGTAGCAGTCATTTTCCTCCTTCTTAGTAGCTGGTGGTTTTGCCTTTCAGCCTGGGAACAGCGCTGATAACACTGATGTTCTTAGTTGTTGCTCGGTAATGTTTACTCTGACCAAGGACTTTCTGAGTCTCATGCTCATCCTCAGAGACAGGACACCTGACCCAAACTAGCCAAAGAGGTATTCCATACCACAACACATCATGCCCGCTATACAAACTGGGAGCATGTACCCAGAAGGACTAGATCACCACTCAGGTCGTGCTGGGTATCAGTTGGCAGGTGGTGAGCGGTTGTATTCACTTCCCTTGCTACTTCCCTTATCATTATTATCATTGGTAGCAGCAGTGGTTTGTGTTATACCTTAGTTACTGGACTACTCTTACCTCAACCTGTGGGAGTTACATTCTTTTGATTCTCCTCCCCATCCCTCCAGGAGCGGAGGGAGGAACGGTGAGGGGAGTGAGCAAGTGGCTGCAAGGTTCTGAGTTACCGGCTGGGCTTAAACTACAACACACAACATTTTTAGGGACTTGTGACACACCTCATGATCTCGGGAATCTTACAACACAATAGGTGCATAAAGCATTTAATTCTACCAGATCTGGAGTTCACACTTCTTAACTTAATTACAATTTCAACTGATAACTTATCAAAAGAACAGAAGTTCCTGATCAACATTGTCATTTGTCATTTATTATAGATGGGTTTATAATTTTCTTTAACATTCTCCTTTGAAATATAAGTAATCCTAGGCTCTCTGCCTCATGTGTGTCAAAGCAAGTTTTTCCAGGGCCTTGATCTTTATCATGGCCATTATCTTAAATCCCCCGTAATTCTGCAAAATTATTTGTTAGATGGGGTGATCAGTATTGCACCTACTAATCGAGTTCATGTTGTATCCCAGATTCTAAGTATTTTCATAATCTGGACATGAGCTTCTCATCCCATCCCTTATCCATCCAGATATTACACTTAACTGTTCTGCTACCAGCTGCATACGGAGCAGCGACCAGCACTTCCTGCAGTCATATGCAAGCTGTCCACCAACAAGAATAATCTGGCAAAGAGCAGTTTTGGGAAGGAGTATTTCTGTCATACCTCCCCTTTCCATCTTTCTTTTAAGGTGGACTGATCCACTGTCCCATGTATCCTTACAAGTGGTTGTGCCAATGTAACTGAAGGAAGGGTGCTGCAGGACCAGGTGAAGACTTAAGAATAGGAGTGCCTTAAATTAGCCCACCACCCAAAAACCAGTAATGCCAGAAAGCCAAGCTCAATCAGGAATTTTGGTGTTTATTATTGGAGAGTGCTTGTATATGGCATGGCTCCTGAGCAAAAATTGTCCTGTATGAGATCACTTAAAAACAGGCAGAAAACAATATTAAGTGACAGGGAAAAAAAAATAAGGCAATATCCCAAAAATTCATATGAAAGCACCCCATACCCTCCAGATATAAGTCTGTTAACAAATGTCTCAGATAATATAGTAGTATAATACAGTTCTCAGTTTTTCTAGTCTAGAAAGCTACCTGGAGATATGTGCTGTTTAATGGTACGACAAACACACATAAGGACATTATATTTGACTTACAACTTTATACTATTGACTACTTTTTGAACACACTTCAGATAAAGATTTGGCTTAACTGATATGAAACTTATTTAGCTATTTGGGTTTGCAATGTTGGAACTGTGAAAGAAATAAAACCCCCAAACATCATATTACCTGTAAATCAAGTACAGACAGTAGTTAATGGACAAAATACTTCTACAACTCAGAGAAATTAAGCATGTATAAAAGAAAAATCAAGTTGATGACCTACAACCAAGTTGAATTAAAAAATATCAAGATGGTAGAAAGACACAGAGAAAGAGGTAAACTAATCCAGAATGAGTTTTTCTGCTTATCGATATGCAGCTTCAGTAAGAAAAGATTTTTTTGAACAAATTATATAGCAAATACCATCTAACAAAAGGTCAGTTACGGTAACCCTATTTTAAACATTTGTAAGAAGCATCGTTTACGAAGAAGAAAGATCTTGAAGTCCATTTTTAAAACATTTGCTTCTGATCTAATTTTCAAGACTTCAGTTATATCCCTTTACCCAAACTATGGTCCCCATTACAGTGATCAAAACCAATTATGACTTAAACAATAATGAAAATGGTACTACACTGCTGCTGCAGCACCTGCTGGTATGTGGAAGGCTTACAGTCTCCAGTCCTCCTTGGTCTGCCAATTGTGAAAATAATTCTGCCTTAAGTCAAAAACAGAGAGACAAAAAAAGACATGGCTGTTGCTGTCAACAAGGATCAAGCACAGTCAAGACTGAGCTACTGATGAAACTGCGTAACAATGCAGACTGCAACAAATTGTGCACATTACATTTCACAGTTACAGGCATAACAGGCTCCCCTTGCAGCACATATACTTTGGACAAAAAGAAGCCTTAGGAAAGTCACATCTTGTTGTTCTTTCTGCTATCATTTATAAAATGCAGTGTTTTGCAAGGTTATCTAAAACAAAATAATTTAACAAATGCTCATTCATAAAATACAGCAGAAGGAACAAATCTCAATCACAAGTCTTATGTGTAGAATTATTATTATTGAGATACGACTGCAGGGAGAATCTTCATTCCATAGTCAGGTTTACATTATGGCATGAGAATTTTAACTTTTGTCTCTTAACGGGGCTTCCTATGTCACACGGAAAACTGCATTCTTAAGGATCCTGAACTAAAGAAGTGGGACAATTAGTATCAATACCATTATAGCAAAGTCTCAAATATATACTGAAAAAAATAATAAACCATGCATACATAGAATATTTGATTTTTTAAAAAGTGATGCCTTAACATGAGAAACTTTAAATGCAGTGGACAACACCATTTAAAATTTATACTCTTTGATTCTTCTATGTACTGTGTGTACACAAGCAAATAGAAGGCCACACTCCCTGCAAAAAATATGATCAATGTAAATCACTTGTGTACTGAAATAAATATATACTAACACTTGAAATAAGACACTATAAAGAGTAATTTGGAATATATTCTACTAGTGCTAATTAAAAATCCTGCAATGAGTAACACAAATGCGGACTACAACATGTGTTTATTTTGGCTTTTGCCAATGTCACACAACAACTTAATGAAACCTAAGCAAACTGGGTCAGAATAGTCTTCCCCAGTTCTCTTAATGAAACGTTCTCTCCTGCTCGCACATGATAGGAGACATTTGCTTCTCCAGAATTAGTCTGTGTGATCTTAATTGCAGAGCCTCTACAGACCACAGACTTTACGACTGCTCTTCCTCCCTCTATCAGTTGTTAAAATCTATGTAAATATTAAAATTGCAAGAGCCAAATATTATCACAATAAAAGCATTAGATTTAAAATAATAAACACTGTTTATTTCCCCTGCCCCCTTAGATCATTACCAAGCACTAACATTTTGTGATGACATGAGACTACGAGTGACATTTTAAGAAGCTACTTTAATGAGACGAATAAGAAGAATCAAAAAAGCTGGTGATACTGGGCCAAGTTACGGGGATTTTAATGAGGCAAAGACCAAACTTGCTATTAGGCAGGGAATAAGTTACTCAATAAATTAGAAATTAACTTAGATATTTATCCAGAGAAAGACCATCATGCAAGCTCTCAGTCTAACAATGAAAGAGTTATTTAGTTGAATGGTTTAGATTTATACACCTGATTTAGATACCTAATCTCGCTCTGCTCCCTGTACAGTTAATGAAGCAGGAGGCTCTTCCGGGGGGAGTCCACTTAAATTAGTGCTTCTGCTCTCACTTTTCTTAAAGCATCTTCCCTCTCCCTTTTTCATAGGCTGCTTCAGAAACTAACTCTTACCTTACATGCCTAAGATGCTGACATAAACTTATGTGGTGTGCCTCAGTCTTACCTCCTGCTGATACACTTCCCCAAAACACTAACAAATACAACAGCATACTCTGTACTGTCATATGAATGTGTCCCTGTCCAAGAAAAACGCTGAGTTAGAGATTTTCACAGTGTGCAGAGACACCTTGTACGAAATGCACTTTACTAACGTGAAAAGCTGTCACAAAAATGTTCAATTCTACAGACACAGTCTGTTAACTATGATGAAATAAAAGAAAACCAAACAAAAGCCAACTGTATCTGAATCACCTACTAAAACACACTTGTCCCAAGGGAACACTTTGGGGTTTTTTTCAGAAGCAGGAATAAGTATCTGCATCAGCGTCTGAAATTACACTCAATTTATCTGACAGACTGTAAAGGATCTGTTAGATTTAAGGATTTTTATGGCTGAAATGGAATGACAAAGTAAATTTCTGTCAGAAATAAATTTCAGTTTTGTGTTTGCAAATAAAAGTTTTGTACAGACTCACCCACAGAATAAGAGTATCTGGTTTATTATAAAACTACTGGTTTACCTAACGAATCTTCATTATGTAATTACGATATTCTCAATGGCCCCAGGAATTTTCGTAACAAAAAAAAAAAATCATTTGACTAAAAAGAAGTTCCACCCTGAAGTGCTCCGTGGTATGTTTTACCCCTACAAACCCTAGCGCTAACAACAGTAGCATCAAAAAACAAAGAGAAAATGCAATCTGCTTTAATTTTTATGACTTGGACTAGAAACCATCTTTCAACAGAAAGTCAGAACGTAAGCCCCAAAACTTACTAATTCATGTTCAGTGTCTTCTGAGTAAAGAACAGGCTGCATGTGTGGTGGCATACATGATAGTTGTCAACATAAATGAAAATGTTCATGAATAAAAAACAGGCTGTATAAAGAGCTAATTATAATATTACTATCAATTGCTAGCTTACACTTGCAAATCTTTCATATCATATAAATGCATTGTTTTTGACATTTCTCTGTAGCTAAACATCACATCATTTCACTTTTCAAGGTAGTTCAAATATGCACAGGATATACTATAAAGGATGTGGTCTGATCTACAGTTACTCTGAAAAAGAAAAAAACTAAGACATAAATGTGCATTGTCATTAAAAATTAACTTAAAACATTAATTAGCTCCCAAGTAAAAAAGGAAAAAAAAATAATCTAGACTTCTAACAGCCTTTCTACTTTCTGTATATTCATGCTTTCTACCCAAAACAGCAGTCAAAAACATTTCACCCAATCATGCAACAGAAGACTTAAACAATACACACACCCAAAGCAATAGTGAAAATGTGAATTATTCAAGTTGCATCCAGATGTTTTCTTACCATTAGAAACACTTTATTTGCTTAAAGCACTCACACTCTTCCAGCACATGAATTGTAAGAGAAGTTTCAGTAACCAATGAAAAGCACTGTTCCTATTTTAACGCTCAAACGGGTTCTTCTTCTATTTTAGAAGTGCCATAGAATTAAGTTTGGAAAAGGACTGCTCAACAGGCTAGAGCCCTAGTAAGTAATACATGGTTAAAAGCAGACCCAGCCAAAATAAAAATACTAACAAATCATAGTGGGCAGTTATTTTGAGACAAGATAGTCTATCCATTCCTCCACCAAAGAATCATTTAATCAACAGATACAGTACCATTTTAGTTTTACTTTGTTTGAGCAATGACACCATCAAAGAAGAAATAATCACAGAAAATAACTTTGCTAAACACAAGTAATTTGGTTTAAAGGAAAAAATAAAGCATGGCTTGATAAATTTATTCTCTCATTGATATGACATATGATTTTCTATGCAGGAGAAATACATCTTGATAGTGTACTGTGTCAGACTATCTGACTACTTATCAGATAGAGAAGAGGCGGAAGTGGATTTGTACAGACTGTGTACTTAGAAATTCACTGAGAACATGACAGAATATGAGGGAATAACAGGAGAACCGAATGCTATTTAAAGAGATCATTAATCATGTTTCACAAGGATCAAACTTACAACTGATCTTGTTTAGGTAAGTTAATGACCTTGACACAAGTATTACTTGCATGCAAAGTTTACATTCAACGCAAGAGCAGAAGGCATCTTCCTTGAGGAAAATCACCATCATTACAACCAATTAGAAGTGACAGAGAAGGGGATCGTTATGGGTTAGTATTCTTCAGGGCAACTGTAAGCCACCAAGACAATACACCAAGGAAAAGACAAATGTAAACTACATATACTACTGGAAATGCCTCCCTTAATTTAATAGGATAAAGTACATCTGCATATAAGGTATTCTTAAAGCATATGGAATACTATGTGCAGCTGTGGTCAGCTAAATTCAGAACAGGTCTAAGATTATCAGAGGAATGAGAACCTCATGTAAATGACAGATATGGAGAAAAAACTGATAATGCCTGCTTTAGAGGTAAACACCAATCAGATAATATACCATTTAATCTACAGGACAAAGCTGCTAGAACCACCAATGAAATAAGACAGCCGTGGAAAAACATAGGCTGGAAATAAGCAGAATATTTTCCAGCCAAGGCAGCAGCAAGGTGCTGTGAACAGCCTCCCAGTACTAAGTACAAACCAATCAGCTACTGTTAAAAAAAAAAAAATAATTAATTTATTTATGAAAGTCATTATACTGTGTAGCTACCAACAATAACTGGCTCTGTACTGAATGCAGACGAGGGATTACAGTAATTTAGGGATTACCATATAGTTACGAGGAAGCACTACACTTTGTGAATTCAGAAGGACATAAAGGCTATACAGAAATGCAAAAGCAGGACAAAGAGGTCACAAATTCATACAAATCAAGTTTCTACAATGTTTTGTAAAAACCAATGCCTCCACTGGCAAAAGGCATGAGGAACTCAAACACCCTATTTTCCACTTGGCTGGAGCTAGCCAGCTGATCAGCAGCAACAGACTCGTAGATTGACCATTACGTAAAAAGTCCTCCCAAGACACAAAATGTGCTACCTGCTGTTTAGCGCACCACTCAGTGCTTTTTAAAGGATGCATGCAAATGGGGAATGACCATTGTAAGGAAAAAGGCTCAAACTCTTGTAAAACTAGACTTCAGAACTCAACTTTTTAGAAAACTCCATGAGTTTTGCTCTTCCAAAATAAAATGTAATCAATGAAATAAAGGTAAAAAGTAGCCCATAATAGCATGTACCAGTACCACCCATTAGCAAAGCTACAGTACTTGTACTACAGCTTGGCAGTAAGTCACTTCAAAATTTGAGCACGGTACACATTTTTAAAATAGCACTAATGAGAACACTGGACGTCAATATCCTAATTGGTCAAATGAAGAAAATTAAGAAGATGGTTACTTAAAAATGGTGTGAAAATTTTAATGGAATTTTCTTACTGGGCATCACAGACAGAAATCTAAAAGAGACAGAACTAAAACCACCAAATCTACAGGCATGTAAAATGCCTTTAACATAAAGCCATCCCTTGTCCTCCTCCAGTTCCACATCAGTATCAAGAATTGCTCCAGAGGAAGGGAATCCCATCATGAGAAGTCTTCTTTTCTATCTGACCCTATGCTACCCTGCACTTTGCAAGCAGCAAGAC
Organism: Lathamus discolor; assembly: GCF_037157495.1. Lineage (NCBI taxonomy): Eukaryota > Metazoa > Chordata > Aves > Psittaciformes > Psittacidae > Lathamus > Lathamus discolor. Next base: position 87,490,845 of record NC_088886.1, on the reverse strand, counting down.
AAGGTTGCCTGTAAAGGAAAGGGAGCCATCTGGTACAGCCATGAGTAGATAACCCTTTGGGGCAGAACATGGATTCTGAAATGCATTGTCAACCTTCATTCTGACGTTTTCTGACTTCAAAGTGTTTCCTATTATAACATTAAGATACTTAATATAGCTATACATAATTTCTGATTTCCAAAAGAAAGCAATCAATAAATATACTAAATTCTAAACTGAATGTACTCAAATATATACCCATTAGACAAACCTATCTTTCAGCTAATAGATCTACAATGAGTATTCACTCTAACATACAAGAAGCTGGGAAGAGGTAAGGTGTTCTGTTATAAGCAGTCACAGATACTTATAAAGAGCAGAGAAACAAAAAGACATGGTACCTCTCTGCATTTCATGCCATGCTTTGTAAGGAGAAAAATCTAGTGAGTACAGTTTCTTCTGACCCTTCTTCCTAAAATACGGCCACTTTCCTCTTCTGACCCTTCTTCTTAAAATACAGCCACTTTCCCATCCCATCCAACAGTTCTTTGTATTCTGCTCAGTCCGGTTTCTTTTCCCAATGTCATTCTCCAGTCTTCAAAGCTTTCCATCCTGGTCCAACACATTTTTAGCAAGACGCTTCCAAATGCAACCCCCCCACCTCGTCATTCAATTCACACCTCCCTCCTATCTTGGCTTTTGGTCACTCCCACACTCCTACTTCCTTTTATCTCACTTGCAGGGTTAACGCAATCTGGCCCTGGCCAGGCACCCACTTCCTATTCAGTTTCATTCGTTCTTCAACATACAGAGGCAGACACATTTGGATCAGAGGCACTTCCAAATTCCTGTTAGGTCTGCTCAATTCCTAAGTTTAGTAACTGCTATTTCAGAGAAAACTTCTTCAGCTGCTGTGTATCTCACAATATTTAGCACTACATTACAGATTTACCACTGCATTTTCCTACATTTTGTTTTAAAAATAAATCATACAAATACTGCAATATTAAAATCTGTGTTGTGCAAAAGATCTACTCCATTTTATTGATGCTTCCCACTAGAAACACGACAAAGTAATTGTGTAACAGGCTGAAATGAAATAGGCTCAGAAACAAAATGCAGTTTCAAAACCCAAAATGAAAAAACTTAGTTCACTGTATAGTTACTTAAGTACCAGAGACAAAAACAATTCAATAAAGGTATTGTATCTTATCAGATACATAGTGTAATAACTGTTCCAAAGAAATATTCAGTACAAGTCCTTTGCTAGAGTCTAGGAAAGCACAGAACATAGAATTTTATTTCTAGTGTCTCCACTTACTAGATGATATTTTTTCTTTACACAGGCAAAGGACAAAAAATGGGAACCTAAATAGACCAGAAAAACACACCGTCTTTCCTAGAAAGAGACATTTCTCTCGGAAAAAGACGCAGCTGATAGTTTCTCTAGCGTGTTCAGATTGTGTGCTGTACTTCTGGTACATACCTGTGGAGCATGCAACAAGAAATGCCAAGAATGCAGGAGACTTAATATGACTTAATATTCTAGACGTAGGTGCTCCTGTTGCTCTTTATCACAAAGAAAACACAACTACACATTACATATAAATCAGGAAGAGAGTCAAAATTTAATGTTTTAATGAAAATAATGCAAAGTCTCAAACTTCAGGGTGATGAGATGCCTAAACTAGAAGTATTTTCCCAGATCTACAGCAGTTATAAAATACTACATAATAATCCTTTATGGAGAAAGCACTTACTGAATTTGTGCAAAATTTATATAGTTCAATTTTCAGAAAAGCACCACACTACAAATGTATTCCATTCATTCAGAAGCAACCCAGCTTCAGTACTATAGAAGCTGGAGGTACTGCTCAATGCAATGATTCATAGTTTCCCTAATAGAAAGATTCAGCAGTTTTCAGTCGAGACCTTTATTCCCTCTCTGAATAAATGATGCCTGAAATTTTTATTCTTGTTCTAATGGAATTTCAATGGCCTTCACTGCAAATCTACTGGAAATTTTCGCATATTAAGTGGAAAAAATTAAATGATGTTAACCACATTTTAATGTGATTAAGGCTGACAGGGTCATTATTTCTGCTAATCACTCAGTTTAAAAAGCTCAAACAAAACTTTGTAACAGCCAACGTTTTTTCTGCTTTTCCGTACGTCTACTGTAGTTGAGAATTAAAAATCACTACAGAATATGAGACAGTGTATCATAAAAGGCATATACCAAGCATTTTCTGCAATTTGCACATGGATTTCATGGTAATTAATATCAAGATTAAAAGGGGGGCATCAATCTTAAAATATGTATACACCTTTACTTCTTTAGTTTTCCTCAATCAAAAGTCAAAATACAAAAAGAGAATATTTCTTTTCCTGTAGGTCCTATTTACTAGTGAAAAAATGTTTCAGCATGTCTTTACCATGAACCAAAAGGTATGTGCAATCATTGAACATAATTTCTTAGTGTCTATTGGGCTCAGCAATAGAGAGTTCTGCTTGTTACCAGTTAGTTCGGCATAAGCTGGAAAATGGGCGTTAAAGTGGAACAGAGGCAAGTTGCCATGATGAAGAGCAAACAGTATACAGTTTTCACAGTGTTTTGTATTTCCTTTCATGGACGATCAACAACAGAACAGAAAATTAAGGAGATTGCTGCTGCTCTCAGCTTGAGAGCCACTGCCTTACAGCCAGCCCTGCCTGCTCTTGCTCAAAGGTTTGCACCAACAGCAGCACTGAATCCCAGAGGAGCAACTCTCCAGGATCAGTTACAGAGAACACAGAAACCTTGAGAGTGATCAAAGAGGCTGGAAGGACTTAAAATTATAGAAAGAGATGTAAGTTTGTCTCATTCACACTACCAGAGGAGCGGAGGATGTCTGTGGGGTTTATTTTTCATTTCTATCAGGGTTGGAGGAGGCTGGTCAGAAGGTCTGGTTTGGTTTTTTGCAGAATTAGTATTTTCTGTAAAGACCACCACTCTAATGCTTACTGCCTGCTTAATAATTACTGCCACCCTCTGTGAATCCTCATTTCTGGAGGACCTGTACCTCTCATGTCATGTTACCTCTCTCCTCACAAACCCAAAATATACAGATGATTAAAAAAACTCAAACAAAAAACCAGGAAAGAGGAAAAAGAAGGCATTTCAGCATCCAAATTTATTTTTCTACTAAGTAACTGTGTTTATACTTAAGTTACTTTAGAAGAGAATAAAAGTGCAGACAGACTGATTCACATTGATCAATCCCATCTGGTTTAATAGATACATTTCAACCTTACTGAATCACTAAAAATAAAAACTATTACAGCAGCTTCTTGAATTACAAAAACCATTTTAAAAAACAGTTAACAAGATCATTGCCTTCTTAAGCTTGAGGTACATGAAATTTATCAGAAAAATATTTCATTTCCCTCCCATTCCTTGGAAAAGTATCCAATCCCATATACAGAAATTTTAGATCTACTTCATGATTACAACAAAAAATGCTGAGAAAAAAAGATAGTGATTAATCATACACAAGTCTTTTCATATAAGATTCTGCTTCTGCCTTCGTATCTAGCATGTACTACTAACCCTGTATTTTCAACAACCAGCAGCTTTTTCTTCCAAGAAGACTATTTGCTTCCTGCCTGAAAACCTTCCATAACAAGAAAACATACAAACAAACAAAAAAAATCCAACAACATCAGATCATTTACTGTCAAGGCACAAACTACATTAGCATCAATACATCATTACAGCTGTAGTTTGTGATGTTCTCAAAAAGAAACATTACTTGTATTGTTGGACTTTCCAGTTTTAGTGTGAAGCCATGCACTAGTGCATCAACTAAAAACCTCACTGAATTCTTGCGCTCATCTAAGAAGGGACCCTGCTGAATGTCCTAATGCATCTTATTGTGAATCTTCAGCAAATAAGACTTCATGTATGAGCTCATGATGTGCTTTGCTGCTGGAAAGTCACAGGCTCTGTGGGAAGCTTTTTATCTTCCCAGCAGTCAGTTCTCTGAGAACATCAGTGCAGCTACTGTAGTTACCTGTAGATTACTTGTATTTTCTCACATCTGTGTCCAGCAATCTAAACCATGATGATAAAGGGTCATTAGGTTTTGAGTGAGGAAGGGGATGGACTAGACAATTTGCTCTGATAAGCTCCTTGTTGTGAGCGCCAGTTTAGAATGTGAAATGCAGGGTGTTATGCACATTCTCAACTCAAAAACCAACCCTCTTGCAACATCAATTAAAAATCATGCTCAGCCCATCTTGAACTACACGGAGACATCTTACCTGAAATTTTTACAATTAATAGTACTGCAATAAAATAATTCTATCATAGTAAGAAGGACATCAACTGTCTATTAGACACAAAAGAATTCAGGTACAATTACTAAGATAACTGCTGTTTGGAGCACAGCAAAGCAATTTCCCACAGTGGGGCTTACAGTTCAATTTACCAGTTGGGCAAATATTTTGTGCTCTGTAGTGGTCTACAGAGTTAACAGTTACCTGTAACATTTGAGCAGTGTTATACTTGGAGAAAACTTTCTTCAGCCTGCACAGGTGTTTCTGCTGTATGTGTTCCCATGAATATACATTTTTTTCCAACCCTGTCCTAGGAACTATTCTAAGGCTTTTCAATTAGCATTAAATGCAAATACATGAAAGAGCCAATGGCTCTTTTCTCACATTCCATGCTACTCACAATGAGGTTTTGTAAGTTATAGGCTACTTGGAAGAAGGATGAGAATAAGCACAATGTCACCTATAAAATTATGTTAGTCCTCAAGTAATTTGGCAAGCTGGTAATAGGCTACTTTTCCTTACAGGGTATTCTTAATTCAGCAAAATAATAATAATAAAAAATCCCCACGAGTTACACAATACTATCACAAATGGAGAGACATGTACACACAAATGGAAGAAGGCTGCATTTTCATATGCAGCAAAACCAAATTATGCTATGAACACAGCATACAGTGAGAAAGTTCCATAGACATGCTCAGCGATAAGATGCAAGAATCCTTTAAAATAAATACAGTGAAATTTTGTGTTAAACTCCAGAGAGTATCATGGTATTGTGTGAGGCAATAGACAAATACATGGAAAGACAAAGGAGCCATCGAGTATTTTCTGGTCAACATACAAATTGAGAGGTTCAAGAGTATGAAAAAATATAACTACACTTCCCTATTCTCAAAATTAAAGATTAGAATAATTACCATTCAAACACTAACTCATCAGTTTAGATAGTCCAAAAGGCTGTTTTCTTCATTGCCCTTGCAGAGATGATGATATCCTGCTATATTGCTTCTGAGTCTTAATTTCAAGTCAGTGAAGAAAAACAGAAGATTGATATTTCACACAAAAAAATTTGGTCTATTTCCAAAGTAGGGTAGTAAGAACAATGCATGTCCACAATGGATTTTCAATCAAAATTCAAAGACAGCATTTGAAAAAGAGCTTTTAAATTTTACCAGTTATTTTTATTTTATACACATACATCTCCTGGTTCTGACTTTGGCAAGAGGACTAGCTACATACACTTGTAATTTTTTTACCCTTTTTTATTACTACATGTCCTTTAATGAAAATGCAACATTTTGAGAACGAACATTAACAGTCTGCATCATCAGAGAAAATGAATCCTTAATAATTATTCATACACCAAGTAACTGTAAACCCAAATCATTTCAGAAGACCTGAATGTGTCAAGAACTTTGACAATTATGACTGGAGCCAGGAAACTGTATCACTGCAGAATTTCTTATGAATTTTTCTAGTTACTTTTTATAAATGCTGTCCTAGATGACAGCTTAATGTGTACCACATGCAATATTTATTCTTCTTCAGTGTCAGACTGTCTAGCCATCCAAGGGAATACAAAGAATGTCACTTATTAGGATAAAAGCACAAGGAAGGTAATCAAGGACATATGTAACATCAGCCAATCATGCCCTATTTCAACATCCTATTCCATTCATAACAGTTCAACAATTATTTGCTTACTGATAACTTGCTTTCAGGCTGTTTGTGTTCCCCATAATGGTGGTTTGCATTTATTTCGCTCTTTAGAATTGGACACTTGCTGTGCCATGCATGTTTGTCAAAACTTTGTATCTTCTGTCAGAAATACCTTTAGCATATCAAATCATTTCTGTTTGTCAGAAATCACTAACAGAACATCCAGTTACCGTCTATGTCAATAGGGTACTAACATAACTAAAAATCACGAACAAAGGGCTATCACACAACCACACACCACTGCAAGACAGGCAGCTAAAACCACATTTCTGTTTAATGCACTTTGAGCATATAGCTGTATCTTCAAGGAAAACCAAATACAGAAATTAGCCTTTGACCATAATGGAAAATATTTCAGAAATATACTATCTAAGCACAAGGACACTAACCTTGGGTTTTAAGCTTAAATAGCTAAATTCCTTGCTAGTCCTCCATGTCTCTTTACCATATTTTATTTATTATTCTACCAAATGTCTAGAAAGAATGCTTGCAGACATCATTATCTGCTGATTCCAATCCATCTGATGGATCAAGTTATGAAAACACATTAATTCACATAGACAAGTAGAGACAGGCAGATAGAGGGAGCCAAAGACAAACATTTACCCTCCATAAAGTTATTTTTAAATAATAATAATTATAATTTAAAAAATCCTAAGGGAAACTGAACACGCATGCACATGCACGCACACTTCATTCATCTGAATATCCTCGGACACGAAGTTTTTATTAAATAAAAACAGGTATGGATTTAATGAGCCTCTGAAATAAAACATAAGCTGGAAGAACCATCACATGTTTTAGATCGACAACATTGTGCATGTTTTCAATGTATTAGGTGCAAGATTTTCTTCTCTCTTTTCAATAAAAGCCATTTGTTTGGATTTAAACACATCTTCACTTCTGAAGTGTAACACTGTGCCAACGCATGAAGAGTGAGACTTTATGATACACAGTGAATCTGATTAATGTATTTTCATTGTTCAAGTCAATGAAGTACAAAATCAGCACACGCACTTATTCTCTTTCAAAAATTTATCTTCTAAACATCTCTTAAGGCTTTAGAAACTACTGCCAGAGCACAGTAAATCCCAAACATTGTTTTATTCAACTTCTCTCCAAATTAACAATAATTAAGGGTCAAGCATTGGTAATGAAGGAGAAGATACCCACACCAAACATCCCATTTGACAGTTCTTCCATTAAACATATATAACCTAGGGACTTGTCTCTCTAATTTAAATATGAAGAAGCACCTATTCCTGGTTTCAAAATAAGGATACATAGTTCTACGCATTGTAAAACTAGTGACTATCAACATTTGAACATTAGTCATTAGCATTAGTCATTAGAAGAAACCCAAGTTGTGAAAATAAAATACTCTGCCAAAATTTTAGAGCATAATCTAATCCTCCTTGGGCAAAACAAGCAGTTAAATGAAAACATGTTTCTGCATACTTAATACATAAAATTGAGCTGCAAATAACCATGAAAATAAAAGGAAAAAATAACATGCATCAGATTTACAAAATAATCAACAAAAAAAATGTCTATTATGAAACAAAGAATTTACTTCAGAGCAAAAGTAAACTTGAAAAAATGGGTGCCCAAGCCATAGCAGTCTATATTTCCAATTACAAAAAAGAATCTTCCTTCTTAAACATTATTTTTCTGTTCATAGCAAATGATTTTCCTATTGGTTGATGCTCCCATTTACCCCCCATTCGTAAGAAACAGAACAATGATCTATAAAATATTCCCCCAGAGAATGGAGATGCTGCAGACCATTCATGAACAATTTCAATATAAGAATTGTTCCCAGACCCTATAGATACCCCAAATACGAACTGCAGTGAGATAAAGAATGATAGATGAAATAAAATTAACTTCAACTATGAGAATGTAAAAAGATTAACAGAACTCCACAGCATGGGATAGCAAGAAATACTTCAAGACAGGATCTAGACAAATTCAATAAGCAGAATTTTAGAGGTACAGACATGTACTTGTTTGCAAATCAGATACACCAATACTAACAGATTATGGAAGAAAAGATACTTACTAATTTGGACAATGTTTAAAAGGTACTATTATAGTGATAGTGATTGCAATGCCCAATCCAAATTTCTGCATACAGATGTTTTTGCAAAAGCAATACAAGTAATTCTCTTGTTATTTCAGAATAAAAACCAGTATTATTAGAGGCGTTTTGCTAAAAAAAAAAAAAAAAAAAAAAAAAACAACAAACCAACAACCAGAAAAAATCCCCAAAACAAAAAAAAAAAAAAACACTCCAAAACAAACAAACAAACAAAAAAACCCCACAAAAACCCTGAAATGAAAGCTCATCTGCCAGTTCTTGAAGTTATTACTGCTGAGGTGTCTACCGTAGGAATGAAAGACTGTCTTTCCTCTCAAAAACCACCAATTACAAGCAGCAAGGAGGTATCAGATTCTAACACAGAGAAGGAGCTACTCACATTGCTCACACTGCACCAAGTGAGACCACAGCCACTCACCTCTCTACAGTCATTCAACAGCCTTCCTCTCCATCTTCTAAACTCTCAATAGGACCCACACAAAAATAACTGGTGGTTTTCAACAGCCATGTCAGATATAATAATGACCCTAGAGATGTTGAAAGCTGGGGACACACACCCATAATCCCTATTTTCTTCTGGATTTAAAAAAGTAAATTACTTGCTTCTGTTTCCATGTTGTCTAGTTGAGAAAAAACAGGCTAACAACGCTTATTCATTCTGAAAGGTACAGATCTTAATAATTTAAGAAGTAATAATAACTCAGTATACAATAACTTAATAAATAACTACTATTAAAAATAACATCTTGCATGATTCTCCATTAGCTGAATTGTAAAGCAAAAAAGGGCAAAACCCCCCTTGTAAAAAAAAAAATAAAATATAATAAACCTACTTTGGAGGGTAAGACCTACTCATTAATGGAACAAATTCAGGTTATTCTTTAAGCTCATAAACCAAACTTTGGCATATGCAGATTAGTCTCTACTTCTCTTTCCCTGTCAAATTTCTCCTGAGGTTCAAATATGCAGAAAAAGGTAACTTGATTCAGGCACAGCACTTAGCAGATAGCATTTTAACTGCAATGAGGGAAGCATAACTGGACCTCTGTAACTTGCATCACAAAGGAGATACAAAATATTTTGATAAGTCAACAATAAACTGAAAAAGCAGCAGAACTCATCTTCTCCAAGTAGATTTAGATGCTCATTTTCAATCAAAGAATAATCTTTATCCCTGGGAAATCTGAGTAGACTATTTAGACTATTTCACCTTCCTTTCTCTCATCAACATTATTACATCCAAAAATCACTGCAGAGAGGGTGGCTGTGCCTGTAATATGTGCAACACAAAAGAGTAAGGAAATAAGCGTTCTACTTCTTCATTAGCAATGATGTTTCTCATCAGGGACTCAAATTATGAAAGAGATTTTGACACAAATATCTACAGGCTTACAGGCACAGTCAAACTGCTTCACTCTAAAACAAGCAAAAAAGTACTACTGAACTATTTGACACTGGAAGTAGGATTTTAAATCTGCATCTGAGGTAATTATATTGTAGAGAGATGACAGCGCTGGTATGGTGGTTAGTACCCTGGTCTCTTGCAAAATCCCTGTGGACCTGTTGATGCAGTTGCACCGATGATGCTCAGGACTAACAACCCTAGACCATGGCAGGGGCATTGGAAGTAGATGATCTTTAAGGTAGCTTCCAATCCAAACCATTCTATGAATTCTATGAATGAAACACTATAAATTACAGAACCTGGTCCTTAGTATAAAAGCTGGGTTCTTAAGTTGCTTAGCCTTCTTCCCCTTTCTTCTGTTCTGTGACAAAGACAAGTGAGATAAACGTTGCTTCTCCTTCACTTTTTCCACTTCTGTGTTTAAGATTTCACTGACTCAAGAGTACTATGAGAGATGCTTATTCTCCTAAATAGAAGTTAGACTGAATCTAAAAACATAAGCCATAAAAAGCAAGGTGAGAAACTCTGAAGCTAAAAATCTCATTTTAGAGTATCAAAAAAGATATCAAACTACTGAAAATTCCCAAACTCACTGCCAGCAAAGCTACATAAAACTAGATATTGTCAAAAGCTATGCTCTGACATACAGTAAATAAGAGGGAAGCATTGTAAAGAAGAACTAATTCAAAGAACTAGAAATCTGCTTTCAGGCAAGTAAGCGGCACATTGCTGAGCCAGCTAAGTCTGCGAAAGCAGCATTCAGTGAAGGACCAGAACTACGTATGACATACACTTATATATCACTTCAAGCAGATTTGGAAAGCCTTTCAAAAAGAGGACTGACAGAATACGTATTTCTTTCCAGACAATTATTAATATTATATTGGGGAACTTGATTTTAAAGTAGAGAACATTTCCCCGAAAGATTTTGTCTATGATTTCACCAGCACCAACATTTTTAGGGAAATAGTAAGGAACAGTGAGGTACAAAGCACAAGATTCCCAAGAGTGGAAACTAAGTAACAGAAAATTGAAGCCCTTTACACACCATACTGGGGAGAAAGCATAGTGTCTGCTTTCTCCGCATCCACTACATAGTAACAAAATCTACATTCAGACCTATCTCTGCATCTCCGGTTTCTGTGCAGTTTAAACATTCTTCTGGTTTATGAGGCTTGAAAAGGATGTTGCACCTCACAGAGTCAGGAACATGTCACATTGCAATGATTCTGCAACAAAGTTTACATCACTGTTTTTGACAATGACCATTGAAATGTGGAAGCGCCTCTCCTGTTATCTATGCACTAAATGCATCAAAGTTGTGTAACTGATCTGAAATCTAGTGTCACATTATTCTCTCCCCTAGTACTATATATCTGAAGTAGCACGTGTTCATAAAGGTGCCAAAAATATTTATTGAGAAGCAGCAATTCCAATGAAGATCAGTAAGAAGCCAAGTTTCTAAAGTGTTCAGACAATATATACAAACAAAGAAACCCCTCGTTACCCTGCACAGGTTTGGGTAACTTTGTAAGTAGTTACATCTTTGCTTGTTGAAAGCTAGCATCTACTGGTTTAGATTTTGCCTGTGAAAATCCAAGTGTCTAAATAAAATACCACACAAATTGCTTGATTCTCCAAACTGCCATGGCAGATTAAAACAAAGTATCGTTAACAGATAGCAATTCATAAAACTAAACAAGCCAGCTATAAAAGTGGTAGAGCATTTGAACTCAAAGCTGCGGTTGTTCAGTGCTACAACTGCACCCACAGAATTGTGTATAAACAGCCCAGAAATTATGGTGATGACAGCCAAAAGAAAAAAATAAAAACACCGAGAAGAGCATCTGGAGAGAGAAGAAGAAAAGGAACAGAAGATGGGAAGCAAAGCTGAGTTGTTCAAAATGGGGTTTGGTACGACATGCAGCTGGTAAGACAGGGATCATACAGCAAGGAAGCTGAAAAGTTACTTATAGCTGCTTTCACTCAGCACAGCTTTACTAATATGAAGTGTTATTACACAGTTCTTTTGCGTTACTCTGATAGTATAATCAGCTTGATGCACATGGATGCTCTCAGAGAACATAAGAGGCTTGCTGGGGTGTAGTTGTGTTGGGCTGGTGCTTGGTGTTGTGGTATGCTGGGCTGTCATGTATCACTCACAACATTGCAGAAACTGCTCCTCATTACTTTCATCTTCCTGCTCTCTGCAGTCTGCAGGCTTTGATGAGTTGTAAGAATAGCTTGGAGCTATCTTTATCTGCTCAGGGCAGGCCTTCCCAAAAACAGGAGGTTCCCTTCTACCACCATCCCCCTCTTTTTACCAGTTTCAGGGCTCAGTATGTAAATTACTGAGGCTTTATTTCCTGCCTTCGTACCCTACACTTCAGCTATTTTTAAGTGCCATGTTGCAACCAGGTGGACTGAATCTTTTAAAAACCAGCTTCACCATACAGCACTGCTATACATATTTGAAAAATTTTACCCTTGTAACGCTTAGGAGCCAAGACTTCACATTTGGCACAAAGCAAATTCAGTATCAGAGATACTTGTGAGCAAGTCCATGCAAATGAGAAATTCATATCCTCAGTAGCAAAACTGCTCAAACTTAACACTGAAGAATCTCAGCAATTTACTCTCTTTCTATAATCCACAGCACCCGCATGCATGTGGAGCACTGGAGTGAAGCTAGGCTTTTCCTGGAAGGTATTTTTGTCTCTGGGGTGAGGTTACACACCACAGCTGAAAGCAAGGTCCCATCTTCCCCATGCTTAGAGACATGTCCTCCACACCTGCTGTTACCCAAACAATATGCATTCACATTCAAACAGATGGGGGACTCCAGAAGGGGAAGCAAAAGAAAGCAAAGCAAAGCAGGAAGTCTGGTGAAAGAAATCATCCAGACCAAAGGACTGGACTGGAACTAAGCCAGCAAGAATGGGATAAAACCAGGGATGAGGGAGAGACAATTTGGCAAAGACTCATGGAGAACATGTCAGCTAGGAAAAAGGTGGAGAAGAAAGTGTGGGATAGACACAACAACTGAATGAAAATCACTGGAATTGGTTAAGACAGACTACTACATGAAGCCAGCTGGCAATGTCAGGCAAAGGTACTGGAAAGAAAAGAGACTGCTATTAGGTTGATAGATGATAAATTAATTTGCATTCATTAATTTGTATAAGACACAATAACTGTTTATTAAACAGCGTGTACTATCCCCTACTACAGTAGGTAAGTTCTCTATGGAAAACATATGCCATCCTCTAGTTAAAACAACTGGAGCTGTAAAGTACTCTCAATCAGGCTTAAGATGCAACAGGAAGCCTGAATTCTGGATCTTATTAACTTTGAGCATCTGACTTCACAATTTGTGCATGCAAAACTCCATTTATACACAGATAATACATTTTAATATTTATTAAAAACATTTCAGTTGTAAGGCAAGGGCAAGAAATGCAACATATTTTTAAAAAATATAATTTTCCAAATCTGTCAGCACGGAAGACAGCATTAAAATCATTAAGCAGCTACGTCAAGAAAACATCTCAATACCATAATGGCATTACAACTTATAATTATGATTTAAAGAATCCTACATCAAATACACTCTCAAATATATTTACAAAATTTATCTGCCTAAATATCCAATGACTGTGTGACCTATAGTATACTTAAATATACACTTAATGTAATTCAGAAAATAGATGTAATTCATAAGCTGCATTCTGCTGTCATGTAGGTATCTTGCTACATGACTAATACCCTGTATTTGCAAATAACTGCTTGCTCTAAATGATATAATTCTGTGTCTCTGCAGAGGTCCATTAACAGCAGCATCCCTCCTTTTAGAAGAGGGGTGACTTTTAGGTATTTGGTTCAAATAAGGATATTTTTTTTTTTGTTTGTTTTAGCAAAATTTGCAAAGTTCATCTATTTCAGACGACATTTGAAAAGGGCTGAAACTCGGACAATGCAAGAAGCTGTGTTTCTGTGGGACTAAGATAGAGATGTTTCACACTTTTATTGCATCACCGTATTTCCAGTTGTAATTGAGATGGATCTGGCCTGCAGCTGTTCCTTATTTCCTGTGATTTTATTTACTATGATTCTTAAATATACATCTCCTTATACTACTTGTTAAGTCATCTTTTGCTTCAAGGTGTATTACATTAATATTAGCATTTCCATTAATCTTTGCTTTTAAAATGTTTTCTTGAAAGGTCTCAAACCAAAACGCAGGTAAAATGGTAAGGAAGAACTTTCAGTCTTTTTTTTTTTTTCTTAGATAGAGATAAAATATTTATTGCAAACCAATTTAAGAAAAGTCTGTGCAAAAACAGTATCTCCAGGACTTTTCTAAAATCAGAAATAAATTAAGGGTGGAAGGGGAGGTTTGGAAGCAGAGGGGTTTTTTGCTGCTGAGTTTCTTTGGTGAACTGAAGCCATGAACACCTGGATACAGGATGGTAAACACACAATTGTTAGATCTATTCTACCACTGGGCATGTACCTACGGAAATATAACCAGGAACACCAAGCCTCCATTTACCACCAGATAGTAACTTTTCTAACTAAAGTGAAAGACTGAGTGAAGCAGATTAATTCATACTCAAGCCTTTTGAGTCTTCCTTGTACTTTACCCTTGATATTTCTTTCTTCATGTCAAATTTCCTCCCCACCTCCCTTTTATTTTTTTAAATATTTGGAACATCTGAAGCAATATGGAAAAGATGGCTGGAAAAGGATTATTCCCCCTCATACTACAAGATCTAAGGAGCATCAAATGAAATTATGATGTGCCAGATCCAAAACAAGCATAAGGAAGTACTTCTCCATATAGCACATAGTTAAACTATGGAAATCACTGCTCCAGGATATTGGGATGCCAAAAGTATATTTGGGTTCAAAAGGTCAATGGCTAAATTCATAGAATAAAAATCAGTCAAAAATTATTAACCACAAGTATATTGTATCTAGCATAGTCAGTTCCACAACAGCAGATTGCAAGAAGCTGGACGCATACACTCTCTTTGCTTAATCTGTTCCTATAATCTTCCCTGGACATCTGTTAGTGGCCTGTCAGAAACATGATACCAGAAAAGACAGACCTTTCATCTGACCTAATTATGCCTCTTCTGTTAGAAAATGCTATAAAAATTAACAGGGAAAAGGCTACTTATTATAGCATACATGCCACATTTTTAAGTACACAGGAGTAAGATACTTCAAAAGGTACCCTGTCCCATCAACACCCAACTTTTTTTTGTTAACAGAATGTCTACCATAACATTTTGAGAAACAGCCCCTTGAAAGTAATGTTCACACACATTTGGGTACTCAAAAAGCCTGAGTTATATTGGAGAAAACAATGTTTAAAAAAACTGTAACAAGTCTCAGACAACTTAGTTATGATCTTATAGATACTAGAAAAACTTTAGCAGCATAATCAGCTCTTCGAATGACAGTCTGCATTGGATGAAAAAATTCACTACTTTAGCCTTGAGAAGTGAAGTTAAAAGATCAATCTATGCAGCTTTGATACATACAGTATTCCTAGTGCTCACTGCCAAGAGTAAGTCCAAAATACTGAACCAAACTATACCAAGCATGTTCCACTACATCTGCTCTTTAATTATCTCAATATATTTCATAACTGGAATCCATATTACGACCTGCTAAAAGCATCCTCTCTAGCAAGACTAAAATGTAAACCTCTAGTTAGGTGAAGGGCTGATAAATCTCATGTCCTGGATTTATCTGACATCCTGTGACTCAGAAAAGCAGTTTTAACAGAAAATTAATAGGCTTATTTAGAATACTTTCATGGTAAAACTAGAATAGATGTATACTATGTTAAGGTATTAGATCCATATAAAAACCATTAGGAATTATTAAAAGAAGGGCTTAAGTATTCATCTAGCGCACAGCAATATGCAGTAAGAATGGTTTCATGGATTCCCCCATACAACATCATGATTACTGTCATCTGATCATAACACAAGTGCGACTAACACAGCTGCCATGTCAGCTTCTCTTCAGGGGCTAGGTCTTAATCATAAATCAACTGAATGACTAATTCAACATTGTTAAAACCAGCAAGTAACTGCTTGGAGCCATTCCAGTTTTTACATCTTTCAAAAGGTCAATACACCTACTCAAACACACAATAGTCCTATCTTTCACAGTGTTTTCTTCTTTTCTTGGATTGAAAAATAACATGTTAGCACTTAAATGTAAGTGTGTTTTAACTAACAATTAAAATGTTCATTAATTCTGAAAAGACTGACCCAGTAAAACAAAGACAATTTTAGTTTTCCTCTCTACATGCAATCAAAAAGCCCCTCCTCTCCTTTGCTGCTTTAAACACTTTTATAGTTATAGAAGTCTTATGAAAACATTTTACTGCTGAGCGTTTCCTGCATTAACCTTACTTTTGTTATAGCAATATTAAGAATTAAGCTCAGAAATAAACTTTTTCAACTTGAATGACTAGTTTAAATGTGGCTTGCATTTCAAATATGAACCTCTACCCCTCAAAATAATAACAAAAATCACAAAGTAAGTGGCATCTAACAGTAAAATATATTCTAATCATTTACATCTGCTTGCACCACACAAATGACAAAAGCCTACCGTTAGCATCCTTCATAGAAAACATTTATTCTGCTCTTAAATATAAAAGCTATGTTGCATAAACAGAGGATTTAAAGCTGAGGCAGAGTGGCTGAATGAAAGAAAATGGCAATCTTTCTGGTTCTAGTAGATGCCTTTCCCTATCACACAATGTTTCCCACTCATAAATACATGACAAATACTTCCTCAATCATTTTTTACGAGCAGGGATGCACAGGGGGTAGTCAATGGCTAGCTTGAGGGAAAATAGGAACAGCAGGAGGCAGAAACTGTACTGAAAATGGCTATGTGGTAAATTCTCTTCTGGAACATCACTCAGCTACCCAGGCTTTGATCTTTCAGCTACAATTACACTCATATCCATGAGATCTGGGTATACTTTTTAAAAACTAAATCATTAATTGTAATAGAAACAGTTAAACCATTTCACTATATGACTTCTCAACTCAAACATCTGATTTTCTACAAATTAAAAATTGCAATTTAAACAAAGATTTGCTTTCAATTGGGTTTAACTATGTCATCATTACAACTAGTCTCACAAAAAACATGGGGTGACTGGCGACAGCTAAATCACAGACTGGCGTCTCCTAAGTAGTCTGTCTACCATTAGGGTCTGGGAAATGGTATTTACTGTACAATTAGAGCCAGTGAACTCTACCTGTAATCATCCAAATACAGGTGCGAGGATCTTTTTTTTTGGACAGGGAAACCGACTCATCCATTTTCACATAAACTTCCTTGTCTGTAGTTGTCGTGTTATAGCAAACCTTAGGAAAGCTCAAAATTTGTACTTGGAAAAAAATACCACCGGACAGCAACAGAGCAAATTCTACTGTCCTGATTTTAAAGCCTTTTTTTTGGGTAGAACCACTTCCAATGCTTAAATCATCCTACCCAAAAAATATTCAAAGACGGAACAAATTCATTTAAAATGGTACAACTTGGCTAAATATGAAAAGCTTACATTATTACACTGATGATCAAGTTTATTCCAAAGTCTGTGTTTTAGGCTGAGAGGATTTGCTATTAAATAGGTTAAATTTTGTTCTTTAATACTAGCACAAAATGTCTTGGAGTATCAAAAGGACAGTTTTAGTTGCAGTAATTTCACAGAATTTATTCTAATGATTTATTGGAGTTAACCATCTGACATTAATTATTGTTTTGGCTTCCAGTCTATGAATGTTTATTTTTCAGTTTAAAGCCTTCTCACTCTTTGATATCATATGGAAATGAGAATTTTTAATGGAAAATTGAAACCATGTGCATCTAAGTACTTAATGAAGTACAGGGAGAAACAGAGGGTGTACTTTAGGAGAATTCAGATATTCCGCTTTAGATACTTTTGATTTGTTTGGATGAGTTACATGCATATATCTGTTCACAAACATACATTTATACATTTTCAAAGTATCTCATAAGTACAGCGCTTAAAGATCTGAATACTAAGAAAAGGTATGTTGTTTGCTTGTTGGTTTTTTGTTGTTTTTTGTTGTTTTTTTTTTTTTAACTAAATTATGGCTCTAGATTCTTCTTCATCATACACTAATCTTTTTCCTCCTCCACAAATCAAATACTTATCCCATCTAGAGTTACCAGTGACAAGCTAAATGCTGTACTACTCAACAGCAGATTCCCACCATATGTCTACCATGTTGGGACTGGATCTTCATTCAGTTCACTGAATGTCTGATAGGTTGATTTTGTAACCATCATGTACTTAAGTCATAATATTGATGTCAGAAGTACTTGACTAAAACCTGTGCTGTTCGTGGCATTAAAGCCCATCAAAACGGGCCTGTAAACCATAAGTAAAATGCAAGCAGTGGCAAGGAAGCCAGGCACCCAACTGCAAACAGAAGAGTACTGTTAAAATGTGCAATGTTGCCACAGTTTGAAAGATCTCTCTGCAGCTTGCATAGCTTTAGTCTTTTGGCATTCAAATCATTCCTTTGGAATGAAAGAGATGCTGTTTGGACAATGAGCATTACATAACATGGTAAAACCATATGTTTATTTAAACCAGTACTTCTAAATCAAATCTAGTTTCTTCACAGTTAACGGATGCATGCAAAAATGTAAGGAAGGAAAGCATATTCTTTTCTATTCTACACTTCCATTCAGGGTTGTGCAATATGCATTGCACTCAAGCACCATGCCAGTGGGAGCATAACAAGTAACAAAAGTGCAACATTAGTTTTTATTCCCATTTTAATTAATATCCTTGGTGATTTTAGTGGCAAGGAATCACTCACCATTGAAAAAAAATGTGAAATAGAAACATAAATTTAGATATATAACCTGAACACACTCACCACTTGTTTTTCTTCCTTATGTAGTCTTTTTCAGAGAGGTTAACCAAGTAGATCATAGGTTTTGATGTAAAAAACAAATGTTTGTTCAAAACATCAATCTAGAAGTGAAAACACAGGAGGAGAATTTTAAGAACAAGTTATATCAACTTGAATTAATTTTACGACCATTTTCCTCACGGCATGTCTGAAAAGGCAACAGAATTAAAGCATAATCTATAGACCACTGACAAACACAGAATCAGCTGATAAATTTAACTTTCACTGAACTACAAATATGAAATAAAAAACAAAACAAAACAACTTTTTAAAAGACAGTAACAGGTAGCAAAATTAGTCAATGCATGGGATAATGTTTATAGCCTACCTCTTTGTCATTCCAATCATGATAGAAGCGGACAGCTTTCTTTTCATCTATTACCCATGTCTTGATTTTGCACATTACATCCTATGCAAGACCAAGAAAAAACAAAGTCAAAAACTCAGCTGGATATCAGACCATTCTCTTCCATATACAAGGCATGTATATATTAAGAATGAAAACACACACACAAGTTTAAAATTAGGATATACCTTTTAAAAACAAATTTTTACTCTCCCAGGAAAATAGAAATTGCTGCTTTACGTCTCTAAAGAGCGATATCGATTATTAAAGTGATACAAATCCTATAATTAGGAAGTTAAATGCACAACGCTCAAGGATCATCTCTTGCCACCACAAAAATTAGCAGAGCTCATGAAATCTATGTAAAAATCAGTACATTTTAGATTGCTTTTCAAACTCAGTAAGACGCGACATTTCAGCATCCAGCGGGAGAGACCACATACAATATAAACATGCCATTAAGAAAAGGGAATAGGTGGGAAAAAAACGCAGCAAATATCTTTTTTTTTTAAATTGTGAGCAAAAGAAATTGAGCCTATTATTGATGATCCACCCTTCAAGAAATTAATTCAAATGGCCAAAGCCCTTTTTATTCCACATTAATTTTTCGCCAACACCTTCTCCCTCCCCCCCAAAATGAAACCTGCCAAAGCCTCCATTACACAATGGCAAGAGCCTTGCACTGGTGACCTCCAACCAGCTGCATTCACTTTCAGAACATCTCTCTCGGCAGGAAATCTAAAGGCCTTTTAGTTAGCAAGCTAGTGTGCATTCAGAAGGAGTAACTGCAGGAAGAGCCCAATGTGCTTTGTTTCTCTGGCCTTTCTTCACAGAAAGATTAATCATCTGTGAAATGGAAACGGCAAACAGCAAGTGACACAAACTGAACCCTTCAAGCCTTTCCTCATCAGTTTTGTGGTCGTGAATCCGAAAGCTGCGTGTGGCACGGTTCTCCTTACAGGCAGGTGTTAATAAAAGGCTCTTGGGTCTGAAAGGTCAAACTCGGCTCTTCTAGGACTAGTACATTTTAGAGTTGCCTATTTTTTGTTGTAGATAATTTATGATCATGCTTTAAATAATGCATTTGTTAGGTTATAATTGATGCAACTGAGAATTAAGATCCTTAAAATACAAGGAAACATTCCCTAAGCCATTGAGAGCGCAATATTTTTTGCGCTTAACGCTGTGTGGTTGAATTACACTTATAAACAACCACAAATAACATCAGTATTTACTACAGTCTTTTCTAGTCTTGCAGTTGCTTTAGTGAAGAAAAAAAAAAAGAAAAGTCAAAAAAAAAGAGAAAAAGCTCTTCTAAATCTTCAGATCCTGATTTGAAACCCTCCAGGAACAGGACTCCCCACAGATTTTAACAAGGAAGGGGCAAGCTAAAACTTTTAATGAAATCTAACATGTTCTGCCTAAGAATAATCACTTTTACTCTCCTATAACTGAATTTCACTCATAAATGTTTAAAAGTGGCTAATATAACACCATTTCCTACAAGGAGAAGATCAAAGTGCTATATTACAAATGCATTATGATTAAAAAAGCACTGTGCAGCTTTGCTATTAACTGTTCTTTAAACCCTAAAAGGCTTCCCATAGATCTCACTTGGCACTGCATATACAACCTTTGACAAGTAATGTAGACCATTTTTATTCATTGCCTAAAATTGTAGGCAATTATGTGCGTCACACTGGCCACCTGCAAATTCTGAATGCCTGCTCCAGTTGTCAGAGCAAAAAACTAATGTCGGAGGGGATTAATCTAGGGGGAGAGAGTCCTCTTTAATGGCTCCAGCAGGTGAAATGGCCCAGCTGGTTACTGTGATGAGTGGCCAGAACAGCTTATGTAGAGACATGCAACAAGATTACACACAAGGAAGAAAACAGTGGTAACATCTTATCTTTAACCCTATGTGCTTTTTATTTTTTAATTAATCAGTACAAACAAGATAAGGGAAGCAATTCTACCAATAGGTACTTTCCATTCAAGATCTTTATCCTCTGCTTTTGTTTAAATAGATATGTAAAAATCAACACAACCTTCAGGATTCCTGTTCAGCACTGAAGGAATTCAGATTACACACTATTTCAGGTTTTAAACCAATTCTGTAGGCACCTGCCACATGGCTTTCAGCATTACAGTTCTCCCCCAACAGCAACATACTATTGCATATGAATTGAACTCGATAAAACATTGATGGTAAAAAACCCACATAAAAGTTATCAAAGACAATCTTTTAGGTTTAAGCAACAAGGAAATGTTTTTTAATCACACTGCAAGGGTAGCTACATGATGCAGAACCTCCAGAAATTTCAAGCATCAATGCAGCAAATAGTTAGCTCTTTCTAAAGCATAGCTAAGCACTTAGCTGCCCATCAGAATTTCCCCTCCACACTCATTCACCTGCTACAGCGACACAGCTAAACCCATTTTGGCACAGACCTAATTTCTCGGAGTTCTCATTTAGGTACCTGACTTGATGCTGTTTGAAGCTGTTGTCCTAAAGGAGCAACAACATGGCTAACTTTGTCAGGAAAGGCTGACCAACAACTACAATATGCTGAGGAGAACTGACAGCTGAATACTTGCATGTTGGTTTTACAGAGAAGGTGGCAAAGTACTGGAACACATTCTTTAGCTAAAAGGATGGAAACGTAAAGGCAAATACAGCACCTATGTCTGAAGCTGGTGGGGCAGTAAGACACAAAGAATTTCTCTGACAGACTATCTGGGTAGGCGTACCATGCAGAAGGCAGACAGTTTAGAAATGAAAAAAAAGGGGGACAAATTCCCCTGCATCAATGGTGGTGCCCCATTTAAATGGGATTTAATGTGACCTCTTAAAAATTAAATACTAATGACAAGATGAAGAAAGGCAACTATTTCCACATATTTCTTTCTCACTCAGCTGCC
Organism: Lathamus discolor; assembly: GCF_037157495.1. NCBI lineage: Eukaryota > Metazoa > Chordata > Aves > Psittaciformes > Psittacidae > Lathamus > Lathamus discolor. The sequence continues at coordinate 87,469,066 of NC_088886.1, read as the reverse complement.
CCAATACTCCAAACGAACACCAAAAAAGCAAAAAACACATTTTAAGGCTCTGTCTCATATAGTACCATTTTTAGTTGTATTAATTACTTCTGTTTAGGCCTGATGAAAGAGTATGAACTGACCTTTTTATCTTCACTATCAGTGTAATAGTAATTTATACACATTTAATCGCTACCTAGTTAACTCCGAGATGCTTAATAACAGAATACAGAGCAATGACCCACTTTGTTTCATTAGATCTGGCCTCCCCAGTAGCATACATTGAGGTCAATCTGTCACCAGCAGAATGATCCATTTCTCCTTGTTTGATGAGAGAGGTATTCTTGTTCTGTTTTTCAGCTAGGAACATTATAGCAAGAACCATTTAAAAAGCCACCAAAACCACCTCCAAAATCCAATTTACTTACAGTTGTCATGACATATGAAATAGAGCAAACTTCATGAATATCAAATACCATTGTTTTAAACTTCAGTTAACTTCCGACTATATCTTTGGCAATATATTTAGCACATGTGAAAACTTAGTAATTTAGCCATATGCAATACAGTGATTTTAATTTATGTCCTGCTCTCATTTTCCAAAGGCAGCAAGTAGTCAACCCACAAATGCTAAGCAGGACTTAACAGTAAGTCCCAAAGAAATACATTTAAATTGCATTTAGGAGATTTATCACGACATGCTCATGAGACACTACTGTGTACGAAAATGTGCATACATTAATATACTCTCTGGATGGATGATAGTAATAATGTGTGCCAATGCCAAATTCTGCTTACAGCATGAAGGACTAAACTGAAGCTTGGAAAACTCACTTGCCTACTTGGCATCAGAGAATTGTGAGGGTTTTGTTGTAAATTAGCAGGGCATGTAATTAACTTCTGCAAATTTAATAAAGAAGTAAGCAGTTGTGAGGATTATCACTTCACACTTCAAAGTGCAAGTGAATTCTCTGTGATCCTGCAGGCAGTGCAAAAGTCTCTGCTACTACAGAGAGCAACTGTGAGTACAGTAGGCTTTCTCCCCAGAAACACCTCCCGTGGTGGAGGGGAAGTATGGAGTGTTTCTCATCACCTTATTCATTCCCTTCAAAACTTCCAAGCTGTAATAAATTACTTGCTCCCTATAAACACATCAAAAGCAGTTGAATATTCTTTCTTAAAATGTTTAAATTGACAAAAATTCTATCATTTTCACTGCTCTGCTCCTCAGAACAGCTATAAGGAGCCCCTGAAACGTTACCTGTAGCTCTTAGCCTCTCACTTTTCATACAGAAGTCCATGCCATGGCATGTCAATAATGAAAGTAGTAGTGTGTAATTAATATATTCAAACTTCCCTAAGCAATCTGACTCAATGATAGGTATTTAATTCAAAGGTATTTAATTAAAAAAAACACTGCACACACTAAATGGAGTGAACACTACCTAACCAGTAGGTCTTGGAATGTAAGTGTAAATAAGACATCCTACGAGTGTGTTTCTGGTATCGCTCCAGACAAATTATCTGCATTTCACTAGTTATCATCTTTCATCAACAGCCTAAAAAAAGACTCTGTTAATGACACAGACTTGAGAATAGTAAATTACTAAGAACATGAATCATGCACCTAGTGACCAGAACTACTGGGCAGACAGTGAAAGCAAACAATGTTTTTCAATACAAAAAAATTCAAGTTCATACACTTGCTGGGTGGGAGACATGGAAGCGTGGATACAGTATTTACCAGATACCCTCTTCAAGAGTGACTGAGAAGACTTGAGATTCACAAGCAAGTGAACTGTACTGTAATTAAAAGACTAGTACAATCTTTGATGCCTAATGTCCAATTTGAGTAATTCTACACTTGTCTCTGCTGAAATACTGAAAAACTGGAGAAAAATAAGAGGTTTTGAAAGAGTGCTTAAATATAAAGACAGCTTAAATCTCATGCTTTTATTCTTATTGCATTCAGACATATATACAATTAACAAAAATCTCAGTACAGGGCTTTTCACACCAGCACACAGAAATGAACTGGCTAAAAGTTGAAGCTTGACAAACTGAAGCTGTGTCTTATTTCTAACAGTAAAGATAAGTAATCACTGGCACAGCTTATGCACAAACTTCTCTCTAGCTAAAAATATTTAACTAAAGGTTAATTCCCCCCCACACCCCCACCCGAGATGCATTCTATTTTTACTACAGTTGTGAGAATTAAACTTGGATATGCAAGAGATCAAACTAGGTAATAATTAGTATTCTGTCTGGCCTTCAAAATGGCTATGATGGTTTTCCAGATACAGATAGAGAGCTCTGCTATTTGAGATAAAGAGTACTCGTAACTATTTCAACTGTGCTGCACCAAAAACCAATTAATTGTGTGCACACCAATTTCCTTGTTAACAGAAGGTGTATGGTGTGCACCGTGCCCATTGTCCTGTCATCCATCACTTTCCTCGGAAATCTTTTTCAGTTCTATTAAGCATCTGCGTTTCCTGGAGGTTTCTGGTGTTTTAAAAGAGTGAGGCTGAAGTGACAAAGTAAGAATTTACTGTAAAAGCAATGTTTTGAGACAGTGTTTTTTTTAAAGGACAATGAAGACAAATTTTGCAGTTAAAAAAAAAAAAAGGCTAGGTCATGTTTTTCAGTTGTGTTAAGTGCTTAAATAAGCTGTAGCAGCTGGGTGCAAGGAAGAGAACAAGTCAGGTACTGCATCAACTGGAGTGACAATGAGCTCCTCTGTGGTACAAAACAATGTCTAATCTCTTACAATTCCCTTGCTCACTGACTTTAATAAAAATACAATGGGAAAAGTAATGGATTTAGGACAAGTGTATTATTCTTTCTTCAATACCTTCTAGCACAGCCAGTACAAGCTGTACATGATGTAAGATTTACTCAGAGCTGGATGCCAATAATGTTTATGAACCACAGCAAGTACTTCCATCCAAAACATCCTACAAGCATTCCAGGCACCGTAATTCATGTCAATAATCCCCTAATTCTCTTGTGTGGGTCATCCTTGGGGTTGGGTTCTAAGGCATTATACATAAAACGGTATTACCACCAGTAGCTTCTCAAAGAAAAAAAGCAAGCAAAAATACAGAAGGCAGTCTATCTACAGGTGATTATTTCTAGCATTCAGAAATTCAGAACAGGGAAATTGCACTGAAAAGGAAAATGAAACATCTCCCATATAGAGTTCCACTAAACTTTCCTTACTGCATTAGTCTACATATGCTTAATTCCAAATAAATCCCATGCGTGAACGCATTTGTTCTAGATGTGAATTATTATGGAGTTATTTTGGCATATGTATATGCTATTTAAAAATCATACCATAGCTTGATCTAGACATACCAAGACAGACATCATTTACAAAAGTAATTACTTTAAGCCACTGTTCAAATCTACACAGGAAAGATCAGCCTTGACAGAAAATATTTAAGCATTGACTTGGCTTTGTCTACAGATAACACCAAAAAAAAAATCCAAATGTGTAGTACATTATGTACCTTTAAGTCAGGCTTTACTAGCAATTAATTCACAAACATCTGCCATGAATATTTTCCTGTTACATTCAAAATGTTCTCCAGAATGAACTTCAATTTCCTCTAAATACCACATTAAGCACAGTAAATGGTCCACTAAAGATTTTAGGCATAATTATATGCATTAAGAATATAAATATTTTCTTGATTCCCTATGATTTAACATTTAAGTTGCTAATTGTAATAGCCATCGGCAGAATGTATGTCAACATGTACGCATACACTGCTCCTTTCCTTCTATCTCCAGTAGAACAAACTGGCTCCTCAAACTCTCCTCACAAAAAGAGACCAATGAAACTGGGAGGGGGGGAAATACAATTCATCGCTGTATTTATCTTCAACCTGGAATGGAAGAAAGGTGAAAATTCCCAACTGACATCATCAGTTAGAGGAAATAAGAGTTCATCCATCCGTGAGAACTCTGGTGAGCGCTTGCAGCACGAGGTCAGCGAATTCTGCTCTGCACCATCCCATTCATCAGAATATTGTACGAAGAAAGATTTTCACCCTGTTTTCACCTAGAATATACTGGTAACAAGAAGAAACAGAATCTACCAGCTCTCTGCTGTTTGTATCTCTCACACTGTATCAGTCATTTCAAATTAACAAAGAGACCATGTTTCGAACAGTTACTGTATTATCAGGACAGGACCAAGATGTTGAATGGAAAGGAGGAGGAAGGAAGGGATTAAAGCTACTTAAAACATCATTAAGAAGATTTTTCTTTACTGCTTATAGTACCTATATACCAACAGATATTTATACTCTATGCCTATTGTCATTGTACCAATTATTAGTTCACTGCCCACTGCAGTAACAAAAAGCTTGATGCCTTTCTCCCAAGTTAAATATGCACTAGATGGTTCTGGTACCATTACACTAAAAAGGAATCTTTACATGTTCTTTTCAGAACTGTAATTACTTTTGCTCTTATAAAATATGTTTAATTTGAAAAACTAATCTTATTTTAAAATCGACAGACTTTCACAATGGAATTTAGATATATCACAGGATTTGCAAAAGCACCCCTTTCAACTGAAAAGTGGAAGTTCAAATGCAGTGAACATTGATCCTGACCTGTAAAAAAGCCTTTTAAATGAAAATTGGAAGCTCAAACACTGTGGACATTGATACTTTGTCTTCATATCACTAACATCAATAACCTATGTGAACTCAACTACAAATGGTATTATTGTGGTCAGATATATAAATCACAATAACATTATCACTAGGAATTATTTTGTGCTGGAATTCAAGATTCAGTGCACTAACAAAGGGCTAAAGGAATAGCTATCTGTTGCAGAGGGTCAGTATCTAAGGACTAGAACTGAATCACGTGGGAAGGATAATGGAAGAGAATCCTGCAATAATGTTAACTGGAGGACTTCTAGTCTCCAGAATGAAAGTCCTATAAATTAATAAATGTTCTTTTTAAAACAAGTTTAAAAATTTGTACATTGTGATCTATAAATTCATGCATATTTGAATTTTACTTTGAAATCTCCTGCTACCCAAAATGACAGATGAATAATAAGATAATAATAAAGTTTAACTCAGTATCTTTTTAACGTCTCTGCAGATACCAGCACCAGACAAATTTAAAATATAAAATCAAAATTACTCTGATTGCTTTTTGAAATTCACACTGGTTTAATACATGCAAATCAGAGGTATTTTTATTCTATATCATCTCTTTAGAAGGTTATAGCCAAAATAATATTTAAAGGTATACTGAGTCTGAAAGAACAGTACCCTTAGTAAAAGCAGACAGTAATTTCTAAGGCGGCATCAAGAACACTTGCAAAACAGACAAAAATATACATGTAAAGGAAGCTATTCTAAACCTGTGTCAACATTTCATGTTGCTGATCTTGGACCATATTGTGTGATTGATTTTTAAGTAGAACTTGAAAATTATTTCATTGATGGCTCCTTAACAGCCGTTGGCTATTTTATTTGTGCTGACAGGGGACTGAGAAATCAATTCTCAGAGAGACAGGATGAACAGTTAACACTGTATGCAACTGCAAAGCCAGGTCACTACACAAAGGTGAACTTAGCAACTGTGTGCAGTGTGGGCTTATGTGAAAGAAAAATGATAATTAACATGTCAGAACACAGGTGCAAGTAGGCAGACAATCAAATACAAATCTCAGATTTCAGAACAGGTGACTGATACAGACTGACAGTTTTCTTTTTTTCTCCTCCTAAATCTTTTGGAGATTTCAGACTATGAAGTAACAGTTGTGGGGGCTTACTGATAGAGAGAATCCTCTAAAGCAGACAATTACTACTTATGAAATAAGAAGAATAACTTCTACTTTCAATTAGGTTCCATGAAACACACAGTGAAATCCCCTTTGATGACAAAAACAATTTTACACAGGTCACATGGCGATTATACCCTCTCTGAAATCAGCAACTTTTCCTTAGCTTTCATATTAAGGTTATTTGTTATATTCAGCGAACTACCAAAGGAAAAACACACTTGACCAAGATCAGTATTTTTTTCTTTTCTCACCTTCTTCTCGTTTCTCTAAGCTTATATAGTGTTGCTCTTCAATAGATCTCAAAGTGCTCTCAAAAATGCATAAAGAAACAAAATAGGCAATTCAATGCTTGATGTTTTTGTTCAGCAGGGCAAGACAATGAAAGGTCTGAAAGTGATACAGGTAAGAAAGCGTGCAATATCTTTTTCTCTGAATTAACACAGAACTTTCACAACTCTCAAACAGTTAAAACTTCAGAAATTCTCATCTTTACCTTAAATGACTAAAATGACAGCAAAAGGAAAACAATGAAAGAGGCTAAAACATTAACACTGTGCCTTAAAACCAAAACAACCTACAAATGCTAAGGGCTTTTTCCCTTGTCATTGCCTAGCTTTCCCAGGGAAAATGACTGGGAACACTCAGAGTACAGATAAGAGCCGTTTGTTGTGCACCTCTGCTGTGGAAAGAAGAGAGTATTAGCAATGGCTATGTATTATACTGGTCAATAACTTTAAAAGACAAATCCTGATAAGTTTTCTCACAGCCCTTCCCCTTTTCTGAAGAACCTGTTTGGAAAAAAGTATTAATTCCAGTCTATACTGTCTCTTAATTACTTTTCTGCCCCGGAAAGAGGAAGCCTTGAACAGCAGCCGCAAGCTGCACGGAAACAACACTACAAATTGTGCTGGACAGTGAATTATCTCTGTGCCAAACCCAAACAAGCTAACTCCAAAATGCAACACATTTGGGAAGTGCAGGATGATCGAACAGCCAAAGATTCGGCTACTGCTTTAGGGAGGCATAATCTTAAGGGGTTTTTTTTCACCAGTCTCCCATGGTTTCTCTCCTAGTACCGTTAGCCATTTACCACACAGTTAACCACACAATATACAATATAAATGCAACCACAAGCCTTCTCTGTAACGCAGAATGTTAAAGGGCAAGAGGCAAAGCAAACTGCGCAGGAGACCCTCGCAACCCAGTGTCTGAACATCTAAACCAACCCATCTAGTCACTGGAAAAGCCCGAGAATTGCTGTTACAATCTTACAACTACACATACCTATCTGTAGAAGCTACAAAACTAAGCCTAAGGAACAATTTATCATGAAAAGCAACCAGGCAGAGCTTTCACAGGCCTTTACCATTAAAAAGGTCTAAGATCTACTGTCTACCCTGCAATTCAAGCATACAAGCCACAAAGGAAGACAAGCAAGAACATCCAAGATCAGCAGGTCTCACAGATGTTATGCCCCACAGCACTTTTCTGAACAGATTCCCTAGTGACTGTAGTTCCTGTGTGCAGCCTTTGTCTCACAGGAAGCATTAATTTGTGGCTCCCCATTCTGTTTGGCCACCCCTTTCCATGAAACAAAGGAATTTAATGCCTTTGAAACCTCTATTGTTGTTGACAAACTCAGCTGAAACTGGTCAAGTGTAGCTGTTACTGAGAACAGAACTGGCAGAGCAACAGGACTGCAAGAACTTGGTGGGTTTTGTGCATGTGTTCATAAAAAGAGGATTTAAAAACCCCAAAGAATGATGGGAAGTGTAAACTACAAACACAATATGACAAAATCACTTTGATGGGTGAGCTACAGATTAACAGGAGACTGAAAGGACGAGGATGAGAAGATAAAGCTGGGTAATTACAGACTAATAATGCAGATTTTAACATTTTCTTTAGATAATTTGTGTTTCTAGATTTGAGGATTTTATTTGCTGTCTCACTTGATTTGAGAATAATCTGACGTTTTTTGTTTTTGAATACATACCAACTTCCTGTATTTAAAAAATGAGAGCCGTTCTGTCATGCAACAGTAACTGTACCTTACCACTGAAATAATTTTCATCATTTCATACCAATGTAAAATTCAGCCTTAGAATTTTTAATTCTCTATGGACAGGATTGTGAAAGCCTTCAAATCATCCAACAATAGTTATTTTTATTGGCTCAGACCAATCCGGGAATAAAGGACTTTTCAAGCCAGACGAAGACTAGTTCTTTACCAACAGAAGCTACCAAAGAAGTGATTTTTAACACAGAATCATGAAGGTGCACACTTTGGACAGGGATGTTCACTTTCAGTTCCTATTCACTCCCAAACATTACACTGATAAACTAACACCAGCACTAATGAGACACTGCTTTTCTTACTTACTATCTAAAAAGCCATGGGAGAAAACACTATTTTTACTACTTAAATGTTAAGCACAAATGGTTTATTTCCACACTGATACACTGCTGTAATAATTAGTGAATGTGCTTTATATACCACCTGAAATATTTATGCAAGATTAATGAAGAAAAATTAACTATACTACTGGCAAAGTACAGCAGACTCAAAAGTCAAGTGGCAGTAAAATAATTATTTACAAAAATATACTTGGAAGTTGATAATTATTATACATTTCTAATTTTCAAAGAAACACCACTACTACCCTGTGATAATTGAGCTCATTTAAGCAGCTTTCCACAACAACATTCTAAAATTAATTTCAACTAACACTCTTTATTTAATGTGTACTAAAGGACACAAAGTGCACCTACACCAAGAAAATATATTCACTTGGCGGCTACGGGAATGCTAGTCTCAACATGAGACTAGAACTTAACACCAGTAATAATGCAGAAGGGACTGATGGACTTTGAATTACAGCTAAACACTCATGTAAGTTTGATGAACAACTGGCAATTCTCATATAAAGTTGTGTCAGCAAGGAAACAACAGGTTTACTTAAAAAATGACAATTAGCTTTATTAGTGAAATCTTACACTGTCAGCACGTCAAATAACCCATTTTAATCAACTCATAATAATGATTAGTTTAAAATACACATAAAAATAGTAGTAGTGCATCATATTATACATGTGGGAGATTAATAACTAAACCCAAATACAAAAACTCCTGTTCAGCACAGAGAGTACTTAATGACCTAGTTTTATAGGTCATATACTTACATATTCAGGTTTTAATTTCTTGTCTCCTCCTCTTACAGCTACTTTTTCAAGCTTGTCTATACTCTGCATGATCAGCTCCTCATCTTTAAGTCTCAGTTCCTCATGTATTATTTCAATGTCACGAACAGGATCTACACTTCCTTCAACATGAGTGATATCATCATCTTCAAACGCTCCTAAAACAGAGGAACACAATTTACATATTAAGCTAAAGAGAAAAGTGTATTTACAACATGCTGTGAAGAGTCACAAGAGTTTCAGATAAAAAGTAAATCAGTAGGTCTGTCATACTGCCCAGTAGGTACACAAATGTCACTGTAATATTTTACCTCGTACTGTTTTAGTCTGTTAATTTACCTATCAACTCCAGCATCCAAAGGTTTTACATCATACTGTTTCAGTCAGAATCCAAAGCTTTATGCAGACGAAGTATAGCACTTTGCCACTTCAGCAGAGCACGTAACACATCTTTAGGAGTTGCTTCCAAATAGGAACAGGCTAGAGAACTGTCCTGAAAATAGGTACCACCGTATTTAGCAGTACCTAACCCAGCAATAGCAAACATAGTAGCTAAATTGAACATCTCAGGACATTTTAATACACACAGTAAAGACTCATGGAAAGAAAACCTTACAAATCACCCTGGCAGCCCTCACTGGCTGGCCAATTTTATGCATTAAGCAAAGAAGAAGTTCTAGACAAAGCATTCTGAAGTTCTGAATGACTCTTAGTGTTTCCAAGGGAAACAGGGCTCAGGAAAAAAAAAGAAAAGGCCTGAAATCATCTGGCAGACCTCGTCCCTGTTTCAATCTACTTTATCACTGTGGTTCTGACGGTGATTAGATAATGAACCACTCAGACACACAATTTACACAGCAGCTAATTTCATCGGCCTGATTTGAGGGTATGGTTTTTAGGGGGCCATCAAAGAAGCAGATGAAGGTGCATTTGTCATATATGAGTGACAACCATTCACACTATCTGAACAAAATGGTGCTGGCCCTTATTAGAAACACATGCTATTATCACATATTTAAAGTGCAGTTGAAGCCATAATTTCAAATTGCCAACTGGAAACATAAGGTTAAAACAACCAGATATTACTGAAGCATGTGTGCTGACTTCATGCCCTTCTGAAGACAATCTGGCAACATAATTCAACTAGGTTTTAAATTATTAGATAAGCAGCATCACCAAATAAAATTCCACCCCAAAAATAAATACTTATTTAAAAAATAAATATATTAACAATTAAAACCAGCTTGTTACTTGTTCCTGGATCGATTTTCAGACTATTTGTATGTTTCTCCTGTAACATTAAAGATATGCCTGAGAAATCAACCATGAAAATAATTTTATTTTAATATTACCAAAATAAAATTCAACTGTTTTTATACAAAATATAAGATAGGAAACAGGGCAAACTACAAACAATTTCTTAACTGATATGCAGAAAGTTGTGGTTCTTTGTTGTCATGCACATCTGAAAACTTCATCTTTCCCTTTAACTTAAGGAAAACAGTAGGCTTAGTAATAAAGGTTTTACGTCAAAACACAGGGTAAACAGGTTTAAAATCATGTTGACAGCCAAATATCAAAATAATTTTCACATAAACTTATGAAAAGCCTTTAAAGCGGTGGTTACCAGATGCTCCCTCCTCTCTCATCAGTTGTCTCTCTCCAAAGATCATCAATGAGCTCCCTTGATACAAGGAAAATCACCTCAGCAATTGATCCAGTTCTGGTGTTGGCTGTGATGGGAGAGCAGGCTGCTCTGTCAAATGGAAACTCACGGTACTAACCCATACCAGTGCCAGGCAATTAATGCAGAGACGCTGTAGCCTTTGCCTTCCATAAATTCATATCATTGAGTCAGCTCACCTGACTCAATGGGACATGGGCTGTTCAGACGAACAAATACTGGAAAATATAATTCAACAGCTCTGCTCTGATTTACAAGGAAAATACTGAATAAAAGGGGGGAAGGGAAGAAGTAGGAAGATATCAACAAATTAAAGAGAAGTCTACCTGTCCAGCTTTCTCAAATAAGTACAGACGAGTAGGATTTATGCAGCTAAAAAAGTTGATCTTTCTTCCTTGTATCAAGGAAAAATTGTCCACTACCATCTAAATAATATATTCTCAAGTTGTTTACATCTTCCTCCAGCATTTAGCGTCCACAGGTTAAAAAATAAGAAGAAACCCCACTGTTAAAGCCAGATGAAAAGCTGCATGACTATAAAGATCTTACATTTAGAACAAAAAAAAAAAAGGGGGGGGGGGGGCAAAAAGTTTTGGCCTTAAGGAAGAATGAAGGTTTTCCTGGAAAACTGTAAGGTCAATCAGTAATAACGAAACACTTATATAAAGCTTATATACTTGTTATATTTTTCCATTTTCTTCAGCAACAGTAAAACACTTCTCTAGTAGTTATCTTAATTTCTTCACATCTTCCCATTCCTTTTTACAAAAAAATCCAGTCCTTTATTCATCCAAAACCAATTCAGTGCAATTCTACTCCTGTAAAACTGTATCCGCACATTTCACCTTTGCTCTCAAGTCCATTAAATGTTTTAACCCATGAATACTTTCAATATGCTGCCAGAGTTTTCTTCCAAGTCTCCTCCTCCCATCAGCTGTCCTCATCCGTGTATCAGCAGCCATCCTGCAGCTCACTTAAACAACACCAGTGACAGAGACCCATGTCTGGGAACACCTAGTTGCTTGGTCAGGTAAATAGCCCCTCTACTGCGCTGATGATTTCCCATTCAAGGTAACAATCTTGCCCTCTCCCATCCCCACTGCGTTGCTCGACTCTTCTCATAGAGAGAAATGCACACTAGTCACATATTCCATTAAAACGTTGGATTTTGAGCTTAAATTTTCAATTCTCCATTTAGAGAAAAAGTCAATTTTCCTGTCTTGGAAAGAACAAAACCTATCAACAGGTGAGTTGACAAAGGTTTCACAATTCCCTTCTAAATAGATAGGAAATCCATTACATCAACGTAATCATGGCACTTTTTTTTTTTCCTTACATTATCAGAAACACTTAGACGAGAGAAATTTAAATCTCTTCTCAGTGAGACAGCCAGAGGCCGTAAGCAAGTGCTAGGTATAAAATTTTATATACACAAAAGGCTGAACGGGCATTAATGTCCAGATTTTAGCATAAATTGAGAGACTCTTCTTGATAAGCAACAGGCATTGAGCTTTATTTGTGAATCTCTTGTTCAGGGTTTGTCAATGCCGACTTAAGTCGCTAGCCTAAAATAGATCAGCCTCTGACTGACAGCCTAGCCCAAAGCAAGACAAAACTCAAGGAAGGAGGAACGGAAAAGGGAGAGAGACTATCAGAGGTAAACCGCAATCTGATTATGAGCTGTGTTTAAATATGGTGAACTTCAAACACAATGTGTCTTGTTCACATAATGAGAGTTCAACTTCTGTAAAGATAAGGGACCTTTCCAAGGTCAGAAACTTTTCTACACACTATCCTCTGCAGCATATTTACCTACCAGGCTCCTGGCTGCTGAGCTCTGTGATCTAGCTTCCAAAGTTTTCATTTTAAAGAAATCTTTTTTTTTTTTCTTCAAACCTCTGCTAAAAAATTTGTCTAAAAATAAAATAGAAAGATGTTGTGATATTCTGGAATTTCAAACAATAAAATCTAACTTTGCCAGTTTATTTATTTACTTATTACTTCCAGGGAGGAAAACCAATCTATTTTATATTAATTTCTCCAAAACTAGCCATACCACTGCATTCTCAAGACAGTGTAACCTATGGACAATCTTCTCTAATGAATGTAATGAAAATCCCATGTCTTCATTAACTGCATTTGCTTTTAGAACAGAACCTGGCATTTTTCAAACATTATGCTAAACCACAGCACCTACCTTTTGCCTGCTTCCTAAAGTTATACTCTTTGTGCTCCAAAACTGCCCTCCATCTACTATAGGAAACTACAGCATACTACTGGTAAGAGGAAAAAAAGGAATCAGTTTCCTATATGGGGAGGAAAAACTGTATACATAAAATAGGCTTACTCAGGATCTTGCCAAAGAAGCAAGTTTGGCAACAACTAAGCTAAGCATACAGCAATACAGGAAAGTCAACTGGGAAACACTAACCAGTAATTTCATTATTAAAAAAAACCCCAACTGATTTTGACTTCTTTGGTGCCCCATGTATCCCACCAGAGGTAAAGTATATTTTATCAGAAGTGATTCAAAACGAAGTCGAACAGAATCCACCTCTTTATGTTTTAAGTATCAGAGCTACAATCCTTTTTCTAAATAGTCTCCCAGAAAATGCTGATGGATTTGCACTCTAGCTTGAAAGAAACACCCCTGCTACTTTCTTTAGTGTAAAAGAACAAAGACTACAGAGTTAGAAACATCAAGTTTGCTGTAAGTAAACAAATCTACTGTGGTAAATTACCATAATGTTTAAGTGGCATGCAGATACTGCCATTAAAACAAGCCAAGTATTTAGACAGGAAAATAGTAAGGCATAACACAGCAGCAGAATTCATTTTGCCATCAAACAGCACCAAAAGTAATGACTTAACTTGTAGTTACTAGAAATGAGGAGCTTGAAAATGATCACTGCCACATCCAGCTCCCTCTTTCATTGCCAGTGGGCCCAAACCTAAAAGATTCTTCAGTTTCAGGGAAGCATTTATCTTCAGCTGAGCACTTTATCTGGGCTGTTTGCGTCCAAGCGTGGTGGGCCCAGAAGTATTTTAAACACAGCAATGAAGAAGTAACACAGTGATGGCTGGTTCTGCACTTTGCTTTCAAGTGATACTAGATGATAAAGATCCAGAAAACTGCACGACTGGCTGGAAAAGATGAGAAACCTGGTTCTGTTTTTTCCCTGAGGAAGAGCAGGAACTGTCTATTTGTCAGGTCTTGATGGCAGCCAGGACACACAGACTACATCTTTTCTTCACATGCAAAAGTAATAGCACATAAATATGTATACAGCACTGCAGTAACAAATACCACATTTTAAGCATCATCTAATGGCATGCACATTTCTTTCCATTTCTTTTAAGAATCAGCTTCAAAATTCTTTGACAAAATTTACCTCTCAGCCTCCAGAAATTTTTGCATTGCTTATGTTATACCTGTCAAGATCTGATGACTGTATGTTATGTATTCATCTGAACAGAACCACTACACTTAGTTACAGGCTATCATCAACCAATTCATTCTCTTGCTAAAATCAAGTCATCCAATTACTCCTTGACTAATCAAGGCTGTTTTGGCTTTTTCTTTTTTCAAAAGGTACTCAACAGCATAAACAGTTCACTTACAAGAAATGGAAAGGGGCTAATCAGCAGAATTATTGTTTTGCTGCCACAATTTGCAGTATTTAAATGTAGTTGCTGATTGGACTGAAAGTTTTATGATATAGCATATAAAACTAGTTTGACACAAAAACGAAGCTGCCTATAGCCTAAATTTTGCCTTTTAGCTGCTCCAAGACACCACCGAGATGCTAAAAACCAAACCAAACTACTACTACTACTAGATTTATCTTATTCTGCTCCTAATTGCAGTTTTGGAAATTGATTAATATCTTCAAGATTAATTTATATTTGATACTTCAGTTGCTTTATTTCTTTAATTTCCTTATTCTTAAAGTGAAACAGAACCTAGTATTTGGCTAATATTAAGCTCCCCATAACAGCATTTGGGCATCTTGGATTCATTTACAAAAGGTAAGCAACTGCGTTGGTATTGTTATGCTGTAATTAAGAGGGATATTTACAGTTTCATCAAAATCTGAGCTGCATCACATGCTGAAACTCCCATCAGTATTTAGGGTAATGACCAGCCTTTTTCATCAATAAGCTATAAGAGAATGTTTAATAACACCACCAAAACCCAGACGTAGAGAATAATTGATACTTGCACTTCCTCTCCAGCACACGTTCAACGACTATTATCAGAAAGAGCTGCTCATCACAGACTGATATGGCACATCACAGTACACATACACACATACACCCTGTTATAAGCGCTGAAATAAATGAGTAATAATACCTATCTGGCCACTTACTGGGGTGAGAACAAAATGAAATAAAATAGGGTATCCTGGGTGGGGGGCTTGAAGCAAGGAATTTCTTTCAGCTATCAAAAGGAACAAGACTACAAGTGTCAAAAAACATTAAATTATCAATAATATCTGTACTTAGACTGCCCTGACATGCTATCATCAGTATTATAAAGATTTAAATGGTAAAAGATACTGCTATTTCTGACTGAGGTACAAGTACATTTAACATTATAGAATGTATTAAACTTTGACGACGGTGTATTTTACTATGCATACTCATGACTAGAAAGGCAAAAGAATATTGTCAGAGTCAACATTTTACAGCTTCTTCAATGTAGCACGTGTTAACAAAGAACCAACAAATAAACTAGGTTTAGCATGTTTTCCCGTGCAAGCTAATTTCAAGTGAAATTAATCACCTGTAACACAAACCTAATATTCTTTAAGCAGAGTAATTTTTGGTTGAAGAAGGTGCACCTGCCTACATCTTCAACATAAGCAAAATCAAGTACAAAAAACATTAAATAAAACGCTGTAGTAAACCTTGACTTCTGAAGAAAGAATTTTTTCAGACATCTTTTGTGGCTTTGTTTTGTGCTACAGCCCTTTAAGTTTTGTCTTCATAAAGCCTTAACTAGTTGTAATCACTCGCAGTCTAATTGTGGACATTTATCTGCTTTTCTTATGCATAGAACATAGCTATTAAAGCTGAATGGTGATGGTGTGAAGTATGGGTTAAATTGGGTGAAATTAAAGCAAATTACTCTGGGATGTGGAACTCTGAAAATAGAAACCGCCAATGATTTGCAACCCTCTTGATGATCAGCTTCATAGAACCCTAAATGACAAGAAAACTTACATATTTTAAAGTTAACTAGATTTTTTTAAAATAATATGTATAAATTTATTTAAAATGCAAGCAGTTACTGTGGCAATAATTATTTTGTTTTACCTGCATCGTAGAAATGTAAGAAAAGGTTTTAATTCCCATTAAACACACTTGTTTTTATTCTCAAGTTCAGCTGATTTTTAGCAACAGAAAAACAGTTTGGAATATTAGCTGCAGCATTAATTACTTTGAAGACAACGTTACAGTTTATGCGTACCATATGGCTATACAGACACAGGATGGTAAAAGCAGCTGCTTTGGGCTCTCCTGACTGGCACGGTATTAGGACTCAAATTCATTACTTACCTATATAAAAGATAAGCAGCTACATTTACCCTGCTGAGCCCTAATAGCACACCAGTCAAGAGAGCGCAAATCAAGCACCCCTCCCCAAAAGTCTGAAATAGCGGCTGAATGGCAGTCCTTTCAATATCAAATCTATTGGGAGTATTTGACAAAAAAAGGGCAAGTCTATTTCTGCACCGGCAGACACACAATGAGAGCATGTAGCAGCAATACAGGATTTTAAATGACTGTAGTATCAACTTCTTGAGCATACAAAGAATTTGCATTTGCATAAAAGTACTCATCAAGTGAGTACCATACAAGGTCAGAGATGAGAATTATAACCTTCCTGGGAAACAGTGAGGCAAAGCATTCACTTCAGGACACATTCACAGAAGAAACCACGATTCTGTTCCTGGGGGAAGCAGTTTTAACAGAGAAAAGTTGTTACCAAGCCAGTCGCTTCAATGAGTTTATCTGTAAAATCCTGTTCCAGAGCCCTTACCCTTGAGTCTGTCGGACAAATATTAGCGATTTATTTCAGATGTAAAATGTGTTTACTTGCCATTGCTCTTTCATCCTAGCACCACTGGGATGTAGTCAACACTCTGCAGGCAAAACCTTCTACCTGCTGAGATTTGCTATCAAGTTGGTCACACTAGGTAAAGGACATTATTTGCCAGCTGAAGGAATAAATCTTTGAGCCCTTCATACCTCTGTTTGCAGAGGGCTCACTCTGACTGCCCTTGATCACATATTTGAAATGCTATCACTGCACTGCCTACCAAATAATGCTTGGGACAAACTCCTTGTTTACTCTTCTTGCAACAAACTTCACCCAGGATCACAGCACACGGTAATTCAAAGGGACTATCAGAAGACACTAGGAAGGGCAGTACCCAATGTAAAAACATTGAGATGGCTGACATACCATTTAAATTGTTTAAAATAAGAACTCCCTAGGAAAAACTAGCCTCTTTATTCAGATTTTTCTAAAACACAATTGTGTTCTGTGGAAGAAGGGGCATTTCGAACGTAGCCTGGACTACTGCAAGATGTCCAAAAGCCAAAAAGGTTGAAGAACGTAAACACCTACTTCAGAGACAAGTGCTCTTGTCAACCTGAGCTCCACCATGCTCTGCTTCACGTTACTTTCTGTTCCAATGACTGCAAACCTTCCTTTGCGAGTTGAACTAACAAAAGGAAAAGCAAACAGGAACAAGAGAAAGCTTCCACAATACCACCCTCCCTGGTGAGCGCTCCCATGGCAGCACTGCCTACGTGGAGGATAGCGCATGCAGGAAGGTCTGGCACAAACGTCAGTGGGTAACTTTTAACATGCCTCTGTGTACCACATATCCAGCTGTTCACAGAAGACAATGTTCCCATTCAAAAGTAGACCGAATCACATGTATTTGCAACCTGATGGTGTCTACAGTGTACAAGAACATGGTTCCTAAGCAGAAACCATTTGGAAAGTAGAAATATGGCTACATATCTAACTGTGCATTTATACTATTTCCACTACCTCCATGGTGCTTTTTACCCCTTCTTTCTGGAAGTCAGTCATCAAGGTCTTCTCTTTAGGAATACTCGCTGCCAAGCTCTATGGTGTCCAGTCTTAACTGGAATCTCTGAGTCTCACCCTAAAAAAATGTAACTGCTAACAATTACTACGTTTTTAAGACAATATATCTATACAGATCAGGAATAGCAATTAGCAGCCATCAGTAGAACCCACAAGGAAGTTCTGTTTGTCCTTAAATGACCAGATATATGGTTGCTCATAAACAATTTATTTGCGTGCCCTGGTTTCTGCTGGGACAGAGTTAATTTTCTTCCTAGTACCTGGTGCAGTGCTCCGCTTTGGATTTAGTCCAAGAATAATGTTGACACGCTCATGTTTTAGTTGCTGGTAAGTAGTTCTTACCCTAAGTCAAGGACTTCTCAGTTTCCCAAGCTCTGCCAGTGAGGAGAGGCACAAGAAGCCCAGAGGAAGCAGAGACAGGACAAACTAGCCAAAGCACAGCACGTTATGCCCAGTATATAAACAAGGGGTATTGCCAGGAGGGGCTGATTACTGCCTGTGTTGTGCTGGGTATTAGCGGGTGGTGAGCAATTGGATTGTGCATCACTTGTGGGTTTTTAAGGGGATTTATTCCTCTCTTTTTCCCTATTATTACTATTATTGTATTTTACTTTGTTTTGATTATTAAACTGTTCTTATCTCAACTCACAGGTATCTACCTTTTTGCCAGTTCTCCTCCATATCCTATTGGGGGTGGGTGGGGGTGTGAGCAAGTGGCTGTGTTGTACACACTTGCCAGCTGGGGTAAACCACAGCATTGGGTCACAGATTGACCACACTAAAGACAGAAAAATATCAGAACACCCCACTTGAGCCCTGATATTTTTATTGGGTCTGGCACAGCATTGCATAGTAGTCACCGTGACCGTACTCTTACTGATCCACTTCAGATACCTAATGCTGAAACAAAATCGAAGCCACTAAACACTGCTAAGCCCACCTTGGCTCCTGTGCAGAACCAGCTCAACACTCTTTGTTAGTCTTCATAAACTAACAAACACAGAATGAACAGTTCAGCTCAGCACAAAACGCAACACCATAATCCTCCTGGAGCCCACAACAAAGGGTGTAAAATTGTTTCAATAAGGCATCTTCTCTTCAGAAACATTTAAAGCAACATCTTAAGCTATGTAAGTGCCTAGACAAAAATCAGTAATGACAAGTTTTCAGCTACAAGAGGTTAGGCATCTAAGCAGTTCCCAAATATTCTGAAATTTAAAATAAATCATTGTTACGATAAAACAAGAGCTCTACAAAATTGTCAAACTTCTTGCAGTGCCTTACAAAAATGTGATGAAAATGGATTATGGAATTTGACAGAGTGGAAAAAAAAGTTATGTTTACAAATCAGTCACTGTTTACAAAGACAGCGAACAAGTTTTTGGAAGAAGGGTATTTAAGATGAGCTGTAAATGCAGCTTATCATGTTTAACAAAGAACCTTATTCTCCGTATCTGAACGTTTCTCCTCTGAGGATCTATTTCATTGCATAATGGAGGTGAGGAATAAACATATTAGAGGAAAGACCAGACAACATGTAATAAAAATGAGAGCTGATAAACATTTAAGCAAAGATTATTTGATTAGTGTCACATATGCCCTGCATAAGTTCATAATGAAGTGCTGTGTTGCTGAGTGAATAAAATATCCTTAAAAACAAAAGCAAAAAGTCTCTCAGTAAATTTACCTTATATAAACATGCTTCATCATACAGCCTTCCCTCTGGACAATCTGGCCGACATTCCTAACGTATTACACAAACTTAATGCAAAAGCAGCAATACAGCTCATCCAGATTTTTCCTTTGCAAATCAGTTCACATTTTATAAGAGTGCTGCCTATTGGTTTCTATTAATAGAAATACTGTTAATAATAATTTAAAAATTTTAATCATTAGCTGGTTAAGAGACAGTTTGCTCTTCATACACAATTTTCCATATGCAGTGATTAATTTTCAACAAATCAAAGGTGATACCCTAGTTCTTAGGACCTCACGTAACAGTACAGGCTTGCAATTCCAAGACATATCAACTGATTGTTTTAGAACAGCACCTGAAATACTGAAAACTAAAGGTAATATATGATTTGCACCTTATTTGAGATGCTAGACCAGATAAAAGGGGTTTGGAATGTTTCCTGTTCAATATTCAAATCTTAATGTAACAATTTTACATTGGATGTTGGTCCCTTCTTCCTTATAAAACTCAAACCAACATCCCAACAGAAAACTGAGCGTATTACTTGCTACAGATTGGCTGACCAATTACATTGTAAGTAGAGAACTAATTATTTTGTACGCTTTAGCAGTGAAGTAATCCCTAAACTCAGGGATTTGCTTTTCTTACTAGTAACGTTATATTTCAGTCGTAACTACGTGTCAGTTGTGTTCTGTAACTATCTGGCACCATCTAGTAGCCACTGCCGTCTTCTTTACTAAATCCCATTAACAGATTATGTTAAAAGATTGTGACAAGGGAGATACTCAACAGACATGCAAGAAATAACACAAGCTTCTTTATCTGAGTTTCATATGATCAAGAAAATGTTTTATGTCTAATAAGATACAGTTACAGTCAGTAACTACTTGTACGCTAAGTAAAACCCTTCTGCCTTCCTTGAAAAGGTACATTAGATATTTGTGTGTGTGTTGAAGTTTCCAAGAAAGAATTTAAGAATCTACTGGCAAATTTTAACAATAGTTGACAGAATGCATTTTCTTTATGCACTTCTGCAAACATTTTCTATTTGTTCCCTTCCCCTATCCTGAAAACATGCAAGTTAGAAACTAAGAGAGAAAACATATGCTTTGATTAACTTGAATCCTGGATATACAGGGTGGGTTTTTCCACAACTGTCAAAGCAGTGTCTCCTAGTCCCTAAAACTGGGAAGGAAGGGAAGGGGGCAGCAATATGAACATATTGAAGCTACTTCATTATGTTCCCGATGTGTGGCTGGGTAGAAATCTTAGTTTCTTAACAGTAGTACTCCTTTAGCCTGCAAGCAAATACAAATACACAGCCCTACCATTCTGCTTCTTGTAAAATAAATACATAAATGTGATACTTTTGCAACATCTAACCACAGCTTTTTAAGCTGAAACAGTTCCTCTCCTTTTACTTTAGATGTCAAATCCATCATAGAAAAGAATTTTGTTTTTAAAAGACTTCCTCAATGAAGCAGTTCATTTCTCTGCCATTTAGCTCACTGTATTTTTACAAGCACCAGGCTGAGCAAACTATGATTGAGAGAAGCCATCTTATGCACATTGCTGTTGTCCCACATCATTCAGAACAAACCTTTTTAGATCGTTAACTACCACAGGAGTGCTGATTACACAGGCACCAGCAATTTCCTAACCAATGACCACCTGAACAATGATGTGTTCAGCTTCTCAGACCCTGAAGCCTTTCAGAGGTGAATCATTTCACAGTTTGGAACTAGATCTCCATAGCAACTTCCCTTTGAGGGTTTTAGAATCACCATCCCGTAATTCTATGATCATCAAGCTCAACCATTCCCAATGGTTCTTTTCACAGCAGATGGAAAAGGAAGCCTTGAAATTTTACAGTCTATTTCAAGCAATTCATCTGGCAGCCTATTAGAATTCAAAATATTTCGACCTTCAATCACAAAGCATGTTATCTGAAGCTGTGGTGATCTCAAGTCAAGACAAGCAGACGTTTTAGTCTAATCATCCATGATGAGAAGAGACTGACAAAAACTCTTAATTCAACCACCATCAAAATGCTTATTTTAACTGCATGAAAGTCTTTCAACAGGCAATGAAAACACACCATGTACCATTTTATCACAACCTTCCATTCAAGGGAAATATGAATTCTGAATATTGGCATGGATCTTTGCACTCCCCGACTGCTTTTGAACAAATATCTGCTTCCTAAAAGTCAGTATAAATCCAATTCTACCACAGTATTTTTCAACAGCTGTCAAGAAAAATGATGGAAGAAAGCTACAATTAAACTTCTCATGATTGAGTACAATAAAGCTGTAAATGAGTTACTTATTGATGGATCCAGTTTGTTATAGGCATCTTCTAAGAAATCCAAATCAGTTACGTCTGAGAAAATAAATACCAGTTAAATTATAAAAACATAGCATTGGTTAAAATCTCAGAGCAAAGCTCTGTTTCATGATAATCATCATCAGAGAAGGGGTTTAAAGTTCCTTTTCCCCTCTGTTCCCAATTCCCAACTCAATTCCTTCTGTTTAGAGTTAAAAAAACATTTTCCTTCTCCTAAATGTTTCAGCCAACCACTGAAACAATCCCACTGGGGCCACAAAAGCTTTACATTTCAGAACCTTTTCACCTAAAGGCCAGGTTGATTCATTCATATTTTCAATCAACCTTAAGTCCAAGTTAAATTCAAATGTTTTAAAATCGGCTGTACACTGCCTACTCTATTAATAAAAGCGGTTCATCAAATTCCCACCCCTCCAGAAGAAGGGAAGAATACTCTTCCCCACCCCAAGAACTCTGTAAGGCTAATTCTAGAAATACCTTATTCTTGTTAGGACATCTTCAAAGCGCAAAGCATCAAAACGCAGTAGTGAATAACTGCTAGCTACATAAACACAAGTTATCTAGGACTAAAGAATCCAGCAGACTTGCAACCTTCCATACAAAAATGCTTCCAATAAGTATTTAGTAGGATCAACAGTAAGTTTACTAAAAAAGTAAAAAAAAAAAAAAAGGGGGGGAGGGGAGAAAATATATTACCATTTGATGACTTGACAGTGAGATCTTGATATCTGAAACAACTGCTGTGAAATATACCTAACTTAAAAGAAACAACGACCCACCTGTACCAAAGCCCCATTTCCCACGACAAATAGTGAAATACAGAAAATGAACGGGTTTGTTACATGGTATAACACTTGCAGAGGCAGGAACACTGAATTGTTTTATTTTCTTTGAATGAAAGTGTGTCTTCAGTGTCCCTAAACAGTTTCTTAACTGCAAGAGTGGCCACAATTGAGACCCTTTCTACAGCACTTAAAATGCCACATTTTATTAGGCTACAGGGAAAAAACAATCAACCCACCCCCACAGTTGACCTTACCCTCCTTGGTATCAACACTGTTGAGCCATACTCTGACTCTGCTTCAAAGAAACACTCCTTAAAATGAGAAACTTACTAAAAACCCCCACAAAACTAAAAGATCTTGACTATAACAATGTACTGATTGGTGGTTTATTGAGAGTTAGTATTTTCGGTGAAGTCATTTTGAAAACATTTCTGCAAAAGGAACTATGATGAAAATCTCCAAGGGAATAAACTAGCACAAGACAGATCTATCTTCACAGATTTTGCACTGTTTGCAAAGTTAGTTCACGAACAGAGCTATGCAGCTGCTTACATTGAACTTCTTGAAGATCTGAGGGGGCGTATGTGAATATAACCACAAAATTTAACTAGGGATGAAGCTAGAGTTTAAGATACAGTAACGCAAATGAAAAAGTTATGCATCAGTTGAACACGTAAACTGTTCATTTCTATGCACAATCAACTGAAATAAACACGAATTTTGTTCTAGCAATCTGAGGGAGAAATACCATGGGGAAAAAAAAATATCTCTTGAGTATTTAAAGCACCACCTCCTGCAAAGACCAGAGATTAAAGCAATTATATATGAACAATATTAACATTCTTAGTGGTTTCCAGTGTTAGATCAGCTATGTCAATAGCCTACATAAAACTACTGGAAATATCTTCCTATGGGAGACAAAGAAGTTACAGGATATGTTTTAAGACGCTCAAAAGTTTTGCTAAAAAAAAAAAAAAAAGAAAAGAAAAATCAACTTTTTTACTTCAATATGGAAGGTAATCAAATGTATTTATGGTAAATTTTAACTCATCTATAAAGCTTAGCTTACTTTTATTTTTTGCCTGTTGACCAAACATAACAATCATTAAGTGAAACCTTTTCTTTAGCAATGTTCTATCAAAACTGAATATAAAACTGCCCACAAGCACCAAGTTATTTAAGCATCTTCCCAATTAGCAAGTACAAGTGTCACTGCAGCAACACTTACATGCGCAGACAGAACTACCTACGTGGTAATGTAGCTATTACTAAACGTAATTTGAATAGAAGTATGTTCTGAAAATTCTGAAGTGATAGCAAACTGTAAGTATTTTGCATTGTACAATTAGACTGTCAGCAAAGGATGCCTATTAGTAATATATACACAAATCATCTGAGAGTTACATCTTTACAATCTATTCTATGATTACACACAGTTACGATTCAAAGTATTTTCAAGGTATTTTCCAGATATTTCTTATAAATAGTAATTTCAAAAACTTAATGTTTTCATATACTAAGAATAGGACTTCATTTCTAGGTTTTCCTTTACTCAGTATCCCCACCACCATATCTGGAAAACCTCATCTTAAGCACAGTAGTTACATATTAACTCACCATTTAACAATCTAGAATAACCTTAAGTTTATTTCATAACATATAATCAAGCAACATACGGTAATTAAAGCACACTGAAAACAGCAGTTACTAGCTAATTAACATTACAGAAACACTTTTCTTAATGATAGAAAAAGACAAAGATGCTATGAAGTACCATAGCATGAGGAACAGTTTGTTAGAAATCTTTTTGTTTAAAATATTAAAAACTTCAACTTGGGAGCCTGAAATTACAGTACTTGATGAATTAAAAATGTCAATGCAAGTTATGCTCAGTTAGGTAAGTGGTTTAGGCACTATGCTTTCACCACATGGTTCATGCAGGGCAAGCACCACTAATGCAA
Organism: Lathamus discolor; assembly: GCF_037157495.1. NCBI lineage: Eukaryota > Metazoa > Chordata > Aves > Psittaciformes > Psittacidae > Lathamus > Lathamus discolor. The sequence continues at coordinate 87,444,464 of NC_088886.1, read as the reverse complement.
ATTGCTGTACCCCTCAAGATGGCTCAGTATTTGCAAACACCCCCAGCCTCTTTATTATCCTTATTCATGAAGAGTTTCACTACTTTTATGACAGTAAGATTTATTTTGCCATCACCACAGCACCTTAACTGCAGTTAGGGACAAGCAGCAAAGAATAACTCTAGCTGTGACAACGGCACCCTGGGCAGAAGTTAGGGACCACTGCCAAAACAGTCACTGTGTTCTTTTAAATGCACTAGTTTGCAACATCAGTTCAGCAGCATACTTTGTTAGATAATCATTTTATGTTTTGCAATTAAATTACCACTTTAAAACAGTGGCAATATTTTACCTTCACATGCTGTTTTTAAACCCACCTTGCATTTATTACATCATGCTTTATATTTCATATTTGTCTATATTAACAGTAGCACCTAAAAATGTTAACAGTAGCACCTGAAAATGTTGACAGGCAAAACTGTGCACACAGTCCCAGCAAGTAGTCTCTTTGGAGATCAACACTTTCATATGAAAATATCTTCTGATTCCTCCCCCCCGGCCCCAAATTTGTATCCCACCATTATTCACCAGCTTTCATACATGCTTATGCATATGAAGGTGTATTAGCTTTCCCCACAGTCCCATGATTACAAGATGGGTAAACACAAGGTTTACAGCTGCAAATTAGGTGTTAGTAATAAACAAAATCAGGCTTTCCATAAAGTTGGACACACAGCCACAATTAATTTTGTGCTCACATACAGGCACAGGACAGGGCACAAGAAAAAACACATGGCCAACACCAAATGGGTGGAGGATGGCCTGTCTCAGCAGTATTACTGTAGTTTCCTAGTCACTACAAGCTCGGAACCCCCCTTCAGAAGGTTTTAATTCTGAAATCCAAAAAAAGTGCTTCTATAACAGTACACTCAAGTTCCCAAAGTATCCACAGCTCTCTGCATATGAATACCAGCATGAACATTTGTATCATGCAGCAAAAAAGTCAACCAAGCCACCAGAAACTGCCTCTTTGCACGAGGAAACATCTATCTTAGAACATTCCCTCTCTTGATTTAAAGAAGAAAAAAAGATCTATTCCAAATCCAAACATTTCAGAATGAAAAATAATCAATACTACTGTTATCATCCTTCTTTTGACCATTGCCTTTTGAAGCATCACTGCTACTGCAACTTTTTCAACAGGTTGTGATATGAACTACCAAACTCACAGGCAGTCAGAAAGGACTTAAAAAGATGTTGGTTGCTAATTCTAGCATGCAGCATCTTTTGTTCAAGGTCTGGTTTGACACTGGTCTTTTTCTGCTGAAATAAGCCTAAACATCATTCTTAGACAGAATGAAGATCCTCTCCATCTCAAAACACTCTGGCTTTCAAAGAAACTCTCTAGAAGAAAAGGCCCATTCTGGCCATCATGCTTCTGGAAATTTCTGAAGTCCCTGCAGAAAGTCCTTGTTAATCAGCACTTAAATCTACTAAAACAAATAAATAATCTTTGTCCAATTATTGTAGCAAGGGTCCTTGCAATTTTTTTCCTCAAAGTTACCATTTAGCATTTGTCTTGGACCTTGTCTATCCTGAAGAGGCTATCATTTTTATAAAAAATACACAATTATTTTAGGGTTTCTAAGCCTAGAAGACTCTCAGTAGATACTGACCCACAGTACTTACACTTTTTCACATTAAGTGAAAGATAGATGACAAGGATATGAAAAGGCACATATAATATTTAAGCATTCACACAGATGCCTCTAACGCTATTACAGATGGCAAATCAAGCCCCATTATGAAGTTTCAACTCAACTTGCAGCCTGTGCACCATTTGCCCATGGGAAAGAGGGCTAATAGGAGCAAGCCAGAGGCCAGAAGAACTGTCCCAGCAGACTTTGCATCACCTGCTAGTCAAAAGAGCAGAATATGACAGAAAATAAGATCTCTTCAGAGTTACATCCTATTTTTCAGTAACCTTATGATTTCAAACCAGTTTAACTTTGTTATGAAGACAGTTCACGGTTTGATTTTTCCCTTTTTGTAACAACCCTGACAAAGAATACTATACATACCTTTTTACATAATGAAATGTTCTACCCTAAATTGGATCAGGTATAAAAAAATTCCGCATCACATAACACAGAAAGAAAATGTTGCCCATCTAAGATTTTTTTCCTTTCATTTGGCAGGAAAACCCTGATGTTCAGAGCTTATGAAAATGTCATGCAGAAACTTCAAACAGGTTAGAAACACACTACAAATCAACAAGGGGCTTCTTTTCTACTACAGAAGGAAAAAAAAATAATGAAGAAAGCATAGCCGCTGCAATGGTGTAAAAACAGGCCACATTTTACTATCGGCCAGTGTGCACTCAATGCTGATTCTTCAAACAATTTGTTTCTATGAAGTAATTTTCTGAAGTTTTATGAGATGTTATCACAGAGGTGAGGAACTCCCAAAGAGCTACAAAAGCTGTTAGGTTTCTGTTCTGTCGTTTATTTAACAGTCCATACACACGTAAAATCTTTAAATAAACTGGTAGGCAGCATAGCTAAGAAAAAACACGTTAAGTGAGCAGAAGATAGATTACCCTTGACTAGGCTCTCAATTTCGGTGAAAAATCAGAACTCTGATCACAAGATAATTTTCTTTGTGGTTTGCTGATTACTAACCTTAAAAATGTTCTCCGAGTCATTAAAATCATCTGTTTCTTTACAATGTGCTTTCAGTTACTGGTTTTCAACTTTCAACACAACATTGCTGATAATATTACAATATCCCCTCCTCCTAAGAGAGGCCTTTAGAGCTTGTCTGCATTCCACAGGAAGATGCTGCCTTGCTCTTGGATGTGGCTCCATCTGCCTTCCTCCCCCACACTGCCATTCACAAGCCCAGCTTACCCATCTAGTCACTCCATCAAGACATTAAAACTGGTGGCATACCATACATATGAGACTGATTTATGCATTCAAGCTGCATCATACAAGTAATCTTTTCCCTTAACAAAGACTTCCAAAAGGCTCTTTCTTCTTAAACATGCAAAGTTTTTACATTCTAGTTATGTGGAAATGCTTCCACGGAGTGCTTGTATAACACAAAAATAATGCACTTCAGCATAATTATGCTTATTCTGAAACAAAGAACAGCTATTTGTTCTCCAAGGCAAAGCTTAAAACACAGAAAAAAAAATGTAACTTCACACTGGTTTTATGGGTGAGATTTTAAACCTGTGTTAAACTGGGGGCAACCTATCAAATTCCACCAAATGTAACATACCTATTTAAAACAAATTTCCTCTAGCTGCAGTGGTCCCCAAACTATCTGGTGAAGAAGCTTTTAGCTTTCTAAGACTGAAAACAAATTACTGTTTCTCATGTTCCCTGTTCTAGTACAATAAATTAACAACATTCAAGTAAATAGCACTGCCGAAGTACAAAATCCCATTAACCAACTTCACCCTGCTGTTACAAAGCAAGAAAACAAAAAGTAGGAAGGCAAAAAAAACCAACCAGCAACTACTACCACGTGCAGAGGAATCTGGGGCGGGGGGGGGGGGGGGGGGGGGGAGAAGAAGAAGAAATCCATAAGCAGAAGGAGATGAGAGAAAAGCCTAACTTGAAGTTTCTAGCTGACAAAGGCAGTGTTTCTCTCCAGCAGGGAGGGAATTTGGATGTTGCTTATGAGAACCAGATGAAGGACATTGAAGTAAGGTCTCCCCGTGTAACTGTGACACAAGCTGGAAACAATGGCGGTCTACAACAACCTGTCAGTATTCAGGTGGCTTCAGGCCGCCTGAAGGCACTTTCCAGGTAGGTAGCACTGCCACTCCTGCAGGCTCCTGGCATCACCCTTCCTGGGAATTCCACTTCCCTCTCCCAGATATGGCCTTACATGCTCCTGACATACAACAGAGCAGAAATCGAGCAAGCTGTCCAGCCTGCAGTCGCAAGGATCAAGCGCAGGGCAGACAAGAACAGGCTTGTATGCCATAAGCTATTCATCCTTCCTGTAAGGGATGCAGAGGCATTTGCACAGGACGAGTACGACAACTACAGTTTACATATCCAGACCCCACATACACCATGCTCCCGGACTTAACTGATTCCCTTAGTTTGTTACCCTGCAAGCTGTACATTCCCATCTACAGCAAGACTAGGAAAAGCTGTGACACATTTGGCTGAAACAGTGGCTGCTGAGGAAGATCAGAATTGTGATGTGTTTGCCTTTTGAAGTGTCTAGTCCATCAGATTATTCAACAACAACGCTGAGATGAGGTAGTCAAAATTTCTTAGCATGATAACATTGCACTGACAGCATGGGAGGAAAATGAAAACTTAATCGGATGAAAGACATTAAAAAAAAAAAATACAGGGCTTCACTGAAAGTGAATTATTAAATAATTCTGAATGTTTTTTCTTCTGTTAATAACTGAAACCCTGTTGAGGTTTAGTGAGCAAGGCACCCAAAAAGCTGAATAGCTGATTTGCCTGGCAGGTACCTTTGCTCTGTGAGGCATATGCCTGCTGCACTCTCCTGTTCTAACAACGGCTAGGGCAAGTCCAGCAGAGACACTGTTAACGCTTCTGCGGAAGGGAAAACGCATGTAACAAAACTCCCCAATTATTTACTCAAATGAGTACAACCGCTTCCATTAATACTCAAAACCACTCACAGTGAAAACATGCAGAGGGGAAAAAAATTAATCTAAATAAGCACATGGATGTTATTTTAATTCAACATGGGGCAAATCAACTACAGGGAACATTCTTTCCACACAGGAAGAATATGTATTTGTAAACTATCAATTAATTCATACACTAAATTATTCATTCTACGTAGCACAGACACACTAATGTCAGTCTGCAAATTTAATCAATACAGGAGAGGGGAGGGTGTTTATTTTTGTTTTTTCTAAGCATATACTGATTAGTTTAGGTTCAGACCAAGCCATCTTTATTCACACTGAGCAGAACTTGACTGCAATTCATGGCATTTAAATCACAAACGCAGTAGGAGTAAACAAAAGGACTGCACCCTTGGAAAGGACATAAAAGTGCTTTAAAAGGTCGCTTTCGTTCTCTCTTCCTACTTGCTTAACATACATTTTTCAAGAACAACAGGAAACCATATAAAAGGATGAGAGCGACAATCAGTAATTGTTGCTAATGGTTTAGCAGTTTAAACGTAACTGTGAAATGTGAGCATTAAAATTATCATACTCTTATCAGAGCCACTACATGGGAAAAGAGACTATATGAGTACATTTTTTTTATACTGTTCAGCATGGTCTTCAGACTGTTTATTTCCTCTTCATACCCCATCACTACAGGATTACTGTTGGAACAGTGCTGCAATTGTTATTTGACTGTAACCTACTTTTAACTACACTTCTATTTATGGATTGGGGGATTACCTCAAAATATAATCGTTCATTTTCCCCTTCTCTTGTAAAAGCTTTAACTAGCAAAACAAGAAACCTGCCATCGTGATATCTGGTTTTAAGAAATTCAGTATCAAGCTTCAGTAATTTCTGTTCAAGTTGTAACTAGTACAAACAGACCCCTTGCTCCACCAGGGCCGTATAAAGTGGTTGGAACACATAAACAGAGTTGGATTTATTTCACTCCACCATCAGCACAAGGGGGAGGAGGTTTGAGGAACTAAAAGAAATGGATTTGCTCGGGCAAGTGGTCCCTAATCTGCAGTATTCCTCAGATCAATATTATGTGAAAGAATAAGAAAAATGAGCTTATATGCGCCTGCCTCAGTTCTTTTGGCCCAAGGAGGAGTGACAGGGTGATAGCTAATGGCAGCCTTCAATGCTCTAGGACGAATACGCAGCCAGAGATTTTATCACAGATCCAGTAGAGCCAGTAACTCCTGCATGCAGACTGCTACAGAATTACACAGCTGCCACGCATTCCCTACAAAACCAAAGCAATTTAATATAAAAATCAGTAATAATGTAGCTTTCTTATAACCTAATTTCTTCAAATGGGAACTACGCCTTAGATAATTTTAAGTAATTTTAAGTATATGGAAATTCTTTAGAGATGTTATTCCCTTCCTAAGGTTAAGTGCAACAAAGACAGACCTATTGCGTATTTAGAACAACCAACATAAAAAAACTATACTAATATTACCTGCTTTATTGAACTATCCACAAAAAAAAAATCACCTTTCACTCAAGACTACAGAATTCGAGGATACAGCAGTGTTTTCGACATATACCTATAGCACTGAGTATCTGTTTTAACCCAAAGAATACAATTTAATATTAAGAAATCATAACTCAGTCACATGCAAATTTTTCCCATTCGCTTTGAAGTTGAAAGGCATGTAAATAAAGAAAAATAAAAGCAATAAAAGAAGAACAGAACATCACAGATTAGGTATTTCCAGCAGAGAAAGCCATTCCATAGGTATCTGTACAGTCGTTAGTACAGTAGGGTCAGAATCAGAAAACCCTGTGTGTGTTATTGCTTTAGGGTTTTATTTTAAACCACATAAACTAAAACTATTTCGTTCATGTCAAAACGTGTTCACATGGAACAAAACATCTCCTGCAGTCCAGATCACTTTACTGCAAGGCTTTTTTCTCTGTTGCAATATCATGTGCCATTAATTTGCCAGTTGGAAAAAAAAAAAAAATACCAAAGCCTAACATGTATTTATATCTACTTGTTAAAAAAAGTACAAAAAAGCCTTCCGTAATGGAGAAAGGCGGAGGAACGGAGGGGGTGGGAGACAAGAAGAGGACACAAAAAAACACCTTTTCCAAAGACTGTTCAAGGCAAAAGGGACATGTCATGTTAAACAGTAGTCAATAGCTGTATACAACCAGTAAACAAATTCAGCTCTATGAAAAAAGAACTACATCACCGTTTAGTGGTTGCAATTTAGATTATTCTAGCGTGTAATACTTTAATTGTATAAAACAAAGCTGATGTCACAAACACAAAAGAACTTCTTGCAAAGCAAGCACCACAAGTAATTTTTATGCTGCCACTGATGGCTGACAAGTGATGAGCACTTTGTTAGAATTTATATACTTACGCATCTAAGGCAACAGGTGGCTTCTAAAAAGAAAACACTGGGAGCTTTTTAACTCTTCACTATCAAATTTTTTATAATATGCTTTATCATAATGACTAAAGAATCGTTACAAATAAAAGCTCAACACACTAACAACACAGATGAACTATGGCTCCAGGAAAATTATCCATCATTTTGATAAAAGCAGAAACTGAGGTAAGGCTCTGGATCCCACTGACTTAAACTCTGCCTACGCTCACAATGTTTTGTAATTCCACAAAGCACTCAATATATAAACAGCACCTTGTGACATATAAATTAAATCAATTTAAGACAAGAAATTTTATATTTTCTGGCTGACGGTCTTTTATATATCCACCTCAAACAATAGTTGAATATTGTAGCACAGTTGGAAGTGCATTTTTACACTGAGGTCTTTAAACCAACTGAAAGAGCGATGCGTTTGCATTGTTGTTTTGGTTGTTGATGTAGCTTTGAGCCAACAGTGGTATTACAGAAACGCATTGGGCTCTTCCCAAATACTGCACAGTCCCATAAACAGGTTTGTTTTCTTTAAGCACACAGAGTTATATAAAATAATTAAAACATCTACACTACACAGAATGCAGGATAACACTTCACACTTGTGTTTTCCAGGCAAAACAAAGGACACTATAAATACACAAGTAATTCACATTAAAATTAGAAATAAATACATTTTTTAAAGGGAACTTAGAGTGGCAGTGACTGATTTAGTTACATTAGAAAAAATTGGATGATAAGTTGAGAAGGCAAAAATGCAATAGGAATACCAAAACAATCTTCATATTCTGCCTTGTAATTAAACTGTGAAATAACCATCTGCTTAAGTCATCTTAGTGTTTGCTGTTTCAGATAGCTTAAATGCACATACCAAGATATTATACTTTTTCCTCTGCTTGGTAATTTCACCATACCATCCCTAACAATTAAAAAATATGACACCTCAATATTTTTATCTTGCACACTACATATATACATACACACACACAATTTCTATGCTGATGTTCACTGGATTAATCTTTCTGCTTTGTGACAGTTCAGAGCAGTGCACAGCAGCTCAACTCGGAGTCTTAGACTGCCTATCTTTCAGATTCCCTCTGCTTCTTTCCATATTCTCTCTGAAAGCAAGCAATCCCTCTCAGGTAGACTACAGCCTTGTAGCTACATATTTCCCCCCTATTGCAACTCTTTCACACACTTGACTTCCCATTCCTACTGCTGTTTGGTTTTGAGACATCAATTTTCACATCAAATTACCAAAGCTTGCTGCATAAAAATATTCAATAAACCTCAAGGAACTGTTATCTCAGTAACAGCTATCTCAGTAAGTACTGAAATGCAAACCTATGCTCAAACGTATTTTAAAAGTTTAAAACCAGTAAAGTGAGTTTGAAGTATGGAAGCTTATCTGACATCATCGTTACTGGGAGAAAAACCTGTATGATGGGATGGTGGTGGGGGAAGAGTAGGAAGAAGGCAGAAAGAAGGAAAAAAGAAGCACTAGTCTTTGATTTCATAAAGACAGCCTTTTAAACTAACTTTAACAGAAAAGAACTTCACCATTTAATGCTTGAATACTCCGAAAATTAATTCCATATCTAAGGATAAACACTGAGGTTCTGCAGAATCTCGTTGCTGTTGTACCCAAAACCAGATGAAGTCCCACTTCAACTGTGAAACTCAAAATAAGAACTGAAAGTAGCATTTCAGAAGTACTCCAGAAGAGCAAATGGTTGGGTTGATATTTAATGCATTTTATTAATTGCTTCTAGGCCATTAAGGCTTCAGGATGTCACTTGAGGCCAGAAACCCACTGGCACCAATATTAAATCAGGAGCTTTCAAAGCATCTCTAGCAACTACTGCTAACATCAACATCCAGAGCTTAAATCCAGCCCAATGCTAATTTTATTCTTCTGCATAAGATTTCAGGACAAAAATACATCCTGAAATACACTAAAAAATAACTGAGAGAAACCTGAGAGTAGAAAACACAAATTCCAAACAGAACAAAAAACCCAGACCATTAGGTTTTCTGCTGAGATACCATTGATAACTGGCTAATAAATGATCACCTGTAAATCCAAGCAGAAAAGTACAACTTTATCCTTAGCCAATAGGAAGCTGGGCTTCATCAGGACAGAAAAGAAGTTTTGGAAGGCACACTGGAAAAATACCAACCATCTTTGTTGAAGGCTCACCAAAAGCAGTCAGCAGATTTCCACATCAATACTTTACCATCACAGCAATAGCATAAAGGCACATTTGCAACCAAACCCTGCATTGCACCATCATCTCCAGCAATCATGACAGTCATCAAAAAGTCAGTTTTCCTCAGGTTCCAGTGGACAACATGCAAGGTTTGATAGAAAACATCTCCAGGCTTTGCAGACTGCTAATAAAAATAATGCAATTTGCATCACATATTTCCCATGACTGCCTTTTTACAAACATTTTTCAACTTACTGTACAAGCTTAAATGCTCCCTCAGCTAGAACAGCATGACTGTTTGCTGGATTACACGTTAAATCTGATTAGAGAAATGACCTATTTTTAAATTAACCCAGCAAGAAGAATATGGTTATTTTTATAAACCAAAAGCCCTTTTACTACACGGTTCTACAATCAGTTCCAACAACACACGAGAAAGTGGCAGCATACAGATTAGAAAAGGTGCTGGCGCACAGAGCTGCTTCAGCTACCAAAAGACAGACTTAGCCAACGTACAAGTTAGGCACAAAGTGTGACTTGGGAAGGGGCACACACACCTATTTTTTTAGAAGCGGCACTTTGGTCATAGTGGAAACCAGGACTACTCCAATAAATGGCCATTCTGAAAGAAAATCAAACCAAAGGATTTTCTGCCAGGTTATCAAACATTCTCATAGACTGAAAAAGGTTACATCTGAATTGAATGACAGCTTTTGCTTAGGTAGAAGTAGATATACTCTTCAGTTTTCTAATGTACGCTAACTGCTGCCAGGAACTTTTAAGCACTTGAGGGACTATGGGCAAAGAAAAAGGAAGCACTCTGAACTGAAACCGCAAGGATCTCAGACAGATTTGCTTGAGACACACACACACACACAAAGAAATTATATTTAATTCTTACAATTACATGTCTTACCTAAGCTAGAAACCTTGTTTAGTTTATCTAGGGTAAGTAACTTGTAGCCAGTATAAGAAACCCAGAGCCAGCTTCCTCCTGGTCTTCATTTGCAATATTTACTCTACTGTTCAGTACACAGCAGTATCACAGACATACATCATGGAAATACCAATACAAGAAATACAGACAATGAGGGAGAATTTAATTCATACATTTTGAGGGCCAAAAGACCCAGCAGAGCATAAAGTATATTCAAAATAATTTGAAAGCATAAAGTAAATACAGTGAACATCTGTCCAATGATGTGCACGTTTGTTTTAGGAACATGAATTGAACACAAGCCTATGACTTGGCAAAATTCTTTTTCATAAAATAAAATAAACCAGCACAAAAGAGCATTTACAGAGCTGACAACTGCTCTTCTTCAAACATATTTTATCCCCCTTCATTTAGTAATTCCAGACTTTTTACTTAACTTAGACTTTAGTTCCTATTTAAAGAGAGAAAGAAGAATCTTCAGAGTAACTTGGTCTCTTGCCTCAAAGCACTAAAAGCTTTGTTACTGCACCTCTAGCAGAAGCTGAAGAAGCACTGGTTCCCCTCACCTGGAGGCCACCACTTTCACAGATAATGCACAGATTTGTGAGTGTTCCTTGTCTATTTTAATATTAACTCACCTAATTTCACCTAATCGGCCTCAGAAGTAATTAAATCAGTTCATTTGATACTGACACACTTGCATATTTGCTTGCATACTCAACTCTGGAGCAATGAAGGACAATGATGAAGACTCCCTGAGAGTCAACAGTTAGCTCCCACTGCTGTTTCCAAACCCAACACGGGCCTATGCCCTTAGCCACGTAGGGAGCAGAACCATCTACAGATAAACTAAGAAACAAATAGTGCAGAGCCTGTTTCAAAGTTTTCATTAAAACTCTGCATTAAGAAAAATAATATTAGAAGCAAGAAAGAAAAACATCACAACCAAAAAACCCCAAACCTAACTCACTGTCTCTTCTGAAGAATGTACTTTTGAGAAAGCAGCTTTCTGAAAAGAAAGCTATAATATTCTCAGTCTACAAACCACGCACCTTTCTGATGCAATCACTGCACCTAATGAAAGTGATGCTTACTAACAGTCAGCCACTTCTCTTTTTCCTGTTACCAAGTGCTTGCAATGAATTGTTGATTTTACCCTGAGGTGGCCTTCTTCCAACCAAAGGAAAAGAGGCTTTCACATTTCATATTATAATTAGGGAAAAAACAAAAAACCAAATACACAAACCTGTAGTGTTTTTCCCTTCAAGCTTTCAAGAAAGTCCATGGCGCAGGAAAAAAGAATTACTTCAAAAGTATTAAACTCTCCCTGTCTTAAAGCCAGGATATCCTACACCATCAATAATGACACCTATTCAAACAGGTAAACATATTTCAAAAACAGTCACCTGAACATCCTCTAACACTATCACATACTGATAATTTCTTTGAAGCATTACAGAGACTTATGTCTCATCTGTATAGCAATTACACACTGCCATATGACACACAGAACTATAATAAAAGTAGTTGTAGGTCAAATAATAGCAATGACTTGTAAAAAGAACCTGCCTGGTCTTTATTCTCAGGGAAAGGGGGGGGCTTACTGGTCAAGTACTTTATGACTCACAGTACAGTATATTAGAAATTTTCTATGTATTCTTTAGAATTGAGAGATTGCCCTTGTAGCTCAGTAGGTAGCTCTCCTGTTTCTGGCCTACGAGGTCATAGTCCCTGCTGAGGAAACTTAACAAGTTCCATCTATAAATAGAATGGCATTAGATGCTGCTACTCTAGCAAGGGTGGTGGCCTTTAGACAAGAAATTTTTATGTTTTCATCTGTTCCAATACGAAAAAGGAATTGCACATAGAGAGACGCAGGATGTAAGGCTAAAGATGAATGACAAAGTGGGCTCCAAAAGCCATTGTAACCTCAATTAATATGAGACTTACAATTCCAGCATTATCAAACTACAATAAAGGCTAGAGAAGAACGCGAGAACAATACTTTTCCTTCTCCATGAGCATAAGTAACTAACTAAAAATCACAGACTTTATAATATTTGAGACTGAAAAGAAACCTCGTAGGTACAGTACAATCAAAATTTGACTTGCAGCATCAAGAGACAACCTCAATATAAAACAAACTCTGGAGTTTTTTGTTAGTAATAAAAACATTTGAGCATTCACAGCTCTCATCTTACTCTTTCTGAAGAAGTATATCCTTGAGGCATTTATTTAATTATCAGGCACTAAAATGATACCACTCTGCAATGTTAAAATTTTTGCTTCTCATACCCATATACTTGGGGCACCTTATTCCAGTCTCAGAATAACAATTACCTGTGACAAGTTTCAGAATAAAGCCTATTTAAAACCCTTACCTGAGTTTATTTGTGCTTTAAACTGTAGTTATGTGGCCTTAGAGGAACAGGGATTAAAGCTCAGGTACCTCTTTCACTCAGCTTGGCAATGTAATTGACTGTTGGATAAAGACAAAGGCTAACTCGGAGTGCTGACAATTTTCCAGCACCTGTTCCACAATCTGCACCCACAAGCCCAGGAAAACAAATTCACTCCTCTGTGGGAGACAAAGCTGTAAACAGCATACTGCAAACAGTTCTGAGGTACAAACCCATAAGGTGTGTTCATATACACACACCAAAAGCAAAGTCACCCCAGCAACAAAACAGGAGAGTGGTTTTACAATGTGACTTCCTAGATCTCAGAAACACTAATATTATGCTGCAGTAAGAACAATAACAGGTCTTGCAAAATTCTTCTGCAATAGTTTAGCTTAGGTTACTGTCCTTCCTGTATTAATCTTATTTGCCCAAGTGAGAAAATTGGTAAGTTTTCCACAGTTGGCCAAATTAAGCTAGTTGATTCCTCACTGGCACTGACCTATTGAACACGATGTGGGTATTCAGAACATCTCCCCTCTTGCAGGTTTAGGATTAGTGGCAGCACTATTTGAAGCTGCACGTTGGAAGATTTGGAAGAATCCCATCCTTTAAGTCCACTACCAATATCTGGGCCAATAATGTACTACAAAAATAGTGTCCAAAATGCACACAAAGCTTTTTTCTGCTCTTCATGTTCTTCTACAAAGTAGACTACAACAGACAACTGCTTTGCAGCACAAGCCTTCATCCTAGGGCCTCTTCTCATATCATTGTATTGAAGAACAGGCATGCAAGAAAGGCAAGAGCCATTGTACCACACCATGGGATGCCTGGTCTCACACATAACCTACTCCCAATTTCACTTACATCCACCATCTCTGCTGCTGGATGCTACACAAACGCTTACTCCAAATCCTATGTAGTTATTTCTCAAGAAGCTTCTTGGAGCAGTTGTCTGTATGCGGGTTTCTTCTCCCTGCCAACACTTTTTCTGAGCAAAAAGATCATTGTGCTTCCATCCTTGAATCAAGAGAAAAATCCAACAACACTAGAGAGCACTAGCTCTTCAAGATAGCTTAAGGCTAGTACACAACACTAATGACAACTGCATGTGTTTCTCTGCAACAAATCTTTTGTCGAGGGGATCCTTCTTGAAAAGTAGTCTTTCACGACTCATTGCTTCTTCCAATCTCTTTTTTATTGGACATTTTGTGGGTTAGATTTGGGTTTTTTTGGCCTCAAACTGATTTTTGTGACTAAAAGAAAAAAAGAATTCAAACCAAACCAAAACCCAACCAAACAAACAAAACCCCCAACTTTATTCAAATGTGTTTCCTTTTGGCTGCCTCACGTTATTTAAAAGGGGAAGACTTGTATGCATGTAGAATTCCTCTATACAACATTGTTTGCTTCAGAACTTAACTTCATCTGTTTTCAGAAGGCACCTGCCCCAGTCTTGTTCATTACCACACAGAATGTGGTACAGTATCAAGAAAAATGCCGAGTCCTGATCAAATTCAGCTAGTGGTCATTACACGTGCAACCTCTTTCTATTTGCAGGTATAGAAGTGCTGTAAGGAGGAGAAATCCAGTACTCCACTACTTCTGCTCATATCATCTAAACTAACAAAAGGTCTGAAGTAAAATAAAGCTAAGCAGCCTCTGAAAAATCTGCCTCTCCTGCAACAAAAGCATTTCCTTTTTATATAACAAAAAACTGATGAACAAATGTATACGCATCTCTGAGAATAATTTTGTTAACCTCCCTTCCTTGTCAAGGTGTTGGTCCTTGTGTCTGAACGCTGAGGTCAATTTAACACATGGACTAAGACAAACTACCTCCAAGACTGTTTGTTTTGGTGACCTGATATTCTGAAACTGCAACACAATGCAAAAGCAGTCTTGCTAATAAAAATTAGTTCAGTTTTATTAAGATTTTGCTAAAAAAGCCAGAGTTTTTAATCGCAACTTTGAGATAAAACCAAATAAATAAATGGATGTCCTGTCCAAAGCCTCTTCCCCGAATCAAACCACTTTACAATATTAAATAAAAAGTGCCTTAGGTTAATACAATAAAGTTTTCCACAAGGCCACAATCACTTCAATTTGAAAGCTTTCACAATTTCTGGTTTTAATACAGAGAAGTCACTTAAAGCTAATTGGTAGTTCAGCTGAACTATGAGCCTCTCCAAATATTTTATTAAATGTTAATTTAGTTACTCTAACAACAAATAAGAAGGAAGAGAAAAATCTCATTAAGAACTATTAACTACTCAACAGCATACAGAAATACATCTTTATTTTGCAATATTAGCAAGCTTTATATGTGCAAGCTACTTTTAAACTTTGGTAGCTCAGCAGTGAAAGCTCTGTATTTGTAAACAAGGAACCCTAACTTTAACAGGTGACAATTATGTTCAGTATTATAAAACAAAAACAATGTAGCTTCAAATAATTGAACTTAAATATATGAAAGACAAAATCTGGTAAGACAGCTATGTTTACATCATTTCAAGTTCAATTTTGACACATCATAAAGATGAAAAAACAGCTTCACATATTAGAAGTGACACAGCCAAGCTACAGCTGCGTAAACAGAGTCAACAAGATTCCCAGTGCACAGAATGCACATGCTGAAGGGAGGAGATGAGACTCACACTTTGTTCACCGAAATGCTAGTACAGTGGAATATGGCTAAGTGATATCATCATATGCCTCCTCTCTGTAGCAGTCAGCTTCCAGGAGCAGCAATCAGCAGGTACAGTTCCTTCTTAGAGAACATGGCAGAGGGGGTGGAAAATTCACGGTCTCAAGTACATGAAAGCTACAGAATTACTAGAATCTTTATACAGAAAATACACACATTTTAATAGAAAATCAAAAAAATAAGAACAGAGGATGCATCTTACCTAGTTAAACAACTGTGTCATCACCACTGATTTTTACAGGCAAATCAAAACACTGGCAGTATTACCGTGAGCTCCCCATAACCCTCATGATAACAAAAAATAAAGCCAAGTCAACTTGATTTTAAACGCTGAGCAAAGATCAGTACAAATATTGTCAACTCAGCTTTGATTAGTTTTTATCTCAAGCAAGAATAAATTACACTCAACATACGTGATTCATATCCATAAATTTTTAAATTATATCTATTATAGAAGTTACCTAAAATCGTGAAGGAGGCAGAACCCCAGGGTGTACTAAACATTTCCAGTTATAACAGACATAAAACTGGAGTAAAAGCAATTAAAGCTTCTTAGGAACCAATTCACATTGCTCACATCAGTCACCTCTGTAAGACCGCAGGGGATGTTTACCTAGCTTCATGGTTCTTTCACTCTTGCCACAAAGAACAACATTTCATGGATTACCAGTTGCCAAGCTCCCCATCCTGCCCCTAAAAGGCAGCTGAAGCATCAGAGCACTTCCAGGCACAGGAGCAAAGCAGGAGCTCCTCACCCCTTCCGGCCTGCACTCCCCAAACACTGTGTCGCCGCAGGCAAGTCACACTTTCCTCTGCAGGTCTGTGAGACTAAGTGATGGCATGCAGGTGAGCTCTCAAGTTCTGCCACAAAAGCCAACATTGACTGCCCTACTTCAAAACTGGACATCAAACCCTAAGGATTTTTAATTTATTAAAAAGGAGCATTTGATAACAAAGTACTTTTATAGACAAATCTCCTTCCAGTTTCTGTAACTTAGAAGAGAAAGACTGTCTTTCATCTAAGAAACTAAAAATAAAGAGAAAAATGTGGAACGTATTTTCTAAAAAAACTAGGACTTTGGGATATCAGTGGGAAGAGAAACTCAAGAACATTAAGAACTCTGGCTACTTATCATCCGCTACATTCAAAAAACTTCTCAGAGCTGCAGCAGGAACTAAATGCTGACATCTACAATTTTCTTCACCAAAGCATTATTTAGGAGTAATTTATAAATTTACATTTGTAACAAAGTTGCCCTTTAGTAGCCCATCATACAAAGAAAATGATTTTCCACAAGTACTTGTGACTAAACTGCCATAAA
Source organism: Lathamus discolor (assembly GCF_037157495.1). Lineage (NCBI taxonomy): Eukaryota > Metazoa > Chordata > Aves > Psittaciformes > Psittacidae > Lathamus > Lathamus discolor. The sequence continues at coordinate 87,427,821 of NC_088886.1, read as the reverse complement.
AGTTGAAAGGTGGGTAAACCCCTGCAACTTGGGAAGAAACACTGCTACAATCTTCAAACAGCCTGCCTTCAGCCACCACCAAAACATTGCTGCCCCAGTTAAAACCGTAATACACTGAAACATGGTATATTTACAGCCAAATGTTTCAAATTAAACAGTGAAACTTGGAAGATTAACAAAGCTGTAACTACTTTAAAGCATGTGTCACATTACTATGGTACTAATGCTGTAGACACCACTATCCAGAACAGAAAACCGTTTGTAAATTAAGTTTCCCACTCCTTCAGCCAGTTAAGTGTATCTGTCTGAGGTTTTCACCATTGGATTTAGCCAGAAATAAAATATACCCCTGCCCCTAAGAAACTGGGATAACCTCTGAAATATTTTTAAGCGTACTGAAATCAAATGGTTTCTTTTAAATGGCAGTCATTCATTTTCAGTTTGCACACTTTAATGGAAAAAAAAAATACAGGAAGTATCAAAATCCAAGAATGTTATTCTGTATAGGAAAGCTTATTCACCTTATTTATTGAGCTAAAAGACTCTACTTCATGCTATCGTACAAAAATACAGTGGTGCTCAACACGAACTTGCCTCTCTTTTACTTGCCCTATTACCTTACCAAGTGCTGTTCTCACACATGTTGCTGCTTCTTCAGATATATTAAAATATGTTAGACATAAAACCAATGTTTTCACTGATTTAATGAACACTGTGTCTCCCAGGGAAAATAACAGGATATGGAAAATCGAAGGCTGAAAATCCATAACCGGGTTCAAGGTGGAGATACTTTTATTTTTCAAATGAAGTACAGAATTAGCCAGCCAGAAATAAATCCTGTTTTCCCTCAGCTTATGCCATGGAAGAAACAGTCTTGGTAAGCATCACACAGAACTTTCACAGATCCAACAGAAATGTAGTTATATTTACTCTGAGAGTACTACAGCTGCAGCTCACCTATGCGTCCTGTGGTAGACAAACTGAGAGGCAACAATCTTCTTCAAAAATCATCTCATAACACAAGAAGGTAATAACAGTGATTTCTGTTATAGCAGCTAAAAAAACCCCACAACCTTTTGTCATAAAGAAAACATAGTTTAATACGTTCTAATAATGAAGGAAACAGGATCAAAACCTTTAGCCCAGAACTAAAATACGTCCAGTGAGATTCCCAAAGTTTGCCTTATCATACTCAATGAAAGCTCTCTATTCCTAGACAGCTACTTCCCTGCCCATCATTACCTTAATTAATACAACTTGAGTAATTCTCAAACTGCTTTTTCCAAAAAACACCAACTGAACCAAGCTAGTCAAAGCCTTAACAAGCTTTTTCTTCAATATACTCAGGCATGCAGACCTTGAAATCTACATCACAAAATGCGACAATGATCTGCTTCGCATACTAGCCATTGTAGTGCATACTGCAACAGCATAAAGACAGGGAGGTTTCAGTGCTCAAAGGTGAAAATTGGTTCCAGATCAACTCCAAACCTTAGTGAAAACGAGCACTAAATGTTTCATGCTTTGAAAAAGCATGGTCCACAGATCACTTCCTACTTCAGCTCTTTAAGATTTGCACTCATTCTCATCTCCTCTTCATCTTCAGCAACATCTCCTTTCCAGCTGGCTGGTATACAAAGCCTCACCTTCCAGTCCACTGCCTATTACCCTTTAATAAGAGCAACCTGTCTGGCTTCCTTTTAACTTAGCTTTCACCAGACTGCACAGATTCAGCGCCTACCTCTGAAAAGTGACAAATAACCTCAGGGCACTGGTTCCTAAACGCACACAGTCCCTCCAGAACTTGGGATCAAACCCTGGTAAAGGGCGACAAAGAAGCTCCGTCCTCTCAGGATCTGGAATGTTTGATATTCAAAAACAGTTTACACAGTTTCTGTAATCTGATGCAAACTGCAAATTCCAGGTATGCCACAGACACATAAAAAGGGAATTTTAGATTGGAAGCAATTTTGACAGGTGGGTGAGTATAAAAACATTACAGCATTTTAAAAGTTTTATACATTTTTATAACATAAATTGGCATGGTATGTTGAAAACTTCAGTGAGTTATAGGCTTTAACTAGAGCCTGTGCTGTGTAACCAATAGATTCTTTTATTATTATTATTCCTTTACTAGAGGGCTATTAGTAGCTTTTAGTGCCAAATCTTCAGTATTATAATACTGCGGGGAAAGTAAAGTACAGCTAATATGCACTTTGCGAGGGGGGGAGGGGAACAAAACCAAAAACCAAACAGTTTCACATCTCTCAACCACAAAATTTTGCATTAGCTTTTTATTATTATTATTCCTAAGTAATATTTTGAAAATACTTTGTGTTTATCGGGCACTCAACACACAGAATTTCTACCTCAGTTCATCACTAGCTTGTGTTCTAGTTAAAACACCTAGAACAGCAGCATAAGAGATAAGCTTAAGATTTTAAAAGGAAAAAGTGCTGTTTAAAAAGTAATTCCATTACCTTTTATGCTCCCAAAGAAGAAGAGCAGCAATTCTTTTATAACTATTACATTTCAGAACACGCAACAAGTAAACGAAAGACTAGATTAGAAGAAATTGGTGTTATTACAAAGTAAGTGTCCAAATGGTTTAAAAACCCACAACAATAATCTCATTCCTCTCAATCCCTATGAAAAAAATACAAATGGTGTTAACTGTCACAATAGCTATCCAAAACAAACGCTTAGGATTTTCAACATATAGATTAAAATGGATCTTCTCCACTGGCTATTGCAGTAATCTGTTCCTTAACAAGCATTTATGATACAAGCACCAAAACAGAGCAAGTATAATGAGTTTATCACTTGTTCTCAATTGACACCATGCAAAACAGTAATTACAATGCAAGGTTAGCAACAGGATTTGGAGGGACTGATCCCCCATTTTTTCTAGGGATACTATTGCAATCATTCTTGTGTAGTTACAAATATTTAAAATATACTGATGTATTAATACAGCCTTCACATATTGGATTTACTCCTAAATGATGCACAAGTTCAAAAGACTTAATTCACTCTATCCAGTAAAGATCTGACCCCGCCTTTTCAAAACATCTTAAATACTATTAACTGCTTAGGTACAGTCAACAGTTTTCTATTCTACTGAAAGCATGTGTTGAAAGACTTTAAACAGAAAAGAGTACTACTAGATAGAAAACATAACAAGGCCAAGTTTGCAAAGGAGAAGTAATGCTCCACCCTGGCACAGCTATAGACAGCTTCCAGGTACTAGAAGACCTTAAAAAAGTCCACTGTCCCCAACAGCATGCCCTGTTTAGCAACAATATAAGCCTATGAACATAATACCTTTCCCTGCAAAGTCTGCCTCACTTGATTGAAAACACAGTACCAGTACTCTGCACCAAATCATTGTCTAGGTGTTCTTAATGCATAATAAATTGCATTTGACTGAGGCAGCATACTTACCTACTCACCAAGCATACAGACTGTAGAGGCACATCACATCAATGTTCTGTACAGATACGCTTCAAAAAACAAGCTCATGGGAACAAGGGCTCTAAGCGTCTAAATCAATACTATCAAATGGTAATACTGCATATGCCTTTGGATTTTGTTTTAGAAACAATCTGCCGACAAAATAATTTTTTGCTCCAATCACAAAATAAATTTCATTGTTGTTCTATTATTTCATCACTCACTGTATAATAATGGCCAACAAAAAGACAGCAACAAAGGTGTCTGGTTTCCTCAAATCTGAACTAACATTATCAAGTTCAATCTTTCCAGACCAGAAGCCTTTTTCAACACTCAAAGTGTATTACAAACCAACATACAATTTCAACAAGCTGTTAAGTGCCAAGTTTGTAAGTGCTGTTAATATGACTCTGAAGGCCATTTCTGCACTGTGGTAACAGGTGATGACAGAAAGAATCAAAGCCCTTGGTCTAACTGAAAAAAGTTTATAATTCACAGAGATGGGGGCAGGGTGGTGTGTACTCAAGGCTCAACAGAAGTCACAGAAATCAGGAAAGAAAAAGTGAGGCTTGCCCTGTGAGAAACAGAATTCCAGAGTCTGCTACTAGCTCCATATTCTCATTTTCTACTTCCATTTCACCCTTTTATTATCACATTCCATTCCTCCCCCTTCATAAAACTAAACAAATCAACTTGCACGCACTGCTGGCAGAAGAAAACAATAAATCATTACTGCAGATTTCTAAAAACCCAGTTCCTTTTTAAGTCTTCAGCACAATGCCAATGAAGAAAGACGCACCCATTAGATAGGAGAGGATTTGATTTGAATGGTAAAAGTTGAAACTGTAATGCGTATTTGTTCCACAGTTCTTAATTTGAGTACAGTAATGCTGTCCTTAAGCTACAGAAAGAACATATAAAGTTTACATACGCATCAGATGAAAGATCCCATCGCAGGCGTTAATATGAGACAAGAAGGAATTTCCTAAGCCTTGGCCAGTGTGGGCTCCTTTCACAAGGCCAGCAATATCCACCACATTCAGAAAGGCTGGAATTTTGCTGAAATATAAAAGTTGTAAGTTTCATTACTGAAGTATATTAGCTAAGACTTTTGGCACAGATACAAGTTAATCACACGAAAATCCAACATTTCTCTTTTCTAGAACAAGAGATGTATGATGGTAACTTTCTTCCTTATTTAATGTGCAACATATAAAAGACAAGATTCCCCCCATCCCATGTAAAACATTAACCATTCTTTAATTTCTCTGCCATTATTAAACGTAAAATTAAGTAAACTAGTTTCCAAGTGTGGAATCATACTGACAACTATACAAACTATATTCAACCGGATCAGGAACACTGCAGCATGAAGTCAGTCATCTGTAAAAAGCAGTTTTCATACTGCTGAAGGGATAAGACATACCAACGGCAATTGCACTCTGCTACCGCTAACACACCTCTAAGGTTACCATTTAGCAACTTTTTTGGAAGACAAGGGCATTTTTTTAATACAATGGTGAGTAAAACCAGCAGTGATCAGATTATGCAAACAATTTGAAAGAAAGCAGAAAACAAGTGAAGCAGCATCTAGCATTATAAAATAAACAACTGTGATATTTTCCACCATAAACAGCACTGTGTTAGCAGACATGTCCACATACGTTTCTTAAAGCAACAACAAAATAGTCATGAAGTTCAAATTACCTGACAAAAAATGGAAAAAGCTTTTAGAGCTATGGGAAATGCATATGGCAATTTATAAACTGCAAGCCTTTTATCCTCTGCAGATTCTCAAGCTGTTTTAAAATGAGCAAATAACTTTATGGGCACTAATCTTTTCAGGTATATTCTAAACCAAATTACTTCTCAAAATCCAGCTGAGTGAGGAGAAAAAAATCAACCAACAAACCCACTAACAGAAAACTTTGTGATAAGATGTCGACTAAAAGCACCTTCATCTGGTCTATGCAAATGACAACACTACCATAAACAGTGGCAAAGACAGAGCCACACATAAATGCCACAAATTCCTCACTTGCAGAAGACCAGAAACTGCAAACCAGAGTCATCAAGACCTCCAACTTAACGGCCTCAAAATAAATAACTGGAACACTGCTGGATTTCAAAACAAACACTTTAAATTATCACACATTTCATTAGCACTATGCTAAGATTAATACAACAGTTCACTACTTTACTAACAGTAAGTAGAAGGCAAAGCACCCAAATCTGTAGCTTTAATATCGACAATGAGAGGGGTGTGACTTAAACTATGAAATCTGCATAAGCATACAGTGCCAATCCGTAAAGCAGTGAAAAGCTGTCTTCTATGGTGAGTGTTCTAAATTCTGTGGTCTACTTCAAGATGTCTTTTCAAAAGACCTAACCACTGCAGTGCTGCACACAGCTGGAAGCAACCACATAGGTGCAAATGAGTGCTAGAGATGACCTAGCCAGTGACCTCCTAGCCAACCCTGTATAGAGACCTTCTCTGAATAGCACTGCACTTCCGAAGTCTATACTGTCCACAGCTCAAACTGAGCTTTATAACAGCTTACAGATAAAAATATTTAAAAAAACAAATCAAATATTGAAATATGTCAAATCTGTAACAGCAGAAAATTCCACTAGCATCAGAAAAACACCCTTCTCTTCTTACCCCACTGCCTGGTATGGTAACTATGGCTCAGAGAGACCAAGCTCTTCTGGTTGGGGAAATCTATCATCATCTCTGCTAAGAGCAACAGGCTTAAATAGAACAAAACAAGTTTGCAACTTTTTTTGGTAGTGCTATCCCACTTCCATTAACACAATACATTGCTTAATATTAGCAGATACAGTGCCTCACTTGAAATTAACTCCCTAACTTGGGAAGATATGGTCCATTAGAGTCTGCCTTTGCAAGCAACATCAATATTTCTGAAGTGTGGTGACCTAAAAGCAAAAGCTCTTATACTGGTTTTGGTTTCTATCTTTCTCTACACTTCCCAAGAAAAAAATATTTTTTCAAGTAAGCAAATTTCATGATATAAGATTCGGACAAAATATTTTTCTCACCACAGTGAATTTCAAAGTAGCACTAAACCTGTCAGGTGTAATAAATTAGGATTTAATGATGTTTCATTAAATGTGGTGTGCTTAAAACAAGCATAAATAGAATACAATATCCAAAAGAGTGAGTTAAAAAAAAATACACAAGAAAATATTTACAACACAGCATGAGTTAAATTCAAGCACACAACACATTGCCTTCAAGCTTTAATTCACTAGGCCCATGAAAAAAGGGCCCATCCCTGGGAGGACAGATGCTGTGTACTGCAAGTTAATGCTGCTGAATGCGGTAGAAAGAACACGAATGCAAGAACATTCTGAAGTAAAAAACCTCTGAAAATTCTCCCACTATGGTTTTCTTAGCAAACTATCTTGCTTTCTCTAACTACCAGTACACAAACTCAAACAGAAAGAGCAAATCCTCAAATTTAACACACTACCAAGAGCAATGCACATTCAGAAGACAGGAACTAGTAGCTCTATTAATGCAATAATCCAATAACTCCTTTTGCCTGACAGAACTGCAGAGCTAACACATACCTCAGAAGAAACAGCAGCAACTTCCCAGTCAGAATTGTTATAATTCCTTGCTTTCTGACACACAACTAAGTCAACAACAAGGTAGAGAAATGCCACTCTTTAAAGCACTCCTCCATTGTCGTTTTAAACAATGGAGAAAACAAAGCTGGTGTTAGAAATGTTCTCCTCCTATGCTCCCCTCTGTTAGGATTCACTTCCTGGGCAGCCAACAGAAGAATTCACTCTTTCACTACAAAGATGCTACATTAGAGCAAGACAGACACCTTCATATGCAGATAGACCACTCTATCACTACAATCAGCCTAATTTGCTAGACAAAAGAAAGAAAACCCCAACACATTTATTTCACAATTTACTAACAGGAGCAAGAGATAAGGATGTTTTCTCACCTTCACCGTGGGTACCACAAAGCTAACAAAACAAAACCATCACCATTCTCTGCAGCCCCTTTCCTAAGCCTCAATCTCTATTTCATTACAGAAAGATGAATACAGAGAAAAGCATAAAAAAGGTACAAACTAGTCACACTTGCCTATACTCTGCTCTTAAGGACAAGGAGTACACATTATGAAACTAAACAAACAGAAAACACAGCAAATGGGGGAAGAGTACCATATATCTGGAGTGTGGTTTAGTTCTTTAAAATGCAGAGGACTTAACTGAATTGTTCTTTTTTTTTCCTCCCTCCTCTAAACAGATTAATTTCCATTTCTTAAGATTCGTTAGTCATCATTAGCATAATGTCACTGAGCCTCAAATGATCATCAGGAACAGGTGACATCAACTGATCGTTTGTACAAATCAGTGCAACACCAATCTACCATAAAGCATGTCACAGGAATTTATAATATGAAACATTACCAAAACCAGACGTATCTCTCTACTTCAAGCGTAGGTATAACCCCTAAGCAAAGATTTTTTTCACCTCACTTCAAAATACATCAGCAGTGATTTTGTGTTTTCACGGACTACCTTCACTGTACGAGCTACTCCGCAACAAAGAGCACAAGACTCTCTGCACCAAAGAACATACAGTTTTGCAGTCCAGTGGTTAGGGTATAAGAGACATGGGCATCCTTGCATTTTGTAGGGGAGGAGGCCCATTTCTCACCAACTTCATTTCAAACTTCTGTCCAAAACAGTTATTTAACAGGCAGCAGGAGTTTCTTTACCTGACTCAGTACTACTGAGCACTACAGTGCAACCAGTTACCTTTCTCCTTTTAAAATGCACACACATACAGTATCTGCAGTTTGTTGTGCATATTTATTTTTCCAAAACTTGAGGTAAAGAGGCATAAATTTATTTCTCAAGTTTCCTCATTCTTTAGTCGAGAAACCTCACAGGCAGCATACCCTGAAGATTTGACTTGGACTGAAACAACCAAAATGCTGTTTCTCTCCCTGGGTTTCTTTATTCTTCTAAGTTTCCATGATCTCTCTTCTCCAACAAAAACAATACCCCAGTAATTTCTCTGCAGCATTTACTACAGTTTAGTGAAATCTCACATCCACCATGTGACAGCCATGGAAAGCCATGTGACAGCTTCAAGTAAGTTCAAAATGCAGCAATTTTCCAGTAAACCTGCTTGATTACTCTCATAACACACACACTTTTTATTCATTTCTTGAATAGCTCAAGAAATTTCTCTCAACTCAAATTCTATATTATTTTACATCCCACATACTAAAAAGGCCAAATTCTTCACTATTAGGGTAAGGTGTCCAGCTTCCATTTTCTCTTCAGTAAAGCTGAATGTGCTATTCATCTTCTGGTTACAGCACAAGCTCTTCTGCCTTTATAAGCTGTTATCTGAAATTTGTTAGGAAAGGGTAACTCTTCTTCGTGAAAATTCATGAAACTTAAGTAAGTAGAAGTCATCTGTTAATAGTTCACAAATGACCTGAAATAAAAGTAGCAACATAGGAGAACATGCATATTGTGACAACCTGTTATAAATCTTTCAACAATCAGTCTGCCCTCATTGCTTTTGTTTTTCTTGGCTCATTTCCAAACAGAAAAGAACAGTTCATAGGGCCTCTTGCCCTTCCAGGAGACTGTACTCCCTTATTACACCTTCTGCAGTCAATTTTGCATGCAGCTTTGACCAATGTAAGAACAATACCTCACAGGGTAAAGGAACCTGCTTCTGAAGAACTAGGTACAACAGATGAACCCCAGTCATTTCTAAGCAAGAACAATTTCATTAATAGCACTGTATGCATGGTACTGACAAACAAGACTTGAACTTAATAGCACATGAACCAGAAGTGAAAAATCTGCTAATTAAATTTCGTTTACATGAACTATTAAAAAAAGTAAGATTGAGTGTGGATTATGACATATATTTGGTGTTCCCTGTATATCAAATGCCTGCATTCTCAAACTATTCACAAAGTTAATATGCCAATAAAATATAACTAATTGAATTTTTCCTTCTCCCACCCGGCAGACAAGTCAAGTCAAGGCTCAAGTCACCACTACTTCAGGTCTTTCATTCACTGCTGGCAAATTGTTCATTTGCAATGCTAGAACACACATCACTGCCAAGTTGATTAACACAGGCTCAGAGCTAATTGAAGAGCTGTAACACCAAAGGAAGAAGCACATTAACAACAGGATGTAGTTGGCAATTTTCAGTTGCTTTCTGTAAAAAATGGGATTCTCCTACAGATGCTGGCTGATATATGTGAGTTACATCCAGTTAAGTTATTCATGTTTCACTCTGGAATTAGAGGTGGGTTTCATTTACATAAATATTCTTTTTAAACCCAGAGTAAGTCCCACATGATGTCATTCAAAAAGTCCCACTGCCGATGTGGTTTCTAAGCAGAACTTTCCACCAATTGATTACATAATTTTTATTTCAAAACTTGATCAAGTATCTGCGTATGCTATCCTACAGTAAGCTCAAGAGAACTTGTATTTAATATTATGTAGGACATCCGTGACCTAGGCAACATTGGAAGTGACTCAGATTTAGTTCAATACCATTGCTTGAGCGCTAAAGATCTCAGTGCATGAACTTCGACAATCTACAGTGCAACAGAACAAATTAAAGCAATTTACTGACAAAAAGGATGGAGCTCCTTAAGTATACTGGAGAGTGACAGAGAGATGAAGAGGGGTAGTTGCGTTTTATGTATTATCCTTCTATAAGATAACAAGGATTGCCTTAAAATTTAAGTTTGGAAAGTATATCCAAGATAGATTAAAAAGAGTCTAAGTTAAATAGAAATGTTTGTGGTTTGCAATAAGCGTTGTGCTTTGTGAACACATACATGCAAAGCAACACACCTGCTTACAGATGCAAACAAGGAATTAGATGCATACTGATAACATGAGAAAGGATGAACAAAACTACTTACATTTTACTCACTCCTGCTTATAATCTTGTTTGATTTTAACCAGAGGAGGAAGCAGAAACATAGATTTTTAAAATCACTTCATTATTAATGTTTTCATACAGGGTGATCACTATCAGCCAATAGTCCTTCAGTGTTAACTATTTACAGTTTAAAACATAGCTTAGGTTTACATTACTTCTACCTATTTCTTTTACTTAAACATATAGCTTAAAATAAAGAAGAAAGAATATAAATAGCTGTAGCGAGGAGGTTATTTGGGCACAAAATAAATTAATAAATGAGAAGGAGGAAATAGCAGTTTCCTCCACCTCCTCACTCAAGATCCTTTTGAGGCTTGAATCAAATGTGAATCAAATGTCATCACTGAGATGCAGGGCCCTATGGGCTAAGTCTGTTGGGTATATAAACTTAAAGACTTTTGAGATACTTGTGAGTTAGTACGTAAGTCACTTGTCCAAATGACATCAGTTTAACATACTTATGCTGAAAAATATTTTTAGGCTTAAGGTATTTAATTGTATTTTTTTTTTTGTTCTAACTTCAAGTATAGCTTTATTAAAGCTTTTATTAAGTTACTAAAATTTCTTTACATGAACTACACACACAGTTCTTGTCTTGTGTAAGAAACCCATCACTTCTAAACACAAAAAGGTCCATTAAAATACTAATGTCAAGAGATCAATCAGTTTTAGCTTTCAAATGCCCGTTTTCAAAGCAGGAGCTACCTGCTGAGATGAAGAACCTCTCTTTTCCATTTTAGAATTAGTAGAGCTCATCCTCTGCTACCTACTTAAGATCCATAGATTGGGGTGGGAGGGACAAAAAAAGCAACAAACTACACCTTTCTGCTTTAGCTCCCGCTGAAGTTAATCAGTCCAAAGCAAATACTTTTTCCAGCTACTGAACTGTAACTAATTCAATCATTAACCTGTCAAACCTTGCCTAAAAAGTAGGGACAACAAAATAAGAACCCAACACTCCCCTTTCTGAAAAAGCTACACAACATAACAAACATGAGTTTTCACGGAACATTGTATGAATTTAAAACAAACAAATCAGCTACTTACATAAAGTTTAAAGACCTTAAAATAACAAGCATTCAGAATTATTTTTAAAACATTAAAGTCTGTCTGGTTTGGGGTGTTGTTTTTTTTAATATCTACAGTTTCATTTCACACCAGAAAGTGAGCAATAAGCAGCATTAAAGCTCAAGGAAATTTGCTCATCTAATTCATTTGACAGCAAAATAGCAGTTTTTACAGGAAGTTTTTGCAGCCCAACTTCTGTGTGCGGCCTGATCACTGAACTTATTTATTGTTAACAGTCATATACATCATCCACTGCTGCAGAAAGAAAAAAAACCACAGGTTATCAGTTCTGGCAGCATACCTTAGTTTATTAAGTACAGCTTTACCTTGACGTAATAGTCTCCAAAATTGTTGCCTGCATGATTTCATTTACAAACATTTACATTTCCAATTAAGTAATACCACTCAGCTTTAGCACGGGCTAGCAAGTAGCGGCACACCAGCCTCATCCAAGCTGATGCTTCCTTCTTTCAGGGATAGGAATAGATCTTCAAGCAACAAGCCGTACCCAAAGAGCCTAACTCTTCCTCCAGTGGCAGAACAGCTGCAACCTCACACTAGCAATATTTCCAGCAGAAGAGTCTGTCTCTCTGTAGCAGCAGCAATCTCAGCTCAGTGTGACAGACAGCGACAGCAAGTCCAACCCTGTCCCACTCTTCCTTTCCCTCACTCACAGCAGGCATCAAGGCAAAATCACTGGCCTGTCATACACTGTTTTAATTAAGACAAAATCCCCCCTCTTTTTTTTCCCCACCTCCCAACAATTACTGCAGTTATGTGATGACTAAGTGTAACATATGCAAAATAAAAACCTGAATGCTTTAGACTTTAAAAAACAAATTCTTGAGGCTAGACAAGAGTCTAATTTAAAGAGGACTCACTGTTTATAAAACATTCTGCATGCACAGATGGATTATGTCTACTAATCCATACAAGTAGAAAATTAACACAGAACGTATTACATAAAGATGAAGAACAAAATCAAGACTATACAAGAGAAATTAAGGAATTGTATGTAATTTAAATTCAGTTGTAGATCTTCACGACCATAGCCTTCTTTTCCCGAGTTAGTCTCAAACAGAGCAGCACAAACAGTCCAAGAACAGTTACATCAGTCTACTGTGCTACTGAATTATCACTGCCTTATTAACTGTTCCAGTGAAATATATGCAGCATATGTGAACTCATGAGCTGTAACTACTCACTAATCCCCACATCCATGGATTTTAAGTAAAAAACACTCTTAAAAATGCCAAAAGACTATTCAAATGAAAGCTGATTATCCAGGTTATTATCCAATTTCATTAATATTTTAATGTATTAATTTTTATTATTAAATATATCCATTTCCATCAATATTTACAGGTGGCTTTTTTCAGGGGCGAGGAGAGGAGGGCAGAGTTTGCAAGTCAGAGAATACACACAGGTATGCACTCCTTGTAAGGAGAGATGGCCAAAGGCAGGATGAGGGGAGAAATCATAATCTCTTTGTCACTTCAACAGTTAATTTAGAAGTAGCCAATCATAGCTAAGTGAAAAGAAAACGAGACTACTGACCTGACCAAAGCAGCAATAACACTACTATTCAGAACAAATTTATCAACCAAACTTGAAAGTCACACCATTACCTCTGCACAGCCAACAGCCAGAAAGTTTTGTCTCAAATTCAGTAGAGTTTTGGTTTATGATGCATATGGTAACAAGTACACTTAATATTCCCTTGAGCAGGAAAAACGACGTAACATCTTGTAACAATCCACCTAACCAGACAGTTCCATATTAATGCATATTTCAGTATCTAAGAAGTACACAGCAATTAGAGAAAGAAGCAACCTGTTTGGACCTGAAAATTAAGCACAAACGGTTTGTGACTAATCAATCTTCTGTAATTGTGGGCGTGAGCTCGCTTTAAAACTGAGGCTTTGAACAAAGAGTGCATGCTAATTTGCCCTACGATTTATGTACATTCACTTTATTCAAGATCCCTTTGCAAGTAACTGAAAACTGAAATTAACAAGTCAAACACTTATTTAACTTTGTTTTCTGAAAACACCTTAATGCTGTTAAAGCAAGAATCCAGTTCCCACACTGAATATATATAGTAGATTACAGTAACAATCTATAACAAAAATTCATCAATGTGACAAAATTAATACAATCCTAGAATAAGGAACCATTGTAGTAATACCCCCAAATATACCAGATAACAAATAGCACAGCCTATAAAAAGACCAGGGGAAAAAAGGCTGTTCACAAGGCTTACTGTAAAAAGACTGAGAGCACAGGTATGTTGATAGGTATTTGTTTGGCTGCCTACAGCACATGCAATATTCTGAATGACACAAAATACAGGGTAGAAACTTTACAAATGAGTGAGCTCATGACACATGAGGTATGTCCACTACTGTTCATTTTCCAAATCTCTTCAGAAGATCCTCCAAGTCACTTGGGAGCCACCAGCTTCAAAGACAGGTACACCAAGCACCAAATGGTGTTGAGCAACAATTACCAGCAGCTTGCCTTCTCGTTCTCATACGTATATATTGCAAGAATGTAATTTCACATTCTAAAACATATGTCCACAAAAGCTTAAAGACATTGCATTAAAATCCTATGAAAACCCCGTGTTCAGTAACACTATTTCAGCTTAACTGCAAAAAAAGATGAAGAATTTGAGTTACCTTGGAGGTTTGTGATACTGGCATAGGAAGTCAAATCTGTCATCTGGCACAGGTACTCGACTCTCATTGGGGTCAATAGTACAGAAAGGAAAATTTTCTGCTGCCGCTTGACTCTTTGTTAACACATTGAAAAACGTCGATTTCCTACAAACGAAATACACACGTTCTTAAAGAAGTTCAGATTAGAATTACTTAAAAGGGCTGTACAGAAACGCATCTTATTCCAACTCAAAAGCAACACTGAATTTTCTCTGTACATCAACAACAGTGACCACCACCCTGATTGTTGTACGGGACACTTTCAAATACACATATGGAGTGCCCCACTGAAACACACTGACACCTACCTCTTCCCTGCCCTTGAAAATTACCGTAAGTAAAGATATTACACGCCAGTTAGCAAAGAAGTTTTCAGTCACAAGCAAAGCACAGCTGTACTAGCCACTACTCATTTTCCTCAAGCACAAAGTGAGGAATGGATAAGGATGCTTGAAACTTGTTCTGAACAAACTGGTTTTGCAAAGACTCACAAGCCCTTTCCCCAAATATATTGTTTCTTCAGATTTATTTATGTATTAACATAATTTCAGTATCTAAGCAATAGAAGTCAACAATCAAGAGAGAAAAAAGAGGCAGAGAAAGCAAATCACAACAATTAATCAATTACAAGTAATCTTCCGTGCGTATGAAAAGATGCAGTTCTACCTTAGCAAACATTTTTCGTCCTCGTTAAACATCAGTGGCAAAAAATGCAAGTGGTATCAAGGGAAAAGAGAACATTTCCACTTAAACCAAGTGGCTGATTATTTTGCTAGTTAGCATTTATTTAACCAAAAGAGAGCAACTTGAGTTCTTGTTAAAAGAAAGTTCTTAACTCCTGAATCTTCTACTGTAAGTATTCTGGCGTTTTGTGGTGGGTTTTTTTAGATCCACAGAACTTCTCAGGCCTGGGGGGAGGAAAAAAAAAACCTGACAGTTGCCTTGCATGCAGCCAACATGTTCAAAAGTCAGTCACAGCCTTCTTTGAAAGTTACATCATAACATAACTGCAAATGCTCTTTTTCCCTATTGATATGTTACATATACAATGTTACTGCGAATTATTTCCTTTCTGGTGTGCAGCTTACCTACACGCCCAAAAATAAAATAAATGATAATGAAAAGGAAGCAGCACTCATGGCACTGAGACACGCTCAAAGACTTTTCCTCTAACTTTTTAAAATATTTCAAATTTGAGACTGCTGACAACTTCTTTCAGTAAATGTGACACACAAACTAACACCAACAGTTCACACAGGTATTCTCCAGGTAATTCATCTTTAAATGCCTTAAGTATGGGTTCTTTGAGGAGCTATAACAACCGCAGATGAGAAGTGTGACAGAGAGATTCATCTTGCATCATCTCTCCTAAACTGTAACAACTTTTTATACAACTTTTTCCATTGCTCTGAAGACGTTTCAAGAATGTAAGTCCTCTTCACTGCTAATGACACTTACAGTATCGTTTACCGCGTCCTGTACACACCACCCTCTCCAAAAAAACCCCCTACAACAGAAGTGGAATTTGTATACACAGGTATGTGTGCATCTGCATTTGCATAAAAACTTGTGTTACACACACACTACAAAGTGAAGAAGTGCAAAAGATGTAGGATTTTACAAAAGTCAGCAACTGCCAATACTTTTCTTCAATTCTATAGTACTACCTCGTCCGGACTTACACATACCAGCCTCACACTACCTGTTTTATATCTCTCCACCTATACGCAGTTCAAGCCGAATATGTAGGTCTGTCGCGCAGCAATCAGACGTGCGCTGTATGCCCCATCGCTTCCACACACAGACACCTCTCTTCACCCAGGAACTGTGCCAGGTCTCTCTTTCTGGAGCAGGCACAAGCTTGGGGAGAGCGGGGAGCCCCGGCCTGCTCCTCCGCCCGCAGCCAGCCCCAAGCCCAGCGCTCCCCATCACCTACCCGACATTAGGCAGCCCGACGATCCCGATCTTCAGGGACGTCCCAAACCTGCCGATGATGGGGTGCGATTTAACCCCGTCGCCTCCCTTTTTCGGGGGCATCTGAAAGCACAGAACGGGAGCACGCTTAGGCCGTACCGCAGCCCCGGGTCCCGCCGCGCACTCTCCCCCTACCCCCCCACCCCGCTCCTCCCGGCACACCCGGAGCCTCCGCCTCGAAAAGGCCGAGAAGAAACACCCGGCCCGCGCTGCCAGCCGGAGCCGCGGCTGCTCCGCGGGGCCCGCAAGCGCCGCAGTCCGCGGCCGACGGCTCCCGCACCGCCCGGCCCGCGGGGCAGGGGCAGGGGCAGGCGCGGGCTGTGCGGGGCTCACCTCAGCGGGCCGAGCCGGGCTGCGCGGCCCCCGCCCCGCAGCAGGAAGAGGCACGCGCGGCCCCTCCGCACGCGGAACACGCCGGCGGAACAGGCGGGGCCGAGCCCGCCCATTGGCCGGGAGCCGCGCGAGGGGAAAGGTCGCCGCAGGAGGGCGGCGCTGGCAGCCGGCCGCCATGCGAGGCCCGCGGGCGGGCACGGCGGCGGGTCGCTGTGCGGAGGCCGCTGGGCACCCCGAGCTTCCTCCCTAGAAGCGGCAGCTGGCCTCCCGTCCTCCACCCCCCTTCCCAGAAATCAGCGAGGCGCAGAGCCGTGCCTTTGGGAAGAAGGGCCACGTGTGGAACGGCTGGAAGAAAGGTGGTGGGGCAAGAAAACAGCAAAGCGGGCCTGCGACGTACAGCAGTGTCTGGGGAACACATGCAGAAAAGAAGCATCTGGGCACGGTTCCTCACCCTCTCACGCCCTAGGAGCAGGACAAGGCCTTCGCTGGCTGCATTCTCCCCAGGCTGTGGGTAACAAAACGCAGCTTTACTTTTCTAACCTTTTGGGGTTGTTCTGTAGCCCTTTCTCTGAGGGATGGTTCCCTCGCAGTTCCGTGTCAGGCACACAGTGTGGAAACAAGCCACAAAGAGGCTATGCAGGCTTAACTCTGCAGCTCTAGTGCGTGGCACAATGAGCCATTAGGGGGTTTTCCCCATAACATCTTGTAAGAGTCACTAGCAACCCGCTGTCAGGACTCACAGCTGCTTCACAAAACTGAGTATTTGCATCACTTCTACACAGGAAACTGGAATGTAAGGAAAAGCCATTTAATTTCCCAAGCCCAGTGGCTCAGAGCTGGAGGCAAGAGCAGAACCCCTGGACAGTTGCTGCAAATGAGGAGTCCAACCTCCACTTCCAGAAGAGGAGCACTAAACCCTGCCGTGGGTGTTCTGTCCAGCAGTATCCATCAAAATGGGCAGGAGGAAGTAAAGGGATCTGCAAGAGCTTACAATTATCTGCACACAGGGGCTCCACTAAACCTGTAAATAGGAATTTAGTGTAATGAGAGATCGTTATTATAAACTGCACTTTTGCTGCTTCAGCATTGGCTCTACAAAGTCAATTTTGCTGTCCCTTAGCAGTGCAGGAATGCAAAGTTTGTTCAGTCCCCAGATGCAAAGCTAGATTTGACCCTCAGGTCAGTTCTGGTTAGAAGTGATTGGTTTCAGAAGTCAGTATTTCTAGGAGGCATTAGGCAGAAGCATGTACACTTAGGGCTATGCTCATAGTTCTCAGAATGTAGGGTTTTTTTCCATTTGCTGTTTCAAAGAAACAAGTATATAATTTAGTCTGTAAGCAAAATGAAGGTAATTTTGTCCCTGCCCATGGCAGGGGTGTTGGAACTAGATGATACTAAGATCCTTTCCAACCCTAACTATTCTATTCTATAATTCTAACCAACTATAAGAGCCATTAAGATCACCAATTCCCATGCATAGCATTATTTTAATTATATAATATGTACAGAAAAAGATACTTTAAATTAATATGAGTCAGTAATGATTACATCTCATCTACGTTCCATGTCTCGGTCTATTTTCTCTTTTGTCATAGATCTGTGCCAATGTTATCTTCAGAAACTATCAAGAATTAATTGTAATTAATTGCATGTGCAGTATCCTTTTGTGAGTCTTTTATTTTAACTGACAAAGAATTCCTTTTCCACCTAACTTCATCTAAGTTCTATAGAAAGAATTTGCAAAAGATAAATAAATAAGTCTTCATCAAGAAAACAAC
Source organism: Lathamus discolor (assembly GCF_037157495.1). Taxonomy (NCBI): domain Eukaryota; kingdom Metazoa; phylum Chordata; class Aves; order Psittaciformes; family Psittacidae; genus Lathamus; species Lathamus discolor. The sequence goes on along the minus strand of NC_088886.1, from coordinate 87,409,513 downwards.
AATTCTCTCAACCTAAATTGGCCCTGTCAAAATACGTGATGCTGTTATTTAGGATGTCCTTCTCTACAGGCTTTTTTAGTGAACATGAACTTCAAAAGCTTTCTGAGATTATTATGGCTTGCAAGGAGACTGAACAAGAACCTGTACCCTTGTGGAAAAAATAACATAAATGAAAGGGAAACATCAAGGCACAAAGAGTAACGCTGTTCACTGCCAAGTGGAGACGTGGGCTCACATTTCCTTGTCTTCTGTTTGCTGCCCCAACAATCCTGCACCAGAGTGGGAAGCTCTGGAAAGGTGAGATACCCAGCAGCCTGAGAAGTGCCCTGAGCATCCGTGTGCTCTTTGGATTAAAAGGAGCGCTGGTGGTTAGGCACATTACTAGATTCTTGTTTGTGCTTATCTAGAGGCTTGTAAAGATTGTGTGTGGTCAAGAGGAGCCCATTGTAAACACATTGGGATTTATTTATAACAATTCATGTGGCAATTGCATAAACAGTAATCATCCTCTTAAAAGGATGATCAGGGACTAAAATAGAGAATTCAAGAAGAAAACATGAAACATTTAGGATCTATGAAAAAACAGTTGTGGAATGTTACAGATGTCAGACCGGGACTCTTCAAAAAATTAAAGACGTTTTTCCAACTCAGGCTCCGCTTCTCTGAACCATTAAAGACAGGCACCATCAAGTGTTTGCCTGCTAGGAAAATTGAAGGAGAGAAGGCAGTAAAAACTGTTCTTATAGCATGTCCTATTTTAAGTCCATAAGATAAAATTCTCAAAACTTGAAAAACACCAGAGCAAAGGAGTCAAGGTGAGAGTATCATCAGATTATATATCATCTCTGTCACAATAAAAGGAATATAATCTTGAGCATTTAAAAAAAATACCAAAAAAAACCTTTTTTTTTTTTTCTAAGAAAGGACATTTTTACTAAGACTAATTTGGAATTATATACAAAAAATTTTGTTACAAATTAATGGTTTTTTTCTGTGACATGAGGTTTTTTTACAACAATTTGGTTGAGGAAAAGAATACAGTATCTGCTAAGAGCTTTTCTATTGGTATAGTGATAGTGACAGCAAGTACGGCCAGTTCTTGTTGGTAGCATGCTTATATGGTCTTTCTACCATCTTAAAAGCTAACGTTAGACATTTAAAAGGGAAAAAAGTAACATCAGCCAACTAATTCAGATTGAAATGTAATTATTCAGTGGTTGAATAAAGCTAATGGATTACCACACTGAACATTCAGAGTATCGACAATAACCAAAAATATTTACAAATAGCTGCAGAGCAGCCCTTGCATCCTTCACATCCCTAAATCACAAGCTTCAGTAACCAAAATTAGTTTCCTTTTCAGGAATGGAAGAAACACATCTTAGTTTTCCATCCTTCTAAAGTTCAAGACAGCCCACTTTTATCCATATTCATCTTGAAATAGGCTTATGTGAGACCATTTCACAGCAGCAATAAGGAGTGGATTTGCCTAGCTCTGTTGAAAAGACCAGAGTTCCTGAAAGTCTATTTTGGGGGAGCTTTTCCATTTACTACATTGATCTCTGTATCTAATTTACTGGTAGCACAGCCACTTCACTAAGTACAGATATAGGACTTTAAAGCATTTGATTCCTTCAGCTAGAAGTCATTTCTTAACAATGTAAGACTTCATCTTACATGCTTTTGATTTCAAGTTGCTTTTAGAGTCATGGTTTGCCTTACTTGGTTGAATGTGCCTATCCAAGTATGTCATAATGGCAAAACCCTAATTTTAAACTGGCATACGTAGTTTAAATCATTATACTCTTAACTGTATTACATTCAGAATGTGCTTTATAAGTTTAATGGAAAAAAACATCTAGAGAGCAACCATCTCAATGTCAACTCTCCAACACAGAAATAGCGCACAAATACAGCTTATTGTACAGCTGGAACACGTGCAGAAGTCAAACAGCCCTGGAGCAACTCCACCTGATTAAAAACAATGTTTAAGGGAGAGCAATAAAACAAACACTTTGTGGTTTGTGCCACCAACATACTCTTTGCTTTTTGCTGCTCAGAACATGTATTTACTGCAAAGTCACTGTTAACTGCAAAAATAAGTGGTTTTGTAGAACTCAGAGAATAAAGACAGAGCCCCTGATCCTTGCTGTGACCAGGCAACGCTCAGTGCAACCCAGGGGGTGAGAAGAACACAGCTGCTTTTGCACACCACCACTCCTGAATTGCCTGGGTCTGTGCCACTTGGAGAGAACTGGATTCCTCCCGGTAATACAGTCTTTCTAAAAAGAAACACTGTTCAAGGGCACGGTCCAAACTAAATGCTGTTCATTGAGTTGTGTGGAGTTTAAAGGTACTTATCACCCAGCTGAACTGTGCTTTAATACGATATTCTTAAACATTATGTTTTGTAGGGTTCTATAGGGTTTGTTCTTTTAACTGTGGATTCATTCAGTTTTATAGATAATCTAACCTTTTACTGTTCTTTATACGCTTAAATTTATACTATGTGGTTCATATTCACTCATTTTCACATTTTTGTATTGTGCTAACTATCCTTGTTAAAACAATGGTTTCCCTTCCCCCCTAAAAAAAAGCTAACACAATACATTTAAGAAGGAGAAAAAAATAATATTAACCAACTAATATTGTTAAAATATAGTTAGTCAGTGGTAAAGAATGGTGACAGGTTGTTAATGATGTTTGTACTGCTCCAAAGTCAGTCAGAATTGCTGTGGAGGTATAAAGCAGCTCTCACCCCTTTCTGCAGTATCCCAGACTCTGGCAGTCTAGAAGCACATAATGCAGAACGGTCTTGATCTGCCACATATTGATAATGTTTCTAGATCATGAATCTGGAAATTTTAGCCCAATTTCATAACTTTAACATGGACAACATCACTAACACTCAGCATAATGCATACTGAGATTATCATAACAGGAATAGTGAAAGACATTAACCCACTGAAAAGGAGCAAAAGCCAAGGAGAGAGAGGTACTATAGTAGGAGAAATTACGTAGGAATTAATGAAATTTCAGTTCAAAAATGACAGGTCTACTTTGAACTTTTCAGTAGCCTAGCAAATGACAGCGCAAAAGAAAGTACCAATCTAAAATAAAAATAGGTTTATGATTACTACTAATAAAAACAGAAAATTGTCTTAAATGGGGACTGATTACGGAGTGGGCAACACGAGGCTTTTTCTAAGCTTCAAAGATGCAAGGACCATCCTAGCATGACCACTGGCTGTTGTTGGTTTGGGCTTTTTTCTCCAAAGGAAACCCTAAGGACTGTTAGAAGAGAAGAAATGGTAGTGGTCTAAGAAAAATCATAGGTTTAATTTTATTTAGCACTGGGGATGGCAGCACTGAAGGGTGAATTAAGATGCTTGACAGTTGAACAAGTATGAGAAAGGAACATGAGTGTAAAATAGATCTTGTACCTTGAAGGGTATTATTAAACATGGAAGGAGATGGTCTAATCTACAAGTAGGGAGACTTCTGTCCCTGAATTCAGGCTGTAATTCTCTTAATTCTCTACTTGGAAAAAGCTCAGCAGCTCAGCAAAGCTGCACTCAACACCAGTATTTTCCCCATAATTTACTTACAAGGTTGTGCCTAACTTTCTGATCCAAATTGTGCAGTACTCTCTGTGCAATACTCTCTGTACTCAAGTGTTAAAGGGCCAATGCAACTGAATACAAAGCTGTGTTTAGCCATCATCTACCCATTGTATCCCATGCCATGTTTTCCCAAAATGAGAATTAAATTCATGTCAGTAATAGGAAGAGTTCACTGCCCCACCCTGCTAGTGCTGGGATGGAGGATGCACTCAGCAGGACAGAACTGGCACACCAGGAATGCTCAGTGACCAGCCAACAGCCTGAGAACACCTCTGCAGAGGGGTTCTGGAAGGACTGTGAAATCCTATTACCAGACACCAGGAAATTACTCACCAAGTGGTAAAGCTTACTGCCATTGTGTTATGAAATAAAACACAATCATAGAAGTCCCATTGCCTCATAATCCTAATATTTTTGTGGGTGCAACCAAAGTATGACGTAAGAGGATGGATGCTTGAATACAGGTTTCACCAGTATGGATTTCAGAACTCAAATTCCACACAGGGATTTTCAGGCGCTATGGGTTGCCAATAGGTAGTTCCTGTGCCCCTGAAGAAACACAAGAGCATGGCCTACCACAAATAATTATTCTTCTGCAAATCTAATCCACATCTACACATACATTTTATATACCAGTCTCCCTTTTAAACCAAAATTTGGCTTACAGAGTATTTTTATTTTTCTCAATAGCTTTACTTAGGTTACTATGCCCTTACTACAAAGTAAAAGAAAGGTTAGTGTATTTGCAGTCAGCACAACGTGAACACTGAAGACTACAGCTGAGAAGCCATGGCAAGGCACCAGAATAACATCAGTGACCTGCTACAAAAGGAAGAAAACACATGGGCCACTCTTCAGTCAGATGCAGAACCTTTAACAGTTTAATTTGTTACATGAGTGAAACAGATCAACTGATTGTATCTCTGCAACACTGAAATTTTGCCTGTCACAAGGAATTCTGATAGGGAAGAGTGATCAGGAAGGGTACTCACTCACTTGCTCTGCTTTCTCACTAAGCAAGATCTTCCATTTGACATGCCAGCTACAATTTACAGGACTCCTGACAACATCATCTGAGAAATTACACATTTGTGTTGGTCTTTTTTAGAAATCAGGTTCTTAAAGTGTGACCCCTTGTTTCTAACCACAGGCTATGTGATGGGGAGTGAATACAGTTGTCAGCCAGTGGGGCAGAAATTCTTAATGTCAAGAACCTAAGAATCTCTGAAAGCTCCATAGCGTGTAGTCATGGGTGTCTAATACGAGTGGGTAGCTTAAGTAATTTGGGAAGAAAAGTTTATTTCCTGCCTGCGCAGAGCTGACTGCCAATGTATAGCATATGTGTATTCTTTTTTTCAGTTCAAGGTGGGGAACAGTGTGCCCTTGCACATTATGTGAACTTAAAGTAGAATGTATTACTAAGGACTTGAAGCACCTAGCTCTCTTACACTGCTTGAAAAAAATCAGACTGGTACCTGAAGATACACAAGATCCTTTTAAGCCATTTATCGATTGTTGGATATCAGAAAATACCCGTTGCTTACTTTCCTGACTATCTCGTCTAAAAAGCATTGTTTTAAAATAAATGTGCACTGCTAATTAATATTTCTGTGGTTCTCTTTTAAGATTTATGTTGTGATTGTTTATCACACTTCCCATAACAACGTCCTTTGTGAATTCTGTTCATTTTCCTGAAGGTCTCATGATCCAACCTCCAACCTATTTAAAAGAAAACGTGTGCCATTTTGTACTCGTGGTCGTTTGGAGTTCTATTTCAGCTTCATTAATATTGATGCAACTTGTCTCTCCACTCCTTCTCAGCAGATACTTTGAAATTAATCTTCAGCATTTGCTGTGATTTGTTTCTGTTTTGTGCTTCAGCCCCGAGTCCAGCTCTTCTCTAGTTAATTTTGTTTTCTTTCTTTTTAACCGCTTGCTATGACCGTTCTACTACTTGTGCCACTGTGGTGTGTCAGCCCTTTATGGGATCCCTGTTTCGTCTCTGCCTTTCACTGTGATTTTCCATCATTATGGGCCTCTTGAATAAAAATGTAGCCCTTGTTTCTGACAAAGTCCATGTTCCTTTTCTTTCTGTGTGATTTTCCATCATTACAGTTCTTAAATTTCTTGAATAATGATATATACTATGAACAAATGGATGGAGCAGTAATGGCTTCATCAGTGTTTTCTAAAATATATCTGCAGCTTTTAGAGCATACAGTGCTACAGCAGAGCCTGTGCCATGTTTGTAAAAGCATGATTTTAGAAGTGTATTTTGTAGCCTATTGATGACTGTGCCACTCTGTATTAATAATTTGCCTTCTTTCTAATGTTACCTACTTCTCAGGATAGTGGTTTCAAAATGATGTCGATGTTGAAATATTAGCACTGCACATCTTTGAATAAAATGATGAAAACGTAATCACTTTGTGATGTTTACAGCAATACCACTGTTACGGAAATAACAGGATTCCTATTAGGCCTTTTCCACCCAGGATATATTCATAGGTTTCAGAACCATTACTAAAATAAGTCAAGGTTCTAATTTGAAGCAGCAAAACATAATAAGCAAGTAATCAAAATAAATGCTTTAAAAATCTATCTGCAAAAAAGTGATAAATGAAAAGTTGTAACTAATTAGTACTGAGCTACATTTGCCTTATGTCAAATACATGATGGAAACCAAAGGTGTGAAAATATTTAGAATTAAATTCTCAGTGAGCAATGTTAATTTGCCAATTTGAACAATGGAAGTCTTGAATATGTCATAAATTAGGGTAAAAATAGGGATCAAAATATGATAAAATATTTCCTACCTTATTTGATAGCAGTGACACAGTAACTTGGTCCACAGAGACCTTCAGTGATTGTAAAGGGAGAAAGAAGTTAATTACAAAACACTAACCAAGTATATCAACAACATTAGCTTTACTTTTTGTTATTATTTCTTCCCCCCCCCCATCTTCTGTTTGATGTTAGTTAGTATTTCATTTGGGATGACAGATGAAAAGCTCAAATGTCTCAAGAATCTGGAGTGACTGCAGAAGTGAACCACTGTTTCCAAAAACGTTTGTAATGATATTTACAATTAGCTACAGTCTTTCCCACCAATATAAAGGGGTCTTTTGCTTTTAATTAAGAGGAAAAAAAAAACTGGTCCTTATGTGCCCTGTTCTCTTTCATTCAAATTACAGGTTTCCAAATTCCTTGAAGCTCTCCTTGAGGGGAGTCTCCCGGGCTGGAAACACTGCCCTCTTCCCACCAGGGCAGCTGGTGGCCTGGAGCAAGCAAGCCACCTGCAGAACCCCAGCCAGGCACTCAGCAGGAGTAGCAGCCACACAGTACGTGAGCAAGAAGAGCAAAGCAGGTTTGGTAATGGCTGCCAGGATCAGCCAAAAGTCCAGTAACTGCCAGGAAAGCTCACAGCAACAAAGCAGGTCTGCGGTCAAGCCAGGCCGCCAAGTAAAAACAGGTTGAAGACTGGATCACAAGCCTTCACAAAAGGTCACAGAAGTAGGAGCGGGCACACCTACCACCTCGCACCTGAGGGTATATGAGCACAGACAACAAGCCCTCAGCAAGATGCTCTCTCACAGCTCTACTGACAGCACCCCAGCCCCAGGTCACACACACACTGCATGGCACCAGAGCTGCCCTGAGCACAGGCAGGAGGAAGAGGTTGCAGTGCCTTCATGCTTCACTTGGGCTTCACCCAAGCAGCTTTCAGTAACTGATGCTCCTTACTTTGGTGCCTTGACTTAGCCTGAAACATACAACTGAGAATGTTTATATATCCCTTTCAGTTTATATTCCAAAGAATCAGTGACTGTTTAATAGCATTTGTATTAATGATTTCTTCTTACTACTTTCCCTTACAATGCGAGCTTGTGCCTCAGTGACAATAATTTAGCTGCACTGCTGGTTCAGTGAAAAGCCTTGGGAAGATCGCTAATTTATGATATATATCTGCCAAGTGATGATCCCACTCCAATTGTCTTCCCTCGCAGTGTTTTGTAGGTTGGGATGTGTAGGTAGGTGGCCAAGTTTGACTAGCTGTGTTATGTTAGTTCAGTAACAGTGAAGAGTTATTATTTTGGGCTAATGCTAAAGCATAACTACTGTATGGCCTCATACACATCTGAAATTTTTACAGCTTCCAAAAAAGAAATATACACAGTCACTTACAGGGCTGTGTCCAATCATTCTAATGAGAAGATAGAGATTGTTTTGCAGCACAAAGTGGGGGAAGACTTAATAGAATCAGTCACAGTTTTAGTAGTGCCTTTGCTTCAATACCCAGTTTATGTCAATTTGTAAGCAATTTTCTTAAGTGGATGGTTGAGAACAATATTACTGTTTTTTATCTTCCAGGTAAGTGTATTTCTCTTTCCATTTTAGCCGAGATAAGTTATGAAGTCGCTTCTCAAATGCAAGTTTCAGTCCATCATTGAATAATAACTTGAATGATTGTCCCTCTTTTCTTAACCCTTGGATTAGAAACATAATTGAACAGTCTGAATCTGCAAGTTTCAGTCTTAATCATTCTTCATTTTGTCAGAGAAGTACTGACAAAACTAGTATTTGACCACTGTCCCTAGCAATCTCAATACATATTTCAGCCATAAAGTTATAAAAGGTTTCAAATGTATGTAAGAAAGATGTTTAACTCTGGGATACTGGGGATAGACTCTTCATTAGGGACTGTAGTGATAGGACAAGGGGTAACAGGTTAGAACTTAAACCAGGGGAAGTTTAGATTGGATATAAGGAAGAAATTCTTTACTGTGAGGATGGTGAGGCACTGGAATGGGTTGCCCAGGGAGGCTGCGAGTGCTCCATGCCTGACAGTGTTCAAGGCCAGGTTGGACAGAGCCTTGGGTGGGATGGTTTAGTGTGAGGTGTCCCTGCCCATGGCAGGGGGGTTGGAACTAGATGATCTTGAGGTCCTTTCCAACCCTAACTATTCTATGGTTCTAACTCAGCAGCTTGAGGGATGAAACTACATGATTAAGTTCTTGATTATGTTACACAAATAGCCAAGCAAAGCCATGCCTTGTTTTCAAAATCAAATTATAATTAAAATACATAGAAGAGGAAAAGGCTCACAGTATAAGAAACTGCAGTTAAAATTAAGAAAATAAGTGATTCAGAATTCTGCCTCAATAGCCACTATACTTCAGAATAAACACAGGAGCTCACACATTCGTTGCTTATTTCACTGGCTAAAACTGGAAATCCAGATGACTTCACAACAGAATCTTAAATAAATTTAACCGTTTTCACTGCAATTGTCCGTGATACTTTTCATGTTGGCTAGCGCTTTCTACACGATCCCAGCAGAAACACAGGCTACTTTTAAAGGCATTCAGCAATCCCGCAAGATTTCAAGTCCTTGGAAACCCACCCCAATGCAAATCTCAGTACACTTACCAACTCACAGCATTTTCTTGTAGGAAACTGGTGATGATATTCTGCCTACGTCTTCTGCATATTTCTGAGCTGTTAGCACATGGCAACACAGAAGGTCTCCTATGAGCTCACTTTCAGCCTCATGTGTCATATGTTAAAGAGGATTAGCAACAGCAACATTTGCAAACTCATCTATCTGCAAGGCAGAGTAAGAACTCCTCACGACTGAGGCCAAAAGTGATCTCAAGTTTCTCCTGTTATTTCTTCAGTCATTTCTGGGGGTCTTTTGCTCAGCACTTGGCGTATCAGTGGAATTAGAGGATACTGAAATACTATTTACCTCAGAATTCTTTTGAGCTTAAGATCCCACATCTCTGGAGAGGTGTACTGTCAAGCACAAAATGCCTAAGAACAGCATTCAGTCAGGAAAGAGACGATGGTCACTAGTGCCAGTATTCATCTCATTACTGTGATAACACAAGGAGCTAGATGACTTCCTCAGCATTGAGCCTGAAGTTGTCTGCTGTCAGATCATCAGCTGTGCTAGCCACAAAGTTACCTGTAAGGGCCAGATTCAGTAAAGCACAAAAAAAAACCCAAAACATTGCTTGCATAGATGATACACAAATCTCAGGCACCTACTCACTCAGCACCTGGAAATACAAATGACAGAACAGCCCTAATGCAGTCTCCACTTCTCAAAACTGGGAGAGGAGTAAGGCAACTAAGCACCTGAACTGGTCTTTTATACCCATGTTTCACTTAGCACTTGCTTGAATTCCTTCTGCCCAGCTGAGAAGCATCAAGCTGTTTTAGAAACACCCAAGCAAGGGCTTTTGGGAAACAGCCAAGCTCAAGGACTCTTTGGCACCCTCAGAGCTTAGGAAAGAAAATCTAGAAATCTTCTGTAGTGTTTCAAGAAGCTACAAGATGAGTTAAAGCCATTAATTGCATAATCACAAGTGGTGTTCTGTGGATTAACTTCGTTTCTCAGCCATTTTTCACAGACCTCTTTAGAAATAATCCAAAGGTCCCAGCGGTCCATGAATCACAGTCACTGCCTGGGAGATGCTATGTCCAAGAGTGTGAACAAATGTAATCATTACATGTAAAAACTAAATATTTTCTGGTTTGTTGGCTTGTTTGTTGGGGTTTTCTTTCTTCCTCAAGAGGTCAATTTCAGATCAATATTATCTAGTACTCAACATAGTATTATAGGAAGTAGTTTTACTTCTCCTGTTTTCTCTACTGAAAGTCAAATAAATGTGTATCAATGTTTGACCATCACAGAACTCAAAAATCCCTTTGACTTGAAAATAATAACAATGTGCAGCATTTTGGAGGGGGAAAAGGTAAACCAATGACTTGATTTTTGCATCGCTATGGAGAGCTGATAACTTCTCTTCACAAATTTCAGCCTTCAGTAAATTTATAACTATGCCTGGCTGCAGCTACAAGTGGGATGCAGAAGCTGCAGGGTACTGAAGCCACTCCCATAACATTTAAGCCAGGGTGTACATCAAACTAGGAGATTCATAGTAATCCCCTGCTATTAGACATACTTTTCCTGAAAGTGTGAGTTCCCCTATCAGCTGCTCAGGAGGGGACCCCATTTACCCTGCAAGCTTCCTGAAGTGGTCCGAGGCATGCAAAATGTTTAAATTTGGGGAGAACCACACCAGTGCTATCTCCAGAGTACAAAACATGACCTGGTTTTTTTAATTGCTCACAAAACAAGACACGTTCAAAGCGACACGCATGCAAATAGCTTCACTTGAACTTGCTTAGAGCCAGCTCTGTAACTCACACATCGTAAGAAGGATTTGGTTCTGAAACCTCGTCAGCTAAGTCAACAATCCATCAGGTGAAAAACTGATGCTCCAGTATCTCGGAGCCCAGCCTTCTTGGAAAGAAGACATTATATAACAAAGACAAGGCCACCTCAGGTTTTGGTTGGTTTTCTCTTACCTGACAAAGAGCCCACTGGTAAAAAGGATTTTGTCAGCAGCTTCAGTACTGCAGCTTTATATTCCTGAAATTCCTGGAGACTACAACAGTTAAGCATTTTCAAAACACTTAATATCTTAAGGCTCTAAGGTGTTTCTCCCTTTTTCAGTATGTACCTTTCAGCATTATTGACTGGAGAAATATCAGCCTGCTTAATTTTTAAATGTGACATTGTGATAGACTGGGAGCCGTGGTGGGTATCTGCACCTACAGAATGAGAATTCACCCAGGGAAAGCACCTGGGGAAAAAAACCTCATGATTTAAAAAGCCCTAAATTTTATGACAAGGCTTTCGTTTATTATTTACATTTTGGTTTCACATCTAGCTTCAACTCTTCTGAAAGAGATTAAATGAAGACTATTTTTCATTTTTATACCAACAACTGCAAAGTAATCCTTGAGATTTAATAATACCGATCCACAATAAAACAATTTGCAAGTGTGGGCTAGATAAAATTCGCATGACTTGCTGAATGAGCTCGTTTCTTTGCATTTTTAACAGTCACGGCTATGTTGGTCTGAGGACAGAATCACTTTAGAGTCAATGTTGACTTCAGATAGCAGTGCAGTCCTGAAAGCATATTCCTATAGTAACCACTACCCATCACTAATGGAGAGCCGCATTTGGAAGGCTTTTCTTCAGACTGATAGTTCAAATGTGAACGCAGGTTATGAGTTTTTCCCATTGCACATATCTCTGTGGCTACATATTACCTCCAGTCATTACTAAAAATAATAATAATATTGAAATCAATGGGAATTACTGGTACATGGCATTTTCTTACTGTTACATCTGGACAGTTGCAGCATTGCACTGGCACGTTAAATGGCAACATGCATATTCACAAGGTTAATGTATTCACAGCAAATAGATAAAAAGTTTGCATTTTGCTTCCATCACAGGAAAAACTAATAAAATTGAGAAATCAATGTTTTGGATTTTTTTTTTCCCTTGGCTTGTCCAAAAACAGAAATTGAAGTTACAAGTTTTTTTGTTTTGGAATTGAAAAGCTATATATGCAACTGAGCGGTAGGCACATGACACCAAAGTTGGGTAGGCCTTTTCTCCTTTCCATTTAATAAAATAAATACTTGTTTGCAAACATCAGATCTCATCCTAGAGCTAATATATACAGCTAATATATAATTACTATGAGATTAGATGTGATCCTAATCTACTAGCTAGCAATTAGGGTATAAATGAAGTGGGATTTTTAAATTAACCCTCCTGTGTAGGCCAGTTCAGTATCTCTTAAGATCAGCCCAAGTCCTTTCATTGGCAAGACTCCACGTGTAGTAGTATTTTACTTCTTCCTGAGACAGAGTAAAACTTCTTTTGGCAGAGTAAAGCTGCTTTTATGAGTAAAGTTTCAACATTTGAGAAGATTGTGAGACTATACAGGAATTTAACTATGGTCAAAGGTCCTGAGGCCCCGTGATTTCAGTGTCAGCATTCTCTTCCAGATGGTTATACTCAACTATTTTTCCTGAGTTACCTTAGTATTATTCATATCCTACATATATTAAATAATTTGGCTAATATCCCTAAACTGTTCTCTGCTGGGAAGCCAGTGTTAACCAGATCCAGGGTTCTCAGATTCATACACAATGTGGTCATTTGAAGAACAAAGCAATGGTAACCAGAACTCCCTCCACTGCTGAAGGAGCATCCTCTCAAACCACAAAGTTGGAGGAAAAGTTTTGGCGCAAGTAGAGACAACAGTTTAATATATTCCTAAAGAATTGTTTAATTGGCTTTGCATAACTATTTCCCTCCTGCTCAGATATTGGTATGTCCCCATTCCTATTCTCCTAACCATGTGGAACACATACTCTTCTGCCACATGTTAGATTTCATACTTTATATTATTTAAATACAACGGGACTGTGTGTTATTAATCAAAATCTAAATATTTTGGAGCTGTTTGTTAAACAGTTTTCTAGCATCAAAACCTTACAAAATCACAGTCTGAGACACTCTGCTGCCTTGAAGCTCTCTTCAGAGAACACTTCAAAGAGGGAGTCTTTTGTAGAGGTCACTTAACTGTATTCAACCCTACAAATGCAATGAAACATTTTTTGCATTTTAAAAGCTAGAAAGAAAAAACGCTATGCAATTGTTTTGAATTGTTGGACTATTGAAAAAGTCATGTTAAAGTAGTTAAGTTCCATGATGAGACTTGTCTTATAACTTCTGACATACATAAGCTATAAAGCATGCCTATCATTAATTTCAGAGAGAGCTTCGGATACCTACACTGAATTGAACTGTCACAGCTGATGTAATTGTTAATCAAGATTATAGACCCTGCTCAGAAGTTCAAATAGTGCCCATTTCAGAAGTCCCCTCACTAGTTATGAGTGCTAGAGCAAGCTACAATAACTGGTCACACCAGAGAGAGCAGAGTATGAAAGCTCTTTTTGTTTAAAGCTTGTCTTCTCAGTCCTAGTTGCAGCAGAGTGGCATCAGTGCAAGAGATTTTAGTTATTAATAAATCTAATGCATCTCATCAGCATCTTTAACATGCCCATACGACCAATACGGGGCAGAAAAAAGGAGTATGTAGTACTTGTCACTTGATTTCAAAACTCTGGTTTTGTTGCTTGTATGAAATGATCTCAGACTGAGTAACCTCACTGCAGCAAATAAAATGTAGCAGACAGTTGTGTGGATGAACATTCTTGACATTACCAATCAAACTGCAGGCATCTGTAGTACCACTTCCACCTTTTTATATCAAGTGATGTGTGATCAAGAGTGTTAGATCAGCCCCGACACAGCTCTGTTGCTAAGTCAGGAAGAAAGACTCCAGCAGACAGCCTAATGCTGGACCTGCTGCATTCTTAAAAGTGGAATTAGTATTCTTAAAAGTGGAACTAACATCCTTAAAAGCAGAAATACATCAATGTATGTATTATAGCACAATCAGTGTATGCTTTTAAATACACCGAAATGTGGGGGAAATTAATGTACTTGCAGAAATATATTCATGTACATATTAGAAATCTGAACAACACAGGAAAAAATTGCTATCTAATCTGAATTTTAAACAGAGCAAGAGGATTTGTGATGCTGTTTACAACACTGCTGTTTTCAGGTTCACTGGAATGTTTGATACTTTCACAAACTAAACTGAAGATTCGATCTTGTAGCAGTAAGCTCACTGAAGCCTTATGACCAGATAACCACTTCATTTTACAATGTCATTTTTACTTGTGCGAATCTGGAATATCCTCTCTGGAATTAATTTAAACTACTCTTGTGAATGCAGATTTAAGGAAAAAGAGAATGGAAATGAAAGCACGTTGTTTAACAACTCGTTCTACTTTTAAAGGTTTTAAAATATTCTTTTTAGCTACTACAAAGAAAACATGGGCACGCATGCACACACCTGGACGTACACACTTGCACACCTTCCCTAGGAAAGTAGCAAGCCAGTGCTGGCTGCTAGGCATTTTCGTCCAAGTAATCAACATAGAAATAACATACAGTTCATTTCATTTCTCCTCTGAGAAATTTTAGATAACAACGCTTAAACAATCCATGGAACCGTTTCTTGTTCTGTGTTAACAGCATAAAAGAAATAATAAAACAACTTACACTAAAACATGGTTCTAGTTGATTATAGAATTATAAAAAGCTGATTATAAAATAAGCCTTGCAAAAATAAATAGTTTTGTTCCTGCTTCCAAAAACAAGATGGTATTAGCAGAAAAACTACTAAATATAATAATCTGGACATGTTTGCTACTGTCAAGTTTGTGCAAGGCTTGGAAGAGTGATTATTTCGTAGTCATGCAGATTACTTGAACCCAAAATAAAATTGCCAGTGTTTCTGGGGCAGCATCAGTGTTTAAATCGCTTAAGATTTAAGTCCCTTTCTTTCATTTTCTTCCAATTGTTTTTATAGTAACTTCTGTTTGATTGTGATAAACCAGTCTCATCTACAGCATTTACCTTAAGAGTTTAGCAAAATACACACTGTAGAATACGGAAAAAAACCTGGCCTCCTGAAGCATTTGTACCTCCTTTCTTCCTCCTTCTCCTTTGTTTTTATTGTTGTTGTTGTTGTTATACATATGACCCTAAGGTCTATCTCTTGGCATTTGGTACACTACCACTATGTTAAAGGAGAATCTATGGTTCGGTCTGATGTAGTTTTTCAGGGGTGGAACACTTTCTGCTGACAGGTATCAAACACCTTGTCTGGCAAATGATCATTTCCACATCCCATCCTAACTGATATTTACTCTTTGGGGCTACAAAAAAAACCACAGCATGTTTTAAATTGGCCTTATCAAACAAAACCTCTGCCAGATTTGTGAGTGGCTTGTGACAGCAGGAGACATCAGCACTGGCCTCCCCAACAGAAGTCACTGCAGTTAATGGAAGCTATTATGGAAGAATTCTGGTAAGATCTTTTTTTTTTTTTTTTTAAACAGCTAAAAAAAAAAATTAAAAGGAAAATATGTTGTTATGGTAACAGCTATTTGAAAAATACTGTAACAAAAGGCAACCAAATATCAAACGACCAAGCTGCTACTTCAACTATTTGGTTTTCTTTTTCAGCAGTTTATTTACAGAGATCCCCTCCCTCTTCCTCATGCAGCCACAAGTGTGATTGGACATGCTCAGGTAGAACGCCATCTGCAAACAGTCTGTGTTCAAGCAGTTTCAGTCTGGAAGCTGCAAAACTCCAGATACCACAGATATTTACACAATACTAGCACATCCAGTGTTACACGGGCTGAGTCCCTCCCTCACCTTTTGTAGCGTTCCCAGCCTGCACTTCTGGCACAAAGAGGTGTTCTTCCTGCATGCTGTTCCTTCATGGGATACGAGTAGTCTCTTTGCAGGTACCACGGCTACTCCCTGGAAAAATGCACTATCACATCCCTGTGGTCTGGGAAGCAACACATCCCAGCTGCTGCGAAAACAAGGTTCCAAAAGAGTTTTGGGAGTTAAAACAATACACAGCAACACGCCTTTCCAAAGCCTGACCCTGGATTTTGCACTTTACAGCTTTTCAGAACATTTTCTCTGAATGAGTGCAAGTTTCTACATGCACTGACTTCAACGTCTTACTTCAAATAGGAGGAGCAGGTAGTCCTCACTCAGATAAAGCTTCTGTTGAAGTTAGTGCATAGCAACTTGGGTAACGGCTGAAAGGTCTGGCTACTTCATTTTACATCCTGATGTACGTACAGTGGTAGTGTGAAAAAGCTGGAGGACACTGCCAGCGCTTCCTTTTAGGCCTGTACTTTCATCTGTCACAATTACAAAGAAACAGACAAACAGCACACAATTCCATTGTACTTGTCTCAGGCTGAGCAAACCTAGGAGCTTTGCTAAATTTCCTCCAAACTGCATAACGGGGGATGAAGTGACACTGAGTAAGTACTGCACGAGAATTGTGAACCTCCTATTTCTTAACACTGAAGTGACATTTTAGATAGATACGTAAACTTGCACCTTGTTTCACTGCTTTCGATCCCGCTGAGGTGTCTAACAGTCTGTATTTAGAGACAGTCTCATTTGAAGGAGAGTAACTGATGGGGTTTATCTAACAGGATTATGAACGGGGAGCAGGGCAATAGAGATGCTGCCTTCTAGGTGCTTTGCTGTAACTGGGAATTTTGTAGCTGTGTTGTTTTCTCAATAGACAAATGTTTGTTAGCGTCAACATTAACAATTAGTCATGTTCATGAGCAATAAAAGCCATGAGAAATAATGGCAGCAGAAACCCACAATGGCTTGTTTTGTGCTGCTTTGCAAAAGAGGAGGTGAGCTATCTGTTCTCTGCAATCCTCCAAATTCAGCACCAATGTGCTATGTAGGTCCTGCCAGCACTCGTAAGTATACATGGGACCGCTTCTGGAAACTGAATGCAAATGATGGTATTTTCTAACCCACCCAAAATCCCTTGAGCATTTCAGACATTCTAGTCAAAGTGATTCTTTAATGCGGGACCTACTTACCACATTTGTTTTACCTTAGAAAATGCTGTATAGGTTGTTTATGTTTGGAAAAGTCAGTGGAGAGGGATTTCTGTAAGTGTTCTGAAAGAAAGCTTGCACCGTTACTGTCACAAGGACAATTACGGACAGACACAGGTAATAGCTGTTTAGAAAATGTTAGGAGCATTATTGTGGATAATAGGCATTCTTTTCTTAGCATTGCCCTTGCCCGAGATTCATTTTCCATTGGTGTTGTCCGCCTAGATTGCTTAAAACAGCTGTAGTCTTCTTATTTACATTAAGGCAACAGAAAGTTGACTCCTGGGTTGTCCCAGATGGAGTTCATCTGTACAAAGGTCTGAAACTGTGAGGGAATACCTAAAATGTCAGATATGTCCAGTATCTAGTGCTGCTGCAAATTATCACCTCTTCCAGGTCAGAAAGGCCAAAATAATTTCCAGCTCTATTTTTCTAAAAGCCATTTTCATTTAATCTGTCCTTTACAAATGGTAAATTTAATGAGAACTTCAGGAATAATTCAAACTAAAATTAAGAAAAAACCTTGATATATATGTATTAAATTCAAATGTATTTTAGTAAGCAACAACCTGGCCACTATTGAAATAGTTCTCAAGTACTATTGAAATAATAGGCATGTTCGCAAAGGAAACTTGCTTTCTTTTAAAGTGACTGTATGCATTATTTCAGCTGCTTCTGATAATAGCACATTTAATACCCAGGCCAAGATGCAATCAATCTTTTTTGTTGGAAGAAGGTGTTATATTGTACCCATATGCTTATATTCACCTAGCAGTTTCAATCTGCTAAGCAGCCTGAAGTTCAGCAGGGCTGCTGCTTGCTTGGTCTCCGCTGTGTTCCTCTTGCCTGCTTTGCAGGGGGGAGCAAAGGAGGTGAGAGTGAGAATGGCGAAAAGGAAGGGGTCTGTCTCTAAAGAGACACTGAATTAGACTGGAGTGAATAGCTGACGTTCTCTGTAATTATACACACATTGAACTCCTTACAGTTGTCTTAAGTTACTTCCAACTGCATTGGTGTGGCCATCCATATTGATTAAAAGCAGCATCTATTTACCTTAACAATAAATGTGGAGATTAGTAAAAGTTCACTTGATCACAATAAGAAGACGGATAATTAAAGGGCAATGCAACCCAGATGGAATGTAAATGCCTGAAGCAGCATATTAGGAAGCTCAGGCTGCTTTTGTACAAAGAGGGTATACGTGTGTGTAGGTTAAGGCTTGTAGAAGGCACTTCAGGTAGACAGTTTTTGTGGAGATACTTATAGTAGAGGAAGGCCAGAACCTGTCCTGAGAGGGCTGGCCCAGCAATTCTCCTGGGCAAAGTGACAAACACAAAGCTCTGGAAAAGGAAAAAGGGTTTAAAGCACAATGTGACTAAAGGGATAACCTGTACACATTTGAAAGAGGCCTCCATATCTTTTATTCTTTTTTCCCATATCCTCTATGAGAAAGGACACGTTTTAAGTAAGCAGGACACTGCTGATTTTACAGGTGAAGTTCTTGATGGCATAGGGTCTATAAGAAAGGGAAGAACTGGGTTTAGTATGTGACAGGTTCCACAGAAACACACCTCCTCTCACTGCGGTATCTCCTATAGGGAAGGGGAAGGACACCTCTTATCCCAGTCACATCTATCGTTCCATTTACCTGGTAGACATTGCATTTTACTAATCCCTTTTTATCAAGCAAGCAAACAGCTGATTACCATAGAAGTAAGTGAATAGTCTCAATCCCATACGGACAACCTAGAAAATCAGAAGTGGCCATATCCATGCTTTGTAACGAAACAGTCATATCTCTTGACAGGATTTGACACTCACCCCTTGCTTCTTTTCTTTGTACCAATATTGATGTGCTGTGTGCTTACCTCTTTGCAGAAAATTATGTGATAAAATGGTGACTTCTGACAAGCATTGTAGTGATTGCCAGAGACTAGAATGCAGAAAATAGTAGACCAGACTGTTACTGAAACACAGATAATAATAGGGATCTTAATAACATTCTGCCTCGTGGGATATCCCAAAATAAATTTCCACCTGAACAAAAACTTACAAATGTTTTGTGTTTTCTCTAACTAACACTATCACCAGTTACACTGCTCCCATCAAAGTCCCATTTTAAAGGACAATTTAGTTAGTTCACGTGGGGTGGGGGGGTTGTTTCTCAGTTTGAATTGGAAACATGTCAGAACAGCTTAACACCAAGCCAAAGATTCATTCAGTCACTTTGTAGCTTTAGAGAAGATTAATTTTGCAGTGCTAAGTAACAAAGTGAGTAAGGTTAGCAAAAAAAACATGGAAAATACAAGAGACGGAGGCCACCAACTGACCAAACGCAAGGCGTGATCCTGCCTCTTCCAACCTGCATCTCCGAAACCCTAACAAACCGTTGGCAAGCACAAAGTCGCCAGCCTCTCCCAGCCCCTCACTCTGGGGCTGCCACAGCTGGGAGGGATTTCCCAGGCATGAGAGGTTCCCTGACTCTTCTGGAGGGGAGCAGACACAGACGGACCAAGGCCTACGGGGCAGCTGCTCTGGCTTTCATAGCAGCCAACACTTCGACGTTTCTTTGTTGTAGAATGGTTAGAATGGTGAAGAAGGCTGCTCATACACCCTTCCTCCCTCACCTGGCACATCCCAGCCTGCTCTCCACTCCATACCTGCCTTGGAACTTCCAGGGCTGGCGGTTCTGTGCCTGCAATGTCATGAAAAGGCTACACGGAAAGCTACTCAAACATTTTGTTAAACACATGTGTATACTGCTGCTTTCCTTCTTGTGTTACATACGTGCAGTGGATTAGTGGGTTGTTTAGGGAGCAGTCAGGAATCTCTTTGTTTCCTTCTTTCAGGTACAAGGTGAATTAATCCGTTTGGAAACCAGCAAATTCACCTCTCCCCTCCTCCCCCCATATGCTTGATTTCTTCCAGCCTGCATCTCTTTACAATAAAGACAGATAAAGCTCGGGTACCCTTCCAGACGAAAGAACTGAGCCTGTTTCTTTGCATGGAAGTTTTCTAAATAAATCGCTTTTGTTGTTTAAATCTGTGATGAATGGAGACACAGGGCCAGGTTGGTCGCTGGAACAGTACAATGGATGTAAGAAGGTTTTTTCCTTCGCCATATAAATCATTCACATTGTTTAAGGTACATTGATCAATCTAATGGCTTGTAATAGGCTCCTAATTGCCACTAGGAAAGTATTGCAAGCTTGCATTTGAACGTGAAATGGTTCATGATCTGAGCTGAAATTCACCTTAAGCCTGAGCTCCAGTAATTACAGAACACAGAAGGAGCACAATGAACGGTTCCCCGTCTTTCCTCGCCCTAATCCCAGGACAGGGGGAGGGAAGAGAGGGGAACATACGAAGGGGGGTGGGGGATATCCAGCCTATTTTCCTCTTCCAAACCAGCAATTCATTAAGGGGCGAAACCTGCAGGAGGATTTATTGGTCATCGTGGACGGAAGACAACTTTGTAATGTCAATCACCCTGCCTATTACGCTCCCACATGTCTCTATCTGCAGATAGACAGCTTGCTTAATCACAGCCAACATTCTGAGTCACGCCTGGCTAAAAATGTGGTATAAGGGGCTCGGCCGGTATCAGAGGCGGGATACCAGGAGGAACGTGGGGACGGGACTCTTGTGCCATAAGGACGCTCTCCCGCCTCCCTAAAGGGTGCTGCCGCTCCACTCGGCCCTGGCCAGCCCCGCTGGGAGAGAGTCGGCAGCCGCCGGGACCCCTCGGGACAAGGGCACTGCCGCCGGGGCCGACCGGGACCTGCCGTGCTGACACTACCGCCGGGACCGGCTGGGACAGTGACAGTGCCAATGAAACCTGCCGGGACCATGGCACTGCCGCCGGTGGCGGCCGCTGTCCCCGCGCCTAAGCCCAGAGCTCATCACCAAGTCACCGGAGCTTCTTTAATAGCCTTGTGTGAGAAGGTGGTTTTACGCTCTATAAATGTGGGTCCAGCCGTTCCCTAATTAAAGTCCTATTTAGAAACACCTTCATTTTACGAAAGCTTTATGAGCGTTGGCACTGGCTGGCACCTGCTGTAGCAAACCCGAGCTTGTCATGCCCAACCTATACATCCTAACAGCGCTGGGAAGCGTGTGAACCAAGTGATAAAATCCTCGTACAACGTTCCTCACACAATGTTCCTCAGACTTTCCTACCAAGGCAGAAAACAAATCCATGATGCTGTTGAATAATCTTCCAATAATTGTAGTAATTAAAATCATCACACAGGCTGCAGTCACCTTGCTTCCTTTGACACCAGTCTTCCCCGGGATTGTTAACGTCTCTTCGGCTGAGATAAACAGAACAAGGGAGGTTTAAAACACACGGTCCAAATAAATTTAGCGGAAGACAATTAGTTCCACAGACACGGTTTTGGCTGCGTTCCGTTGACGAGAGGGTCTCTAGAACTACCCTGGTGGGGGGGGTTGAGCTCCGGTAGGATGGGTGGCCCTGTCGCTCCTGAGCAGTGTCACCTTAAAGACGGAGGAAGAGCTGCAAGCCCGGTCTGATGCTCCACCTCGGGGCTCTCCGTGCGGGGAGCAGGAGGAGAGGGGACTCCTGCACTCTGCCACAAACACAATCTGAAAGCTCAAGCAGGGGTTGCTGGAGAGAGTGCCATAATTCTCATGTAATTCCCATGATCTATTTGATCCCAGTGCTCATTCCCTTTTTATTAACTATAAAAGATTTCCTTCTAATCAAAAGCTGCTCTTCATCTTTATCCACAAATGAAGAACTCTGTAGTGGCAAGAATTCAGCGGGCTCAACAGGCACCAGGGGCTGTATTTTAACACTATCCTTCCCCCTTTTAATAGCTAGTCTTGGGCAGCATAGTGGGGATGCTTTTCCTTAACTGAAGTTATTAATTTATCACTAGGTCCCCCTCTGCGTTGCTCTGATAATCAATGGGGGATTCTAGATCACGTAAATGCAAAGTGTAATTGAGAGGGGGGAGGAGAGGGGACTCTTTAGCACGGAAGTCCTGTTGCTTAAAAAAAAATAAAAACATTACAAAATAAAAGCTGGCAGGACGCGATTCTTCCCCTCGGCCATGAGCACTTCGCCTGTTTCCTGCCCACCTCCCTTGTGCTTGGCAGCAGCAGAGGCTGCTTCTCTTCAACTTGGAAGGCTTTGCCCCTCTCCCACCCGTAACATCCATGTGTAAAACTCCTTGCCCCTCCTAGGGTTCAGGGGGAATTGTACGGCAACCTCACGTTTAACTGCTGGTAAATCGATTTAGTTGGGAAATATTTGGCAGCTCTGTCCCCGAGCTGCGTTTGAACAGCAGAGCCATTCCATCTGACGCTCTTGAGGATGAACCCAGAGCCTCCCAATCAGCTTTAATGAAGGAATTGTTTCCCAGCTTTACCTCCTAAAGACAGCAACTTTAGTAGTCGCGCAGATCAAAAGACACGCGTGAAGGGAAGATGGGAAACAATATTGTTCAAAGGAAGTGAACTGTTGCATTTAATTAGGCTATTCTTTATTAGCATTCATACGGAGGGTTTATACTATTTTTTTTAACAGATTTATGTTGATTTAACCGTAATGTATTTCTGATGTAAATATATTCCGAGATGAAAACGTCACGGATCAATTGTAAAGGACCCGGATACATAATTTTCAAAAATCAGTTTCAGTTTATATGAGGTTCTCACCCCACTTTCGCTTCTTAGTCAGATTTGTTTATGCAGAATCGACATTTAATAGTGCTAATTGCACTCCAGTTAAATTGCCCTGATTGCAGAAAGGGAAGCAATTTTCGTGCTCTCTGTCTGGGTTTGGAAGAAATTGTTTTATATTCACCTCTTTATAAAGAAGTGGAGATAAGGCACCGAGCCTTTGCACAAATTGCACTTACGGGCTGACTGGCAGCATTCAGGCGCTATAATAGAGCATTATTTGGCCGTTTTGAATAATGTAAAGCGTTTGCTGAAAGCTATTCTCCTGAAAATTGCTTTAACTTTTAAAAGGGTGATGATTCACTCCAAACCAGGCCTTTGTTACATTGTCATTATCCCCCCAAATGTTTTAACAGTCAGCTCAACACTTTAGCATAACACATTGATCTTTGTTTAAAAACTCGATTTTTTGGAGTATGGAAAAAGAAGAAATCTGTCAGAAAATACTTGACCCCCTAAAGATTTTAGCAAGCCTTCCCCTCCTCGCCGCCATCCGCACAGCCTTTCCCCGCCGCCTGCCTCGCTCCCGCGGATTTCAGCCCCTTTCCCGCTTGGGAAGGGGCGCAGGGATGGCCGGCGGTGAGGCAGAGCCGCCCGCCGCAGGCACAGCGGAGACCCGGCTACACCGGGGAGGGACGGCGGGCGGGCAGCGGATGCCTTTACTCGCTGATGTGGAGGCAGCATTTCCGAACGTCACGCTCTCGGTCTCTGCCTCCCAGCCTTATTTTATTGATGACTTTTCCCGAGGAGAGGGGAAAGACCCTCTCCCCCCCGCCGCCCGGGGGCTGGCCAGAAGCGCCTCGCTACCACTTGACGACCACCTCGGCAGGCTCCTGGGAAGGAGCGGGGTTCTCCCCAGAGGGAGGAAGGAGGGAAGGAAGGAGGGAAGGAAGAGAGGAGTCACCTGTTGGGCGATTGCTCCCGGGTGCCCCTGTCGGACTCCTCGCCTCTCTCGCGGGGGTTATGTCGCTCCCCCCGCCACCGCCTTAAATCGCCTCCTCCCGTCGAGTGCTCCAGCCCCCCCGGCTAAAGCCGCCGCTCGCCATCCTCGCCAGGCAGAGCTCCCTCCCGGAGGAAGGGCTCGCCATGCACTGCCCGGACCCCCGGCTGGCTGCGAGTCAATGTGGAAAGAATTAAGCGCAGAACAGCGTTTCCTCCTACTGCCCCGACTCTGCTTAATACGCGGCGACAAAAAGGCGAGCGCCCTTTGAAAATAGCCTTAGACGTTTAAATAAAAGCTAATCTCCAGGGACATCCTTTCCTAGCGTGGCAGGCGTCCTGCAGGTCGCATAACACAATGTACAACAAAACGCAATGCCCGCCTTGTTTAAGCAGAGGAAAAGAAAGAAAAAAAAAAAAAAGAGAGAGAGAAAACAAACCACACACACACACAAAAAAAAAAACCAAAACCAAAAACCCAAAACAGCAACAACATCAAAACAAGTAAAGAAAAGCGAAATCCCCTCAAATTCACAGCTTCTCCATCTTGCTCCTCAGCGATGCCTATTTTGCATCTGCTAGGAGGTTTTACACTGGATGGCTGAGGCGGCACCGAGGAGAAGGAAATATTGACTCTAACGCAGAGCGTTGCTTGAACATATTCGTATTGCTGGTTCAGAGCTGCACCCAGCTGCACGGGGGACGGCAGCAGCGCAGGGAAGAGCTCCTGCTCCCAGCCTCGCAAGGACGGTCGCAACGATGAAAAAAGTTGCACGCCTATTGATCTTCCGCCGACACAGTACGGGCAAGTTCTAGCCAATTACTTAAGAAGCCTCCACTAATTGCGAATCAAAGGGGCTAGCTCGCAAGAGATGGAGGAGACGAGGCTTGGACTGACATGTCGCACATGCAGAGCGCAGGTAAAGCCTGTGTCGCTCACTGGGCGTGGGGAGCGTGCACAGAGCAGAGGCCACAAGCGAGTGCTGGGGAGGCTTGTTCTGCCCGGAGGGAGCCTGCCTTCTGCCGTGAGCAGCCCTGTTCCACGGGGGTATGTGGGGCTTGAAAACCTGCTGCAGGCTGCCAATTCCACTTTCAAAGTATTTTGCTGGGGACTGCGCTGTAAAATAAAATCGTCTCTTAAACGACAGAATGCCATATGCCCCTCGTTCCCCCTCCCGCCCAGGTAAGAGGGCAAGGGGTGCTTTATATGACTAAACTCCCCTCCTCGGTTCCTCTAGCAAAGAAACTCGGGAATACGTTGTGCCCGGAATCACGTCTAGTATTTAGCAAAGCAAAACCAAAATATTAACCCGCTTTCACAGAATGCCATTAGGCGCTGCCAGGCTGTTTGTACCCAGCGCGGCCAGCCGCCCAGCGACGGCCTGCGAAGGGCCTGTTGAACGGCAGCGCTGCAGGTAGGGCTCGGCGGACGGGGGGCACGGCAGGTGGCTGCGGCGCAGCGGAGGATCTCGCACCTCCCGCCGCACACGTTACAGGCGGCGGCGGCGCCGGGCGCGACCCCGGCCCTGCGCCCGACCCCCCGCTCCCGACTGCTGCCCTCTGCGGCTCCCCTGGCCCCGGTGCGGGGTGCGGTGCCGGTCCCCGCGGCCTCACGCCGGCGGCTCGGGCCGTCGGGAGTCACAACCCGGCGTTTGTAGTTAATTGCGGCCGCGATCGCCGCAGTCCGGAGCGGAGAGTAGTTGGGGGGGGGGGGGGGGGGGGTTCGGGGGGGTGGAGGGGATTTACCTCCCCGCGCGCTGACTGGCACGCGCCCCGAGCCCCGGCGCCGGCACCTCCGCCGCAGCCTGATTGGCTGTCGGGCCGCTCCGGGCCGCTCCGCCCGCGCCCTCATTGGGCGAGGGCCGCCGCCAGCGGTACTTCAAAGCGGGCGCTGCCCGCACTTAGGCAGAGTTTAGCCCCGCCGAGCCGGAGTGTCCTCAGCGCCGCCGGGCAGCGCGGGGCGCACACCGAGCGCCGTCCCCCTCCGCCCCGCGCCCCTCTGCCCGGCCCAGCGACGTGCTATGGCTACGTCTATCCTCGGGGTAAGTCGGCTCCGCGCGCTGCCCTCCGGAACAGCCAGCCTACCAAAAACCAGCAACCAAAACTGTTGCTGCCGCCGCCGCGCAGCGCCTGCCCCTCGGGCAAAGCGCGCTGGCCCGCGAGCGAGGGGTGATCCCGCCCGCCTCGGGGGATTTCGCTGCGGGTCTCCCATCGAGTCGTTTGGTCTGAAAACTCGCTTGGCCGGAGAGAAACCGGGCTGCTTGCGCCCTCCTTTCGTTTGTTATTTTCTTCTTCTTTTTTTTTTATTTTATTTTATTTTTTTTTTGACCCGAAGCGCCACGCTAAATGTCCAAAGATTTTCCCCGCTAGCTCAGCTTCGCGATCGGCGCCGGTCGCAGGGCTCCGCGCCCTGCCTGCCTTCCTGCCGTCTCGGTTTTCCGCCGCTCCTGTTCAGGGGGCCCAAGGAGACGCCGCACTCTGCTCCCAAGGGGTTTTCGGTTTGTCGGTGGTGGGCTGCAGCAGCCCGGCGCTGCGCGGAGCGCCCGTCCCCAGCCGCCCTTTCTTGACACGCGTGTCGCCCGTCCCCGTCGGGATCCGCTTCCGATGTAA
Source organism: Lathamus discolor (assembly GCF_037157495.1). NCBI lineage: Eukaryota > Metazoa > Chordata > Aves > Psittaciformes > Psittacidae > Lathamus > Lathamus discolor. Next base: position 87,383,222 of record NC_088886.1, on the reverse strand, counting down.
ATCCCTCGGGCGCCGAAACCGGTCCCCTGCGGAAAACGAGTTGTGTCGAGCGGGGCAGGGCCGGAGCCTGCCTCCAAAACTTTTTCGCGGTGTCCCTCGTCGCGGCGGGGTTCTGCCCGCGTCCATGTGGGAGCCCGGCGTGGTGGCAGGGGTGAGGCTGACGGGCCGGCTTTGTCTCTCCCGCAGGAGGAGCCGAGATTTGGAACGACTCCCCTGGCCATGCTGGCCGCCACCTGCAACAAGATCGGCAACACGAGCCCCCTGACTACCCTGCCCGAGTCCAGCGCCTTCGCCAAAGGGGGCTTCCACCCCTGGAAACGCTCCACATCCAGCTGCAACCTGGGCTCCAGCCTCTCGGGCTTCACGGTGGCCACGAGCAGAGGCTCCAGCGGACTGGCCAGCGGCTCGGGCACCGCCAACAGCGCCTTCTGCCTGGCCTCCACCTCGCCCACCTCGTCGGCCTTCAGCAGCGACTACGGCGGCCTCTTCTCCAACACGGCGGCTGCGGCGGGCGTGTCCCCGCAGGAGCCCGGCGGGCAGTCGGCCTTCATCTCCAAAGTGCACAGCTCGGCGGCCGAGAGCCTCTACCCGCGGGTGGGCATGGCGCACCCCTACGAGTCCTGGTACAAGTCGGGCTTCCATTCCACGCTGTCGGCGGGCGAGGTGGCCAACGGGGCGGCCTCCTCCTGGTGGGACGTGCACACCAACCCGGGCTCCTGGCTGGAGGTGCAGAACCCTGCGGGGGGGCTGCAGAGCTCGCTGCACTCGGGCGCCCCCCAGGCCTCGCTGCACTCCCAGCTGGGCACCTACAACCCCGACTTCAGCTCCCTCACCCACTCCGCCTTCAGCTCCACCGGCCTGGGCTCCACGGCCGCTTCGCACCTACTCTCCACCAGCCAGCACCTGCTCACCCAGGAGGGCTTCAAGCCCGTGCTGCCCTCCTACACGGACTCCAGCGCGGCGGTGGCGGCGGCCAGCGCCATGATCTCGGGCGCCGCCGCTGCCGCCGCCGGGGGCGGCTCTGCCCGCTCCGCCCGGCGCTACTCGGGCCGCGCCACCTGCGACTGCCCCAACTGCCAGGAGGCCGAGCGGCTGGGGCCAGCCGGGGCCAGCCTGCGGCGGAAGGGGCTGCACAGCTGCCACATCCCCGGCTGCGGGAAGGTCTACGGCAAGACCTCGCACCTGAAGGCGCACCTGCGCTGGCACACGGGCGAGCGGCCCTTCGTCTGCAACTGGCTCTTCTGCGGGAAGCGCTTCACCCGCTCCGACGAGCTGCAGCGGCACCTGCGGACTCACACGGGCGAGAAGCGCTTCGCCTGCCCCGTCTGCAACAAGCGCTTCATGCGCAGCGACCACCTCAGCAAGCACATCAAAACGCACAACGGGGGCGGCGGGGGCAAAAAGGGCAGCGACAGCGACACGGACGCCAGCAACCTGGAGACGCCACGCTCCGAGTCCCCCGACCTCATCCTGCACGACGGGGTGGGCGCCGCCTCCCGCGGACCGGGCAAGGAACCTACCGCGGGGCCCGGCGACTCCTAGGGGCAGCGCCACCCGGCCCTGGCCCCTGTCCCCGTTCGGGAGCCCCCGGGGAGCCGCCCGGACTCTGCCCCGCGCCGGCCGGAGGGACGCGAGCCGCCCCTCGTCGCGGACGGTGCCCGGGGCCGCGGCGGAGAGGAGCGGACGGCGGGGCCGGAGAGGGGCGGCCCTTCACCCCCGTCCCGCCCGGCCAATAGGTTCCAAGTGACACTTTCTTCCGTTTTCCTTTTCTCTTTCTGTTGGAAGGAAAGCATCCTGAGAGAGGCTTAAGGTGAGAAATCAAACTGCAAATCCGAGACGGTTCCTCTGTATCGCATAAACATCTGTATAAATAGGGTTCAAAAAAAGAAGAAAAAAACAAACAAAAAAAAAAAAAAAAGAAAACCAGATCGTGTTCGCTTATTTTTCTTGTAAATGTTGATCTGAAAGGGGTTGGGGGGTTTCTTTTATTTTTTTTTTTCTTAATTATTGGTGAATTCCTGAAATTCAGGGAGGTTTTGGGGGTTTTGGTTCCTTTTCTTTTAATTATTATTTTAAATTTCTGATGCACTTTGTGGAAGTCAGTATATATGTAAAAGATATTTAAAATGTTGAGTTAACATTTCACTCAAACACACGTAAGTTAAGGTCTCTTAAAGAAATTTAAATGCGTTTATCTGTATGGAAAAAAAAAATCTTGACATATTTTCATTTTGGTATTATTAAAGGACTCTGAACCATAGACTCACGGGTTTTGTTGTTTTTTTTATGCCCCCTTCTCCTGCCCAGCCCTCGCCGAGGTCTGGTTTTTAGGGGGGACTCCTTCGCACCCCTCCTTCCCTGTCCCCCTTCTAGTGACCGGGATTAACAACCGGCGGGTGCTGAGAGCCGGGAGTGGATGGAGCTGGCCCCCGAGCCGAGCCAGCCCACTCCGTGCCTCTTTTCTAACCGCCTCAGTTTTGGTTTTTTCGTTGGGGTTTGGCTTGTTTGTGGGTTTTTAGACGAATTTAAAGTGCGCTGCTCTCTGCCAGCCGGACGCAGGCCGAGCCCTCGGCGCCTTTAGCAAAACCAGCCCCAAAACCCGAACTGTGCCGGGGAGCTATTTATTTAATTTAGAAAAAGCCTTCAGCGCCACAAGGCTGTCGGGGCTGGGAGGTGGTCTCGGGGGAATAAATCGCCAGAGTCAATACTCCGGAAAAGACATTTCATGCCTAAATGAAAATCTTGTTAAATGTTATTAATTTTGACTTAGAGCACACAGCAGCCCCCTGTGCCTTGTATTCCCTTATTAGGGATTCATGTCTTATCAAATATCTAATTAATCTCCTAGACATCATTTGTTCTGGCCAACTTTATCTCAGCTGGTCCACGGGGAAAACTCCGAATATTCTCGGTGACAAAGCTCCCTTGAAGATCCTTTTAATTGTCCAAATTAACTGCACCAAATTTGCATGTCAAACGGTAAAGGGCAACCTGAGATAAAATGTAAACGTTTTAAAAGCCCCAAACTAAGCACTTGATTTGATAACTAGGCTTTTTAATGTTATGGAAGACAACTGCTCCTTTCCTTTTCAAAGACAGTTGATCTATGCAAATAGTGAATTGGAAATGCTTATGTCCCCATGCAGTCAAATGGTCCTTGCATGTTATTTGAATATCAGTGGCTCTGCTATTGAAAAGGTTCAAGGATGCTCTCTGACTTCTTTGTGATTACTCAGTGCAGCGTCTTATTCTGAAGAAAAAAACCTCGGGAATAATTAAAGGCTGGGCTAAGGCCTGGGAACACATTTGGGACAGGAATCTCATTTAGACAGGCTCTTTCAAAATAAGGCACAGTTAAATTGACCAGAAGGCAATTATTGAAATGAAAATTATTTTCACTCCCTTTGTCTCCTGACCACCAACCTAACAGCCACAGTATTTTTTTAAAGGCAAATTGTTAAATGAGATAATTGTGTTATTAAAAAAAATATATAAAGAGAGGGAAAGGAAAAAAAAAAGTTAATTTGATCTGCGCTGTACAGATTGGAGGAACACAAATATTTTAATCCTCCATAAAACCGGGAATGCAAATAACATCGGGAAACGGATTCTGCTGTCGGCCACCAACTGCAATAAAGACGTTGCGTTAAAGAAAAATACATCTGCCGTGAATACTAATAACCGCATCCCACCTCCGCCTCACAAAGGCGGCCGGGCAGAGCCGGCGCCGCCTCTGCCCGGGGCGGAGGGACAGGGAGCAGGACCCCGCGGGCCGTTCCGCGGGCAGCCTCCCGGCAGAGGCACCTCGCAGCGCCCTCCCCGAGATAGAGCCGAGCCGGAATTCTTCCGGCCTAAAGCATCCCGGCAAGGTCCCGCCGGCTGCAGGGTGCGGGGAGGGGAGCGGGTGAGGAGACGTGGTCGGGCAGAGGTAAACCACCGGCGGGGCACGGCTGCCCTCCCGCCCTCCCCTTCCCTCCCCGCCGGGCGCTGCCGGGGTTGCGGAGGAATGCACCGCGCGGGGTGCGGGGCAGAAGTCAGCTTTGTTTTCGATTTATAATAAAACACATCAAAGGGCACCATCCAGGTCCAGTTTCTGCCAGGCCGGGGTTACAATTCTCAGCTCAATGATCAAGGACCTCTTTGCATTGCCTTTGCCCCTTCGGGTCAGAAAACGTCCATCACTTACAGACTCCCCAGAAACGAAGAAGGGAGCAGCTCTGGGCCGCAGAGCCGGTTCGTTTAACCAGGAAAATAGAAAGCATGTCACCTTTTTAAAAATAAATGACACCATTCTTTCGTACATGTTGGCGATAATTATATGGTCTGGGGAACTTCTACACAAAGAAAAACTAAAGAACAGGCGGTGTGAGAATCGGGGGGGGGGAAAGAAAAAGAAAATCTAATTTCACTCTTTGAATCCATAGCTCAGCAACGGGGAGAAGCCGACCCGAGAGCAGAGGAGCACCGGGAAGGAGAGGGATGCCCTCCCGGGCGCCGGCTAGGAGGGAGGCAGAGGGCAGAGCCGGGCTCCCTGCACCTCTGCCCCGCTCGCCGAGCAAAGCCGAGCCCGGGCGGCTCCCACTCACATCTCGCCCCAGCTACTGCTTCCCCGCTCCCACACCTCGCGGGCAGCAGCTTCAACCCTTCCCCTCTAGCCCCTCAAAACGCAGCTAAAACCCGGCCAGCGACGGCAACACCAACCGACGGGAAAAGAGAAAACGCCCGGGGAAGTCACTTAGCCAACGCCGTCCGACCAGCAAGTCCCTATTTGCAGGAAGCGTGTCCCCTGCCCCCCGCCGCGACTCTCAGCCCCGACGGCTCGTTTTACACTTAAAAGGTAACATTAATGGTTTTGTTCTAATGAGATAATATATAAACACCCGATCTCGTGCCCGGACAGTTTCTTAATTGCGTCTTTCAGCTCACATGGAAACTTTATCTGCGGGAGCTGTAATTTATTCGCAGCCATTATCTGCTCGCCGGGGCCCTCTCCCACCCCTCCGACACGCAGATGAAGGGAATCCAACGGGAAGCCCGCCCCTTCGGGTAATTGGTGCGCTAAGTGTTTATTTTAAGTGAGAATAATTTCGCTACAAATTCCCCTCAAGGAATAACATTCTTAACACATTAGGAACGACGAGACCCCCCCCCCACCCTGCAACCCGCGAGTCGCGGTCGCTCCCGGCCGTGCCCCAGCGCGGGCCGCATGGCGGCTGCTGGGTGCCACCTAGCGGCAAGTGCCGCCCCGAGCTCCGGGCGCTGGGCTCGGGGGCGCGGACGGGGCCCGGGCCGAGCCGGGACACAGGGAGAACCGGGAGGGGGAACGCGGGCGGACCGCGGAGGGTGGAGAGGGGGGAGCGGCGGAGCAGGACCCCCGTGAGCGGGAGGGGGGAAAGCGAGGACATCACTGCATGGAGTCCAGCGGGGGACAGCCCGGTGGGGGGGGCCCGGCGGCACGGACCCACCTGAGGGGAGGCGGCGCGCTGGGCTCGGCTCGGCTCGGCAGCTCCTCCGGGGCCGCCCCCGGGCGGGCGCAGCGCAATGAGAGCCGGCGCCCCGCCGCGGGGACGGGGGTCACTGCTCCCCGGGCACCGCGCGGGGCCGGCCCGCCGGGGGTGTCGGGGCTGCGCGGCCGGCGGTGCCTCGCCTTGCTGCCGCTGCTTTAACACAAACCCGCGGCAGCGCCTGCTCCCGAGATGCGGTAATTGCTACTTGGGTGGCAGGGCGCGGAGTCCTTGTCCGTTCCCTAGTACAAAGTAGGTTGCTCGAAAATTTGAAATTGCCTTTCAGCCTAAAGCTGCCTTACCTGAATGTCATAATTACAGTAATTATGTACATCCAAATTACATGCTAATTAAATTAGAATCAAATCGCTCTAAATCGAAATCAAATGAGGTAGTGAGAATTAATCAATGACAACATAAATAAAGAGCTTCCTTCAGGGATATTTATTGTAACGATCCACGCAGGAACCCGATCTGGAATCACCCGTTTATTTACTGCCGGAACAGTAATGACTCGCGGCTCAACGCTAATTGGAAACGACCGGTTCCGCGGGGCAGTGGAGCTGAAGGGTGGCCCGGCGACCCCGGCCCCGGGCCGGAGGCCCGCGGCCGCCCGCCCCCGGGTGAAACCCCGCGGGCCGCTCAACCTCTCCGGCCCTGTCCCCTCAGCGCTGCCCGCTCGCCCTCAGCGAGCCGCCGGCCCGCCTCCAGCCCCAGCTGCTCCCGCTCCGCCCGCGGGGAGCCCCGGTCCCTGCGCAGGCCTGCGCCGCTGGGCCTCGGCCCTTCCCGCGGCGCTGAGGGAGCCGCCTCAAGGCGCCGCGGGCCCGGGCAGAGGGCTAACCCCATCCCGCGGCTTTGGAGGCAGGAATTAACAACAACCGCACGCTCTTACCTTCATCTGTGAACCGACAGCACCTCCTACCGGGCCCCGCCGGCGCTGCCGAGCGGCCGCACCGGGCCGGCGGGCGTCCCGCGACGGAATACCCGGAGGGGCCGGGGCGGGGCGGGGCGCGGGGCGGACCCAGCACCGTGAGGGCCCTCACTGGGCACATCGTCCCGGGACCCCACCCCTTCGGCTTTTAAGGCAGCCAAGGGGGGCGAGGGAGCCCCGTCCTTCCACAGCCGGCTCGTTCCTCACGCCGGGGCAGGGGCGCAGGGGAACGCAACGCGAGCCCTCCTCCAAAGCGGCACCACCTTCCCCCGCGCTGCACCGAAAGCAGAATGGGTGTCAAGAGGACCAGAGCTGTGCTCTTCAACAGGTAGTCTTTGAGCTAGATACTTCCAAACCGCTGCTATTCTTTCGGTCTAATTTTCGTTCACCATGGCCACCATCACAGTAAGCCCGTGCCATCTGCCGCTCTTTTCGTACGTGATAAGGCAAGATGTGCATCATATACAGTTTAACTACATGCTAAAAGAAAATACAAAATGCATAGCCCACAAAAATGAGAGACTGGTGGACCTTGAGCTGTCCTTCCTTCTTCAGCTAAAAGTCAGCTTGCAGTTGGCAGATTCCTGTGCCAGACACACAATCCGACAGGCCTGTAAGCAAGAGACGTGTCTTCAGAATAGAAGAACCTTGCAGTACTCGCTGGCTGTTCCTCCTTTCACGCTGCACTTAACATGAAAACGTTCTACCAGAATATGCCTTTTTCCCTATCACATTTCTCTGTCCTCTCTTACACAGAAGCATAATAACTTCTTCACAAGAGGTTTCGTTCAGATTGTTCGTACGGGCGTTTTGTCAGTCTCCTCCTGTTCTCTCTACATCGGAGCTCCCACACACACATGAATATGGGGCCTGACTCTACTGAATTGTGCACGCCCTTCAGCTCCCAGCTGCTCTGGCAAGAAAGCCTGGAGCAACCTAGCACAAATGCTTATAAAAGAAGGTGACATCCCTTAATGGCTCACCCTTTCAAACCCATTCACATGCACTTCAAGATAAGCCAGGTCACTTCTACCATGTGTCATACTCTGTGATACTGAAAAGCTTCTGAGTGACTGATGCAAGAAGTGGACTGGTAATAAAAGACAGTCCTATTTGTCCTGTGAGTGAGGAGGGGAAGAAAGTTGCTTGCCAGAATACAGAGGATTCTGAAAAGGTGATGCCTTTCCACCTGCCCACTAATGTACTCCCACTGGCCACCCCTAAATGGCAGAGAAGCATTTCTTTTGCAAGAAAACCCCTGTGAAGCGTTTCCTCATGAATTTGTACGGGTTCAGAACTTGGAGAAGGCAGCAATTCTTACTGTTTTTAAAGAATAAGGTATTTTATTATGGAAGCTCGTCTTCATAACAATGTGTGCAGAAAATGACAATCATTTAAAAAAACCCTCTAAAGTTTGTTTCACGAAAACAAAAGGATGACTATTTACATTCACTTTCTACCACAAACAATGAAATACCTGAAGCAGTTGAGGCAGTAAATATTCTTTTCATGTCTTGAGGGATTATTGAACAGTAACTTGACATTGTACTGACACACACCAACAGGGGTTCAAGATGTTTAGATAGCCCTGACCAAGCTTGTACACTGCAGGAGGTCAAAAAATGTTGGCTACACACTTATGTGAACTATGTCTTCTCTGTTGTTTTAACTCAGGAAATTGATCTCTTACAGGGAACTTTAGGAAAAAATGCTTCAGTATGAAAAAAACCCAAACCCTTGACAATACGGTGTTTTGAAATGTGAAGCAGTGACTTCATCCAGAACTATCTCAACTGTTTGCTAGTGTTCAGCACATCCCAGGACTCCTCCCAAATTACTCTCTGCTTCCCCTGACAGTTGCATCTAAACAGAAATCACCACTGACAGAACCAAAAATACTACATACTGCTCTGAAATATTTTAAACCCCTAAAATCAGGTCTATGAATTACTGCATGTATACAAGAGGTATTTGCCAACAAGGATATTTATACAGTAAGAAAAATACCATAACATTTATACCTAATTTACAAATATTCGAACATTATAGAAATGATGTCGTTGGCTTTATGTAGGAAAATCTAGTTACAGAGGTTGGAAAATGAACAGCAATGCGTAATTGAGCCCTTGTTAAAGGTATTCATCAAAACCCAGAGACGTTCTTGTTTGCACCTGTCCCCTATGCTATCTCTTTTTTTTCCTCTCTCTGCTTCTGCTTCTACTGCGTCTGCTCCTTTCTCTGTGTTCCACTTTACTGCACTTGTCCCTATAGCTCTCTCTGCTTCTTTTCTTGTCTCTGTGAACATCTGTGCTGGGGCTTCTGGTTTCATGTTTCCTGTGCCGCTCTTCACCAAGGCTTTGACTTGGACTTTCTCTTATTTGCCTTTGCCTGGAACTGCTGTGACTTGTGCAAGGACTTCTCCTGCTCCTCTCATCCGTGCTTGGGCTTCTACCATTCCTCTCCTTTCTTTCAGTTTCTCTCTCGTTGGTGCTATGGTATCTGCTTCTGGACCTTCTTTCCCCCTCACAGGAGCTCCATTTGTTGTTCTCCGCAGAACTGTCTTGCTTTAAAGGCCTGTATGTCTCCCTATCTTTGTCCTTGTTACCGTGACTACTGGAGAGATCTTCATAAAGTTTTTCCTTCCTTGTCTTTGCCTTTCCTTCTGAATCGCTGCTGCTGCTGCTAGCCTCTGAAAACTTGTCTTTTTTTCTTTTCTTAGAATCCACCTTCTTTTGTGCCGCTTTATCTCTGCTGTCAGTCTCGCTATCACTGCTGCTTACTGAAGTCTCACTGGAGGATGAGGAAGAGGATTTCGTCTTATGTTTCTTGTGTTTACTTTTGCTTTTTTTCTTTTGCTGCTTTTTCTTCTTTGTCTCTTTCTTTTTCTTTTTCTTCTCCAGACGATCCAACTTCCTTTTAATTTCAAAACAGAACAGTAGCGCAATCAGATGTGTTAAGATATTCTAAATTACGAAGACTTTTAAAGTTCACTACTTCTGATGACCCACACTATAGCAAATACGCTGTTTTCCTAAAAACATGTTGAATTTCTCTCCTTTCAGCAAAATACTATGTTTAAGCTTCTAACCTGAGGTTAACCGTATAAAGAATCCTCCTGTAATCCACAGCTGCTCCCTCACAACAGGGGGATATGATTTTTTAAATTCTTTAATTTTAAAAAAGATAAGTAAGAGGTGTCAATTTTAGCCTTGTAACGAGGAATGAATACATTCAGTAGTGCTTATCCCCTTTGTCAGCCTGCTCTGGAGACTGGGAAATCATCGCTGCTTTTGTTTGTACATTTTTAGAAGAGATTTTGAAAATGAAACAAACCCGCCACAATTAACATTCACCTTCTATTAATGATGGAAACAGACACTCTAAAACCTGCATCTCCGAGTTTTACAGGCAAATAGTATGCTCTTTTCAATAACCTCTTCTGACACAACTAAATATTTCCATCTTCTAGCCATAAGTACAATATTCTACCGTGCACATGATGCATTCACTGTTATTTGACTGCTTTCACCTAGTTTTAATTTTGTGTCTGTGCTTACTCTTCTCTTATTCAGTGATTGAACAGTGAAACTACAAAATCCCTTCAGACTAGTAAAATCTAAAGGACCCAAATATTTACTGAACTTCAACTTTCAAAATATAAAGTATTATAATTTCATTGTGTTGGGCCAGAAGAAATTAAAATATTTTGTTTTAAATTACTCAAACTCATACACATTCCTTACCTAAAAGTAACATAAAATACGCCAGTTGCTTTCAGAGAACTATTTATTATATATGCAAATACCATACGTACCTACCTGCTCATGTACCTGCTTAGCCATTCACCTTTCTCCCTTCCTCCCGCTGCCCATGTACATGCCCATGTCTTTTAACCTAAAAGGCCATTTTAACTAAAGATACCTGTACGGGATCTACTAGGTAGGAAGTAGTTAATATTTTTCATTTTAAACATTTCCAGGTTATTTCAAAATAACATTGCAAAATAACAGAGCAAAAAGAAAGCAAGATCTGTAGGATATAAGCAAAGAATGAAAAAGCTCATTGACTTTTTATTAGAGCAAGACCACAGGGAGCTCCCTCTGCTGGAGCACCAAATGGGAAACCCTGAGCTGAAAGCACTGTGGAGCTGAGCCAGCCTTGGCCCTGAGGTGCAAGGTGAGGCTCAGTTTAGCCACACAAACCTTGCCAAATTGTAAACCAGTAAACAAGAACATGGGATTTTTAATCCTGGAAGAAGATGCTATAAACAGTGGAGTGCAAAATCATACCTTAAACCAACAATTGACAGCATCTTCAGCGAGCCAATTGTTACTACTTCAGTATACCTGTTAAACTGGAAACAAGCCCCAGCGCAAAGGCGTCACAACTAGACTAGAACAGCCAGATTAAACCAAAACCAATTGGATAAAAAGCCCATGCTGCATAATGCCATTTATGGTCAGGTGCATGCTCGACTAAGCTGATTTTCTTCTGTACCGATGGTGCTAAATTCTTCAGTGGCACAGAAAAGTTACAGGGACAACCACAGAGTCAGAACTCCTGGTGATACAGATCCCCTTCACCAGGTATCACACTTACCGTAGAAGTTTCTGCTTCTGTTTGGTTGACAGTGATTTTAAAAATTCAACTTCTGGATCATCCTCTCCTTCACTTGCAATGAATTCCTAGGAAAATATGGCAGGATATTAAGTTCTTACATATGAAAATAATCTCTTCATTCAGATTTCTGTACTTAAAGTGATGCCTCTATGCACCTTATTTTTGCACTGGCACAAATATATTCATATTACTAAGTCAGCTTAAGACTCTCTGGAAAGAGCAGCATACTCACTGCAAAGCAAAAAAATCCCCCACATTCTGTCTCAAAAGCTGAGTAGGTGTTTAATGTGGGGTTATACAACAGGAGTTATCAGGAACGTATGAAAAAATCACTGCTAGGGAAAGAAACATTTCTGAAATAGTTAATAAAAATGAGCCCATTCTGGAGCCCACATGATTCCCCAGGATAAGTCACTCCATTGTTATCATGCTTGGATGAATAGGTAAGATGCTAGTCCTGCTTGAACCCAGGGTAATTTAAGCAAATTACTTTTCTGTCTCGCTTTAGTCATTAGGAAAATGGGTATTAACACATCTACCTCACTGTTGTGCTATTAGTCTTCAAATGTTCATAAAGTGTTCTATCAATGCAAAATACTGTAATCATATAATCTACATACAGTAACGCAATCAGCAAAGCATAGTTACTTTGAAGACCCTGAATTCTTCAAATTATGTGCATCTGGTACACTACAGTTCTCCACTGTGATGTTTTTAATTTTAGCCACATTCAGGAGCAGAAACAAGAAATAAAGATTAAAAGCTCATTCAAAAGAATCCCTCCACCACACCTAACATGAACTAAACACACTGGTATCACTGTGGTTCACTTAACAGTGCCACCATGCTAGGTTTCTCTGGGGTACCCAGCTTTTTTAAATGCAAAGGTACATCCATCTGTGGAGACACAATGAACTGCTGATTTGCTCAAGATGTCAAGGCCAGCTTGAGGTTGTCCCCTCTTTACAAGTGGTTTGACTATCCTGCCATATGGACAAAGGGCATTTCATGGTGGCTCACTCAAGGAGCATATACGAATTTTTCACTTTAAGTTTTTACTAAAGCACCTCAATTAGAAACGTACCCTGTGCAGTCTAAGTAAAGACAATTACGCATTTTCACTCCCCAAAATAATAAATGTAACAATAGTCAATCAATTGATTTGATTGACTCAGATACAGCATTCCTGGCAGTCATCACTTGTGCATACTTCCTCAAACCTCATCCAAAGGTTAGCGTTGTATCAGAAGTATGCGGCAAAAGCCCTAACCACCCCCTTCAGGAAAAATTCAATTTCTAGTCACCCAGAGGAGGGATTTAATTTATTATATGTGATTTTAAAAGAAGTAATTTATGATTCACCATTCTGACTTGAAACAAAGCTGGAAAGCAGTAAGGTTTTGGACATTTTTCTACTCGTATAGCTATTCAGCTTTCCTATGGATATGCATATTTGAAAACATTAAGTAACAATTCACAAGCAATCACATTTAGATTTATAGACATTTTCAGCTTACTGGTAAAAAGATCATTACCTGTGATGGATCATTTGCGGTCAAGTTTCTCCCCAGTACATTTTGTTTCAGTGCAAACCCACTGTTTCTCATCTCCGCTATTAGCTCCGAGGGGTGCATTGATGGCCCTGTTCACAAAAATCACAGTCTGAATGTATCATTTATATCTCTCTACCTTTTTTGGACTCCACAGTAGGAATTCAGCTGAAGCTTTGTTAAGTAAAATCACAGCTAAATCAACTCAATAATCTTCTGCTGAGCAAATAATCAGATATGATTTTCTAAAACAGCAGTCTGGAGATTCAGAATAGAAAATAATTGCATTTTTCTGTAAGTACAAGGGGATTCTCTTATGTAACTTTGTCATGTTGAAAACAATATATTTAGGTAAGTCTAGAATACATTTTTATTATAGCAAAAAAGCACAAGAAACCTAAAGAAAGCACATTAAATAAGACTTTAAGGTACCTCCTCTCCCTTAAAACACCACAAAAATGCTCTTCTAATATGTCACAAATAAGGCATTCTTCATAATGGTACAAATTTTTGAACTTGCATGTAAGAAGTAATCATTATTTGAAACTCAGTACACGTACAGAATATAAATAAATACATGTGAAAGTTACCTATGTCTTCACTTATTTACTTGGGGCACCCAGGTATGTTTAGACTCAAGGCTGTTACCTCCTCAGAGATTTCTGGTTTATCAGTTTGAAAATCACATTGTGTGTTGCACTAGAGGAAGCATTTGGGATTAGGCACTTGTCATCTTTCTTTACAAGCATCTAACAAGGAGTAAAAAATGAGATGTATTTTGGGTCATTCAGACTCAACTGCACAATTCATAACCCCTGTAACTCACTCTTTTGCTTTAACTGAACACCTGTGATCATCAAAACTTCATGTACTTGTCCAGTTAGGTACTTTTTCTTCACCCTAAACACAGACTCTTTTGTTAGGTTGCTTTCAGTATATTTTCTCACTAGTTCATTCATGAACCTTCCTGTCAATGAATTAGCACAATTGTGTAAGGTAAATCTAAATTAGAAGGAATGTAAAACAGAGCATGGAGCACATGATAACTATTACTTCAGTGAACTAACTGTAAGTGATAAGATTAACTAGTCTTATGAAACTTACTGATCCTGCTTTGTGGTTTTAAGAGTCTGTTAGTTACCGAGATGGACAAGACTCATGGATTTTTAATGCAAAGTAGTATGGAAAGTAAAGAGAGATTTTTACTATGGAAAATATACAGAAAGTAAACTAGCATTGTCTCAAAAACTGTTAGCTTCGACTTCTTAGTTTTCCCATATAACACACTGCGTACAGAAACAGGCAGGCCTATATGTAAAGCAGGAAGGAAGAAGATAAAACTTTGAAAATGGCTTAAGGAGCCCTTGCATTACTTTCTTTTCACAAGTCCCTCATTTTGCCCAGCAAAAGAATTTTCTAATGAGATACCTTACAGGTTTTCCTTGAGTTTACATTTTTATTAAGTAGGGGGTTGCTTCCCACCCCCTCCCCATAGATTTCACCAAAAGTGCTTTTTCTTCTTACACGTTACAGTGTAATTGTAAGCTCACTGACTGCTGATGAATGTAGATGGGCTCTAGCATCTACATTTTTTGCTTATTTCAAATTTACAACCTTGCTCTGTTTGCCCAAATCTGCTCTGGCTGCAGCCGAAACTGACATTAGACAGAAACCTAACAACAGAACTTGGTTGTCTTGATTTGAAAAAGCAACATAATCCAGCCATGCAATTCAGTCAAATACCCTGTACAAGGAAGCTGAATGGAGACAAAGCGTAGAGTCATGAAAACTTCACCGTACCAAAGAAACCAAACCATTTGACCAGACTGAAGCCTGGAATACCCCTACTACACAAACGCAGTAAGAGCCACTGCCTAACAAAGTAACCCAAGTAATTTTTCAGGTATTCGCCCTTCAGTGTCTCGGTGCTGTACACATTTTGATGTGTATTGGATACCTATTCTGATTAGCATGATTAGATAAATAGATGAATATAACTTGTCCCAGTCTATACAGATTTGCAAAAGAACTAAGACAGAAGCCCTAACTTTGCAGTTCTATAGAGGAACTACAGACAGAATCCAGACCAGAGAGGCACAAAGGCATATTGGCCTTCAACAGCACTATTTAACATTATTTTCTAGAAGCAAATCTTCCAGGTTCATTTTGTGCGCAGCACTGGAAGAGGTAAGCAAAACTAGTTCCACTTTTACTTACAATGCTTACAAAGAACGCACAATACTACCGATTTCTGTGCATTTGTGCCCAATGGATGTGAGTTGTGCTGTACCACACTGAACCATGCAAGTGAACAAGAGACCTATCAGTGTGCTGCTCCAACCGGGACTCAACACACAACTGCATGCAAACTTTTGAGCTAGCTTTCACATGCTTTTTAGAGGTGAAATCAACACAAGGTTTAAAAAGCAAAACCACAGGGAAGCTTAGAAGGAAAGCAAGCCAGGCAAAAAAATATTAAAAATTACATGACTTTTGTTTCCTTGTTTGTCAATGATGTCAGAGATGTTCAGATATTCTACAAAACTTTAGTCACAACGTGGCATTGCCATGACAAGGACAGTTAACAAATCCATGTTATTCTTGTTTTGTAGATGTATACAAGATACATCACATGAACCTCGAGACTAAAGCAGTTTCTAAGATAAATTTTGGTCTCCCTTTAATTATGAGGGAAACAGCAATTTAGGTTCAGCCTAGCTTGTAAGGAGCTGCAAGAATCTTCATGAAGATTTATTAGGTACATGATTTTTACTGTAACTGAAGGTTTTAGGCAACACCAGGAAATGAGATTCAGAATGTAAGTGCAGCCCATAAATAGAAGTAGAGTCACAACCCTCCTGTGTGCAGACTCCAGTACATGTACACTGTCCACTACAGTTTATTATGGAGTATTCTGTAAGCACCATGTGATCTCTCAGTTTTAGAAACATGGATGTTTTTGAGAGGATGACACAGGTGAACAGCCAATGCCACTGAACTTCTCAGTTGTTCTGCTGCACGATGACATCAACACTGCATCGCTACCTTTGCACAGCTAGCCATGCTAGGCCACAGTAGGGAGAAAACAGTATCTAATCTGGGAAGTCTTAAAGAGAGTGTTTTCTATCTGCTTACGAAGCCAAGAGGTTTAACTAAGACACTGTATTTTACAATGCCTGCACAGCTTAAAGTAAAGCTCTATTACTACCTACTTTTATTCTGCAACACGAGAATAAATAAAACTTTTATTCTCACAACTGAACTCCTTTGCTTGGAATCACAGGAATCAACACTTGGTGACTTTCTTTTCCCATTCATGACTCAAGAGGCTGATTTTGATTTACACTTTAATGATTTCAATTTAATTATTTGGATAAGCAGATCTGATTTTCTTTGAAATATCAGTGACAGTTTGAGGTCTCCCAGGGTTCCTGGGCATGAATATTTCATGTGACAGCACTGGGGCTTGTAACACACTTCTTTTTGGGCTGCTTCTTCACAGTGTCTTAAAAGATGTAGATGCCTAAATGTGTGAGCAAATGATCACATTCCAATTTCCACACTGTAAGTAAGTGTGGAAGTGTAAGTAAGGAATTTCTCCTGGCCAATACAAACAAGGGAGACAAAAACTGTAAAAGCAACTCCAAACACTGAGCCTCACTTAACAGAGGTTTGCAAAACTCAACTTCTCAGAGGTGTCCCTGGCTTCCTCAACTTAGGAGCCAAAACTTGTATCTTGGACCTACCAGTACACTGGTTGGCAGAGGGCTTCTTCCTCTGTTTGGTGAATTGACTCAGGAGTCCTGTTTCTTGAAAATGCGATTATGCCCAGTGTGATCAAACCTGGTTTGCATGGTAAGCTAAACTGGTCAGTCTTCTCAGCCTTTGGGTTATGACTACGCTTAATGTCAACACCCTCCAGATCTTCAGACAAAACAGTACAAAGTATACCTGATAGCCAGGCAAAGACAGATAGAGTTCCAACAAAGTCACAGACTGTAAAACAGATGGTAAGATTGAGCTGAGAAGCTCTCAGCTGGCTAAATCTTGGGAACTGGTGTTAGCTAAGCACTCCTGGACAGCACCCATCAACTTCCAAAAAATCACTCCTGCATCAAGCATAGAAAAATACTTTGTGTAATATAAAAACTGTCCTCATGGATGAATTCTGTATGGACTTGTGACAGCATCTGTGATCAAGCTACCTGCGTGATCTCATGTAGGTGAAAACATCTGGAGATGACACTATGCCATGAGTTGACAGAGCGTTAGATATAGGAATCCTGTAAAAATAGCTGAATGTTACAACTTCTGACAAGCAGTCTCTCAGCATTCATCCATCAGCAAGCTAAAAATAAGTTCAAAGTTACAACGTTTCATCATCTGTTTCTTTTCTTTCTGAAACAAGTCAAATACAGTACCTTGCTATTTTTGAATCTGACTGTCAAGCTTATTTTCTGGAATTTACATTTTGATAGGGGAAAAAAAAAAGAAAAGAAAAAACCCCTTAAAACTTTTCCAGATGACACTTGCTTAAAACTAAAACATTTATCTGCTTTAAAATTAAGTCACAGTCTTGGAAAAGCTTTTTACCATACAGTGGAATTAATTGCACACTGATATCATACTTATTTTTATGCATTGAGACAACTGACAACTTGTTAAGTTTTTCTTCAGCTACAGGTATTTAAGATTATATTAAGGGCTTGCACAAAAGAGGTTCCATAGTTAAAGACCCATCAAAGGATTTTTAAAACATTTTTTTTCATGGCTTTTAGAATTCTTAAGAAACAGTGTTGTCAAGCAAATAGGCTGGCTACAGCTTCTTCCTGATTCTTAATTCCCACTAGAAGTTCTTGCTTCACTAATTCTATGTTATCTTCTGTTTAAGATATTAAGGAAAAAATCCAGACAACTCAGCTGACTCAGAGTCAGGGTGCAAAATCTGGACACTCAAACCATTCAGTAAAGTATGAAAAGAAGGATTTTAGCCTACACAAAGTACAACTTGAGCGCAGCCTTGGCTCGACAGCTGTTGGTGTACCTTCATATTTGTACAATTAAATAAACAGAAGAGCTGTAAATAGATTTTTTTTTCTTCTGAAGCCTATATGAGGATCAATTATACTGGATTACAGAATGGTAACACACTAGGATTTCTACAACATATTGTAAATGCCTTTTTTTATAACAAACAAAGATCACTCCGATTTCTTATCGTACTTAATTGAGATCTATTTAACAGAATCAGTTCTGGTTCTACCAACCAACCAGGGGGGAAATACAGTTCTGGATTTCAGTTATGTAAACGCCTAGCTTACAGCAAGGTCTACCCACCCTGCGCTACTGCCCCCACTCCTGGCTCAGAAACAAGAGAAACCTATAGCTGCAATTAATGTTTGATTCTTTCTGTACTGCTCCCAAAGCTACAATGTGGAACGTACGTAATGCGCTGTTCTCGCCAGAGTGTTTCCTCTAAGGTGGCTGGGCACAGGAGAACAGCGCTAGCTGTAATGCACCATCTCGCAGACCTGCATTAAAACATCTAAAGCACAGTTTTCAAGTTATCCAATATTAGAGAACAGTATGCTAAAACCTCTGTAAAATGACTGTAATGATTAAATGCCACTTTTTCTGCAACGGTTTCAGTGGCAGTAAAGACAGACCATAATGTTATGATTGCCAGTATCATCAAAAATAGCACTTTTAATTCTATCTACACATGATGCACAATCTTGACAGTATCTGCTCAATTTATTGATAAAAGCTTTTGCTGCTGTCACAGTGCAGATGAGCAAAGTGAATTATTCTTTGCAACCAATTAAGTTTTAAATGGATTTTTATTTGGAATACATATAGAAAGCAAACTGATAAGAAACAGTAATAATGTAACCACTATTCCCACCTGTGGCAGGGGAAATTACAGTATCCAGATGTACTTAAGATAGCGGCAGTTATGCATGGTTATGAAAGGAAATAGACTACTCAGTATAAGAATTACTGGAAAATGCAGTAGATTCTTCATGGTATCATTTTAACTATAACTTTTTAACCTTTATTTTAACTAACGCCCATTTTGTGCATCATTAAAACTGACCATTTGGAATAGAGCTTTCCTACAGATTCCCCTTCCTGAGAATGTCTTCTTGTGTGGACATCTTTTAGTTTATGGATGTGATGATTTTAACCTAAAAATGTCACCATCATCATACCATCACACTTTGGACCTGGTAACGGAGATGTAATTTATATGAACATGAATGTAAACAAAACACACGTGCATATCTGCTATCAATTCACTGGCATATGTCACACTTAGTATACTCCACTCCAATATGCTTAAAACTCAATTTATGAATGAAGGACGAGATACTTTCAAGGCTTATCCTTTATTACTACATATTTTTTGTTAACAAAGCAGGCCTAAAGCATGTTGTCTTCATTCTTTCTTATATGTATTTTGGACAACATGAGGCCATAATTCTTCCAAATGGAAATTTGATTTTCTGTGAAAACTAAAGTTAACAGTGGCAACTAAAGCCATGCTCTGCTGCAGAAAAATAACTAAGTAACTACTCCAGGGAGTATGCAAACATCTCTTCCACATAAATTACATTTCCAAAAACCACTCTGCTGGTGGGTTTCAGTTTAGCACACCATCACACGGAGGATGAATATACTCCAAATCAGAATGCTGCCTTCTCTGGGTGGTAGCAAAGGCATAATGCATCATAAAAGGCTCTTCAGATTTTGCCTTAAAAAAGTAACTAACTTTAAAATTAGCACAGACAGTTTTGTCAATACATCCATGTACTTTCTCGGCAGAGTTTTGTGTGTCTTTTTTCATATGGCTTAAAAGGAAATTGAACAAAAATGGAGAAAAAAAAATAGAAGTCACAGACTGAGCCTAATCGCACTGTATCATTTGTGAACTTTTACAGCGGTTGTGACAGGGACAGTAGACATTTATTTATCTAAAGGACAAAGAACTACTATCAAAATTATGTGCTCATGATTCTTGGTTATGCAGAACATAGCAAATTTATGCTACCTCCACTAATTCAGAATTGATCATTTTTTTTTACTGATAATTTTCCCATCCATTTCAGAGATGGCTGCATTCAGACCATATTTACACTTCAAAGTGACTGCTGCAGTTGGCATTGAGAGAAATCGATGAATAAAAAAACCTCTGGCTTTTAATTAGCTCTTCTTCAGAGGGTCTGCAGTTGAACTTAATTTAACACTTTAGCACTGATTTCAGTATAATTTGCCATGCTTTTGTCATTGGGTATTTCAGAGAAACCCAAGTTTCCTTTTGACTTGTTTTTCTGAGTAGTAAAAACCATTTAACATTATCAAACTGCTTTAGGAATCCATATTTATTGCTTTAATGCTAAGCACAAGGCTTCTAATAGAAATCTGTATTTTATGCATTCACACCAAATACAGTCTTCTGAAACATAAATAGAGGATTATTCTAAAATATGACAGTTAACTATGTGAAGATTTAGTTAAGGTTCCTACTGTTCACAATCAAAGGTCTCAGCTGCAGATCATAAAGGAAGGTTTCATATACTGTATGTTTCTACAGATGACCATTTATACAAATATTCACAGCTAACGTATTCAAATACCTTTTCTTTGTTGCTATAGATTCAAGAGAATAATAATAAATTTCTGCATTCCTGATACAATGCAGATTTCTAGCTATTTGGAAACAAAAAAATACCATATCTGTCACTAAAAAATACACGATCTAGACATAATATAGATTTCCTTTTCTGCTGTCTCCGTATGACTGATTAATTTAAGTGATTACTATGGAAAGGAATTTCACCCAAAAGCTAAATATCAGATGAACACACTAAGTGATAGACTGACGGAAACTACAACCACGATTAGTTTAAGGGCACTCAGGCAGTGAAGAAAGAGGACACAGACTGCAGGAGCCGATAATGAGTCTTTAACAGGCTGTATTTTCAGAGACATACCTAGTGTTTCTTTCTGCAGACCATAAGACACTAGATGCACACACATATTACTCCATTACATTTTTAGCATTTTTGCCTGAATTTTCCACAACACACTGATCACTTCACAGTATTCTATTTTTCCTTGGTATTTTCACTGGACAGATCACATACAGAGCCAGCTGGCTGTAAATCATTCAAAGTAGTCCATAGCAAAGAAGGATGCCCAGCACTCTCCAGTCTTAGGTTTCACAGGCCAAGAGCATGAGAAACATTTTTAATCTTACCATCCCATTTCTAACTATGTCATTCATAAAATTACCTCCCCATCTGAGACACTAGCCTGACTTGCTGATAGTAATAACAGGTTATTTGTTAAAAAAAAAATCCCAGATGATTAAGTTGTAAGCATTTAAGCTTTCACAGCTTTTTATCAATCCCAACTCCTCAACCCTCACTGAATAAGATAGATTGCTTGGGGGAAAAAAGAATAATATAAAGAATAATAATAATTAAAAAAGTAGTATTGAGTGTGTCCTATCTTTACCCGATCAAGAAAACTGCAGGCAATTTTGAAGTAAAATAACAGTGTGACTTCAGAGCATTTGCACAGAAAACTTACCAGGCTCCATTCTAAAAAAGTCAAAGGCTTTCCAGGCTTCACAAACAAAAGGTACTGAAAAGCACATAAATCAACAGATGCTGCTGTTTAATGATAAAAAAGGATTGTAAAAACAGGCAAACTTTTAGATACTAGTGATCTGGGGTTGTTTTGCTGGTTTTTTATTTTACACATGCACATGTACACAGTGACACATGAAGTCAGAAACACAACTGATATTTTCACCTTGTCTGAAATCTGAAAGTTAGGATTTTATCAGTAAAAAACCCTGTAAATCAGTTTAGCCAAAGAAGCATTTTGATTGCCTAATTTAGCTTTGTAAAGGAGAAATAAATCTTATAAGTTGGCCCCCATAAGCCTCACAGCTGGAATATTCTAACACTACTTTGCAGTTTCCAGTGATCAAAGTAAGTTACTTTCTAGCTAAAACTAAGAATTTCATAATGGAAATAATGCAACACCAGGGGGTGCAGTTATCATGAAATAATTACACTCCTGGGAGATTACAGACAAGGCTGTACCCCAGGGGTGTGATTATCCCATGATAACCACATCCACTGAAATTGCCTTATTGCAAAAATAATCTCTATTCACTGGTGAGATATTATTCAATAGGCACTTTTTAAACGGTAAGATTATTATTTTTTTTTGTATGAATTACCAGCTAGATGAGTAAAATGGCCCCAGAAGCAAAATAACCAAGCCACCATGCATAAGTTAAGGTACTGATTGTGATTTTTTTTTGTTTGCTGGAGTGCTGCAGTGTACGTCAAACCTTGAAAGACAGCAGCCTCTTCTCACAGAACACAGTTCTGTGCCACAGACATGCATTCACCTTGCAGTGGTTCTACCTGAGCGAACTGAAGTCCATGACTGGTCTCTGCATACAAGATATTCAACACTGAATCCAAACCAGCAATTGCCATCAGTTTATGTGCAAAGAGCAAGATTACAATGCAGTCTTCACCGAAGATTCTAAGACAAGTATCTTTCTGACAAAATAAGAGAATCACAGCTTATAGAATTTATGTGGTGGAAAAAGCCTATGTTGGTGCTTACTTTGCGATGTGGAAAAAAAAAGTATGTAGGTGATCAATAACTCTTTCCTCACAGAGAATCAGAGTAGAAACTTTACATAATAAAACAAAATCAGACATAGGAGTTCCATTTTCATTTATCTGAACTCAAACATTTCCTCTGAGGCTGAAAAAATAGTCTCAGTCCAAATAAGACATTCTGGTTTGATCTCCTGAAGCAGAAAAAAATTAGAACAAAACACAAACTGCATTTTTATCAAGTGCTCTTGAATTTGGCTTCCGCATTACAAACTTTTTTGTCAACTCAAATAAGAAGTGTACACGCCCCTGAAACTCAACTGATTTGGGCATTTGAACAAACCAACCAACCAACCCCACTAATTCCTGGGGTTTTGTTAAATGGAAGTTACCATTGAATTAAGACCTTTGAAGGCCCAGTTCTTGGACAAAGTGAGAAGGATGGGGAAAAGCTGCTCGTCCTGTATTTAACTCAATTATTTGGTTATCCTAATAATATTACCTTCATTTTATGGCAAAAGCTTTTGCTTTTGATCAAGGAGAAAGATCAAAATGTCCCTCCAAATAAGCAAGTGCCAATCCTTTATACACACATGAAGATTTGTTAGCAATACTATGACTACCACTGTTTGCACTGGTTTTGGCTGGACTGTTTTTTTTTTCCCCACAGTAGCTTGCATGGGGCTGTGTTTTGGGTTTGTGCTGAAAACAGTGCTGATAATCCAGGGATGGTTATGTGCCACAGCATCAAGGCCTTTTCTGCTTCTCACCTCACGAGTGAGTATGCTGCGGCTGCACAAGAAGTTTGAAGGGGACACATCTGGGACAGCTGACCCCAACTGACAAGAGGGATATCCCACACCATATGACTTCATGCTCAGCATATAAAGCCAGAGGAAAAAGGAAGAGTGAGGGATGTTCACAGTTAGGGTATTTGTCTTCCCAAGTAACCGTAATGCATGATGGAGCCATTCCTGGAGATGACAACACCTACCTACCAATGGGAAGTAGTGAATGACTTTGATTTTGCTTTACCTCATTGTCTATCTTAACCCGTGAGTTTTCCCACCCACCATTCCGATTCTCTCCCCTATCCTGCTGTGTGGGCCATGAGTGAGGGGATGAGCTGCCTACCTGGGCTAAACCATCCTGTTTCCTTTCCCAGTTAATTAACTCTTTACAATAACGTTCCTGAGAGCAGTCACCCTTCTACACTAGATATTTTTAAAGACTTCAAAGTTATTATATGATGGAATTCAGTCATGAGTCTAACTGATACATAATGAACTTCTCCTGTGGTTCCTAAACTTGTTTGTATGAGATGTTTCCATCCTTTACAGGAGAGCAGCTAAGTTCCTACATACTCTTCTGTGGACAGAAATACATTTGGGTAAATACAGTAAGAGAGCAATGAACAAAACACAGGAAAATAGACTGACTTTATGTGTGCTTCTCTAAAGCAAAAGAACACAGTCCAGAAAAACAAGGCCTGTTGAAAGTCTCCTACAGGGAAGCCAGACCATTTCTTTAAAGCTACATCTGCAGAAATTTGTGATGCCAATGTCCTTACAATATCAGATTCAGAACCATAAGGCTGAGGGCTCCCAATTACTGATTGCTTAGAGATTCATTACCAGCCAAGATGCTTTGCAGTGCAGGGACTAGCATCTTCCAGCAGTGCGCTCTAACAGGGGAGAATGTTTCCAAACTTTAAAGAATCCTAAGCTAAATTTAAGCAGTGTAACTACCACACACTGCCTAGAAAAAATTGCTCAGTTCAGTTTGCAAGAAAAGCACGAGAGATCATCTTCTGTTAGAATGAAGACTATAACTCACGAGAAATAAAGTGCTACCAAGTAACTAAATTTGAAGCAATAGAGATCTTTTCAAAGACTTCATGCGAATATTGCAAAAAACTGCTCTTCAAAAAATATAAAATTCAATGATTTACAGCCTAAATTGGGTCCTTCTAATATACTTCATAAAAGAATTGAAGTGCAGGTATATTGACTATTGTACTAAAATTTTATTCCTTATTATATCTGCAGTTATCAGATGTACCCTTCCATTTATGAGACGGTATTTACATTCCAGTTTCCTGACATACAGGCTAGGAACAAGCTTTCCAAGATGACTTCCTACATATACAGTTACTTCCTGACCTTTGAAAGTATTATTTGCTCTAAAACCTTAGCCCAACATTTGTCAACTTTGAGACCTGATTGCAAACATTTTTATATATTTTATATATTTTATATATTTTTATATATTTTTATATATATATATTTTTTTACACATTTATCTACTAAAACCCTGAGTCAAATAAATTACATACACATTTCATACCATAAGCAATCATGCCCTATCCTTGAAAACCCTACTGATCGCTCTCTTCAGAGATACGTTTTCTTCTACATTCTAAAAATGAACAGCTAGCTTCTGGAAATTGCTCTTTGGAGTTCAGACCTTATATGCCAAGTCATTTCATAATTCATATACATATTTATTGATAATCATAATTAATGGAAACTCTGGACTATTTACATGGGTTTTACCAGTTTTCTAAGCATGAAGAGACACTTATTTGTGATACATGGTGGGGGAGTGTGGAGATGGGTGGGAAAAAATTTAAGTGCTTTTGGTTGGTTTGTGGTTTTTTAAACCTAATCATAAAGGTTTCATGAAAGAAGATTGTATCATTACAAGTCTGTCCCTTAAAAAGCAGTATTTTTTGCAGTTCTGGCCAATCTGAGTAAGAATAGTGCGGCAATGGACATGTTTGCAGTACTATAAGATAATCAGAAAATAATTAGGAATTTAGTCTAGAAACACAAAAGCAGCTCAGGAGTGCATGCGATTACTGATAAAGAGCAGTAGGAAGAAGCAGAGCTTGAGAAGATGTGCTGTACAGAGGAACAGAAGAAAGTCCCTAGAGGTGGATACCAATTCAGCATTAGGGCTAGCAACAAAGCATTAAGTAGAAGTAATGAGAGGAAACAAAAAGCAGCAAAGAGAAACCGTCAGGACAAGATTATATTGTTGGGGGGTACTGATCAAAACATGATAGAATTTGTCTTTTTTACGTTGCAGTGTCTTGATAGGAAATGTAAAACCACTGTTTTACCTTCAGTGTAGGTTAGTATTACAGAGCTAACTGCAGATCTGCAGCACTGTAAGAAACGGGTACAATTAGCAGCAGTGCAAAAATACTTACTCCCATCCCAGATAAGATGAGACTGTTGTAAGGGTTTAGTTAAAAAAAACCCCAATGTGTCTTTTAAATGTGTGATGTAAGCTTTAACTTGCCATGTATATGAATCACGAGTCTTAAGAGAGTCAGTGAATTCCATAACTTGTGTTCTCACTTAACTGTAGTGCTTCATTTGCATACATGGAATTTCCAAAAGGTGTCAAGGCAGAGTAATTTAGCTTGTTATTAAATCAGATGAAGTTTTAGAAAAGCTGATGAAAGGATCGTATTCCTGGGGTTACAAGAAGTAGGCAACCTTTCATATGATGATCTGATTAATGATATTACC
Organism: Lathamus discolor; assembly: GCF_037157495.1. NCBI lineage: Eukaryota > Metazoa > Chordata > Aves > Psittaciformes > Psittacidae > Lathamus > Lathamus discolor. The sequence continues at coordinate 87,357,428 of NC_088886.1, read as the reverse complement.
ACTTCCTATAAGCCTTGTATCTGCTGTTAAATCAAGATCTTAAAATTACTTTAAACTTTACCTACAGTGTTTTTACATAGTTTCCCTGAAAGGAAGAAAATGTATCAGTATCATTACAGCTGACTATTCAAATCCAGGAACAGCGTTTTACAAATTATATATACAAACCCTGATCTGTCACCCACCCCTACGCCCTGAAATCCTTCCTCAGCCTATGAAAAAGTCTATGCTCAGCATAGAACACTGTCTTCTAAGTTCCAGAGTTGAAAATGAGAGGGCACTGGCACACTCTGAGAGCTGAGTAATTTTACAGCACTGTTCTTCATACAAAATTCATTATCTGTGCTAAATCCTTCTCTTTAGGCTTAGAAACATGGTTTGGAAAGCTACCCAGGGAACATTTATTGGACTAGGAAACATCCACAGCAGTCAAACATTGCCTACACCTAGATGCATAGTTCAGTTAGGTTTCAAACAAGCAGTTAAGTCTTATATTGACATTGCAAAGTGTCCATATTACACTTTTATGAATGAACATTTTCAAGGTCATGCAAGCAAGTACAAATACTTTCTGCTTTCCCAGCCAAACACATCTAAAATTTATCCACTTGAATGTGGTGAGGGGAAGCAAGTTCTGCAGCACAAAAGCATATCTGATATGCAAGAGCTGCACAATACAATTCTACCACCACTGAATGCTCCAAGCACAATTTCTTCTAAGATAAGAATGAGGCAAAAAATAATCTGATGTTATAACCTACTGGAAAAGAAAGCCTAAGAATGTCAACTACAGGGTGGCTCACACAATGGTATAATAATCAGACAGTGCCTACAAGCAGGGAAGTGCAAGAGGCACCATTTCCTTTAACTCCAGTCTTCCAGGACTCATCTGAAAGAAATGACATATCCAGGTGATCTGATTCTGAAAAGCAAAATTGTTGGTATGCTAAATATGGAATAAAACTAAGAGCTACTACATAAAACCGATAACCTGAGGAAAGACAGAAGAAACTAGGTATTACCAAGTGTGCAACTGTAATGGCATCCCCGCAAAACTGAATACACAATATGGCACATGATCTTAAAGCACAGTACAGCAACGCTGAAGACTCACCCATGTTACCAAGTGTTTCTTTATGGTGCCACAATCTTATGAATCTTGAAAGTATTACAACTTATGGAACACAAAGTGTTGTAGGTAAAAAAGAGATTAAATTTGAATGTTTATATAGAATCATAGAACAGTTAGGGTAGGAAAGGACCCTAAGATCATCTATTTCCAAACCTCCTGCCATGGGCAGAGGCACCTCAGACTAGAATATCCACTTCTTCAAACCTCATCTAACACTGTGTGACTTCAACTAACAGGAAAACTAATGGAGGAATAAAAACGTAGCTCAGGAAGCAGCAAGAAGCCACTGAAAGGAAACCAGGCATTTGGAAACCTAGATTTCAACTGCTTGTCCACTTAGAGAAGCACAATTACATATATAAAACAACCCCAAACCTCTACATTTTTCCAAGTAATTCACAAAGATACATTGATACAATTCCAGCTTTTCCAAGCAGTTTGCCAGAATCTGAACAGGGACAGTCTCTGATAATCTATTACAGGTTTTTTTCTTTTGTGACACAAATATTTCATGGTGATATAAACAATCTCATTGCAGCGTCTCAATTTTTGCCACAGATAGAAGCAAAGCAACATTCATTATGGCATCATTGTAGAATGCATTACTAATTAAAACATTAAGTCCCTGTCATTTGGAATATTTAACTTGGAACTGTGGATCCTACATTTAGAATAAGGAAGTGTTTTTCCTATTACATCAACTCTTTGAAATACTGAAACTTAAATGTCCTAAAATTAAACATGGCAAGTTCTCCAAAGGTTTCTAACCCCCATCTTTAAAAGATGTTCATTGCCTACCTGAACCATCAGTGGAGACAGAACTCGCATTAATTCCAGACAGGCCAAATAAGGGACATTCTCGGTCAGTGTTTACATGGCCCCACTTGTGGCATTTAATACATTTCACATTCCGCACCTAAAAGGAACAAAAAGAATAAAAATAAAAGACTTGACATAATTTAGTTAACAACATAGCTTAACATTTACAGAAATATCTGTTATTAGGCATTAGAGAAGCTTTTAAATTCATTGATAAACAGATGATAAAATTAAGAGAGCTCAGGTGAATACTGCAGCTAGACAACGTTTGAAATATACCCAAGACATCCACAGCATGAGATTTATGTAACTTGCCTGGATACCAAATGGCTGATCTCTGATATTCATATCATCCTTAGCATACCTGTTACACAACACAAAAGAAAACAAATACTGACTTAACATTATTTTTTAAACCATCATATACAAAACTATCTTTGATTGTTAAGTGTGTATCCATTTCAGAGATGTACTTCCAGTAAACATTAGTTTTAATGTGTTTGACAGACATGTAAAATTCAAACAAGAACTTGAGCTTATCGATGAAATAGTTCCAGGTTTACAGGTTTTACTAATTAACTGCCAGGATATGATGAGATTATACAAGTGACCTCTTCAAAAACAAAGTGGTGAAAGAAAGGGAAGGAAAAAAAGAGAAAAGGATCTGAAAGGCAGGTAATAAATATATTTATTCAGATAAAAATCAGACATCTTACTTTTCTCGAGGGGCCACTTTTTGCCATTCAAATTTGTATTCTGTCTCTCCTTCCTGCTATAAAATAGAAAACATTGTAAGTTTGATTATTTTTTTTTCAATACATTTCACTAAGTAGGAAGAAAACAAAGAAACGATGTAATGAAATACCTCTTTAGCTTCCTCTTGGAATTTTCAAAAATCATGCAAAGAAAAGAAATAATATGTTACTTATACATGTAAAATGCAGCTGGTGTCTAAGCTGGAGACAAAACATTTTGTTTACATTAATACAATAGTGCAAATACTCAAAGCAACTAGAAAGTAAATACAGCACACATAAATAATCAGCATCTAGCATATAGTTACAAATCCTGTGAAACAAGAATAATCTTTCAAAACTACACTAATTTGATATAAAAATACAAAAAAAATTTAATCTTTTTTTCCCAAAAGTAGCAACAATACTTTAAAAGAAAAATAAGTTTTTTAGAAAAAATCACTAGTTTAAAACTGCATCTGCTCTAAGCTTAAAGGATTAATTTAAGAGCTTTAAAAACAACTGCAAAAGTTGCTCCATGAGAATGAGCCCCTCCAAGCATTTCCAAGGGTTTTAACGTAAAAGGGAAAGATGAATTTTAAAGGGAACATGTTTTCTTTTAATGGGAGTACATAGTCTTAGTTCTGCAGTTATATTCAGATTTCCCTAAAATTGACCGATATAAGTATCCACAGGGTAGTCAGTAACTTCTGTTTATGAATCTACTAAATACAGTCAGTCACACCTACCAGAGTGAGGTTAGCCAGCATTTCTGGCTAAAGAACCTCCGTATTTATTATTTATAAAACTCCAACTAATTAACTTATTGCTTGGGTATTTCCTGTGCATGACATGCATCAAGCTGACTTACAGGCAGAAATTTAAGCGAAAGTAACTCTGCCAAAATACAGGTTTGTGTGGTCTGAGTCATCACCTTGGTAAGGCGTAGTCCTCCTCATCCACTGGCTTTAAAATCGACTAAAGAAACACCTCTGGTCAAGGACAGTATTTCTGCTGCTGCCAGGAAAGATACTGTATCTCCCTTTTTCCCTTCACATTGTACTGTTATTTAAAAAGAAAACCCAACCATTCTCAGTCTGAACGTAAAGCACTGCAAGATCAAAATTGTTACATACTATGTATGTCTGCATATTCCCAGAGGAAGAACTGGAAATCCCACCTTGTAGCATTACCTCACTATGAACACAGTATTTTAAAATAAAAGACATGATGCTTATTTCTTGTGAAGGCTTTTAGCTCTGCAGTCCTGTCTGCTCACGATCAGGAAACCACAGTACCTTTCTTTGCTCCAGGTGGGGCCTCATACATGAAATTAAGTCCATTCTTCACACGCTCATCCCCCATAAGCAATCTAAATAAAAAGGACAGAGTATGGGGTATTATTTCTATATATAAAAAAGTGCAACAGGAAATTGTTATAATAACTGGCAATTTTTCATTTGTTAACTTGAGTAACAAAAGTTGAATGTCAAAAAAACTGAGACCAGCCAATACTTTCGCATGTTCCACTGCATATCAAAACCTATACATTTCAACCACAACTGAAACATAACTGTTTCCACAGAATTATGAAAGACAGATCTGTTTAGCCTGGAGAAGGCTCCAGGGAGACCTTATAACACTCTTCCAGTACCTAAAGGGGGCCTACAAGAAACCTGGAGAGGGACTTTTTACAAGGGCACATAGAGAAAACAAGCTGAAATGACTTTAAGCTGACAGAGGGGAGATTTAGATCAGGCACTAGGAAAAAAATCTTCCCTGTGAGGGGGTGAGGCACAGGGTGCCCAGAGAAGCTGTGGCTGCCCCATCCCTGGCAGTGTTCAAGGCCAGGCTCAATAAGGCTTTGAGCAACCTGCTCTAGCGGAAGGTGTCCCTGCCCATAGCAGGGGGTTGGAACTGGATGAGTTTTCAGGTCCCTTCCAACCCAAACCATTCTATGATTCTACAAAACATATTGTCACACAAGGCTACGTGCTATTCTGTCCAACACAGCATATTCTGAAATCAATTAGAAGACACGAGCCACTTTAAAGAAGTTCTTGTGACCTCTAGTTAATCATAAATCGATTTATGAGTCATTGTCCTCTCCTACTACCACAGCAAATGGGAGGCAGCATTCCAAATAACCCACAATATGCTCTTTACTGCCATGAAAACCAGAAGCAGTGAAAAAAAGTGTGTGATCTTATGCCAGTTCTCACCTGTTATCATAGGATTCCTGTTCTTTCAGATACTGTTGCATTAATTCTTCCTGTCTTTTCTTATCATACGATATTTTCTGTTCCGCCATCCATACCTAGTTAAAACAAGTTTGTACTTTAAACAAATACAAGCCCCACCACTAAATATGTTCACATATAAATACTTAACTGGCTTAATCTATTGAAAATACTTAACAGGTAAAAATTCCCATTCTAATCACATAAAATATACTATTTTCATCCAGCATTTCAACAAACGAGCTTCACACAAACAGTGTGATTTTTATAAGCTACAACTCCAATCCGATTTAAAAACTGAAGAGATATGAGAAAATTGAGTAATCCAAAGGGAAAAGCAGGCTCAGAAGACACCGTGGCTGTGACACTGTCTTTCCCATTGCAACACTTCCTAACGGAAGTCTCAGAGCCCCCACACCCCAGGTTCTCTTGGAGCCCCTGGAATGGTCCAGCTCTGGGAAAGCGACATTTGGAACCAGGTCAAGACAGGCCTGACATACCGGGAAAACACGGGCACATCGCGGCAGCTTTCCTGTGCGATGTCTGGTGCCTATTCGTCTAGATTTGAAACGGTGGAGCCAAGGAAAGGCGATACGGCACCGGTTATACGCACCGGTGAGCGGGTAAACCCGAGCTCCCAACTATCTCCTCACTTTTCCTTCTCCCAGCCCCAGTCCCACCTCAGGAAAGCCGACATGCCGCTGCGGTACCCGGCCCCGACCCAGCGCCCCGGTGCGCGCCTCACACGGCCGGACCGACCGCCTGAGAGGCCAGAGCAGCCGCCTGCCTCTCTCACCTTCTTGATGTTGGACTTGGAGGCGGGGTGGAAATCCTTCTTGCACATGAAGTTGGCGAAAGACTTCCCCATGGCGACGGCGACAGTGAGACAGAAGCTCCTCCGCCGACCGGCTCCCTCAGCCAGCTGCCCCCGCCGGGCCTTCCGGGTCGGCGGGCGGGCCTTCCTGCGGGGCGGGCCTGAGCGGCGGCCTGGCCCCGCCCCTCTCCGCCACCGCCACCGGCAGGGCCTTAGCCGGGCCCCGAGGAGCGGCCGCCGCCGCCAGCATGTCCCCCGCGCCGCCGCCTCGCTCCTGCGACACCTTCGTGGCGCTGCCGCCCGCCGCGGCGGGGGCCCGCGTCGTCTTCGGGAAGAACTCGGACCGGCCGGCGGACGAGGTGCAGGAGGTCGTGCACTTCCCGGCCGCCGCGCACCCGCCCGGCGCCGCGCTGGAGGTGAGGGAAAACCCCACCACCCCTTAGCCCTGTTCTCTGTGTGCTTTTACCCCGCGGTTTGGTGCGTTAGCCACGGGGAGATGCTCGCCAAAGCGACAGCGGGAAGGGTAAAGCTGTTGCGTGCTCCGACTTCTTGCAGTGCACGTACATCACGATCGAGCAAGTGGAGAAGACCTGCGCCGTGGTCCTGAGCCGGCCCGCCTGGCTCTGGGGGGCCGAGATGGGCGCCAACGAGCACGGCGTGTGCATCGGGAACGAAGCGGTGTGGGGCAGAGAGGAGGTGGGCGATGAGGAAGCTCTCCTCGGCATGGACCTCGTAAGGTTTGCACGGGCTATGCTGGTAAATGGTACCCAACTCAGAACTTAGTTTTGAAGCGTTTGGCTTGAGTTGTATGGGGATATACGTGTGTTCACTGTCAGAAGACATGCCTGCCTGCTGTTCCAGAGCCATGGTTAAAAGTTGAGTATTTCTTGGCACAGGCATTAGATCTCTGCCAGGAACTGGGAGCCCTCGAGAGGTATTAGACACTAGAGCAGAATCTGTCAAGGAAATCATCAAATGTTTTTTCTCTCTACAACGTTGATACTAAACTGGAAAAAGACATTTAACAAGAGCGCAGCTGGACCTCAGGATCCAGTGCGAGGGCCTTTTTCTAGGGTCTGTACGCATTTCCTAGTTCCCTCCTCTTTCACACACGTTTTCAAGTTTCACTCTTAGCTGCACATCTCCACATAAATAATGCAGCTTCTTGCGCCTGTCTTACAGCGTGCCAGCGTAAGTCCATTAACCTACAGCCGACTGTCAGTCCCATACCTGCACAGGTATTACAGACATTTCCTGTCCCAGGCCCACTGTCTCCCTGCTTTTCTCTGTTTCTCTTTGGTTGGTTTTCCCCATATCAGGGACAAAGACGACCTACTTCAAACCCTTTAAGTGACTTGCTCCTTTCTCTTACCAGAGCATACAAGCATCAGGTGCATATAGAAATAGCATTCCAAGTCTATTTGAATACTTAGACTGTATAGCTTTATGTGACATTTATAGTTCCCAAGATAACATCTTCCTTTTGTTTCAGGCTTGGACTCGAGAGGGCAGACACAGCTGAAAAGGCTCTTACTGTCATAGTCGATTTGCTAGAAAAATATGGACAGGGAGGAAACTGTATGGAGAGCCACATGGCATTTACGTACTATAACAGCTTTCTGATAGCTGACAGAAAGGAAGCATGGGTGCTGGAGACATCAGGAAAGTACTGGGCAGCAGAAAAAGTAGAAGGTATGGATGACACTTTTCATATTAAACATTTCAAATGCAATGACGATTAGCAGTTCTCCACTTTTCATTTCATTAAGCATCATATGTATGTGTGCCTGTAAACAACACAAGTTGCCTCCTAGGTCGTCATCAGTGTGCAGTGGCTAGCCTTTCACAGAGGAGCTGAGTCACAGGGGGCCTTTTCAGAGTCAGAGGACCAGTTCTGCACTTGGAAAACAGAAGGCAGCAAGAGGGTCACAGCATGAAAGTGACAGCATTATGTGTGGGCCTAAGGATGTTGGCAATCAATGACTATTCCATTTGATGGCAGGGTAGCACTGACAGGATCATCAGGCCCTCAAGTGGCTGATTCTTCCAGCCGACTTAAGAGGACAAGATTTGGAGGTCTGAGAGGAAGAACATAAGAATAATCAGGGCAGAACCTGAAGTATGATGTTGGAACTAGAACTGAGTCAGAACTGAGTGCCAGTGGAATTTCAGTTGGAAGGATATATATAGCCAGGGAGAGGGGGCCAAAAATAAAACCACAGGACTCTCAGATCTTGTAGAAAACTCTTCAGTGCATAATTTACTTCAGTAAGCTAATTGTAAACAAAATGCCAATATAAAAATTCGGTGTATTAAAATGATTCTTCCCTTACCTTACAAACAGGAGGTGTACGAAATATTTCCAACCAGCTCTCTATCACAACCAAGATTGACAGAGAACACCCAGGACTGAGAGAATACGCCAAAAGCAAGGGCTGGTGGGATGGGGAAAAGGAATTTGATTTCGCTGCCACGTATTCTTACGTAAATACTGCCAGAATGACCACGTCCAGAGGACGATATTGTGAAGGCTATAAACTTCTGAACAAACACAAAGGTACCATTTTATATATATATATATATATATATATATAAAGATGTGCAAAGCATTTATTGAGCCATATTAATTTAAATCATAAATGATTAGACATCTAATGTGGGCAGTCATTCATGTGATTTGGTGAACCTGAATTTACTAGAATAACTTTTTGCCCAAAGGAGAAACACTGAAGTCTTCTATCCATTATTGCCAATTTGTTGGTAAGGCAAAATTAAACAAGGGTCAAGTATCAAACACACAGCTACACTAAAAACACTGAGAGGACACATTCTGACCGTACCACTAAGCACTCTGTAAGACCTGCTTTGAAACATTTTGCTATGCATTATTACTAAACTTCTGAAAAAAACCCAAAACAACCCCAAAAGAAAGGCTAAAACAGACTCCCAGTAGCTTGCATCCACAAACAGAACCTTGTGAACAGCTTCAGTCTGGTACCATTCATAGAGGCCTAAGACAACAGCGCAGCATTCAGATACATAACTTGCATTTATTTTTTGAGATTGGTTTTAAACCTTTGTAGTTTCACAGTAACCACTACTCTAACCTTGTGCAGTCTGAGAAAACACCCTGAGAGCAGAACAAAATGTTTTTCTGCCTACACAGGTGCTCCTAATCACTAACTTATTCACTTATTTTTCAGGCCTCTATAGAAAAAAGCTATTACTTCTCTTCCAACTGCATGCACCTGGCAGGTTTTTGCTGTGTCTGTATTCACTTGCTCATTTGAAGTAATTAATCTGAACCCAAATTCCATTGTGCCCCTGTGTTTTTTATTTATGTGGCTGAGCTCTGCCAGACCAGGTTTAGCATGTAGTTAATGCATTGGAATGAATCACCTTTTGCTATCCTGCCTTAGTGATCATGTAAATCCTGCATTCATTTGGGGAATTGCAGGTTCTGAATACCGAAAGCATTTTCATAATACCTGTATTTACTTGTATTATAAAAATGCTGAGATTCTATCAGTGTTTTCATTCTAAATCCCCATTTTCAGGCATTTAACTGAGCCATTTTAAAAATCACACTAGGTATTCTGGTTATCAGCCTCGTATGGTTTCAGTTTGTTTAGATTTATTTTAAATAGGTGCCCTAACTAAAAGCTATTTGGTTTACAGCATCAGTAAAATCACTGGTTTGTTAATGTATCCTTCCCAGCTTTTTCACTCAGTGGCATCACATTTTTTCCAGGCTGCCTACCATGTGAAGACCATTTTTAGATGAACATTATTTCTATTTCAAAAAATAGGGAATGTATTTCAGGAATACAAAATAATAAAAATGTCTAGTGGAAAATATGCAATACCTTCTTTCCTGCTGGACAAGTTGCCAACTGGCAGTTGACAAACTCACTGTTTCTTCTTTTGATATCCTTAATTCATCTAGCTTGCTGATTGCTTGAATTCTCTGACTTTCCCAGGCTACTGTGGGAATACTTAAGAGTGTTTCCTTGCTGAAATGTAGTGCTGCATGCCTGTCCACAGCAAATTGAGTCGCGTATAAAAAATAATACTAGAGAAATCTGACTCAGCAGCAGAATCATTATTTTAAGAGAAAACAGCAAGGCAGTTAAAAAGAAGTATTTATGCAGGTAGAACTTCAGTGAGGGAAACACTAAAAGATGAAATGGTAGATGACACATTCAAATAAAATAAAATTGCATGAATTCCTGTTTTCTGCCATAAGCATACCCTCAACTGATACACCAGAAAACTACTGCAAATGCTGCCTGTTACAATATTGGATTGTTTGGTGATACCGTGCTGGTATTTAAGCTTCAGTGTATGCTATACACAATCAGCGATATCATTTGAACACTAGATACAGAGGCATATGTGGAAAGGGGTTTGCATCACCCAAGAAGCATTCAAAGAGACATTTGGCAGTATACCTCACATATGTAGTTGATTAAGACTTCTTTACAAATGGATGTACTATTGTAGTTTCTGAGTACAGAATGTGTTACTCCAGTGCATCCTTTCTATTGTCAACTTAAAGCCTATGTGCTTTGGAAGGTAAGATAACTGAAAATAAATAACAACAACAACAAAAAGTGACAGTCTTGGTGTTCCGTTTGCAAAGTTACCCACAAAATCCGTGCACAGTTGTTATTTTTACATTTCTGAAGCAACATAGTGGTATTAACTGTGCACAAATACTAATAACTATTATAATGATTTATCCTCCGTGCAGTGCTCAGAAGTTTCAGCCTTTAATTCAAGCTACTAATTTTCAACTGAAAACTTACTGTCTGAATGACCATTTGCTAGCCATATGTATTTTACCTTTCTGGGAAGCATCACGTGTTGTCATCCTCTCCCTTCTTTAAGTCATAAATGTTACAGGTCATTATCACCTACACCGTGAAATAAATAAGTTTGGGGAAAACAATAACATTTTAAAGTGTATTACATATTAAGGTATGCTGTTGAAAGGATTATTTTTTTGTGCCAACACGGACAAACTAAAATTAGTATTGCCTACTAAAGGAAAAAGCAGCCAGTTGTAAAGAACATGCCATTTAGTTGGTATTATAAGTAGCAGTGTGTGTAAATAATTGTATTGTATCTTTAATAGGATCTATCACTTCTGAAATAATGATGGAAATCCTTCGTGACAAAGAGAGTGGCATTAATATGGAAGGTGGATTTATGACAACTGGAAGCATGGTGTCTGTATTGCCTCAGCAGCCTAATCTGCCATGTATTCACTTCTTTACTGGAACTCCAGATCCTGCAAGGTGATGTGGCAGCACATAATTAGGATAAAATTCACAAATATCTAAACTAAGAAGTGATGCAATTTTTCTAACTGTATTCTTTTTTAGTCCATCCCGGCATGTTCTGTGTTGTCCTCCCCCAGAAAAGCACAATCAAAAAGTAGGAGGAACATGATGAACATTATACTATATACCAGCCTATTTAACGAAACACTGCTACGTCACCGACTTAAACATCAGGAGATAATTTTTTTTTTAAAGACATTTCTTAAAAGAAGGAATTAGAAGAATGGGGAGAATACAGCAATTTACCCACTCAACAATTTTATAAAAACTATCAGTAAAGGATCTCTGTTCTGCTTTCTCTTTCTAGGTCTGTATTCAAGCCTTTCATTTTTGTGCCCAATGTTACTCAGTTGCTGAAAACCAGCTCCCCTACTTTTGGCCAAGATGATCCAGTTAAGAAGCAACCACGTTTTCAGACTAAGCCAGATCGAAGACACGAGCTCTATAAAAAACATGAAAGTGCTGCTGTAGTTATGGAAACTACTGAGGTACATTGATTAAATTAGATTTCAATGAAAGCAGGTGGTTTATATAAGCTCACATTTTGTTAATGTGTTACCATATAATGCCCTTTGATGGACTGTGAAGAACATTGTAGTATACCAGAAGCAGCCCATGGTGTTGGCATCTGGCAGGCATATGTTTCAAACACTAAAAACTGCAACTAGCATTTTGCTGTACTCCCAGGCCTAGCCACAGATAGGTATCTATCTGTAATGCTCATCTTGCGAAGCAGCAGGCCACACATACTCCTGCACTAGTCAGATAATGGGGAAATACTTGAGCAGCCACAGGCAAATGTACAACTCCTGGTAAGAGTACTTAAAACTCTTCAGGGCCCTGGTCTCAGGCAGTAACGAGGGCATGCCTTTTATCATTGCTTGGTATGGACAGGAAAGGAAACAGGATCAGAAAGTTCGAGGGACAGAAAAGTGAAGCAGGGATGTAGTTGCTTGCCTTAACAGTAGCATCTCTCCTATTTACAGATACCTGTTCTAAAAAATAAGGCACATGCCCACTTATACTTTGGTAGCATAAATACCTAGAGAGCTTTAATTTTGTTCATTTTCAGTCCATCAGGCAAGGATGTAGGCAGATGAAGATATTACATATCAAGAAAAATATCTAGGGAAACCTGTCATAGTACTAATTTCTACCAACGCAAACTTGTACCCCAGCAACTATTAAGAGGTTAAAATAGGGACAGTAGAACAGAATTTTGTCAGGGTGAACACTACATGCTCTGTATAGCTTTTAGTGAAATACAGACATTTCTTTCTGCAGGGCAAAGGTAAAGAGATGCTGAAAGATATACAGGAGTTGGAGAAACAGAAGATAAATGAAATGGAATCAATCCTGCAAAATGGATGTCTCGACTCTAGCCAAGCAGTTAACCTTTTTTCACAGTGTGTAGAAGAAGAACTCAAAATATATAGCTAAAACTACTATTTGTATGTGGTAAAATTCAGCTTTATGATGAACTTTTCTAAAGAAGTGGCTATATAGATTACATCTTACTTTCAATATGCCAGTTAGTATGGACAGTTTTAAAGATGTGCATTCATATTCAGGCCAAACAGCTTTTGGTTGTATGCAGCAGTGCTGAAAAGGTTCTTAAGAGCTAGGCAGTGGCTTCGTCTGTACATGGCATAAAGCTGTCAGGAGAGATTGATTTTGCCAAGAAACAGATGCAGTTAGACTGTAATAGCTTGATTAAATTGTGGAACAACCCCATCTCCGGATGAAGAACAACTCAGATTTGGAGAACTCAGTTCTAGTGTACACACATGTAGCTTTTATAGTCAAGATAATCATAGCAGAATTTCATATTGCCAGAATTAAAATAGCCATGCTGAAGGACTTCCTAAAACATAGAAGCTATTACTTGTACTGAATAAAAATTATATGCAAAGTCAAGTAAGATTGATATTCAGATGTTTGATAAAACCATTCTAAGGTACATTTCATATAGGAACCTTCTATTCCTTCAGTGCAAAATGAGGTTAAGAGTTCAAGGTATATTAGAACCAAATCACAGTTACAATTTTAGCATGATTTGATGTGAAATCTGATTACATGGAATTCAATGATGCAAGCACTCTGCAAGTTACCACACTATTTTCACTTCCCTTATTTTCCCCACCCTGATACTGAAAAATAAACTAACATACAATATGATCATTGTCAAATTCATTCTGCAGTACATTTTATAGCATCATGTGGGAGTTTTTTAATGTTTCCTGAACTGTCACTTTTTAAAATCAGACAAATAGAAAGGAAGAGGCTGGGGTACACAAGTGTATTTATGTACTCAGTGGGATACTTACACTTTTACTTCATATAATGCCTTTTAACCATGGCTTGTCTTGCCAAAATTACTAGGCTACAGAGTTAATTTAGTCAAGCTTTTTTGCCCTGCCAGGAACTCCTTCCTCCCTGATCCTGCTTAAGAGTATTGGTAAACAGGTGACACTAATTTTACTATCTCTGGCAAGAGACAAACTGAGCAAACAACAAAGAAAGAAGATTCTGGCTTTACTAAGCGATCAAGCAGGATAAAAATTATGACTGAAAAAGCCCAAAAAACCAAAAAACTCAAAACCCAGCACTTCTGCAGACCTTCAGAAGAGAAAATGTAGAGTGAAATGGAGCATTAGAGCTGCAGTAACAGTATGTGACATGACAAAGCACCCCTGCAGCAGACCACAAAAAGACCATTCTTCAATGTTTTTCTAGATTTAGTCTGTTTCTAGAGTCATTCCAGATGCTAAAGGTGGGGCTACACACATGCATCATTTGTGAAAACTCTTCTATCCCCCCACTGGTAAAAAAAGAAAGTATAGGTAAACAAAAGAGTATATATACAATGAAGTCTGGAGAATGAGTAAGAAAGTGAAGAACTTGGCATAATTTGTTCTTCCTGATGCTACAATGAAAGTAGAAGTTAATTTGGGATACCATGTTCAGAGCCACAGCAAGAAACTAATGGGTCAGGAAAGGTTCTTGAACTTTGTACCACATGGCAGTAGCAAGTAATATAGAGTAGGGGGTAAGACACAAGGTAATCTTGAGTTCACTCTGACCCCTTTTGTTGCCAACAAAATTTCTTAGAAGTTCAGTAGTACAGTGGATATTTATGAACTGCATGGTATATTTAATCAAATTTTGCTGTATTTACCTGTTTTCCTCATGTATGTCTAGATCTGACAGTCGTGTATCTTTTTCCTATTTTTCACCATCCACACTATCTCTTTGATGACTTCAAAGCATAAATAAATACCAGGTAAAACTGCTGGAAATCAATGTATGAGTCAAGTTTACAGGTAGCATAGCAAAACAAGAGAATTTTATTCTACGATGCAAATATAGTAAAGTTACACAGGAATGAAAGTAGTGAAGGTGGTGGAAAAAGCCTTTAAGTGAACTTCTTGTCCACTTAATCATGGGGTGGCAATTCACCAGGTTAAGCATATTGGTCTGGTTGTAATATAGGCAGATACACTCCAACTGTTCCTCTAGTTTCTGTGCTGGTTTTTTTATTGGCTGGTCTACAGGATACAAAGTAAAACCAATGTGATGTGTGGTGACAGATCAAGTGATAGCCAACAGAGTACAGAATATTTTGGTACCTTTTTTCCAGGGATTTCATCCTCCTAGAACACATGCAGTGTAAAAACAGAAAATGAAGACGAGATCAGGAGGAATAAATACCCCCCCACCCCAACAATCATACATAAAAAAAAAATAATTCAGAATGTCCTCTAGAGGGCAATCTTTGCATGTATTTCATCTGGGAATACTGTTACGGCTTATTTTAAAAGGTCTACTGATATATGAAATATCATTATTAAAAATACCCCTACATTGCTACCTAGAAAACTAAAAATTTCATATCTATCCCTGTCCATTATCATAATTATTATTATATTAGTGCTAGGAAAAAAGATCCAGTGTTTCACCGGAGGCTCCTCTGGGCTTATTTGTTCAGTGGTGTTTTCATGGAACATCAGTTCAATAAACTAATCCCAAACTAATCCACTTTCAAAATAAAAGAATCATTGCACCACTGACCACATCTTCAAAGCAAAGGTATTTCTAATCACCAAAATTTCACACGTCAGTAGATCAGCCATCAAACTGTCAACTATTTTAAAGCTTGCCAGTGTTCCTTGGTAAAAGCAAGTATTTATCAGATAAAAGTTAACTTTATAAAACTATTCAAAGTCTCTTCTTATCTACCAGAATTACCCAGATTTAGAATTACCAGAATTAGAAATATGATCATATCCCATATTTCATTCCTAGTTTCTTTAGTTATTGGACTACAGGGTATGATGCCAGCAGTCACACTGTTGTAACAATCTAACAGAAATTGGTGTCAGTTGTTAATTAAAGGTGTTAGATTTGTAACAGGGAGCCTTCTCTAAGCTGGTATTTTGAGTACTTACTTACTTAAACCAGACATGTTCAAATCTAGAGAACAGCATAGCTGTTGTAAGTAAGGAGAGAAGGGCAGGACTTTATGATGAAAATGAGAAAGATGAGAGTGCAAGAACAATGACTATGCATAGGACCATAAAACTTACCCAAAATCGACTTCTTCAACATTTGAAGAACAAACAAAACCCCATATATTTGGTAAGTAGATGATATTTGGTAAGTAGATTATAATGTGAAATGTTCATAAAGATCCACTTAGGCTGCTAGATGAAAACTGGTGTCTTTGTGTAAACACCCATTAACAAGCCATGTGCCTATTTAAAAAGCATCAAGGGTGGATATAAGAAATACCAAATTTGAAACCCAAGAGCCACTTAAGCAAATCTCCCAGAAAATCAATACATTTGTCAGAAATCTTGACATGCACACACAACCCTCCCACACCTCACAGCACATCAAAGCTCGGAACTCTGAAATCAAGTAACAGATTTATTGACAAGTTACAGTATTTAGAAGCCAGACATACTCATGGCTTCTGCTCTTAAGTCACACATATCTATCTAGTTACTCCAAAATATTTGATACAGCTGTCTTCAGCACTTGTAATGGAAATACACTATTGTTTTCCTTTGTGGCCACAGCCTGATATAAATGTCAATTACTCTGCTGCTGGAAAACATTAAAATATGTCAGTTTGTATAGCACACTTATGCAGTTGGATGCAGTTGTGTTTCTGTGCACACTGCAGAAGTGCAGTATAGTATGACTGACAGCAATAGGATATTTTTTCCAATCTAAGTCTTGCATGGAGTTAGAGCTACCATAAAACAACTGTTTCTTGAACAGTAGGTTATGCTGCTAAAATCACTTTTAATTCTTTATACAAAGTAGGTGCATAGGAGCTGTAATAAAAATCTGTGTACTAAAAAAATCAAGAGCAAAACCGGGGAAAGGCTTTTTTTTAAAAAAAGGATGAGAAATGATTCATATGCTTGAGCAAAAAAATTTTTTTTTTTTTAAATACCTGGGATCCTTTCCCTCACTATATGAAATTCTTATATAGATATATAAATGCTGTTCCTGCAGTTTTAACAGGGCAGCATAATGGCTATCATACTACAGTTTGTCTTCAACCTTTGCAAAATACTGCATAAGACACACCGATTATCAGATTCTGCCTTCAGTGCACAGGAATCTGAATGACACTGCAGTAACTATTTAAACATAGGAGGGTACCTGAGGCTTATTATAAACCTGTGTTAGGCAACCAATACTAAAACTTTCGGATCTTTAGCTACTCTAAACCCCAACTTGGATGTTCAGTTAGGATTCTTTATATAGTAGATTCAAAAAAGCCACTCTATTTCATTTAAAAGGTTTTAGGAGTTGATAAATTTTTTCGTCTTGACCTGCACAGGTATCCAGTGCTTCCATGACATCTTTACTTGAGGCTGGCACTTCTGAATTAAACTGGAAAGGTTAAATTCAGAAGGCAAAAATCTACTCTTGACAAAGTTACTACCACCATAAGGCAAAAGTACAGAACCACTTGCTTATCTGAAATTCCATTATCTCATTTCGTAATCTGGGAGAGCGTCGGGTATCTTGAGGTTTTTAAGATTTGGTAAATTTGCACAAAATCATTATTTGTTCCACTCAGTATTTCCTCAGCTAAAGCTGAGCTCTCTGACATCAGAATGACGTGAGAAACAAGCCACCTGATCTGAGGTGTAAACAACTTGAACAAGTTCTTGGTGTTAGAAAGGAGTGGAGAATTAAAAATTGAGATATGGTAGAAGGAATTCTACTTTTATGAAATCAGGAGATGCCTGACTGTGAAAAGGAATCAGTATTTTATCATATTAAATTTTGGAAAACATACAGCAACATGAAGAATATCCCTCATTCATGTTGGTTTTTTCCCCACTGTGGCACCAGTCACTAAAGCTGCTCTTATAATGCCTCTATATAATAAGACAGTGACACATCATTTTATTGTTTTGTTCAAAATGGAAAAACAAAATACTCTAAATCCAGAGCATCTTGTTTTGTTCTACTGCATTTTAGTTGGAATGCTCCCTAAATATCACTTGCTACCATTTCTTTCAGAACACACACAAGTAGAACCAGATCTCCTAACTTTATAAGAGAGAATAACAAATATCTGAGAGCCTCGAATACTTCCAATTTCAGTGGTAAAGGCAGAGGAGGTGTTCACACTCACCCCTAACTGCCTGTACTCTGCCTACATGCTCAGGTCAATCAATGGCTCTCAACTGCAACTGATCTCTTAGGAATAAAGCGGTAATACAGATATTCATCCCGAAATTCAAATTCATTCGTAATATGCTGGATGACGCCTCCTTTCATCAGTCTGTCTCCATACACCACAGCTTCACCACGGTCAGAGGCAAGGCCAACTTGCATGAGCCAGTTCACCAGGTCACAGCCAAAGAAGATGCCAGTGGAGATCTTTGCACCACACCTGTATGTCAAAGGAATGATTCACCCACATGTTCTGTAAATCTGGTATCACCACGGCACGATGGGGAAAGGCAAGGAAAAATAGCAGGAAACAAGGAAAGACATCATGACAGTTAAGAGCATGTTAGGAAGAGAGAGTTTGCAAGTTTTCTACATTAGGGACATGCCAATGTTCACTACCTTTTCCTACAGGCACTTCAGTAAGAAGCAAAACTAATCTACAGCTATTTAAGGCTTGTGCAAAGAAACTTCAGTGAACATAAGTAGCAATTTTCCTCAAAGCACACACAATGTAATTCTATTTCTTCCATACTGACTTCCCATCTATTCATTAGCATGGTCATTTCTGCAACAAAGTATCTGAGTTGAGTGCAGCGCAACAGGGACTCAATCTGCCCTTCAATTCTATTTTACAATTTCTCTACAGTTTTAAACAGACACTAACTGCTCACATATATTGTAAACAAATACTATTTAAAATGGAGATCCAGTTAAATATTTACCACACAGGCAGTACTAATAAAGCCTTTACGGCAAGGCTAATTTTCTTTTACATGTTTGTAAGACAATGCCACTAACCACCTACCTAGCTGCAGTAAAAATACCATTCAGAAATCTACCTGCAGCAATCTGCAGTTGCTAGTTATCTAAAATCTGCTCTATGGAACCCAAGTGCAGGGTTTCTGAAGATGATTAACAGCTACACAAGACAGCAAACCCCAAACTTCTTTCCCTATTTTTTTTTTTTAAGTCAAAAGCAGTAAAAACACAGAGCAATTGTTAGCCTCTAATAGAGAAGCAAAAATACATAAAAATCCATGATTACAAGGTCTCAGTATGGTATGTTTAAATCAAAGAGGCTAGGATCGAGTTAGATGATTATTTTAACTGAAAAGATTAATGCTTTCTTTTGACTCACAAGGAGACATAAGACATGAAACTAGTCCCACACAAACATAGCATTAAACAAGGAAGCAACAAATGTCAGATTTTGATGTATTCTCAGGTGGATATACGATTAATAAAACCCACAAAACACAACGAAATGAACAGCCCAAAGCTCAAGAAACTACAATAGCAGCAGAGGCACAGGAAACACAGCTGTGAAACCTGCTCTTATTTCAAAACTAACATTTTCTGATACTTCTGTCTGGCATAAAGAAGCAAGTCCTTGAACTGCCATACTCCATTTTTCCTAAATGGACAACTTTATTTCTTATGGAACATTACTGAGTTCTAAGGGGATTGAGCAAACTCATGATGCTGTAAAAAAGTTATGGAATATGGTTTTGGACTATCTGACCATTAAAAGACCACCCCATTACACCAAACTAGTCTACTTAAAAGCTCACATGATAAGGAAAGTCGAAGTGTCCTATCAGAAGAATTCTTTATGTCTCCACTTCACACAATAGTATCTAAAGTCAGGCAGAATCTTTTTCTTGCTCCTGCTGCTTCTGTCTGCATTTCTCTTCTTGTCCACCTACACATATCTGAATTCATAATCATTGATTTGGGTATCATAATTTGCCTCTGAAAGCTCTGCTGATCTCATAAATTGAGGTTTAGGCCTCACAAGAGGAATGAGCAAAAGAAATTGTATGAACTCAAAAGGTGTAAAGGTCCTAAACCCACAATAACGTCAAATATTGAGTGGCTTCCAAGTACACACTGACGTAAGTTGCAACTGTTTTGCCTCCTGTAAAAGTTATTTATTAGTAAATACTCAGTCACTTATATACTGACACATTTTTAATCTCAAAACAAAACATACGAAAGGTCTCCAGTTTGACAAAACTCAGACACATGCACTCTATTACAGGCATTATTGTATATATTTTTTCAGAAAGATTTTCTCTCCTGAACTCCAGGTAAGTGCAGAAACTTGGGCAATACCTTAATAATATAAAACTTTTTATAATTTATACAAAACATAGACAGGATGATGTGATAAAGTGCACCTCAATGTTTCAGTGTGAGACTAAAACCATATTATTGCTGAATTCTTAATCCTCACCAGGAGGTTTGAATAAATATACCACAACAGGTATCGGCCATAGACATTAAACTGCATTTAATTAATTCCAGAAGGTGAGCTAAGACCTTTGTAACTGCTTATACCAGCAGGGAGGAACCTTACCTTCTGCCTTTGACAATACTTTTGACACAGTGATCTCTATGATAATGAACAAACTGTTGACAGGTCATCCTGATTTCCTCAGGTACACAGGGATCTGTGTGCCCTGCTGCCTCTCTTCCTCCCCAGAAGAACTCAAGTCTTAAAAAAGACAGAGAGAGAGAGAAAATAAATGAAAATCAGTAAATCAAAGAGAGGCATTTTAAAGAAAATTTGCAAATAATAGAACAGAACCCATAGGAAGCTTATCACAACTGTTTCATTTGGTTTGTGCCTGATACTTTATATACAATCTTACTAATATACTTGTATGGTCTTTGAACACTGGGAGGTTTTATTCTAGGTTCAGGCAGAAGGAAAGAGAAACTGGGAGGCAGCTTTAGCTGCTGTATTGACATCACAGCCAGCCAGCTCTGAGTTAAAGATAGCTTTGTACAATGTGCGTATCCACAGTGAGAATGTCCATCCACACAAAACACTTGTACGAGGTTATGAATACAGGACTTTAAAACAGTGATGATAAATGTGCATGCTAAACCAGATGCCAAGTTTTAATTTATCAGCTGAAATTTTTTACACTCAATGCCCCTTAAAAGTTATTATCATTAATAATTGAGTTTATAGGTGAAATGTAAAGATTTATTTACCTTCGCTTGAATGGTAGAATGATTAAATGCTTATCTAAGCCAAAAATACCAAAGCAAATGAAGCCCTGGAAGAAAAAATACAGAAAGAAACATAAAAAAAAAATCTTTAGTTTCTAAAGAACAGAAATAAAATGTTAAAAAACTCGTTGCCAAAACACGCATGGAAAGTATCCCTCTTCTCTAGATAACATTCAAAATGCATTTTGTTTCTGGTTTAATTTTTCATTTGGGGCTTAAAAATACAGATTAGTACAAAGCAGCACATCAAAGAAACTCTTCCTATCATTACATAGCCAGTTATTTAAATCTACCTTTGTTAATGTCAAGATAAGAACTGACTTGCTGTCATTTGAATGCTAGAATACTCTCTAGTCAATTCATTTTTCTGTGCTGCTTTTGTATCAAAATTCCTATCATTACTTGATACTACAGTGCATCTTGTAGGCACACCTGTCCATGTGTGTGATCTGTGAAACATTCCTCTAGCAGGCGTATTAACATTGCCTTGCTTTCACCTTCACATGTAACAAAGCTACCTTGGGTAGGTTTGCATTGAAATAGGCTATGGGTAGCTGGAACAGTCACCCATCTGACTGTCAGCTATCAGTTAATGGTGCTGTAACTGAAGCTGAAGAGATAACAAAGCTTTACAGCAAAATCATCCATGTAGCTATCTTGCATCTATTTATTTAGTTATACTGGTGTAACTCCATGGAAGCAACACCGGTGAAGCTTTCTGGTACAAATAAGGCTAAAATTCTACTCAGTTTCCATGTGCGTTTGCCATTCCATTGCCTTTTGTACCTTTGAAAGTGTTCATGCACATAAAAGACATGCATTATGATAAGAAAGCTATCAACGCAAAAGAAAAAGCTTGAGGAAACAAAGGCAAAACAACATAAGGAGCTGGCGACTACAGTGTTGTTTGAGGACTTCAACTTAAAGTGCTTGTAAGCAGCGTCTGCTGCAACACTCACTAACCAAGTAATTTTCAGGACAAGCATTGATAAGTACCTGACCAAAATTAAACACAGCACAGAAGAACTGCAATTCCACATACAGCCTTCCAGGCTCTTGGTTGAACAGCCACCACAAACAACTGGAAAGATTCTGTTAAGAAAAACAAAACAAACCCAAAACCACAAACCTAATCTGACTGTTAAAAATCAAAAGTACTTTCTTACTCTTCACATGTTAATAGATTCCTGCACAATTTTCACTGTCTTTACTTAACAAATGATTCAGATAAAGTCAATTAAGAGGAAATAAGCACCTTAAAACATCATTTCAGTTCAGATTAATACATCTGGGGGAGAGCCTGGCTGGTTTTAAGCAAAATGATGGAAAACATACCAGTGTAGAGGTCCTACCCCTCACATGTTTACATAAGAAACTTGCCTTAAGCACACTCACATATTCAACCTAACACAGACAATATTAGCCCAGACAGATTTGCAATGTTTGTCTTTAGGCCTGTTTAGCTGAGACCAGTGCTTTCTACGTATTTTCTGCATAGCTAAGATTGCAGTAAGCTGAAGCACACCACTTCAGCACACCACTTCAGCTCTTTTAAATGCCTGACAGAAGGAAAAAGCCTTTGAAGTTAACCCCTTTGGTTGTAAAGGCTAATTCTTTAACGTAACTGGTCTCATTTCATAGTATCTGTGTAATCATCCAGATGCAACTAAAACAGAGGCTAACATTTGGGACACCTTTTAAACATAGAAGCTGTAAAAAAACCCCATATTACAATGGAATATTTGATAAAGGAAATTTAAGAGAGGGGAAGACTCCCATTTCGTAATTTAGCAGAATCTGAAATGCAACAGTAGTAGCTATTACATTACATAGTTGCGCCACATTGTCCTGCTTTGCAGTATTACATAATTGTGCCACAGTATTTTTCATTTCAAATAAAAATAATTCCCCCTATTTGCTATCTACAAGAAGATCACCTTTGAGCATAATATTCAAACAGTTGTTTCTCATTTTAGCCACAGTTCGAAATTCAAATTCTATCCCTATGCATTACATTCTGGTATTTCACACTTTTACACAGAAGCAGCCACCTTCACAGCTAGGATCTAGTCAGTTATGATGCTTGGCAGCACCAACTTAGCTACACTGCCACCAAACCACCACTAAAAGCAACAAAACTGCATTTTTTCATTTCAAATAAAGTTTGACATTATTCTTCATTACTAAAGCATCACAGAGAAATCCAAGTTCCAAATATAAACACAATCAGATAGAACAATTTATGTATAGTCTCCTTCAGAAGTAGAATTTACTTGATATTTTGAATTGATTATTGTCTAGGGAAAAAGACTAGCTCTTGAGAAAAATGGGAAGAGGAGTGGTAGTGATGATTTCATTACTAAATGACATAACCTCATTTTTTTTTCCCCTTGAGGCTTCTCCAGTGTGGCTTCCTCACTAACATCATCAATCTTAACTTGCTTTCAATTTATGATGTGGCACAGAAAAACTAATTTTATGATATCCCTCTTCCAGTAAAGGACCAAAATAAAGCCTCTAATTTATGTAATGAATAGTTACATGATGAATTGGAAGATTTTTACTGGACTGTCTACATTGCTTCTTAACCTCAATGAGTTAAACAATGTGGGGAGAAAAAAAAACCCTAACATATTTACAGCAAACAGGCCAACAATAAGAAGTAGGCACAGCAGCACGTGTCTGGCCAGCTGTTTGTCTCCGGTCTGTAGAAGCTGCTCTTCCTGCGCCAATACACAGGTTCGAGCACTGCAATGACTCATGCACTGATCAGCTGAAAAACAAATCAGGATTTTTCATTAGGCTTCTAACACGTTAACGTAACTTGCCAAGTTCAATTACCTTGTAAGCATCTGCAATGAAGTCACACACATACAATATTAGCTTTGACAATAACCTATTCAGGCATCTATTCTCAAATGAAACAGTACTTCATATGTGCTCCTAAAATGAAGAAACTTTCTGCATCAGAACTCTTCTTTCAAAAGTTTAATGGAAAGTTACGTCATGGTAAACATTTGAAAACCATACAAGAAATGAACTTAGAATTAATTTCTGGAATAACTATTTCAAATATACTGTCAACTCAAATTTTTACTCTATCTCAGCATTGTTGAGCTCTAGACTAGTTCTGTAACTGCATTTTTAACATGGTATACCAGAACACTCAAGAGCCAAACACGCTGAGAATGGATGCTTGGCTTCCAGCTACAGAGATCTAAGGAATTCCGAGTGTTCCTCTAGATGGCAGTGGAAAAACTTCCTGGCAAGGACATACATAAGAATTTCAACAAGATACCTGCGTAGTAGTCCAGTGGGATAGTGGAAGGATTTTTAATTATTGCAGCCAAAGTTACACAAGTGTGTTCATTAAAATTAGCTTTTACTGATGTATGGTTCTGAAGTGTTCACTCAGTATGCCAAAAAAAATTTCCACTCAATCACAAGATGCTTTTTTATCTTTTAGGATAAGAAAATTAAAGTCCTTCTATCACTGAAAGGCATTCTTGTGATGCTTGTCTGAATTACCTAATAGATAAAATAGTTGGCAATAGGTGGAAAGCTAGCATTTTGCGAGAGGAGACACAGCTAAGTATGTTTCAGTGTGAACTATTTAGATTTGTTCAAAGTTAAGCTGCATCCAAGCAAAGCATAAGGATATTAACTTCCTTGTACGGATGTAACAGAAAAAAAAGGAAAATAGTTATAAGGGAAATGCTGCACTGCAGCTAGCTTTGATTACTGAAAGCTATGTACGATGAGAATGGGCTGAGCATGCAGTTTTCCATCAGGTGCTAAACAGTTGCTTTGATTCAATTTTTTTTCCTATTTCAGTGTCTCCTAAGGCCCCCATACTCAATTTTCTCAATCCTTCTCCAATACACATGAATAGCACAGCAGCATGGACATTTGATCTAAGCTGCAATAATTACTTGCTCCTCTAGACCTCATTCAGGTTTTTCATTCACTTGGTGCATGATTACAAAAGCTTCAAGGCTTTTTCAGAAGACAAGGATACTAATATGAGGATGTAAAAAAGTGCGTTTAAGTTGAAAACTTCAGGCCAAGTAGGGTTATACATTCAATGACCTAGTATCCAAACAAGGCTTCTGAATGCTCAGAAGGACTTGTTAAAGTAGCTTAGTAGTAAAAAAATTATCAATCCAAACAAACTGTATGCCTTGAGCACTGAAAGATTACTAGTAACTATCAGGCAGAAGAGAACAAACACCTTATCAACTCTAATGCTTGAACTGAATATGAAATACAAGTTATCCAAATAGAGTTGAGAGAACAGCTCCAACAGTTTCTTTGTGAGAACAAGACACAAATGTAGAAGAGTTTGTAGTATTAAACTAAAGAGACGCTACTGCTTTACCTGTCTCAATTGGAAGAACCTTGCTTTCAACAGCATTTGACACTGCTTTGCTTTCTTTAGCACAGGATAATTCACCATTTGTTGTTTGACAAGAACAGCAACCTATTAAGCATATATAGTATTAGGATAGTTAGCTTCCTTCACCACCATAATTTATTTTCCAACAATTTATTCTATATAGCTTTAACTATTATGCTCCAAAATAACCCAAAGGAGAAAGCAGACTTAATTTTTCCAATTTGCTTACAGGGTAAATGTGTTACACTACTAATACAGAGAAATATTTAACATAGCACTACCACCATGAAAGAAACATGAGTACTCTTAGCTAGAGGGAAGTCATTCCTGAAAGTGATCAAAAGGCTACAAACAAAAAAATGCAGATTAGAAACACACTGAGTAGCAATGCTGTTGGCATATAATTCATTCTCAGAGAGACAGTTTAGCGGGTAAACTATCTAAGACACCTCGTGGACTGCATTTATCACATACTTATCAAGATCACACTACTTACATAAAAACCAAACATGCTTTCTTTCCTGTCCACTTCTCCCACCCTTAGACTGATAACCATCAAACTTTCCTTAAAAACATAAACCTAAATCCTTAGGCTGTTATATATCCAGATTTATTTGTGTCCTAGTGGTACACTTGAAGGTCTAAAAAACCATCTTTCCCAGGCCAGAATCAAATTTGGAACATTAGTTTATTGTATTCTGAGCCATGTATTCTCTTGCAAATCTATTTTTATTACCTCTTGCTGCTGATGACTGTGCAGAAGATCCTGGAGAAGGCTGTGCAGAAGAACCTGGAGAAGCCTGTGCAGAAGAACCTGGAGAAGCCTGTGCAGAAGAACCTGGAGAAGGCTGAGGCACAGTGGCTGAAACTCGATTCCCCTCATTCCCTCCCACTTCAACCTCCTCCACTTGGCTACGTGGTGAATATGGGTTCAATACCTCATAGCTTGACTCTTGCCTATTTCTGTTCATGCACATTAGTGAGATACCTGACATCAATATACTGACGAACAGGACCACTGCTGTGGTAATTATCTGTTAAGAGAGCAAATACAACACATTTAAAAATATATACATATATATATATAAAAGAAAAATAAGTGCATATATCTAACTCCTGTATTTCAAAAACGTACTAAGAAATGCATTTGAATGAGAGTTTTCTATATTTACTGCTCTTATGTCTTGTGGAACTGAAAGAGCCATCAGTACATAGCACTAATTTTCCTTGCCTAACATTTTTTTCTTAGTGGCACTCCTATTTCCATGCAATCCAAAAGCATCCCCTCATCATCATGTTTCCCTTCAAGATAGTATTCCAGCTTAAGTTCTGTTAGGGTACCTGTTAGTTCCAAAGAGGAATGTCCTTCTGTCACCCTCTGGCACAGTGCTAATTTCCATGGTTTTGACAATGGGGAGCATCATATTAATTAGCCTTTCCTTCTAAGCATCTGCCACCAATACCCAGAGTCCACTTAATACTTGTGAAAGTGCCATATGAACAATCCTGAGAGACTGATAGCCTCTATTCATAAGATGGAGGGAAAGCATGGCAAATATCTATACTAGTGCACTTTACGTACTCTGATATGAGGAACTATTTATTGGTAAAAACAGTAGTTCAGGCTCAGGAATTTTAATCCATGATTGTGCAGAGAAGTGCAAGCAGCTACTGCCACACAGGTAATGCAGATACTATCTATTACAGACCAAAGGCCATTAATTAGCTATTGGATACTAACAATTTTAGATAATTATCAAGTGAGACTACAAATTAGTCACCAGGAAAAGGACTCTGCAACTCGTTACCACTCCTAAGCCTTTCTTCGGGAAGCCTACTCCCTCTTTTTCTTAGTCATAGTTGCCTAAACATCAAGGCACCTGTTCAAACAAGTCTTCCTAATGGTTCATTACAGAAATACATTTTTGTATCAATCTATAAGCATTCTATAATGATACTGTTATTACGGAAGCCTGTACTTCAACTGAAAGCTACTTACATAAGAAGCAAATAGAGAACACAATTTCTCAATAATGTGTTGGACATGGCAGAAGTTTGACGTGACAAGAACGGAACATATTCAATTCATACCTGATATTTTCCATAGAAAAAGGCAGAGTCAATAGTACTGCTGTTATGTTCACCAACAATTAGTAAGATTCCCACCAGAAGAGTTGGGACTCTGAAAGAGCAAAATAGGACAAAGTAACATATTCAGCATGCTCCCACTAATTCTACAGGGAAACATCCAAATTAACTTACCCCCATCCAGCTATGATAATAAACCCAATGGGAATCTTTACTGTTTCTCTCTTCCTCAATAGAAACAAAGAGAAAGACAGAAAACCTACAAAAGAACCAAAAGAAATGCCTTGCTTATTATTAAAAAGGAAACTGATAAATACAGAGTCTAGAAACTCTATGATGTGACCTGCTCAATAACTAAGATATTTTTCTCAGACCTTCAAGTAGTCCAAAACTGCTTTTCTAGTTGCATTCTGAGAAAGTAAAATAGAAACACCTATTACCTTAAAAAAAAAAAAAAAATCAATAATGTAGCATTGAAGAAATGTCAGGGCATTTTATATTAAACATCCACTTCTAAATATTTAAAAAGGTTCACAAGTGTATAAAAGAGATCATAAGAACATTTAAAACACAAGTAACTAACTTCTTAAAGTATCAACAGGAGTTGCTCTAGACTGGCACTCTTAAGCAGCCCCCAAATTATGTTGTATTCACCTACAACATTTCTTAAAAAACTGACTAGTCCTTTCTAAAGTCATTGATAAATTTAACAAAAAATTTTATGTATATTTACATATATATGTATCTTCTAGAACAGCCTATTCTATTCACAGCTCAGAATCTCAGCAACATTCTTCATGCTGAAGCAAAGCTAGTAGTTACATTAGTCAGTACTAACCATGAGCTACCCATTTCAGCTAAACAAACACAAATTACTAAACAAAACCACCACAGACTTGAGAATGGTATAAAAAAAGTTTCCTGAATACTCAAAATCTCTTTTTTAATTATACATGTAAAGTTCTCTGAGCTTCTTGATGCAGCTTTAAATTCTGCCTATTCCAAGGAATTCTTTTGTTAATCACCTACACCTACAGAACACACATGCTTTTAGAAGTTCTGACTGCTGTGCAAAAGAAACGTTAAAGCTGCTTTGGTATTTCCTTTCACTCTGTATTTCCTACTTTTTTTGAGGAACAAAGTTTTAAAATCCACCTAATGATAAATAATTAAAATCTTAATTCTGCATTCATTTAAAAATTGCCGGTGAGATTTTAAGTAGCTGAAGGGCAACTCACCACGCTCATGCTATTTAGAATAGCTTCTGCCTCCAGAGAGGGCTTAGTTTTTGTTACAAGCTACCAAGGCTGCTGTGTCTAGTAAAGACAAACAAGACCTGACCCAGATACAAGTTTCCAGTAGCAGATGCAGTGCCTGACGCAGTCCAGTACCACTAATTTGGCACAGCTTACATGTATGCATATTTGTAGATTTACATGCAAGTGAAAGGAAAAATTACTCTGAAGAATATAATAAAATTATTCCAGAACATTAATGTTTTATTACAGTACCTATGTTCTGCCTAGAAAAATCATACCTGTCCACAGGTAGGTGCTATAAAGTGAGCTGTAGAGGAATATAAATACTAGGATCTGCACAGTGAGGTCTTTCTGTTTAACAATGAAATTCCATGCCACCATTCCAATGCAAGCAATAAACTGAAAAGAGAGGTAAGATGCCATCATTTAAATTGGGAAAGCATGAAAAAACCTGAACAATATGCTTTGAAACTCTGCCCCCAGAGTGACTGGAGTGTGATTTTATGAACTGGGTACTTCTCATAGCAGAAAGCACTGCAGCAGTAAATTCAGTGTTACGCCGATGTCACCAACTATGGTACCCTATTTTCAGGAGGGGTTTTTTTGATAGGCAGTTACATAGTTTGAATAAATTGGGAATAGGCAAACCAGAAAAAAACCCTCATAGTCTCTATATATCTTACAATAACTAAAATGTACAGCTTTTGTTAAGTACAAACCATTTATCTGAAATAATCTGGATATGAATATATTCGTTCAGACAGATATTTGTTCAGCCAAGAATTATACAAGTTTTCACTGAATGACACTGACCGTATGACAGTTTCAGTACTGAAGGAATCTGAAGATAGGTTGAAATATTATGGAAACAGAACAGTTCAATTTTGGTTTTTTAAGATGAAAGGTATCTTTACTGTTACAGACCTGAAGAAATACCTGCAGCTCTCATTCACAACTGTTTTTCAAATAAATGACTCCATGATCAGACCTCAGAGAGTTTACTATACATACACACATATATACACACACATATATATGTAATTTGTTTAAACTATTGAACACTTCAGAAAGCACTACCACACACATATATTACAAGTACAGGCTGCACTCACTGAATTTAACAGCAGTTGTGCACTTGACTTCAAGGGAAGAAAGAACATGTATGCTCCATTTTTTTCCCCAGTTTAAATAACAATTAAAATTAATCCAGAGCTGTTTGGTTTTGCCCTTCCCTAGCCACAAGCTACGCATTCCCACACCCCTTCCTTACATCAGCACTGGCACCTCTCTGATCCTTCAGCAAGCTACTTCAGGGATCTAAACCAGCAGGGGGATAAGTTTCCTATTTAGTTCCTTGAATCAGGCCACCATAGAGTCAAACACACACTGCTGCTGCTCCTGGCATTGCTGACTTCAGATTGGCTAAAATTGGTACAGAAGTGCACTCAACAGTATTAGGCAGTAAATAAAAATGTATTTCAGAAACCACTCCCCATTCTGATTGCTTATTGCTCTGTTTGAGAACCATACTTTCAACATCAGCTATCATTTTCTTCAAGGGTGTATTTTAAGGCACAGAAATTGTTTACACAAGACACACCAGACTCCCCTTCCCTCCACAGATGGCTACAAAGGTATCAAAGTAGACATTTAAAAAACCAAAATGCTTTTAATTAAAAGACTTTTAAAAAAACAACAGCATTCTTACTACTGACCTGAGCAACAAGTAGATTTGTTGTAATCATATGAGGAAGCTGTTTGTATTTCTTACTCAGAAGAACAACAATAAGAGACCACATCTGTTAACATTCAAGAAAAAAAATACAATTTAAGACTAAAACAACCCCCCCCAAAAAACAAGATAAGTATTCCGTCAGGCTGTGGTGAAATTAAATATACAACAAATCTTCTTCAAAAGTTTCTTAGCAACAGGATGGCTGTAGTCAGCTGTACACCATCTGCTGTCAGTCCCTATGCCTAAACAACTACAGCCAGACGAAGCAACACATCTTGGTGTTCTCATGGTGGTGAAGTATTTCCAGAAAGCACCAAGAACCTGCCTGAAGTGTGTAAAAGCCTGGTTATTCCTCAGTATATAAATGACCACAGAGAAGCCTGGCAATTTAGAACTTAAAATTCCTCACCCTCCCCTGAATCTCCTAAAAGGACCCATGACAGCAGGAGGTAGTGCTCACTTGTGGCTTCCCTTGAGGCACAGTTCCAAGACAAGAGGACTTCAGTGAGACAACAACTTGAGAAAATTCCAACTCCCTCCAACACAGATGATTTTATTTAAAAAAGTAAACAAAATAAACACACTATCTGTAGTGCCTACAAACCAAAAGACAATTCACATCAGACTTCTGGATTATCATCCTGCTTTTAAAGCAAAGTGTTTCTGGAATGGAACTCAGTTAAGTGAAATTAAAACTTCCAAGTTAAACATTTTCATTAATACTTCATTGAATAAATACCCAGTGATGTTTCTGGAGCTGAAACTTGCATACAGCCTCCACTACTGTGATATCCAAGCACCTCACACAGCCTGATGTAATTATCCCCTGTGGTGAAAGTCAGTACTGTTCTTCTCCCACACCCTGTTATTTAAAAAAAAAAAAAAAAACCAAACCCAAAACATAAAGGACAAACTCCTAAGCCTTGCACTGGTGCTCTTATTCACTTACCCACCTTCTTTTACAGTGCAGCTTTCCAGCTGACCCATTGCTAAACTGAAAAGGTTTTTAACTCCTTACTCACCCTTCTGCAACAGGATATGATGTGGATATGAATCTCATGACTCGATTTACTGCTTATGTACTAATGCTACCCTGCCTTGACAGCATGCTTTTGTATTACCCTTCATCAACACCTACCAGAGAAATGAGGCTGACAATACTTATGTCAAAGCTAACATTTTGGAGTGCAGATGCCAGTGGGTTGGGGTCCATAGACGGTATGGTCAACAGCCATGCAGAAACATACATAATAGGTGCAGACACAAAAGTGCTTATTACCATGCCTGAGGTAATCTGAAAAGAGCCAAACAGAATTAAGAACAGAGTTATTGTCACTTCAAGCTAAATGACTTGCTTTCGGGAACACAATTACTGCCAAAATTAAACCTTTGAATTAAACATGCATAGAACTTTAACAAATCACTGACTTAGAATTTGAGCCAGAAAGTATCCATTTTATACATACAGTTAAACTAAACATTTTAACAAGGTCCTGAAATATTAGGAATACAGAGCTCCATACTGCAAATTCTTACAGAGCTTTTTCATGTGTGTCAAATATTCTCATGACTACAGTCTAGAGGTGAATTTACAATGTCACAATTTACTTTCAGATGCAGAATTTACATTGCAAGTAAATAAGAAAACATGTGGTTATGCAAATACTAATGTGCTCTAATTCATGAGAATAAGCCATATATTTACATTTAAGTGATTTCTATTTTGGCTTCTCATTGTCTTTGTTTTCTAGGATTTGTGTAGTATGGAAGTATAAGTTGTTACTCATATTCAAGATCTCATTTTTAAAGAGAATTTCTGAGTGTGCTGGGTGCAAAATTTTATCTTATAAAGTTTACTTTTAGCCTTTTTTTCCCTTTTGTTTAACATCCCTCCCCCCCAAAACAAAAAACCCCACAACAACAAAAACCCAACTAAACAAACCAAAAATAGATAACATTAAAACTGCTGAAAGTCAACAAGAATGTTTCAATGTCACTTCAACTGGTAGAAAGGAAACAGTTATAAAATTTGTATTTTAAGTTGAAAAGAAAATTGATACCCCCTACTATTGAGAAGTAAAATGTATTTGTATTACAAGATTTAACTGAAAGGTACCACAACAGAATCAATTAAAGCATAAGTTGTATCATAAGTTTTCAGCATTAAGCTAACACTGCTCTTAATGAAGTCAGTAACATAGTATCTTTTTCATTTTCCTACAAAAATAGTAGCTCCAAGATAAGGAAACAAAACAAGACAAAACAAAAGTTATCCTAGTTCTCTGTAATAGAAACATGAATAAGGTAAGTGTGAAGACTTATTCACGTATGTGTACTATCAAGACACTTGAGACATCAAGAAAGAATACTTTGCTTACTAAATATAGATTATTTCAGATTATTAAAGATCTAGGGAGTACAATTAAATCTAAGGAATCTATATTACAGAAAAGCAAATTCATCAAGCCTACTTATTTAAGTATCTCATTAACAAAGTTAAGCTCAAAGCTAGTAAAATGTTTGGGAAAATCTAACTACATACAATTCCTACTTCCATATTAAATTGACTTGCAAATATCGCGACACCAGGTGCTGCTGGAAAAACTCCATAAAGAAATGCATAGTTTGATAAACTGGTGTGGTTGACTACGTTGTCACTCTTGTCCAAGAGTTCCACCATTTCTCTACAGAGAAATGGCATCATAAGCCTGAAAAGAGATGGGAAAAAAGTAATTAAAAAAACAATTACTCAAGTCACAGCAACAGACTTTTTATTCAGAAAATGAAACAAAATTTAAGGCTTGTTTGAATAGTATTTATGAAAAGCAAAATATTGACATGGCTTTGAATGATTGCCTTCAGTTACCACAACATTTACCAGTTGATACAAAGTTTTGTGTCACAAGTTACACCGAAACAAAACAAAAAACCCCATCACAGTAAAAATGACAACAAACTCTAGGTTACAAGCACATTCTCTGATTGTGCAGACACGTTCTTTGTCTAAAACTCAGATTTGGAAGGGTAAAATATTAAAAAAACCCGTCCTTTTTCAACTGTTAAAGTAATAGTAGCTATAAGCAATCAGCAGCTTTGAAATTCACACCACCTCTGCAAGCTGTCAAATAACAAGGGCAAAGCTTTGGCCAGCAACAAAACTCTACATCAATGCTATTTTGTTTTGCTCTAGCAATACCCCAGATTTCACACAGACTCACTGTGTAAGCATTACACAGCTAATTACATAAACTCACCACTAAAGCAAAGTGGCAATATTAAAAACCCTTTTTTTCATGTTCTTACAAAATTTGCCATTGAGCCGGTTTACAAACGAGGTCTTTGAGTTTGCTACTTAGTCATACTGATATTCAAATGCACTTTCAAATATTACAGTATAACTTAACCACCAGACTGTTAATTGTAGCTCTGTAGCAAATAAAATATTTAGCTCACCACTAACTGAGATATAGTCAAGGGAAGATAATGATGGCATAAGTTCTAAGTTGTCATTTATTCATGCTTAAAAGCTAGACAGTTCGAGTGTAACCTGACTGTTTTAAAGCTGTTGCAATATAGCCGCTTCAAAGATTTACAGACAAAACAAGGAAATAATTTAGAGATGTATTGTGTTATCCAAATAAAATACAAACACTAACCAAATAACACTTAAACTCACCCTTGTCTAACTATTTACCTAGTAAATTTTAAATCAAGCTAGTTAAATAAGCTAGTAAAACTCCAAACACCCAATTGGTGACAGATGGTCTGCAGGAAGTCCATGAAGCCACAGCACCCCTGATGATTTTTCTCTGCAGAGCCTGACAAGTGGTTTGTGGTCTGCTAAATTCCCTTTAAAAGTTAGCAGTTGTATACCATCAAAGAATTTGGGAAGCACCCACCCAAAAAACTGGAAGTGAAACATACTATCACTATAACAATTTTGAAAGAAAAGCCATTTGACCACTATATTCAGAGCTTAAACATCTAGAGAACAAAACTACAAAAGTACATAACTCAAACTTACAGTTTAGCTGTGATGAGAAGGATCAGTGCAACAAACATACCCTTTGTCAGTTTTTTTGTTTGTCCCACCATAGTCAATCCAAGGTAAAAAAGTGCAGAGCCAGAAAATGAACTGCCCAGTCCATCAAGAAAGTTTTCAAGGTATTCAGGAATTTTCTGGCCAAGAATAAAGTTTGAGGCAATTCCTATGAAGACCATGAACACAATTGGATTCTGCAAAACTCGAAGAAGTGCTAGGCCCACTATTTTGATTTTGCTGTGTGACACAGTGCGATTATTCCTCCACTTCTGGATTTCACAGAGGATAAACCCCAGAGGGTTTAGCATCATAAGAGATATTGGAGCCACTAGGTAAATGTACTGGAGATATTCTGGGTAAGTGGTTTGATATAAAGCTTCAACTAGAAGACAGGAAATTAAAAGTGATGAGTGATAACATTTCTGTACAAAAAAACCATTTAATTTTAAATGAAACTTTGCTGCCTAAAAACTAAAGAAAAAAAAAGAATTTCACTATTCTTCAGAAGTAACTGCATTTATAATCAATATTAAGATGATGAAGTAAGATAATTACACCCAGTTACCATTAGGCCACTGTCATCTCATAAACACATTGAAGACCAAATATTAACTGTCTATTTAATGACCCCATGAATATTCAACATGTACAGTAAAAAAGAAATAAAATAACAAACCCATGCACCCTTTGAGGCATCCCAAATGCTGAAAAAAAAAGAAAAAAAAAAAAGAAAAAAAAGGGAGTTCTGCTGTTTTTCTCTTTTTCTGAATTGCTTTTCCTCCCCAGAAACATGACAGTTGTGCAAAATTAAATGCACCTTTGCAGGACACAAGTTGCTTCTTAGGGGAGTCTCACATCTCCGGAATTTAATCAGTATTCAGTGGGTAAGTCAAGTGTGATCTTTCTACATTGATTCACTACCAAATGAAAAACATATTCTCACATTAGTTCATTCTCTGTGACTCCCTGGGACAAGAGTAATTGCTGTCATTTTGATCCCTCAAGCAACTTTAAATGGTGAGCATTTGTTTTCATTGCTACTGCATACTTCTGAGTCAAGGTAGAATTCCTCCTATTTCAAATTTGTACTAACAGCCCTTCAAAATATCATGAAAAGACTCTGGAAAGATAAACAAGATTCTATCTAGGGTGAATCAAATAAAACCTAACAATGTTTTTAAAGGATGATTATAACTTTTACCTGCCATATAATGTTATTACTTCCAATAATTTTCAGAAATATGCAGTGTTGCTTCCCATTTTAGTTTTTCCTACCCTAGTTTGACAAACACATTCTTCCCCAGGCAGAAGTATCTAAATATGCAGATGCAATTCTACCTGTACTACAAAGAATATTTCTTTTAAAAAAAAGGAAATACTACTGAATAAATACAACTACTAGACCTTTCTGTGGCTAACTTGGCACCCAAAGTACTAAATAAAGTGTAACATCACTAAGCAGCCAGCTGTTGCAGGTATTTTCATTTCCCTGTATACTAAACCTGTTCTTTTTCTTTTTTCAAGTTCTCTCATGACTATGTTTTTCAAAATCCAAAATGATAACTTCATATCATTTAAGCATCTGGAATGACAAAATCTACTAAGTGCTAAATCAGCACTTACTATAAACAGTCTCCTCCTTAGACTGAATAAGCTTGACATTCTCAATCAGTTGATTTCCAGTATATAAGAAAAGACACTGAAGGTGTTTTTCCCCTTACATGATTAAAGTATGTATATGACAGCTACCTAAAATCCTGAACAAGCTGCTGAGCAGGGCTGTGACGTTTGTGGTTAGTTACTGCATTTAACAAGCCAGTTTTAACGCTACATATATTCTGATAAATAAACCCACATTAAATATGCTGGACACTTTTTTATCTAAGTAAATTTTTTTCCTAAAACCTCAAAGTAATGTTTTTATGCTGCTTTATACAAAATGCCCATTTCAATCAAATGCAACTCAATGTAAGTCACATGTAAATAATACCCAAGTGAACAACTGAATAAATCATTACGTTGTTATGGCAAACTTTAACTGTATACTAACACAATATTTAAAGCCTGCAATTACTTTAACTGACTGATCTATGAAGTCACAATGCATTTTCCTGGGTAGGAAAAGTGGAACCAATGCAAATTACTGAGTCAGTGGGACTCATTAAGAGAGTAAAAATTATCCACAACTATCTCAGATGAAAAAATCTTTTTATTTTAATGAAGCTGCTTGTTACTGATTGTAAAAAAAAAAAATTAAATAAAAGTTATTTTAATACTTGAAAACTCATTTCTTCCCACCCACCTGCTCAAAATTTCATATAAATCACACACTAGTTGTTCATGCTTAATACAATTAGCATCATTAAAGTCATGGTCGCTGAATCATCATTCACACAACACTTTTGCTACACCTGTGCTTTAACAGTACAGCACATGAAAGTTGCTCTGTCAGAGCTGTATCATCTCACCCAGTAATAAAAAAAACCAAACAGACAAAGCTTTCTATCACAGTAATTCTATCTGCATGGGGGTGGGCTGCTAGCAAATTTCTGTGACAGTTAGTTTTCACCCCAATATCACTTTGAAGAGTAGAACTGTTTTAACAATGATTAGAGAAAAACAGAGTGGTGGGTCTTTGAAAATTTAACCTGCATTTTAACTTTCCTATATGCAAATCTTTGTTAAGCAGCAAAAAACATAGCATAAAAGTTATTAGAGAAATTACATGGTATGAAAACTCAGGATGTTATTTAAGAGTTCGAACTGCCTTTTTAAATAGTGTTATCATAATACACAGATTTGTCAATACTGATTGCTTTCCTTTACAAATTTCAACTGAAGCTGCCTTTAAAAAAAAACCAACAAAACATTTCCACTAAAAGATCAGGTTTTGCTCAAAGCACTGTCACCATACATAAAAGGAATAAGCAAGGCATTCTGTGTTGCCAGCCCTACAACCATTTCAGAGAAGCCACTAACAGTAAGAGGTTTGCACAGGTGACAGCACAAACCAAACACTGGTGAGAGTTTGGGGATGGGAGAAGAGAAGGAACAGGAAAGGAAATAAGCAACTCAAGAAATAAATAACCCTTAAGCCCTACAGTGTTTGTGTTAAGTATTATTGTAAAGCTCTTAATTAACTAGATGTTGTGAATTTGGGTACACTGTACAAAGAAAAAATATGAATCACTTCTTACAAATAATGAAATACTTGAAGAAAAATGTAGCCTGACAAGAAAGTCAAACTAGGAAGAATGCTTTAACTAGAAGGATACAATCTAAGTAAGAAAAAGTTTGCAATTACATTTGTCTATATCTTATACACATCCAGCAGATTTGAAAAGATTAGGAAAGACTGAAGATTCTCCTGAGCATGCTGCCCTGGAATAGGGAGAAAGAAACTGCCAAGTGCTCAAGTAATCCAAAATATGGAGCTATTCGTTGTTACGTATAGTCAGGAAATGCATGTTAAAGATTCCCTTTTGTAACTGTTTTTCAATTCTGTGATCAAGCATCTTGCTTTTTACTTTGCTAGAACAAACTTGATTTCTTTTTTTGTTCTTAGTCTTGACTATACACCAGCCACATGGGAAGCCTGGGAAGAGGCAGCACTGAAAGCTACATTGGCACAACACAGCCTCCCAAGGCAGGCAAAAAGCTCTGCAATTCAGACAAGTAGCAGGTGGGAGAAGCTTGCTGTAACTCTGGATCTCATAACTCCAGTATCACAATATACATGGCTAAAATCATGTTAACATACCATTAAGAAAACCTATAAAAAGGAAATAAATAACTTTGCTTGGAATTCAGAATACAGGCTTACACGAATACACAGCTATACAAGTTACATTCTGAATGCCTCTCTGTGTTCTGGGTTTTTGTTTTTCAGCTCCAGTGGAATAGTGGTTAGTCCCATATGCCAAGAATGGCACCACAGATGCCTAAAATTCTGATCTGGGACCCACTGCAAGTTAGCATAAATCACGCAGCAATTTTGCTTTTAAAAGACTGACTTCTTCCAAGTGTATATCCTAAAGCATGTCTACTGGCTTCAATAGAAGAAAGATTGAGGGATAAAACATGACTGGCTACATAAATTATGTTAAGCTCACAAAAAACAAGTTTCTTTTGAACAGATTTAATGTCTGTCACACACTCTACAACCAGTAAACACCAACATTATGGTTAGATATTTCCTTTGAGCTAAACTAAGAGTTAATGCCAACCAGTAGAAAAACCCCATGCTATGGCTATTTCAGAGGCCAGAGGTACAGGCTCATACTTTGCAAAGCAAGGAATTTTGGTCTTGAGGGAAACTCTGGCAATTACCCATAAGGAGAACTGCCTGCAGCAAGTGCAAGGTAATCTATACCAATTTTGGAATTATATTCAAAATAACTTTTTATTTTACTTTTTAATCCGATTTACTTTAACATGACAAGATCATACAGACAACAGTAGTTGGATTGTTTTAAATTCTGTATGATTCATATCAACTGAGAGTTTTCTTCCCTTACTAAAAAGTACATGGTCTGAAATCAAGAAATGTGACTTGAGAAATGGCGTTGACAGCCCATAACTTCAGTAGCCCATTTCAAATTATGGAAAAATAAAAGTGAACATGTCTAGGACACTGACAAATAATTTTAAAGAAGAAAGCATACTTACCTATTGGATATCCCAGTGCAAAGTCATTGCTTTGTGTAGCAAAAATAGGGAACAAACCTGCTTTGCTAAATCGATTCTCAGGACTGGCTACCAACAATGTTAAAACACAGACTAAGAAAAACACAGCAGCTTTGGCAATTAAAATACTGCACAGGAAGGACCAATGCACATTGGAAAAGTTAAGTACCACCATGTTTTTGAACAATAGAGCTGGGAGTGCAAAACGGGACACAAAATTTCCCAGTCCTTTGGCCTGAGTTGATGTGATGATGTTGACTCTTCCAGCTATGTAGCCACAAAGAATAATTCCAAAGCATTCTAACAGGGCTGGGAAAAGCCTACTTATTGACATAGAAGGCGTATCGCTGGTGGCATTGAGTCCGATTTGTCCAGGCAAAGAAATAGACATATTAGCTATAGTTGAGAGGTTCTCTGCATCAAAGTCTGAATACCTATCCATTTCCTTTGGCCACCTCTTCCAAAAAAAGAGTATGAAATGATCTCATCTGTAAAAGAAACAAAAGTTTATATTAACTTCCAAAACTGTGTTTGTGAATATTTATATTATTAGGCTTGCTGACAGGACAGTTTACACTTACAAGTGCGTTACAAATAAATAATGAGGCAAAGAAACAACTCTGAGAAAGACCAATACTGAAAACTGACTCCATACACATGTGATCTTCACACATCTTCCAGTAACTCCACACAATTCAACAAGACAACTGATAGACGCTAAAAATCCCCGATGAAATTCAAGGGTAAAACTGAAATATTAAAACTAAATATAGATTGGACACTCAAAAAGAAAATCTGTTGGAAATAAGGGAGATAACAAGGACTTCTTAATTTTTTATTTTAGGATCTAAAAACCATTTTGAATAAATTACAATCCTTCAGCACTTTCTAGTCATTGTTTCAGAAAACAGTAATTGCTAATTCTTACTGCATATTCTTTGCTTTTCTGGACTGCCATTAATTAGCTAGCCTGATTAACTTGCTAACACAAAAGCACAAGACTCTCTAGGTATTTGTCAGCAGCTTGTAACCTTTCTTACCCACTCAACCTACTGTCAACTCTGAACTACAATTCTCTCATACTCTTTGCTTTCAATGACCAAATTTTTAGTTTTTTAACTCCTTTTGTTTGCCCCAGGATATCTTATCTCAGGTCCTCCTTAAACCATGTCCTACTTGGTCCTTTTTCCTTCACAATATAAATACACTTTAAACTCCCAATATTAAAATCCTACCCTTGACCTCCGTTTAACTACTGCTGCTCACCTTGGCTTCCATGCACCCAGGTTTACATGTGGTCAGGAGGCTTCCTTTACCTCCATCTTTAGATCCTATTTAAATCCAGGTTTTACCCTTGAAATAACACTTATCAGAGTGCTAAGAAGCCAAAATCTTCTTAGACTCTCAGCACTGGTGTTCCATCTTCATCCTTTGTGACAGTCATACACCTTTATCATAATAACTCTCATACTGGCATTAGCCCTTTCCCATATCTTCAGTAACTACAGCAGCTCTTAACTGTCCTCCCATCTCTACTTACAACATTTACGCAGGAGGGTCCCTCTAAATTTCTGTGGGGGCTGGCAGGGCTCCTTGTTCCTCTTTTGCCTCCCTAATCCTTTGCTACACAAGCCCACACTTTCAAACCAAAGCTGTGCCTAAATTAAACACCTCTCTTCCCTCTGTATTAAAATTATTATTCCTCCTCATAAAACCACTACAAAATATAGAAGTATCCTTATTCCCATTTTATAATTCAGGACTTAAATGAATATGGAGAAGACTGACTCTCGAGTTGTATCAGTCAGTAGCACATGCTAAATCCTGTATCTTCCTCACTACATCAAAACTGACACGGATATACACCCACATGTCCTACAACTATCTTCTGTGAAGTGCCACACATACTCCTGCAGCCTTCCTTCAGGCTATCTTCACCTTGAACTTCATTACAAGGGACACCATAAAGTCAGTCAAACACAATTTTTGGTGAACCACGAGTTTCAAAGAGAGAAACTGCATTACAGTAAAAGCTGCTCAGAGGGCTTTGAGTGTGAATCATCTCTTCAGCTCCAGAGATGCGTGCATCCCAAAACATTCACATTTAACACAGATTATCTGTTGCAGAGCAGTGGGTATTTTCCAGAAATGAAAGCTCTTGCACAGTGTACTGCTTAACATAGAAAATACATCTCTCAGCCCCTTTTGCTCTATAGGACACATGCATTTACATAACTGTTGTCAAATTATGTAACAACTAATTGCAGATTTAACATACAACCTCATCATACCTGGGGCTTCACTCAAACTAGCATCACATTTGAGCAAAATGCCCTCAATTCACAGTTCTTAATGAAATAAAAAATATTAATCTGATGCAAAACCAAACCCTTATATATTCTACATAGAAACTCACCTGTTCTTACAATAAACGTAAGAAATTAGCTAGTCGAATGACGCTAAAGTAAGGAAATATAATACAATTCCAAAGGAAAGCACTTAGCTTTGATTCCATAGGACATACGATTTGTGGTTACCCTTTCAGGGATTGAGGATTGAGATTTCAATCCTTGAAAACTCAGCCATAGATGCATTGTTGGGAACTGCAGCCCAATAAAGACAAAGCTTTTAGTCAACAGCAGATAAGCCAGTGTTATTCCTGCATCAAGCATAGCTCCTTGCAGCAGACTGTCAGCTTGCAGTTGTAAAGAAGGACAGCACAGCCAGCATGGGAGGAAGCCTGGTATGAAGATCAACAACAGACAGACAGCAAGGAAAAAGCGCAGTTTACTATTCCCTTGAAACAAACTGGAGCACTGATATTTGCCTGCTTCTCTTGTAGGTTGTCAATATTTGTAAAGTGTTAAAATTCACCAGACCAGAAACTCCAGGAGCTGTGAGTTAAGCAACATCAGGTTCCTCTCCAAGCACCAAAACAGAGAAGTCATCTCCTTTTCCAGCAGGAAAATCCCTTTTGTCTTCTCTTTTAATGAAAGTCAAAGACAGCATGAGAGAATAGAAGAGATAACCTCAAAGTACATCTTCTCTCCGGTCTCTCACTCTCAAGTTTTCAGCTGATAATCAACCTCAGGATAATTATGGTCACACTGGCAAGGCTGTGCACATTGTTCATAAATTATATCCCACAACGTGACCTCGTTTTCTACTCTAATGCAATGTAGAAACATCCCCAGCATGACACATTATTTTATTCAGAAGGCTGAAAGTGGAATGGGGCAGGAAGAGTTCACATTCTGGCAGCTCTAGCACCTTATCCTCAGTGCAGATGAGAATGTTCCATATGCATTTTCATGTAAGAGTTTATACAATAAGTCAAAGAAGAAGCAACTTTGGAGAGTTACAATGATAACATTATGTGGGAAGAAGTAATTAATGCAGTTCCTACTCTTGCAAGTTAACCACAATTTTTACTTTTCCCTTTACTGGTCTAGGAAAGCAAATAGAGGACAAGATCATAACAACAATTATCCCAAGAAGTGGGCCAATCGTAGC
The DNA here is from genome assembly GCF_037157495.1 of Lathamus discolor. Lineage (NCBI taxonomy): Eukaryota > Metazoa > Chordata > Aves > Psittaciformes > Psittacidae > Lathamus > Lathamus discolor. The sequence goes on along the minus strand of NC_088886.1, from coordinate 87,314,899 downwards.
TTGAAATTCAGACAGTATCACAAGAAATATCACACTTTGGTGTTTCTGAATACTTGTATTTCAAGACCACATTTCCTTTGGTTTTCTATGCTGCCATTACAGACAGCACCTGGGCAGCAGAGAAGCACGGGAAGCTGCGTTCACAGGAAGCCGGGCGAAGCCGAGGCCTCTCCCGAGCACAAGGCTGGCAGAGCTTGCAATGGCAACACTTAAAGCTGCGCTAAAATTTGCCAGTGCAGGTGTTCAGACAGGACCAAGGGAAGCAACTGTTGCCAACAACACAAAATACCAAGCCAAAAAAAAACCCCAACAAATATAAAACATACCTTTCAATGAGGCTCATCTTACGGCTTGCCAACACATAAACACATACTTGTGAAGCAAACAGCAAAACGTTTTCCAAAAGACAGATTATACTTTATTGTCAGCACCCCTTTAAAAGCTCCTCACTTACCCCACTTGCCAAATAGGGATGAAACATCGTTTGACTTACAGCAAGAAAGCCACAACAAAACCAACGCCTAATACCTACCCCTTTCCTGCCCATCATTGCCCTCCTTTCCATGGCCGCCCCGGCTAAAAGCACACAGCATTTTCCCTCAGAAACATCCGAGAGATAACAAATAACAGCACAGCTCTGCGTGACAGCTGTCTCATTACAAAATAAAGACAGAAGTCGGGGGAAGGAGCGGGTAGCTTACCTACTTAGCTTTTGGAAGGCGCCTCGGCACAAGGGTACGTATAGAGGGTTTGTACTCTACCAAGGTGAGAGCCTCTCCAAGGCCGAGCCCGCCGGTACCGCGGCCCAGGAGGGGAGGGGAGGGCCGGCGCGGCCTCGCCTGCCCCGCCCCGCCAGCCGGCGCTCGCAGCCGGTGAGGCCGGCCACTGAGCCTGTGCCGCTCACCGCCTGCCGCCGCCTGCTCCGGAGGCCGGGCCGGGGCACGGCTGCGGGTGGGCCGGGGCGCAGGGCTGCGCGGTGTCCGCCGGCGAAGGGAGAGGAATCAGCCGCAAGATGGCGGCGGCGCGCGGCCAGGCCCCTCGGCCGCCGGGCGAAGCCCTCCACGGCCCGGGTGCGGCGTGACCCTGCTGCGTCCTTTAGCCCGAGGGCTGCTCCCGCTCTCGGGAGCTGCCTGCCCGGGGAGGAACGGAGCAAGCTCCTGCCTCCTGCGGCTTCTTCGCGCGGCAGACCGAGCTCCCTGCTGCCACCTGCCCTCAGCCCAGTCCAGGGCCCGGTCCGGCGGCGGCGCGCTGCCTCCCCGCGGGGGAAGAGAGACTTGGGGTTGAGCCTCTAGTCCCACCGCTGCGGCAGAACACAGACCCCGACTGCCGCTGAGGCCAGCGCGGGGCTCACCGCCATTTATCTGCCCGAGTCAGGGCTACCGCCCTCAGCTCCACACGGGCTGATAGCGGGGCTGGCCCGCAGCCTCCCTGCCTGAGGGGCAGCCCTCGGCCCTGCACTTTGTACGCTAATTCAAACTGTTTTAGCAGTTAAGAGTACTTGAAACCAAAACGCCGTGTTTGCCACATGGCATCGGTCCCCCAAGGCTGGTAGCAAGGCAATGATTTCACCAATAAAAACTAAGATACAGCTTTCTCATGGCTTCCCGTCTGTAATGCAGCTGGGGAGACAGCAGTTCACACTGCCCGTTTTCTAGAAACTAAGCCAGACGCTGCTGCCACGAAGAGAACATGTGTGCAGTTGTGTCTATTGTATACTTTCTTGTCATTTATTTGACCTAAACCAGTTTGTCTTACTTGTTAACTGTAGCAGACATACGGCAATAGGTGTTTAACTGTAGCAAGTGAACTGTCCTGTCAGACATGACGCCATCCAGAGTACTCCGGTTCAGCAGTTTTTCCCCCTCCAAACTGGGAACTTTGAGAAAAACAGAACCGCTCCTCTTCCACATAACACGCAAAGGAGACCAAACGGAGGGGAAAGGCAAACTATCTCAACAAAAAGAGCACCCAAACCAATACGTGTGATGATTGACAGTTTATGAAGCGCTGTCTCAGACATGATGTAATATGTTCACCCAGAGTCAGTTCAGTTTACAAGGTCTGCCATCAAAATGCTTGCAGGAGCCTTACCTGAGAAACAAAGCAGATAGATACTATATATAAAGAGCAGCAACATCAGTAATAACAACAAAAACCCCAAACCGCACACGCTTGAGAGAATTAAATGAGAAGCCAGGAGAGGGCTAAGAAAATTCCATAAAGGATGCAGGCAGGGATAGAAACTTCTGGGGCTAAAAATGACTGTTGGAAACTTTTAGAAAGTAGCATATTGTTGATATTGGAGATCTTCTTTTGTCTGAATTTAAAGGTACTGATGCTTAATGAGTTAATTTTTGTGTTGCTGCATTAAAAATATATACGCTTACTACAGGCCCAAACTGACATTTAACAGTGATGCTGACACATTTGTTTGGCACCTGACAAAGGCCACTTTGAAACTGACTTGGATTTGTTTTCAGAAGTACAGTATAATGGGATCTTTCAGAGTTTTTGGCTTTCTTCCTCGCACTCTTCCTTATAGAAATGGCATGCCTTAGAGGGACATGCTCTGGGGAGCAGCAACAGAGGCATACCAGACTGTACTAAGAAATCTCGTCGCGAACTTATGCCTTCCCTTCTCTTGAACTCATTTCTTCCTCTTAGAAAGATCACTGGTGATTCAGCATTTAATAAAGCATTTAAAATATGATCATCCTTCACTCAATTTCTTTATAAAAGCATAAATTTGGCTGGATAGGCTACTGGTTGATTGCTGTTGATATCTGCCAACCAACAGCATGTTTTTCTAGGGGATGAGCAGTTACAGTAGAGAGGGCTATATTGCCACCTTGGCTCTAGCACGTACACACTCCTAGATAAGGAAAATGCACTTGACCCAAGTCTTGTGTTTTCTGTTGTGGAACACTGAGGAATGGAAATATTCAAAAGTATGGCATTGTAGTACCAAAGGCACATGATAAAAAAAAAAAAAAGAAAAAATACAATTAAATTATATTCAGCATTTAGATTAAAGTTGTGTGAATTAAAGCTGCTGTCAAAAAAGAAAAAAAAACAAGAAGGAAGATGATATATACTAAAATAAATAATTAGGGATTGATATAGCATATTCTTTGTGTTCCAGCACCCTGCATTTATAGTAGAGTTTACTTTAATTTTAAGGTCTTTCTAAGCTAAGGGTGTCAGTCATGAACACCAGTTCTTGTGGAGTTTCACCCAACCCACAGGAGTATCTGAAAGTATTATTCATTAGTAAAATGCCCAACATTTGAGCTAGCAATGACCATAGCTCTAATATTCTAAGGTATGAGGAAGGCAAGTTTTTTGTCTGCAGACTACTGAGAGGACAGATTTATACAGTGCATCAGCAGTTGGTCGCATCTGTCCTCTACCACTGGCAACTCAACTTCAGCAATTTAAATGTAGAACACAGAAAACACCATTACTGGTGTGGCAAAGCCACGCTTTCTGATAGCTACTAAATGGACATAAAACTGAAAGTTGTCCATAAAATCTTAATTTGATCCTCTTGAGCATCCCCATACCATTCAATCATGAACTGCTTTCCCTCTTGATTTTTGTTCTGTTTTCATGCAAATTGGATATTTCCATCAATTTATGTGCCATCAAAGTAGTCAACCAAGTGTATGGGAGAGACTGTTCCTACTTTTGATCCAAGCAACAGCTCGACCAGTGAATAGCAGCTGGAGCAACCATTACATGAGTTGTGCTGCTGACCTGTGGCTTTCATCATACTCATTTACCTATCACAATTACACATACAGAGGCTGGCCCCACACAGGAACTGCAAGAGGCCTAGCTCTCAATGAGAACAGGCACCAGGTAATTTACCATTTAAGATCTAGCAGTGGCTGCATACAAACACATTATTCAAAGGCATACTATTGAGCCAATTTGAACAGATTTTCAGGGGACCAGAAATGTATCTTTGTACTTGATATGAAGGCCGCTTTACTGGTAAACTGCAAGTGCTTCTTGCAAAGCCTGAAAGGCTGGAGTATTCTAAAGAAAAACCCTCATGAATTTATCGTGAGCAAGTACATTTCTCCAGTTTGTTTCTGAAAATACTAAAAGCAATTGCTAGGGTGTGGTGATAACTGAAAGACAGCGCTGCCATACAATGGGAAGTGCCAGGTGAGCTTCAGAGCAGCATTACTGATTGAAAATGTAGCACCAACATCTCCCTGAATAACTTCTCAGTAGGATATGACAAAAAGTGACTTTGTAATACTAGACAGAAGAAAAAGGACGCATAGGATGAGAAGACAGCAAGAATGATGGCAAATGTATCAGGATGAAATCTGCCTGGAAATCTACAGGTGTAATCTCAATGCGATTTCCAGACAGCTGCGCAGCTAGTTTTCAACAGCATGTAAAGCTCTAACTATCTTATTAACATAGTAATTACAACAATGGGTAGAGAGACTAGCACTTCTTAGGTAATCTCTTTGTATGCAATTACAGGAAAAATGTACTTACTCAATGCTCTAGGAAAAATACTTACTCAATGCTCTCTGGCTATTGACAGTGAGCCAAACTTTAAATGAAAACTGGGCTTATGCCTACTGACAACATGGCCTTGTAGAAGTACTATTCTCATACTGCTCAATGCTTAACAAGTAAATGGATGATATAACGTACAAGGCAGGGACTTGCGCTCAACCTGTGTTAAATTTTCTAAGCAGACTCCATCTGAAAGTGCATGTCTGACTCTGGTTATCTAAAAATGCATTGCAGGACTTGGAAAGTCTGTTGGTTTCTAACACCTGTTCTACTGCAGTTGTGTGTAGGATGTTCAGGAAGAACATGAAGTGTTTATCTGTATCTAGATGTGTCTGATCACTTACGCTGACTCACGGGCTAACCGGAAAATAAACGATAGCTTACAGTATACCTATGCTTGATGAGACAGTTAAGCAACAAGGGAAACCTGAAAAGAATTAACCTGTAAACAGGCAATAGGGGATTTCTTCTCCGGAGGGGGGTGTCAAATAAAAGGCACTTAACAGTCCCATGAAAGAATTCCTCAAACTTTTGAGGCTTAAACACCATGAAAAATCCAGCATTGGTGTCCCTGAGAACAATCTAACCCAGAGGCTGGCCAAATGCCTACCCACATGCTGTAATGCACAAGCTTGAAGCTTGTTAACATAGAAATTAGGAGGGATGTACTGAATGTTTACATTCATTTCTGTTACCTTGGAACACTTCTGTAAAACATCTTCCTCCTCAAGAAAGCTATTTATGTGCTCATCTGCAATTTCACAGTAGTGCTCCTAATTATTTATATCAGTTATGAGAACTTAACTGGTATTTTCTATATAGTATTTTTTGTATGACAGTGTGGATGTTTAAGCTGTTTTTGCAAAGTCCATGTTTACTGTACCATGCTCACTCACCTCCACTTTGTTCTGCGACTGAGACAAGGGCACGTGTTACTTGCTCTTCACCTACAGCTATTAATTGCTGTAGATGCAGACCAAGTATGTATGTCACAGAGTTGTAGGTGCAATTCTGGTCTCCAGAATATAGTATCTGCCAAAAGAAAATACAGAAAGCTAATACAGTCAGCTTGAAGAAAGTCAGACTAAGACTTCAGCAGTAATTATATGTTCAGGTCTGTTGAAATGGACCACTCTTCTAAGAAAGCAGAGTAAATATTGGTCCTGATGAAAGTCACCTCTCTAAAGCAAAAGGTAAAGAAAAAAAGTTCAAATTGGATTGCAGTGAATTCATTAAATCTCAGAATAGCCCCATATGATTTCAATAATATGAACTTTTTCTGAAATTGCTTTCAGGGAGACAAAGCAATGTTGCAGAGAGCTCCTAAGTGTATGAATTCCATCAGTGGTGCTAGAGTATCAACCTGTTACTCGGTTCAGCAATATGGTAAGTTTGCTGAAGTCAAATATGAGTGATCAAAGATGAGTTAACAAGTTAACCAATCTGGCTGGGAATGGAAGGAAAGGAGTATGCAAGAGTCATGCAAAAAGGCCTTGTCCATTTACCCAATGTTATGGTTAGGGCTGTGTTAAAGAAAATTTTCCACCCTAGGTGTCTTACAGCCAAATCCCAGATAAATATTAATAATTGAGTGGTACAGGAATGGGAACAGTTTGAGATTGATACCTCTGGGGAGGGACCCAGAGCAAAGAAATGGCTGAGTTTTTATACCCTTACATTCTACATGCTGGACTATCACACACTGTTCACAGGCCTCTTGGTCCAATGGTGGCTTTTGGTCAAAGTCTCCTTATCCATCATTGGGTTCTTTCATTGTCTCCAGGTGGGCAGCACCTTCTTATCTCTCGGTATGTTGCTTCCTGGTAATGGGTGCAACTCCTTTATTTTCAGATTGGCAATGGTCTCAATGTCTTCATTTACATAACTAAGCACAGACTGAAAATTAAATTCAGCTTTATCTAGGTGGGAGTTAGCTGCTTTCATCCTAAGGCTCCAGCAACTTCAGCTTCCCATGCTAAGTGACTACTCACGCTAAGCAAAGCCATCTCATAAAAAAAAGTCCAGTTTAAGGAATTCAGCTAACTAAACTTAATTCATAACAAGCTGTATCTACTGTGTCTAGATATTTACAATAATTTTTAACATTTTCACATACCTATATGGTTACCAGTATGTGTTGAATCATTAAGAACAGGGCATAAGAGTTGCAGCTCTTTCTTGAGCTAAAAAACCCCATTCATTGAGTTTGACATAGGCAGCTTGTTACTTACATGTTCTCAGTACTCTTACTGCTCAGTCACTGTAATTCAGCCTGATTCCTCCAAAACAAAACAAGAGTTATCAGTACTGCACACAAATAAATACTGCTTTGCTCAAGAAAACTGTGCTAAAATAAGCTGCACTGGTTAAATAAGATGCTTCTGATGTGTGATCCGCTGCACCTGTTGTTTATTCAGCAAGCAATTGACTAGTAAAGAAACCCACACAAACAACTCCCCCAAAACAAATAAACAGAAAAAAAGATAAATCTTGTCATCACTAATTAAAATTTTTAGAAATATTTTTAATAGGACCCAAATACCTTTAAACTCTCTCCACTTACTATGTGTGCCTTTGTGATCATATCATATTCCATCACTTGTCAAGCCACTATTTATTACTTACACAAACACAGTTTAAATGTAATCCAGCAAGTGTATTGATTGCAGTGTGTTGCCTTCTGTGGCAGAAATCCAGTAGTTTCTTTTGTTCATTTATATCGTCTTTATTTCACCACCTCTATAGCATTCAGTTCTTTTGTTACTTTGTTACAGAGGCGTATGAATATACCCTCATCTTCCTGAATTCTTCTGCATAAAGCTAGTGTACCTATACTTTTTTCATACTTCTCCCTCTGTAGATTCTTCCCTTAATATTGTTTCTTCATCATACCTTTTGCTGATTATGTTCAGCCACTTTGCATTTCATTTAAGTTCGTGGCCAATAGTTTAATATCCTATGGAGTGCCAGAGTGATTGTATTTTCTATTTCTTTGAATCACAATGCAAAGGAATTTATTTCTTCTGTTGTATATTTGAGTAAATACTGTTTTGAAGACTGCAATAGTGTCAGAGTGGCTTTCTTACAACCGTTGCTTCAACTTGACATTTTCAATTCAAAAGGTATTTTATTTTAATTTTTACCTTCTCCACATACAGTTAAACTTTTGTTAAAGACTTTATTTGTCTAGGTCTAATAGCATGCTGCTTTCAGTTGAAACAGAGTAGAGTCAGGTGTGTTACTCTATTGCATCATTTTTATACCAATACTGGAATTTTACTTGCTCAAGAGTTGTGTAACTGCATGGAAGATCAGGTTGTATATGTCTGGAATGAACACAGTGTTGTACCAACAGTGAAACAGTGCATAGTGTTGCTGAAATGATGAGCTGTACATTGCCATTTGCTCATACCCCAAACCATACAATCAGACGTGTTGATGGTTAAATACTAGGGCCACAGCTTAGGAATTGCTTCTCCTACAAGCAGTGGAATAGTAGTGAAACATGTCTGGTTGAGCTAACCCCTATGCTCTGGCACTGATGGGAAAGCTGCTGTCTTGGCTGGGCATTGCTGCATCAGCCAGAGGTGTCCTAGCACCCTCCCTCAGACACACCACCCCATTGCTGTCTCACTGGGAAGCAGCCACTCTCACAAACAATTCAAGCAGCTCCTGAAAGAGTCAGGGTTTCAAAGCCAACCATGAATGGCAAGAGGAAGAAAAGGTGATTAGTTGGCAGGCTGGCTAGCTCCTGCAGCCTGCCTTCATGCTGCCAAGGGAGTGAGCAAAGGTGGTTTCGAAATGAGCTGCTGCAACTTGAGTCAGCATCTGCAGCTCTGTGCCCACATCCGTGGCTGGGGACAGAGGCCTTTGCCCAGCTGAAGTCCTCAGCAATGATCCCCCCCTTCAGGGAAGCCCTAGTTTCACCTGCTTGCTTCAGCAGAGCTTGGCAAACTGTGCCATTTGGAATCACAGTTGTCATCTGCTGTGGGAACTACAACCTTTCATAAAAACAAATCAGTTTCTATATGAAAATGGGGAGGAGGTAAAAGCTGGTTAAAAAACCCGAGAGGTTGAGAAATAACCCTTTAAAGTAAAATTCCCTGGTGACAATCGGAGGGAAGATCCTTGCTGATAACTGACTGTCTAACATGCTCTTCCACAATGTATTGAGCCTCTGCTTGCCTCAAATGCAAAGTTTAGATAACTTACAGGACACAAAGCTTCTCTTGCATCAGAGGCAGAGTATTTCTTGATATTCAGAGAAATTCCTAGGCTGGATGTGCATCATATCTACTCCCACCTGCTTAGTTAAAAACAAACATACAAGGTTTCTAATTTTCTGATGCATGCTTTTACTTGGACTTACATTAGAAATGTTTGCAGCTAAAAAATGGATTTGAAGTTTCCCGCCACACTACACAAGTAGCCAGTACATGTATGAGAGGGAGGAGTGAAGGTCCTGGCATAGAGGGTATGTGGTAACTCTCTCAGAAAACACAGCAGGATTTTTGGTTTTAGATCAGCAATGATGTGTAGCAAACACACCAACCCCACAGCTGATAGGCATTAGAATGAAGGCACAGCAGCAGTCCTGCAGGCATAGTTGAGGAGAATAACCTATATATTTAGAGGAAACAAAGAGGTTATCTGTATGTTTCCAAACAAAGGTTCCCCGGTTTTGTAAGTAACCCAGGCTCCTGGCCAAATAGCAGAAGTGGGAGTTTCTGTTTTAAAAAGGAGGGGAAAACCAACCTCAACAGAAAGATTTGAGCAATCTGCAGGAAGAGCTGGTGTTCAGGCAGCAGAGAAAGTACTAATGGGCTCTGCAGTCTCTGGCAGACACTGCAATGGGCGTTATTTAGGAGATATGCTAGTTCCAGTCAATGTACGTATGACAGAGGCTGGGTTTAAGCCTACACTTTCACTCATGGCCTTTACCTTGCTCTCTTCACAAGTGGTCTGAACACTTCAGCCACCTTTTGCTTGCATGGGTTGGGAGTGCTGAGCCTTCAGCTGCGTGGGCTCTGCTGCTCAACAGTTTACCGTAACTTCTACTAGAATGGAGAAGGAAAGACCCATTGTCACAGCCCTGCATACATGAATGCTCACTTCAAGTTGGGCAGGATGTGAGATAAAGAACTGTCTAAACACCCATCTTTGTGTGAACACAAAAGCATTTTCAGATGAGAATTGGTCATGTGCCTGATCGTGTGTATGTAGTGTTTGCACAAGGTTGGACCCAAATAATCTTGCACACAAGTAAATGCAGAAGGTAGCCAAAGTGATGCCCGTTGGGATGGAAATGGTTTTGAAAAGGGATAAAGCTCTGTCCCAGCCACAGGGACAGAAACTGTCGTGGTTTAAGCCCAGCCGGCAACCCAGAAATCACGCAGCCATTCGCTCACTCTCCCTCCCTTCCTCTCCCTGCTCCCAGAGGGATGGGGAGGAGAATCGAAAGAATGTAACTCCCAGGGGTTGAGGTAAGAACAGCCCAGTAACTAAGGTATAACACAAACCACTGCTACCACCAATAATAATAATGATAAGGGAAATGAAATGACAAGGGAAGAGAATACAACCGCCCAACACCCGCTGACTGATACCCAGCCCGACTCAAGCAGTGATCTAGCCCTTCAGGGTCTTTGAAGTACCCTCTCATGAGGTAATGCCAAGGAATGCATGGAGCCTCTGGAATCAGCAGGGATCAGTAGTTCCTGTTTTGGCAAGAGGGAGGATGAACAGCAACCAACAGCCCCTCTGCCTGCCCTTACCTTTAAGGTATGTAGGCAGAGAATTTCTGCTGTATTCTAGGGGAAAAAAAACCAACCCCAAAACCAAACAAAAAAACTCCTAGTCTCATTGTCCCATATTAAAAATAAAGTATTTCTGTAGGCAAAACTCCAGCATTCTTGAGGAAAAAAAAAACCAAACTTTTTTATTTGAGGAAGAAAAATAGAATGGTAAAAACAGAGAGGAAAAATTATGGAAATTAGAAGTGCCCTACTGTAGTGTAGTAGAAATCTTAGCAATAGCATACAGGCAGCATTCATGAAAGGTTTCTATTTTACATTTTGAATGTAGCTTCTGCAGAAATCATGTATCTTAAGCCATAAATTTGTGGTTTAAGATAGAAGAAGTGATTATCTGAACTGATGTTTTTGTTCAGTGGACAGATGGATGGTGGTCACAGTGAGTGTTAGCAGCAGCCACCCAATTTATTCTCTCTGTTTTAATCAAAGTACTTTTGTGTCAGTCATCCTTGCCTCAGGATTATTTCTGTACCTGGACTGCTACTGAGGTTTTTAGGTAGGTTAAGAGTCTGATTGCCAATGCAGGAAATAACAAAGTATGAAAGATCATTACTGTTTCAAATGACTGTGACCTACCTAATTCTGCTGAAGTTAAGATCCTTAGGTATCAAAATTTAAACATTTAACTATCTGTTTCCGTCAGCTATGAAAGAACAGAATAAACCAGCACCTTTTTTTTTTATTTAATTTAACAGTTGGAAAATCTGGATGGATTTTTCTATGCATTATGGAAGGAATCCATTATGCAGTCTTTCCCACAGAGTTTTGATCATTGAAAGTGAAAGTTTAACTCAACAGAGACATTTTCTTTTCCATTCAGATGCCATCTTACAGCCTTTGGGGACTGTAAGACAGATTTGCAAGCAGTTTTGCTTCATTTTGGGAAGTGATAGCAGAGCTACTTACCATGGGCCTGATAAGTAAGAGAGCACTTACTTTGCTAGGATGCAAATGACTGGATTAATGAAGCTTGTAGGAGGTTTCCTAGGCACAAGAAAGGCAATGGGAGGGAGACATCAGATAAGCATCTTCTGAGACTTCTTGCAGCGTTAATAAATTCTTAGAGGAGTGCTTCCATGAATTATAGAAAGACAAGTTATTATTGGTGAAGTTAAGGACCAAAGAACTGCTACATCATCCTACAATGTGAAACAATCATTCTGCTCAGAGGTGTGTTTATAAGACCTGTGCATTAGTCAGTGGATGTAATCCGTGTTCAGAGGCTTTTACTAGCTCACATTAGTAAGAGAAATTACTTGTATTCCTTTTTATTCCTAGCACTGATGCAATATCTACAGTGTGGAGACAAAGTGCCATCCTGTTTACATTTATGCTTCACCAAAGGTTTTGATTAGCAGCCTGCAATTGTGCAACCACACGTAGGCCAAGCATCACAGATAACCCAAAGGCATAACAACCAGCAGGGTACAGAAAATGTTACTGAGGCCCTCATGTGCTCTGCAAAGTTTTATTGTGTCATATTTGAAAGAAGGAGTGGAGCCTAGGCACAGCTTTGTTTGTACACAGAAGTTAATGCATATGTATAATGTAATTTTTGTTTATGAAAAAAAATGACTCGATTTTAAGTTGGCATGCACACCAGGCACTCACAGCTTGGAAGAGTAAGTATGAAACTTATAAGAAGATTACAGAGAGTTGTATTCAACAAGTGAAAAAGATTAACTCCTTTAATAGTGTAAACCACACGTTTTCATTATGTCTAAAATAAAACACATAGGACCTCTAAGAGCGTAACAGAAAATGAAACTTGGAGTCAAGCTTACGTCATGTTAGACATTTGAGTAGTTCTCAGAGAACCCTAAGACAGCAGAAGAACCTGTTAAGAATTGCTCATTATACTTGCTGTTAGCCAGAGAAAAATCAAATCCTGAAGGCTTTTGTTTTGTTAGCTAATTGTTGTACAGAGATGCATGGACCAATATTTAGCCCCCAGACTGATAACTGGCTAGGACCAATTTACTATTTTCAATGTGAAATGGAGTCAGACTAGGTGGGAGGGCAGGAGGGAGCAGCCTGTGTATACGTGGCACAAAGGTCACTGGAAACTGTTGAACCATGATCAAAGGAGTTGTATATTTTTATGTGTACTGCGTGCAACACGTGAGCCTTCCTGCAACTGCAGGGAGCAGTCAGAACTGTTTTACAGTGTAGTCTGTGGGTTTATTTTAAAGCAACAGCATGTTTTGAGTTAAACGGAGGGAGGACTATGTTGTGGTCATGACTAGGTCACAGCATGCAAAGTTCAGTTCCTTCTTCTTGACTTCAAGCAAGCCATTAGATTTCTTGAAAACCAGAAAGAACCATGCTTCCTTTGATAAAACATGAGATACAACCCTGCTAGGTGATCATTGCATTCACATCACCGAGTCCTCCTTAAAGGTTACTGCCATTAAGATCTGCAGACAAAGGTGTCTCAGCCTGCAAGCCAGTTTCTTTACAGCTCACAAACTCTCAGATTCTGCCTCCCATTGTGGTTCTCCTATTTATATAGTCCAGGCACTGGGACCAGTGGCTTCTAGGCTACATCTGAGCCAGGAGTATCTGTGGTCTTTTAAAAAAGTTGAGGTCTCTGTCCCAGTCAAGTCTATAAAATGCAAGTATCAACAAGCAGTCCTGTAGATGTCAAAGGATCCATCGTCTATGTAAGAGTAAACTTGCTGCTTAGGTCTTTGCAAGATAGATGAATTACAGCATAGAGGATTTTAGCTTGGGGTTTTAAATGACCTGTCTAATTCCTGAGGAAAAGCTGGAAGTGCAGCCTGAATTTGAGCCTCCTTTGGACTTCTATCAAAGGGTCCTCTGTGATGAACCTGGTCCAAATTATCTGAAAAGGTTAACATCCAAGATCAAGAACAGAGCTCCAGAGACAAAAGGAGGGTGTTGTTTGTTTGATATTCTCTGGCAGCCTTCTGCCTAGTGACTGGAGAACAGGAACAAAAATCTGTACTTACCTAGAGTGATTTTCCATGTCATCTCCCCATGACAAGTGCCTAGCTTGCTTTGCAAAAGGCAATACTCGGAGCTCACACAACAGCTATCTACAAGCACAGCATCACTGACCATAGATTCCTTATCCTAAACTAAACTCATTATTTCTTCTTATATGCAGATGTCTAATCTACAGTGTACCGAGGCCTAAAGTCCTCTGAGCATTGCTGCTATGCTGCTGCACAATGGCAGGCAGGAGAGGAGGAGAACAACCTGCCCCAGATCCTGCCAGGCTCACTGTTACGCTCTTGCTAAAGCCACCATGTTTCTGTCAAGGAAGCAACCGCGGTTATTCCCAGTGTAACAGGCTGCACCATCACTTAAATAAAAGTAAAATTTATTTGGCATAGGACAGAAAAATAAGGAGAACAAAATCACATATAAAATAAATGTTAAGCAAAAAAAAAAAATATTCACAGAACTAGACTGATATTTTATAAAAAGCTCAAACTTTAAGCATCTGATAAAAACATGTTACTTTCTGCTCTGCGTATGTTTTAAGTTATGTTTCTCAATCTTTCATGATCTTGTGTGGCTTTGGAAGTCCAAATTAAGAGGCCTTCCTTTGCATGCCATTAGTTTACCTTGAAGAGTATTTACCACAAACGAAGTGTATTTCAGAATGGCAACATACTGAAGGGTTACTCCCTTTTTTAAGACATGTGGTTTCTTTTTCTTTTAGTCTGCCTACTCACCTGCTGCATACTCACTCATGTGAGCACATAATATGTGTGTCCTGCTTCTGCTGAGTAATTCCAGCACTCCCCTTTTTGCCAGTGCTCCAGGTTTACCTTTTAACTGAATGGTCCAGCCATTTCCACCTCTCAGGCTACAAGATCCTCATTTTCTCCCAATGTACATGAAGAAGCATTCCATGAAATAACTACACTTAACATGTTACTGGCTATCTTAGGTAAGAGATTCTCCTTGTTTTCTGGTGAATACCATTTGAAAGATTAAAGTTCATACAATATATTTTATAGAGAGTCCATGTACCGCCAAAACAGGTTGTTTGCACCTGACTGAGACACAATGATGTTCACGCTATTGCAATGTGGTATTACACAGATGCAACATTTTATATCATAATTTGTACTCTGGTATCGATAGTGATATTCAGACAATTGGTTTCCATCTCCTTGAGCAATCTGCTCCTTTCCAGCATCCTGTGGCTGAGGGGCCCCATGTAGGTCTCTTGACATTTGACATTCTGCTTGAAATAATGCCAGTTTGATCCTTCAACTATATTCTTTAATTCCAAGGCAAAAAGAACCCTTTCTATTTCCATACTTCTGCACAGCAAATTGTTGTGTTACAATGTATGTGAAGCATAATAGCAGCTTAGTTCCTTCATCCTCTGCTCCAAGAGAAACCCACTTCTACAAGTGACGTATAAAGAATTCTTTCTGCAAGGAGAAACAACCATTTTTTTAAGTGACAATTTAAAGAACTTCTTCAACAGTTCAGTCTTGCAGATTCTTTCAGTGTTGGGAAATGCTGGCTCCTAAACATGAACTTTGCAACCTTATTTAAGAAGCAGTTCATTTACAGAAATATATGTTTCCTGAATCATTAGCTGAGTTTCCTTTAACAACTTTGGACATTAATCACTGTGACCTCTTCTCTCACTAGCTGGTGCAGAAAGTTGTTACCAATATAACGTGTGCTTTTCTTCCAAATATACTGAGCAGAAATTATTGTTACATGGTACAAAAGTAAATCCCGCTTTATTTACTGACTTGAACTAAACAAAAATGAACATCTGCAGCCGTTTTCACACAATGTGAGCTTAGTGATGATGTAAAAAGATAGTTTGAGGTGTGAGCGTTTATAATACAGTGCCATTGAAACAAATCCAGTAAATCTTCTATGTAAGCAGTGAATCAAATTTAGTCCTCTAACAACACTGGAGTCAGCTGGGCTGTATGGATATCAGCGTGAGACACTGATTTTGGGAAAGGGTTAAATTTCCAGAGCAATACCAACAATTGATGGTGGGGCTAACCATTGCCCACCTACACCTCACCTACAGACCAATCCAATAGTCTGTCCATACACTGAGCCCAATCTGAAGTTAGCAGACTGAGCACATTACAACAGAAGGACTTGGCTCAAACACTGCATAATGCTACTGTTGGCACTATTTACACTAGGACTTGGAAGAGCATCACCTATTGATTTTGCTAGTGAGACACAGAAAAGTTGACTAAAAACATCATAAGGCACCATTAATTCAGTCTGGTTTGTGTTCTTCCTTTTTAACACTTCATAGTGAAATAAATACTTTAATACTGATCATACTGTAAATAGCTACTGATACATGAAGCAAGATATTGAATGATAAAATGCTGCACTGTTCTGGAATATACCTAGGGACTTTTATAGCAAAAGATATAAATAATAAAGTTGTTGTTCAGTGAAAAAAATCCTCTTTCTCCATTGTTAAGCTATTTTACATATATGCCAAACATCTATTCTGAAGAGCTTTCTATAGTACAAAGAAGTGCTAAACCCAAACAGCTCAGGTTTTGTTCCTGGTTGACTGAGGGCCTTTTACAAAGCACGTTTTAAGGCGAGACTGAAGTTGATTTGCCAAGTCTTTGGTAGTGGTCCAGAATTTCTGGTCAGAAAACCTTGCTCAAAATATCAAATATAGAATATTTTGAATGATGCAGAGAATTGGCAGAACAATGTGCAGCATTTTCATTGACTTACTCAAAGTAAAACAGTCATGCTGGAAGCAAGTAAGTAAGTGATAAAATACGTATAGTTTCTGGAGGGTTTGTGTTCTGGTTCTTCTTTTTGGCTGCATAGCTATTTGGATATTAACAAGGATTTGGCAGGTCAAGGTACTGAAAATATTGTATTCTTAAATTCAGAATGTTGTTCCTTAGAAACTTATAAGTGCTTCAGTTTAAAAGCATGAATACAATAATTTATCCTTTAAGTTATTATGATAAAAATCTTATTTGGAGTTCTATTCCCATAATAATATCCCAAAGAGACAGGCACTTTAAGTGACACCCATAAAATACATATAGAAATTCAGTATTGTGCTAGGTTTGATCCCTGGTGCACCTGTCATGTGGAGGTCCCACTAATATCTGTTTTAAGAAACTCTTACAGCCATGATCCTGCAATTAGGTGTAGTTACATCCCTGCGCCTGCGCATTTAATTGCGGGTTCAAGACTATAAATAGTAACTTAAAATAGGTCATTAGATATAAAAACGTAAAAAACAGGTATATCATCAAATGCTATCACAGCTAATAAGATTTTGTAAACAAACACTGAAAAGGCCAAATTAAATTTGATCTGGCCAAATACAACCCTGTCTCATCCGCTTCACTGTGACTGTTTGGGCTGTCAGGTAGAAAGGGGATCTATCCCTCCATGCCCACTGACAGAGCAAAAAGTCCAATGCACTAACACTTCAATGGGGTCCAGAACCTTCTCCTCTATATTCCCTAGATTTTGAAGGACTGAACTCATTCTAGCCGTAGAGTGTAATTAGGATTATGCCTCCCATGCTACAGAAACATTTTCTTAACCTACATGACTATTCCTTGAGCAACACCCTCTGAAGCATGGCTGCTGATATAGGCCTGGGAGGGTTCCCAAGGAGTATGTTGAAGACACAAACTGTTGAGAAGACAGAGGAGATTTTCAGAGCTAACCTTCTAAAGTCCAATTAACAAAGAGCAATATTTCAAATCCAGAATTATCATCTTCCCCTAATTTCTAAAGGCATTTTATATGCATTTAGATACTTTTGAAAACGCACTCACACGATGAACTCTTTTCTCATATACAACACTGAAAAGCCATTAAACATATTAACCAATTGTCACAATGTTAGAATACTTTACTCTCTCTTCTATTAATGAAAGCCTTGAAGCTCTCTGCAGAGACTCCTTTCAGCAAAGTTTGAAAGGACAGGCTTAATTATCAACTCAGAAGGCCAAATCTTCCCATTTCTCTTGAACCAGTGCAGACAGCAAATTTTGGAGCTGATGCTCCCACTTGAACCCACAAACCCCAGACCTCCTTCACTACATCAAAGGGCTTTCACTTATGCACATTTTTGACCTAAGCTGCTCTACTGTAATGCCAGTCAAATACAATCTCTCTGACACTTGTGACCTAAGCCCCAGGAAGCTTTTAAAGTCAAAAGCCATCCTTTAATTGTACCAAAAAGCAACTGGAAAGCAGTCTGTGGAGCACTGGTTGTAGCAATGCTTTACAGAAGGAGCCTGCCACTACAGTAATTGCTGCATTTGTACCAAGGCTACTTTCTGAGGACTCTTTGCATGTAGTCTCAGATAGAGGGCATGACAACAATCCAGAACATGGATGGCTGTGAGCTGGTCCACATCAGAGTAGGAAAGAATTAGGTGACTAAAAACACAACACTACTAAAAAAAAAAAAAAAAAAAAAAAAAAAAAGGAAAGAGGGATTAAAAAACCCTCAAAAAGTGAGTTTTTCACTTCTGCTTTTCTTTGGACGATTATCCACAGACAAAAACAAGGCCAGACACACTCCGCTTTCAGGGCAGGATGTGCCATCTATTGTTTAAAATAAGATGTGCCTGGTTAAGATGAAGTGAAAAGGCTTAGGATGAACTCCTGATCACCATGTAGTAGGTCTATGGCTTGCAGAAGCAGACGGGCTGAGTTAGGCATGCAAAGAAGAATCCAGGTGCTTCTGGGCTACACTGTTTTCCCCAGAAACTGGTTTTTAAACAGAAAATAGATTGTACTTTATCATTCAAATATTACAGCCACTGTACCCAAAGTGAATGAAACAGCTTTGTTCCAGTTCTCATTAAATTCAAAGCCAGACCTCCCGTGAAGCTCTGAGGACAGGGCTGGACACAGTAAGCTTGATGCACGTATGTTGTATGTGGTCCACAAAATGCCTTTCATGACAGCCTGCAGTACAAGCAAATAAAATTTATAGCTTTGAGCAAGTACAGTTCAGGAGCTGTATCTATTACTTCTGTAATAGGGACTGAAGTTATTTTCCAACTGACAAGCCAAAAGTGGAAATGAAGCAAAACAGACAACTTTCCAATGATGTGGGTAGGAGAGCTAGTTGAAGGAAACTTGAAAACAGACGTCACCCAAAGATGAGCCAGAACCCATTTCACCTTGGTATAGGTGGAAGTGGTGGGGCACCTCTTTCTTTTCGGCCAGAACCACCTAAAAGAGAAAGAAAGTTTTTGGTGTTACTCCTCCTGGTTTCTTTTAAAGTAGGAGTTTACATCCAAGCCATCAACTCAGTAACTGGCAAAGATCTTGCCTAGCCATTTTACTAAAAAGAGCTTTTTAGAGTTTCCAGTTAGTTTATTAAACAACATCAGAACTTCAAACAGTGTAGAAGAAAGTTTTAAATTAACCTTATCCCCAAATGTCTGAAAAGTATATGTGTTTTAGTCTCTTGTCCCCTACTCAAAACAGATCAATAGCTCTTGATAGCCTTACTATTTTATGCGAACACATACTGTCTTAGTGCTACTTGCAAGACATTCAGATTTTGATTGAAGTGGCAAGCTCTAAATGCAGTAACATTTCAAAGCTCTTAATGTTTTCCCCTATATGAAGATTTTCACTGCAAACTCATTAAATAAAACATTAAAAAGCATATATTACTTTGCCTTTCTTTGTGGAATAATGCGAATGGGATGAAAACTAACAAGGCAAAGTGAAGGATCAGAGACTAACAGGAATTTCTGCTCCAAACCAAAACCTCATAATTTGGAAACAGGAGAGAGAGAGGAACATCTGAGTGTACAGATGATTACAGGATAATTACAAGCCACCGATGTCACTGGTTGTGAAAGAAGTAAATTGATCCTTGGGTGTATCAGGCAAAATACCTCTAATGAAGATAGGAAACATTTATGCTGCAGTAGAGACATGAATGGGAACAGCATGTAACACTGACTGTAAAAGGCGAAATCAAACTGAAATGTATACAGAAGGAACCCTGATGATCAGACAACATAGCTTGGAAGCACAGTGTAATACATCCTTATTTAATCAGTCCAGCAAAACAAAAGCCGAGAGGAGGATATGACTGTCATCTGCCTGTAGAAGAAAGGGCTGACTATAATAGCAGAGGTGGTCTCTTACAATACATATTCCAACTAAAACCCCCCAAAATTCTCCCCTCAGATACAAATTTGAGAGGGTTTGCAGCTGCAAACCTGCATTTAGCTTCTTCTTTGTGGTGGGGAAGAGAGACGAGGCTGTTAGCCTGAGAAGTTTTGAAACCTCAGCATCCAGAGTCTGTTTTTAGGATAATACACTGAAACGCCAACAGCAGAGGTGGAATAAACTTACCTCTGCTTTCATTTCTTGCTAGTTTACTGGGATAACTTCTGTTCATGGGTACATATGGCTCTGGAGGTGGCAAATCAGATATGGGATGAAAAGAAAATCTGCTTTCCCATTCATCTGAAAAAAACCCCAAACAAAACCAAACATGCGAATTACTCGTTAGTTTTATGACACAGCTTCAGGATAGTAAACTGACATTAACATCATGTTTGACACATATTTTATGTTGCACAATGCTTACATAGCCAAGTATTGAACCGGCATCCTACTGGGAAGTCAAGGAAGAAGATACTTTAGGTTAGTTTGAGAATGAAATGCTTTGTTTTTAGATACAGAATTTTCTGATATTCAAACTTCATTGATATACAGAGAAAATTTGAGGCCATTATGATAAAATTTATGGTGACAGAGAAGCCTGTATATAACTAGTGTCAAAAATGAAAAAATATGTCAGTTGTAACATCTCTTGAGACTACAGAGACCCTACTGATGTACTTAGTGAGTCTATAGGATTCTAAAGAATAAAGGAAGCTGATCAGTTTCTTCATTTAAATAATACTAACTGTTTATAAAGCTCGGTTCTGCATTTGAATTTGGAGGCCTAAGGAAGAAGAAAGTGTGGGCTATCTTAAACTTTGTAATTACTTCACTTGGTTGCTTCAGGACTTTGCAACCATGCTTTTCTTGCAATATTGTTATGCTTTATTGCGTAATGTAATGAACAGCTGAGTAAGTTTTGCCCAGCAGTTCTATATATGGTTATTTGCTGTGATCCAAGTTTTCTATGCTTCCTCCCAAAGGCTGCAAGTAGAATCCAGTGTGCAAAAGACCTTCAGGTTCTGAATCCTGCAAATATCTTCTGTATCATAAAATGCGTCTGTGACCCACCTGCCTTATTGGATGTGTGAAGCTGTTTCAAAAGCATGGGTTTATCGAATCAGAGAATAGTTAGGGTTGGAAAGGACCTTAAGTCACCTAGTTCCTATCCCCCTGCCATGGGTAGGGACACCTCACACTAAACCATGTCACCCAAGGCTCTGTCCAACCTGGCCTTGAACACCACCAGGGATGGAGCATTCACAACTTCCTTGGGCAACCCATTCCAGTGCCTCACCACCCTTACAGTAAAGAACTTCTTCCTTATATCCAATCTAAACTTCCCCTGTTGAAGTTTTAACCCGTTACCCCTTGTCCTATCACTACAGTCCCTAATGAAGAGTCCCTCCCCAGCATCCCTATAGCCCCCCTTCAGATACTGGAAGGCTGCTATGAGGTCTCCACGCAGCCTTCTCTTCTCCAGGCTGAACAGCCCCAACTTCCTCAGCCTGTCTTCATACGGGAGGTGCTCCAGTCCCCTGACCATCCTTGTGGCCCTCCTCTGGACTTGTTCCAGCAGTTCCATGTCCTTTTTATGTTGAGGACACCAGAACTGCACACAATACTCCAGGTGAGGTCTCACGAGAGCAGAGTAGAGGGGCAGGATCACCTCCTTCAACCTACTGGTTGAACCAGGATACGGTTGGCTTTCTGGGCTGCAAGCGCACACTGAAGCTGGCTCATGTTCATTTTCGCATCGACCAACACCCCCAAGTCCTTCTCTGCAGGGCTGCTCTGAATCTCTTTTCTACCCAACCTGTAGCTGTGCCTGGGATTGCTTCGACCCAGGTGCAGGACCTTACAGCTCTATTTTCTGCTTACTTTTTCTAACCTGCTAAATGCCAAAAATACCAATTTTGGCCTCCGATAATTAGCTGATAGATTTACTTGCCCTTTACAAATAGAAAACAATTAAAAATAAAAGGATGATGAAACTTTAAAACACAGCAACCTCACCTTTTCAATAAACAATAGCACTGACATTTTCAGCAGGATTCTGGCAATCTCTTCCTTCATCTGTTTCTCAGCTTTAACCTGTTCTGACTTCCAAAGTATCTTAATGTAGCTATCATTTGAATTCATATTAAGAGAATAATCCCACCTTAGGCTGTATTTCTGCACTGTAGCCAAGCAAAGCATCATGAATACGTTTCATTTTTTCAGGTTGTTTTTCAAAGGGTTATTTTGGTGACTGTATTGATGACTTCACAGTCCTGCTCTACATATGGCATATTTATCCTGTTCTCACTTGGCAGAGTTAACTGAGACCCTACTGACACCCCTGATGGTCAGAAATCAAAGGTCTGTACCAGAAACAAAGCCTCTATCCCAAACACTTTTTGACATATGAAGGCCAAAAGCTGCTACACGGTCTCTGTCAGAGGCAAACAGCTGGGTGCATGGCTTACCATCGCCAGGATCCTGGAAGCCGTTCCTCACAGCTGCTGAAGGTGGCGGTGGTGGCGGCGGCGCGGCTGAGCCCGGCCGGTCGGGGGGAAGCGGCGGTCGCGGTCCGCCTCTCTGGTTGTCCAGCCCTGCCCGGGAGGGCAGCTGCGGAGTAGCGGGCAGAGCCCGCGAAGTGCTTCCATTCCTGCTTATGGGAGGAGGGGGTGGGAGTGGACCTGGAGAAAGACAAGAGGCAAGCACACAGATGATGCTTGTACCAGCGGCCTGCATCCCACAGTCTCCCACTCAAGCCAGAGAGGGCAGGCTGCCTTAGGTCCCCTGGCAGGGAGCCACCCTCAGCACCCACTGCTCTGCTCTCCAGGGCTCTCTATGGAGTTAGCGCTGATTTGAAGAGGGGAGAGCAGGGTATACCTAAGCATAAATACACCTCAGCGACCATATTCCCATTTCCGTTAGCTACAGAAACCTCTGCAGACGTACTGGTCCTTGAAGCCACTTTTAAACCACCATAAATTACATTGGCCACAACGAGCAGAAGTTACAGCTGGAATTCAGGGTACTGTGAAGATCCAAACTTAGCCCATTTCCTTTCCATGTACCATAGCAAGGCAAGAGAACATGTAAAAGAAGAGCTCTGCTCTTTGCCCATAGGGGTGGTCATCCCTGGGTGTCACGCCAGGGCCTGCAGTGGCACACAGGGGAATCCAGCCCAGGAATGGCAGCGCTAAGCAGCATGGCATCAGCTTGCTCTTTGTAAACAAACATATGTGCTGCATGCCAGGTTTTTAGTAGTTGGAGGACATCCATCTCCCGCTAAACTGGAAACAGACCTCACACGTAGACTGGCATTCCCAGTGTTTGTGTGTCTGAGTAACTGGGGTGGTAACCTGACAGGTAAAATAGAAATGTACAGCCCACGTAACACAGGAACAGGGCTGTCCTGAGGGCAGAGGAAGGGCGCTTCTCCAAGGAGCCAGTAAATGTAGGCAAGAAAGCTGCTGCTGCCAGGGAGAGAGTTAGGACATGAGGAGATGAAGCAGAGGGTGTGGAGGGCTATGTGTGTTCAAAGGGCTCTCTACCTCTGTTTGGCAGAGTTGGGCAACTGACAATTATGTCCATTTTTATGAAATGCTTCCTTGTCCTGATGAAATCTAGCTACAGACATGCATTTTGAAAAAGAGAGCAGCAGATACCTTGTCTCAAGCAACACACATTGAAGCATGCTTCAAGAAATTGGCTATACTTTGTGGGTTTGGTTCCCCCCCTTCCCCTTTTTCCTTCTTTTTTCACATATTACTAAAGTTTGCCTTCAGGGAATGGTTTCTAAGAGTAAGAAGCACCTAGCAACTTTCAGAATAGTTTTGCTTGCTCTCTCTAAACCTACCTAAACCCCATCATCTACATTCAACCGCTGCAGGAGCATTTACATTTATAATTTATTGCTTACAACTTCCTTCTACTTATTAAGGCAGCAGAGAGGCGGTGCAAATTTGCTAAAACCATCTCCCTCAGAAAAGAGGAAAGCAGCAGTGGAAGCAGGGGAAGCAGCTCTTGGAAGTGTCTGAGTAATTACAGACACTCTCTACAACTTTGATCCATGCTCCCAGTCAAACGCGACAAGATTTCTCTGCTTTATTTACTGCAGGCTGGGCTGGCATTGTGCCATCCTTTGGGCTGGCAACCAGCTCCACAAAGCATGGTCTTGGGGCCATGTAGCTGCATGGCTGCTGTAGGTGCTGTGCTATAAAGGACCAGCGCTGGTTCAAGCAGCTGGAAAACAACACTGATGGCTGTCACGTGTGGGAACTCCCACGACATTTATCTCTGTTCTCTGGGAGGGCAGGTTTTGAGATGATTCCGCATTTTTATTTGCAAAGGATGAAATGAAAGGCAGATCTATGGAGCTTCCCAGGATGGCCTTCTGTGCAATGCTTCTCCCTTCCTGATGTTACAGGGCCTGGCTGCTTGTGCCTAAATGCTCTCACTTCCGACGGGAGAACTATCAAGTATTAAGAGAGCTAAGTTATGATACAGTTCTGAAAAGCTAGGGACAACAGTTGTCACAGAGGACAAGGTATGTTAAGAAATAACCCAGAAGAGACAATTCATAGTCTCATTTGACATCTGCACATGGTAAGTAACAAGTTAGTCACCCTGCAACAGCTGCCATTCCATTTAACAGCTGTCGGCTAGGCCCTTTATTAAAATAATTTGTATTTGGCTGTAAGCGTTCGTGTCTGCCAACACGCAGAAGGTCAGGTTCTGCAAACCTCCATTCACGAGAATGGTATTTACTCACACTAGTTGACTCAGGAAGACAAATGCTGTCACCTATCAGAAGCTAGATAAAACAGCCTCTTTGCATCAAAGAACCTAATGGGGAAATCCCCTGTTTGCAACCCTTTTTTAATTACAGTAATTATAACGAAAGTTGCTGCGATGTGCAAAGGCACACGTGAGCAGGCTGGTGATGCGCAGTGACTACCTTTAAGCCACCGTGATGCCCACAAACCCTCATTTCCAACTGCAGGATCCCTTGTGCCTAGCAGCACTTTGCGTTTCCCCTGCAAGGCAGGTGCGTGCATGGCAGCAGCTCACGGGGGAAGGCGCTGCCACACGCCGCATCGCTCTTCTCCGGCACTTCCGCGAATCGTAGGTGGCGAACAAGCGACGCCCCAGCCGAAGCTAACCGATGCTGCTCCTGGGTCACAGAGGGTGAAGCACCTGCAGGGCTGCACCGGGGCAGGGCGGCTGAAGATTTTGGGTTACGCTTCAGGGGGCACCGCCAACGCTGGGCAAACAGAAACCTCCCCCTTTCCATAAAGCATCGTCACTTCATCCCTTCGCGCCCACCCCGCCAAGCCCGGCACCCCCAGCGTCCCTACCTGATCGGCTGGGGGGGTCTCTGACGGGCGGCGGGGGCCTCTCGCTGGGCGGAAGGGGCAGGGGTCCGGAGCGGCCCCCCCCGCCGCCGGGCGCAGGGCAGGACCCCAGCGAGATGTTCCTCTGGGGCAGCCGCGGCATCTCGTCGCTGCCGCCGGCGACGGGCGGGACGGGGGGCGGCCCCGGCCTGCTGGGGGGCGGAGGGGGCGCCGGGGCGCCGAGGCTGGGCCGGGGTGCGGAGGGCACGGGCGGCTTGCTGTTCTGCGGCGGCGGCACGGGCAGGGCCGCGTCCCGGGCGGCGGGCGGCCTGTGCCCGGCGGGGGGCGGCGGCGGCGGGGGCGGCTTGTCCTCCGACGGCCGGCTCGGGGTGGGCGGCAGCGGCGGCCGCCCGGAGAAGGGGGACGCCGAGCTCGGGCCGGGCTGCCGGAGGAACCCGGCCGGCCCCGAGCTCCGGCTGCCCGGGAACGGCGGGGGCGAGGGTCCCAGGCTGGGCTGGCGGCTCAAGCCCGGCACCGGCGGCGAGCCCCGGTTGTGCAGGCTGGAGGCGATGGGCCGCGGCGTGCTGGGCACCGGGGGCGGCGCGGCATCGGGCTTGGAGCCGACGTCGGGCCTCGGCGGCGGCAAGCGGCTCCTCTGCGGCTCGGGAGCGGAGGTCCGCGGCCCCGAGGGCGGCCCCGGGAAGCGCGGCGGGCCGCTCGGCGGAGTGAAGGGCTTGGCGGCTGCGGGGCGGCCGCCGGGCGGCAGGGCGGGTGGGCGCGCTCCCCCGGCATCTGCGGACACAAGACAGGGCATCAGCGCACGTCGGACAGGGTCTTGGTCCAAGGGTTACCTGACGGGCTGTGTCCTAACGCTCTGCAAGCAGTGAGGGGTCAGCCCCGGCATGTGCACGCACGCCTTCGCGGCACGCAGGAACAGTTAGCAGACTTTTGGTGGCACTGGGGAACCAACACTCCACAGTAGCAGGTTACATCCTGGTAAGGCTTCGTGAGAGACCGAAGCGGCCTCCAGGTAGCACAACTGACACAGCTATCACACGGCAAGCGATAATACAGGGAGAGAAGACATGGTGAAGAACAAGTATTTGATATCATCAACCTGAAAGCAAAGAAATCTTAGCTTTTAAATGGTATTTAACAACAGTGTAGTAAAAGGCTCTTTTCAGCCCTTTCTAGTAGCTGTTATCCGAGGATGTACTTGTGCAAGTTGGAAAAAAGGCAACCAGCTTTGCAGTTGAAGAAGTTCTGTTCTGTGATGCCAGGAACTTTTGTATTACTACAAGTTCCCAAAATAGGCTGTGACACAATAGAAAGTACCAGCTCTGAGAGCCTGTTTTGTACACATGCTGAAAAACTGCATTAGTCTAAAATATGTAAGGTTTGTAACACCCTACAATCCCCACTGCCCAGTCCTCCTTCCACAAGTGTGAAATCCTACACCCTTAACCTTACAAAACTCACTGGCCCCATGTCTCCTTTGTTCCAAGGGGCACGAGGCTTTGCATAGCTGTTTTGCCAGCCAGAAGAACGCAGTGCGCGCCCTGGAGAAGCCTCCAAGTACAGTGTACCAGCCAGCTGGGATGCCTCATGCACTCTCTACATGGCAAATCATGCTGTTGTGGAGCTGACGCAGATGTACTTTCCATTTGGAAAGCAGATCCTTTTTCCTGGTGCACAAGGGAGAATTAACCTGGAATCCTTTTATGCTCCCCCCCATCTCTGGTCCTGCACATCCACAGCTAGGGCAGGACCTAGTCTGCCTGGCTGGACTTTGCAGGTAAATTCAACATTGCTGAGATCTTTAGCTTTCATCAATAACTAGGAGGATGGGTGGGAAGAGGAGTCTCACTTCTCCCTTATAAAACCTAGTATTAACAATAAAACAAGATTCAAGCTGAAAAATGTAATCTCCTAAGAGCCTAAGATATTTGACGGCTTTTTCAACCCCAGCAGGTAATTTACTGCGGTTTATGGGTAATTTATGAAGGCTTTAAACAATGTCACATCTACTTTTTCACATTGGAACTGCAAGGTCTTTCTTACCAGCATCTCGACTCGCAGCAGATCTGAGCTTTGGCATTCCTGCTTGGAAAAGGCCTCCAAGGCCAGGCGGTCCACCAGCACCGAAGCTGCCACCACCGCCACCACCAAAGCCCCCACCGCTGCCACCACTACCTCCTCCAAAGCCACTGCCACCACCTCCACTTGGTCCTTTGGGTTCTGTTGGGAAAAAGATCCCTACGTTAGGCAGAGAAGCGAGACCGATCCTACAGAGTCATCTATTTCATTAGAGCAATGCCTGTAGCTGGGACAAGCTTTCAAAACGCATGAGTCCTTGTTTAGGTTGGATCATTATAGCTACCACCACCACCGCTATTACACCATGGAAGAGGTGGTGCAATAAACATAGCCACTGTGTTTTATTAAGCTACCACTTTCCTTTAGTCTGCTCTGGACTGGAAAGCAGAGAAACTGTCGCTGTGGAGAATTAGGAGTGGACATTGATGGGACCTGTGAGAATATCATGTTGTCTTTGTTAGCATCTTTGTAGCTGCTTGCCATTTCTTTATACCTTTGCTCTCTTCTCCTTCCCTTCTACTTCTCAATAAGCAAACCGAGACACAGGGCAATCTCACAGGAAATGTGGAAGGAAGGGGGAAGATAGAAGCTTTCTTGCTCTTGGAGGTGTCTTCTGGGAACGTGCGGAACCCTGTCACTATTGATGATGTTTCAACATACCTACTTAAAGCCTAGTGGCATTTCTGATTACTTTACTGTAGGTCCAGAGGTGCAGTGACAGAATCATTAGTTACTCATTTTTCCAATAGGCAGAAATTACTTGATCTGCCCTCCCTTCCTCTCCCATTTTTGTCTAAAGCCAATATTTCTGCTGTGAGAAATGTAAAATGGAAGAGTTTCTACTACTACAAATGCAGGGAAGAGCCTTATGCAGAGCACCACTGCAAAATGAGCAGGCCCACAGGCTGGGATATCAGTGGAAGTCAGCTCTCAAATGACAGACTACACGGCTGAGGATCAATTGCTTAATTTCCTGGCATTTCGATTTCCACAACTTTGGGTGGGCAAAAATTTCACTGACTTTAATGTAATTAAAACACATGGATGAAGAGCACTTCTAATAATCCCACCCAGAAAAAAGGAAGAAGAATGTGTTCAGGGTAGAATGTTTCACGTCATTCTTCTCTTTCCTTAAGCATGTTAGCTCAGTTCAGCCCTGACTCACTTGGGGTGTGAACCTCTGGAGAAACGTTGTTACTGTGGTTTAGTCTTTCATCACGATTTGTTAATTCATGTAAACAACAGGCTGCATCATTTTTATCTTACTGTTTACCCCTCCTTTAATCCCCCTGATGCTTTTCTCCAGCTTATTACAATAGCTAGAACATGTACTTTGCTTTCAGAGATAATAATCAAACGTTTAAAAACTAAGTACCTGGCTGACTGCAGGATTGAACCTATGTTTTTTAATTATTCTTACTTGGTCACACTCCTTTGGGCATTTCCTGCTTTCTTCATCATCTTCCTGTCACAGTCCAGCCTTTAATTGCGGGGCCAGACCTGGACTGGGCTGTATCATGTTTGCTCATCGGTCTGTAGAAGCATCTTTTCTCCCTAGGGAATAAACGCTGTTCCTCTGACGTAGCAGGCCCTCCGTAAGTGGAGCTGTTGCCTTGTGCCACAGCACCACGGAGCAGGCTGAGCAACAAGGCTCAGCCAAAAAGATCCCTGCATCTGTCCCTGAGTCACCCCAGGAGCGGCACAACTGCGGCAGTGCAGCCCAGTGACACACAGGTGGGGCTCTGGCTCCTGGCTCTGGTTTTGCTTTGAATGGTGCTGGGGCCATAAACAAGCCATCAGTGTCATGCCAGTGTGCCTTCATTTTTATGCTCTTTATGCAAAAGTAGAGTCTGAAATTACACTGTATTCTCTGTGCTCTCCTCAGTCCTGACAGGGGTTTTGTCTGCCTGCTCTGCTGCAGCTCCTCAGCAGAGCTCTTGGTAGGGTTTGCATAGTTTTGTGATTTAAGCAAGAAAAAGAACTGCTTTTATGGGAGTAAGCAAACGAATTAACAATCACAATTCATAAGCAGTATTTGATTTCTCAACTGACCTAGTCCATGATGAACAGAGTTTATATTTATGCATGCCAACTTCTGGCATTTTGTACTTCTCTTATGGCAGTTTATCTGATGATATATAAAACGATTTTGTGCATTCAGATACGTAGACCCATTCATGCAGAGAGAAACTCCAACATGCAGAATCATACTTACTGTCTAGAATCGGAGCACTCCTGTCGTTAGTAACAGTCTTCTTTAGCTTCTTTCCTTTGGTAATATCAGACAATAGAGCATTTCGCCCTGCTTGTTCTGACCTGCTTAGGGATGGCTTTTCAGTATTTGCCTGCAAAATAAAAGCAAGGAAGCAAAATATGCCTCAACTTCCAGCTAAAATTTCTGCTCAAATACAGTTGTTCTTGAGACTTCAATTTCTGTTTTAACAGCACCGGCGTGGGTAGCATACCACATATGATTTTGTGAATGATGTCTAGGTAGCTGGCCTTGATACTGACTCGAGGCCCACAAACACTGGTGCTATTCTAACCCACACTATTCACCAGAAACAGAACACTTATGGGAATTCACGCTTTTTAAAGTCAAGATCTGTGACCATGAAATGGTGGAGTTTGAAATCCTTAGTGCAGTGAGGAGGGAGTGCAGCAAACCCGCTACCCTGGAGTTCCAGAGAGTAGACTTTGGCCTCTTCATGAATCTGCTTGGTAGAGCACTAAGAGGTTGAGTAGGCTGAGGGAGCTGTGCTGGCTAAGAGCCAGTATGGGAGAAAGAGAAGGATGGAGAGTCAGTGAGGTTAGTGACATACATATGGGCACTGAAAGGGAGTGGAAGTGATGATCCCTTTTGTAGGATCAAACATGAACCGTAAACAAAATGTTGGAGAGCTTTCCCCAGATACCATGCGTAGCCTCAGCCACACCTCAGTGCCTCTGGACATCCCATTGGATATGACAAGAGGCAACAGAGGATGGTGTATGTGGTACGTTTACCTCCTGTAAAACTTACCAAGGCCAGTGTTGGGGGTGGAGGGGGAGCTGGAGGGGGAGGCACAGGCATGGTGGAAGGCTGAGGTCTGTCTGGTCTTTCTAAGAAACCTGCACAGCAAAGCACAGAAACACACAAGGCTCAGAGATTAATAAATCTAAATAAGAAGCACTTAATGTTTTGCTGTCTGGAGAGCAGCTACATCCTTATATGGGGGCTCCCTATATGATCCCCACTGCCACGCAAACTCACAGACATACACATCCAGTTTTGCACACATACACAACCCATGCATTGCTATGGCAATGCACAAAAATGCAGTAATAAAACTGAACTCTGTTTACCCCAAGAATCTTGTTCCTGTGGAAGTACTTCAGGATAATCCCATAGGTATACCATCAAGGAGACATTATCTCTTTAAGATCACACTCAGAAAGAGGTGCTGATCTTTTAAAGCCCTTACAGGTCTGGAATATCCACCCACCACGCACACACTGTTTCCTAGAGCACAGCTCTAGGAAAGAGTCATGCTTCTTCCTTTCTTCCTTCTTTCTCTGAAGACTCCACGCTCCACCCTCACCTTCCTCCTCCTCAGGAGCAGCACACACAGTAATGCTGCGTGCACTTCCCCAGGGAAGGAAAGCAGGCAGCCCAGCCTCTCAGCCTCAGGCTGCTGCAGGGGGAAAAGCCTGGCTGCCAAACCTCAGCCTTCCCTGACTTCCCCGGCTGGAGACCATGCTCCTGCTTTTCCCCACCCCAAGCAGAACTTCCAACCCAGGGCAATCCTAGGGGGGACACACCAGAGATGTGGAACTTTCATTGCAACAAAAACACAAAAAGGAAAAAAACAAACAAAAAAAAAAACCCAGGAAGGACAATCATTGAGGAATTATTTTTCAAGTCACAAGGGCTTTTTGTAGCATTTTGGCACACTGCTCACTGGAACTGTGCCTATCAGATGCTTCAGGGCTTTTCTAATGGGGCTATGGCATTTCAGCATGTCCTTTGCTCTTGCCCATTCACCTGATCCAGCTTCAGTAGCACTGATTTACCACCATTTATATAATATTTGCACAAGACAGGTAAACACAGTGGGAACAGGATTAAGGGTTATTCTCAAGACAACCTCAGGCTGACAGCTGAGGTCCCCGTGGTGGTTATTCACAAAAACACAGAGCTCTCACTTCCTGAAGTCACTCAATTGTTTTTGATAAACCCAAGGAGAACTGTAGTAGCACAGTATCTGCCAAAACAACTTCATGTTAGGTACAGTACCCTCTACAGTTTAAATGAGCATTAGGAAAATGTCCTGAATGGAACAAAATGGCATTTGCAATGAGGGCTCGGGGTGAGTCACCGCCTACAAAGTCTGTAATGGCTCTGAGATGATCCATGATAAGAGGAAAAAAAAAATGGTTAGCAGTACAGATTTATCTTGTTAGATGCTCATGCTTTGAAAGAATTAGAATACAGCTGTAACCCCCACTCCTCCCCAAAAAATAGCTGCTGAGCTGCCTTCCTCATAAGAAACCTTTCTTGAAATAAGACTTTAATGGATTTTGTCTAAAATCTTTAGGGGAGAAAGTGTATGGAAAGGAGCCAGACACATTACCCCAAGCTCTGGCTGCCTATCTGTTAAAAACCATGGAGTTTAAAGCGGAGTGTGGCACCACCACTGTCTCCAGTGCCTGCGGGTTCTCTTCTCCCTTACTGGAGAAGCTGTCTCTCTTTCCAGTGACTGTGAAAGAGCGAGCAGAGCCGAGGGGAAGCTGGTGGCCGGACAGACTGACTGACTGACTGACAGAGAGGAAACCGCGAAGCCAAGCCTACACAGCACAGTGCAAACACATGCGCTTGCAAAGCCCTGCAAACAGACCGGCGTGCTCTCATCAGTCCTCTGGTGCGTCTCCAGGGAAGCACCAGCTTGACATTCAGAGCAGCGGCTTGAATTCAGTTATATTCCCTTCTTCCACGTTGCTAGCTGTAGGTTGTCCCATAAAACTCTGCACAAAGCCCTATCCCTTTCATGATCTGCTTATCCTAAACACAATATTTGCAATCTGAATCCTATTAAAAGCACCAAGACTAATGCTGCTTTGTTCTGCAGCTTCCTGTTTAAAAAAACAGCCAACAGGAAAATTATTTCTTACAGCAGACCACAATCATCCTGTTTCTTAACACAGTCTTTTCACAGCTGCAGTTGTCTTTAGCGTAACTGTGCCATTAGGCTATTTCACCACGGTTTTAACTCCTTCAACTGATTAAAAAGAGAAATTCTCCTCTCTGCACTGCTTGGGGAGAAGAGGCCAAACAAGCCAGGATAATGTGCTGCGAGTCTCCTTGGCACTCTGTGACACAGGAAAGTCTGTGGCGTAGGCAGAATAAAGTTTGGTTTGATATCAGGCTTGTAAATTAATTCCTTAAGGCAGCTCAGAGCTGACTGCAGCAAGTGAGCCAGTGTTTGTGCAAACGCCATGACTTGTCTACCTCCCTGTCAGTTAAGTGATTGCTTTCTGCATGCTTGTGCTGTTCTGTTCTACTTTTCTCTGCCCTTTTAACTGGGTTGTTTTAGATCAGCTTCTTAAAGGAACTGGCAGAGACAGAGGGGAAGCAAGGTAACACTCGATGCCTGAGTTGTCTGAAGAGAAGACAGTACTCGCAGACACATCCAGCCTCTCCAAACCCCTCTCTGCACACATTAATCACAAGGAGGTAAGGCGAAGAAAGGCACTGAGTGCCCCTCTTTCCCTGTGCCATCTTACAGTGGGAAGATATCCTCTGATGTACCTGTAGTCCCCGACTCCACACCAGCTAGTACCTCTTCTGGTACCGAAGGGTTTCTCAACAGGGCAGGAGAGGACACAGCTACCCACTAGTGAGTATATCATTAAGCTACTGCTGAACAAACCCTATAGCATCCAGAGCAGTTACCAGCAGGGTCTGGAAAATGACATTTTGGAAGCACAGGAAAGCTTCTGTAATAGGCCATACCAGGGCAGGAATGGCTTGAAGTTTAGTGCAAGCATCTCACAGACTTGTTTATTCATGAGGTTCTAGAGCACACAGCTCCTTTAGGAGCCATCAGAAAAGAGATCATATGGCATGACTCGAACCTGTGTGCCCACTCACAAAAGTACATTTTACAGAGCCAGTAAAATACCACAGTTTGTCAAATTTTAGCTTAAAACAAGTTACAACACTGCTTGCTTCTGTCACTCTCTTGACTTCACTCCTGCTGCTGAGAAAGAATTCCAGAAACTCAAGCTGAAACTCTTCAGCAAGAAACAGCACCTCTGAAGCTCTAATTCACCCTTGCTGTTTGGCTGCTAGATTTTGAACAGTCTATTTCTTTGCTTGACTTTTTGTGAGCAAAATGTGTCACTCTGGATTTTACAGTTTGATCACTCTAAGCCTGTAGGAAGGATAATCATGTGCTGAAGAGATGCAGCAAGGCGGGGGGGGCTTGCCCACACAGCACAGTGCAGTGCTGGGGCTGACCCGGGGATGAGCAGCTCCTCTCAGGCTGCAGAAGCAAAGCAGCTGAGTCAGCACAACAGTGAACTTGAGTTCTGCAGCTGCTCTGTTCACCATTAATTCTCAGGATAGCTGTTTTGCACAGAGCATAAAGACGTCCTAAGACGTTAAGTGTAACTTCACAATTAGAGGAAGGCTTTGGTTACTGTCCTACACATCAACAATAGACTCGCTATTTGCTCCTGGTCAGTGGGAAAGAGCTGGGTTTAAGAAATGGACATTACGTTCATTTTCTAACAGCTGACACTATAACGTGCCTGAAACAGTAACTGATCCACTCAGTAATAAATTTTACCTACCAGATTTCTTAACAAGCAAGGGGCTTATGACAACTCAGTGCTGCAGGGTGTTGAAAAGGAGCCAGTTCCGAAAGAGTTAGGCTGAAAGGGGCACATCAGTCCTTTGAAACCCAGGACATTTGGGTTTCTAAGTTCTTGCATATTTTCTAGGCAGTAAATTATCACAGCTTTTAGGAATCTGCATGGAAACGTTATATCGAGACGCGCACCGGCGGTGCAGCAGAAAGGATTACGGTAACTAAGCCGCACGCGTATACGGCAGCGCCGGCCCCGGAGCCGCAAGCACAGAGGTCGGTATTGTCAGCAAGAGAGGAGGACTTCCACAGCCGGCAGCGGGGCGGCCGCTGCGCTCCCGCTGCGAGGCAGGCGCCGTGCTCACCGCTGTTTCCTATGGGGGTCCAGCCCCAATGGGCGCTGACATCGCCACGGGCAGGCAGCCCACTGCAGCCCTCACACTCGCGCTGCGCAGCCCCGATGCCAGGGCAGCCTCCCTGCAGGCCCTGGGCGACCTTATCGAGAGGGGCGTGCGCACAGCCAGCACCTGCCGGCTTTCCAAAGCCACCGCAGCCACTGGCAAAGGAGATGCCGCAGAGCTGCCCACCTAACCCCAGGTAAACCACACCATCAGAGCTGCATAAGGAAGACCTGCTGTTCGCAAGCCACTATCAGAAACGGCATTAAAATATTACAGTACGCAACACCATGATAAAAATTAGCTTAAATTTAAAAGCAAAACAGAAGAAAGCATCCTGCAAAGAGCTCCTTGCTCCACAGAGTAATCCCTGAAGAGTAATAGGCAAAAGTGGCATTAAACCGAACTCAGTGAAACACAAATTTTGGGCGTTGCGGATTTACTTTGGTACTTCAGAAGTAATTTCAGGCGCATTACAAATGGTAAAAGGAAATGTGACATTTAACGTGGTATGGACATTGTAAACAACTGGACTGCAAGTACGCTGTTTGCATCTAGTCAGCCATTTTGGGTTGATTTGAGGTGCCCCCTCTTCAACATATTGAGTCAGAGGCAAACAGACAGCTCTCTGTGGTTAATCATTTCCTGCATGATTAATTTCCAAGCAGAAAAAAAAAGGAAGGAACAAACAGCTACAGAAATAAAACAGAATTGATAGAACTTAAGGGGGAAACCCTGAGGTTGCCAACTAAAATGCTGATTGGCCCTCTATGGAAAAGGGCCCAACTTCCAAAGCAGGACTGACCTAGCTCTTCCAAAATGCCTTACTCCCTGCTAAGGAAAGAAGGTAAAACTTCTAAGAATCTGAATTTGAGACACTGGGCCAGGTCCCCAAGTGCTTCAGTAAGGACAACTGACTGCAAACACAGCACAGAGGAGTTGGAAAATCCTTCAAAATCACTTTCATACAGTCCACAGTAGTTTTCCATGAGCTGTTTTTTAACAGAGTACAGAGCTATTAAACCAGTTGATAAAAAATGGTTCCATGATGTCATGAAAGTTGCTCAGGTCCCTCTGCTTCCACTTTCCATGGTGGGCCTGAGCCATTAGTAAGTTTACATGTCCTGTGTTCCACCACTGTATCCTCTGAAGGCCAGAAGGGCTGTCTGCATCAAGAGAGTTGGTGAGGGAGTGTGGAAAGGTGGGAATCAGAGCTCTAGAAGATGTTAAAGACATTCCTCCCATGCAGCACCCTGCCAGTAAATCCCTGAATACACTGAAGAGGATTCTCCTACAGGGTGAATAACGAATACTTAGGAGCAATAGCTTGACATGCACTAAAGTAACCTGATAAAAGATTTAACTGAGGTACAGGAAGGCTGCTGTATAACCACACTATCTATGTTCAGCAAGAGAGCCTGAATTTTCCTCCTCCTAACTGGGGTAAACTTTTTGAAGCTTAGGAGCTCCAGAGGAAGAAAGTGACACCAAGCATTGCTCTCAGTATTTTCAGGTCCTTTAACATCAATGTCCGGTCTTTTAATGATGGTTTCTGGCTGAAACAACACTCCTGGTGCAGGGAGTACAAGACTCTGTGGCCTGAGAAAGGGCACTAAAAGGGTGTGAGAATGCAACTTGTCCTATCCTGTCTGCAGGAAGCTGTGGTAGCAGAAGGAGGTAGTAATGTTTCACCCTTAAAACCACTTGCAGAGAGCTGGACAGCCAAAAAAGAGACCAGGAGAAGTTACTTCAGATGCATGAGACCCAGGGAAGTTTTGGGGAGCTGCCACTGCCAGAGAGAGGAAGCCAACTTTATTTGGGACTTTCCACACTTCCAAGAAGCTCCCCCCAGTACCTGAAATGAGTGGTTGGGTATGACTTCCCACCCAGGCTGAAAAATGCCACCCCCTACACAAAATGCCAGGGCACAGAGAGTGGCTGGCACCAGCGACGCCCTTGCCCTGACCCTCGAGTCAGGGCATCCCTTCTATTTCCACAAACAGCCCTTGGAGGGGTGATGGATGATAGGTTTCATTCACGGGCACATGCGTAATGCAGATGAGGTCTACGTGGCACCAGCCCAGGATTTTGCCCAACCTGAGGAGCTGGCAATAACAGTAAGGTCTGCTGTGTGGAGCTGTACCTTTACATAAGTGGCAGTGACTGGCTTGGCGGATGCAACATCATCCTACTGCGGTCAGGGGCCAAACAGGAGTGAAGAGGAAGGCAAGAGCCTGGAGGTCTCTGGCAGGAGTGCACGGGGCAGTTTTGGGTTAGAATCACATGTCAAGGCAGTATCACAGTGAGCAGTTTTTCAGCCCTACTCAGGCTGTAGAGAGATGATACACTTGTTTTGTTTTACACGTACCCTTTCTAATAAATTAGAGTTCTAATCTGTTACCTTTCCATCTCTTACTGCAGCTTAACTGAGCTATGTGAAAGGTGCAGGTGCTGTGGGGCTAGTAAGGAGCAGTAAGATAAATAACCATAACAGCAAACAAAGCGCAAGACTAGTTAGAAGAAAAGAAATGAGAGTGTGCCGTGAGGTGCTTTTCTGTCTCTGTGCGTGTTATCCTACACATCTGTGCTCTGCTGGGCTTAAACCATGACACAACCATACGGCATCTCCATCTTTCTCCACCCCTCATGCTCATGTCCTTCACCTCCAAGAACCCAAAATGCAGTGACCCTGTAGGCAGCACTGGCTACAGCTCACACTTGGCAACGTCCCAGAGCCTAAACCCACCCTAAACACTTTGGATCTACTTCTTACCATCACAGGAAAACAGTAACAAAGCAGGTTACTGGGGATGTTGGCGACAAGGGAACAACTATCAGACCACTGCGCCAGCACACAGCCGCAGGGCACCAAGCACCCTAACAGCCAGGTGCACTCATGGTCCACAGCAAGTTGCACCCAGGAAACCTCATCTGTCAAAGGCAACCAGGAGTTACATGGTGAAAATCCAGCAGTGCTGCATCCATGGAAAATTGCAGCTGAGAAATAGGCCGCTATGGTGTCAGAATGTTGTTTTAATCCAAGTATTTTAAAATCAGGTTTTTTATTTTCAGTGACATATTTTGCAAGATATGCAGAGGATCACAGGCAATGGCTGGCTTAAAAGGACTGCCCCGAGGCACCAATGTAGTCACTATTTGGAAGAAGCAGCAAAGCTTTTAGTCAGTTTAAGTGTTTGGATGTTGACTTGAAAAGAGCTGATAAAGTAAGAGCAAATACACTACAGCAGACAGCATCTCTGACTCACCGAAAACAGAAATTGCTTCCATCTAATCCGTGTCCCTATAACTTCTTTCAGCCAGTGTTTTCAGAGGATGTACAGGAATACTCCTGTCTGCTCAGGCCCTGAGGGATGTCTCACGTCCCCTGCCACAGCAACCCTGCCCTGGGGAGCAGGACCTCAGCCCTGCAAACAACATCTGGAGCAAAGTCCCTGCACCCAGCACCACGGAGGGAGTCTCTGCGGTGCTTTAAAACAAACGTGTGTGTCATTCCTCAGCAGGAGGCTGCGGCCAAACACAGCAGAGAAATCTACAGTTGCTGGGCTGCGTCCCAGCCTTCAGGACAGCAGGACACAACTTGGGACATTGCAACCTCCTATGGCTCCCTCCCCACTCCTGCCTCCCTGCCAAGGATGAAAAGCCCTTTCCCCAGCCCCTCCACAAAGAAAAGCCCACAGCAAACAGCTGCACCCTCTCTCCTAGGCAGGAGTGATGGTTAAGGACCAAGCTGTTTGTGCCTGAGCTCTTAACTTCAACTGTCCATAGCACAGCTGCCTGCAATATACAATCACCTACCGTCCAAGGCAGCCTTTAGTCAACCCGAGTACTTGAAATAACGCACAAGGATGTGTTATCCTAGGCACACTGCCTGACACAGCCAACAAGGGATTCACCCAGCCTGGAGGCAACCTCAACTTGCAGCCCTAAAGAAAGGGACCCTTGTTACGATCCTCTGGGGAGGCTGAGGGACAGCATACCCTGGACAACAGGGACCTCATATCTCTCTACATCTCATTCCCTTGCCTTATTCCTTCGTGTTCACAAAATACTGCTCCTAATGCACAGCCCAAGGGTACCTCTCCAATGGGCTGCTTTTTCCAGTGTCTCATTACTTGCAGGGGTGATCACTCAGTGTCATGTGGCAGCTCAGCACCACGCACTTCACTGCACAGCTTTCTCTCCAAAACTTGAGCCGTCTTAAGCCATAGGAGCTGTTGGTAGGGCCAACAACCTGGTTCAGAAATTAAAGGTTTCCGAGTATTGCCTCCAGCTTATTTAGTCCTAAATCAGAACGGGAAGTATTGCATTAGGTTGGAATAAATCCTGAAGAACAGGACTTTTCCCACCTGCTTATCCTCACATCACAGTACCGCTCAGCTCTCTGACTGGGCAGGGTCGTTCGTGGCCTGATGGTGGCAGGCGGCCCAC
This sequence comes from Lathamus discolor, assembly GCF_037157495.1. Classification (NCBI taxonomy): domain Eukaryota; kingdom Metazoa; phylum Chordata; class Aves; order Psittaciformes; family Psittacidae; genus Lathamus; species Lathamus discolor. The sequence goes on along the minus strand of NC_088886.1, from coordinate 87,276,257 downwards.
AAAGGCAGGGCAGGAAGGGATGCTTCCCACACCTGGTGACCCAGAGGCGGAAAGGCAGGAGCTGGCCCTCAGAGCCCCCAGCTTATTACCATAGGAAATAACTTCTGTTCACATTATTGTCCCTGCCTTTTGCCTTTCCACTTATTGCTCCATACTTCTTTTTTTTTCCAGGACGTTACAGGACCGACCGTTTGTTTGCTTTATGTACACGAAAGCCATTCTGCCATTTGAAGCAAGCTGACAGAAGTCTAGAGGATTTTTCCCCCCACTTCTCTCCACTGTTTTATGGCATAACAGGCCAAGAAATATCAGAAATTAGTCTGAATGGGGTTTGTTTTGAGCTGTTGCAACTTCCAGCCAGTGAGGAACAAAGTCATAAGAACCGAATTTGGTGAGTGAACCCTGGGATTTTGCTGGTGGGCTTCTGCTGACCATGGCTGCGCACTCGTGTGCCATGGGTCCCCTTCACCGCAGTGGCTATAAGGAGAGGGGCTTCTCTGCAAATTCTGAGGCTGGGATGAAAAGAGCCTGTTTAGAGCCACAGGTTACATCAGGGGAGCTCTGGGACACCCCACACTGCATCCTCTCCATGCCCAGGCACTAGATAAATAACATTGTCACCTATGCAACACCACTTATTTTTCACTTCTGACCAACAGGACAATACAAAGCTGCAGTCAAAAGCATTTTACTACAACGAAGGGCTACAGAAAAGGATCAAGGATCTCACGCACTGTCAGAGTATTTACTTCTCAGTAGGTGTAGGTTTAGAATCCAATTGATTCCAGCATTTTTTTAACACAAAGTGTTTTCTTCATCACAATCAACCAAGTCTTACTAAACCTGCTGCAGACTGTGACTGCTCTACTAAAGCCAGCATCTATAAAATAATATTAAAATAGTGACTACCGCTAGAGGGGAAATCTGAGGCATGTACAGGGACAGACACATGGAGTGAATTTAAAGCACTATTTTCCAATCCCTCTCTCTTGTAAATATTGCAATATTCCTGTAAGAATGTTGAAAAACTACAGTGCACAGAGATTAGTTCAGATTTCACATCAAAAGCCCAAACAGAAAGTTAAGTGGCCTGGGCAGTCAGCAGGGAAAGAGCAGCTACACATCAAGAGTGCATTAGAGTTTTTACAGCCCAGGTGTCGACATAAATTAGAGAGTAACTGCAATACCTGTCATTAGAGGAGCAATCAAAGACTGATCTGCCTGGAGTGTGGGAAAAACAAAACAAAACCCAGCCCCAGTTCTGTGTAATGTAAGGCAGCCTGCTTGGCCAAAGACAGTTCAGAATACCACCTCAGAGCCAGGTTACTGTCAATAAAAGCCTCAGTTCTGTGCAGCAAGCCACATAAATCAGTTTTGTAAGAAACAGGCAACCAGGTCTGGTAGAGATTTTAATTAAAAAGAAGAAAAATAAATCTTATTTTCCATTCCAAAAGTTAATTTTGGATGATCTGAGGCTACAAAGTGCCGAGACTCCAAACCTCCACTAAAGTGGGTGGAGATAGCCTGATTTTACTCTCATTAGAGTTCATGGAAAGGCTCAGGCCAGTTTGCAGAGAGGGCTGGATGAGACCCATTGTATCTTATGACTTTGCTGAAAGTGTTTGAGTTGTTTGGGATGATCAGACAGAGATGAAGAAGAGTGCATCCCACAAAATCCCTTGATGTTCTCTGCTGTGCAGGGATTTGTAGCTCGGGGTTAGTCATTAAACCAGATCATATGCGATGCACTGAATCATATTTGCACATAAGTAATGAATTTGAGGAGTGTCACAGTCAGCTATCAAGACTGGTGCTGGCTCCCACAACAGCATCTTTTGGACGCAGATGGCTGATGGAGCAAGGACCGCTGCCACAGTCTGCACAGAGTGTTCAGCACTGCTGGTATCTTGTTCCATAAACTGGGAGAGAGCAACCAGCAAGATATACTGTCATCTGTCTCTAAGGACCACGACCTATTGAAAAACTCCCCATAACTTTCCCTCTGTGCCCTGCTTGTAGACAACAAACTGAACAGAAACTCACATCAGACCTTACAAGCTGACTAGATACTAAATGAGGACTCATTCTTCATATGACTTGTATCCCCTGTGTTCACAAACCTTCTCTGACCTCTGATACAAAAAGCTATAAAATACCATTTCATCTGTCATTTAAATGCTTATTTCAGTAATGTGGCCATGGAAAGTTCTTTGTAACTCTGCTGGGCTGTTACAAAACAAGTACTATTTTATAATTCACACTCCCAAAGGAATTAATGCAAGTTTGCAAATAAAGCAATGGAAAATTTTCAGCTTACTGAGTTCTAAATGAATACACACAAAATATACCATTCCTTTGCATATATAGGAGTTTTCAGTATTTACTATGACCGGTATTTTATCATAGATCCTCCTCTGAGAACAGCTACAAGATGAAACTCTTACACAAATTTACGTAGTATCTGACTTGCAGTAATTAAAAATTAGTATCACGTTCAAAGCCCCAAACCCCTGACGTACATGAAGCTGGGCAACATACACTGGGTATCTCCACATGCAGGGAGTTGGATGACAACTGCATAAGCAATCAAAGCAACTTGCAGTATCCGTTCTTGCTTGGAAGAGGGCCTCTGCCCTCTGAGGTTTGGCCTGCTGTGTAGTTCATACTGCGTCTCAGAAAGCTTTCAGATGGGCTGCTATGGTTTCAGTAATTATTTTTAAAGTTTCTCGGCAATGTAAAAACAAATCTGTGGAAGAGATTTGAAAATCAGGATGGAAATAATAAAGGGGAGGAAAAAGTGGAGGCGAAAAGTAATCTGAAAAAAACAGAGGGTCTGCTTCAGCGAGAAACCCCTTCCTTCCCCAAACTCCAGACTTCAATTGCCTCTTTTTCATGTTGGAGCCAACCTTAGCTCACCCCAAACTACTCAGATACTGTGGCCAAAAGGTGATAATCTTTTCCAAAGGGTCTACAAAACTTTAAAAACTGTGTCCAAAGCAATAAACCCCAAAAACAAATAAGCCAAAGGTGACTTAAGGATAAGAGAGTAATTTTCATCTTAAAATATCCTACCGTGCATATTTTGGTTTGAAATGAATCCACTTAAAAGCAACAAAGAAAAGCAACAGTGCTACTGAAAACACATTATTTCACATGCAAATTTACATGATCACCTAATATCTTGGCAATACTGGGAAATGATATCTTGTTCTAATGCATATTAAAAACAAGTCCAAAATGTTATGTTCCTGTACTACTTTGCTTGGTTGGAATGCAGCAAGAACCTTCTCCTGCAGCTTGCTTCAGAGAAATAGATAGAAGCAACAATACATTACTGCTATTAAAAACTGTCCAACAAGACAACTCAAAACCTGTCTTTAAATGGCTTGTGCAAAACTAACAGACCAGATAACCATTAAGTAGGTTGAAGGTTGCCATTATCTCCATATTGTTTGGTTCCTTGTACTATATATGAAACCTACCAAATCAGACCATCATTTTCTCTATTTTAAAAACCATAGGTTTTAAAACATACCAATATCAACTGTGTTGATACACTGCCTTTATTACTACAGGAAGAAAAGCTTAATTTTAAAAGCTGAATTTCTAAATAAAAGTAAAATATCTGTCAGCTGATAGGAAGTGCTGTAGTTTCACTGCAGACCTAGGAATTTTTCTACCAGAGGAAGGTATAGTCCAAAAGTACTAACATGAATCTTTGTGATAAATGATGAGGGCTACCAGTTGAAGCTGTAGGGCTAAAGCAGACTAGCAGCAGCGAAGACTAAAAACTGTCTCTTACTCTTGTGATACTGAACCACCAAATCCGTCACATGCTTTTTTCAGAGCTGACCAGCACTTTGCTACCTCCAAGACGAGCTCATGGATGAAATTAACTGCTACTTAGAGGAAACACATAAAGCAACCTTGCAGAGGACCTCCTGCTCTTGCCTTGCTTCTTGGGAAGGGCAGTTCCAGAGCAAATTAGTGGTTTGGTGACCACCATGCAGAAGGTCACCTCCAAGCCAGGGGCCAACCAGAGGGATGCATGGAGAAGCAAAGCAAGGAAGGTGCTTGGACATACCTTCACTCTTTGGCCAGCCTGGACATGAGCTCCAGATTGTCCTCCTGAATTGAAACCCCGTGAGAGATGTGGAACTGGTGGACTGGTGCTAGAGTGATCGTCAGGCAATGAGCCCAATGCCCTTGTGGCTGCTAGTTCAGACTCCTATTCACAGCTGGAACAGTAGAAGGACCAACCTGAAATTCTTTCTCCCCTGTTTGGATTTAGTTTGGCTCTTTGTGAAGCTGTAAAAATCTAACTCACAGTGCGTTGAATACCTCCCCATGTGTTAACAGGAGAGACCTTAGCTTTCAGCATCTGAGTCTGCATGTGTGCAAGTCACCCGCAATGCTCATGTTCCTATCACCAACAATTTCCATTTGGTCCGATCTGGAAAACATCCTGAGTAATACAAAGATGATTTTTTCTGTTAAGTATTTCCAATGCTGCCTTTGGCAAGAAAAAAATGTCGAAAGTCACTTGGAAATGAAAGGTACAGCTAAGAGGTGTTTCAATTATTTCGTAAATAAGCTGCCAAAATACAAAGAGTTAAAATCCAGGCAATACTAATATTCTTTGTATTTATACCATCATCAGCGAAGCACAGTGTTGACTAACTGCAATTACATTTTCATTTACTAGAATAGAACCAGAACAGAAATTCAAGTTGAAACAGCTTTATAAAGCCATTTTTACATAAATCTTGCAGTTTCATCTACTTTTGCAGCAGGACTTGATATTTAGGAAACAGATATTTATGATATTACAGATATTTACAAATATTATAGGTGAGATAACACTGAAACAGAAGGTTTAGATTTTACCCCAGCACTTTAGCTGAAGATTCACCATTGATACTGGGACTATGAAATTTGCACATATGCATCTGAGTACACAGTGAACATCTGCACCAGATGATGCCAATTTAAACACCTATAGAAAGGGTACACAATTAAGCTGTCCATACCTAATCTAAGGTTTTAATTGCCCAGCTGAAAGGCCCTAGAAGTAAAGCTAGCTTCTGAAGATTTCATTTATGAAATATGCTTCTGTACTTGTTTTGGCAGTTATCTAATAGATGTACAAGTTCTGTTTTGCATCAGTCTGTGGTTCTTTTAAACTCAAAGCAATTCAATGTTACATGAAAGACTAACTCATTCTAGGAATTTAGATTCCCTGTTCTGCCTGTACACTAAAATTTGTGTATGTTGCTTTACTACAAGATTTAATAATGTGGTTTTGCGGGGAAAACTAGAGAGAAGTGGGAAATTAATTTTATGTCCTGTCCAAGCCTGAGCCATGAAGAGATTTCTGTCTTTACCAGAAATTTTAAAAACCCAAGAACACAAACACTTTTGCTCTTAGAAGCACAAGTTTCCGCAAAGCCTATGTGCGCTTTGGGAATTTTAAGTTTCTTTTAAAGCTAATTTTAGAATTTTTAATTTTTGAAATTTAAATTTTGTGCCAAATTCACCTTTGATCTCTTTGAGGGAATAATAATAATAATAAAAGGGTTTTGATAAACTGATGTCTTACGTTTTCGTAGCTTCACCAGTGTACTGAGATGGTGCTGCCGAACCAGCACAGGCACTCTGACTCCTGACTGCCTTGATCACCCCCTGGTCCCAGGACGGACACAGGGCAAGTTGGTACCACTAGACATAAGACTGGGAGGACAGAGGTGTCACAGACGTGGACAAAGAAGCAGGTTCAAAGTCTTATAAAGGGGACTAGTTTAAAGCATGGCACAAATGAAATAAAAGCAACCCAGGTCAACGAAATGAAAACGCCCTTCTGCTCTCCTCTGCATCTCCGATTACAGAAGTCTTTGCTCCAATTTATTTCTCTTTGGAAACAACTTTTTACAGCTGCACATGGCAAGTACTCAGCTAGCAAGTGAAGAAGGGAAGCTGGAAAGAATGATTATTAATGGATTCTGCCAAAAAAATAGGCAGGGCAAAGTCTTTAGTGGCTTAGCACAAGAACTAGTAGGACTTCCCCTAGGCGAAGAGGGGGAATGTCCTGCGTTGTTGTCCTCAGAAGGGAAACAGTGCAGCTGTATTGCCTTCTTCAGCAACCTGGGCCGGACCTTAAGGAAACATACAGCACCCCAACTGTCTGCTTGTCGATGTGGTCAAGTCCACACACATTAAGAGAGAGCATTCACCCAAGTCGTTGTTAGTTAAAACCAAGAGATGCAGTTCAGCCATCTGCATTTTATTTCAGGTATTTGTATCTCCAACCCCTTCCCATGACCTTCGACAACAAAGTGTTTCCATGCAGCAAGTGTAGCCAAGTGTGCCTTGTGGCTGCCTGCCCTGGAGGGCACAGGCTTACCAGTGGGCCCAGGGGACTGTAGGGACATCACAAAGTCATATCTAGCTGACTGCACAGGTCAGACCTGGGCAGATGTTTCAGGCAGGTGATTATGTTAAGAGGGACAGATCCACATCTTGCCTAAACTAGTTGGGACGTGCAAGCCACTGCTCAATGGGAGACAAGGTACCCCAGCCAGCTGCTGTAGGACCAGCAGTGGCTCCTGCTTCCTGCAGGGTTTTGGAAGTCTGCATTGCACCTTTGTGTTAGCTGGCAGCTCTGAGACTGAAGCTCATTGGGAGCCCAGGGAGCAGCTGGTTTTAGAGGTTATTGCTTCCATGCCAGGCAGCAGACCTAGCTGAGCTCTTGCTGGTATTTCAAATGCAGCTTTTTGTATGAAAAGTAGTAGTTTTGTGCTGTTTAACCTAAAAAAACCCAAAAAAACCCAAACCAGTATGTATGACATACTACTGCCAAGAAAATACATACCCACAAAGCCAAAAGCAGCCACATGCCATCATTCGACACTTGCATTTCCTCTTTAGAACATCCATTGACAAGTCCTCTTACTCCACAGGAGTGCTCAAATTTGTCTTTGCTAATGTCAATCTACCAGCAACTCAGAGGAGAGAACAAATGGGTCACTGCAGGCTGGCTCAGTGCAGGTGCCCTGGAACAGCAGGTATTGGAGGGTGGCAGCTGATTTCCTCTTAAACTTCTTTGTAATAAGAGTGGCTGTCACAGTTGTTAAACCCAAGCTAAAGTTAGTATCACATCTACTGAACCCTGTAAATATGGCTGAAACCCTGATCGAACTGAACGGTTTGGTTAGCTCGCATGGGCAAAACCAAATTGGATTTATTTTAAGTAAGTTTAAAGACCAAGTTTAGCACCTGGCAGACTGAAATATGACTCTTAACATCTCTGCTTTCTAAACCAGAACTGGTAATTAAACACGGAGTTAAGAATCACTTCAAATCTGAGGCCACAAGCTTCCAGATAAAAAGAAAACTTTTCCCAGACTCAGAAAGCTGCTTTATCTGGGTCAAATCCACAGCTGAAAGGAAACTTGCATTGGTTTTGTTGGGTCATAAGACGTTTTTACTCTTATGAAATACGCTTTCTCTCTTAAACTGCAGTCCTGATGACTGGCAGTCCTCGAACAAGTGATGGTGCAAAGATCACTGTTTTCTTCTGTATCTGCCAAGGCCTTTATAAGCAGGCTGGCTCACAGAGGGCTGTGCTAAAGGTGGTCCTGGTCCAGGCACTATTACACAGAGAAAAAGCCCTGCTTCTGCACAGAAGTAGTATGGCAGCACCAGGGCTCCTGTTGAACAAAGCCTGAGCTCTGCACCTAGACGCTGCTTCAGGTGAGCCCTAATCCATCAAAACTTGCTAGTAGGAAACACTGTTCAATGCAGACCAAGCGAAGGTTTTGCATGGTAGCATGACCTTGAAGTTTGCCATTAGCACCAGAGTTTTGAGATCCATGATAAAAATGAGCAGTTTTCTGTTGTCTCACAACTGCTCACCTGAGAGAGCAGCACAGCCTGCCTTTCCAGGTCTCCCTTTTACGCTGGGGGCAGACGTGGTCCTTACCTTGCCACCCACTAATGATAACAACCCAATACTTTCCCATAGTGCACAGTATAATACACTCATTTTATCTGTTGACTTCCAAATTATGAGAGTAAAATCTCCTCAGGAAACTCAGGAACAGCAGGTCACCTTCTCTCCCTGAAAACTGGAGTATGGGTTATACTGTACCATAAGTATGAAGTGTTCATTGCCTTTAAAATAACTATTCAGCTGTCATCAATAACCAGAACAATTTAAAGTCACTGTCAACAAGGAGACTGAAACACAGAATGACAGACAGCAGGGCTGGAAGAGGGCACCTACCCTTCCCCTGAGTCACTCACTATTGATTATATCACCCCTGGCAGGTATTTAACTCTTCTCTCCCAAAAAAATCTCCAGGGACTGAAATTCTGCAATATCCCTCAGTCATCTGCTTAGCCTTACAGCTAACGAAGCTTTTCCCAGTACCTCATCGCAGCCTTTGCTTTGATTTCATTTGCTATTTCTGATCCTATTTACAACTGATGTGCAAAAGAATTTATTCCTTTTCTCTTCATGGCTATGTGAAAACTGTTTACATGCCTTCTTGATCTCTCTTCTTTAGGCTAAGCAGTCATATTTCCTCCAGTCTTTCCTCACAGGCTGTACCTGGTCTTTCTCTCATCATTACTGCTGTTCCTAGGATGTTCCATAATCCCACACCTTTAACTCAGTATTGCACTGTACGCTCTTTTGCAGCATCCAATTTATTAACTTGAAATAAAATATGTCAGTTTAAAAATACTCATATTTTTCCCTATCTGCATGTCTCCCTCCTTCAAACACACCTTTCTTTCTAACCCACAGTGTCCAAACAAGTATTGTCACACAGTAGTACTATCTTTTTTGGTCCTTTAATGTGGAATAACTCTCACAATATCAGACTGCACCAATTCGCATTGTGGCAGCAGTTCATCATGCTTCGTATGCCTTGTGGAGCCACAAATGGCGCAAGACCTTTGTCTGCTCCCAGGGCTAACCCTTCCCTCTCGTGTCTCCCAAGCCCAGCACCCAGATTTCTCCAGACGGTGGTTTCCAAACCTAGTGCGCTGCTGAAGCTACAGCAAAGCATCAACACACCTGGGCCACCAACAGACCATATTGAAACCCAGAATGGTTTTGTGCTCAAAACCAGAGAGCCAAAATCCCAAGTGCCTCTGGTATCCTCCCAGCATTAGTGTCTACCTGTCCCACTAGTCAGAGTAAGCCACAGTCAGGGCTCACAGCACACTGCATTTGAGACAGGAAATAATGTCCGATATGCTGGAATACACCAGCTCCAGGTAAGCACACTGCAGCCTATCTACAGCACAAGTTTTCTGCTTGAACCTCCTTGAGCCTTTGTTCCGTAGCCCAAAGTCTGAACGTTGCAGCCTTCACCATGTAGTTTTCAAGTGTAACGTCATTTGCTCCGAGTCAGGACAATTATGAATTCACAATACCTGGTCAAATCATATCTTAGGTCTCTTGACCTACTCGTGAGGTCTTAAATCCCTCCACTGTTTTTCCTGTGCTACCGGAATGAAAAAATCCCTACTGCACATGTTAAAAGCTTGTAGATCTGCCAGAAAATTTAATGTTAACCTAAGGCACCTAAATCTGACCCTGGGAAAGGTGTGCCACATCAGGGCATGTCAGTAAACTGGCATTGCCGTTAATCCTGCCCTGGAGGAGAATGGCTCTTACATTATCACACTGCAAATCAAGACAGGAGATGGCTCTATGCCTTCTGGCTGTTACAGGTCAGGAAGGACACACACCAGAGATGTTTCCCTGTGCTGCTGCTCACACAGTGACTCCTCCCCACTCCCATCCCTCTTCCTGGTGCAAACCCTTTGGGCTCTGTACCTTGTCACCAGCAGGAACGATGCTCGCACGGAACAGGAGGCCTGGCAAATTCAATCCAGAATATACTTGCTGAAGTTAATTAGATCGCAGTGACATTTTCCTGCACATTCCTGCAAGGAAGAAAAAAACTGAACTATTAAAAGTGAAACCACAGAGCCTGGGTATGTATACATTATGCATTTCCTTGTGCAAGTGAAATTCTGCAGGAGAAAACAGCAGTGTGTAAAGAGGAGCCCGCCTCCATCAAAAGAGAAATCAGAACAGGAAAACACACTGACTGTGCTCTCCGTATCAGTCCCTGAGGCCAAAGGGCCTGGTTTGCACTCAAACGAAGTTAAGATAATTTACCCGACTTCAGCATAGTAAAAGCCAGTAAAAATGGTGTAATGAAAGCAGAAAAGCATAAACACATGTGTAGATGAATGTGTTGGTAAGACTGAAAGGAGTTACCCACTCATACAGTTAGCTGATCCTCTTAAAAGGGCTATGGTTCACCAACCAGCTTTGTAATAACAGGTTTCTGTAGTTTAGTCTAGAGAGAAATGCAAGCAAAAGCTGAAGTGAATCAGCTAAAAGTAAAACTGAAATCCCTCAACCTCTAGGTACTTTTAACAGCTAATTAAAAAAATGATTTGCAGAAGCGCCATTCAGGTAGGAGGGGATAAGAGGGGGAGGAAGAAAGAGTAGAGAATGGCCAGCAGGATGTGAGAGAGACATGCTGCAAATAACAACTGATGTCTCAGCAAAAGGTACCCATGTCCGTTTGATGTATTTAATATTAAAACAACAAAACGTCTTCAACAATCCAGTCAATTTAAAATAAAATGTAAGAACAATAATCATTTGGCATTTTATGGATTTTTTTCTGTTTAGAGATCAAAGTCTCAAGACTCCAGTTCCTTACTGATACGTAACCTTTGAATACACTGCAGTGAAATGAAACCCACAGAGGGATCCTGCCATAAACTCTCTGACGCTGGTCTGTGCGGTTCAGGTTTGCAATACCTGGCATTGCATATCTTAACTGCTTTCCCCCCCCCTTGCAGAACTGGACTACCCTGTGCTGTGAATCCAAGTGCACAGTGGGCACAAAGTCAACAGAGCAATGCAGCTGAGTAGCTCTTGAGGAGCAAAACTGGCCAGTGATTCAAGTGGCATCCTGAGTGGTCTATTCTGTTTGTTTGCAGAATTAAGGATACTTTTAAGCTGCTTTCATCTAACTTTGAAGCTCTGTCAGGCTTAAACTTTTATAATAATACTGTCCAAGGGAAAGAAACCAAAATAAATAAAAATAAAAAAATACATAAAAATTACTTTTTTCTTCCATAGATGCTATGATTATGTGCACATATATACACACAGTCTTTTCTCCTTCTGAAGTTCATTAAAAGAGGACGGATTTTTCCCTGAGCACAGAATTTGTCCCCATCTGGTTCCATTTTTTACTATTTTCTTTTTTTTCTGTGTGCTTCCTTCTCTCGCATTCCAATCCATATTTATTTCATTTTGTGTAGTCTGTATCCTTCACTCCCTTCCCTCTTTTTGCAGATTTCCTTTTTAATTTCTCAGGGAAAAAAAACATTCTTTCCCTGGTTTTCATAGTGCAAGCTGGTGGGATGGGCCCATTCAGAAATTCCCCCTCTCCCACAGCCTCTCCCCCTCTTTCCCTGTCAGTCCTGGTTGCCTGTGCTTACTGCTGGTAGCAGAGTGAAAGTGTTAGGCTTTTTTTGCTTTAGGAAAGTCTATCAGGGTTTTTAACCCAGTTTCAAATACCTGGTGCAAGCCTCTGTATGGAGGCTCAAATATGTTATTTATGAGCCATTATAGTTAGCTTAAAACAACTCCCAATCTACTTGAGATGAGCCACTATAAGGCAGGATTAGGCTGAAATGAAAATGTCTGCAGTGGGATTTTACTAAATTGCTTTTAAATCACATTCTTATTCAAACAGAGTTGAGTTTCACAGTGCTCTGGTGAAGGCCATAAACCCTAACAAAGCAGTAAGGCTGATCTGGGGCAGAACCTTGGCTCTTCTTGCAAAACTTGACAGTTTTACAGAAGCAGAGGAGCCCAGCGAAGGCCAGAGCCTTCTGAATGTAAAACTCCAAAGCTCAAAACACAAGAGCAGGCTCTGCAAAAGCTGCAGAGTGCAAGAGCCACAGAGCTGTTTACTGCCCAGGAACAGGGCCCTGCTATTGCCAAACTGCTGAGACCCTCAGCACCCTGCAGCAGAGCCAGACCCAGCATCCACCTCCCAGGGCAGGAGGAGGCGAGGACTTTCCAGTTCATGCAGCCCAGTCCTTCCTGAGCTGCTGTGTTCATTTTATGTAGATGTTTTTATGCTGAGATCAGAATGAATGCACTAAGAGGAATGAAGGCAGCAAAAGAGCAGCACAACTTAATCTGCTTTTCTACAGAACTGAGGAAATATAGAAATAAATATTTAGGAAGAAGCATAGGCAGTTTTAGGAATACTTACCTGACATTCAAATCTCTGATTTTAAGGTCTGGCATGCCCTTGGCAGAGCATCTGTCATCCCCAACACCTGCATTTCATGCTAGATCACTGCCACTACCACTCTCCAAGCCCATCCACCTCGCAAGCTATGACCCTGCCCAGTGAGCAAGGGACACAACACAGCAAGCACCTTTGCCTTCCAGCACTGCTACCTGGGCAGGCTGCGCAGCCACTACCTCCTCTTCCCACCACCTTCTCCCAGCACCACGTGTGCCAACGCTGCTTGTATCTGGTTTTAGTTCAGACCCTGTGCAGCACTACTACTGCTACTATCTTCTATATTTTATCCTCTTAAAGTTTATTTTCTTTGCAACTTTCACTCCTACTTTGCGTTCAGCATTTTTAATTAATCCCAATTGCCTAGTAATATTTTAAAGTAATGAATGTGGTTTTGTGCACAAATACAAAATTTACATCCCATTAAACAGCCTCACTCCGAGAGCTCCCAAGTTTTCTAGCATCAAACTGTTGCTGTTTCATCCCCAATACAGTGCTCTCCCAAGCCAAAACCTTCCAGCAGAGAAAAGCTGGGATGGAATTCCTCAACAGAAATTATCAGAAATGAGAGAAAACCTGAACAGTCTACACCAGTAAAATCAAACAGAACAGCTGTATACATGGTACAGCTGAAGCAGATAAAGTGAAGTTCTCACTACAGTCAGTAAGTTTAACCTGTGCTTGGGAAAGCACTCTCTGGTATTTATTAACGCTGACACTTCAAATCCAGACCCTTTGCTCACTATATGAGAGTCTTAACAAGACGGAGAAGACTTCATTCGCGCTTCTACTGTGACTCAGGTCCACATGGCCATTGTACAGCAAAGCAAGGCAGGCTCCTAGCTTCTGCCAAACCAAGCTAACTTACAGATACGCTTCCTGCTGTTGCCCCACACGGTCCTGCTCTGAAAGCCCAGATCACCCACTGCTAACACAGCTGCCATATAGCTCACTGCTTACCCACCCCTGCCAAAAAGCTGTGGCAACACGTCTGCAGAACCCCTGTAGGATGGTTAAAGAGACATTCCAAGGGGACTAACCTGTGCTGTGTGAATCTGCCGGAGGTCGCCCAGTTCTAAACTTTCCCAGTGGCTTCAATCTCATTTCCTGTGGAGCGGCACGTGACGCCACACTTCCTCACTGCACCTTGCGAGACTCACTTCGCTTACTCGGTAAAACCAGACGAAGAAATTATCTGTCCCTTACAGTGTATTTAAGAGGTTTCTGCTCTTACGCTGACATTTCTGCATGGCCAAAGAGCTCTCGATTGCCTTCTGAGTCACTCCATGACTCAATGGACATTTTTGTACTATTTCTTTGTATTACTACCAAATACTGAATGTGATTCTGTTACAGTAGGCTCAGTGCCCCCCCCCCCTTCTTTTAAAGAGGAAACAAATGCAATAGAGGAGAATGTAACTACACTGCAGGCGTGGGAAACTTCAGCTCAAGGATATTTGCTTACCGAGTTTTCAGAGCGGTAATGAATTGATGTATTTGAATAGATGCAGTTAGCACCAGTTTCCAGAAAGAGTTTTAATTTGAATATAGAATCACTGAATGGCTTGGGTTGGAAAGGACCTTCAGATCACCCAGTTCCAAACCCCTGCCATGGGCAGGGACACCTTCCACTAGACTAGGTTGATCAAAGCCCCATCCAACCTGGCCTTGAACACTGCCAGGGATGGGGCAGCCACAGCTTCCTACGGCAACCTGTACTAGTGTCTCACCATAAGGCAAACAGCTTCTGCAGGAGTTTGAGTCCTACGAAAACCAGTTTATTACCTCAGAAGAGTAGAGGTTTTCTTCTCATTTGCAGTAATGTGCATCCATATATCTTTCAGGTTTGAAGACTACCATACCAGAGGAGAGGAAGAATGGTCTTACCAGGATCATCAAGGAGATACTGCTCTGCTGGAAGATGCTCCATGTAGCGTATGTTAAACACCCTTCAATAAGGCTAAAGGAGGGGGTGGAGATCAATTAGACATCTCTTTATTTAGTGAGAGTTGAAATAACAACAGCCAATGCCTGAGGCACTGATCAGCCTGGCAAGGACTGAGTGAGGGTGGATGGGTTACACTGCCAGAGGGGTTGGAAACTGATTGCAAACATCTGTGCTGAGGCACTGATTGGATTTAGCTGCACCTAAGTGTGGGTGTGAAGAACCTAAAGGCAGGAAGAGAGTGAACAGACAGCGATGCTGCACATTTGGGCTGCAAAGTTTTCAGCAGCAACCCTTGTTTATGGCTGTCATGCATTTCTCCCACCATGAACCACAGCTGTCTCAGGTGTGTTGGCGCAGTGGTTCTACCACTTGTGCCATGGACTGTACTGAAGAACTGATCTAGTGTTCAAAAGTGAAGAATTAGTTTCGTTTTCTTTTTCTCACCCTCAGGCAGCAGGGGACAACTGCTATCATGGAGCTGGTTCTGCTGCTACCCAGGCTGTAACACAGCTTACAGCGAGAGGCCCAGAGCAAACCAACAGGAGCTGCTTCTGTGCCCACTGGTTGACGCGTTCTATGCAATTTCTACGTAAATTGAGAGGTTTCCACTAAAACTGTCATCTTTTAAATTAAACCGTGCCAGATGAAGACATCAGTCTTGTGAGCAGCATCCTGGTGATCACCAGCCAGGGATTACCTCCCCATCTGCTGCTCTGGGGCTTCCTACAACTGCTCACTAGTTTACTACTATTAAACAAGCCAAATTAGTTCCAATAACTCTTATCTGTTAAAATAATCTGACTGGTTTTGCTGGAAATTGAGTACGAATGGTTTCAATGATCCCTCCTACCCATGGAGATGCAGGAGTAGTGACCTCTGCAAAGAGGCAGTGACAAACAACAGGATTTGACAGAGCAGCAGCTAAGTATTGAGCAAATTGCACCCATCTAGTAAAAGATGTATTTTATGCGTAAACACACAGAGGATCCCCACACAAAAGGGAACACAGAAAAGACCAGTCCACAAAATGGGTGCTTTTGCATCACCCGCTTTGGGCACACACACACGCCTACTTGTGCACGCACATCCGAGCTCCTGCGGCTGCAGCAGGAGAGCATGTGCAAACACATGTCTGCAGATGCACCTGCTCTGCCCCATGTGAAGTTTTGGCCAAATGGTATTATTGACACTGGAAGACACTCGAGAGCACTGCGAGACCCACACAGCTAAAGCATTTTCCCCTCGGTAAGCGTGCAGAGACACGATACGCTGGACCCCAAGCTTCAGAGGCGCTGAGGGGAAGTTGAAGAGTTCAGGAAGTGGCCATGTTTGCTCTCAGCACACTGCCTCTTTGTCTTCCCCCCAGCTGCTCACCCAGGGGCTTTCAGGCAGCCCAAATCCCTCACAAGAGATGGGTTATTTCTATCTGTTTTAAAAAGTGGCTATGTTTATAAAGTCACTTTTAATGTGTCAGCCTCCATGTGACGATCTAGCTGCTTACATTGGACCGTGCCATAGCTGTACTTGGGAGTCACTGGTGGGGCAAATGTACTTTTATATCCCCCCCAGACGCTCAGGGCTGCTCAAGATGGGAGGAATTTGTTCGCCCAGCAGGTAACTCACAGCAGCCTCCCAGCTGCTTTTAAGCTATGCCCAAAGAAAACAGCCCCCCAGGGTGTTGCTTCAGCCAAGTTCAGAGTGCAGCAGCACCTTGGCATCCCCTTCAGTGGGGCCACAGAGAAGGGACAGCAAAGGCAGCTGTGGAGGGGGGACTCACCATATCCACATCGCTCTGGCACAGCAGGGTTTGCTGAGCCACCACGGACACCAGAGGGTCTGCCAGCTCTGTCCATGGACCATTAAGACATGAAGGAAACATCTGAAGTCCAATAAATTCTGTTCTGTAAAGAAACCGCTTATTTCTCCATGCTTGTAACAGATGAGGGATCTGCTGACTGGCACCTTCCAGAGGCCTGAAGCCTCAACAGTTTTGGCAGTAATCTGACTTAGAAGTAGTTGGTTTATCACATAATAAGTAATGCTGCAGCTCACCTTGTATATAAACAAGATAAAACCATCTCTATCAACTGAGTGGAAAGCATACCTGAATCTCTTCTTTATGTACACTTGGCTACCCAATGGAGACATGTGCCGGTAACCCTGCAGATGGCACGAGTCGTTTTTAAGACAGTGAATCGATTTCCCCTCACTTGCCATGAGATCAAACGGCGCTTGATTTGTGGATAAAGGACCACCCCAGCAGCAATAACAAGCTGCACAGGGATGTTAATAGACACAGCTGTAAATCTATTTACACAAATAATTTGCTGTCCTGAGCTACAGGGTTAAAAAGGCAATCAGAGGCACGGAGATTTTTGGTTTAGGTTAGGATCATCACTACCTTACATCCACACATGAGTTTACCAGACACGGTGACCCATGCTAAGAGCATGTTGAACCCCAGCATTCAAACCCCACATATTCCATTTGCCTTATAAAAATAGGCCCTATGTATTCATTATACAGAAACTCAGCCACTTCACTGATACGGCTAAGATGACGCGCACACACACTAGCGGATATGGTGGGGACTGTTTTCTATCTGGTACCTGTCACCAGCAAATATGAGCAATTAATATTTCAGTGACTGGGTTATGCAATTTGTACTGCTCTTGGCCTCGAGCGGGACAGCGCATGTGAGTGCAGGAGTAAGCCATCATGTGGAGCTGCTAATATGCAACTACAAAAGAACAAACCCCAAATCTGTTTGCCAAATCACCGGAGTCAAGCACTAATACAGAGGTGTTCAAACTTCAAAGCAAGAGCACAGTTGGCAAGAGTTTGTTGAAAGAATTACAACCAGGCCTGGAAACTGGGACTTCTCAGTAGCATATAATCCCTGCTGTTTCCATTTCCTCTTGCTCATTATCGGCACAGACGGGGGCTGAAGATTAGTAAGCAGTGGGTGTTTGGGGCGAATTAGAGCATGTGTGATGTAGAGCTAGGTATCCTGGTGGCATCTCTGCGGCTTCGGAGAGAGATCTAAATATTTAATGCTGCCCACCGTGCTTCTTCAGAACAATGATATATTAACATGTGCCTTGGGGGTGGGAGAATCATACCAGATAAAACCAAATCCATCTTGTCCTTCATCCAGGACACGAACAAAATACGATAGTCAAAAGTTCCCTGGCAAATTCCCTCTCCATATTGACATGTACATGGAGGATGAAGAGTTTTCACACTGCTCCAGCCCTGTCTGAAACCAGGAGAAAAAAAACAGGCAAACCAAAACCCGAACCCGCAAACTCTGGGACAAAATCCTGTACACAGCTTTGTGCATATGAGACATTACATTTCCAGCTGTCACCCTTGGCTTTAGTTACAGGTTACCCATTCAGAGGGCAGCCACATAAATAAGAGCCATTACTAAGAACCTGAAAAGTAGAGAATTGACAAACCTTGCTCTCAAAGTTACTTGTCCTCCCTGCCCATAATACAGACATTAACAAACTCCTGAAGAAAAGTTCTGCACTGCACATGTATTACGATATGTATCATAAAATAGATTTCTATCTTTGTAGAAATCCCTTTGTATCTTTATAGATATTTCTAACAACCTTAATATGTTCTCAGGAGCCAAAAAAGGAAGTTTTAATAAAAGGCACAGTGCTGGTCATTTCTTACAATACTTAATTTCACACAAACCCTAAGTTCTTATATTTTTATACAATAATCTTGAAACACAGTTTCTTTTTGACCTGATCAAAATATGGGATTACTTAATAAGTCCACCAACATAAGAAACAATGCATGCTATCTTTCCAAAGAGTGCTCTCAATACTGCCCCGTCAAAACAGCCTGTTTTTCTAGCGCAGTGCTTGTTATACTTTGGCAATGGCATACCTAGTCTCAAAGTACCTTTTTCAACATATAAGCATTGCTATGATGGTGATAATAAAACACATTTATTATTGAGCAATTTGTCTTTAGCATTAGACTGAGTCTTAAAGTTTAAAAAGCTTCAGATCTGAACAATTTGATGAAGAATTTTTATATACTTTGTTATTACAGTAGGAAACATAAACTGTCTTTAGAAGATCACATTCAAATTCAAATACGACTTTATATTCAAACTTCCAATCAGGATTTGTGTACTTATACACACATACGTATAAGGATGTGAACAAAGCAATCTGCACCTTAGGAACCATGATGTACTAACATGCACATATTTTAAAGCCACAAAACCAATATTCGTCAACGAGAGCAATTTTCTATCTGACATGGGCCATACAGTTTCAAGCTGTTACTTCTGCTTAGTTTATTTCTCCTTTACGTCCTGACTATTCATACTGGAAGGACTGAAAATTTGTGATTAGGTAGAAATGGAGAGGGAGATAGCTACATGCAGGGTAATACAGGAGCATATATTGGCACGATTCCACTGGAGACAAGAAAGCCGCACAGTATTTCATAGTTGAAGCATCCTATGCAAAGCTCATGACCTCTCCCCCAATAGAAAATAAGTCCCTATGAGTGGGAACTTTAGTCCACTTCTTGCATTCCTCCCATGGGTGGTATATTCCACATCAGGAATATCTGGATGCCAAATATAGCCACAGATCTGAGTCTGTGCATACTTACTGGGCAATTATAAAAGAGAAGCAGCTTCTCTGCTGTCTAATGGGTGAGATCTTTGATTCCTTACTTATGTACAAGTGCCAGCAATCCCATACTGAGATTGGAACTACACCAGAGTAAGGTGAGCAAGATCAGATCATGTGCAAGATCAGAGCATTTTCTTTCATTAATATGTATTGAAAACAATAGTCTCCCAAGAATAATCGGGAGAAAGGGAGGCTCATGGTAAGAATATGTATATCCAATGCATGCCACATTCTCATTTAATTGTCTATGCAATTACTATGACTTAGGAGGGCAGTCATTAAAAAAAAGGAATAGGGAATTGCAGGGCTATGAAACACACCCGGAGGACAGTCTTGGGGACTAAAGGTCTCAGTTTCCTTAGACACTGAAAAAAATGCAGCCCTGTTGAGAGATGCTACATGTCACATGTCACTCACATGTGTGGGGTAGCTACATGGGACACATTCAAGCAAGACTGCTCACACCACCATGCCTAGTGTTAGCTCCGATCTGAAAGGATCACTCATTAGCCATCAGTGAATAGTTTCAACGCTCATTCGCAATCTGACTACTTCATGATGGGTTTCAGCATGGAAGTCATTCCGTGCCATTTTAAGCAGAAACTTTAGTGTTGCAGATCTGGGATTACTGGCTCATGGCACTTGGGCTATGCTAAATCTGACTGAAAGCAGTGTTTAGTCACAGCTCACCTGGCTTAGAGATAAGCTGCTGATCCAGAAATCTAATTACCTATATTGCCAATCATAAAAACCTGGTTTCATCAGCTGCTGAAACTGCAGGAGACTGCTCCTGGAGGACATAAAGCAACAGCTCTGCCTCAAAAGGTTCTGGGGTCACCCTGCTGTCCCCACAGTTAGACAAGTAAAAGGAGCTGGGCTCCCAGTGCCTTGGCTACCCAACTTCTCATAACTTGCTTGGGAACTGATAATCAGGATAAGCCTCAAATGTGCGGGTTGAGATTGAGAGTGGAGGCATTAGCATGACATTCTGGCTTGAAACAGCTTGGCAACAGATCTCCCTCATGAGCAGAAGTTTCACACAGTATAAGTGAACTTGCAGTCATCGGTCTCTATCCCATTCTGCACGTGCTTTGTTTCTTTCCCATTAGCAAAAGGCCAGGTACTCAGAGAACAGAATAATTAAACATATAGCTAGGTCTATGGTTTATAGCTCTGAGGATGTTACCTATGCACAGTAAAAAACCCCTGCTCCATTGTATTTTGAAGCACGGCTGTCTGAAAAGTTGCTGCTAACAGAGCAGATTTGCCTTACAGTCCAATTTACGGACTAGTCAGCAAAGCTGGCTGGCTACCCTGCGAGGCTGCACTGCAGCAGTGACCTAAGAGAATTGTGCAGAGGAAAGCACCAGGAGCCTCCTAAAACCCTCCTGCTCAACCTGAAAAATTGTGGCTGCCCCAGAGTAAGGAGGAGACTACAGCATGGGCCCCTTGAGGGAGGTGATAATATCAGTCACAGACATTTCGGCAGAGCCCAATGCTTCCAGTTGGTCTGTGGGCCATGTCCCAGCAGAGCCAGCGCATCCTGGCGTGGTCCCCCACAGAGGGTGAATTACAAGCTGATACTCACTGGCTCTCATTGGCAATGTCTTGAAGCATCCACACACACTGCAGGAGGCTTCAGCCGCTTCCCTATTGCTGCACGCTGCCAGCGGGGCTCAGCTACACCAGCTGTGATACAGGCTGTTTATACCTACTGGAGGTTTCACAATGTTAATAGTTTGGATTTAAGTAAACTTTGTGACATTTAACTTCAGGCTTTTTGCTGCTAAATGGGACAAGGGCTGTTCTTTCACTCTTAATGCCAAAGCCAGCACCTCATGTCACTCTCGGGAACTGTGGTTTTGAAGACCTCTCATTTTCTATGCGGCTATTCCTGTAATTATATCCTTAAGAGCTATTGAAAACACTCCTTATTTTATCCTTGTCCTTATCCTCAGAGAGAGGGTCTGAGATCCTGCACTTATGCACATTACAGAAAATGACAATGATACCAGGGGGCATTTGCTCCACAGAGAAATGAAGAAACCAGGACTTGAACACACCAGAGCTAAATGCAGAGAAGTGAGACTGCAATGTGACAATTTCACTGGACAGAAGTGAGGTTTATTGCACCAAACATGCTTGCAGATACTCGGGTTTTTTTTCCTTCCCAGTAGTCACATCTCAGTAATGCCCCCAGACTTTACATGATGCCACAAGGGCACTGGAGCTATAAAGCAGAAGAAAGAATGATCCTACCTTCAGGATAATGATTTCCAAAAATAATCAGCAGTGTCCATCAGAGAACAGAGGGAACACCTCCAGAAACCTAATGGAAAACAGCCTAGAGCAAAGCATTGGGAAGTGCTGTCCTGACCTTGCCTGGAGCAATCCTGCTCCACTAGTCTCTTCTCAGCACTGATCCTTCTCAGCACTCTTACATCAAGGGCAGGACTAGACTCAGGGTTGCGCCTACCAGCCCTTTTGCTAATACAGGGGTTTTTATATATGTGTATCTGTCTTCTCACTCTTTAGGGCATAAAGTCATTCCTAGCTAAGAAAAAGCGGTGGGACACTTCCTGGTCTCTATATAAAGGGAAGAAGGTGAAAATACACTATTTATTTTGTAACTTTCCCTTCTTGCAGGGTTTTCCCATTCTGTTTTCATTTGCTTCTCTCTGTACCTCACAACGGATGGCCTGGAGCAAAGGCCTTGGAACCTGCAAATGCGGAGGTATTATATACCATGTGAGATCATTACTGTAGTTCAATGAATGCCTCATAAGTCTTGCCCATTAGTGAGCGGACAGTGAACAAACGTATTTGTGAGACAAATAAAGGCTTTCAGTCTAAGCCAAAAAGAGCAGTCATATACCACCCTTACTGTAAACAAGTATAAACTCCATTATTCCTCCCAAGAGGAAACTTTCTTGAGGAACTTTTAAAGTAACACAAACCAGAAGACAACAATGACAGTTCTTTCCCTTGGAAGCACAAAATCCCCTCAGTGTTCTCATCTAAGTACTGCACATGATGACATCCAACTGGGTTTTACCCTGCAATTCACTCGCATTATCAGGGATGTTCTGCTAAACAACTGGCACATTTTGGATGAATAAAGAGGGAACTTGTCCACTCATCTCAAGCTGTTTGTCAGTTATGGAACACTTCATTTTCTAGTTCCCTATGGCAGCTCAAGTTAATTTGTCTTCCTCTTGACTCCTGTCAGCATGCAATCTTTATGGACGCACAAATGAAACAAGGAAAAGGTACAACAAAATTTGGAGACAACGGTCCTGCAGAGAGCTGCCTAAGGGAAGGTTAACCAATAAATGAGGAAGTAAATGTTGCTCAGATGCCACTTAAGGGAACAAGTAAGTATAAGCATGCAGCAACTCTTCAGAGTTCGACGCTTCACTTTGAAAAGCATCACCTTAAAATGAAAACTAAACAAGACAAGAACATGAGTTCATTTACAGCCAAGGGATACAAGTCAGTTCAATTAAGAATAATCTATTTAAAGCAAGTTGTGCCATGAAACAAGTTTTCTGTCCCTCTCCAAGCCACCTATTCAGACCCAATGCAGAACTTGTATTTGAAGATGCAGTAGAAAGGTCAAAGGGACAATTGTTTCCATGTGGTTTGTTGTTGCCTAGTATTAAACCAAAGTTTTGGGGCTGCCCGCTGCCATTGGGAGCTTCAGGTTCCGAGATGCCACCAGAACTATTGACTGGCAGAGTCATACTTTTAAGGAGTATCTGTCTCTCAGTTTCAAAGTAGTATTAGTCCGTGGTGGTTTGAAAATGCAACCTGCAGACAGCAGCAACGATATACTGGTAGGTGTTGCCTCTGTGGCCTCAGATGGATAGCATTCTCTCTAAAAATGAAATAGGCATATTGCACACCTTCCTTACTACCTCACTGCTATTGTTTGATTTTCCATTTCATCCCATTGGAATAGAAATTGCATTGTCAAATGCATTTGCTATCTCAGATGTCTTAAAATCAAAGACAAGATGGATGACCACATGAAAAAAATAGAGCATCTGAACAAAGATACATATAAAGAGATGTATACATCAGATCATGCAAACTCACTTATATGCATGAGCATGTGGTTTGTTTACTTACAACATAATGCAACACACAGCACCCTTTATGGTTTACATTTAGTACTTCCATTAAAAACTCTTTTCAGTAGCTTCAGATGTGAAAGCAAGATTGAAAATGCTCAATTTTGTATTTCCATGCCAGAAAAAAGCTAGAAAAACCCCCAAACACCAAACCCACCCCTTGTAGAAATGTATTAGGCAAAGTGGGTCAGTTACTCTTGGGTAAATCAGGATGTGAGGAGAGAAGTGACTGAGATGATGGCCAAGAAAGGACTGATGAGCTGGGGTAAATCAAAGAGTGGACTGACTGTAGGTAGAGCTTAGTACTGCGTGGCTAATGCATTAGCTAATGGCTAACCAAACTGACCCAAAAGCATGAAGGTAGCATCCTTGAACTACTAGCTAAGGAACATCTCCTCCGGTAGGAGCCGAGGGGAAGAATAAGGAATCCTCATCCCCATATTTTTCATCATCCATGTCTTTCTATTAAGAACCTACCCAGTTAATGCTAGTCACAAAACCAGTTACCATCCTGTTTAAGCTGCTCATAAAAGGGAAGGTTCCCCATTCACGCCACCCTCTTACAGCTCCGCAGTGCTATCTCAGCAGCTGGAGTTTGCAAGCTGCCTCCAAGCACCTATATCTTTCCTCAGGGACCAGGGTAATTTGACCGTGGCTATAATGCCCCACTATTCTCGGGGCCTGCCAGTGAGGTGAGCTAATGAGGCACTGTCTGTTGTTCCCAGCAGAAATAGCAGAGACATCCCTGATCTAGGGCAGCAGCTCTCAGACTTAACTGCTCACATCACTGCTTCAAGAAAATGAAAGTGGAAGCTCAGGCAAACTCCTCTCACTTCTTGAAACAGGGGCCAGGGCACAGCTCTGAGCCACTGGGTGCTCAGACTGCTCTGGATGGGCACTGTGCCTGCTGAAGCCCATTTTACCTTCTTAATTCCCAAGAACAAATACTTTAAGGATTGAATTTTGCACATCTGATAGCACTGCACTTACCCTTTCACAGTCTCGCTTGCCTATGGAGATCTTTAAACCAGCAAAAGAGAAGACAAGACAAATATCTGAAAACAAAACCAGAGTCTGGATCAGAAAATTCATTACGTAGTCTGTGATTTAATGCTCTGAACTACAGGAGATTAAGTTCTACATACGTTCAGTGGGAAGAAATTTGTGCTGCTAACCAAATCCTGCAGTGACATAAACCTGAGGGCAGAGTCTGGACCTGCCAGCCTTGGGCTGTCCTTGCCAGCACACTCTCATGTGTACTGCAGCTATTCCTCTTGCCAAGAAACCCCAAGTTCTCAGCTCTACACCTGTCCCATTGTAAAGATGCCTTTTCTAATGTTTAGGACAGTTTGTTGTATTCAGTCACATCAACAAGCATGGCTAACTCGGCATACATTCACAACCACTCACACTTGTCTCGCTTCCACTGCAGCCGGGCATAGCAGCCATACCTATCATCCAAGCAAAGCTGCACAGACAATTCAGCTTTATGTAGCTGGCACGCTCAGCTGCTACAGGGCATCACTCTGATGCACAGCTCTCTCCACAGAGCAGCAATGCGTATGTATAATTGGACAACAGGTTGTGGCAACAATAAAATGACACATTATCCTATCCAATTTCTATGACTTAAAGGATTTCCCAACTTTCCCTGCCTGCTGATGCCTTCTTAGTATTTAGATACCCGTGTCAAGGAAGTTACAAAACTGATCTGTTATTGTGGCGAGCAAGTGATAGACAGATCCGCAGAATGATGCAAGGCTCCACTGACTTTTAGTTATGCTTATGTAACTCCATAGCTTCGCAGCTGCTAATAGTTAGCAGATGACCTGCATAAGTGCTAGACAAAAAGAGACAGCAAAGGAGAGCCCTGCTTCATCACTTCAAAACCAAGCTACCGAAAGAGTAATGACTTTTTAAATCTGCCATGATTTTCTTTTTCCCCTCTCAACTGAATCCAAACAAACACCGCCTAACAAATTCAGCATAACTTACAACCGAAGATCTGAATGGTGCCTTGTTCATTGCACTCGGATTTGAAACACAGATGCAGTTAACTCACAGCTTAACTCCTTCCATGGTACTCTTTAAAATGCTGATCTGCGCTCTCCTCAGCTTCCAGATTTTGAAAAGTTTAAGTGATTTTTTTCCCTTTTAAACAAAGCGAGATTCAAGCCTGGATTCAGCATGCAGCTTCCTCTGCTCTCCTCCTCCCTTAAAAATAAGTGATTAATTGTTATGCAGCAAACTGGGAATAACATCACTTTCTAAAAATGTCCTTTGCAGCTCTTGCCTTTATTTCACCAAATTCTTTTCCAGATCTGAGGTTTTCAGTGTCTCCTGAAGAAAAGTCAATGCAATAAACTGTTCTTCAGTGCTAAAATACCCAAACTAACCTGCCCCCCGCCCCAAGCTCTCAAAGGGTAAAAGTAGTCTCTGTTGTAGAGTGATCTGAAAGTAGCTGAGTAGGAAAAGGAGATGGGTTTATGCACATAGAAAACATCTTTTACTTTTAGCTACTAAGCCACTAGTCCACCAGGCCAGAGATTTATGCTCCTCTCCCCACACTATTGCTGACCTGCTGCTATGAGACTTGGGCAAAGTCAGCTCCCCACACTAAGCTTCTCTATGTGCTCCAGTTTTTGAAATCTTTCTTCAGCATTTTCAAGGCCAATTTTGGATGTTTTGAGACCAGTTCTATTCCCAGGTGTTCTGGGGGCAGACAAAAGCAGCCATGCTTATCCAGTAATGCAAAAATGCAGCATACAGCCAGCTGGAAGGAACCACTGGATCTCCTGTGGTTCAGAGCATGGCTAACCTGGCTTAAAGCTGATTGCTTGGGCTTGTCCAGTCCAGTTTTTAGACCATCTCCAAGGACAGAGACTCCACAATCTCTCTGTACAATCAGTTTTAGTTGTTAGCTACCCTCGCCATCAAGGACCTTACTGGCAATTTTCATAGGAAGCAGTACAAGGGGCTGAGGAATGCATTCTTCTTAGGGCTCATTTCTGGTCCTGTTAAGTCAGGGTCCATGAAAGTTCAGAGAAGCCTGCTCTTCATAGCAAGAGGATTTCAGCACCCAAGCACAGCATTCACCAAAAATGTTAGAGATGGAGGAAGAGGGAATCACCCCACTTCCTTAAGTTATCACACGAGAAACATGCACAGGCTATTTTGGGCTTGCTGAAGCTGCTAACAGCATTTATTTTAACCTCTATATTACTTCCCATTAAAGAATATCCTGTAGTTTCTTCAGCAGGAGATATGTGCTCAAGCTTAGCTCAAATGGGAAGGAAAGCTCTCATGAAAATATGCACTGGAGGACAGGAAGACCCTCTACATGCACTTAGTCCCAGGAAGGAAACAGCAGGAGCTACGCACATACACACACTGAAAAGATTAAGACGAGGGATGCCACGAATAGCTTACATCTTAGGGACTTTTACTTCTGCAACATTAGTAGTTTAAGGAGCTACAAAATTATACATTTTAACTCCAAAGCAACTTACGTGTAATTGGAACCAAATGTAGAAGAACACTAGCAAGGTTACCGCAGAGTTAAGTGTTACAAAACGGACTCTTGAACTACTCCTTCCCGTTTATCTCCTTCCAGGAATAAGGAAAAACTTTCTATTCAGAACTCCTTTGATCTCTCAGATTTAGACAAAACTGCTCCCTCGCCACTTGCATCTCCAGCCTTAGAGACAAATCTTCACTGATCTTCGTGAACCAAGTTGGATGAGGCCCAAGGACAGCTGCTCTTTCAGATTTGTGTGCCTCCAAGGCTGAATTCAGAGCGGCTGCAGGATCTTTTGGAGCCCTGATGCTCAGGGCTATTTCCCCTGAAAAAAAACCAAATCTCTTCCCAATTCACATTTCACTTACAACTCAGCAGTAGTGGCACAGTGCTTGCAGGGAATCACATCAGAGTACTAGTGTAGTAAACTGGCAGTTTCCTTCCCCTTCCTCGTAGTCAGGTATCTAGACGTATACATACATGTAGCTGGTGCTACATGACAGCACTACACTGCTATCATACTGGTCACCACAAGCGTCCAAAATAGTTTGAAACAAAACCTTCCACTACACAGAAGTAGAAGCATAACTCTAGGCACCTTTGTTGAATTTAGTTTTTAATAATCTCTTTTTTAGGCTCTTTGCCAACTAACAGTTCAGCAGTTATTACTCAATAACAGACACATTTCCGTATACATCTTTGAAGTAAAGACTAAACAACAAGTACGTGTTAACTCCACACCCCATGGAAGACAAAAGAGCCACCCTGAAGATTTGTGACCATAACCACCGTTATCTTTGGTACTACCAAGACCTGTCCTGCCAACCCAAAACTTAACTATCTCCCCATAGAAAGAATGCTCTCCCTGCCCCTACTCACATACAGCTAGCACCACAGATTTTGAACCAAGGCACTTGACACTCCCTTTTTGTAACAGATCCAACAGACCAAGTATTGGAGTGTACCGCACAAAGACAAGGAGAAAGTGTGTCTGCGTCAGAGCCAAGAATAAGAGAAATCACAAGAAAGAACGCAAAAATGTTTAATTAGACTTGAATCTTAAAAGACTTCATTGTTGTGAAGCCACAATCACGATGTTTTTACCATGCAAAAGTATGAACTTTAAAGAAACCCTCCCCTCTCCATTGCATCACTATTTCTTATGATTTCTAGATATTAGTCAATTACCCAGATGGGGATTCAATGTAGTTAAAAGCACAGAACATTTCTAAAGGCTGCTGCATAAAGACACTTTACTAAATCTTATATATACACTAAGAACAAGATATGTGCCTCCAAAGGAAACCTATGAATTCCCATTCTTGAGTCACATTTGTCAGATAACACCAACACACTCTTTTCTCCCTCCAAAAAGCATGGTGTTTATACAAGCAAGGCAGAAAACTATTAACTGTTAGAGCTATGCACTGTAGGTAACAGAGAGCAATACTGCAGCATGTTCCCCTCACAGAGAGATAAGCATTACTTGCGCTCCTCAGCAGCCTCTCCACTGAACAGGGTCTGGAGGTCGTCAGATGTAAAGGTCATGCCTGCTGTCGTAGGTGGGAAATGGCTCCTTCTATAGCTACTAACTTTTTCTACATGCACACTCTCAATTCTGACTCTGCTGCATGAATAAAAGCAGTAACAGCCTGGTACATGTTCGTGATAACTCTTTCTCTTAAGAAAGAAGAGAGAGGAAAGAGCAAGGTCATGTAGCCTTCTAATAGTCTTGTAGCAACACAGCCCCCAAAGACAGCACCTTGCTACCTTGTACCATTCAGAGAGTAAACTAATGCTGTAGAAAGCTCCAAGTGCAATTTCAGTGAAAATACCAAGGCAGCAGCAGAAGTTAGGGGACAGCCAGAGAGCTTCAACTGTTTTAACTCCCATTTGCTGAGGTGTGATCTCAATGCAAGGCAGGGGAGAGGCGGCACAGGGCTGATAGGGGACTTCTGTACAGACAGAAGGAGTACCTGCTGCTCGTCCTCCCCTCCCTCCTTTTCCAGAGATTTTAAACCCAGATTGTTGAATCTTTTAGCAATTTGGTTTACAACACAAGCCCAACAATGAGCTGAAGCAGAGGGGAAGGAACAGGTGCGCAGCAACAAGAGATGAGAGAGGGGTGGGAGGGACAGAAAGGGAGGCAGAAATCCCAAAGATACCAAGGGTAATGTGTAGAGTAACTGCAGCCTCCAGGGTACAGCCCTTGCCCCAAGGAGCTCACACTCCAGTCAAGGCCAGCCACAGGAACTGGTGTGCCTCCTACTCCACATTCCTCGGAAACTTGCCTTAACCAACTATGGAAATAGTCATTTCATGTACAACATAGAGAACTACACATTTGACAGGCAGATGCTGAGGGCAATGTCTTGCTTGGCTTGAGGAGAGAGGATGCTGAAGAGTGCGGCAGAAAGGCACAGATAATACTTGAGGAATGAAAAGCAGTGCTTTCTGGGAGGACAATAACAGGGACTTGAGATACAGTCATGGACTTTCGGGATATTTGCTCTTGCCCTAGCTAATCAGATCTTTAAACAGCATTTGCACACATGTAAAAGGCTTTTCCTCTCCACTTGCATCTCTCCTCTGTCCTCCCCCGATTCCCTCTCATACTCTCTTCCTGACCCTCCCTTTCTGCGCCTGTCCTCCCCTCACGTGCTCCGGCTGCACGGAGGGCAGAAGTGCTCTGGAACAGCTGTATTTCCTCCTCACATGCTCCTTCCCCTCGCCCACTCCGGCAGAGGGGAAAGTACACGCCAGCTCAGCCTGCCCCGTGCTCCACAGCACCGGGAAAGGTGCGCTGCCAGCGGGGGTCCCTTCCACAGCAGCGCTGCCCTCCCTCCTGCCTTCATCGAAGGCTCCCGAAGCAGGGCACACAGCGGGTAACATGCAGAGGTCTCAATCTGACTCTGACAGCACCTCGTTCTTTTTAACATGGCCTCTTAGGCCTCTGCATTGTGCTCCCAAATCAGACTTGGAAGAGCTAGCCAACAGAAGAGAGGGGAAAAGCAGAGAGTGAAAAAGGGTGTGAACAAGGAGCAAAACACACTGTCCATCCTCTGGAGGTCAAGATAACTGAGAACAGCTGCTTATCACAGCCTTCTCTTTGAGAAATAAAGGAGCAATTTAAAAGTCGCTCACAGTGAGCTCCTGAAGAAGCACACCTTAGTGCCAGAGCCAAGTGCTGTATCACTTCTGTTCTAAGTAATAAGCCTGAGCATGGCACGTGGTAGCAGCTGAAGAACACCTACCCTCAGAGAAAGGATGTAGCCCTGCCCTGCAGAAGGTGTTTATTAAAAGGTGAAGCACAGCCATTACAATAGCAGGGGTAAACAAAGGGGAAGGCAAGCTAAAACTTTAAGACTGTTTACTTGAGGTTTCCAGACTTGATGCCTCCAAAAAGCCCCCAGGAGCCAGCTTCGCAGGGCATAGACCTGCTTTGGTTGCCTCCATTGTAAAGCCTGACTACAAGGTTCATCTCAACATTTGCTGTAGATGAAATCACTTGGGGGAGGAAGGCCGCAACACAAACACCTACATCGAGTGACTGTAATGACAGGCTGCTTGGGTGCCACACATGTGGGTAGCAGCATGTGCCATGACCCCAGTGTGGGTCCCCCACCCTGCTACAACAGCCAGGGTGCACAGCACGGGTGGACACGGATGCCACCAGCCACCTCCTCGGAGGCCCATGCAGAGGCACGGTCTGAGCCGCCAAGAGGGTCCGAGGGCTGTGTTCGGAGGCCAGCACCATCGTCCATCCCGGGCACGCACCCAACCCTGGGGAAAGCGGGAAAGCAAGAGGGGAGCAGGGAGGGACCTCAGCCCTGGCTTCGGAAGGCAGGAGCAGCGCGTCCCAGCCCGAGACAGAGCAGTCTGGAAGAAAAGAGAGAAAGAGAAAACAAGCACGAAGCGAGACCCGGCTCCCGGGGCAGGGGCGGCCGCTGCTCGCCCCGACCCTTGTCCCCGCTCGTCCCGCGGGGCCGGGGGTTACCGAGCCGAGCCGAGCCGCCCCAGCGCGGCCGCCGCCGCCGGGGCCCTGCCCGCTCCGCACAGACCCCGCGCCCCGCCGAGAGCGGGAGGCGAAGCCCCGTCCGCCTCCCCCCGGTGCCGGCAGCTCGGCTCGCCCTTACCGCGCTCCGGGCCGGCTGGGGGACGGCAGCTCCCGCCGGCGCTCCAGCCGCTGCGGCGGCCGGGACATGTTGGGCCGGACGGCTATTTATAGAGGCAGGAAGCGGCGCGGCTCGGCTCTGGGGCGCCGCTCCCCCGCCGCCCGCGCCGCTGCACATGTCCCGGTCCCGCTGACAGCCCGCCCGGCCCGGGCAGGGGGAGTCTCGCCGTCACCCCCCGTCTCCCGCGGCCGTGGTGCCCGCTCTGTCGGGCCCGGCCCGGCCGTCGGAGAGAGGGTTTCCCGGGGGGTGGTTGTTCCCGGAGGCGTGGGGGTGCTGGTGAAGGCCGTGCCCTCCGCCCGGACCTACGGTCCTTCTGTTCCAGGCGTTCAGTGGAAGTTAAGCGCAGTCAGAGTTAACGAGATAACCTCATTACAGGGAAGGGTTTTCAGGTCCCCAGGTGCTAACGACCCAAGCTATGAACATCTGTAGCTTTTCCAGGGACTCATCCTCTTCAACCCCTCACCGGTTCCCTGGCTATGCCCATTACCTGCATTGGCAGCTCTGCTTTCTATAACCTGTTGGCCTCCATTGCCCTGCTGGCAGGGAGTGCTGGAGGGAAGAGGTGCGCTGTGCCTTCCCCGGGACCTGCCCTGCCTTCTCGGAAGGCCGCAAACCCCAGGGGCCGTTGAGCAGGGTCTCCTCTCACCCCAGCTCCTGATGCTCTATTTGTCCGCAGAGCTCTCTACACGCTTCATTTTCCCTACCTGCCTCCCATGGCCTTAATGGCAGCCAGCAGGGGAGGGGTAGTGGAGCTTGGGGAATGGCAAGGCAGCAGGCAGAGACACACACAGTGGAGTAGAAATGTAATTAAACAGTGGGGAAGAGGTACTTGCTTTTCCCTTTTTAGGTCGCAGTATGCCAAGGTGTGGGAAGGTCAATTACGCCTCTCTACATGATGCCCCAAAAGGCATTTGCGCATCTTACCTCAATTAACTCACACAGAGATAGCTTTGCCAGACAAGCAATAGACTCTGCTTCCTTTTCCCTGTCAGTTTGACTAAGTTTTCTAGAAACAAAACTTCCGTTAATGTTTTTGGGTCTTGAATGGAAAAAAGCTCAAAGTATGTGTAATGGCATAGCCTGGGCAGCTGGGAGCAAGGTTTGAAGGATGAGAACTGTGTCCTGAGTGCCTGTTTGAGCCACTACATTGACCCTACATGCTTTTGCCTCAGTAGGATTCCACATTTTGGAGGTATTTGGGGGGGTTTCGTTTACTGCGTGCATGAACATGGTCAAGCCAGCAGCCATATTACTCTGTTAACTAAAACATATGAAGTTAGGGACAGGTGTCCTGAAGAACTTATGTATATTATTGATTTACTTGTAGCAGCATGTCCCAGCAAGATCAAAGACTGAGTAACCTGTGTGGTCAGCTACTTTCATGTTTTGACCAGGAGACGACCAGTTGCCCAAAGACAGCATTATGGTCAGAGTTGCTGTCCTAAGAGCAATGGCGTTACTGATTTGCCTTTAGTGTAAAGTTTCAGACCTTGCCAGGCTTTTACGTAGGTAATGCCTCTGTTTCTGTGTCATTGCACGACTGGAGCATTACAAGATAGACACAAAACTGGGTACCATATTTTCTCTCTACCTTCTTCTGGCCCATGCACACAACATAGATCAGCTTGCAAGCAAAACTCATGGAGCTCACAAATGGAAAAACTGCAGGTACTTTGTGTTTACTGTCTTTACAGACCTAAAGCTCCCTAAAGAGGGTCACAAATCCACATGAGGTTCCTGAGTATGGCATACTGCATTCGGGTCATTGGTTAGCTGAAAAGTCAAGTAGAGGCAAACAGCTTCCTCCTGTCTACGCACTGGGAAAATACCATGTGATGTGTTTATTCCAGGCTCCATATGGGATAAATAGCAAACACTGATACAGATCTGCTTGGCTGTTAAAAGTTGGGAGGATATGCTGTGATGGGAGATCTGTGCTGGGATGAAGGGAAATGGTGACAGCCCTTGCTTGCAAAGGGTTCTGCCTTTATGGGGAATCCACTGAATGACCCATAAGGCTTACAACTGAAGCTGCAGCAGCTTACAAACTCCTTTGGACTCTTGCCCATGGGTCAGTCTGGCCTGTCATGTGGTAACGAATGAAATTGTCTTGTCCTTGTTGTAGACCACCCCTCTACAGGCAATGGAACTCAGCAGGGCTCCCACAGTGGGCATGGAAATGATTCCCCACAGGTTAGCTGCTTTCCATAGCTCTGCCAGTCCTTTATACTTTATCAGGGACCGAAGTACAACTGTTTTAAAGAACCTTTTGCAAAGCAGTGCATGATTGTCCTGGATTTGGCTTCTAGAAAGGGAGAAAGTACTCCAGAGCTTTGTTAAAGTCAGTGTCTGTGCAACATTCATTCCTCTGAGAGAAGCATGGGGGACTTTGTACCAATTTCACAATTTTTCAGGAAGAGAAAGAGGGAGGAAGGGAATTTACAACCAGGAGCGTGTCTGTGGGCTGGAGGCTGAGCTAGACTTTGGCACTAGTAAACACAGGAAAATATGAGGTCTTGTGACTGGATCCAAGCAGAGCAACCTTCTAAAAGTGTCCAATCTTGATAGCATTTCTGGTGTGCTAAACTATCAGTGACTTTAAAGGCAACATCTTGCATGCCATGATATCAGAAAACAAGCATTTTCAGGGAGGTAGTGCTTCCTTTCTCCAACAGCAGCACAGTGTTTATGCACTTTGCAGGGCCGATGTTACACACACTCTTTCACCCTGCTGTCCCGACCTGCTGTGGTTTGCTTCAGCTGTGGAAACAGGAACTGCTGAGTCAGCATGCTGACGAAACTCACACTGCTTTCACACATCTCTGGGGAGGTGGCCACAGCAAGGAGGTTGGCAGCAGCTTGTATTTTGGAGAAAAAATGAGCACTTAAATTGTCCTACTGTTGCCTGAAACAACAATCGAAAATTATTAATCTTAAATAATCTGAGTTCTTAAAAAGTCTCAAACTGAAAGAGGCTTCAGAACCCAAACACTAGTTGCAGGTGAATGATCATACCTGGCATATGCAAGCTCATAGAATCATAGAATAGTTAGCTTTGGAAAGGTCTTTAAGATCATCTAGTTCTAAACCGCTGCTATGGGCCGGGACACCTCACACTAAACCATGTCCCCCAAGGCTCTGTCCAACCTGGCCTTGAACACTGCCAGGGATGGAGCATTCACAACTTCTTTGGGCAAGTGAATGTCATTTTTCCTCACTCTTGATCAGCTTAACTATGTTTTACAGAGCTGAGATGCAACCATCTGCATAGACAGAATAAGGCCATCAAGTTTAGCTCGTCTGCCTGGTGAAGATGGAGAGCAGCAGCCTGTTCTCACTACAGACTCACACAGAGGTGGAGTTGCTCCCTGGGAGCTGGTACAAGGTAATGGACTTTAAAAACTCAAATAACCCCCTCAGAAGGGTCAGGTCTCCTGAACAGCAGAAGTGCCAAAGCGGAGAGAAATCTGGGGGTGACTGCATCTTTGAGAGCAAAGAATACATGGTACAGTAGTTAAAGGTCAGCCAAAGGAATGGCAAGGGGAAAGTTAATTGCCAAATTGCATAAAAAATGAAAAGAGAATCAGGCTGATGAAGGTGAAGAACGTTCCAGAGAGCTACTCTATTAAGGACATAAATAGGGTGTTATCAACAGGCTCAAGGTGAATAAAACCAGCTTTAGTTGCAAGAAGATGGCAGTTACAAGAGGGACACGTTAATTTCTCAAGGTACTATCACTGAAAGCAATACCTTCTCACCTAGAGATCCCTGTTATGCCTTCACTTAAGTGATGGCTGCTTGCTTCAGCACACAGTGTTTGCACTTCTTTATTTTTCACACTTATTAGAGAAATTTCATAAGTGTGTGAAGCCCATTTCTTGTTTTGCTTATCATGAGAATTGCTAGTCAAAGCTCAGAGCCAAAATTTGCCTGTTAAAGGCAGCAAGGCAACGGAGATGCACATGCAGATCACACAAGTATTATCCATGTCCATCTCCCTGGCAGTGCTGGTGCTACCCATGGAGGAAAGTTTAGTGTTAAGATTGCAGGGAGAGATGACAGTGCTGTAAATGAGAAATTGTTAGACAATATGTACTTAGACATTGACAGAGAATTATCTTTGACGGTGACTGAGACAGCACATTTACAACCCCCAAAGCGACTGTTTTAGCAGGATACAGCTGTGCTGACATGTTAAAAGGACAGTAGCAGATGAGAAGAAATAGTCTGTAGGTAAAGGTACTCTCCTTCAGTAGATGGATACTGGTAGTGGCATGTTAGTGGTATGCAGAAAAAAAGCATTCACAAAAGTGAACTATAAACAGAGAATAAAGATGACTGAGACAATCTGAGTATTCAAAGCAAAGCGGAAAACAGATGCAGATGAACTGTCTCCTGAAGTGTGCTTATTGGTGTCTGGAGTACCATCTGTCTGGAGAGGCAGGGTACAATGCCCGGATTCTGCAACCTGAGAAAGGGAAGTTGTTAGCTTTTCTTTTTGCCTGGTGTTACATCTTTAGAGATGCGAATAGCTCATCAAGACTCAGAGCACTAGGAAGGCAGAAGGTTTGCTGTGCACATGAGACACATCAAATGATCACAAATTGACATTTTCAAATACATAATTTGAGAACTTTGTATGAGCAAGTGGAAGGAGAACACTGCAATGTGAGAGCTAGCTTTATATGAAGAGAGATGGAGAAGCAAGCAGGCAGGCACTCAGATAGGTGGAATTTGGAGGCCAAAACCCCGACCTGCCTTGAGGAGGCTGGGGAAGCTGAACAAGGGTACTGTAGACATTCACCATGACTCTTGTTACTTGATGTTTGTTTTTAATGCTGATTCAATCACATGCTGCTCTAAGAGGATTGTTCTGTCAATTTTAGTGCCAATCACAGTCTCTCCAATTAAGTCCCAGGCACTGTTACACTGCAGCTTAGCTCATCCTGAGCCAGGGAGCTGTGTGACTCCCTTCAAGGGCTGAGCGCAGAGAGCTGACACTGAAGATAAAAAGAGCTGCAGCAAGCGCTCCATCTGTCAGCAGTGGCTTCACCCAGCATACATCTTCAGCAATTATTTAAGGGTTAATGATCATCCAGGGAGGCAAAAAACCCCATCACCTAAACAGTAAGAGCTGAGCAGAGGCTTACAAGTGACCAACCGCCACAAACTGTTTGCTTTGCTTAGGACTGCAGCTCACCAAAACATTGTCCAGCAAACACGACACAATGATGGAAGTATTGCACAAGCGCCTGATTTTCCTTGTAGAGCTTTTCAAATGCCTGTCCTCTGCAGGCATGACACATTCCTGTAGAGCATTAACACAGCACACGTTATTTTATTAAACTCACAGCAAATTGCTCACAGCTGTTAGCAAAGCAGTTCTATTGGCTCGGACAGCCAGCTGGGAAAGGTGAGTAACTTCCACGAGCTCCCCCACCTCTCCTTACTTATTTCTGAGGGAAAACAGGCAGCAGCACTAGTATTTCCAGGCTGTACTATTGAAACACACACAGGCTTGCTGCTCATGTTGAGTATTTACTACACCCCAAAGCTGCTCGGCAAAAAGCAGCACTACTTCGCTGTAGCCACTAGAGTGAGCTGCTGCTCAACATTTGAACAAAGTTTGGGCGATGTTTTGTGCTGCTCGGAAGAGGAGGTGTCCTGTCATTTTGTCATACATAAGGAAAACCCAGATCCACACCTGCCCTAGGAATGATCTTTGTGATGCTGTGTCTGACTTTAATGCTGAGGATGGTTTAGTGTGAGGTGTCCCTGCCCATGGCAGGGGGGTCGGAAGTAGATGATCTTGAGGTCCTTTCCAACCCTAACCTATGATTCTATGATCTATTTCAGCAGGGCAGGAGACAGCTTTCAGGGAGCAGAGAGAATTTGTTTAAGCTGGTTTACTGAGCAACCCAAAATTCAAAGCTGCCCCAACATTAGCCATCACTCACTCAGAATGGAGAGATGAAACTAACCTTCCCGACACAAGTAGGCTGAGTACAGAGATTATCTTATGGATACCATCCATTCTCCTCCAACCTAAACTTTTCCCTTAGTCTGCAGTTGCAGAACATCTCTGCTGGCAGCTAAAAATCCTGAGCGTTAAATCATAATGAATGTGGGGCTTCTTGTAATGAGCATTAGCAGGCAGAAATGAGAGGGCAGCAACTGCAGCATAGTCACTGGGATGCCTGATGGTCACAAAGCAGTGCTCAGTAATAAAACAGAGCAAAAAAAAATCCTCCTCTACAAGCCCTTTACCACGGGACTTGATAGCAAAAAATGTCTATGGGACCCAACCGGCTGAGGCTGGACCATTCCCACAGTAAGGAATACTACCCTCTCTTTGCTGCGTCAGGAGTTTCTACAGGTAAAGCCACATATGACAGTCATTCCAGATTTGTGCATGCAAATCCAGTGCTTTATCAAGGAGTTCGAGATACGTCTGCTGGCTACATCCAGTGTTGCAAGAGGAGTCACCTGTGACGCTGCCAATATGAAAACCACAGAGCAGATATTGAAACCAGCTTGAATGCTAAAGTTGGATACAGATTTACAGCTCAGCTAAAGCTTATTAGGCTGCTATTGATTTCACTGGAATTGTATCTGCGGGTTACAGAGTCAGACAGTCTTATTAATACATTTACATTTTTAATAAATGGTGAAATGGATCAAAACCTGGCTGACAGCCATTCAGCCTACCAGTAGTGTGAGTGCTGCTTTTTGGCAATGAAATACCACTGAGCAGCAGCTCAGAGTTGCTAAGTATGGAGCCTTACATTTCATTATCCCTGCTCTCTCCCAGAAGGGACAGATTCCTGTCTGTGAAGCTTTCGGAGGCTGGCCAGGTTTTGATGGTTGAGATGCTTTCAGATGCTGACCAGGCTAGCAAATAGTTTCCAGTTGATGTTCATCCTTGCTGATTTAATTCAATAAGGCGACCAGCAAATACAGCTAATGTTCCTATAATACAAACTAGCATAAATATGACAAGGAGAAGATGATCAACCACCATCGCAACAAACTTCCATTCTTCTGCAGCCTGGGAAAGAAACAAAGGAGATGGTAAAGTCTCTGCAGAGCCACGTTTGTTATGGGCATTCTTGTAATCTACTGTCTTGAACAACAGAAAGCTTCTTCCTTAAGTTGCACTATGCAAAAAATACTTATTTTCCTGTCAAAGGCGGGTCAGTTGTTCAGAAAGCCTAAACAACCTAGAAAGGCAAGTTTCAAGCTTATATTGTTCAGCAACCCTAGCAATTTAGTGAACAATTTCATTAAAAAGAAATGTTAAAAAGCTTAATTTTTAAGCAAATGGTTGCTTTTGACAGAGAGTTTGAAACGTTGAAAGCAAAATGCTTAACTTGGCACAACTGGCTTGTATTTGTCTATTGCTTTTTAATTCTCATGGGATATCTAAGCAATTTCCATTAATTTAGCTCTTTCCATGCCTAGTATACACTCTAAGGTCTGGGAAAACCTTCTCTGTAGCAACCTTGGTCTTTTTTCCAGCTATGGGACACTGTGAACCACTTGCTTTTCCACTGATGCTTTTGGTGGGAACCCAGCACTGTAAGAGCGAGCAGAGTGTGAAGTGCCAAGTGCAGCAGGGCTGGGATTTCCACCCTGTAACTCTGCCTTACAGAGTGACATGTACTGGCCTAAGGTACCCTCTACTTTTGCCTTAGCTGCTCCACAAGTAGAAGAGGCTGTTGTAATTTAGAGGTCACTGATAAGAGGTCACTGTTTTAAGGTATTCATAAGTAATGAAGTGGCAGCCTTCAGAAGCACAACCCTCAGTTTATTTGGGGAACTTGGCTTTTGAAACCCCCTGGAAGTGATATCGGCAGTGCCCAGATGACACAAGCAGCTGGGCTCCACTTCCGAATGGAGCACTTGCCAGTAACCTGAAGACCCTCTTTGTAAGTCTAGGAGGAAGTGAAGCCCAGAGATGCTGAAGCTACGCCAACCCTGCTGAGGGTAAGACTTGATCTGTAGAGAGGGATAGGAGTCATGGGGAACATGAGACTACAGCCAGAGCCATTCCACATGCTCCAGGAATTTGGTCACAGGAAAAAACACCATGGTGTAAATCCTGTCTGTGGGAAGGAGGCGCATCCTTTGCAAGAGCACAGGCCAAATTACTGTCCTGGAGAATGCTCTCCCCATCTTCAGGCTAGCCTGCAGCTCAACAGCAAAGGGCTATGCTCATTTAGAAAGGTGAAGTAGCAGGACTGAATTACCCATCCAAAAGCTGTGTGAGCTGTGATAACTGAAAAAAAAAGAGGGGGTTAATCCCATTGAACGTGTTAGAAAGCAGCAGAGCTAGGTTTTCCTAGGGAACACTGCCATATGCGACTCCACACGCATTTATTCTTTGGCTTACAATGTGGAAAAAGTCTGTAATCAGAGTAGCTCATGACGTGCTTCACTCGCAGGGACTACTTGTAGCATCCAGGAATAAACCAAAACCTTCTCAAAACTGGAATTCTAATTTGTAAGTTACGTTTAGCTCTTTTCACGTAAACTGACCAGCTTTTCAGAGTTCAGCTTGCTTCCTGGCTTTCGCAAGGGACAGGAGCTTGCTTACTGCAGGGGAAGATGCCTGAGTGGGAGACAGGAGGAATGTGTTTTTGGAACGTGCTTACAGCTCTTGAAAGTGCTTTGCTCTCACAGACGCTCCATCTCCACAGCTTCGCATACCACAGTCAGAAAACTTTAGCACTGACACTTTTTTTCCTTTTCCTTTTTTTTGGGGGGCCAAGATTCAGTTGCCATCTGTGAAAATTCCCTGCTGCTCCCTGTTAACTGCATCAAGGGGAGAAGGCTGTCCCTTGCTAGACACAAACCAGGGCTTGGAGTGGTTTTGTGAGGCGGGGATATTTTGCCAAAAAAGAAGAAACAACAAACCCCAACAACAACAACAACAAAAGACTTAGCAGTTTGAAAGCAAGAAATGAATCATGCACAAAGAATGCCTTACATTACTGGCTTCTTGGTCTGATTTCATCGTTTCCGCAATGTATTTAATTCCCTCTATGGCATTTTTCACATCTGGATTTTTGGTAAGCGGGGAGTAGAAGTTGACAGGCACAGAACCTGGCTTCCCAGAGATTTCTGAAATATCAATATCTTCTGAAAAAATGCTTTTGTCTTGCTTATCCCTGGATGGTCGTTTCATTGTAGAGAAAAACATGATGTTTGGGATTGTGTCAATAAAGATCTGAAAGCAAGGAGGGAGAAGACAACAGTTGCTGGTCTGTGAGGCTGTGTTACAGATGCAGCTGTGTACTGAACAAAGGCAAGCCTCTCTGGTCCCAGATGCTTCCCACCCTGGATCAGCTACAGATCCTCTCTCAGAGCATGTCATAGCCCGTGCCTCGGCCTCACTGGGGCTTTTGTCAGCCTTATGTCCTAGGGCAGATGGAGTCACCTGCAGCTCTGCCACGTGTTTTTTGGAAACCATTTTCCCCTGCCATATAGCCAACATCTACCCATGGGGGGGTGTGCGATGCCCTGGAGCAGAGCCTCAGCTAGTGCAAGCTGACAGAGCTCTGTCAATCTTGTCTAATTTGGAACATATTGCTTATGAATTTGGCTTGAAGAACAGACTACAAAGGATCTCTTTTGGCTACTTGTGTTTGACTTTGCCATTACAAATGCACATAAGGTCTACAATAATTTCCTTTGGAGCAGCAGGCTTGCTGCCAGAGTATTTTTAAGCACATGGAGTGTTTGCCTTCTGAAATCTCCCTTCTGCGGGGCTTGTTTGTGCTGCAGAGTGAATCTGATGCAAGAAATATCCTTAGAAGTATAATTACAAATACAGAGAAAAGTCTCCCGTTCACGTTCTGGTTTAATATGAACCCAGGCAGGCTTAAAAAAGCCAAGAATGACTGAATGGCTCCTCTTGGGTACTGTCTCCCTGGCAAAGAACTTGTAGAAAAAATTGGATGTCTGTCATTACATCTTGTGGTTACCATTTAGACTACTGTGCAACGATCGCCTTGCTTCCCAAGGACTACAGAGCAACTGTATTTACTGGAAAAAACACAGAGAAGATCATAGCTTTTGCTAAGCTGCCTTTTGCAGTGCAAAACTGGCTGCTGAACACAGATATCCCCAATGGCCTTTGTGCTCTGCTCTCACATGTGCTGGCAAACTTGGCCACTGGCAGGCAGCAGCGCTTTGCAGTCAGATGAAGAATTAGACCAGGAAATGTAATCTGAATCCAGCTGGACATTTTCTTTTCCCTGTACCTTCATCTGCCTGTGTTTTGCCTCGTCTGTTCCCTGCAAGACTACCCCAGTGGAAAGTTTTGTTACTTAAAGGAGCACTTTAGCAGACTTGCTGACTTTATGCACAGCTATGTAGTAAACACTGGCTCTTGTGTCCAGAGAGACTAAACATGATGCATTTACTTCCCCAATTCTTGTTGACTTTTATTAGAAAACCTGCCAATAAAATATGGAGTGCTCAGTAGAAACCAGGAAACATGCAAAGCCATGGAGCTCACCTTCCTGACCCAGTGCGGCATGGTGTGAGTGCTTGGGGAGCGGTGGTGGGTGTTGATGACGATGACCGTGATGATGATTGAAGCGATGACAAACACCATTGTAAACAGCATGTATTTGCCTATCAGAGGCACTGCACTGGAGGTGGAGGGAATCAGCTCCACTATGACCAGAAGGAACACAGTCAAAGACAGCAGGACAGAGATGCTGAGAGTCATTTTCTCACCTGACATGGAAAAAAAAAAAAAAAAAGAAAAAAGAAAAAGAAAATACCATTGCTGCTGTTATCATTCAGTACAGACAATACTTATTTGACAAGATAGGATCACTATTGACTCAAATACACGTGACTGGTATCATCTCCCCCAGCATCCAAAGCAGTAACTAGATTGAGCAAACCTGAGCGCCTAACATAGCATCAGCTCTGGCATTAAGGTGGGAATCACCAGGTCTGGCTGGGCTGAGGTATGGGTAATGGATACGGAAAGTGCCAGGAGCACTTCATGGGCTGTGCCTTTTGAATGATGAAACGTATGCTCGTTCCACAGCCCCCTGGGGGCTCACTGGCTTTGCTCTTTGGTAAGCTCACACTGAGCTAAGCAGGCAGACAAATATCACATCTGTCACCAGAGGTCTGTCTCTATTTGAGATCTTCCTGTATGTAGGATGTCAGAAATGAACCGCAAAACATGATTAACATCTTGCTTTTCTATCCAGTTCAACTTTCTAGAAAGTTTTCCACTGAAAAAAGCCCTAAACCAACCCAAACCCAAAACCCAACCATCAAATATTTCATAAAAGGAGCTTAATTAAATTAAGCAGTATGAAAAGCTGACACAAGGTCAAATGAATGAAGCAGAGGAAATGGCTGCAGGGAGCAAGAGCTGCTCAGCGGCAACAAATGAGACTGAATATGTCAAGATACTCTTTGTACATGAGGTAACATGTGTGAACAGGTGAGTTCTCTCCTCTAATAGAGTGTAAAAGGGCCTCAGTCACCCCTATGTACTCACTTACTGTGTGATATACTAACACACTAACTCCTACCTATGGCAAGCCATGAAAATCAACTAGCTAAATCTTTGTTGTGCAGAAGTTAACTGGACAGTTAATCAGTGATTTCTGTGAGAAACAGCCCAATTTATTTATACCAGTAGCTTCACCTTTCAGCACTTATCTTTCATTTGCAGAATGTTTAGAGCCATTATTTTGAGCTGAAATGTCCAGTTTCAGTAGGTGCTGTCCTTGGAGTTGTCTGCTGTTTTCAAACACTGAGAATTTATCAGAAACTTGTTAGAAGAGCAATTTCTATGGCAGTAGAACACATAAATTTACACACCTGAATCTGTGGGTAGGTAGAAAACGAACCCGGTTAAAAAGGAGAAGAGCAGACAGGGAATAATGACATTCACGATGAAGTAGAGAGGCAGGCGCTGCATGAGGAAGTGGTAGGTGATATCCAGGTAGGGGGTGTCAGGGCAGCAAGCGTAGTAAACCCAGTGCTTCCAGCCGCGGTAATCCTTCATCACCCACTCCCCACTCTCCATGAAGTTGCTCAGATCTGGGCGATCACTCTCCTGACAGCAAAAAATTATAGGTTCTAAACATTAGATGCTCTGAACAAAATCAGAACTTGGCAGTCCCTCAGTGACAGGACTCCCAATGACTCAGGTACTTCCTGCATTTTCATGAGCAAACAACTTGTCTTTGCTGTTCTGCTTTGGAATATCATCCTCTGCACAGCATTCAACTAAATATTTTACAGAAACAGTTAGGGGTAGTTGACTGAAGAGAAAGACTGGTTAAATATTTACAGACTGGAGAGATACCTGAGGGAACAGGCAAAAAGTCCTTGGAAATGCAAAGTCATGAGCAGAGAAAAAGCACCCCCCCACTCTCTCCCCAAAATGTCAAAGCATAGACAGGTAGGAGACTGTTAGGGCACAGGAATTATGCATATGCAAAATTTCAGAAGCTAAACAAGGAAATTTTGTGCTAGATCTACAAATGGGGCTTTTATAATTTATGGGCAGTGCCTGCTTGATTTTCAGTCAAAACAAGGTTACATCTCATTGTAAATCTGAGATTCCTCTAAAAACACATCCAGCTCTTTACTGCTTTTCCCCATTGCAAGCTCCTTACTTACCGGGTTAATAACAACCACTGTACCATCATACGTCCAAGTTCCCAACTTCATACTGCAGTTCTGCTGGTCAAATGGGAAGTGCGTGACTATAATTTCACAGTAACTTTTGAAAATAGCTGGTGGTGTCCAGGTGATCAGGCCTGTGTGCTCCAGGAGGACTTTGGTGTATTTAACAATGGCAAAATCACCATCTGCACTGCAAAAGGAACAAGGACATTAACAGCAATATGGGCAGCTTAATTAACATGGTCACGAAAGGAGCTCTCTGACAGCAGATCAGCTGGTTCCCCAGTTGTCATCATGCCTGCTGCTGCAGAAGCTTGGTCCGAAGCACGGTACCCAGGGCCCAGATGCTGCGGGAAAGCAGCCCATGGGGCAGCGATGCCCCCCTCCCCAGGCAGCTGGCACCCCTTACTTGTTGTAAAGCACAAGGTCTGGCCGCCAGATATCGTCTGAGGGGATGCGGATTTTTTTCACACCGCCGTAGTCATCCGGATTCCACTTGAGGTTGACATCTGTCCATTGCTAAAGAGGAAGGAGTTCAGCCACTGAGAGCCTCTTCTAGCACTTCTGGGGCAGTTTGGGTACTGCCTAGAAACAAGCACCTCCCTTGCTTTGGGATATGCAGGTAAGCATAAACATATGCTATTGGGATCCCCAGCTAAGTTTTAACATTAACCTAAACTTTGGCTTAAAAAGCTTATAAATAAATTAATATACACATATGAAAGATAAATATACCGGAAGTGTACTGTTAGAAATATAATACAAAAGGCTTTTCTTAAGGTTCTTTAGGGTCTAGTACATTTTATTCTTGAGACCCCAGAAAGAAGACATTATCTGCTAGCTGACCACTTGTCCAGCACAGCAGTTAACAGTTACTTTCGCGCTGTGTCCTGTGAGTTCATTTGAAATGGATCAAATGGTTGCCACTATTTACAGTTACCTGTTTCAGGCGCACATTGGTTGTCACAATCTGATTTACTTCATCCTTAAAAAAAAAAAACAGAAGGGAAGAGAAAGCAGTAGCAGCAAACATCAGGATTACAGGAGAAAAACTGTTCCCTTAGAAAAATGACACCATTTGGCACTATCATGGTTAATAAGCCAGCGGTTCATACTGTACCACACTAATAAGCTGAATGAGCTGCAGCCCAACGGTGACAACGACGGCATCCCGATGGTCCTCCACTGGTCGCACCACCTTGTTGTAGTCCTTGAACAAGTCCTCGACGAGGCGAGTCTCATCTTCATAGCACAGGGCCAACCCAGCTGCAGAACAGCAGGGGCGGCATCAGTGAGACAGGACAGAGAACCGGCTACAGCATCATCAGTCCAAGGTGGGCATGAAGGAAATGCCATCAACAGCA
The DNA here is from genome assembly GCF_037157495.1 of Lathamus discolor. Classification (NCBI taxonomy): domain Eukaryota; kingdom Metazoa; phylum Chordata; class Aves; order Psittaciformes; family Psittacidae; genus Lathamus; species Lathamus discolor. The sequence continues at coordinate 87,231,416 of NC_088886.1, read as the reverse complement.
GGCAGCTGGTGGACTCCTCATTTCAGGTGTGCGTTACGTGCACTGCAAATACTGTCAGCAGGGGTAAGGTATCTAATCTGGAGGTCAGTTTAGGAATAAGGCAACAACAGTTTCCAGCCAGGAGATGAACAAAAACAAACAGCCATGACTGTGGACACCAGACTGAGCATTAGGAATCTCTCCCAGCCCACAGCTGTGCTTATATACAGCACTTGTGGACTGTTAAGCGCAGAGAATACCCATAATCAGGGATTTCTAATGTTTTCTTCATCTTTAATTCCACTTGCCTGTAACAGTGACGTTAAAGGACAGGGCCAAGCACAAGAAGACACTGAGGTGAAAGCACCATCCAGACTCCTAGTGTCTGAAGTTTAAAGCAGAGGAAGAGCTCCTCTCATTGACTAGAATTGCTCAGGCTGTACTTGTGGTGAGAGAGAAGGAAACCATTCACAATGTGGTCTCGTATTTCCCTGTCCTTGGGGGAGGTTTCAACCTGTCCTTGGAGATCTCTGCCCACAGACTGCTCATAGTGACTTGGCAGTGCTATAGAGAAGAGTCCTTGTGAGAGCATCACAAGTGAAAATGGCAGGCAACAGCTTTGTTTCATGTGTGTTGTGCTCCCAAGGGGTGAGGGCTCAGATCCCCACCTCACAGGAGCACAGACAAACCCCAGATAGCCTGCTGCAGAGCAAGCAGGCACATCATGTGCTCAGACTGTAGTGGCTTCACTGTTAGAGGGGAGTAAATAAAATGGAAGGGAGGCTTGGGGATGTTTTTGTATGTACCCCTTCTTTAAGGCAGTGAGAAGGAGCTGAACAGCTGAACCCCACCGCAAGCATTTTTGGCATATTCAAGCCCTGCCATCCCCTCTCTCAGTCTGAATCCTGGGCCACTGAAGTCAACAAGAACTTTGCTGCTGACTCCAAGCTAAGCCAGGATTTCCCCTTGTTTCCTAAGTGACTTTTCGTCAGCTCCTTTCATACAGTTGAGCTGCCATGCCAAGGATTCCTCCTTGGCCTTGTCCTGCCATGAGATGGTATTAAATTACTTGGGTGCCCCCGAGAAAAGCTGTCTGCCACAGACAAGCACTGCTTGCTTCCCCTGCCAGGAAGCAGTGCTGGGGTGGCCAGGAGTCATCTTTCCACTTCTTTGTTATGATTAAAGTGTCATATCTAAGTCAAACTCTTGGCTATACTATATTAATCCAACTAAAACCTTTCACACGTATACCTTCTGGTGTGGCTTGATAGCGATTTAGTATGCTGAGTTTAGTGAAAAGTTTTTAGGATCACAAACTACTCATTCTTTCAGAGGACTGATTAAAAAGACTTATCCCACTCCAACACATACAGCTGCAAATCAATTCTACTTCCTTGTCAGTAGTTCCACAGCTTAATGAAACTTCTTGTAATGAATTTTTACATTTCAAGCCATGCTTATTAGAGCTTTGCCCCTATTTTTGAACACATGTAGCACTAGAGCACATGAGAGCATAGCAGAAAGATAGCAGCAAGACAGTTAAACACAAAAAATTCTCACTTCCAAATATCTGGTGTCTGAAATTACAAATATCTGAGCTGTTACCAGTGCCCTCCAAAGTCCCGATGTAAACAATTTGGTGTGTTCATAAAACCTTATCAGCAGGACAGGCTGCTCCCAGAGCACACATTCACCCATACTGATGGATGGTCCTGCGCATTCAGGAAGGAGCTGACCCCTGTTCAAAGCAATAGCTAGAACACCTTTACCTGCAGAGACGAGGAGGAGTATGTGATGGACCTTCATCATCCGCTCGCTGCACTCACACAGACAGATGCACACACAAAGCGCCTTTGAGGTCTCTTTGGAGAAGGGCTGTGCTGCCTCCCACCAGGGTGCTGGCGAAATATAGCCACCAAGGTATTGATTTACAGCACCTGTTTTGGGGAATGACAGCTGAGAGCTGCTGTGCCACTGGGCTGGAAACAGGAGAACAATGTGTCAGCAGGCAAGTATCTCCTGGAGTTTACAAAAGGTCATTTTCGCAAGTGACAATATCAGCCTATAAAGAAAAGAAAGAACTATCTGTAGAGTAACTGAACATCTTGGTGAGAACTCAGAAGCGTCCCAGGCTGCAGACCCATCCTTTGTGACCACAGCAACTTCCCGGATTTGGGATTTTGTTTCTGTGGAGGAAAACAGAGCACAGCCATTTATTTCGGATGTGCCCTCACCAGCGCACAGACTGTGCACTGGGGTGAGGCTGCTCCCTTTGCTTCACAGATGGACGAGAAATGCTGAGGAAGTGAAGAAGTATGTTCAAGGGAGATCGATCTCCTTGAACCTATGGGGCTTTTCAGAAGGTACTCAATAGAGTCCCCCCCTTGAAAGCTGTTAACTAACCCAAGTAACATGAAGAAGAAGGAAACCCCTCCCATAGATACCTATAGACTTACTGAGCTGTGATAGGCCAATGGTAGGAATATGATCAGTTTCTATAGCATGGCAGATCCTGCACGGCATGCGAGTTCTTGCTCATTGCTGTTATTTTTATTGATTATTCCATAAACCACCTGGAAAAGGAGTGAAAAAATGACATGTTTCATAGTAACATTCAGTTATTCAGGCAAAGAAAACAACCAACTGTGAAGCATTTTATATATATATATACACACACACATGCATATACACAAAATGACCTCCTCTGAGCTCACCAATATCGTACAGGAACAAAATACTGAGGTAGACCATTGTGTGAAGTGCTCAGCAGCATGAGAAAAGCAAGTCCGTCAGTTTCTAGGAGAGACGAAGCAAACATAAATCGATCATGTCCTCAGTGCTCTTTGCAGTTCTGGTCCTCCGGTTTCAAACAGAGGCTTGGAAAAGGCCCAGAAGAAAGTGACAGTGATATCCATGATACAAACCAGCTTCCGCACCTGGAACTGATAGTATGAACCTTCAGCCTGGAGAAGCCAGAGAAAGAGCTTTGCCAGGGTCTGTAAAATACCAAATAGTCTGGAGAAGGCAGATTTGGATTCATTCACTGTCCCAGTGAGAAAAAGTAGAGGGCACCAAGGGAAACTTAGGAGTTGGCAGGGTTAACCAGGACACTGTTGCACAGTATGGCTGCAGTAGAACTTGGTGCCATGGGAGTGCTTGGTTGCCAGAAGTGTGTGTGTGTGTGTGTGTTCAGAAAAATTAGTTTGATAAATCAATTTTAAGCTATTAAATAAAAAACCCTCCAAGAAGTCTGTCACAGAAGTCCCAGAGTCACAAGTCCCAGGAGGCTTGGGCTGGTGTCCTGGAAAATACCAATGCTTAAGCTGTTCTTGTGCTTTTCCCTGGACATGGCACTAGGTGACCTGCCGTGACCATTCTTACGTGCTGCTCCGAATTTCCTTTCCAGGAAACATTCCTCATTAAAACCTTGCTTAGTTTTGCCTCTGGGTGACGCCAGACGTACTCTCTATTCCTTCTGGCTACCCCCTGCGCTGTCTGCCAGCTGCTTCGGTGTTTCATGCTGGATGCCTGTATTATTTAGCTAGTTATTTTTAAATCAGGCCCCCTCACTCGCCCCCTCCATTAACTCAGCATCCAGCCTCGGCATTTACATCTATCCTCCAGTAAAAACTCTCCATTTACATAACTCTGGCCTTGTTCCTGGCCTGTGCCTTGGCCAACAGCTCCCATTGTTGCAGCTATCTTATTTCAAACAAGTGGCTGGCTGCTTCCAACCTTTACCCCAGGCTGGGCAGCTGTCGTGACCGGCAGAGATACAATTGCATGGAAGCATTGCAGGAATGCTGACGATGCCCCTCCAGATCCTCTTGTGTTCTCTGAAAGGATTCCTGCCCACCCAAGGCAGACAGGTTTGCACTGAAACAGATGAAGGAGAGTATTCCCACACTCTTTGGCAAATTATAGCTCTTGGGTAACGTAAGTTTCTGCCTCCCCCCCCCCCCCAAAAAGGTCTATCTGCTAGGAATCATCAGGACCCAGAAAATGTAGAAGCCTCAGAAAGTCTGCAGCCTTAGCAATGGGTTATTGCTCCTGCAGCTGAGCTAAGCGCAGCCTTCCAACCTTGGAGCCAGCTACCACTTACTGGCTGGGAGTCAGAGCTCATGCTCGAAGAGGCAGGAGCAGGTATTTGGAGAAGGCCTTTGGGGAACGACAGCCTGGCTGCAAGGAACATTCACTGGCAGAGAAACAGGACTGTTTCCTCCCCCAAAAACTGAGGCAACCCAAGCTCCTGTGGTTAAATACAGACAGAGAAGTGAATGCTGCCTGCTGTTAACAGGGGAGTGTGACCTGTCATGACCGAGGTGAAAAGGCAAGGGGAGGGGATGAGCTGTACCGAGGGCCTGAATTTGATCCATTGCGAAGGGTGTTTTTTTCCTTCAGAGTGTTCAGAGATTTTTCTTGATGAATATTTTATTCCCACCCACAAAACCGCTTTTCACATCCACCTCAACAACAAGCTTTCTGGCTTGGTTTATGAGCCCCCCCCGACCTCAGACAAACTCACTACCCACCGTGCTAATGGCAGGTCAGTCTCATTCATACTGTCTGGAAAGAAGCAGAACTCACCGCTTGCTGCATTTTGGGAATCGCTTCTTCCACTCGTGTCCCAGGAACAAGTGCTGCCAGGGCTTCTGCTTGCTCCAGCCTGAAGGAAGCCAGCCGTGAACAAGTACTACTGCAGGTCTCTTTGACACATCATAGGTACCATAGAGCCACGTTACAAATGCTTTTGCCACAGCGAGGAGTGCAAGATTTTCACCAGAATCTCTGCCACAGAATTGCATGCGTAAGTGTAAGGCCCAACTAGAAAGAGCAGATGCAGGAGGCTCCCATGGCTGCAGGACCTACATGGGGAAGCAGAAGTGAAGATAACAAAAATATTAGAGAAAACATAGATTCTGCATCAGGTACATTAAGGGCACAAAAGCTGAGAAATGAACAGTGCTCATTTAGGGTTTTTTTATCTTCCAAATGCTGCGCATGCATTTTTCTTAATGCATTTTGGTATCAGAAAAGCGGCACTGTTGGTGACAGTAGATTATGGCAGCACTGGGTAAGAGAAGACAGATGGTTAGAGAAGTAATTTGTGAATTTGCCATGTGTTTGTTACCAGATTGCCCCCAGTTATAGACAGTATGGCACACGTTTGCCGCTGGAAGCCATCTCCCATGAGCCTGGCCGCTCAGCACTGTTGCCACCAGATGGCAACAGATGGCCAAAAAAGATGCGGTAGGCACAGGACGGGCATTTCGGGGAGAACGACTGCAAACAATCGCTAGCAAGGGCAAAACAGGGGAGTAAATGCTTTCAAGAAATGCATTCAAGGAATTAACGACGGTCTTGAGATGCTAATGGAGTGTGCTCCCCCTGTTTGTTCCAGTGCCCATAAGAACACGTCAAGTATTAATGCACACACAAGCATATATTGACAGATAGGATTGAATTCCACAAGTCAAGAAATTAAGTTGCAGTTTTCCATACTGAAATGCACCTCAGCTGTCATCAAATGCATTTTATCCTAACAGGTGTCTGTAGAAAACTCGTTTTCAGCATCTCTTTTCTTTGTTTTCTATTACACAGGCCAAAGGAATTAAAAATACCAAAAGCTCACTCAAAAGTGGTGATCTTGACCTCTTCAGTTACGGAGCTTACATATTGCAGCACAGACATGGTGTGCATTTATCTAATCAAAGAATGCTTCTGAGAAAAGGACTTGAGTCTGGAAAGAAAGAGCAAGGAAAAAGTCCACAGTCAAAGAGAGAAACGGCAATCACAAAATACACACTTAGATGAGTGGCACAAGTATTAACATACTGCAGGTGAGGAGAAACACTGCTCCCCTTTGAGCAGGCATCACCCTCATGGTCACACTGCTCACACAAAAATGACATTGGCAACCGAGACTCATGTACCCAAGCTTGACCGAGGCAGGCGCAGCAGTGAGAATAGAAACCAGCAGTAAATGTAAACACCATCGGGTGAGATGACAGGCACAAGCTGACCAGTGCCAGAGGAATCAGTAAGAAGGCTGCAGTGTCACACTGCCTTTCCATCATGGAAATTCCGGGAAACCAGTCCTAGAGCTGCGTAAAGCTCTAGCGTAAAGCTGTGTAAAGTGTAAACTCAACTCCACCGATCATCCCTAAGAGAGTTGCTTTTAGGGCTCCTGAGTACTGAGGCTTACCCTCTGGGACCTAGGTAAGTCATGCTGGAGAGCTAAACAAGACAACAAAAGAGGACAAGTCCTTTAGATGTGAAGTTTGCTCTGCCCTGCTCCTGCAGACCTCTTTTTCAGCACAGCAGCTCATGTGAGCTGTGCTAGGATGGTGAGGGCAGCAAAGGAAGAGCTCTGGTGATCCAACCCCTCTTGAAGACTTGTCTGCACATCAGGACTCCTCAGACACTCTGCTTCTGTGATCAGGGAAGTCCCGTTCACTCTTGGATGCAGCTGGGTGACTGCCCTTCCCCAGCAACACAAGTCACCAGCTGGAAAACGCACTCAGCTGGGTACAGACCTTGACTACCTGCTCTGAACACAGCCTGCAGCCACCAGGCATCAGTTTTCTCTCTGCAGATGCAGAAAAACTCCACATAGCACAAAAGTCTGGCAGGGAGGGTGGCCTGGGTGTCAAAGCTGGGATGCAGGTGGGCACTGACAGCTCTGCCACATCCTGGCAGTGGAGACACCAAGGCAATGTTTAAACAGTGCTGGGTACCCGAGTGCTCTCCTGGGAGTGTCTGCTTCTAGAGATGGCGCTGTATAACCATATTACATTTTGGGTACGTATTCTGCTGCCGATTTGCTTTTGTGGGTATATAGTTGAGTAACCAGTGCAGAAAGTAGAGCCTGGCATTGCCTGACTTCCTGCGATGCATGCATATGATATCATATCATACTCATTCCCCATTTCATACATTGCCTTTCAGGAGTGGAACCATAGACAGCGTTCAGCCTGAAGTGTATCTCTGGATGCACACACTTACGTGTTCAAATACACATGCCTGGTTTTAAATGTAGGTGATTCTCCATTGGAATAACTGCAGTGCAGACTGTTCCAGTTTAGCTTTATACAATATCAAGCTGCTTGTTCATCTCCTCTGAGGTCTAGCACATTTTGGCCAGTATTCTGAGTTTTCCTGAAGACATGTTAAGAGGAGCTCCACTACACAGGTAGTGGAAAGAAGAGCTGGAAATTTGGGAAGTATGTTTTAATGCTTTGAAGCTGCTGCACTGGTTAGCTGCTTCTCCTACCCATTTCACAGGGGGAATGAAAACAGATGATGGACGCTATATTTTAGCTCTTACCTGACACAGGCTCTTCTCTGATTGCTGGCCCATATGGACGTAATTGACTACAATCCTTTTGCAATATCATCACTCCCAAATACAAAAGCAATTAACTCCTGGAGCATGGACCACCCCACGGCACATTGCCCACATAACCCTGGCTGCGGAATGAGAGCACAAGCATCCATCCAGACATCATCCGCTTGCTGTGGAGTGCCCATGTTGTGAGGTACGTGAACTAAACCATCCCGCATCACGCCTGCAGTAAGTGCAACTGGGATAAACTTTAGTGAACCTGAGAACACCTCTGCAACCCTGCAAGAGCCCCGGGATGCCTGGCTGCAAGGTGCACATTCTCTCATTGCTCGTATTAGGTGGGTAAACACGCAGAAACAAGTTGACTTTCTTTTTAATTCTGCAAATAAGCCGAGTGGCAGGGCACGTGGTCCTTTTGCACACACTGCCTCCCCTCCCTATGCCCTCACTGACCCAAGAGAACACTTAACAGATCTCTGCAAAGCCTCCCTCTCACCTACGGGTGCAGTGGTTGCCTTTAAAAAGTCAACATTTACCTCACTGTGCTATCCGAGCCATTAGAGTGTTTTAAAGCAGGAAACACCATCCTCTAACCCATGCTGTCCATTAGCTCCCAGGGACGAATTCCTGTTCCGGCACATGACACACTTGGATTTGTTGGTGTGCTTCACCCGGGACTGACCCCATGCCAAAACACACACTTTTATTGCTTTTGCTGGGATCCTGGCCAGCGCACACAGAGCATTTTGTTGGTAATTAGTGGAAAATACTGACTTCTTGGTTCCTGGTCTGGAGCTCTCACCTGTCACATGAATTTTATTTTGCCTCCTTGGCAGGTTGCAAATCTTTGCCACGTTCCTTTTGTGTTGGACAATAGGGGACTTACAAGCTTGTAAGTTTATCAGTATAACTTCTAAGCAGAACAGCAAAAACATACCCTCAGCTCAACAAACGCCTTCAAAGTGATAACTGAAGTATTAAAAAGACGCTTTCCGAGTGTATTTTGCAGCACGTGGTAGCTCTGGGTTCCGGGCTGGCAGCAGCAGGAAGGTCTGTTTGTGTGGGACGGCATGCTGGGCAGAATGTGGAAGGTCATTCCCACTTCTCTGACAGCCCCCACTAACTTTGTACTGCATGTACGCATTTGCACATGCAGTCAAATTCCACATTTCCCTGCTCGCCAATATTTGGGATTTGACAGGAGTTCAAAACACCACACTCAAGACAGTTGAGGGAATATCCTGGTAAACACCCAGCACAGCAAGGGGAGCAATGTGTTACACAAGCAATGCAGGAGCTGAAGCACTACAGGTAAACAGCCACAAAAGAGAAACTGGCGTTGAAACGAAGAGCAGAGTTCCAGCTTTGTGACTCTATACAAAGTCAAGTTTTTGGATCAGCCTACTTGTGAAATTCATCCTCCTAGCAGCAAAGGCCATATCCACACTGACTTGTCACACAGCCCTTGAGTCTGCATTTTGTTTTCAAGCAGACAGTGTACACTCACATATAAAAGCTTACAGCGCACTGAAGTGCGACATGACAAGTGGCTTTGTGGCACCCGCAGCCTTTTGTGTCCAGATGATATGTGTCATTCTGTTCAGCACCCAACCAATCCATACCACCTTTGCTAAGAAACAAGAGAACACTGCATGTGACCACTTTGCTTAATCAGTTTTCCTGGCCACTTCAGATTATCAATTCTGAAAACATTACAGTATCTTTCTTCTTGTTCTGTGCCCCCTGCACTTGCAGGACACTGGTGATGTACTGGGATGGGTATTGGGAGGGATGCTGTGCACTGACTGCTGGCTCTCCAGGAAGGTTATGACAGCAGCAAGAATCTCATTTCTCTGCTCCTGACGTACTCACATGACAGTAAATAAGGAAAAAAGTAAAAATCAGTGTGTCACTTTTTGGTACACAGACCACTGGTGCCATCCAGCAGAGATCGGCTGAGAGAAGATAACATTTGCAGTCCTAGGTTCTTCTTAGTATCTCCAAGTACTTATAGGCAGACTAAGAACCAAAGAGGGAGGTTTGGGCCATTTAAATGTTTTTATAATGCAGAGGATACAACTGCCATGTACATTTCAAACAGCCACCATCAGACAGCTTAACTACATTACACAATTAACATTGCTAAAAGAAGTGGGCAGCCATAGGGTGGGATGTCTCACAGACACCATGCTGGCCTCTTTCAGACCAGTAAGGGTGACAAGTAATGAACAGTGCTGGTACCCCCACAGTGCTGCTGGCCACTACCTACCAGCAGCAACAGTCACTGGGGAAGCTCTCAGCTGGCATCTGTTGGGTGAAGCAAAGCATTCAGTTTGTTACTCTTGCTTTCCAAAGCATATTTGCCTCTTCATTTGTGATACTGAAAGGAGTCTTTGATTGGAGCCCAAGGAAGCATTAGGAGGGGGCATTAAGCTAGGTCAAGCTCACTCTTAAAGTAACAGAAGGAGACTTGGGGGTAGGTGCACCTTGATTAACACGATTAGCTAAGTGACATGATGGCTTAGGAGCGAGGCTAAACCTGGTATTGCAGCTGCAGATGGAAAAGGGAACATTAGCGGAGGTTTTCCTCCCACCAGTGCAAGAGAAGGAGAATGTCAGATTCCTCTTAATGCTGGGGGAGATTTCCAGCCCAAGGACAGAGACCATAGAACAAGTCAGCCCACACTTCCCATGGCAGTACCTCCAACTCCTCTTCAGCCTCACCCACTGCCAGTATCATCATCAGGGAACAATGTTCCCTGATGTCCCAAGTCGCTTCTTTGCTGTAACTTTAGCCAGGTGATTCTTGATTTACATTAGAGAGAGGGAACCTCAAAGCAAGCCATGGGCAGACCACAACTCTTCCTTCAGCGAGGGGGCATGAAGGAGCTGTAGAGACTCAGCGTTGCACCACATTTGAGATTATTAAGAATGGTGAGCATCTGGACCGCTGCACATCAACTATCGCGTGTTATTTCTTTTAACAAGATTTAGAGCCAACGTATCCACTGTGTTCTGACACTTCTAGAAACAATCCTTGTTTCTGAAAGGCAAGATTATGTGTTGGCTGTGGAACTACTTCCGGGAGAAGTTCACAGTTTTCTGTGAGGAACTGACTTGCATTTGTCATTGCAACTCACCTAGGGAACAGTACGTGCCAGATGCTACGACTCCTCTACATGTATTTGACTGTCGGCCTCTGCCTACTTTCAATAAAGCTGTTCAGCTGGCCTTTGGATCTCTGTTTTTGGGAGGTAACTTGTACTGCACCATATTGGTGGTGTCTAACCCACTTTGCAGCAATCCTGGTTCCAGCAGTGTACTGGGAGATGTCATGTGAGAGTTACTGCGTGGAAAACCAACATAAGTCCGGCATCATGATACTGGAGAGCACGAAAGGGGATAAGAGAACAAAAGGCAATTAAAGGATTTTTTTCCCTTCCCCTTTTTAAGAACAGAGTAGGTGCTGGAGATGCGCAGTGAGCAACAGCATTGTGCTGTGCTAATTTTTGCTGGGTTTAGTGAGCGATCCTTCAAGTAAGCTTTGGAATACACCACTTTATGAATAGTAATCTATAAAATGAGTAATTTTAATAGTTTGGACAATCCTATTTGCATTACTGACACAGTAATAAGGCAGGAAAAGAAAAAAAAAGAGGCAAACAAAAAGCCTAGCATTTGAAATCTCGGCTTGATAGCAAGAAACAAAAATTACAGGCAACACAGTGCTTGAAAATGAATCCTGGTTGGCTGCCAAATGCATTTTTCAAAACAATGCCTAATTGCCTCAGGAAATACATCAATCAAAGACTCCCAAAGGCTTAAGAATCATTTGCTCCAATCCACCAAGGCAGAGTAGCGATAAAGACCTGAGTAGTACAAGGAGCTATGTATGTCCTTGAGACAAAATCCTTACATGAGAAATAGGAAAGGGTACCTAACTAAAAGCTCTTAGACAAATTCCTTGAGCAGCTCACTGACATCACTCTTGGGAGAGATCCAATAAGAAAAAAAAATGGTATTCTGACCATGAAACCATCAACAGACATTAGAGAATCTCACAAATCGGGCTGTCCATATTGAGATATAGAAGGTGACACCACGAAGAGTATCAGTGGTGTGGCCCAGATCACATAGAGGGCGAATCAGGCTTGCATGAAGAAATGATGAGTCTATGCAAGGTCTCTGGAGAGCAGGATAACCTGAAATGCCCATGACCAGAGCAGAGGAAGAGCATGCTGAAGAACTAAAGAGGAGTTGAATCACTTGCTGCATATGCAAGGCTTCTTCCTCTCGGCGCATCAGGCCAGGGTCCTCGGATTCTGTTGGAGGCAGAGCTCACAGCACCCACCAGCCCAGTGCTGCAGAGGGGGGACCCTGGGGGGTTTGCTGGAGGTACAGAACAAGCCCTGCACCCATCTTCTCATGCCCTGCTCTCAGTCACACATCCTCTGCCGTTTACTCACACTCCCACTAGCATGTGACCGAAGCAGAAGCCACTCTTGCCTTACATGGTTTGCTCAGCAGTTGCTTTAATCCACAATGTGTTTCCTAACCCTCCTTCTCTTGCATTACATAAGCTTCCTAGGGCTGATGTGCAGTTGCTAAGCAGTAATTTTGCATGACTAAAAAAGAAATCCATGATTGTTAGGTTCACTAAATGTTTTTTCCCCCCCCCTTATTGCAATATAATTATAGCTATAATAAAAACATCACAGAATGCTCATCAGCATGCAAAAATTAGGTCAGGAACAGAGCATGTATATGTTTTTTAGATGCCTTTACTTCTTCTTTTGCCATTGGAGGGGGAAGGGCAGGAGAAGTTCGGTACTGCATAAAATCATAAATAACAGGTTTTTCCATCCTGTCAGCTAATCTGGCACAACCAGAAGTTCGCATTCTTGTTTCAGAAAGCGGTTTGCTTCCCTCACTGCAGAGCTCTCCCGAAGCCTTGTCAGAGGCTCCCTGCCTACAGCAGCAGCACGCAGTGTTTTTCCCTCTGCCCTGCAGCCTGAAATGGGGACAACAGTGAGCCCCTCTGACGGGGAGCTGGAGGCAGACCTGCCGCCATCCAGGGAAGGAGCCCTGCACCCGGGCCAGGGTCACAGGGAGCATGTGCTGCTCTCCCGAGTGGTGTCCCGCATGCCCTGTGTTGTGGGTCCATCAGGAAGGAGGCTGCACCAAGGGGCACCATGCCCAGCCTGCCTACAGCTGGGACACCTCTTGCACCGAGCTGCAGAGGACTGGCCCATAGGAGGTCAAGTAACCCTGTGCTATGCCGCTGGGCTAATTCACTGCTGAAACTGACACAAGATTTCTTCCCTTTTTCCATCCTAAAGCTCCTAATTACGCCTCCAAGCACTGTCCTAAATAGCTTTTTTCCCCCAATAGTTCTGATATTTAATTTTTTTTGACATACATTTTTAATAGTTGCTCACTGCCTCCATAATTTTTAATGTTTGCCTTCCTTTTTCCTTGTTGAAGACCTACTTTCCCTCATGCTCTTTGCAAGTTCCCTGGCTGCTAAGAGCTACTCTTACTTCTCACCAGTGCCCCTCATTTCTTCCTTGGGTGTCCAAGGAAGAATTTTTTCCCAGCTTAATCCCTCCTTTCCCATCTTTTTGACTGTGGCCAACTGCCTCTTTTAAGATGCTGTCAGTGAGGTGGCTCCAGTGTCTCTGTCCAGCCCTATGTTGTGCTGTAGACATATACCCTGCTGCACTAAAGACAGTAGGGTCAACTCCTGAACTAGAGATAACATCATAGAAATCAATTCCTTCAGAGAACAAATCAACTTAGTAATAACCTTTACTTCTTAGAGACCTAGGTTATTTATTGCATTGTCATTTAACTAATAAATACTAAAAATACTGGTTTTCTGCATTTAAGAAAAAAATGAGTAAATGAAACTGAAAACATGTTACTGTTCAAATGACCACACAAACCATCTTCCTGGTTAGCAAAATAGTATCAAATTCACTGTGGAGACAACATTTATTTCCAGACTAGCTGCTTTAATGGTTATCACTCAGGAAAGATCAGAATTTCATTAGGATGGTAACAAACCTGATATTAAAATGGAGGTTTTGCCTACACACTCGATGAAAAATCACAACTAGAGAGACTATAAAAATAGTCATCAGGTACAGGCTCCAGGAATTCAAAGCCAAGCAAGTACTTCATTGGGTCCTCCAGCCCATGTTCCTGTCCCCAATGCAGCACACAACCTGTCTATTTGGGCAGGTTGTCCAAGGAAGCTCTGAATATCCCACCCCTGGCAGTGTTCAAGGCCAGGATGGATGGGGCTTTGAGCAACCTGGTCTAGTGGAAGGTGTCCCTCCCCATGGCACGGGGTGTGGAATTAGATGATCCGAAGGTCCCTATCAACACAAACCAGTCCGTAATTTGAACTCAAGAGACCCGTACTTTGCGGTGAGGATTTGTCCTGCATAGGGCCAACAGCATGATCAGGAGATGCTGTCAGCCTCAACTATTTGAATATTGAGATTATTTGGTATTAAACATATTCTGAAGCTTTATCATCATTTGGTACTCAGTTTCCTTCATATCTCACCAGAACACGAGACATGGTTAAATAAAGTGTGCTTATTACACCAGGACTTGGCTGCCTGGCCCCTAAGCTCCTGTGCCTACCAGCTGCCATAACTGCTCATTAGGGATTATTAGGGAGGGGGTTGAGGAAATTGTTACGTTTCTGGAGCTGGGCTTTTGGTTGTTGCTTACTGTTTGTTGGTTTCGGATGGCTGGCTTTTTTCAGTTGGTCAGCAAACTGACTGCTCTTCTCGCAGTGGTGGGTCCTCATTTCAGGTTTCTCCTTTCCTGCAGCAGCTTCCCTGATTACAGTTGCTTGTTAAACTCTGCTGGAAAAAAAAGCATCTCCAGCAGGAGACTGGCACTTGGTAGTATCTAACAAATCCTGTTTGTGCTGCATGCATTGGAGAGATTGACTGTCCCCAGGGCAAAGCTAGGCTTCCCAACTTCTAAATGCAGTTTAAGGTACCTGTAAAGCAAGGCGAGCACACAGTGTCAGCAGCACCCATCTGCTGCTGCACCAAAGCGGAGGTGCTGGGTATTTCATACAAGAAGAAAATGCAATTATCCTAATTACCCCTGCTTACTACAAGCTTCCTGTTACACACTTTAGAAGTGGGACTTCAACTGCCTAATTGAGGTTTGCTAGCACAGCAATGGGGAACAAGAGATGCCTTTTGCTCAGGTAAGCAGTGGGCTCCTCTGGCTCACTGGGGCTGCTGAAGGACACAAGATGCCACCACCACAGCCAGAGCTGCTGAGGCAGAGCCATGCCCTTCCTTGGCCGTGGTCCATATCAGCTGCCACTGGGTGCATTGAGAAAAGGATGCTTTTGCCATAGCTGCTTGTGATGGCATCAGGCACTGGGGGCAAGCACGTAACAAGTAATGCAAACACTGCAGAGCAACAAGTGGGTCAAACACGTGTGTGCAAGATCTTGCCAGCATTATTTAGAAATCTCCTGGTCACAGACCTGATGGCAGTAGTGCTGCCATGCCAATGAGCTGGCAGCTGATCGCAGTGACAGGACACTGCAAAGGGCCAGCCAGAGCCCCTGTAAGGTGCCCCGGATGGAAGGCAGGAGCGATGGACAGTCTTAGGACTGGGATACACAGGGCCATTAGGCAGCACAGGAGTGAGGAAATACATCACATGCTGTCAAGGCAGCGGGGGTGAACGCAGTACATTTAGGAATTGGCTCAGAACAAGGCAGCAGTGAACATATGTGGAGAGTGCAAGGCAGATGTGACTGGGAAGCATATGGGCCTTTGCTCTTGGGCTGGGAAGCGGGGGGACAAGGCTGTGGTCAGAGACATAATTTTCCAGCTGTGTCAGTTCATTGGGATAACTAAAGCGATAATGTGCACTAATTAATGGAGGACTCAAGCAGCAAGTCACTTTTAGTGCCACAGGAGATTAAAAACCACCACAAAACCCCCCAGAAACTTTAGATTCTCTCAAAGCCTCATCCTGTTGTACCTCTTTAGCAGCCCCCCAGCCTAGAGCAGTGCTCCCCACATGCTTACCAGCATGCACCCCGGCTTCACCCCTTCTTTCCTGCGATCTTTCGGGCCCCACTTCCAGGAGAGCTATAGGAGAGCTGCCTTCTCCTCTCCTGGCCAGGCATGTAAGAAATGGGGTGGGGTACAGGGAGGCACCTTATGGCTGACAGGAAGAGAGCACAGCTGGTTGTGATTGGGGATTATTCCTCCTCCTCTGGGTGGTGTTTGCAGGGCAGGCCAAAGTGCTTGCAGTGGAGCTGGATACTTCAAGCACAAAGCAAGTGTTCTGTGATGTATTTGCACTACAGATTCACCTACTCTGGGCAGGTACAACTGTGTAATGGTAAACAGCGATTCCAGTTCATGTATGTAATTATAACAAAATGCATGTAAAATATGAAGTAGTAGATGGCTTGATGGTACTTTTTTGGTTTAAGAGTTCTCAAGTATTCTTGAGAGGCATCTTGGACAGTGAAGAAGGAAACTGTCAAACTAAAGAGGCATCTGTGGATGCTTAGCAAAGTGTCAGGCTCCAAAGTATTTAGATCGGAATGGTCTTGCCAGAACCAGTAACACTCTAACCCACTTCTTCTAAATCAGGGGTTGTTCAGGGTTAAAGTGCCAATGTAAATAATGAAACAAACTGCATTTTTGAAACGTTTGTCAAGTAAAGATAAAAAGCTTAATGTTAGAGTTCTAAAAGCAAAATTTAATAAATTAATATATGCATGCCAGATAAAAATACAAAATTACAATTGAAATAGCAATAATAATAAAGGAACACTGTTCAGCATTGCAGATTTCACTGCAACCACCATAAACATCATGGAGAATTACTTAAAGTAACATTTAAAGTACACGTTTTGTTTCTGTTAAAAACAAATTACTATCTGATGAAAAAACTGAAAGAAACCCAAGAAGAAATCAGCCCCGGAAGTGGCAGAGAATGATATGAAAAGTCAATAAACTGCCAGAGGCTCCATTTCAGTCAGCCTTCTTTTTAGTATCAGAAACCAATTACATAGAACATAAAAGCAAATTCACAACAGGCTTACACGGAGAAACATGCTGAATTACAATCACAAACTATCCAGAACAAAGATGCTGCACCAGCTCAGTTGTTTTCTTCATGGAATGAGTCTCACCAGAACAGGGAGAACAGGGAGCAAATCATGCAATAGCTTTAGGCTTTTTGTTTTTTATTTTAACATGATAAACACCCAGGATTACTAGTACTGGAAAGTATGTGTTAACCTTTTTCAACATCGGCTGAATGGCACTACAGAAACGACAAAGAGTTCCTTCATTTTTATCCTGAATACATCGAAAGCTCTAGCAAATATGGAATTCAGCGACAAGAGCCATTAAATTACTTTAAAATATTCCTTCATCCATAGAACACTGTTGCTTCCTTTTTTATTACAAAACCCCCAAAATATTCAAAATAAAATGTCTTCATTTTTTATAAGCATCTCCACCACAAGTCTCTGATAACGGATGTCATTCAATGCAGCCATCGCATCCAGCTCTGGTGCTCTCATGAGAGTTGGCCCAAAAACTATGCCCAGATTCTCTGCACTCATCAGATTTTCCTTTTCATGGAGCGTTACTCTGTAAAAAAAGAACAGTATTTTTCACATTCCTTCTGTGCCAAACTGTGCCTGCATATGATTGAAAACCAGGGAAACTGGACAGAAATGTTTGCCATTTCCAAAGCCTGCGAGAGGGTGCTGCTTCTCCTAGGACACAAACGGAAAGATCAGGTGAAAACACTCAGAGGTTAGCGAGTGCGAACACTACGCAGGTTTACAGTGAGTCAGATATCTCTGTCCTCTACCATACACACAGACCATGTTTACTTGCAGGAGAGATCAGTACTGGCAAGGGAGGGGGCTGAGGGGTAAACTCAGACAAATCAGAACAATCTCGCTTTTGCTCTTTACAATGGCACCATTGTAAAGAGGCTGTTCCTATGGGAAGCAGACCGTGTTTGTCATTACTTAGGCAGTTTTATGATCACTAGAGATGTGCTCCTGTGCCCACCCAGGTGGGATTCTGCCCAGGTTTCCCCTATGGCACATGACTCCATGTGGCCACACTGCTCCTCTCTGCGTACGATGGCATGGGCGTGAAGCACATCATACATGAATTCCCTGCCTTTATTCACGACAGGCTAACCGTGCTAAGCTGGAAGCACGGTTCCTCTTCAAGACAAGTTATGTCCTGTGGCGTGTACTAAAAAAAAAGTGAGTCATCACTTCGGGGCGGCTTTGAAACCACCAGGGTCCCACTGTAACCCCATTTGCACGGCAGTCTGAGCAGGTCATTAAACCTGTGCTCTGACAGGCACACTTCCACTCCTGCTTCTTCGGGGGTCCTCAGCAGCTGCCAAACAGCTGAGCCCCCAGTGCAGGGAAGCCTCCCACTGCCTGGTTCCCATCTGCAGGAGAGGAGGAGGTGTGGAGGCCACATCCTGCTGCTCCACAGGAACCTGACCTGTTCAAAGCTGTGGGCTGAGGTCCTGCTGTGGGGCAGGTTTGCAGGGCAACTCCTGAAATGTGATTTGAGAGAAGAATTATACCTACAGGACAGGCCTCCTCTGCCTGGGCTACCACAGAAACATGCCTGCTCAGCAAATGCCAGGAGGGTCACTGCTGCACACGATGGTCTCCGGGGTCATGGGATGGTATTTCCTCATGTGGGCTCAGAGGCAGCTTGTGCTCTCCTATGCCGCTCTGCCTTAACATGGAGAAGGCAGGGTCCCACACGGGGGGACAGGAGGAAGACAGTCTGCCTGAGGTGTCCTAACATCGACTGCCTCCATCGCTCTGCCCACCACAACGGGTGCAGGAGACACAAACACGACTCAAAGCCTAAGCCTCTACCTTGGTTTATCCTGGTGAATTGCCTCGTTCAACAATACAAATTTATATTATTCGAATGTTTTAATATGCATTACAGTTTAAAGAATCAACCAGGATTCTCAGAAACAGCTAAGAACCCAGGGACAGCAACTGGAAGAGTCTAGCTAAGTTACTCCTCACAACTGTGGCATCTTGCATTGCATGAACAAATCCCCTGGTATACAAAAGGGATTCAAGACTTTTCTTCTTTTTTTCCCCCATTCTGCCTTAATTTTTATTTTAAAACAAGTCAAACTGATGTTTCCAAGCTGCTGTCTTCACTCTGTAACTATTCCAGATAAAGGAGCTGCATCTGATTACCTGCATTTAGCAGCAAGACAACAGCCTGTTGAGCACCACAGCTCTTTTTAGCAAATGTATTAAAAGGAAGTTGAAAAACAAGTGCATTTTGTCACCCTTCTACCTTATCATTCACCTATACCAGAAATACAGTGTGCAAAAGCAACTTGCTAACTAGAGCACTCTTTAACAGGGTACAGAAAAATGAACTTCGTGTTTCACAAGCAGTAAGATAAGCTTTTTTGTCTCTTATCTCTGTGTCTGTTCTAAAACATCCATTAGAAATATCATTGAAATAAATGGGCAAATCAGGCAGAAACCCTGTAGCTGAATTTTGCCTGGGGCACTTAGCAGAGTCAACGTATTCCTACTAGTTGAACGAACTATAAAAGGAAAAAAGCAGAAGAGAACTCAAAAGTATTTTTCTAAGGAATGGGAATGATTCTTATATATCGACAATAAGTTCACGTTCGTCAAGAAACTAAAATGGATACCCTAACATGCCGCATTGATTTTTTTCCCCTGCTTTCCTGAAAGAAATAGAACCTGTGCTCTTGCACTGGATATTTATCCATTGGTCTGTAGCAGTTTTTTAGCCCACTGACCAACTCCGGTCATGTCTTGGGGAGCTGGAGAAACCTCAGACAGAATTTATGTCCCTATGGTTTTGAGAAGGTGGTAGGTGGAACAAGGGGATCCATACTGATGAGGAACGGCTGGCAGACCTCCACAGACTTGTGGCTGGGGGGCAAATTCACATTGTGACTAATTGGGGTCAGCTCAAGCCTAGTGTATGCTGTCTCTTTTAGGGTGTCAGGGATGATCAGGGTAGATGAGACTTAGCAGAAAAAGACACCAGTCTATAGCCATCAAGCTATATTAGTTCCCTGCCCAGGGAGTGACTTATTATTCTCAGAGGTGCAAATGGCTTTTTAACAGTAAATATTCACTGTAACACTGAACACAGAGCAAATCTGGTAGGCAGATTACTTTTGTGCTTCAAAACTGTGTGTTTTTTTACTTATTTCCTTTAATTGCTTTGGAAGTACTATCAGTGGGATAAACCCCAGTGCTGCAGACTATCATTCCCCAACGCAGTTCAACTTCAGGATTCAGTGGGCCTTGCCCACACTTTTCTGGAGGTCCTAGAATTGACTTAGCTAAAAATGAGTTCAGCTTAAGAGTTCCTTGCAGCCAGCCTGCCTACCTTTTCAGATGTGCCATGAGATACCGTAACGTTTCACAGTGTGCAGGAGGCAGCAGCTTCAGGGCCTCATGGAGAATTTCCAGCTGTTCATCCAGATCGGTGGTTTCTGAAACACAGATGTTCAACTGTCACCATGCGTACAGCCAGAATTCACACATGGAAAGACAACAAAGGTGGCCTGCAGAGAAGATAGGGTCTCACAGCTCTGCTGGGTTACTGACTTCTGGAACATAACCAAACCTCATAGTGGAGGATTTGCCTGTCCAAAAAGGTGCCCAGAGCTCCGTCAGGATGTGACTGGTTTTGGACAAAGAAAACTCCCCAAAGCAGACTGCACTCCATTGAGAGTCCCTGCAGCCTACTAAAAATATCCCCCTGACAATCCTTGCTGACTGGACTAGTTTTACACAAATAACCTACAGGTGCAACCCTGGGAGAGCAGAAGGTACTGGGAAGTCTGCCATCAGCATCTTTGGCTGTGTCCATATTACTTGGAAAATGCCTTCTCCAGAGGAGTGGTGAGGCCAGCATCCAGCCCTTGTTTTCCATCCACAGGTACCTCACACCTTTACAGGTGTGGCTGGTGTGACTGCTACACTGCAGAGATGTTTCAGGCAGCCAGGATGCTTGGGAGAGATGCTCCAGCTGGGCTTACTGCTGTGCTCAGAGACTCACTGAAGGTGGCCTTAAGGATGAGTGCTTATCAGCTTATGAAAACACTCAAAATGGACACCTCTACAAACACAGACTTATCTTACTTCTAAACACTTTGATAAATCACCTTCTCTCTGGCAACATAAAACCAACAGACTTTAAATGTCACTGTCAAGTACCAGGGATTCATGAAACACAAACAAAGCGATATAATCCAGAATGTGTGATGAAAAGGAAGCATTCCTGGTGACAAAGGCAAGGAAAAATGTAACCACGATCATGTAGCACCACTTGGTCATGTCATAATGTGCACTGCATCTTCATTCCTGCAATCCTTACTAAATAGGGCATGCAGTGTTAAGAGCTGATGGGACAGCTATGAAATGAATAGGGAAGTACCGCACAAAAAGGAGAAGAAAAGAGAATGAAAACCAGGAGGAAAATGTGTTATACTTACTCGCAGACTCTATAAACTTTGGGTAGGCATCATATGTGATGAGTGGAATTGGCAAATCCCTGAAGTACAGTTTAAGTGCACCAGTGATAATATTGATATCTTCATACATATTCACAGAAATATCAGCTTTTTCCCCATCTGTGTGGAGAAGGCACTGACATTAAAGCCTTGGAAATGGAACCAGATGTAAAATAGCATTCAAAAGAAAAATAATAACTTGGTTAAGCAAACATTATTAAAAAGGACACAACTCCAGATTTTGGCTAATATAAGTAAAACAGTTGCTGGGCTGTGAAATTCATCTTTTCAGGATGAAAACCTCAAGGATTTTATAAAGAAACTTACCCTTTCTTCATTTCAAATGATTGCAAAAAAATGCAGATTATTTCTTAAAAGAAAACCTGCCTGCCTGATCTAGCTGCTTCTATCTTGTATTAATGTGTGGAAGTTTAGCTATTTCAGAACACGTTGCATTGCCAAACAGTACATTTTGTCAGTACTGAATGAGAAACCAGCGGAGCCTGGGAAAAAGTGTAAAAGAAAGAAAACCAACCTAGCTGCTCCACAGCCTCCTCATATTATAGGAAAAACATGTTCACCATTTAGCTACAGCATACTACCTACTCCTGACCACAATGGACACAGATGCAGAACTTGGCTTCTCCAGCACATCCCCACCCTGCTAACGTTGCAGAGGAGGCAGATGTTGTCTGAATAGGTCCAGTTCTCCAGAGAAACAGGACAGAGAGCTTCCAGCACGGATTTTGGCTTTGTCTTCTACTGGGATAGCGGGACTGCAGCTGGAAAGCCTTTAGTTTTCCCACTGTCTTTTCTCAGAGAGAAGAGTTTGTTCCCACTGACCTTCTTTTAGACTGCAGTAATTCAAATTTTGTTTGCATTATTGTATTCATCTTATTATTTTGGAGCTTTCATCCAGAAAGATGGATTTAAATCGCACAGCCCTCTTCAGTCACTTTACCACTTGCCCTCTATCCCTCCCCCATGCCCTTGAGCGCAGCTTTACTTGCAAACTAGGGCAGTAGTTCAGAAAGCTTTGTCCTTTCCTATGCACATCATTATTGAAGCACAGATACTGATGGAAGCAGAAAAGTAGATTTTGGTAATAAAGGCCAGAAGCAAATATGCTTTACTGATGGGGAGACTCCCCTTCTGCTAGGCATAGCTGCCAGACTCCTTCAGACCAGGGATGCAGTGGAGCATGAGACAGACAGAGGCTGTGCAGAAAAAATGGCTATATTTAATACATCAGCACAAAGTTTCTGCATGCAGGAAAGACTGTACCTCTGTCAAATGCCATTTTGACATCTTCGATAAGATCACTAAATCCTGAGACTCTGTACAGTCCTTCAGAATTAAGACCTGCAATGAACATTTTAACAAGATTAAAATTAGACTTAATTTTCCAGTTCTCGTCCATCCAGTTCTTCCTTTGCCAGGTTCTTCATTTAAGGCAGAAAAAGCAGACATGTTTTAAAAGCCTTATCAGAATGAAATCTTGCCCTGGCCTTTTAACCCTGACCCTTGCATTAGCTACCTTGTTATATCAGCACTAAATTGTGTTTACGCAAATCATTTCAGAGCTGAAGAAACATGTTAAACCAATTACAACTGATTTAAAAATGACTGAGATTAGCATACTTGATGTTCAGTCATTATTCCCAAATGAAAACAAAAAACTCTCATCCTAGAAAAGGATACTCCATGTGGGCCAGTGGATCTGGTAAGACGGAGCACATCAATACTAACTGCCTTTGCTTTAGCACATTCACTTAACTTTTTAATAGAAGTGTTACTGGAAAGACAGGTGCCAATATATAACTATAAAGCAGTAACTGTCCATTAAGCAATTCCTAGCAGCATCTATAAAAATTATAAATGGGTATGAACCATGAAATAATGCAAACTATAATATTAGCTGTGCCGGATAATTGGCAGTCATAAAATGTCTTGTGCAAATCTGTTTTGAGGAATTCAGCAGGCACCCAGATGACCCAGATCAATCTAAACAGATCAGCAGCAAAGCAACCGAAGTCCATTAACTATGCCTTACCTCTAGATTCAATTTCCCTAATGCACATATCCACTACCATTGGTCTCTTAGTGAAGTGTGCTTTTACTAGCGTTGTGAGGTCACAGCTGTACACTTTCTTGACATGCTTCAGATCTGGCTTGCAGTCATTTGGGACCATCTTGGAACACTGCTTGTGCACATTTAAACCACAATCTGAGAGAAAAATAAAAAGACAATGAGACTGGTGTTCAGGGAAAATGTATCCCGAGGTCAGTACTGTGGGGTACATATGGCTCCAGCAGGTTCTGACCTGATCTCACAACTACCACTTCTGTTGAGACTCTTTAACCATCAAGTGCATGAGGTAGGGACCGACCTCAAGACAGATTTTCTTTCCAAGACATTTCCTCTGTCCCTAAAAGATCTAACGCAAAGTGACAAACTCTTCAGATGGGTTTTCAAATCAGGATCTAAGGGTCAATTATGTTCCCCACCACTATTACACACGCTGCTGTCATGATGTAAACTTACTTCCCAAATTGCTGAGGATTTCCTAACACAGCTTTAATGTAGTCCTGGGCTGTGGCACTTACGACACCTCCTGGGGAGATGGAGGGAGGGAATGGGTCTCGGAAGGCTACAATCCCTCTGCAGAACGTACTGAACCCCTTCAGGAACCCTTATGCTTTTGCCAGATATGGCAGCATATGCATAGCATTGCTAGTGACAAAGTCCCTTTCGCAGCTCAGAGGGGACTTGAATAACAGACACAGGGGTCTCCCAGCTGGTTGGTGGTTTCTCACTACGGAGCAGTTTCCAAAGGGCTCTGCTAAATCACAGCAGCTGCAATTCTGATGCCATTTCACAGGGTGTGTCTGAAACAAAGTGTTGGCAGCTCCAAACCAGTTCTATTTTCTTTAAAAATCACTTAGGAGAAATTTGCTGTAGTTTTTAAGAGCATAAACAAACAACTCCACAGCTTTATTGCAAACATACCAAGAATGGGATTTAGCTGAAGTGAAACTTAATTGAAATCAGGTTATTGAAAAATGTTTGTTCTGCCTAAAAAAAATCACTCAAGGCATAATGCTCAGGATTTGGGATAGAAAACGTTGTAAGGAGGCCTGTGTAAGGAGCAGCCTCCTCCACTGCCCCCAGTTTCTACTGCTATTTCTCCTGGTTTGCAATGCAAACTCACACGTGCCTGGGAAATAGCAACCAGTGAGAAAGGCAGCACTTTGCAGTCAGGGCATTTACCACACTTTGACATGCACTCAGTAACCACCGAGACTCCAGTTCTGCAAGCATTTCTGTTCCTCGCTGCATTGCCACTTGGAGTCCCCTGGATTTCTGCAGAATTAAGGGCTGTAGGAGATTGAAAGATCAATGCCTTCATGAAAACCTGTACTCTCCTCTCCCACTGCAGTACTGAATCTGTATAGATTCCCTTCATATTTTGTTCTTGCTGATTCTGCCAATACTTGTATTTTCATTAATGCTCCATAGATTATTTGACTTTGTTCTTTCCAAAGTAGTAAACCAGAATTCATCACTAAATTGAATTTCCACTAAGTCAGCTGCAGTCTGCTGCTAAAAGCACTTTGTTTACTTAACAGGCCTGTAAAGCAACCAGCTTTGTCACTTAGGATCCTCTGTAAACCATCCAATCTCTGGTTGCAATTAAAGTTCAGCATGTCACCTTCAATCAGTCAAAAGTCGCACAAATCCCCATCCAGATGAAATGCCTGATTAAAACTTTCCTTAGCTATTTCTATGCAGGAGCGACTCCCTTCATTGTGATGAGAGGGCAACGTACAAGTCAGGGAGCTGCAAATGCTCCATTTCCCACCTGGCTGTGATTTTGTGTTGTGAACCTCACCTTGGGCAAAGCAAGCAATGTAAAACCCAGCTCCCTGCAAACAAGCAGTACCCCTGGGGTACATGTCACAGTGGGCTGTGCTGGAGCCCTAGGCAGTGGCAGGCTCCACTGCTGTCCCTCCAAGCATGGTGAAATTCAGTTTGGTCACTTGGGCTCCTTCAGCGTGCTCAGTTGCCTCATTTGTGACAGAGAGGAAACAGTGACAGCCAAAGCACTTGCTTTCACCAAATCCCACATTTAATCAAGTGCTCTCAGACCCCAAACTGCATGACCACACCAGCTCTTCATGCACAGCCTCCACCCTACCTGTGGTTCTGGAGTGCGGAAGGAGGAAACTGAGCCCAGATCTGTGCCCAGCACTACATTTTGTCTGAACTGTGAAAAACCAGGTCCCTCTGTGCTTTAAATAGGGCTTAAATTCACTGGAAATGTGACCTGAATGCTTTATTGTCTCAGTGCTTCACCTTTAACATGGGAAGGAGAAGCTGTTCTTGTCTCCTCTAGGTCTTGTAGAAATAAATTCATTAAATGTTTGTTGAAATGCAGAGGAAAAATCACTCATCTTTGGTGTAAGGCTTGAATACTGTGCTGTTAGTAAGACAGCAGTTCTAACAACAAGAAGACAAAATACTGGATAGGTGCTATTAAGCAAGTACCACCCATTCTGCTTTCAGAATAAAGATGAAGTTGTGAAGTAAAAATACTAAGTAGTCAAATAATTAAGAGGCATGTCTTAACACAAACACACACACACACACACACACACAGAGAAGGGAAGCAAATTAAGACCGCATAGGAAATCTTAACTCTTGGTTTCCTTTATTTTGAAACCTTAACTGTGCACTAACAGTATTTACAAATGCAAATATAATTATTATACACAGAATTCCTAAAATTGCTGTAAGAAGCACCCATTCCAACGTGTGTGAAATGCTTTAGTATGTCTGTCAAAAACGGTGTCTATAAGACTGGAATGGCAGGACTCACGAGTGATTTTGTGAGTGCAAATTAGCCGCTTCACAAGACAGCAGTATAGCTCAGATTTATGTTGCTAGGAATTCAAGGATAATTAAAATATACAAACAAGAAAAAGGAAAAACATGCTTCCAAGTGTCTTATTCTTGACTTAAAACTATTATCACATTCACTGAGAGAATTCTATGTATAGACAAGAAAGTTTCATTTCATTAAAATACCTAACTCACAGAGATGTTTTCAGTGTGACAATGTGAAAACCTTGCTCCTGAAAATACTTGTGCTATTGCTAATCCCATAGATTCAAATGGGCTTTGGATCTGACCTCGTTAATGCCAGAGCAGTAATTACAAATGCAAAAGTCAACTTTTCTCCTCTCTCGTTTGCTCTTCCTTTGCATTTGATTAGCTTTTATGTACCAGCCTACTGCTTAAGGGCTTACAAACCCTCCCGAGAAACATTTTAAACCTAGAAATATTTCAGATACTTAATGCTCAGAAAATGAATGAGCACTACATTCAGTATTACTGGGATGTGTGATACCCTTCTAATAAGAAGATTCTTCACATACCTCCTATGTGAGTGTAGAAGACCTCCTTACTTTAGCAATTCTGCATCAATAAATACTCCTAGGAGATTTCAGTGGATTTCCAACAGAAAAATTATGGTTTTTCCAACAGAAAAACAGTGGTTTTTCCAACAGAGAAGCTGAAACTCAACAATGCCATGCTTTCTACCAGGTGGGTTCCTCTTCCCAGGTAACAATACTTCATGAAAGGTAGAAGAGGCATGTCTCAGTCACTAGTCTCTGGTTCAGTTGATAACTTGGGATGAAAGGTAATATCTTACTAACTCCAACAGGTAAAAAGCACAATGGCAGGAGATGAGGTCAGTTCTCTCCGCAGAGCACTGGGAATGTGCCAGCCTTATACTGTAACTACACTTAGCTTACTTGTTAGACAGGAATTATGCTGCAAATTGCGTATTATTAAATAAAAATGTCCTCTGTTCTCATTGCAGATGCTTCATGAACACTTCAAAATCCATTATTTTAGAATCAACTAGGAAGCAACAAGAAAGCTAAGTCCTGAACCTCTCTGCGTGCTGCTGCATGGTGAAGTCTTCAGACTGCCTGCCTTGTTTGCACATGAGCTTCATGATTTGCCTGGATTCGTTAAGACCAAGAGGATTCATCCAATTTCAAATTTAGGGTCTACTGACTTTTGGTTATATCAAAGTAAATCCAGAATAGCTGAGTCGGTGTTAGCAGCTTTACTCCGGATCTAAAGTAGTCAGGAGCCTTAACCCATTTCTTACAGATGTTCATCAGAGCTTACCTGCTGGCTGGCTATACAAATTGGTGAGGAACTAAAGAAGAATCCCCCTAGAGGGATTTATCTGCTGATAAATCCCATAATAATACAGGTCAGATTTAAAAACTGCAGCCATGAGCCCTTGCAGGTCAATAGGAAAACTTACTTCAGTTGACCAGAATTTCACCTTATAGAGACGGTTTCTCAGGACCAGAACTGTAACTCATGCTTACTATTCCTTTTTACAGTGCTATCAAACTGCGGCCACCTTTCAAATATACCAAATGCAACAAGCAACCAACCAAACAAAAAAAAGCAGTAAAAATTCATGAGTTCATAGGAAGTTTGATGTCTTTTTGTGGGGAAGAGTAGTTTTAGATGACAGGTTTAAAAGTCTGTGATAAGCTGCCCTGATTTTAATAGCATATTGGTCTAGGAGTTCAGGTGGGCTGTGACATTACTTCTGTGAGAGGTATTAAATTTAAAACCAGCCTGACAATAGTTTCCTGTGATACCTAGAAAAAGGTTTGGTAATGTTTTAGAAACAGCTAGTACTGATGTTAGTCCACTGGGCTGAAAGAACAAATAATGTGTTCATATTAATGTGTGAGCACAGCCAAAAGATGCATGTACGTTAGTGCTACCCCATGAGCACACATTATAAATATTTGCAGAGACTAAAATATACTTCGCTGTCACTTTTTGTTATACTGCTGATTTGACTTTAGCCAGTTTTAGATTTCCTTTGGTTTACGATTTACTGGTTAACATGGCTGCTGATCACATTCCACTGGAATGATACCGTATGCTACATACATCACTCTAATTACATTTTTGAATTACCCTGAAGAAAATTTATGCATTTTGTCACTCCGAGGAGCAGCTTTAGGAGCTCAAAGAGAAATTTACATTATCTGCAAAATGCTCTGAAAGACTCTTTGGAGGTTTATGGGAAGCATAGGAGGGTGGGAAGCGTGGAGCTGGGGTGCTGGCACCTTGTGTTGCCTTGGACAGGTCTACTGTGGTACCTGCCAGATGGGTTACCACCTTCACCTTTGGTAAGCCGACATCTGAAGACAATGGGGACTGCAAAAGCACAAAGTACTGGCATTGTTCGTTCTGCAAGGGTGAAAAGGTTAAAAGGAATTTGCTCTCATAAACAAATCATGAGCTAGTAGCTTTCCTTTAATAATTTAATGCTTGTTTTCTGTAGCAGAGGAAGCAGTGTTTTCTGTTCCCTTGGATATAGTGTGTGTGAAGAAGCACCTGAACCCAGCAAACCCAGTGGGCCTGCGTGCTGCACTCTGTGTTTCCAAGCAGATGGCAGCGGGGTGCTGTGAAGGTCTGCCACCTTCCTCCTCCTCGGCAGAGCTGTTCCAGCCTGTGTGGCAACACAAGCTGCTGCACTGCCTTACATACATGTCATTTGTTTATGTGCAATGCATATCTGGAAGAAACCTTGGTCCCACCTCAGTCTTAAACCACTTTATTAAGCAGCACCATTGCAAAAATTGCTTCTATGCTCCCCCAAACCTGTTATCATCCATACTATTGTATCAGACACTATAGGGTACATTATTATTTGGGAAGGAACTTCAAGAGGGCAGCTAGTTACTGGGCAACAAAATCACCGAATACTACATAAAAAATTAGGGGTTATGAAATGAAAAAAAGCCCATGAAACAAGCCAATCCCCCCTTATCCCAAAAGAATACATATGTCTCTGCCTCCAAGTGCTGGACATGTTTAGTGGCAATGGTTTGATTTTATACAAGTCTTAAAAGATTAGTTTGTTCAAAAACTTCCCTGGCTTCCTGCCACGACACCTGCCTACCTCCTCAACAGCTCCCCTGATGGGCTGCTGGCTTGCTCAAGGCTTCCAGGTCTGTGTGGGCTTGGAGATAAAGCTGCTTTTAGGACTTACAGTTTCAAGAATATATAGCTCCAGAATAGCTTCCCCATGGGAACGACTTTGAAGCAAGGCTCTCCTGCCTGATTAGCATTTCAGAACTGTGGAACTCATTCCTTGCAGGAACACCACCAGATCCTGAGCTGCTGGAACAGCTTGTCGGGCAGCACACATCTCCAGCAGCATCACCACCTGCCTGAGGTCGTCAGGGACGGTTCTCCAACCATTCTTCTTCCCACAGCCATGGCCTCTGCAACTTTGCTTTGCTCTTGTTCCCTCTTTGGGCTGTCTGTGCCCTACACCGTCAGGGAAACCAGCAGAATCAGAGTGCACAGAAGAAACTTGGATGTGTTTTTAAGGTGCAGTTGTGGGCAGAATGGGAGCTTGTCATGACTGAGACATGCAAAATACCTTGAGATGGGGCAACATGATGAGCACACCTTGTCTTCTCCTTTGCTGATTACATAACTAGAGCATCAGCCATTTTTCCAAGCACTAAAAGCATGAGCACTGTGCCTGCACAACTACTGCCTGAGGGTGGGCAGGCTCCTTTGTGGTTTCCTGCATCCTTACATGCCAGTGGACCGACACAAGGCTGTTGTAAATGCCAACAAGGGAGTTAATAGCAAGGCAAAACAAAACAGCAAAGGAAATGCAGCAGTTGTATGTTTTTCAATTACTGGAGAAGGAAACAGATGACATAGGGAAATCAAACACTTCAGCAGTAATTCACAAAACCATCCTGCTTTGAGACTGCAGTTTAACCTTTCCGAAAATGAGCTCCTTGGGCTTCCTGCCACCAGGGCTTGGGCTCTACCCACTGCTTGAGCTCAGCTGGTTTCCCCCACATTGATAGTTCAGCTGCACGTTTATGTCTACCAGCTTTTCAGAGGGTGGTTAAAAGGAGCAGCCCAAAACACTGTCAAAAGCATCCAGTGAAATGCAGTAAAAAAAAAATGTATCTTTCCTTTAAGATAAGCTAACCAATGCTCTTAAACCAGCCTGTTTAAAAAAAAAAAAAAAAAAAGAATCTTCTGATTGTATCACTTATTCATTAAGAATGACAAGCAAAAGGGTAGAGAAGAAGGAAGAGATTATACAGTAGCTTGAACAGTTCTGACAGGCTGAGGAAGGGGACAGGACACACACAGCAGCTTAACAAATCAACTAGTCTGCTTGTCTACCAGTCTACTTGCGCAGTGTAACAGCATCATTAATACCATGCTTTAGTCTCTGAGAATACACACAGTTCACCACTAATGCTACTGGGTGTTATGTGTTTGCATCATTCATGAAATGAATTCCCAGGTGCAGAGCTGCAAATTTAATTTGGGTTTGTCATAGTTTATCTCCTGAACACATTCTGGCCAATGGGATGGGCCTGTGAGCATAGGAGAGCCTTACACAGGGGCAATGTAATTAATAATACAATTTTTTTAAGTTCATGCACTGGATTTTGAGGTGGGGTAAACTCTCATGTCTTCGTTAGCTTCTGCTGAGCTTCAGTGTTTACACAAGCTGGTGGCATTATAATTTCAAACACTTCTTTAGTCATTTCTACTTATTGTGACAACCTGCAGGAAAGCCTGCTGGAGATGGAGCTTGCTGTCAGAAAAGGCAGATTCCTTGCATAGAGATGAGTCTTCATTTCACAAAAATTGTAAGGGCCTTTGGCTAGGGTGCACAAATTGGAAGCATGACTCTCCAAGGCAGTAGGGCAGATGCCTTTTAAAAGGATTCACTCTAAGGAAGCAAATCTGTCTTTAAATAAGTTGATGAAATAAGGATCAAATTTGAGAGAATAACATCTAAGGAAAAAGAAATGATTCCAGTTCTGTTGGATATACCTCCAGCAGAAGTCAAACTACAGATTAAGTCCATGAATTAATTTCCTATAGGATCCAAATCCTGGACGTCACCCTAAGCCATAATTTGGCAGACAGTAAAGTCTTCCTGTGTTTGGTGGCCTGCATCAACCCTGAAACCACTTCCTACTTCAGCCCATAACCACCTCCTCTAATCTTTATGAAACGAAAATATATACTCCTCCTTCTTTGTCTGCCACAGAACCCAAACAAGGATAAGCTAGCGAGAATCCATCGTCCAGGGGTTAATCGTACTGACTATATCTGACAAGATACAAGATACTGAATGCAGAGAGGGACACATTGAGTCATGCTGGACTCCAACAAAGCATGAGTCAAGGCAGTTCAGTTGCTAAGGCATCCTTGCCTGTTGCTATGGCATGTGTACAGTTATGAATGTTCAGCTCTGGTTTATTATTTTTCAAAGGACTGGCTTAGTTTGTGTAACAAACGAATCTATTGACTTCCTCCAGCTCCTCCTCTTTTCTGAAATGGGTGACATTTATCTCTTGTCCAGTCTTGGACTGTCCCACACTTATCTTCTTGCATGTTTTCATGCTTCTGCAGATAAAAGGATTTAAAATGGTTAAGGAGTAGCCCATGCAGTAATCTATTTGTATTTGTTAAACTTATCACTTCTGTACAGCAAATAGAGTCCTCTTGAGATGTGCAACTGTTAGCTATAAAAAGCAAATGCTTTAAAAAGTATAAAAATACATATGATCACTGCAGTTTGGCTCATAGGTATTTTCAATAAAACGATTATACAGACCACCAAACAGATTTTGTGGATTTCCCTGGAGTGGCATTGAACCCCATTTGAATGCAAGTATGCTGCCTCCCGCTAAAAGCTGTAATTTTTCTGAAGTACGAACCCACTCTGAGAAGCACAGGCCTCATGCGGCTCCTTGTTTACTGTATCTCATTGCTTCCATATTAAAATGGCTCAGGTTAGGAGCAAAATGATTACTTAAAAAAAAAACCCTAACACTTTTAAGACCTGTATAAACTCAGCCAAACTCATGGCACTCAAGCCTGAGCTCTTCCACACTCAGGTGTTAACAGTGGTTACACAGGTCCCCACTATGTACCCACACACCTCCAACTTTGCTCCGCAGTGCCCAGATCTGTACAGTTTCTGGCTCTGATGGTTTGTGCACTCTCAGCTGTTGGGAACAGGTAGACACTGCTGAAGGTGAAGCAGAGACAAGGCAGACTGTGGACCTGTCATCTGCTACAACATGGGGCTCTGCCTGGAGTCCCTCTCCTCTACCCAGCTGCTGATTTCCATGAAATTTATAAGAATAAAATCACCTGGGAAGCTCCTAGTTCTCCACCAGCTATCGCTGATGGCCAGTGGCTACAAGCTAGCCTTGCAGTGAGGGGACGACAAGCGAGGTGGCTCAGCTGCAACCCCTACCCTTGGGAAAGCCCGTTCTCCTGCTCCTCAACCCCAAGCCAGGCAAGCAGCACACACTGCAGAACCAGACCTGCCAGGCTGAGGAAGCACTGCTCAGCAGCCTCACCACTGCATGGCCCCTAGCCTGCTCCCCCTCACGCCCCATCTGACAGTGCTGCACATCAGCAGCAGCTCGCCTCGTTGTGCCCAATGATCTGCAGCATGGCCTGAAAATCCTCAACCTCCCCCTGCCCCAACACCCAATGCTTCAACAAGCAGTGCAGTTGTACAACACAGCATTTAAAAATACAAATAAGATCACAGAAAATACTGGAAGCTACCAACAGCGATATGAACCCTTACACAAGATCGAAAGCCCTAATTATAGTTTCTGAACCTATGAAGTCATCTAATACACATATGTTCCTCTGCACTGCAAGAAGGAAAAACGAGGCATGCAGTACTTATTTCCGTCTTCATAAGAAGGAAAGAAAACCAGAAGAAGCTTTTGGGAATTCAGAATTTAGAAAACTCTGCATAAAACCGGAAAAATCAGTTCTACTTCAGTTAAGAAAAAAAAAAAAAAAAGGCAGCACAAAATCATAAGCACTTTTGGTTTAATATAAAAGCAGCATTATTTTTTCCTTCCACAGTGCCATGCAGCATTGCAAGCCTTCATACTCTTCATTGTTACTGATTTTCTGGATTAAAGTTACTTAACATAAATCTGAGAAATACTTGCTATTTCTCCTAAATGCCAGAACTGAAGAATCTACTTCAGGCGAGGAAGGAAGATGGCACACTTACTGGCTCACGTGCCATCAAAAAATAACTACTTTAATCAGAGAACAAATCGAGAACAAAATAAGGCTTCCTCTTTCTCTTCTAGCACTGCACACCCTGTACAAAATCAACAGCAGTAAAAAGTACTAGCAATCTTCATTCATAAGTGAAGGACATGGCTGCAACCCTAAATACTTAGCAGGGAGAAAATGCTTGAAAATGCCATTTTAGTATAATAATTTCTTAAAATGGAGCTGCACTCTCTAATACAGAATCTATTGATAACAACAGCAAATTACATTCACATAATTACAGGAGAAGGATTTTAAAATATTTCAATCTGATTTGGCTATAAATGAAGTTTTACATTATTTTGCAGTTCTGTGATAAACAGCCTTCTTGTTTGCTTGACACAAGACTTCAGAAAGCTTTAGTCAGAGCAGATTTTCTTAAATTAGCTTGAAAATTCAGTTTCCAGGGCAACACACGCAGGTCTTCATACATCAACATTTCTTTGCACCATTTTTATAGATGCAGTTGCTTGCTAGAATGTCATAAAATACTTTTTAAATACAGCAAACTATTTTGATCACTTTGATCCTTTTATTTTTGCCTTTGAAGAAAGCTGACTGTCCTTTCTTCACAGAAGAATCGTATCAATAAAACTGACAAATTGTTTTACTTCAGAGAGGCTTTATCCCAGAAATGCCTGCACTGACACCCATGCGTGTAATACATTTCTACCAGCACCTGAATATTTATATAATGTTTCAGTACACATCCCTTAGTCATCATCCCATTTCTTTCTTTCTTTTCAGTTTGCAAGTAGGAGACATGACTTACAGTCTACGGCATGCTGGGGGTCTGCTGGCTTATACCTAAAATCAACCTGAGAGCCTGTTTCACAACAGCAACTTGAAATTTGCTGATGCCCACCTTGCACTGTGAGATTCTCAGCGAGTTTTTCACACCTGCCAATACATACAAGTAGTATAAAAGAAAGAAAGCTCACAATGCATCTGCCTATTTCTCCTCCATCCTAAAAGGGTGTGAAAAACCAAATCCCTTAATGATGATTATCATTTCCCCTTCATGAGCACTTGAGATGTGCTCTGCATCACTGCAGTGATGTTACCAAAACAGGCACTTTAAACCACCAGCAACAGAGTGGATAGGCTTCCTTCTTTGATTTTTGGATCCTTGACACAGTGTTACAGTGGAACAGGCAACATATTAAATAGTTATGACATTAGGACTGTCTTGGGAAAAGAAGACTGAATGACTGTTACCTGCACATTTTACTCCCTGAGCAATAAGGCCCCACATGAAGTTGGCACAGTATTCACACCAGTGTGGGCCTCTGAACGTGTGCACCTGGAAGACAGCAGCAGAAAGAAAAATTATGGAAAATGACCAAACTATTTCACAGACATCAGTATCAATGTGTCTGCACAAGGCAGCATTCCTCTTCTTTGAAGGCACCACATGCCACTGGAAGCTTCCCTTTATCACTGCAGGAAAGGAAGAAACAAACATGAGAAAGATTTAACTGCCAAGACTTGCAGACCAATGGCAAAAGGGACTTCGCCATCCTGAAGCATCCAGAGCAGCGGAACCGTATCTGCTCCCAGACCGTGTGGGGCAGAGGAGCAGTGGTAGGTCACAGCCCTTCTCCAGCCTCTCAGCAGCTCTCCATCTGGGGGCAATTTTAGCCACAAGGCAAGGCTTTGGCAGTGACCATGCAGGAGTTCCATCTCTCAATTTGAAATGTCTTCTGCTTTGCCCTCTCCTCCCCTCCGCAAGGTGCTGTGTGAAATGCAGAGGGCTGCAAGATTTTGCATCGGGTAGAGGGAGTCCTGCCAGGCAGAAATACCACTGCCACACAGGAACACTGCAACCGTACTTAGGGATTTTCCAGTTTAGAATAAGTCTAAAAGGAAATGAATACTCTTCAGATTAATGTTACAGGTTGAAAACCCAAATGAGAAACTGAGAGAAGAACCACTAAACCAGGAAAAAATTTAAAGCTAAAGAAAAAAACCCCAATGTTCTTTTCAATCCCGGCTCACATGGTTGTTACAAATCCTGCAGCCACCATTAGCTGTTTCAGATTTTATTCTGATAGAGTTCCTGCAGTAGGAAACCACAGGATTCTTTACAGAGAAAATTATTACTTCCTTAGCCAGCATAAAAGGCTTCAAGCCTCTATTTAGAATGGACAGGCTGACACAAAAAATCAGTAACCAGAGATCATGAAGAAAGGGAATTTGCAGTGAAATGTAGTAAAAAATGCTTCAGGCTTAAGTCACTTGGTTCTCCAGAGTTACTGAGTGGGTATCAGAGCAGGCAGTAACCTCAGGCACGTGCACTGCCTGGTCACATCAGTACAGAGCTGAAGAGAGAAGGAGCTGGTAGAAATGTCAATGCTTGACATCCACAGAGAGCTCTGCTTATAAACAGCAAAACGCAAAGCTGGATCCCTGCTCACACTTACCTTGAACAAGTGACAACCCAAAGCAGCACCCAGACCTCATTTCAGTTTTGGTTACAGGAAGAAGGTCTGCAGCCTCCTGGGCATTTGCTGCTCATGAAGCAAGAGTAAGGTAGAGTAAGTCTGGAAAGTTACTCTTGAATTCACCAGTAATTCACGTGCGGCCGTGCTGAGCTAGGCCTATATTCGCCTCCAATCCTGTGCTGCTGTGCATCCCTGGTGCTAAGTTCTCCCGATGTTGCACTGGCTGCCTGCCCCCAGCAGTGCAAGCTGCCGTCCTGAACCCATTCCTGAAGCCGCAATGTGCTCCACAAGCCCCTTCTCCTTCCAGCTGACTTCTATAGAGCAAACGACAACAAGACCATCAGCAGCTGTCATCTCCATGTTCTCTGCTCCTCTCACCACAAAGAGATTTTCCCCACCTTCTTCTCCGTTACCCACCTGCACTATCCACATCCTCTTGGCTTTCTTCTTCAGCCTTGAGGTTTTTCTCCCAGGTCTTTGGCAGTGTTCTTTTCCCAGAATAAGCACATTCTAACACCCCCAAGCAAAACACTGTGTTTTAATGTCTGTGGGACTAACAAGAACTTTTTCAGGGAATAGCCAGAGGAACATTCCCCACAAAAAACACTCATTTAAAATATTTCTCAAAATTCCTCCCAAGGAGAAATGAAACAAAAATGATAGTTCAAAAGTTTGAGCAATAAACAATATTTTTTTCACAATACTTTCAGCTTTATAATAGGTTATTTTTTGTGGTTTGGGTTTTTTTTTTTAGTATTTCTGATTGTAAAGGAGTGAGGGGTTTCCTTGTTCCCTGACATGCTGGCATTTTAACTTGTTACCTTAGGCAGAACAAGAACAAATTCTGACACATTAACATGCCTGCCAACTAAAACCCGATACCATCCTGCGCCTCTTGCTTTGCTGATTTTAATTCATCGAACACACCACTTGCTGAAGTGCTTCTAATGGTTTCCTTGGGTGCTGGGGTGAGGGGAGAGGAAGGGCGGCGATGAGGGTAGATCATAAGAGAAGAGGAGGGGTGGCCGTGAGGGGAGATCATGAGGGGAAAGAAGGGGCAGCCATGAGGGTAGACTGTGAGGGGAGAGGAAGGGGCAGCCATGAGGGGAGATCAGGACGGGGGTGGAGGGGCAGCCATGAGGGGAGATCAGGAGGAGGGGAGGGGTGGCCATGAGAGAAAACCATGAACGGAAAGAAGGGGCAGCCATAAGCGGAGATCGTGAGGGGAGAGGAGGGGCGGCCACGAGGGTGATCATGGTCATGAGTCAGGGTTAAAGGGAGAACAGCTATGGGGGACATTACTGTGGGGATCTGTTACAGACCATTTGATCAAGAGGACTCTGTGGATGAAGCACTCTACAGACAGACAGGAACAGCCTCAAGCTCACAGGCTCTTGTTCTCATGGGGGACTTCAACCATGCTGATATTACCACTTCAGTAATGAGCGGTGTCCCTCAGGGATCTGTGTTGGGACTGGTCTTGTTCAACATCTTTGTTGGTGACACGGACACTGGGATTGAGTGCGCCCTCAGCAAGTTTGCCGATGACACCAAGTTGTGTGGTTCGGTTGATACACTGGAGGGAAGGGATGCCATCCAGAGGGACCTTGACACGCTTGTGAGGTGGGCTGATGCCAACCTTATGAAGTTCAACCATGACGAGTGCAAGGTCCTACACCTGGGTCGGAGCAATCCCAGGCACAGCTACAGGTTGGGCAGAGAAGAGATTCAGAGCGGCCCTGCAGAGAAGGACTTGGGGGTGCTGGTCGATGAGAAAATGAACATGGGCCGGCTTCAGTGTGCGCTCGCAGCCCAGAAAGCCAACCGTATCCTGGGCTGCATCAAAAGGAGCGTGACCAGCAGGTCGAAGGAGGTGATCCTGCCCCTCTACTCTGCTCTTGTGAGACCTCACCTGGAGTATTGTGTGCAGTTCTGGTGTCCTCAACATAAAAAGGACATGGAACTGCTGGAACAAGTCCAGAGGAGGGCCACGAGGATGATCAGGGGACTGGAGCACCTCCCGTATGAAGACAGGCTGAGAAAGTTGGGGCAGCCTGGAGAAGAGAAGGCTGCGTGGAGACCTCATAGCAGCCTTCCAGTACCTGAAGGGGGCCTATAGGGATGCTGGGGAGGGACTCTTCGTCAGGGACTGTAGTGACAGGACAAGGGGTAACGGGTTAAAACAGGGGAAGTTTAGATTGGATATAAGGAGGAAGTTCTTTCCTGTTAGGGTGGTGAGGCACTGGAATCGGTTGCCCAGGGAGGTTGTGAGTGCTCCATCCCTGGCGGTGTTCAAGGCCAGGTTGGATGAGGCCTTGGGTGGGATGGTTTAGTGTGAGGAGTCCCTGCTTAAGGCAGGGGGGTTGGAACTGGATGACCTTAAGGTCCTTTCCAGCCCTAACTATTCTATGGTTCTATGATTCTAAGGAGGGGACGCCATGAGGGCGGATAAGGGGAAAAAAGGGCCAGCCATGAGGAAGTATCATGAGGGGAAAGAATGGGCAGCCATGAGAGATCATGAGGCAAGAGGAAGGGCGACCAGAAGGGGAGATCATGAGGGGAATGAAGGATGGCGATGAGGAAGGATCATGTGGGGAGAGGAGGGGCAGCCATGAGGGGAGATCGGGGCACGGGGGAAGAAGGGGGAGCCATGAGAGGAGATCATGAGGGGAAATGAAGGGCAGCCATGAGGGGAGATTGTGAGAGGTGACGGGGTCACCATGAGGTGTAGTCATGAGGGGAGAGCGGGAGCTGCCATGGGGTGGTGTAAGGGGTGGCCATGGGAGGTAGGGGTGGCACCTATACAGCATGAGCCATTATGCGGAGCAGATGACGGGTGGCTGCTAGTGGAGATCAGGAGGGTCAGCCCTAAGGGGAGATTCTGGGGGAAGATCATTTTGCCCTCAGAGTCGTGGTTTAGTGATGGGCTTGGCAGTGCTGGGGTAACGGCTGGATTTGATCTCACAGGTCTTTTCCAACCTAGTTCATTCTGTGATTCTGTGATCTTCAGTGCTGATACCCACCGAACCTCAGGTGCCTACTTTTGAACTGTTGTCTTAGTGGTGAAGATCTCCCCTTCTTGGTGCCTTGCTCCACACCATGGTCAGCAGATTTCCACCTCCTCCTGACTCTCCCTAGCAGGACAGTCTTCTCTGCAGGGTCAACCACATCCTAAATCTGCTACTTCAATCTTTTGCCTCCCTTTATTATTCTTATTCTTTCTTATTCTTATTTTTACTGAGCTCAGTATATAATCTTTGCTCACAGCTCACCCATCAGCGAAGTTTACACAACTCATCATCAGCTTAAAAATTACACGGACAAACCAGAATTTCCTCTTCCCTATCAACACTACGTGTATTAGTTACCCTTCAGAAGCCCAAGGTTGACTTTGCTCTTCCACATCACTTTCTCACCATCATTAGCACTGTTCTCTCATCCCATGCATCCAAATACTGAAATGCCTTTCCATATCATCAGTTAAGAAATTAACTTATCTGTTACAAGATTTATCCAGAGCCTGCTCAGCTTTACACTGCCCCATCCAAATCACTCTTTCTTATCCATTATTGTGATTGCAAACTCAAAACAGATTAAAAGGTGAGGGT
The DNA here is from genome assembly GCF_037157495.1 of Lathamus discolor. Classification (NCBI taxonomy): domain Eukaryota; kingdom Metazoa; phylum Chordata; class Aves; order Psittaciformes; family Psittacidae; genus Lathamus; species Lathamus discolor. The sequence goes on along the minus strand of NC_088886.1, from coordinate 87,192,239 downwards.
AGGTTTTTCTATGTTCCACAACGTTCTACCTTGCTTCGTCCTTTATCTGACATGCAGTGGGGAGGTTCTCTGGCAGTATTAATTAGGAGGCCCAAAGGCCATAATGTGCTTCTGTCCCTGGTGCACACAGCCCTGCAGCATCAGCTCTGAAGCCTCTTTTGGGGTTTCTAAGTGGTGCTGTCTTTTCCCAGAGCTCAGAGGTGCTGGAGTGTTAATCTTCCCAGTACCAGGGAGCAGAACGGGATGTCTGACCCTGCGCTGGTCTGAATACACACCAGCTCCGGAAATCAAATCACACGCAGCAAGTGATGCCAGAAAATAGTAAAAAATTGGTCTTCTGAGGTCAGAACAACCTCTAATACTGTTTCATCCTGCAGAGTAGGGCCCGGCAGCATGCTAAAAAGAAACACGTTTGCATCCCTTTGCTAGTTCAACAGCCAGCACCTGCAAACAATACTGAATTTATTACATGACACTGTTTAATACAGCATTCTGATTTTTATATTTAATTCCCCATTCTAAAAACCTGCCAAGCGACTTTCTTGTTTTCAAAACTAAAACATGCTTTCCAGAAAAACTTCCAAAAACACACCCAGCAGAGTCCCAGAGATCCTGACTTACATTATGAGGGGTTTCTCTCCCTTTATAAAAAGAGCATCTGCCATATGCAGATTTTACTGTCTTATAAAATGTGAGAGAGCAGGATTGCCAACTGTGGGTTTATATCTCCCTACCATTCCATTCTCACTCCAGCCCCAAAATCTTTTTCTCTCTCTTTCCATTAGGCTTCAACTGTGAGTGATTTTTTAAGAATGTGGAAAACGGGTGAGCAGGAGAGTGGGATAAACTGATTTTAATCTGAATTTGTAAAGTTCCAGGGGAAATACTTAATTTGAAAGAAAAATCCCAATAACTCTAAAGGAAAACACCTGCTTCAAAACCAGATAAAATCCTATTACTAAGCTGTCCTGCAAGTCTAAGGTAAGAGGTGAGCCTCACATTGGGCTTACACCTAGGCATTTCTATTCTGAACTCTACTGCAACATCGGCAAGGTATAATAAACATTTAACTACTATAACCTTACGTAGGAGGACAGTTTTTTGCTTAGGCTTGAAAGACATTCTCTTATACACAGGGAAAAATAGCTTAACTCCTGTGATTAATAACTGTGTTCTAGAATTTTAATTTATTTTTATTTTGCATTTAATGAAAATATTTCTTAGAAAAAAAGTTTTAGGACAAAGAAATAAAAAAAACAATCCAGTGGCTCTGACAACAGATTATACCACAAGCTGCGAACTCCGCAAACAGGTCTCTCAGCATTACTTCCCAGACTCTATAAAGGTCACTGCTGAAGTTAGTTACCCGTGTATCTCATAACTCCACTTATTTTTTATGCTTTCGGGTTTTCCTAGGCAGTTGTTCAGCCAGCCTTGATTGCTATCTGAAAACCAAGAACAAGCCAGCAGATAATTAGTATTCGTAACTGGGAGACTTACATTATATCACTTGTCAAGGCAGGGAAGAAGAGAATGAGGAAATATCAGCAAAGTGCTGTGCAAATGTGATATGAGAGAACACGATGGATTGGCAGAGCATTTGCAAAGCCACTGCTGGGAAGAAAGCAGGGCTGGATCTGTCAAATGATGGTGACGCAAAATCAGCACGGAGCACTATATAAAAAAGCCTTCCTTAGTTGAGAGGCTGCTCCCATGGTCTCTCTAAATGCTTCCTCCATCAAGACCCTGCTCTGTACACAGCTCCTCTTCCATGGCCCTACAAGCTGAACTTCTTGGATAATAGGTTTCAGAAAATCCAGACATTACCATCTATGATGGGATGCAATACACCAACTTGAAAAAAGATGGGAGGAAACACTGCTGATCTACCCTCTCTAGCCAAAAGCCCTGTTGGTGCTTGGAGAGGAGACCAAGCTGACCAGGGACTGAACAAATGGCACAGCTCCAGGATTTGTACTGCATGATGCTTCAAAGGTACAGTCCTGCTGGCAACATGGTCTTTCAAACAAATTCCCAAGGATTATGGGACACTGCTGATGAAGGCTGTCAGCTCAGTGGTCTTAGCTCATTTGCAATTGCATCAGCTGAATCCTGCCTGTTAGGAGTCTAGTCTGGACATGGGAGACATCGTAAGTCTCAATTAAAATGATGAATTCAGCCCATATTATTAATGTCTGTCTTCCCTGTCACAGTTGATTTTATCAGGCACTGAGTGTACCCATGCTGGCACCCAATAAGCATGTCCTTTCACCCATCCTTGGTCCAGGGAGACAGCGGCTGGATGTGGAAGGTACTGAAGAGATATCAGTGAGAGAGTCAATCAACACAACTATCAGTTTGGGCAATCCTTCAATTTAATCCTTGGATATAATACGATGATTACATAGTGCCTCTAAAACAAGGGTCTCAAGCACTCCCAATATTCCAGCACATGATACTCCCTCTGTGAGGCAAATATTGCTGCTGATGACTAATCTGAGAATCAAAGACACTGCCATGACAACCCACAGAGCAGAGCCCTATCTGCAGGATAATTGCTTTCACGCGAAGGTGTAACAGAAATTAAAGTAACTGAGACCATTAGAACATACCTTCTCCAAAACCAGACCTGAGTTTGCCTAGACCAGCTGGGATGTTAGCCCTGGGAAGCCAACCTGAGACAACCCCAAAGACTTATCCCAGCAGCTCCTGAGAGGAGAGATGCTGGCTGAACACTCCTTGTTCAGAGCACAGAGTATAAATAGCATTATTATAGCCATTGGGTATGCTGGCATGAATGATGACCAGGCAAACCTCCCTACAGGTCCTCACCCACTTGGAGCCAGAAGCACTGTCATGTCTTGTTTACTTTCTGCTTTGCAGTGATCATGTCAGCAGAGATAGGAACAACTGGAAATTGTGGTTAGGTCATGCTTTACGAGAGCCAAAGCAAAAACCTGGAGAATACCATGTTGTTGGCTTTTTTTGCTTGTAAGTTAAATAAAATAGCCACCTTTCTTTCAGCATGGAATAGCAGATTTTCTTTAATATCTGGAACATTGTCCATTTTATATCAGGCCCAAATTACTTGATACCTATGTCTGTGCAAAAAAATTCTGAAACTAGAGGTGAAAACTGAACAAAACCCTTAGAATTAAAAATCTCTCTATATAGACATCATATATGCTACATGCAATAATGTAAATAGGATATAAACCCTTAAGAGGTTCCTAAAGAAATGCTTTTGCAGTGATGCCAAGGCTAATTTGGAGGAAGAGCTGTTGATGAGAGAGCACAACATGTGCTCCATGCTTCTTGAGGCAAAGTCTCAGTCCTCCCCAGCAGAGCACTTCATAGCTTCACCACAGAAATGAGCTGGCCTGTTCTTAAGGGCTGTGCACATGCAAGACTCGCAAGGTGCACATCTAGGGACTAATAGAACTGCTGGTGTGGTGAGAAGAAATTACAGCTTAAATAAACTAAGGATTTAGAAAAAATGCCTTTATGTTATTTTTTTTTTTTTGTAACAGAGGCAAAGCTTGAATTCAGGGGCTAGCACTAAGAAACTAGAAAGGGTTAAATAATATTGTGCTATTTGAAATCTGCTTTGGAAAAGTAACATTAAATAAATTCCTTAGGGAACTAATATCCATCAATGCCTAAAAGCTTCCCTGGCTTGAACTGTTTTATAATATGCTATGAGTTTCAGAAGCCACAACACAAGAGCTGGTGAAGTTCTCAGAAGTTCTGCTCCAGTTTTGCTCTCTAGATATTTTCCCTACCTTTGAACCCCTTTTTCCCCTCAAGTGCTAGGAATCCAAAAGAAACATCAGATTTTCCAAGGTTTTCTTATCTGCAACAATGGGCACTCTCCCCAGGGACTATGCTACGGGCACCCAGCTCTCTTTCTGATTATTCATTTCAGTACAGTGACTCACTTCTCACGTAAAGATGTTTGAAAATATGTTCAGTGCCAGGTCCATACCTTACAAAAAAAGTCACCATTCTCTTTTCAGCAGAGCTAGACCAATCTACCCTAAATCAGCATTTGCCCCAGTTTGCAGAAGATCGGAAATAGAAATGAGTTCATGTTACAAGTCACAGAAAACCGGGTCTGCTTAATATAGGAGTTTGCTATAGTTTCTGGACTTTTTGCAGCATTCCCTTCTGCACTTTTAATGTTCCCATTTCCCAGTGTTCAGGTGCAGCTTTGCTTAGCTGCTTTTGTTAGAGTAATAAGACTTGTCACAGAAGCAATTTGCTATGATTTTTTACACTAGCAAAGCACCTAGCACACGTGTAATTACACTAGTAAAATCAGGGCCAGGTTAGTCTCTCCATTAACGTGACGCCTGAGTCAATCTACACTGAAAACACCTTTCCAGTAGAGACTGGTCCTAATGGGAGCCTTCCCTCTTTGTGCACATTTATGGTTATATTTTACTCCCATTTACCTCTGGAAGAGCATTTTGTCTCTGCTCTGGAGCTCCCTACTTGGCCTTTCAAATGGCTCACCCTCAAAGAGAAAGCCAGGATGTTGCTTCAGTTGAGGAGGGAGGTGAAGAATCTCAACAAACAAAAGTCATCTGCATCTCTGCTCTCTTGGCCCAAAAAAACCATGGAAAAACATCTCTCCTCTTTGGAAGAAGTGTTGGCTTGAAAGGGAATTATGTTCTGAATGTCCACCAATTCACCAAGCAGCTTTGCAACTGCTATTCATCACAGCTAAATGACTGCCGTCTCAGGCATTAGTAAGATAGTGACTAAGAAACAGCGTGACAGTACCAAATACTGCACAGGAAGATAGCAAAAAATAGCCTTCTGAAGACATCTATTCTGTGAAGAGCAAGAGAGAAATGAGACAATATTCTAGGGGAAAATGATGCATGGAAACACAGATTTCAATCCAGCTCTGACAGGCACAGACACCTTCTTGCTTCAGTGAAGCACCACGGCACTAATCTAGTCAGAAGAGTGGTTTTACGCCTTGGACTATCAGCAGTTATGAAACACCTGCAGAGTGCTCTGCCAGCTCAAGTCATCAGGAGCCAGAGGTGTCTGAAGGAATACCAATAACCAGCCAAGGGAGCTAAAAATTCTCCAGGGCCTGTGAGTCACAAGAGCTGGAGGGGAGTGAAGACCTTTAAGGTGTTTTGTCCAGGTTCATTCTAAATTTGCCGAGTGACAGGGAGGTTACTGCACAGACTAACAACTTTCACCACCCAGATTCCTTGCCGTTAATATCAATTTAGTGGCAGGCAAAGGAGCGAGGTCAGTGCCCAAGTCCAAAACACAGCACCAGGTGGGGAGGAGGTGCAGACGTCCCGTGTCAGTGAGGGATGGACTCAGGGCAGAAGGTACATTAGGTGGATCCTTTCTTTTTTAAACAGCGATAAACTATGGGATGTAGCAGGGAGATTGAGAGAAGGAAAGTCCAGAGGACTGAGCAAGAGGAATTCTGCATGGTCAGTACCCTAATAAATACTGCCTTGCTGAAGAGAGATGATAACCTTAAATGCAACTCTGATTCCCCTGCCTTGTAAGTCCTTTGGCATAAAGCCTACCTCACACATCCCAACCTAGAGCTCCTCTCAATAACCAACATGGGCTGCTTTGATCCATATGGCACCTTGCCAGAGGCTCCTTTTCCCCTCAAATTTGATGTTTCTACTGTTGCCTGAAGCTCCTCCTTCCCCTGCCTGTCCAGGAGGTACCCAGCTGCTTTCTTCCCCTTAAAATTATGGACTGGGTCAGATACCAGCTAGGTAAGAAATTCTATTTTAATTTACAAGCTATCACAGTTGCTGCATTCTGGGGACAAGATAAGCAAATACGAGATGTACAAGAGACAGAAATAAGCACTCTTATTGGTAGGGTCCAGCTGTAGAGTAAATTTATGGGAATGATTAGGTGTAAATCTACTCTGTCCACGTCTATGAAATGTCACAGAACTTTACCCTATGATAAAGCTTCTTTTTGTAAGAAAATAACACCACTGGCTTCAGCTATGCTCCTTGTCAGTGCTTCATGAGCACCCCAGAGATCTCTCAGAGCTTCGAAACAGAAGATGCTGCTGCTTATCCACACTGGGCGGATGAACAAACTCGATATTAGTCACACACACATGCCCATAGAGATACTTGTATACTAGAGTGTGTGGGGAGATTTATAATATCTAATGGGTAAGAAAACGAAAGAGAGGAAAAACCTTTCTGTGAAAGAAAGTGGGGATGAAATTTTTAGGCTGAAGTGACTGTCCTGATGTGGTCTGATGATTCCTTTTACAAGATACCTCATGCAGGGTTCTGGGTTTCAGAAAAGCGGAGTATACAGAGGGCAAGGAAAAGAAATCAAATATGCAAACAGACAGACCCAATCAAGTCATACTCACAGTCCTAGCTCACCTTTAAATACCATTATTCAATTAGCGCTAAGTAAAATGCTGTGTCAAACAATGTAGATGTCTTACAGCTGATATATTTGAATTAATAGAAAAATAATCTTTTATATTAGATTGAGAGAGAAGAATACAGAAATACTAATTGAAAACATTTTATAAACTAAAAAAAAGCCCGAATATGCTTTAAAAACTTTTTTAACAATTAGCTCTCCTCCTGAGGAAGAGAGATTAAAATCTCAGTCAGATCTGACATTTGTAAATCATCATCCCTTTCTTTACTTATGGAGGTTAATTTAAGAGAATTCAGCCACTCTGTATTTGCATTTGAGATGTGCTCATGAGAGTCCAGACCTCCCCAGTCAGGAGAATATCACATTGCTGGAGATCATTACTGGCCAGTGCTGCCCGCAGAGCTCTCTGTCACCCTGGCAGGAGATAACTCATTCTGGCAGATTTAAGTAAGATTAAAACCTTTCAAACCCCTATCCATTTCAACACTCCTAGAACTGCCTTTATATTCTTCTTCGAAACAGCCCTCGAAGCAAAACATAGATTAACAGATTTATTCAGGAGACCCTCTTGACAAATTAAAGAGTAAAAGCAGCTTTCATGTTCACCCCTTCCCTGGGCAGTTCCTTTGAGGACCTTCACTGCACTGCTCCTCTGCCACCCCGCTCCTCTACCCGATCTCTACCTTGTCTGTTGCTGGAGGCAATAGAGCCTGAGGGCTCAACCTCCACCTGTGTCCCCCACACCCACTCCAGAGGGACAGGATGCGCAGCGAGAGAACTAAGGTCTCCTAACCTGTGGCCAAGCCTCTTGGGTATTTGCTACCCCCAGCCCACCTCCAGAGCAGCTGCTGCTGTTGTCTTCCCTTCTCCAAGACAACAGTGCTAGTTGTTGTGCATTAAAAATTCTCCATTTCTCCTCCCACTGCTGGGAAGATAGATATAGCATTTCCAGTATAAAAAGAATTCTGCGACTAGTGATGTGATTATCAAAGCAGCAGCTGGGAAATGGTTAGAGTCCCTGTCTGTTGCCTCGTGCCTGTATAACGAAGAGAAGATTTAGCCGCAGAGGTACAAAGCGGCGTGCGCCCTCCTTTTTGCTGGTGGAGCCTCTGGGGACAGCAGTCACTGTTGGTTAGCTGAACTGTACAAGTTTATTTCATTTCTGGGCTGCATTTTATTGTTTTGTTTAAAAATCCTAGGTTCAAGACTCTGGGCCTGACATTTCCTCCCTTTCCACATGGGTGGCACATTCACTGCTTGGCAGGCAACCTAGCAGACTTCTGCAGACATTTTAAGTGATGATGTCTATACTTGTAAGAAGAAAAATTTGACAGATGCAAGGAATGATAAAGGAGAGAAGCACATGAGCTGAAGATAGCCATTAGTTTCAGATCCATAACACAACAATTACGAAGGTTTTTTGGTTATTTTTTTTACAAATGGGCCAGTGGCCACATTTAGAGCTCATGAACACCAGCAGCATTCCTTCAGTGGGCAGGCTGGCTGCTGCATATCCTTTAAGGGGTAAGGGGTTCATTCCCTTCTACTTCTTTCTACAGCAAAAATTACCTGTGTTAGGTGACTCCATTTCACAAAGAGTTACTTCTCAAGGTATCTTTTCCCGGCAACTGTACATATAAAGGAACTACAGTACAACTATTATAAGGAAAATAATGTGTGTGGAAAGTTTGTGCTGCAGCTATGAGCTTGGATCAGGCACATAGTTTGTTTTCGAAAAAAGACTGGAAAACTCACAGCTTCCAAACTTTCCAGATTCAATTTCTGGAAGAAAAAACAAATAAACAAGCCCAAACAAATGAAAATCAGGTTATTGGATTATTTTCTAAACAGATGTGTTTCAGGCTGTTAAAGGAAAGCAACTATAGAATACAGATGTGTGCAGAATTAAACGCGTATTATCCCACACAGGCGCTATACATGGAAAATCGCTATTTGCTGGCATCTGCAAGAATTATCTTCAAACTCTAAGGAACAAATGAAATTTCCAAGATATTTCAGATCTCCGGGACACCTCAGGAGCCTGTGAAAAAATGTTATGCATTTAACTGACAGCCAACAGGGTTATTTTATGCCAAGCGTTCATATTAAACAGTTTTTAATACACCACTTTGTACACGGTTTTCAAATTCATACTTTTATGAAGAACAAGTCAACCAACACATCCTGTTCATATAAAGTCTCCAATTTTAGTGATTATTTGAACTCAAAAGCGAGAAAGTGGTTTAAACAAAATCTTATGGATGATAGGTAAATATACATGTGTGCACACATGTGTACATTCACACATGCACATGCATGTGATGGAAACCAAAACTGAAAATAAGAGACAATTAACAGATGCCCAAAGAGGTTGCAGATTAACAGTTAACAATTAACAGTTGCCCAGAGAGGTGGTAGATGCAGCATCCCTGGAGACATTCAGGGCCAGGCTGCATGTGGTTCTGATGTAGCTGAAGATGTCCCTGCTCATCGCAGAGGGTTGGACTAAATGACCTTTGAAGGTCCCTTCCAACCCAAACTGTTCTATAATTCTATGATTCTATGCTTATATCATCAGATGTCTGTATTATATTAATGATTTTCCCTTCTCCTAAAATAAATAAAAGCAAAAGCTACATGGAGGAAAAAAACCTCAGCATATCAAAGATAGAATCTAGGCTTCAGGTACTATATATGAAGTTTGTACCGTCATCTGTAGGAATTCAGGATAACACCAATTCACTTATAAATAAATGCTGCCTATTATGCAATGCATTTGACCGCTAAAAGGTTAAAGTACTAAATCGTTACCAGACATTTATTACAGAGACACAAAACATGCATATGTTGTGTTGACATGTGCCTCTCTTATCAAAGAGCATAATTTATTTAAAATAATTGAAACAATAATTAGAAGCTACACGGAAGACTAAGTAAATTGTATTAAAACACAAGGTAGCTGCTAATGCCAGCAGCTCCAACAGCCCCCTGGTACAAGCCTGGATGCTTTCAACACACTCAATTCATTAACACCAGAGAAAAGCCAGAAATGAAGGGAAATGCCGACCATCTGCTCAATCCAGATGCAAGAGAACATGCGTCTTACCTCCAAAGCTATTTATCAGCGAAAAACTGATGAGATGGGTTTAATCCTCTAACTGCAGATCTAAAAGATTATGCGGCATCATACTGTCATAAGTAAAACTGAACTATGTCCATGCGAATGGGAAGAAAACTTTGTCACTTTTTCTCACCTTTAACATCTCTTGATATAAACCAACTCTAAATAAAACAGATAACCTAGATATGACAAATACTATTTAGAGAAATGCATGCACACAACCAGCCGACAACAAAATCCTCCTTCTTCTGCTATGTCTGAAATACATCTAATTGATTTAATCAGCAATGAGATTTAATGGAAGCATGTAAGTTTCCAGAAAGTCATCATCTGCATACATTTTATTTCCTTGCAATACCATGCCCATTATAAAACAAAATCTATGGCCCCTGTGCTGTATAAAGAAACAAGCAGAGTAATTGCTTACCTTGAAGTTATGAATCTTCTCATATTTTGGAATATGTTCGTTTTCTTTCAGAGTTGCTCTTCTGACAAGCGACGTCAACTGTGAATAAGCAAAGAGTTTAAGAGGTTGCCAGATTGTCACGGGCGACTTCTGAGCACCCAGTTTCATCCCCAGGGCTGCGAGCAGGAAGTCTTGCTGGCGGCTCTCCTGCTTGGCTCTGTGCACCGCGGACCGGCTCGCTTTGTGCCCGGGCCAGGACTCCCTGGATGGCATGGTGGGGTGGTTGAAGGAGGCACAGCCCCCCGGACCCGCTGTGTGTGTGTTTCTGTCGGTCTGGCGCTCAAACACCGGGCAGCACCATGACGAGCACCCAACCTGCGGGGAAGGGTGGCGCGGCCGTGCCCGGGCACTGCTTCAAGGCGCGGCTAATGGTGCGACGCGACGCGACGCGGGGTCCCCGCCGACCGGGGAGCAGGACTGCCGGGGGGCAGCCGGTGCGTGCGGCAGCGACAGACAGCGGGGGGTGCGCAGCGCTCGGCCTCTCCCTCCATCGGGGGAGGCCTCCGCGCCCTCCTCCCGCCCCGCTGCCCGTTACCGGGAGGGTGGGAGCGCGGCTCCGCGCGGAGCGACACGGCGCGGCTCGGCACCGCCCCCGCGGCGGCCGCGCAGCCAATGGAGCCCCGGAGAGGCAGGAGCGCGGCTCCGCCCCGCCCCGCTCCCCGTTCGGCCCCGGCGGCAGCGAGAGCCGGCTACCGGCGCAAAAGGCACCGCTGCGCCCCGGCGGTCAGGGCATTCTCGGATGTGCAGTGACGGCAGGGGCGGGGGACGCGGCAGGAGGCGGCTGGCCCCTACCTCCGCCGGTCTGATAGAGTTTGGGCACTAGGAGGTAGGGCTGGCGGCAGCTGAGTGTGCATGTTCACCACTCGCCCCTTAAAATGCCATGTTTCAATGCTTTCTGTATAAGAAGAGGCTTGTCAAACTCACATCATGTAACAGGCTCTTCTAGTAAGGATGCGAACGCAAGTGCCACCACCCAAAGTTCACCGCACCACCCCTTCCACCAAGGGCCCTGCCCCAGATTGCTGCGGTGCCACTCTGTATGAATTAACAAACATCAGCAGGAGGTGAATGACACATATTCTCACATTGGGCACAATTGACCACGAAATGTACACAGGACAATCTGGTCCTCACTGGCCCTCATGCAAACCAAAGGAAACAATGTTTCACCCAGCTATTGAACTTGAACTTGCCTTGAACTCCTCACAGAGCCAAAGGAAGGAAGAGCTTCCTTCAAGAAGCAAGAAGGTGTCTGCCAATGGGGCAGCCCAGCTCGGGGGCTCTTCACCCCCATTCTGACAGCTGTGAGGGGACACCACGATGGCCACTTGCCTCCCACTCGTTTTCTCCTAGTGCTCTCCAAGCATTTGTGAACAGTCTTTGTCAGAGCAAAAATGGACCTTTGACCTTACTGCGGCTGTGATTTACACCGTGGGGCTGTCTGCCATCTTGAGGTTTCGGGGGTGAGAAGGCCCTTCCTTGTACACAGCCTGCCCTACCCAAGTGCAGCCTGCCTTCTGCTGCTACACGCTGCAGCGCCACAACCGCTCTCCACTCTGCAGCAAAGGTATTTTTATCTTTCCTGAGTCAGTAACAACCAAAGACAAGCAGAGTTTGTCACAGAATTCTGGGTGGAATTGGTATGTGTTTTGCAGCTGGATCACAGCATTACTGTTTAGCTCAATCCTGCCAATGCAGCTGACAGTAATGCTCATGGTGAGCCCCTCCTCTGTTCCCTTGCATGGCTACCAGTACCTTCTCTACAGGCTTTAAAAATCTGCTGGGTTTCAGCACAGGATCAGGTTGCCGAGATTAAGGATCAACACGTGTGCTTCACCACCACTAATCTGCAATGCAAGTTAATAGCTAATAATCGAAACACTGGATGTAGATTATACAGGATGAAGCTGTTGGGCATTAGTGGCTCACACAGGGGCCTTAGGAGCACCTGGCTCAGTTCCCAGTTTCAATACCAACAGGAGGCTGGTTAATCCATCCTATTGAGAAATACTTTTCCAATGGCTACCTTAACTTGTCTGTCTTGCTTTTAAATGCTCATTTCTATTGTAGGTGAATAAATGCTCCTCTGGCATTTTTTTTTTGCACATCCTTTTAAGTGTAACACTCCATGGTAAGAGGAGATCAAAAACTGAGGTGAGGAGTAAGAGATGACAAAACCTGACCACCTTATTTATGTGAGGTGTAAGAATAGTAGGGACTCGGGAGGGGGAAACAGACAGGCTTTTGAGCTCATTCTCTCCTTTCTACCTAAAGCCACTTGATACTTTCACTCCCAAGAACTACATCAGGTAAAAGTCCTCATGGAACAAGGTGAACCTAAACCTACCACAGAGGGCTCATCCTCTTAAAATAGCTTTGAGTGACAACAGGCTCAGGAAGCAAATTGTGGAGTTCTGGAAGTGTTACATGCTTCCTTGGAAACCCAAATTCCTCTTATCTTTTAAAAGGGAAAAATTAATCACTAAAACTTCATATTAGTAAATAAACTCTGTGAAAATCAAATTTATTAGAACTAAGTAACGCAGAGATTTTCAAGAGTAGATTTACTATGAGAATCAACCATTACTGTTTTGTGTAATTCCACTTAAGAAGCAAGATAAAGCATTCTGAATTTTCATTTCAGTTGTTGGTAAAGCATTTTTGACATTCCTTAATTGTCAGCTTCCTTCTTCCTAATTCTGACGAAATGATTTATTTTCAATGGCACTTTAGAGTCACATTAGTAGAAACCGATCTCTGGATCCTGGAAAATTAAATCTTTAGAATGCCAATAAAAAGGTAAGCAAAACTACCCAACAGGGAAAGGTCTTATCTCATGGCTGTAATTTTGGAATGCTTTATAATCTGGAAAGTAGTTATAAGATTATGAATTTTAAATCTAATGTTACTTTGTGTTACAGTAATCTAACTCAGACTGCTTATTGGTTTTACATAAATCAGCTTCCTACTGTTCTGTGCAAAATGTTTTCTGCTGTTTATAAATATAGGAATACTGGGCTCACCTACACTTACAGCCCTTCACACGTGCTATATGCACTATAGTTGTGCACACCAGAAACCTAGACTGAAAGTTAAAGCTATAAAGCTAGCAAATGAAAAATTATGAAAAAAATATACGTTTATCTATTTCCTACATATATTTCCCCAACATAAAGTAGTGTTGTAAAGAAAAGTCATACAACTGATGTCAGGCAGTTGACACAGTTCTATAATGCATACCCTCATTCTTCTGCCACTGCCTAACTCTAGGAGTTTGGCATTGCAAACTAGCCCTCTTCGTAACACAGCCCACTCACTTTTTGAAAACTATGAATGTGAATGAAATGAAATCTATGTTGCACACATCTTCCTGACCACAGTTTGGGTCATTGGGCAGGTCCACATCTTTAGCTTAACCAGTACTTGAGATAATAAAGTAAGAGAGAGCAAGCCACTGTACCTAGGTAGCCCTAGTCATGGCACAGATGAGTCACCATCCCTGAGAACAAACAAATGAAGTCATGGACCTGGAGGTTCACCTCAATCCTGCAGGAATCTGTTCTCTCCACATGCGCTCTCCAGCTCTATGCTGTCTCTCTATTCCCAGCCTGCAAGCATGCAGGTCCTGCTCTTTTTTCTTACATCTTTGCCTGGCTCTTGATTCAACGCCTGCTCTCCACTAATGGCTCCTCCACTACCACCTACTAGAAAAGTCTTCTTTCCACAGCCCTTTCATTTTCCAACAGTTACCTTTGTAACTTGCTCTGTCTGAAGTCTACCTTAACAGGAACAATTATTAGATACTGTCTGCTACATACTGGGTGAAAAAGAGTTAGAAATCTGGGGAGGAAAGACTCATCCCTTCTCCTTTCCTAAATCTTGATATTACTTATTAATTGCTTGTGACAGGCATTTGCAGTCGTTGCATGTGCAGGGAGCAATAAGCTGTGCAGACTGCAGGAGGAAGGAAACTGCAGGACTGTCTTTTTTAAATTTAATTTGAGATTGTGATTTCACGTGATCAAGGTGAACTGAAAATGGAATGACTGGAAGTAATAGCCAAGCAACCTCTCAGCAGAGCACGCAACCAGAGCAGCCTCTCAGTCCTGGATGTTTTAGTGACTTAAGCACTAAAGAACCAAACCCAGCCACGTGACAACGTTTGAACCAAGACATCTGATTACTGGCTCTACATTGTACATATGGACTAAAGGGAAAAAAAAATAAATAAAGAAAGAAAAGGGTAACCTGCTATTTCAAATGTTCTCATTTGTTCTAAAACCTCAACCGTAAGAGTGGTTCAGCCTAGGTCCTACTGTGACTCCACTCTCCTTACTTGCCCCTGGGGTCATCCTTCAGGGTGCAGAAGAAACCGCTGTTTTCTTAAGCACTATTTGCTCTCAGTGTTAGCTGGATAATGTATGCGTATCTTCTGATGCTAATCCCACAATCAGTAAGTCTTATTATGAATACTCCACAGAATTGATTTTAAAGTCATCCACGGTTTGCAGTGGATTTCAATTAGTCACCCTCTGAAAGACACATTATGTAAGTTTAATCCAGTCACACAATTCAGTCAACATCAGACAAATAATCTTTCTAAAGAGGCAAATCAATTCATTCCCATTTGTTGAATAATAAACTAAAACTAATCCAGAAAAAAAAAGGGAAAATTCAAGTTGCATTAAACTCACAAGTCCTAAAATGCCCAGATCAGACTTGATCAGACCTCCTGAAGCTCACATGCATTTCCAGTACAATGGAGTGTTCAGTTTCATGACTACCTGGCTTCTCTCTCAAACACAGTATTGTGTTTTCTTCAGCCTCTGGAATGTATGTGCAGTACACAGCAGGCTTTTCATTCTTATATGCTATTTTCATGTTATTATGACTAAATATGCCTTTATCATTTCAGACTTTATATGTAATAAGATTCCTTCCCTCTAAGGAATGTATTGTAATATTAACCATCAGTTATAGTGCATGCATTTTTTTTAAATATCAAAGAGGATGCCTTATTGTACATATATCCCAAGAAATAAGGTATTTGGTTTGCCATGCAGTTAGCCACTGGATATTCTGTGGTGTTCTGTTTCACTGTACAGCTAACGTCGCCAAATGTAATGCTCAGAAAATCCTTCCTTGCCTGAACACTTTATGAGCATATTTTATGGGCTTAGTACAACATTTTCAAAAGCTAATCAGTCAGATTGTGAAACTGAGCCCAATTTCCTCAACGCTGTTCTCGGTGGAAGTTTGTTCCATGCTAAATATAATTTTTCCAGTCATATCTTTCACAGAATTGTTCCAAGGGGGAAGAGGAGTCCAAAATTTTACTTTTTATTGAAAAGTGGTGATAAGCTGTTTTTCATTTAATTTTCTTCACTTGTAGATGTGCTAATGCCAGGCATAGCCTCTGCCCACAGACACATGGCGTGAGCAGAGGGTAGGAATGCTTTTAAAAGAGAAGTTCAACTTGAATGCTGGCGTCTCAGAAGCCAGACGGGAAGGACCATCACGTAGTCTTGGCCACCAGTGCAAGACAACTTCTGCTGTCATTCCAGCACAGCCGCATTTACCTGGCACCTGGACAGCATCAGTCTCCCACAATGCTCAAAGTATACTGGATACTCAGGCAACACACAACCCCGCTTTGAGTCCACAGCTACCCACACAGTTGGGGTTTAAGACATGGCTGAATGATGAAAAATTACTGCTGAGAAAGTTCTGGATTTTGCACCAAAATTTTCCACATGGACTGACTTCTAATTAAATCTGACCTTCCTCTCTCCCCATCCCTCCCCAGTGAAATATTTACTGCAACACCTAAAAAAATGGCTACTTTTTATTTCTGATAAAAGTGTATGTGATTTCCACATCAGGTAATGAACATTTTTATATCTAGAATTCAAAAAGAAGTTTTTAAAAAATCTTTTAATTAAAACCTTAATCAAACAAATTTAGGCACAGCATTGGTTTAAAATATGATTGTTAAATTAAAAACAATAAACAAACTAAACCAAAGTTTAAATTATGGAAAAAATGTTGCCCACTAATGCTGCTAGAAATTACTGCATAAAATGTAAGTTCATTTGGTACTGTATTGTGCAATACGGTTAGAGTGTATTAGCATTATTTGGGAAGATTTTATGGTCACACTGATGTGCTTACCAGAAATACCCTGAAGTACCCATGTCTTCCTAATGAGGGTGCATACTCATAAAAAGGGAGAGAGCGAGATCTTGGGGGAAGCCAAGAGAAGATGTTTCTGTGTAGCTTTAGTCCTATAACCTACCGGTCACTGCAGCTGATTCAGATCTAGGTCAGCTGGCTAATTTTGTTCCTAGTGGCATGCTCCCGGCGGTTACCAATATGGGTCTTTGGAAAGGACAATTTGAAACTGCACAGGCAAAAAGCATCCACTGTGACTATTCCCCTCTTTCAACAACTGACAAGACAAAAACAATTAATATTTGCTGTTCTGGATAGTGGCACAAAAGCAAGGCTGTTTTCAGTGGCAAACACAACACACTTCTTCCCTTAGGGAGAGGGCTGTTCTGGTACATAACCATGAATATATCCATGGCAAAAATAAAACAGAAATTCCACAGTACCTCCAGTAACTGGTTCTGATTTTGGTCTGGTTCTGGAGGACTTTGCTAACACTGAACAACTTAGCTTTTAGCGAGGTCAGCAATTGGCCTGCTGTGTCCACTGAAGAAGGGGGGTAATTCTAGGGATTCACTTCACACTTCATGGGTACAAATACCACCCACATACAGGGGTGTATCTGGCATGCAAAAATGTGCACAGGCAGAGACGTGTATATCATAATCCATAATGGTGCTAGCCTGGGATTTATAAGCAATAGCTATGACTTCATATATGCTGTATTAATAATAATACACTTCCTCACAGTGTTGTGCTCTCAGTGAGAGTGCAGTCCTGCCCCACTCCCAGGGCTCCTGCCTTGTCCTGGTTTGGTCCTGTGCTGGCTGAAGCCACAGGGCTCTTCCCTATGGACACCAATGCCAGATGTCCCTACGGCTTTGGCTGCCCCTGTTAAAATAACCAACTGCTCTAGCCCTTCCCTTAAAGACTGAGACTACCAGCCTGCTTGCAAGGGGCAAGATATGACTGCTCAACAAAAGCAGAGCTGCTACCAAGCTGTGTGACACTGAGGAAAGATATGCCAACCAAACACCATGATAAAGGGTACCCAGAAAGCTAAGAAACAAACCCTTTTCACTCCTAACTCTGAGGTAAGGAAGGCAGTTCCCCATGACCATGAGGCTTATGTATCAGCCTCAGCAATCTTCTCCTTGCTTTCAGCAGCTCATTACCACAACCCCGTTCTTTTCTCAGGTAAACAAGCTACGTTAAAAGGAGATCAACCCCAGCCAAACATGGTAAGTACAGAAGGGGACCAAGAGCTAGTAGGGCACAGAAGATAGCACCTCTCTGCCACAGGGGGCTGGCAGCATCACTGTTTCTGCAAGACAGTTCATGAGCAAGGAGAGAAGCATTACAAAACACCTGAATTTGTCTCCAGTAAATCCAGACAAAGCCTGTCCTTTACTGCTTTGGTTTCAGTCCTTTCCATCGACTCTTCTGTCCTTCACAGCTTTGGTTTTGGTCCGTCCTATCTTTCTCTCCTCCTGCCAGGAGCCTGGGCCATGGAGATGGTAAGCTAAACTGTGAGTTAAAGCAGCCACCTGTGCCAGGTACTCCTCTCCTTAGGAAAGGTAGGATCAGAGAGACTGGGAGGACTGCTCACATTACATTTTGGCTAGAGAGGTTTGTCTTGCAGCTATGAAACCTATGGAAAAGGAGCTGATGGTGCAAGCTGCTCTGCCTGAGGGAGCAACCATCACACTGACCAGGAACACGCAAAGGCTGCTCCTCAGCATCTTCTCCAGCTTGCTCCCATTTAGTCAGCATTTTCTATTTCAGCTAACAGCAACACATTTTCTCCCCTTCCCTTTGTGTCATGTCTCCTTGCTGGCCTGCAGGGAGCTGTGCCACTGTTACTGAGGCACAACTGATATTGATTGCAGAGGGGGGTCACTCCAGCAAAAGCCTCTTGACTAGTGACACATGAAGGCAGTCTGTATTCCACAAAGACCTTAAAAGTTATTTATAAATGCCACAAGACAATGTGCTCTATAGGAGTGATAACAGTCAAAATGCAATGCAAATTGGCAGCTGCATGAATTCTACTCTTTTGGCAAATGCTCTTTGTAACTAATATACTACATTTAAGCATCATGAGAGAAAACAGGCTGTTAGATTAATCTGAAACCACTAGGGACACGTGATAGTTTATTTCTTATCTGACCCACATGGTTATAAGGAAAAAATAAAAGGAAAATAAAAGGAAAAATAAAAATTAAAAAATGAAGAAAAAAGGAAAAGAGAGAAGGCACATCAAAAAGTACTGTACCCTGTGATGAGGAACCTTGCCTGTCTCCTAGCAAGGAAATGTTGACGGTGGCCAAACTTTATGAAATAAAGAATTTGCAACACTTCCTTTATGATATCCATTTAAGAATAATATTAATAAAAGCAGTTTTTACAATAAAACTCTACATCTTTTTGTAACTGAAAATGTTTACACTTAGGGATAATGACAATCATGTAATCCATGAGGCCTTTCTATTATTCTATTTATCAGTTTTTTTTCCCCACTTATTCCTCATGGAATAGAAGATTTGGCTACTGGTATAACATAGGTAAGTGGCATGGAAATTTCTTTTTATGTCTCATTAATATTTTCTTACCTGATATATAATACTCACTTCACATTAGTCTTGTCTGGCAGCCTAATATTAGCCTTTTTTGTTCTACGCAGTAATTCAATTTAGAGTAATTCAATGTATGTTATAATTGAAAACTGCAGCTCATTAATTTCTAAACACTCTGTATTTCAGACTACACCTGCTCCTTTGGCACATCCTCTACTTTGAATCCATCCACTCCTTCCTGAGTAAGCTATGTTGCTATGATACATCTGCTGTCACAGTTTCTTTCTTAAACATACTTTTAGTTCATAATCATACTTACTTAGCATAAATAAGACTAAGAGTGCAAAGTCTCCTAATCCTTCCTTAATTATCGTTTGATTCAACCCCATGAATCAAGGTGAAAAACATTTTTAACCTGAAGGAATACTAGAGATGGACATGGACACGCAGCATCCTTGCAAAGTTTATAATGGTGAAACCTGCTTATAGACCACCTCACTGCAGAAAAGTGATGGAATGGGGTAACCCCCAGTGCCCATCAGCACTCCTTGCAGACCGTGATTACTGGTTTTCTACGTACATGTGTGTCCATGGGCATAGCTGCACCACTGCTGTGGATCAGGCCAACATTAATTTTATACAATGCAATTAGGCAGACTAGGAAAATGAGGTAGGCTGATCATCCTTCAAATGAGTCTCTCATGTGGGCTCCTGCTACCCTTGCATTATCTCTATTTAAATCAGGACTGATTTGAAACCTGCAATGAATGAGACCAGAGTGGAATTGGCAGTGGAATTATATTCTGCTCCCAAAGTCAAATTACCAGTTATTATCAAATGACCAGTTTATTGCCACCCATAAAGTCCAATCCATGATCACACTCTCAGAAAAGGCTCGTTTTAAATTTTGTTGACCAGCATTCCAATTTTCTCATTTCTCCTTTTCCACATACGGTTCATCTTTCCTATTTTTATACCCTCTATGCTTCCTAATTAACATTTGAAATTGCCTGTGTCATCAAAATTTTCATATACGGGCAGGAAACATCCCGTGTCCCTGGAGGAAGCCATAACTGTTACAGGTTCTTACTTGAGATGGCACTCAAGAAACCATCATCTCAAATGATCAAGCCCAGCATCTTTCAAACAGATTTAAATAATGCCTTGATTTGAAAACTGAGTAATTGTGAATAATTCAAAATTGGGCTGGCAAAGCAACTCCCCATCATAAACTTGGTCTACACAGGCTATTTACCTTCTGGAGCAGAAGCAGGCACTGGCACGTAGACAGGTTATACAGCTTCTGCTACACAGGAGGGACTTTGGGGTTTGTTTTTCATCTTTGGTTTGGTTTTGGTGTTTGGTTGTTGGGGTTTTGGTTTTGTTGTTCGATTCTTTTTCCACCACCAAGTCTGCAGTTTCTTGCAAGATGATATTTAGTTGATGTCTGTTTTCAGTTGAAATACACTAGTCCTAGGTTCCAATCAGTAACTCAAAGATCTGACATTTGGGATGTCAGAATCATATGATCTATGGACAGCAGCTCTTATTTTGAGTAGAGGGCACATCAAAGCTGAAAGACTAAGTTTGTGGTACAGTTCTATTTCTTAAATTCATTGGCAATGAATAACATTACTGACAATGAACAAAATGTTGATCTGCACTAATGCTACAAGGCAACATTTACTTGTACTGCCACCACCAAGTAGCACTTCAAGTGACACTGCTCATGAGATTTCTAACACTGAGGTTGTTCGAATTTTCAACAATAAAAAAACCCCAAGAGAATTAACCCATAAAAAAATCACCCAGTAAGCTCCCAGCATTATCGATTTGCTGAGCAGTGAATCTGCCTTGCAAACTTCAGTGTGACCAAGGTGATTGGCAGCTTCCAGGCACCAGGCTGCAGCACTGTGACAAATGCTAGCAGGGATTTGGAGGCTAGAGTGAATGAGAAGCTGTCACTTAAGAGACTGAGCACTTCAAATTCTGTAAAAGATAACAACACACAATGACTTTTGCAATTTTTGTACATTTGTATTAAACACATCATTACTCTAATCATCAGCCAATTCACAGAAATGCCGGAATGCAAATGCAATTCACTATCACATTAACTTTGCAAATGCTTCAAGACTTTTCCAGCAATGTAAAAGCATCAGAAATCTTCAGCCAATAAACTATTTGATACATGATATAAACCACAGAGTTTTTAAAATGTTTCGTCACTACCTGCAAAATGGAAATTGGGAATACAGGATTCGTATTACCGCGATATTCCTCTACTCTGTTATCAGGAAGAGGAAAAGCCGCCTGCCTCTAAGTGCTACGAATCTACTTAACAAATTGGAAATCATTAAAAAACAATTACCAAATCACATACGACTAAGGTTTAATAGAGGACTTTACACTTTGTGATACTAGCTCTAATGTTCGTTAGGCAAACTGTTTCAAACTGCCTTAGCTCTAACCAAATGCAATAATCCCCACTAAAAAGCAATATTGCCTAAGTGCATTATAATATGAACTTCACTATTAGAAACACATCATCCTGTAGTTATCTCAGAAGTTGTACGGATGCGGGGAATATTAATACCAAGATGACAAGTATTAGAACAACCACTGTTCATCATTTGAGAATCAAGATTTTTCAGCATGACGATTCTTGCCTTGCTTAAACATTAGGACTGTAGGAACAGTGAATGCCAGAAGCAACACTGTTTCTAACTGCTGATGTCATGCAGAAAAAAAGGTTAAATATGGAAAAGTTTAATGTTCTAAAAGTTAATGATCAAAAGACGACTTTGCAAAACTGTCAAGAGTTGCTGTCTTCACTGATGAAGAGTATGACAGGTTTGAAGTAATAAGAGCAAGTGGTTTATTGAGCTTAGTAACAAACCTGCTCTCCTTACTTTGTTCAAATGCAAAAAAGAAAAACATTCAGCTAGGGACTAAGCATGAGAAGTTATATCTGAAACTATCTTATTTTCTTGTGAAAGATTCAAAGGAAACAAACACGGGCTAGAACAGATCAGCTTCTGCAGCATCAACCACAGGATAAATGGTTGTTCTTTTTTCCTTTCACAGCCTAGTACTTCATATAGGCACCTCTACTTCTGTTTCTGCTACCACTTCTAAAACAAGCATTTAACTTTTCATGGGTCTTAAGGGTTCAGTAACCTCTTATGAATGGGCAATTATTAGTGGAGCAGATGTGCTTGCCTGTCAGGGGATTCTCTAACCGAATGGGGGGCAGCACACCAGACAGCCACAGCTTCATGTCCTTTCCTTCTTTGTACAGAAGCCAAATGACACGCATTTGTACTTGTAAGCATGTAAACAGTGACCAATGTAAAATGCCTCTGCCCTTCTCATCTGAACAAAACCCACCACACGGCCCCACTGCAAATGGTAAGGCGAAAAAGGAGCTTTTCTGAATAATACTAAAGGCAAGAGGAGAAAATCCCTGGCAGTCAAACTCTCAGCACAGATTTACACAGGCTACACAAAGTACAGAGGGTATAAAACACAAGATATGTTGGATATTAGTTCATAGCCAAAGGTGCTACCAACCCCACTTTCCAAAGCCCCAGCTTTTCCTTAGGCCTCTCATGTTCAACTGCTGACCAGACCTGACCTTGCCTGGTTTATGAGATTAGACACAATCGTAGCCCAAGGTGATTATCACCAGCTATACAGTGTCACGTTATAAAGTCTAAGGGAGGTAAGAAACTTGTAAATAACAAAATTATCCTTTTATAGGGCTCTTAATTCAACAGTCCAGTCTGTTTCCTGTAGAAGTGATTAGTAATAGAAAATAATTAGGAGATGCCAGATGGGAGGAGGAGTTAAAAAAAAAGGCCCAAACCTCACACAGCTAAAGAAAGAGAACAACAAACGAGGGAGCTGCCAGCTAGCAACCCACTGCAGTCCTTCGTCGTCCAGGACATTCATTGCATAAGCAACAAATGACAACCACACGCCTGTTTTAGAGACTGCTCTGAAAGACCCACCTTCTCCTTTTTGTGGCCACTGCATGGGTTATTCAGTTGTGAGAGGGCATATAAAGTCAAGGGAAACCACAGGGTTTGTTTTTTTCTGTAAAGAAGATTATAATTTCCTTACATATGGCTGTGAGGCTTGCCCCCCTGTACATCCAGGCACCCTTTTTGGAATCTGTAAGCAAGGAAGGTAGGCCCATAGGGAAGGTAAGCAGCAGGCTCCTATAGTGTGTTAGGGCTGAAGCCATGACAGCTCTCCATTGCTCATCAGGAGTTGAACTGGACTTACATATTTCTGAATCCTATCTAACTAAGGTTCACTAAGATGGGAAAACTCTTTCTCCCCCCTGAAGAGTGCCCAAAGAAAGCTATCTTCTTTGGCATTTCAAGAGCTAAGGGAGATCTCTTCCTCCCTCTCTGTGATCCTTCTTGAGCTAGTCTGTCCTAGTTAAAAAGGAAGAAAACTCCTGCCAGTACACCTAAGAGAAGTCAAGGCTATACAGTACTATTTGTAGGGCATTAAAAATGTCACCAGATCAAACCACCAAGCATTAGAAACCCCCAAAAGAGCTGCTGGTGAGGGCTTCACACTGACTTACCACACAATATGGAGAAACACGGGAAAAGAATAATAGCTTATTCACTGCTAATAGTTTCATTTTATCAGTAACAACACAACCAGTACTCTTCAGATTTAGTTGCACAGCAACTGCACCGCTTTACAGCCTTTGTAGCAGTTATGTTAGACTACTCATTTTACAAAAGCTTGAGCAGGCACTGAGGGCATACTCTACCCACACTTCTGCTGAGTGTGGGGAGGGTACACTGATTTCATATGGCAGCTGCCTGTCCCAGTATAATTAGGCACTGGACCTTCTGAAGACTGTATCTTTGTGTACACATCTCACATGCCAGATCATAAGAGACACATGTATGTGAAAAAGCACAGGGAGGAAACAAATGACTTGTACCCATGCCTTTGCAGGTCGAAGGAGGTGATCCTGCCCCTCTACTCTGCTCTCGTGAGACTTCACTTGGAGTATTGTGTGCAGTTCTGGTGTCCTCAACATAAAAAGGACATGGAACTGTTGGAACAAGTCCAGAGGAGGGCCACGAGGATGATCAGGGGACTGGAGCACCTCCCGTATGAGGACAGGCTGAGGAAGTTGGGGCTGTTCAGCCTGGAGAAGAGAAGGCTGCGTGGGGACCTCATAGCAACCTTCCAGTATCTGGAGGGGCTATAAGGTATCCAAAGAAAGACTCTTCATCAGGGACTCTAGTGACAGTGTAGGGGTAATGGGCTTAAACTTAAACAGGGGAAGTTTAGATTGGATGTAAGGAGGAAGCTCTTTACTGTGAGGGTGATGAAGCACTAGAATGGGTTGCCCAGGAAGTTGTGAATGCTCCATCCCTGGCAGTGTTCAAGGCCAGGTTAGACAAAGCCTTGCGTGACATGGTTTAGTGTGAGGTGTCCCTGCCCGTAAGCAGGGTTTGGAACTTGATGATCTTAAGGTCCTTTCCAACCCAAACCATTCTACGATTCTGCGACTAAAGGCTGAAGCAGGATGCTGATTCTCAACTGTGCTTACCTGCAAAATGGAGGAAGCCCCTCTGCAGAAGTAGCATCGTGATGGGAGGCACGGTGTGCATTTGAAATGCAACCTGACCTAAGATACTCCTCACTGTCAGATGGTTGTGGAGCCTTATTTGTTTTGAATTTTATAACACTAGACCAGCAATCAGGTTACCAACATAAGCACATGACTTTCACTTCACATTAATCCCACACACCACACATTGTGTAAGCATTACATTAATGTGCTTTGAAGGCACAAGCACACACAGAAGCAAACAAAGCAAGGTCCTGTGAGGCTAACTGGAATCAGCTGGGATGCCATTTGTAACCCACGGGAACTAATAGAGCACAGCTGAGCACTGACCAGAGCTGGCAAGGAAAGAAGAAGGAATTCGCCCTGGAAAAACCAAAAGAGCCAAGGAACCATGTTTAGCACTGGAGCTAAGCTACAGGTCCAGTTAGAGACCCTTAAGAAACAAGTCCGGCTTGCTAATTTATCCTTTATAAGCATGAGATACTGGTAAAAGAGAAACTAGATATTCTGTGACCTGGGGATTAAATTAGCAAAATTTATGCTTCATTTGCAAGCTCTCAATCTTAAAGCAAGATCATTTTATACAACCTTTGTAGTGTATCAGTTTTACTGGCACATTGAACATAAATAAGGACTTAGGTTACTCTTGGTGATGATGAGTTTGAAAAAGCACCCTGCAGTTGAGAATTTTCTTTGTGCTGATGTTTGCACACTAGACAGCACGTGCAATTAGTTCTCCTTTCTTGGGTCTTAATAGTTAAAACCAGCTATGCTCATAAAGAGGCATCATAACCATTTGCAGCCTTAGTTTGAACTGTATATGCCATATATAATGACATATGGCACTAGATCCATACCACCATAAATGCTAATGCACAGAAGGGGAAGATAAGGAAGACTGAGGCTGGGTCAATCACTGCAGAATATGATGTTGCCAATGTGCTGGAGTAGCTACCTAAAAAGTAGGCTTGTCTTACATCCTGCTAAAAACTTTTTGGTATTGACAAAATTGTCTGTGGTTTGAAGGCTCTGCTGAAAGATGGGCTAAACCCAGAAGAAATAAATAGAAGTTTTTGCCTTCCAGAGTTATGTTTTATTTATAAATTACATTAAACTTACAGAGTGATTGTCATGGACACCCGCGCAGGGACTGGAAAGGAACATTTGTGAGAAAAGGGTTGACAATCTCCTCAAGTTAACCCATGGGATTCTTCAGTGCTCCATCTCCTGCCTCTTTAAACTTACTTTAAGGTAAACACTTACTAGTTGTACTTTTAAGAAGATTATTGCTTTGTCATCACCCTTGCTGTAGATACGGCTTTATACATTACAAACCCATCTTTTCTCATGAAATTAAGTTAATTCAAGTAAATGGAAATATTTTTTTTTTAAATCCACCTTCAAGATTGCTTCAAAGCACACTTTCCTCCCTGATTATTAAGACTACTGTTTAGCTCCTGTCAGTTCCAGCACTGGCATTACTGGGCACCAAGCAGTGTTGTTCAAAGCTGTCTTCCTCCATCACAGACCTTGCTAAGGGGACTTACGCTCCACTGACAGCCAAATGCAAGTTCCTCAGGTACATTTTCTGATGTCCTTTCACTAAAGATAAAATAAACCTTAGGAAAGGAAGGTTTTAAGCAGAGCTTACTAACAGATTTGACTGAGAGCAAAAGTAGAAAAGTAGTAGTGTCATTAATGAAAATATCAGTGCCAGTTCAAGGTTGGAAAGTGAGACTGGTCCCTCTGCAAACACCCATAAGTATGACCCTTGATTTTGTACATGGAGGCTGTTACGAATCCATTAGAAATGTACACAGAGATTGCAATTAACTTTTTGATCTGGATTATCTTTGGAGGCAGGCTTAAAAACATGCTTCCTACTAAAATGACACAGGTTTACATTTCCAGATCTCCTTGCACAGGACTGCAGGCAGTCAGCCTTCATCACTGTGGAGGAAAAAAAAGGTATCGCCACTGAGGTCATTAAAAATAGAACGGAAGAGTGCTTTTATAGGGTGACTGCTGCCACAAACCTCTCAATTCTTTCCATCTGTAGGAACTGAGCTGTTTGTCTGGAAGGGGTCTTTAACTGATTTGCAGCCACTGAAGTTTTTTGAAGCACTTATCGCCAAAGTAAGCATGAATAAATGTGATTCAGTTGCTATCCTAACATTAACCTCAGCATTTCATTCTGAAACATGCGATAACACATAACTAATTACTTAAATGAAATTTTCTCATAACAAACACTAAATCTCGAATAAATTGCTCACACAACTTCTTACATTAATATCTCAAAAGCATGCCAAAATAAAAATACCATGTTTTGCAGGGCTTTCAAGGACTTTGATATATGTATCTAGGGATTTATTAACTTCTGAGAGCTACCAGTTTTATAAGGTATTTAACTGAATCAAGTCATCTGCTCCAAGGCCATAATTACCTTTGAGAGTGGAGAACGTTCACAGATCTATCAGTATTCAAGGCACGGGAGGAATAGTAAATCTTCTGATACTGGGTATTATTTCCATTTCCACACTAGGCCATACAGAGCGAACCCACATGGGAAGCGCCTCTTTCAAATGAATCTTAGCCCTCTCTTAAAACACAGACAATGACGTCCGCACAACTGTGTTCTGAACAATCTGCAGACTGTTTGGGGAACCAGCATTACCTTTTCAAACACAGCAGCTAAAATATCTGTTCAGAGCATTCAAGCATCACAAGCACTCTCCTGTTTTCAGGCTCCACTCCTCCAGTTATCTCTGACCATTTATCATTTCTTTCATAGGTTATGAAAATCATAAATCACTTACCAGGAATTTTAATTTTTAATATATACTTGTAAATGGTAAGCAGTTATATTCCTTCTTATAATCAGTGAAGCACATGCTGTGCAGTGGATTCTATTCTCATGCTTTTGCTAATAAAAACCTCATCTTAAATCACACCACAACATGGTCTCTTTCAGGACTCAAGGGTATTGTGATTTGTGTCCTACAACCCTTATCTAATGATTGCATAATTTTTGTCTTTTCATCTTTTAGCGTCTTTAAATCCTTCCCGTTTGCTAAGGCTCCTTTTTAATGTATTGCATATGACAAGTCACCCAACACATGCTGAATTCTACTATAAATTAATCACTGAAAAGAGTGGGGAACAAATAAAGCGTTATTAGTGCATGCTGGGAAGCCTCTAACACAAATCTGTGGCGTTCCCTGCTCCTGCCCCACACCAATTCAAGGCTAGGTAAAGTGCTCATTAATACCTCATCCTCAGATTTGAGGTGTGTTCTCTGGCTGCCCAATTTCCTCCACTAAATTTTACAGCAGAAAGCAAAACCACATTCCCACCAGCTCCTCCCCAGTCAGAGCCTGTGCGTCTCTCCTCTCCATCTTATGAAGGGTTTAATCTTTCATTCGCCACCCACACAAGATTGGGCAACAGTCACAGGCACAAAGTTTAGATTCGGATCTGAACAGCCTCAGAATCTGCAAATCTGGGAATGTATTTTGGCTCAGGATGATCAACGTTCAAGACCCAGGCTTCTTCCTCCCTTTACAGAGGAGGAAACGTGCGGTGTAGGGAGAAGCTGTGTGGCTACAGTATAAAAATGATAAAGCTGCATTAACTGCCAAATACTGTATCCTGCAGAAATATTCACCCACACCATGGGGCTAATGGGCTAATGTTGTAGCACACAGACTTTGCTGCTTGGATCGTAAGACAATCTTTTTTTCTCACTGGATTTTGGAGAATTTTCTTTGCATTGTTTCATAGAATTGCCAGTATTGATTCAGCGATATTTTCTTTATATTGGACAACAAGAATCACTCTGCCATCCCTCCCACCAAAGAGGAAGAAAAGCTACTTGACCTATTTATAAATATCCTATAAGAAGACCTCCTTATATCATGGTTAAATAATTTGTAATATGGTAAATACTACATTATTATTAAGTTATCAAGTAAATATCAATAAGAAGCAAGACCCTGCACGAATAGGGTAAAATTACCTTCTGAGCAATTTAGTAGATGATACATATATTTTTCTTATTTCATTATTATAATTTTTACCAAAGAAATCTTATAAACGACAAGAGATTGAGAATTCCATTAAGTGGAGATGTAATGTCTCCTGTGTATCCTCATTGCTAGCAAAATTAGCCACCAGATGTGATTCAGGCCCCTGCCTGCACAGTCCTCCAGCCAGTCAGCTATGTTCACTCCATTGAACTTGAAACAGCTCTCCCAGGCTGTCAAGGTAACAGCATTAGTGGCTGTGCAAGCAGTTCAGTCTCACAGACAGTGATGGGAGACACTCTGGAAAGCCCTTCAAGGTCTCCTCTTCCCAACACTCACTCCTACACTGCACATAGCCACCACTTACTCTGAGACATTTGGTGAGACCACCACCGTATCTCTCCCCTTTCCCTGGTTCCCCACATCCTGCGACTTACAGAGGAGGGAAAAAGGATTTGGCAGGCCTTAGCTGGATACTGGGGCTTGTTCCAAATGCTGTGGTTGATACTGTAAGGGGTGTTGGTCATGGGGTTGAATGCCTTATTTTCCTTCGAGACTCGCTAGGTGAAGCAGCACTTGGGACCCTCTGTGTCATCTTCCAGCAAAGACCCTGAGAGGAGTAAAGGCAGCAAAGATGTCTTCTCTGCACCTCTCCACAGTAAAAAAGATGACACTGTGCCTTCCCCATGAAGCCATGGATAGTAATCCCAACTGGATAATGACTTGAAAATTAAACTGAAGTCTTCACATTTCACTACACTGTGGTGTCTGTGTGCCTCATTGTGTTCACATCAACATAGTACCAAGAAAAGAAAGAGAAAAGGCTTAAAAGCTGGGCTTCAGGCCAGTAAACACCACTGCTGTTGAACTACATTACAAATGAAGCCACTTTAGTTGCTTGTAACTTCCAGACAAACAGGGTAGGATGTTGTAATTACATGATTAACGTCTCTGCAGGTTTTTCACCTAAAATGTAACTCTGTAAGAAATATTAATTCTTGACCCATTTAATGAAAAATGTTTCAAAACAATACGTATACCTTGCCAGTGAGTCTGACATAACACCACGTTATCTATGGAAAACTAGCATTCTTCAATAATAATCATTGAAATCCCTTTACTATGAAAACATTTACACCAGTCTAAAAAATGCTGCGACAGAGCAGAGTTCTGTTGTCACTTGAGACTTGCTAAATGCAGAAACAGTTAATTTTACCAAAGAAACCCAAAGTGGTGACTTCCAGAACTCCTACAGGAGATTTTTACCCGGGCTTTGCATTATAACAAACTCTCTCTGATAACATGCAAAAAAAATCCTTTTGAAATGGCACGCTGCAAGTCAGTGGCTGTCAGGAGCTGTAACTGATAACTCACCCCTCTATTACTGGTACCTAACAGGCAAGAAATTGGATATTTAACGTAGTCAGCTCGCTTCAATATCCCCACCAGTATTTCTTTTCTCAAAATGATCTGACAACAGTGAAGACCCACACTTTAAGCTAAGATGGGTACTTCATCTCTCAGCAAATTCAGTGCAGGATGACAAACTCTCTGGAGAAGGATTTGAAGCACCAAAGCTATGAGCTTCCTCTCTCCATGGACTCTGGATGGAGCTTAGTTTCACTGTAATAGTCATATTTGTTGGCAACTGTCAGTCAGACCTTTCCCCTCCTCGAGAAAAACTGAAATCAGAAACATATTTCTGATTGGAAAGACAAACAGATGATCCCAACTAAGGTTAGCATTTCTTCTAAGCAGTAGAAGCATATTAGGTACTCCTAATGTCATTCTGAAGTTTGTAAAATAGAGGAGCATATCAGACGATTACATACGCATTAACACCTACACACATGTAAAAATACACTTTAAAAAGACTTCAAATGTCAACTTTTCAATAAATAAAGTATTTAGTTTAACATGATGGAACTCACATTATGTTTTCTTTTTAAGTTTAGTCTTTGTCGCAAAAATGAAGTTTCAAGCAGCTTCTTTGTCTGCCTGACACATTCCCAACCTCCTTAATATTTCTGTGTTCACCTGTTCTAAGATTTGTTGTTTGTTTTTCTTTTATAACCCAGGATGCAGTTAGTTCTCAGCTGATACTGCAACTTTCTGAAGAGAGCAATCCTTCTTCATAAGTCTGGCTGAAGCCAAAAATAGCTCTGTCAGCTTCTGACAGGCTGAACTTAGCCAAGTGAAATGCTTTAACGTTTTATCAACCTAATGAACAGGCTTATTTATAATGTGGACAACTTTACTCTCATTGTATGCAGACTGCTGAAGAGATTATGGAATGCATTTGTCTGGGGAATGATGAATATATAAAGAAATGTAATTTTTGACCAAGGGGGCAGTTTTCTTATACCACTGTAAGCAATTTTAAGATGAAATATTTTTAGCTTGTTTGAAATAAAGAAGTGGCTTAATGGTAACATCTATAATTGTGAAAATACCTGAAGAAAGAAACTTCACAATAATAAATAACTAACCTCCAAAACATTGGAATTTGCAATATGCAAAAATTACCATAAACCCCCTTCTATAAACAGTTTAAATATCACTATTAATGCAATACTGGAACCAAATATGTAGACTAAGTATCTACAGATACCTTTAGCACTTTATAGTAGATGGGGGAGGGTTAAAAGTACGAAATAAAAAGTCTAACAGAAAAAAAGAGTGTGGGTTAACAATTGCTTACCCTTTTTTCTGCTACCTCATCCTCTCCTGTAGACTCTTTGCCATCATGTTCATCTCTCAGGCTTGGCATATGTTTTTTGTGTGCTGGCTCTCTGTTTAAAGTTGTATATCCTACGTGTTCATAAATAGGATTTATTGTCATCTTGGCAATGTATTCAGCTGCTTTCGTTTCAATATAAAGAGTAATCAATCCATCTGTCACCAGGTCATGGATGGACTCAAAACGTTTCTCCCCAACAAAGTGCTTTCCATCGTAGTAGAGTCTGAAGTTTCTCGTTTGACTTCCAAATCTGCCTCAATGAAATGGGAAAGTTGTTTTTTTAAAGAACAGTAAGCAGAATAAAGAAGAGCAAGCAAGCCTTTGCAAACAATAAAAAACACTTTATCACTTTAAGCTGTGACTATGCTCTGTGTCTGCTCCAGACGAGAATGAAAAACTCAACTACTACTTAGCACAGATAGGAAGGAGAGATCAACAACTGCAGAGAGATAGCCAAAACAGTGCCTGTTCCAGAAGGAGCTGTTTGTTCTCTTATTATTTTAGCCCCTCCATTATCCCATGGAAAAACTGAAATTACTTCACACTCTTTATGGCTTTATTTAGCACTTTACTACTGCATTGCCATAGTCAATTTGCTTGGCTTTGATATGAAGAGTTCTCATAATAGAGTCCTCTATTACAGTTGATCAATATGGAGTTTTGATGCCGTCTCGGACCTCTGCACCCCTGCTTGCTTGCAGGAAGAGGCCATTCAGGGTTCAGCTGAGCTGCAGTGCCAACAATTACACTGAAGCAGAACCGCTGCCAGAACTGGAGCAGCACAGGACAAAATGGCACAAGGGCAAGCATTCTTTATTCCTGGCCAAAGGCCAAGGACTAACTCTTCAAGCTTTGTACAAAAGTCCTTCTGTGTTATGCTTGTTAAGTCCTGAGCTTCAAGCAAATCTTTGTAACATACAGGATACATAACGTGAAAGCTATCTGACACTAACCACTCTGCAGTCGAGGTGGAATAGGATTTCAATAGAGGCTCTTAGCAACCAAAGGAACACCAATTTTACCTGGATATTAGCATATTTTCAAAAAATTGTACTTAGAATGTGCAACAATTTTCTGCCCAAAAGCAATCTAAATGTGTGAAAGTACACCAGTGTTTGCACTTGGCAACAGCCAACGCATTTCCTGCAGAGAAGATGGAGGCAAGAAGCTGTTTTCACAGCTCACTGCAGTGTTACTCCTTGGTCACACAGCAGCAAGGGTGGCTGCTTAGGGTATTGGCCCCCTTGGGAGGTCAGATCTCCCAAATAAATATTAAAAACTAAATCTGAAACCATGGATTGCTTTCATTTTACAATCAAATGCTTCATAGGAGATGTTAAGGAGCAAAGTAAATACTGGCGCTTTTGCTGAAGTGGCTGCTTTCCAGTGGGACCTTGCCAAACCAGGGGAATCATAATTTTAGACCTTGCCTCAGGTGAAATATTGCACTCTTCTTGTAAATATGGGCAAACCCACTTGTTCTGCGATGTGCATTTTTTTTCTTGTGTTATGAATCAAAATGCCAAACCTTCCTATTCCCTATCAATAATCTGACAGTGACTGTAACTTCAGGAGCTGCTGTTTATACGTGACACTGAATGTCAGGGGGCTCTCAGGAATCTGCATCTTGCTCAGTAAGAAAAGAGAACACGATGGGTAGGAACTACCTAGGCATTTTACTAGAAATTAGCTGTTACTTCTGTGCATATTTTTATGCCACGTAAACTAAAAGTTCACAGAATCAAATTGAAAAGCAAGCAACTACAACACGACATAAAGAAATACATTTTTACCGAATACTTATTTCATCCCAAGATGCAGTTCTCAGTGAATACACGTCATTCAGAAAGTATAAAGATAATGCCCTAAGTTACAGCAGAAGGGGCAGGAACATATTTAGGCTCATTCTTGAAAGCATTGTTCTATTCAGCGTAGTACGTGGCAAACAAGCTTCGACCATGAGATGTGCTCCTTGCATATCCTCTGCTGTCACAGAAGTCAATATGAGTGAAGAGTGATCAGCACTTTGCAGTGCCAAAGTGATCAGCCTTCACTGCCTTCTGCTCAAGTCAGTGGGAATGAAGCACACGGAGCACACACAAGCCCTGTGACGTGAAAATTTGCAGGAGAGCCAAATAAGTTTGAAGGTGAAGAACAATGGGCCTTAAATGACAATATGCAACAGGATAATTTTTATTAAGAGATGTAACAGGGGAACTGCTGCTCTAATCAGTAACAGACCCTCTGACAGTACTTACAGCAGAGTTTTAAACAAGCTGAAGGTGACTTATTGCTCTTAGCTTTCTAGAAGAGAAAGTATTACACTAATCTTATCAAGAGAAGATAAGACACAGAAAAGCTTCTCAGGGCCTATTAGTCTGTACACATGGTGTCTTGATTTTAGTAACATCCTTCAGAATCTAAAACAAAGTTCTGAAGAACAAGATGGCCAAATGCAAAGAACAAGTTTTTAAAGTACTAAACCTCTTCCCATTAGGGTCAGGAGGTGCATGGTTCTACCCAGCTATGCTTTACTGAGCAGCCCCTATGCTGCACATTTGTTCAGACTGCTGTAGATGAAGCAAGTATTTGAAAGATACTACAAGAAATAGGATTTCCAAAAGTACATAATCTTTATCCGACTGCTCCTGACCCACATTTCAGCACGAGTATCTCATAGACAATGTTCCACAGGTTTAATTCTTCAACAGCATCCCAACATCTCTCTCATAAACCTCACAGATATATCGAAACATTCTCCTGTATGTATCTGGAGAACTGCACATCAATTTCTTTTGGCACTCAAAGGTTCATTCAACTTTCTTGGTTTAAACTACATATGGGAAAATTTACCTATTACCAATTAAAGAGAGGTATTTAAACAAAGAAGTTACTCTGCATCAGTGTGATAACCACTTGGAAAAGGTGCTCGTGTATCAGATGCAAAAGGTTAACATTGAATGAGTCTACCTTCATCTGATTTCCCATCTGTTCCAAATCAAACTTTTTCCCCTCTATTCTTATTGGATACATTGCAGGGAATGGCATTGTTTTTCAAATAGAATCCTATTAGCAACAAGGAGGAAAAAACCCCCACAAATCTCCAACAAATCAATGAAGCATCAATCTCCTACAAAGTATGTAGCATCTATGATGTCTCAGAATCCTGTCCTATTTCTTTCAAACTCGTTTACATTACTGACTACACAGTGATACTATTTTGATCAAATTATAAATGCAAACATAAATATCCAATTGCAAATGATCAATTAAATTTTAACCTTCAGTCCCTTCAGTCTTACTTAAAACTATAGTTTAAATTTTTCCATAAGCAAGAATATTTCCTTATGCTTACTATCAATAACATTGCTGCAGCTTGGTTAATTATACATTACCGTGGCAACTAAGTAGAGCCAAGATTTTGTATTTCAGCTTCCTGATGGTATCTTCCTAAAGCAAGTGCTAATACCAGCTGTTTTTTGTTTAAGAAAGAGAAAGCAGGATACAGATAATGTAGGTTCTCTTTTGGTTTAAACAGGCGAATATTAGATGTTTTTCCAAGCAAAAGAAATGGACCTCTGACATGTCAAACAGTCTCATTGTGTCCACTGTGCATTTGTTTGCAAGCAGCAGGACTACGGATAAAAGACTTCTTTTATTCAAAGTTGTCTGAAAAGCAATCACTCTGTCTAGTCCCTTTGGTTGCCAGTAGGGCAGAGTGGATAACAACGTGGGAAAGCGTATTAAGTGTTAGAGCAAATGTGGCTAGTAATAAAGGACTGAGGAGTTGAATTAGGTATCATAGCATGAGAGAGACAGGCTTCAGACTCAGCCACCTACTCTGCATGTGGCATTCACTGATGAAACAAAAGAAAAAAGTGAAGGACCAAGAGCCCACCCTCACTTTCTTACCATCTAAGATGGATTTTAAAGTCCACATACAGAATTGTACAGTAGCTATTCACCTCTTTTACAGCGTATTTTATGATGAGAAGAGTATCAAGACAAAAACATTACTTAGAATGTGCAGCTGAAACCAGAACACAAAGTTAGCACCCTTTGGGGCTACTCTTATCCTCGTTAAGTTTCAAGCAACTTCATACACTGAGCTGTGAAATCTTAAGTTCTTTACATGTGCCTGAAAGTCACTTGGACTTACTCTCGCCTCAGAGACAAAGCATCTTAACATACTTTGTGGCCAGAAGGCAGAAATTCAACTAAAAATTAGGTGCCAGAATTTCAGCTCGAGCTTCTGAAAACTCAACCAACCCTGAAGACCAGAGTCCTGACATTCTATAAGAAGTGACAGAAATACAAGCAATCTTGCAATTGAGAATGTCTCCTAATCATGCTGTGTTCATGTGAGAGAAAACAAATTATTCCACAGATACTCTTTTGGCGCATTTCCTTGTCCAAGAAGCACAAGTCTTACATGGACCTAAAATCTCTTCCACACAGTTATCCCTGAAGGTCTCCAGCTCCTGAGAGCAGCTCATTTTGGTGTTTGTTTCTTCTTATTATTATTTAATGGCAACATTTCTTAGGATGGCCAAGGAATTATGGAACTTGCCATCTTCCTAGAGTACCTGGTTGACAATTAGCATCATCTCCAAAACCTTAGCAGTAGTTTACAAGAACACAACACGCATACATGAAATCAAAATCATTAGGGATTGAAAGTAAAGGTGCATTTCATACAGGTGGAAACAAAAAATCCTCATTTTCTGATATGCCTGGAAAAGGTGGCAGAGTACAGTCACTATAGATAGTGTTCCTGTGCCATTTGGATGGGCAGGATAGCTGGCTGGCTACCTGGTGCTTGATGAACATTGATTAGGTATAAAGTTACCCTAAAACCTGATCAGACCCATGCTCTGCTTGAATATGTGATAGTTTAATTTAGCATGGAAAAAGTGTGGCATCCTTCAGAACAGAAAACAAATCCCAGAGCTGGAACTGCCGGTTGTGTGTACCCCATGCCAATGCAGACGCAACCTTCAATTCGCTCTCTAATCAGGTTCAAGCAAAAAAAAAAACAAAACAAAACCTCGGGGCTGGTGCTGTATCAGTAACAACAGTTTCCCAGCAGTCTCTCAATTGAGACTGAAGACTGTTTACCTGCATCACTGTTCATACTTTGTTGTCCAAGAGGGAAATGATGCTCTCCAAATAGCATGCTGCAAGCAACAGGCAGCTGCTTGCAAGGATGAGAGCAATGGCACCTTCCTGTGGATTATGAGCTCTGTCAGGGACAACACAGGTGAGAGACAACTGCTCTAGGGTATCTGCAGTAGGTAACAGGTGCTGAAAACAATGAAGACTGAAAGTGTTAGCAGACTTTGGTACCTGTGATGGTGTGTTTCACAAGTAAATCTAACAAAGGAATAAATCTAACAACATAAGACATTGTCTCAATGTCTTATTTTACTTTGAAACAGCTTTAAAT
Source organism: Lathamus discolor (assembly GCF_037157495.1). Classification (NCBI taxonomy): domain Eukaryota; kingdom Metazoa; phylum Chordata; class Aves; order Psittaciformes; family Psittacidae; genus Lathamus; species Lathamus discolor. The sequence goes on along the minus strand of NC_088886.1, from coordinate 87,155,675 downwards.
AGCTGACTTTTCACCATCTCAAACTCTGAACAAATGTCAACTGATCATTAATATGCAGTAAGATCACTCAACACTTAAGATCACTTTTAATGTTCTTGATCAGTGGTAGATCACTTGAAAAGAATGTGTTTGGTTCTGAAAAAAAGCTCTTGTATAAATGTATTACCTCTTACATGCAAATAATGTGCTTGCATGCCCTATTCCATTTAAACTTTATATGATTCCCTGGAATTGATTTGGTGATTGAATCAGAAACAATACCAATGGTTTGGACAATGTTTTACTGCTTTTTCTACATGATGAAACCTCCATGCTTCCTGGGAAAAGACTCGCTGTAGTTAGTGATTAAGACACATTTGAAGTCTATATATACATGGGGAAAAAAGCCTGATCTTCTCTTTAAATGAAAGCAGTATTTGGAAAGCAATGACAACATGCCTGGAATAAACACCTTCTGGAAATGTTACTAACAAGAATGTTAGTAACTTTCACAGTCTGATACTAAGCAAACAGTTACATTTCTTCACCAAAAATTTTGAAGAAATGCTCTCCAAGAGTAAATTTTCCAATGTGACTTCATTCTACTGACAGCTTTTGTATTACTTTATATCAGAACTGTATTTTAATTCTTCTAAGCTATCAACCCTCATCAGTGTCTGCCCAGCAAACTTCAAATCGAGCACGCAAGTTTTACTCTGGCTATGTATAACATTTTCAGTCTAGGTCATGTATGACATTGTTTTTCTGGCAAATTTTGAAGTAGAACAGCATCAGATTTGTAACAGAAATTCCACTGCGATAACACACACTATGGGGAGAACTGACACAGCATAATGCTCAAACATGCACATTTTTTGTCTCACAGCAGCTTTTCCTACAAGGGTTTAAGCTCATAGAGACATAGAAACATAGAACAGTTTGGGTTGGAAGGGACATTTAAAGTCCATCAAGTCCAGTCTGCCTGCAATGAGCAGGGACATCTTCAACTAGATCAGATTGTGCAGAGTGCCATCCAATTTGACCTTGAATGTTTCAAAGGATGGAGCAGCTCAGCCACTGTGGTCAACCTGTTCCAGTGTGTTACCTCCCTCATTCTAAAAAATGTATTTCTTATATCAAGTCTAAGTCTACTCTCTTTTAGTTCGAAAGTTACTCATGACTGCCACATTTATTTTTTGCTTCTAAAGGTTTTCTCACACTAAAAGCAACTTTCACTTAATTTATCTTACTAAGACAATATGCATATTTTAATACAGTATGCCAAGGAAATCTGAGTGGAAGACATCGAGAGAAAACCCTAAGAAATTTTCCCTATAAAATAGCTTTGCAAGTGCAAAAAGGGTTTTTGGAGAGCAGAGTGGACAAACATCATTTTTGTTGCTGCTCCTGTTTTTGTTTTGATTATTTATGTACACTCTATATGTTACTCACGGTCTCAAAGTTTATATATACAAAAAAAAAATGCCTTAGATTAAAAATAACTACAGTAAGATTTCTGTTCCAGAGAGATCTTGTCAAACCTGATTTGCCTTAAACCACTGTTAATACCAAATTTACAGTAAAGGTTTACTTAACTTACTTAAAGCTATTACACAATTTGCTACTTAATTTTGTTTTATCAGTGTATTCTACCTCTGATCTTCCAGTAATTACTCACCACTTTTTTGTAAACAGTGAGATTCACCAATATACTCATCCTGTCCCTAAAAGCTGCATTCCTTAACAATAAACAAGCATAATAATGCAAAATGAAATGGTTCCTGCATATACAATATGCACTGTTAGGATTCTGGGGGCTACTAACAGCTCATCAATAAGGACTGATAGCTTTTGTATTATTATATTTTGTTTTTCCAGAATGCAATTTGTTCCTTTGTGCAAGTGCAGCAGTGGGGGGGGGGGGGGGGGGGGCAAATGTCAATTTACTACAGAAACTGTTAAAGTTCATTTACTCATCTCCAGCTATAAAAGAAACCGAGCATCTATCAAATCAGGAGGAACAATGCTTAAGTCAGCTGAGGTACACCAAGTATAAAAGGGAGAAGGAACAGGAAAACCAGGCCAGATAACATTTACTGATGTCAGTGGTTTTAGAGTTTGAATAATTCATAAATGTTTTGATAAAAACAATTATGAAATTAAGCAACAATGAAGCTATTTGTTATTTTGAAAGCATATTTATAAAGCTGAAGGACTTTTTTAGCTTATTGATGAAGATCAGGAAAAGTAAATTGTTTCTCCAAGCACAAAGATTTATAGATGCGTATTTCAAAAGCATATGAAAGAAGAGGCCAACCAAAAGGACTAACTTGAAGATATACTTCTATCTCGCATTTTCTAAAAGCAATAGAGTAAAAAGGCATTCTGATAGAACCTGCAGAAGACAGAAAAGATACGTACCCTTTTCACAGGGGACGGAACAGGGGAGGACAGTGCAATGTTTGCTGTGTACAAGTATACACAATTATAAACTGCACTGCAGTTTGAGCTTTTCCTAATTCAACTCCAACAGTGCCTAAAAGTTTCAAAGCATATTGACATTATACACCATAAAAATAGTAGAGTACAACACAGACTCCTTCCCACGAGTTGTGACTGGGGGTAGTCTAAGAGATGGGGTACAACTTTCAGTTTGTGTGGGCCATTTTTAAGAGATCCTAGACTTTTATACTGAACAGCACGTGAGAAAATACGGGAAAGAACATACCCTCCCTAATGGAGAAACGAGGCATGGAAAACTTAAAAGCCTCAGTCAAGTCATATGTGAAGGCAAGAAGTGAGCCCAGATCTTTTGAGCTCCAGAGTGCCTCAACCACAAGCCCAAAGGCTCTACACTGCACCAGATTACAGTAGATCTTTGTGGTGCAGCAGGAGTTATAGTCAGAGGTATAGGACATGGCATAAAATGAACATGAGTTACATACACTGAGCACAGACAGCTCTTGGACAAGTTACCTAAAAGTTTACCACACCAGCCAAGCAGAAAATATTCCTCTGAGAAGTGCTGAACTTACATGAGCAGGAGAAAGACTGCAGCAAACTGAATTGCCAAAGATAAATTAGGTACTCTAGCCAAAAGAAAACAGAGCTGACAACAACAACAGATGGGAAGAGGAGGGAAGGAGAACAGGAACACAGCAAGAAGACGTGAACCATAAGGAAAAAAGCATTCTAGTCTGTGGGAGGGCCTAGGTAGCCAGCTAATTACTCATTAAGGTTAGCAGCTATTTATTATTATTCTAAATACTTCAGCAAAGCCACCTCAGTAGTGTCCAGGTGTACTTACATAAGGCAGATGACATGCAGGACACCTATGCTGTTTACTGGTACTTGAGGCTTCCATGTTAGTGACAAAGTAACAAAGTATGTTATTTAGTATGAAATTTTATATAGGAAAGGAAATTTCTTTTACATGGAAGATCATTTAAATAGAGGCCAAATTGTTTTATTTTAGAGCAGAAAAGCAAGTTCCAAAATGTATCAGCACACTTCGCCTGGATTTTTCAGCTAGCAACCAAGAAATACTGTGTGAATATTTTAGAAAGGTTTCTAGAAACTGAATTCAGCCCTTGCCACTGCCAATCACTGCATTTGCAAATTGGGTAAAAAAAAAAACAAACCACACAGTAGAAAGATGTGCAAAGTTCAGTCTTTAAAATGGTCTTTATAATTTTTACCTACCCTCCTGCCAACTAGCATGATGTCTGTTATCATGGCAAGGTGAAGGGATGCAGTCAGCTGTTGTTTGCTAGGTTCCTTCTCTTGATTCAGAATAAACTATGACCAAATTTTGATATATTCATAATTAAAAATCCTGTAATTCAGCTATTATCACATAGAAAGTTTGTTTCAAACAATCCTTCTTTCCCCAGTTCCTCTCCAGTGTCCCAGCCTATACAATGAGGCTTTCCAGCAGAATGCAGCTGCACAGTTTTAACCTCTGAATTCAAAAAGCCTTTTGCAGATGTTGAATTTTACATGCGTAAGTAATCCCATGGCAATCAATGCATGTTCTGGAAGAGCACTACATGTGTGTCCCAAAAGAGCCCACTGAAAATGGACATTCAGCTACCAAAGCAACTGTCCTCTGAAATTAATTTGCAGTTCATTTGCTGCAGTTCATTTGCAGCATTATGGTCTAACAGCCTACCAATTATGTCTCGTTTTAAAACATCAGTGGCTAGTTTCTTAGAGCAATTTCATAACGTAGGGAGAAAGATGTACTGTGCAAGAAATGGATACACATGTAGCTGGTTGTCTAAACTAAGGAATACTAATTTTTGACATTTATTTTGCCCCCAAAATTCTCTCCTGATGCCACGTAATCTTGAATGTGCCCTAACCTCCAAACATAAAGAAAACACGACTCATTATCATGACTAACATTATTACCTTTTTTTATTTTTTTCAAAAATTCATACTGCAGAACCTTATTTCAATTCATCCTCAGTACCACAACAATAGAATTTGCAGGAAGAGAAACCATGGTAACCAACTAAACGCGCTACAGCAGATATCTGCTCAAAAGAACATGCAGTACCATCACACTTCAACGCCTACCACTAATACAGTCTCTATCCATTTCCTCTTTATCCTCATCCTAATTATTAAACAAGCTCTCAACCACAAAAGGCTACATTGCAAACCATGTTGTATTGTTACTGTCATTTGTTATAGGTCCTAGCATTAAGCACTGTACTACTCTTCTGCCATATTTAAAAGCAGATCTAATACTTCCTGGAATTAATTAAAGATTTTCAGTTCTTTTCATCCATTTGGAATACCTAATCAACATTAAAATGTATGTTATGTATTTTTATTGTCAAAGATACTTGCTGATAAGTATGGACATACACACATACCTATAAGAATTTTCTCTTGTTAGTAATTTATTTTAAGCCTAAGGGTTGCAGAAACTTTTCAGTGGCATTCTCTTAATTCGTGAACATTGGTGAATTCTGCTGTGCCCTCTTTTGTTTTTAATAAGCTATTAGAAGCAACATCCATGATTAAGTACAGACATTAAATATAGCAAGGTGCTGGTTTGCTGCTCTCATTTGTGTTTATGCTTCATTCTCTTTTATTCAGTGTCTGAACTGATACAATTTCACAGGCCTTTTTAGGCTCTGAACGTCAATATTATTTGAAGGACAGCACTGAATATTTAGCTAAACTCACACACAACGACATTTAAGTTATCATTACGGTTTTGCTTAAGTACATACCTCTCCCTGTTACAAATGGAGATATTTGTCTTCCGAAAACAAAACTTCTTTTGTTTCAAATTTAGATTTAAAAAGTAGTCTGTCTTTAAAAAAACACAAAGTCAGGGTGCAAATTAATTGCACAATAATGGACAAAAGTAGACAAAAATAGCTCATCAGAAGATCGTAAAATGCAGCTTCTTAAGTAGCGCATTTTACAGTAACTCACTCGCAAACTTAATAACCGGAAAGTTTCTTTGGGTAAGAATCACTTTTTCTACCTTATTAAAGAAGAAGAAATATTCAACATCTTCACTTTGAACTCAGTTAACTATTCCACAGCACTGCACTAAGGATATTTGACTGCCTCGATTAAGCCTGCAAAAGCTATTATTTATCCTATCCTATATTTGGCCATTTAATTGTTACTGGGCTGTGTCTGTAGCTGTTGCAGTTCAGGAACAAGATCTTTAGACCTACTAAAGTTAGTTCTATAAAGGCATCAAAGCCTAAAGCTCCACAGTGGTCAAAAATTCATTTAGAAGGGTTAGAGAACAAAGAAAAAAACCTTCATGTCTCACTTTATCTTGAACAGGATGTGCAGTCCTGGTCCTGTCATATCCAAAAGATAATCACAGAGTAAGAAAAAAGTGCACTGAAAGATGACAGAGGATAAGGGTTATGGAACAGCTTCACTATAAAACCTGAATGTATAGCCTAGGACTCTCCAGCCTGTAAAGAGGACAATAAAAGGGACATGAGTGGCATGGAAAAGTAAATGGAGATCAATTGTTCGCTGTTTCTCATAATACAAAACCTAGGGAGCATCCAATAAAATTGTGAGATGGAATCTTCAAGATAAGGTTCAAAAAATGTGCTCAGAAAGCCAGTACACAAAATAAAAAATCTCTCCATCCAAAGCCTGAAAGAATAGCAAAGATAATTCTCCCTCAAGTCCATGAACAGCAAATATTCAGGGGCTGTAAGAGCACACCAGAGAACTACTACCACATGCTCATCTTGTTATTACACTTTTCTTCCAATGCCTGCTATTAAGAGCTACTGAAGAGTACCAGGATAAAAACTCGTCCTTTGATCTAACCCAGTGTGTTCATAGAGAACTTGCTAATAAAGTTAACAGAAATATAACTGAGGAGAAATTCTTGCAGACAATTACCCATACCTATCCCCAGATCTGCCCATTTTATTACTTAAGGCATCCCTTATAGTAACTTAAAGAGCAGTGAGATGCAGAAGAGCTGCATTAGAACAGTCCATAAAGGAACCCTCATGCACCAACTGCATTTGCATTCTGTGCATTTTGGCTGTAGCTGAAGGCTGTAGCTTAGTGAGATTGTCCAATATGTTCCAGATTTTACGAAAACATGTTTTTAAAACTGTGAATTCTGTCTGCCTACAAAGGAGTTATGATTTGTGATCTTAACAGCGTATTCTTTATCCTCTAGAAAGATGTTGATAAAGGTGTTGTTTTCCTTCTGCTTTAATATTTAAGAGGTTAAATAAGGTAATGGCAATAAAAATGTAATGCTACTTAATATACTTACAAAAAAAACCCCACAACTTTTTCTACTGTTTTAGATTAATTTGATACTGGTGTAAATGACTGATGCTGGGCAGTAATGAACAAAGATCAGGTTTTCTTCTCTGGATGTTGTAATACAAATTAAAGATACACAGCAAGAAAGAAGTTCTTTACTGTAAGAGTGGTGAGGCACTGGAATGGGTTGCCCAAGGAAGTTGTGAATGCTCCATCCCTGGCGGTGTTCAAGGCCAGGTTGGACAGAGCCTTGGGTGACATGGTTTAATGGCATGGTGTCCCTGCCCATGGTAGGGGGTTGGAACTGGATGATCTTGAGGTCCTTTCCAACCCTAACTATTCTATGATTCTATGATTGAGTTTAACAAGTGCAAATCTTTAGTGCAGAGTGAAGACAATTTGAGCATCTCTGGAGAATGCCCACTGTAAGTAAATTCTAGAAGGGAATGAGCAATGAGGATAGAGACAGAACAAGAGAGAATATTGTCTCTTTTCCCCTATAATATAGCCCTCTGTGAAGTGATGTTCTTTAATGGTTCCAGAAGATAAATGCTCACTTTACGAAGTTGAGCTAGAGTTCATCAATCGCTATGAGATTTGCGGCATACAGGATGATGTATTCACAAATACAACGTGTAGGCAGTCATAATAAGGATTTTGAGTTCTACCTTTACATCTCACCTAGCTTGCTTTGTAGCCAAAGGGTTTTTTAAGCTTTTTTTCTAATTTAACTGTGTTAGAAACTTTACCATCATAGCAAACACCTGATGTCAAAGTTGATTAAGTAAACAGTAATATAAAGTATATAAAACAAATGACTAACACCAACATACCTTCCATTTTGAATTCTGAGAACACAGAGGATGCAGTGCCCTCAATTTACCATCCAACCAAAACATTAGACAAAACAGAACTACAGTTGGAACTAAATCAAAACAACTTCAATGGCTGAAATGAAACATACCATTGAGATTTTAGACATCAGTTACAATAGCTATCAATAGATATCAAATGTAGTGTTCAAATTGTTCCATGATGAATTTGAGGAGATGGCTGGTTTGGGTCCTCAAGACAAAGCACAAAAGGTTTGGTATTTAACACTGCAGAAACGAAGACTGAAGTATTTCATTACAGAGACATCATACCTTGCCAAAGAAAGTGTCTATGATCCTGTTTGACTCAACTGCTCTTCACAACTGGATGCCCTGGGTTTTTCAGGATTACCAGGAACACTGAGGCATGCAGAAGCTATCTGCCAGAGCTGGCCATGCTGAGCCGTCTGTCCTAATGAATTGCCTGCCCCCCAGCAGAAGAGTCGGTAACTACAAGGCAGAAACAACCCTGTCTCCATAGCAGCTGATCCTACCCCGTGCTTCCATAAGACTTTCGTGTCTCGATGAACTGGGATTTTATGATGCAATCACACTTCATAGATAGTTTCCAATTTGTCCTAATCACAACGGACAGACTGTCAAAGACAGACAAGTCAGACAGCAAACATGCACAGAGAGAGATAGATTGAGTAAAGACACTGAAATACAGGAACCAAGATGGAACCAAGTATTTATGCCAAAAATCAATGGGTAGCCTTAAGCATCTAAATTTTACTCAACATTTTCCATTTGCTTTCCAAAGCATGCCTGGAAAACAACCACAAAACATGGATATTACATTTTGTGTTTTGTTACCATTTATTGCACTATTATTAGATCACCTCTTTGGCACTGCTAGTTAACTTTGTGAAATGCTGTGAAACCTATTCTGTGTCTGTTTCTTTATATAAAACAAACAGCTGACCAAGTTTTATTTCCTCCTACACCTTCTAAAGGGTAAAGCAAAGGTAAAAAGGGAAAAGCAAAAATCATATAGAAGTGATCTTAAAATTAACATGACTGCTTGAATAACAGAGTGGCATTTACACCTACTATGGAAAGATCAAACTGATTCACACAACTAGAAAAGAAAGGGTGAAATCAGAGACCCTGAAGTCAGTCTTCCATTGAACTTGGAAAGGTTTTGCCCATACATACCACCCTACTCACAAGCTCTGTTTCTGGCCATGGACATGACATTCTGAAATTCCTACTAGGATTATCTAAGCTGCAGAGTTACCTTTGCCATCTGGCAGTGTAATGACACAAGCACAAATGATGGTCTCAAAAGAATGCTATAAATTATAGGCAAAATTACATAAAATTATTATGGCAATAAGAGCAGACTTCTCACAGTCAGCCTGAACAGACAGACCACAGAAATTACCTAGTCTTTATGAGATGCTACAGTGTCAGCAGCAGAGTCAGTGGGAATACTGACTAATGGGTATGTTCTGTGTATATGTGTAATTCCAGAGAAAGGAAAAATACAAACTGAGCAAAACTCTGCCTCCAGTCAATGGAAATGCAGACTCCTGCTACACTTTCTAGGAGAAAGAAAAAGAAATTTCAGCCCGAAAAAACTTCAGCCCGAAAGCCAACCGTATCCTGGGCTGCATCAAAAGGAGCATGACCAGCAGGTCGAAGGAGGTGATCCTGCCCCTCTATTCTGCTCTCGTGAGACCTCACCTGGAGTATTGTGTGCAGTTCTGGTGTCCTCAACATAAAAAGGACATGGAACTGTTGGAACAAGTCCTGAGGAGACCATGAGGATGATCAGGGGACTGGAGCACCTCCCGTATGAAGACGGGCTGAGGAAGTTGTGGCCGTTCAGCCTGGAGAAGAGAAGGCTGAATGGAGACCTCATAGCAGCCTTCCAGTATCTGAAGGGGGCCTATAGGGATGTTGGGGAGGGACTCTTCATCAGGGACTGTAGTGACAGGACAAGGGGTAACGGGTTAAAACTGAAACAGGGGAAGTTTAGATTGGATCTAAGGAGGAAATTCTTTCCTGTTAGGGTGGTGAGGCAGTGGAATGGGTTGCCCAGAGAGGTTGTGAATGCTGCATACCTGGCAGTGTTCAAGGCCAGGTTGGACAAAGCCTTGGGTGAGATGGTTTAGTGTGAGGTGTCCCTGCCCATGGCAGGGGGGTTGGAACTAGATGATCTTGAGGTCCTTTCCAACCCTAACTATTCTATGATTCTATGATTCTAAATCCTACCAGAGATAAAAAAGAAATCCTAGTGGCAAAATTTCCATGTGTGGAAGGCACAGCACTGCAGTTCACAAGGAACATTCACCTAATGTATGACAGCTAAGACCCTCTTTCGTACACAAGGCCAACAGCAAGACAACAGAGCATTACTTGTTGTGGGATGGAAAGCAGACACCTAGACCACCACCCTTATTATACAAGTTGTTTAGCTAATGCTTAATCATAATGAAATGGTTGCAACATGCTGCAATTACAGATTCTGAGTTGTTTGGCCAAATGCTGAATTTCCTCAAAATAAATCAATGATAACAGCTTTGCTATTATCTGAAACTGTTTCCCAAACTGATCACCAACAGCCATCCATTCTCTTTTCTACTGGGTATGAAAATAGATTTTCTTGCTTTCAAAGAGGTTTTCCAGTTTGAAAGACACACCATCAGGCCTAAAAGAGACCCATCTTTTGACCTTCTGGACTGGATGAGCATTTGTAAAATTAATACATTATTGCCACATGCTCAGCAGCTTCATCTTTCACAGTCTATAGACTTTGTGACTTCTGCACCATCAGGAGCAAGGTGCACGAGCTTTGTCTTCAAGCCAGGTGTTATAACAACTGTTTGTGGTTTTTTTTAGCTTTAAATGAATATTGCAAGAGCAGAAGTAGATGGAGTATTAGATTGTAATAAACAACAGATTTATTTAAGCTGCTAACGCAAACCTGTGTAAATGACAATGTTTCTATTTGAAATCTTATTACTACAGAAACAAACATCTCAGTAAAATATACCTTCTTTTCTGAAAAAGTAATCACAACCTATTAAGATATTCTTATTTTAACTGCAATCTTACTCTAATCATATAAAATGTTCAGTAACTGTACCTTCTCCTTCAATGTTTTACCATCTCACTTAGACTTAAAACACAGCTAATAATCACCATCTCCCATCTGAATACTTAAGTGTATAGCCCAGACCAAAATAACCTCCATTACCTTAAGGGTAATTAAACTATTTTAAAAATACAACTAATTAAGTTATTTTTTATTTCTGTTTTTTTTTTTTTTTTATTTATATCTGATCCACTTGACAGAATTTTGCAAAGAAACAGATCTACAAACATTGTTACTTAACAGGGTTCAGACAAAAACCTCCTGATTTATTGGCCATTCCACAGAGGGACTAGAGAGAACTAATTGCTCTTCAGTAACAGCGAGCTTAGCTAGGAAGTAATCCAAACAGCAGACTAGTTAGGTGAATGCTTAAGATGGATTTTATTTCTTGACTGCCTGCTCTCCCAACACCTATATGGTATCACATCTGTAATGTAGTGGGAGAAGGGCAAAATGAAGCAACACCAGCAAGAACACAACTGCTATTATCCTGATGGTGCAAACATAAGGAATGTTAGCACTTACTGAAGGGTTGTGGAAGGTTAAAGATAACAAATCTGTAACTAGGATATAAAAGTACCATGCTTTAAAAAATAAATAAATTAATTAAAACAATCACAAGGAAGTTCAAGCACTAAGGCCAACAACTGAGTACATTCTGTTGAATATTTTATAAACTTAAGGATTAAATATTAATTACCAACCTTAATGCCAAAGTGTAGGTTCCAGGTTGCCGTTGGCTTTCACGAATGAGATAGCTTCCCTCTGCAACACTTAATAATTGGTCAGCTTCCTCCCTTGAGATCATCCCATGGAATCTAAGGAACAAAGAACCTTTCAAAACACATGCCTTTTCACTTTTGAATCATCCTGTCCTCTTCTTCTAAAAACCACCAACCATGGTAATTAAAAAAGAAGCAAACATAAAAATGACTGGTTTGCAGGAATCTACAGCTAAATTAATCTTCTTTCTGCCTGCACTTGCCATAATTTTAAATAGTTTAGAAAGGTTTCTATGAAACAATATCTATGAAACAAGAATATTGCTTTTTACATCCGCATTTATCAGTTTAATAGGTACAAATAAGACCATTTTCTTCTGCTGGCTTCACATGTTTTGCACCAGTGCCATGCATTCCAGCATTTTGCAGCATTCAGGGATATTATGGCAACTTGCTAGAAGCTGAGGATTACATATAATCTCAGTAATTACTGACATACTAACCCAGCAACACTGCACACCTTTTACCAAAATAAATAAAAATCAAATCTGCTTTGTTTCCCCACACTGTATCTACCCATCTTTGCCTCAGCAATCTGAAATAGAAGATACATATAATGTATGCTTATATTGCGTTTGTAATCCAAATCTTTTTTTTTTTCCAGCACACAAACACCTTTTACAAAAGCCAACTGGAGGGGGAGGTAGACAAAGAAAACCCTTTGGAAGAACAGAAACATATGTTTTTCTCACTTAAGGTAGCACCCAATGATACACATATCCATCAGAAACTGCAGGTGTAATTTTAGGCAGACAGAAGTGATGGTACTGCAATAAGAATCTGATGGTGAGCAAGATACACTGCTGTAAAACATAGAGAAGAAACAAAGAGCCCAGAGCAAACACTTGCAACCTGTTCTGTACCTATTATCAACCAATACATCTGGATAAACCACTTTCAGAGGTGCATGTTACTTACTCTCTTCCATAATATTTGGGTCTGTTCTCTACCTAGAAGAAACAACAGAAATTGTAATGTTTCATAACAGCTGAATCCATACACAAAGTACACTGTCCATAACATAGTATTAAAAATGGGAAGGGATATAATGTGAAAGTACAGACAAAAACCATCAACTATCCCAGGATTCTCCCTGTGTGTGGAATATAGGGAAACCAAAGGTAGACCTTTGGGAAACACTGCACTTCCAAATGGCTTAAAACTGAGTGAGAAAGAATGAGATGCTTGCACCACGTCATCCATGGGGCTCTGCTAATGCAACCTGATGGCATTAAGTATTGCTTGTACAAACTGCCAAAAAGGGGAAATGAAAGAATCATTTCCTGGGTGTAAGTGTACTATATTTTTAAGTGCACTGTCATAGTGAAACATCTATAAAGCTCTTAAATTTACAAATTATTTTCCATCATAGAGCTGTTGGTGCCACTGCTGGCAGAAATCAAGCCACTACCAGACAGTTTTAGAGTGAGGCCTCAGTCTTGCACTTCTTGACTTCACTAAACTGTGTTGCCTGTAATATCACCTCGAAGACCCCAACAACAGGTATGCATGTGTTACACTGGGTAACGCCAGCCCAGCCATGCTCTAGAGACCCTACAGTATAAACAAACACAACATGCAAAGGTGTCAGAACACAATTTGCCTGCTAGGTATTTCTGATGAAGTGACTGATCTCTAACGGGCCAGGAAATTCAGAGACAAGTGAGGAACTGCAGATCTCCCAGAATTATCCCTCATTGCTAAAGTTAAAGGAGGAAATTCCTTGGGGAGTAAAATTCAACAATTACACAACCTGAACTGCAAGAATACAAAACAATCCAACTATAATAAAACATGAAATACAGTTAACTACCACCCTAGGTTCTCTTTTCCATCTATTCAGAAAAAAAGCCTATTAAAATCAGTGCTTCTCTCCAGTTCTCAGCGGAGTATAAAGATTTCACATGTCCAAAACAACAAAAAATACATCCTGGTGTACAATCTAACAAACATTCTTCTCCATCCCCAGCAGATAAAAAGCTACTGTGATAGTTCATCACTTTTGAAAAATCATTCTGTCAGTGGAAAGATTTATAATGTTCTAAAAGATTTCTTTTCCCCACATAATAGCAAACAAGATTTGACCAGTATGATAACTGTCTTCAAAGGACCTGAAGAGACTGGATCATTCCAAAAGATAAAGAAAGTCTGACATATTCTTTGTTAAATGCAGGCTATTTCAATAGGAAGATGGCAGCATGAATGGAAAAAAAGTGAAAACATTTTATTGTTATAGAAACTTGCAACAATTCCTAACTAAAACCCTCAAGACAAGACACTATTCTGAGGCAGTTATTAAAAAATAAGAATCCTGTCGTGAATAAGATATTGCTGTCTCTCTATAGAGGTTTTGTATTTATCTCACTGAATACAGTGAATTTATATGACAGAACTGGAAAATCTATATAGGCCAAAGCATTCCATTTTGGAAACGGATTAGTAATGTGACAGGGCACCTTCAGAGTACTTGCAAATCCTAAGACAAATTATAATATTATACTCTGTGTGCAAACATTTGGAAATGTGAACTGCCAGATGACTGGAGGAAAGCATCAGAGAAAAGCTCTGCTGGACCGCCAAGGCAACTGTAGCTCGGTTTGCAGTTCATTTTGGTGGATGATGAGTTAAAGAGGAAAAGAACCACTTCTGTTATCACTGAATCTTTACTTCAGTTTTACCAACTCACAAAACTTTCAGTACAAATGTTGATGTGTAACATTATTTACTTGTATAAGATTCAGTGCAACTTGAGCCCCAGTTGGTTTGGGGAGTGAATGGAGTTTTACTCTTTTTTTGGTGTTTGGGGCTTTCTTTCTTTTTTTTTTTTTTTTTAACAACTTTTAGATTATATTAGGGTTGTTTGACATCTAGATTGAATAAATACATTTAGACTCTAAAGCATCTCCAGAACTCAACAGGAGCCTTCTAATTCACTCAGAATTAGCTGGGCTACAAACACACTTAGTGCAGTCCACGTGGACCTAAAAAAAAACACACAGATACACTGCATAAACCAGATTTACCACTTAAGACAGTAAACACTGTTCTCCAGCTTTCTAGAATGCTTCCTACAAATATCATCACACCGACTTTGCTCATAGCAACTTCAGCATGAAAAGCAGCACAGCATTTGTTCTTACTTTAGGTATCCATAGCAGCACCAGAACCAGAAGTGAGATGCAGCTTTCTTGGTCTTTTGCGTCTGCCTGGACTTCACAAAGTTCTTGCCTAACTGTATTTCTACAAACTACAATTGCAGGCACCCACATATCCTCTGTGGGTGATCACTGAAAACCAAAATTGTTTGGCTCAGAAGCTTCATTAGCCTTTCACGCTCAGCCTTAAGGAGTCAAAACCAAAACACCCATTTGGACTGGAACTGAAACTTACCTAAGAAAGGAAATACATTTTTAAACAAAATCACAAGCATTAGCAACAAAATGTCATTTTAACTAAAGCTGTTAGCTGAAAACACAGTGTAACTATCAGCTGCAGAGTTTTAATCTGATTTGGCGGTATTTTTGGACTAAAGTATTGTTGACTATGAGTAAAGGCAGCCTTAGGTACTTAATTTCCCCTGTACGTAGCAAAGATCAGTTAAATGCTAAGTCTTTTGACTTCACAGGACTTTTTACTTCTGGGAAAAAATTTCCTCTTGCTGCTTGTTTAACCTCTGTTGGGCACAGTTTTAAAAATGGCTTCTAACCTAGGAAAAAAAACCAACCCTGAGATACTTGTTTCCAATGTGCTTATTTGCACACCACTAATGAAGAAGCCACAAGAAAGATCCAGGTCTCACTATGATTCCTGCAAGAATCACAAAGATCAATGAGATATCCACCACTGTCTCATTTCTTACTGAGGTGTGAAGCCAATGAAACCAAGTTTATGAACATTTATATACAGGGCACAGTTGGCTAGTGCCTTTGGTTAGCCATTGCTCTGGAAAAGAGTTTAGTTACCATGAAATATGGGAAGCCATTTTGGTTGAATTCATACAGGTGAGGTCATCTTTGAGAACAGCTCTAACAAGCATGTGCATTATATCACAGACTGGTTTGGGATGGAAGGGACCTTAAATATATATGCTCATCTACGCTGTTTCTTGACTACTCAACAGAGGCCATTTTCACAGGACTACACAGAGATGTTGTTTAACAGGTTTGTTAACTACTACCACTGAATTAAGATGAAGGACCTATAAGAATAGGACAGAAAAAGTCAGTGATTTTAATTATCGCCATAAGTTGTCTGTTTGATATTTTTTCCTACATAGTTACTTAAATTTTTTCATGGAGTGCCTTCATATAGCAGTAAAGGATGCCCTAAATAAGTCTTATACATGCACACACGTGTACATAAAAGATTATATGCACAACAAATACAAATTCCATGGAAGCGATACAATACTAATTGCACAAACATCACAATTTGAATGTAAGCCTCACGCAGAAGTCAAACATCCTTAGAATGTTATAGAACCATCAACTTTATAAATTAACCTCGCAGTGTAAAAAGCCTTGGCTCTGCTGCACCTTCACAATACAAAAATCTCAAATGCAATGCTTTCTTTACGTCAGTGTATTCTACTGATCTGTGTGTTGCTCTGATATGAAGCTGATGTAACAGAGCAGAAACTTGAATTCTCTGTATTTGAGAAGCATTTCATGTTTAAGTAGGTCATTCTGTTGAATACACCTCTCACTATCAGGACCTGCAGAACAACTGCCTTTGCACTTTAAATGAAAGCTTGGGGTTTTATTTAAGGTGTGATTTCCAATTAGTCTTTACCAAGTGCTTTTTCCCCTAATCATCACTCTTGCTTATGTCAACAACTGGAACACAATAAGGCAAGAGGAGCAATTTACGTGCTAATACCTTATCAAATTGCATGTTGTTCCCTCCCACTGAACTCTTTGATGTTCTCTGGACCAAAATTATCTTCATAATGTTTATGAATTTGTTTATACAGCTGAATAATTCAACCACTTAGGAAAAGATTCCACTTCCCACTGACTCACACATGGATGCTAACAGGAACCCAGCTGAGAAAGAGCAGATCACAAAGCTCAACACTAGGAGGAAAGGCTGAGACCAGAGAGAAAGGTTAAACATGTTACTGCTCACTGAATGTATTTTCACATCAAATGTGGCTCAGCTGCACACATTGTTCAATACTTACGACGAAGAACAGTTTTCTGCATTGTAATGTATTAACGTAGAAGTAGGAAAATGCATACATTTAACATTATTTCAATTTTACTTTCATTAGGTAAAAATAAGCTTCAAAGACCTTATTTAGTATATAAATAGACTCTTTAATGAGAGAACATGCATTTAATATGTTCTGTTCTGCATCTGAATACCTGCAACTGACTGATTCATTCATAGCTCTATTTTATCTAGTTCAAGATTCTAGTTCTAGTTCAGGTTTCTAAAACCTGCAGTTTTTATTTCTCAGTTTCTTCAACAAGGTTCATGGTGCAGACACAGGTTTACTCTGCACAATTCAAGAAGCTATTTTAAAACACAGAATGTCTCTTTTGTGCTCAAGCTGGCACAGCAAAGTTTTACACTTAGTTAAAGTTTGTCATATGTTATAGTCTTGTTTTGGAATAAATTCATAGAAATATGACTTTATAGACACTAATGTGTTGCATTTCTTTCTTCAGTGATGACAAGACTTAGTAGAATTTTTAGATTGCTTGTGGTACTTTTGCCAATCCCCCACTGATTCCAGCAGAATACCCATATACAGAACTAGATCAGGAAGAGCAATCTGTGTAGGGATGCAATAAGCTCAGGTACCCTCCTCCAAAGAGCTTGGATGATTAGTTCATGCAGGACACCACACTCTCACAGCAAATTTACCTCCCTAAAACAGTCCAACTTCTCAATTTGCCACCTGTGTAATAGCTAATAAAATTTTATCATTCACAGTATTAAAGTTCAGTGATAATGAGGATGAGAAAATTATGGCTGTCAGTGTGGTTCATTTTGAAGAAGCTTTACACAGATGTTTTTATATTTGACTGGTAAGAGTAGGTCTCTTGTTTGATTCTAAAAAGAGGGCCATCTGAATCTGATCAATAGCTGAAGGATTCCAGCACTCCAGAAGCAGGAGACATTTTTACGTTTCAGATACTGAAAACACATTTCTACCTCTGCTGATCTGCCTGGATAGGTTAATGGTATTTCTAAGAACTTCCATGAAGGAGAACTCAGCATAAAATTTGCTTCTGACTTCCTATCACCTAGGGCAAAAAGACCCAAAGCACTTCTCTGCAGTCAAACTAGCATGGGATATAATGCAAACAGATCTTACTGAGTATGCTGAACCCCTTTTTCAGTTTACGGTTTCTCCCTGACTACAGCGTATGTACACATCAATCAGCTGATGTGCAAAGCAGTTACAAACATTATCTGCTATGAGATTTTCTTAACTGCACTTGTACTTTCCCCCCCACTTCTTATATGTCTGTTATGGTTTTTTATGTTCATTTTTGGTTTGGGGTTTTTTTGTTTTGTTTTGTTTCTTAGTAGCCAAAAGTTACGCAGAAAAATTAAGGTTCTAATTCTGTAAGAATTAAAACATTCACAACTGACCGTCTCAAAGATTCTAATTGAAGAAACCGAAGAATTGCGACTCATCACCACAAGAGCCAGGCAACTTCATAAGCATATAATGTAATACATGAATATAGCAGGGCTCTGAAATAAGACTCGGGAAATAAGAGCACAGTGATTGCACAGGGTAATGTCAGCACCTCGATGATCATTGACAAAAGGCTACCAAAAATCCCTCGTACATTTTACCATATGCATATATACACATACCTACATACATATTCGCACTTCTTCCATCAATGAAATACTTCTGAGGAGAGGAAGGGTAAAATAACTATTCAACATCACTTTACAATAATAAGCACAATCCTTTGGAGGCAGGGAATAAAATACTTCATCCTATCCAGGTGAGCACTCCATACAACCTCTATAAAATCACAACCCTGTATTCTAAGACTAAGCTCCTACAAGACTTAAGATACCTTGTATATTAATGTAATGAAAAACCTTATCATAGGGAACACACAGAATAGAACCTTCCTAATAATGTTGCAATCAAAGTAAAAGAATGAAAGACCTTCCATTTTTCAGAGCTGAGCTTGTGTCTTCTATAGATGTCTCCTTCCTGTCTTCATTCAACCTTATCTGATGTCCATAAGATGTCTACACACCAATAGCCCTGCTTGGACCCTCATTAACAGTAGAAACACCGGTTAAGTCAATTTTTTTTTCTGCAATGCTTCTTGTAAAATTCACATATTGTTCTTTATTCCAGCTATGTCTTGCTTAAGTGCAATCAGCTATAGCTATACCTTTCATAAGAACACAAATCTCTCAAATTAACAATGGAAAACAGGAGTGCTTCCTCCAAAATCAGTATTTCATTTCTGTTAAATATCTACTTTTTATCTTAAAAATTGACAGACTACTTCATAGAATCTCATTTGGGCATTTGACAAGATGACAGAGAAATGCCTGTTCAATTCTGTAAAGTAAACCTCCTTGTGATCTAGACTGTAAGCTATTAATGCTCCTGACAGTGGTATGTCCCCCTGTATTTAATATTATATCAAAGTGACTAACATATTTCAAAGACAGATTTCCTTTCTCCAGCACATGATAAAAATGCTCAAGTTTTATTGCAGCAACATAATAACTTTCAGTGGTTATTCAGTAAGAGCTGCGTTTTGTAATACTGCTTAAGAAGTCAAGCCTAACATTTCAGCATTTCTGAAACCAAAATTAACGTTTGCCCGGTTCCTAACTGAAGCTGCAAGAGAGATGCAGATATGAGTAAAATCCTGCTGGCACTGATGTTTGTTACAAGGTAAATCCTCCAGCACCACAGCTCTGGAGAGATGCTGCTCTGCTGGATGGTAGCTCAGAACACACTGGCAATCTGGGGTCTGCCTCAACAACTGAATCCATGAGCAGATTCTTCTCTATCACTGTATACCAATGGGATCCCATTGTTCCTGTTTGGATCTTTAAAATCTGTGACTCTGCCTAGCTTAGCTACTAGTATTAATGAGTCATATATACTACAACTCAGGTAACAGCAGCAGGGAGGTTTCCCTCTTCCCTTTGTTGCTTTATTGCAGGAATCTAGCAGCAAGGTATGTATGAATAGGTGCATAGTCCCCCTGTACAGGTCTGCTCTTGATTCTTTGAATTTCTGACCTAAAAGGAGGAAAAAAAGGCATGTTTCCACATATCTAGGAATCAAAATCCAGTAAATTATTCTCAGGTGTGCACATTATATGCAAAATGCTTTGTAATTTGATTTGTAAGTCGAATAGCACGAGTACCCGCAGGCCTACTTCATCTAATCACAGCACCAAGTATTCCGAGGAACCACTGTTAGGGCTGGGCACCATTAAGTATAAGACTGCAATTACTGGACTCTGTAAAACTGAACATTTATAATACCCACCTCACGAGTGCAGGTTATTCTTCTAGGATGGGGAGCTTCCTGTTGCAATTGATACACTGGGAGAAGGCAGAAGTTAAATTCTCATTAATACAGAATCATTGTATAACTCAGGCATTTTTATGTTAAATATTGCTGTTTAAATAAAGAAGAGATTCTGCAAGAGTTAATGCAAGAATACATACTGCAAAAATTACTTACAAGACGTCAGAAAAGGGAATGTTGCCAGCCAAAACAGAATTGTTGATTATTTTTACAATTAATTGATCTAGTACTACGGAGTAACTAGGTCAAATTTCCATCAAGCAGGTAAGAAAAGGAATCATGATAACTGCAAATTAAATTTCATTAGACGTCATATCAGGCTGCTGTTAGACTGTCTTCAGTAAGCAGATGGAGTGCCATCCTACTACACTGGGCACATGCTCAGTCACCTGCGATATGTAAGGACTTCACAAGAATCACTCAGAACTTTGCAGAATCAAACCCTGTCCTTTCGCCACTGCTCAGTGATGACCTTTCTGAACAAAGAGAAAAATGGCATTTTCATTTGCAGTTCTAAACACATCAGAGGCTGAGCAGATAAAACAGTTAAGGCTTAAATTATGACATATATTTACTAGTATCTTCTCCCCCTTTTTTTCTTTTTAAATAAGTGTCATCAAGCCAGAATGAATCTTAGGAGCCAGTTGTAAATTTAACAGCACTAATGTGCAGATTTTCTAACACAATACCAAAGGCATTCTATCCCAAAGAGAGTTTCGTTTGGCAAATCACCTTCAAAATGAATCTGTCAACAATAAGACAGTATTTGAATAGTACTCTAGAACTGATGAAATGGACATTTGGAATTGTAATCTTTTAAAATTAAGTTATGTTTTAACTATTAGTGCTAACACAGAGGTCTAATAACATGCGCTGTCAATCTTCTTCAGGTAATAAGGCAAGGTATTTATTTCACCAATAAGATTTGACTCCATTACACTTCTCATATGATCACAAGTCTTTTCCAGTGACAAATGTTGTATTCGTGCACTAAGTTACATGAGAATGGAGAAAATGGTGAGATGCCCAATGATATGGCAGTCATAAGATAAACTGGAAAAATTCTCTCCCTTTGTTCCAAACAAAAACCCTATTTTTTTTCCTGATGTTGTTAAAATCAATCCTTGCCATTCTGTATTGATATTACAAAAATGATTTTTGCAAGTGATGAAGAACAGCACACTAGTATATAAAACAGTAATTTTCATTTTAAGCATAGCACGACCATTTATTTTGCCAGCAGACAGATTCCATAGCTTCTCTTGTAAAAGTCATATTTGATGACACTGGGCCTTGTCTGTATTTAATTCTGAGAACTGTACAGTCAAGTTCGAAGGAAAAAAATTAAAATCACAGAGCCAACAGAGCTTTCTCTGAATCTCACAGAAGAGCAGTGGAGACTCACCGGCAGCATGCTGCCCAGAAACTGGCTAAAACCTGAGAACTGTTTCCCACCCTACTTCAAGCCAGAGATTTTCTGGAAGGAAATTCTCGTCCAGGGGCAGTACTTTCAGTCAGAAGCACAGCAGGTAGACTAGTTACAAAACAGGATACCCATTCCTCTTCCTGTAATGTATGCAACTGAAATTGTTCAACATCAGTTTCCTTGTTATAATTATTGCCAAGGAAGTCAAACAAGACATCTCTCTTCATCCATCATGACACAGAAATATAATCAAACCCCATGACTCTGTGCTTAGTTCCAAACCATAGGAAGTGTTCACCATGGCAAACTATGATGGTGTAGGAGAGTGGGTGCACACACGTTTGCATGTGCCCAAGACTTCAGCTCCTGGCAAGCTGCCACTGAAGATTTGGTATTAGAAAGGTTGGACCCTCCTGTTATAGATTATAGCATGGAATAAACCAAACAAAGAGGCAGTTGTTTCCCAAGTTCACAGAAGGTACAGAGCTGTGATTCACTGTTAATGCTTACAGCTGGGAGCAAAATACACAGATCTCAGTAACAAGTACAAAAATGCATTGCAATCATGACTAACGATGTTCAATACCAAGAAGCAAACTGTCTCAGCTTTAATCTTAGACCTCCACCTCCACCGCAGGAAAAAAACTTGTTCAAATCATTCTATGTGCAAATTCTTTAATATTACGTGGCTGAGTTGCCACATGACAAGCGACCAGTATAATGAATGATGATTCAAAATGCACAGGCTTTGCCACCAGATTCACAAACAGACCATGGTCGCAGCCATCTCAATTACATTACAGCAGCTGCATATGTTCAAAGTCATCCAACTAAAGAAAACACTCAAGATGGACAAATTTACAGTCTTCAGCCTTTTTTTAGACATTGCCTGTTTCCTTCAATTAACACAGATGTATTTTAAGAGACCCTGACATTCCGAGACTATTTAGGCATATGCAGTTTAGCCAACTCCTGTAATTTTTTCTACAAATTTCACAATATCTGACTATTTACTTACAGCTTAAGCTCTCTGAAGTTTCTTATGACACATGTTCACATTTACACAAGTCATCTAATGCTCATATTGCACAGAATATGTTGACCATGTAACTCATTACCACTTTAAGAACACAAAAATTAGAAACCAAGCCCAAAAGAGAAGGCTGTTACGAATTTTAAGGCCTAACTGATTTTTGAATGTGTCAGGTTGGCAATGGCAGGCACAGAACAGAAACAACTGACCTCTGTGAGCCATTAACAGAAGACTGCTCTAGGTGACAGAAAAGCCAAGTTTCTACTGCTCATTTAATTCTACTACGTACATATTAGCTGACAAAAATACTTTAATCTGCTCTCTTACACTTTCTTTCTAACCATGGTTTTCACCAAGCCTTTAGGACCAATCCAAAATCTCTGATTGAAAGGAAACTCTCACTGCAGGATGGAAATCTGTTTGAACTAACTACATTTTCTCAGGTGCATAATCTCCCCAACCTTCAGATAGCCACATTTTCACCATGTGAAATATTGCTTGAGCAAATCCCTTTAGCCAGCCTCAAGACACCAAGCTTGGGAATATATACAAAAGAAAATGCAAATGCAAGTCTGACGTCTCTGAACTGCTAAGTATGTTAAACACACAAACATTCTGCTTTCAAAATCTGCTTTTAACAGAAGACTCTTTTTTCTTGTTGTGTCTCAAAATGTCTCAACACATTAGCTTTTCTATCTAAAAAGAACTAGAATTTAGAGGTGAGATACTGTAGGAATTATGATGCTTTGCTAGGGTGCCATTTGTCTTGTGTTCTCTGCATCTCCTTGAATCTCCATCAGTGCTGCCAAACAACAGGTAATTCCTTTTGCATCTTTTTTTTTTTTTTAATTTAAAACCCCCAAGGTGTTTTGTTTATTGGTCAGGTTTTGTGGGTTTGAATTTTTGGTATTTTTTTGTTTGGTTTGTTGGTTTTTTAAAATCAGGAATGAAACCCAGCAAGCTGTCAAGTTCCCAAGGGAGTGGCATTCTGATCTCAGGGCAATGCGCCCATACTAGTGCCCCACATACTTGACCACGGCAACCTGTGAGGCCAGCTTCCTCTGAGCTACAGCATGCACATCTAAGAGCAGCAGAGGCCATGCTGGCAGCCTGGTAGGAATCCAGACCCTTCTAGTCAGGGCTTCAAAAAACCTGCTTCTGATTTGTCATGCCAGGCCAAATGAATGCTCTTGGTTTACTAACTCAGGAAATTCCGGGGTAAAAATATTTATTTGGGGTTTTTCTAACCAGTTCAATATCAGCTCCAGTGATGCAAAGTACTAGAGCACAAAAGTTTGCAAGGATACCATTTAGGTAAGCCTCGGTCCAGGCAGCCAAACCAGTATAAGCCAGACCCACACAGGAGTGTGACCACTTATGCTGGTCAGGTACAGAGAACCTACCCCTCTGAATAGCCTGCATTCACTTGCCCTTGAGGATAAACAACTGCAGCTATAAATAAACAGTAATGAACCCGTTGATACTTCTTAAATTCGCATTCTGATGAGAAGAAAAATAAAGTCTTTTAAAGCACCCAAACGAAACTTTTTCATCTCTAATTTGGAAAAAAAATAAAAGAAGTCTTTTGAGATACTTACAGTAGGACTTCCAAACAGGTGGCCTGTATTCATCAGTATCTGAAAGAAAAACAGCAGATCTTAATGTTGTGTTGGAAACCTCTTAACACAGAAATAATCCTCCAGAAGCACTTAACAATTTATTAAGATAAATATTGCACCTAGGTCCTAAAATTGTGTTTTACTCTCAGAGTACAGAACAACCTGTTAAAAGCTCCCCTCCTTACTTAAACCGAAAAGATAAAAAGTATTTTCTTTAGTCAGCTAAAATAAAGACTATATAAATGTATCTTCAAAATGGAAACATGTAGATCAGAAGCCAAAATACTGGGGGGGAATGCATATTATTTTACTATGTGTATATCCATAAACTCCCTTTTAAATTACATCAGATTTTTTTAATCTCAATTTATATTATGATAAACCAGTTTTCATAAAATTTATTCCTGCCATTAGCTTTTTCCTCTTCTGGATAGCAATTAACAACTCCTAAAATAAAATCAGAGTATGAAAGTACTATGAAATATTCTGCAAAAAAGGAGAGGGTTTTTTCATACTGAGTACAAGCTCTACCTGGAAGCAGTCAGTATGTATTAAAATTACCAACATATTTCTAATCCCAAAATTTTAATTCTCAAATAAAATAATAATAATAATAAAAAATCCTAGTGTTTTCTAAGTTCTGTCACCCTTAGGACTTACTGACAACTGATGTGACATTTTAAGCCCAGAGCTCTGTTGCAAACTTTGTCTCTGATCCACTGTTTTACCACACTGACTGGCTTCAGTTCTGATGATACAAGTTACTGAGGCTTTGTGCAAGACGCTGCGCTTATCTGCCTTCAAGCTGGTTGGAGTTACTCAGTACTCATTACACCACGGGTCACAAGCTGAGACAACCATGCAGCCAGCCTTGCTGTTTGAAACCTCTTCTCACTGCAGCATTAATTTCCGAGCTCTGTTTGCAATTGTCTGCTCACTGGAACTACCTGCTGCATCCAACAAAACCCTAATTTCTAGTTTTTATTATGAGGTCACATAACGGTGAAGTAATCTGGGGAGTTGTTGCTTGAATTTTGTCCTGAGTGGCATCTCCACTTGACCGTCATTTAAGCCCCCAAAACTGAGCCTGAAGCTGGGAAAGGATTTTGCATTGTCTCCCGTCAGAATAAGCAATCTGCCTTCTTTGGATACTTGCTATACTCCATCTCTCCCACCATCAAGTCAAAATATCTCTAAATTCGAGCTTAGAGGAGTGAGGTATTTCCCAGTTAAAGGTGGCATAGACTTGCCCAGACCCACCCAGCACACTCTCTGCCCTCCCTGAGCTGTCATTTTGCTCCATGTTTTACCCTGTGTTTCAGCGCTATGCACGAAGAGGGTGCAGTCCTTATGGACCACCTTGGTGGCACTGGGTTTCATAATTATAAATCTTGATGACTTTATTATTAAAACAGCACTTGGTCAAACTGCCATCCCCCAGAATATCATGGGGTTTGGTATCTGGAAGGTCCTGCAGATGCACTACCACATCCTGAGGATTGGCCAGAGCACCTCAAATCTGCAGAGACCTTCAGTGGCTCACACTACACCATGGCAGTAAAAGAGAATCAGCAGCAACAGATGCAGCCATGGTTATTCATTCCTACTTTGATACCTTTAATTAAGGCAGTGCAAGTCGATTCATTCCAGAGGCATTGTAACGTGATCCCTTAGCACTGCCATGTCACATGGAAAAAGAGCAAAACTTGTAAGTAAAAATAATGGGTTTAGTCCCAGAAGACAACTCGTGCCCCACTAGTTGAATTTGCTTTTGCTGTAGCTTGTTTTTTGGCAACATATGCACCAGTTGAATTTACAAATAAATAATCTAAGTAAAGGACAACACACACTATATTTGTAAAATATGAGCTGACTGTTATGAAAATACAAATATCTTGGCAGCCCAACCTATACTTGCTTGCACTCAAGCCGTAAAATTGTTACAACTAAGGGCAGCATGATTATAAAACTGAAAAGCAACAATATTTGTGCCAAACAAAAAACCCCCAAACCTTGTTAAAGTCAGGCAAGAACAGCAGTAACTTTCCTACAACAAACACTTAACATTCAGAAATTGGAAGGAATGATTTATGTTATGCAGCTGTGCACAAGGATTTTGTTAGAAAAATCTGTCGGTGTGCTTTATTGCCTTTACAGTGTGAGAACACCCTCCGGCCATCCCACACGAGGTAATGAAAAAACAAAGGTCATTTCTATTGTGATTTAAAAAAAAAAAAGAAGTTATCTGATATAAAATACTGTAGCAGCAAGCACAGCGCAGTAACAACAGCGAAGCAGACCGTGTGTGGTGCTTGCTCTGTGCAAGAATGTTTCTAATACTAAAACCACCCCGCTATACAAAGATAAAACAGAATAAGCATAAACATCAGACCTGTATGTTAGTTACTTGTTTTTTATCTATGTGGTCCCATGTAACACATCAGCAGTATTTTGAAATCCATTCTTAGGAAAAAGGTTTGATTTTCAGAGAGCGCAGCCTTCCACATACAGCATCTCCAATTAGGTATCCAAAGCACCCGAAAAGCACTTCAAGGCATGATAAAAACCACACAGAAAAAAGCTGAACCCAAAATACATTTTCTCACAAACGCTGCACCACTTTCCAATTAACGCAATAAACTCTATGCTGTCAGTTCTCAGGTTTTTCTACAGCTCCCATCAGCACAGTATCTCAGCTCTGCTAATGCTTCCACGATAAAATAAAATCATTTTCTACAAGCTGTGCATCAAGTTTTATCTTAACTGCATTTTCTGCATTGAGATGCAATTCAGCTTAAAGCTGCTCTTCTCCAAAGGTCTAGAGCGCTACAGAGAAGATAAATATATAAACTGATGCTACCAGCTCTGGCCAGATGTGATCCTACCAGCATTGATGAGACTTTTGCCAGCATGAGGGCACTCTTATCAGCAAGGACATTTTTGATCAGGCACACTTTCCATGTAGATAAATTGCAGTTTCAAACTGAGACCAGTTTCAAGCTGACAGATATTGGTGCTGAACAGTCTCCCCTAATCTTTAAAAGTGAAAATGTTTGATCATTTCCCATTATCCCAAACAATGGCAGGTTTTTTAATTCTTCAGAATTTTGCTCTGAGTAGAATGACATAACATTTTATTTTTACATAATACGAGAGTTCTTCAAATTCTCTAGCCTGAATCCATAATGATACCTAATAATTTTCCAGCCTGGAATAGATCAGAAGAGAAACACCTGTCTGCCCCAAATCTGTACTTTCAGGCTACCAAACAAACTATAATATAAACATGTATGTATGGGTAAAGAAAAGAGTAAGAATACCCTGAACTGATGTATCCCTTGAAAAACCCCACTGAGACTTAAATCTATATACAAGGTTAAGCGTGGGGGAAACAATGCTGCAGGACACATGAAAATGCATTTACACTCCTTTACCCTGTAGAATCACCTTTTTGCTCTTGAACCCTTAGTAAAAATCAAACTTTTCTTTGGAGCAACATCTTATTACAGAGTCATAACAGCTGGTGCCTGTAGTTCGAGCATGGACCTAAATTTCTTACATACCCAACATGATGGGCTGTGTGTCTCTCTGCTTCTCCGAGGGCAAGGGCTTGCCAGCCCAGCATTCTCCCTCCAATGGACAAGGACAGGAGTGCTCCCTAACCATTTCTAAAACAAGTCTCAGCACTTTCTTGCCATCATCTTCCTTCCTCCCAGACACACTCTCCTCTCTTTCCCAGGACTTTGCCTTCCCCCAGCCTTGGCAATCTTCGTCTGCACACAAGACCTCTCCCCTCACCCTTGAGCAATGCTTTGGTTTGCTCCTACTGCTGTTTTGCTAGGACTGGCCTACCTTAGCCAACTCTAGCTGCTCAGCATCTTTGTCAAGCCATCTCATATCTAGTCCAGGAAATTGGCCTAAAAACAGAGAAAACAGAAGCAGAAAAGCCCAGAACAGCACAATGGGCAGCTTCTGGCAACAACCTCAATACAGGAAGAAATGTCACAGTGAAGCAAGAGTGTTGCTTCCTGAGCCCATCGTGCCCTCCTTTAATTAATTAATTAAATTACACCAATTAATGAAAGAGAAAGGAAACTGCATCTTGGTTCATGACCATTGCTTGGTCATGAACCATCTGCAATTAAGAAGTGAAAAGCACAGAGTCAGAAATTCACACTTGTGCAGAAAAGGGTTTCTGCCAGTAGACAGTCACACAGCCATTTTGGAGAAGTTCATATAGAGACACAAACCATAGGAGAGCATCTGAGATCTTTCCATAAACACAAATGTGACTAATCGTGACGTTACAATGTAGCATTTCCCTTCATTATTTTCCTTCTTTCCTACCCACTTCCACTTTATCTCTTATACAAATCTGGACAACTGTAGTGCTTTCAGAGTGTACATTTTAACTGCAGATATGAAAACTGTTACTATTGCCTTAAACTGTTTAGAGTGCTTGTCTCTGTGTATTCCTTTTATAGAAAGGATAAAAATGTTTACCTCTGCTTGAAATGGTTCTTTCTCCCTCCTCACTGAAGATCAGCCAGCTCTAGGGTACAGAAGCAGCAGCTTAACTCCGCATTGTAACCCCATAAAGCAATTTAGGACTTACTGGAAGGTTTCCTGCAGCAAATTCAGTTTTATTTTTCTTCTGCTGTATGTCATTCCCTGCAGCATGGTCATCTGTAACATCATGCTGGAGATCGGTTTATCACTGTCTGGGAAGAAATAGTCAGCTATCTGCTGACACAGCAGCTCTCACCCCAAACTTTGATTTGTCAATACCCCTACTGAACACAGGTGAGGCCTCATTTGGGGAACCTTGTGGAAGAGGCCAGTTCCTAGCCATGCAAACCAAACATCAATGGGATCAGGAGAGGAAAATATAATTTCTTGTTTTCTGAACTGATTTAGGGCCAAAGAATGGTGCAAGTCATAAATATGAGGAGACGCAAGAAAGTATTGAACATTCTTCTGCAAGCTTCAGCCTAGGCACTAACCAGTGAGTATTAGCATGTATTTTAAGATGCTAATCTTGCTTTGTTTGGCAGCAGCATGTGTCAAAATTTAACTCCTGGGGAGGTGCACAGCAAGTGGATGTGGCCATTTGCTGATCCACACAACAGACCCTTTTTTGTGTTCAAAAATCAGCTTCTAGAAAATTCCTCCTCACCCTCAGAATCTTCCTTATTAGCACCTTCTCTATGCCCAAAGGATAAAAATCACTCAACTTACAAAGACATAATTTATTTGCTGGTGAGACTCTCAAGCTACAAAAACAGTGCAACTGAACAGAAAATGACATTTCATCTCTGTTTTTCAGAGTAGAAGTGCCAACAGCATTTCAGAAACTAAGCTCAAACCATCACGAAATGTTTTAAGCAGGAGCCAAGCAGGCCCTAGCAGTTAGGGCTTTTATGCATTCCAACGAAAATAAAACTCAAACAGCATTGAGGTAATTAAAGGATGAATACAGCCACCGCCCTCGGCAGCAGTTATAAAACAGATGGGCTACAACACCGTGCTTTCAGGCTAAATATGAGACACTGATCGCTGGCTGTGGCAGCACCCAGCAGCGCTGGAAGCGTTGTGCAGCTGGCAGCAGGAGGAGGGGAAGGTGGTGGCAGGCAGCTTCTAGAGAGCAGGCAGCAGAGCAGAGGGTGCAGAGAACAGCCAAAATATCCCTGTCTATCGCATGAAGGCAAGGCACACAAGAAAGGTCCTTTGTCACTCCTAGATGAGACCTAGGGATCTACATTTTTTTTCCCACAAAGCCTCTGTCTACCCCTCTTCTATGCTTTTGCTACCAGAAGACAGTAAGTTAGGTCTGCAATGTAATGATGGCAGTCTGTAAAGGGGCGGCAGGCAGAGTCCTGATGCAAAGAGCAAGCGCAATACATGGCTGCCTGCCTGTCACACAAGGTCCTTTGAAAACCGACCCAACCCTGCCCTGGCAAGCAGGGTACCACACACAGTGCCAGCAAAGGCTGCAGAAAAGTTCATTTCAGCCGGTGCTCGGTAAACAAAAGAGAAAGCTGTGGTCAACCTTTCTTTCCTTGCATGAAATGTTTTCTTGGGAAGGAACACTTCTCCAGCATTTGGGTCCTCCACATGAATATAAAAAGGGAAATGATCCTCTGGTTCAATTTTGTCCTCTCTTTGCCTTTCTATAGCACAAGGTAACAAATTAGTTCTGACCAAAATACCTTGTATGGGTTACAGCACACCTTAAAGAGATGTCAGACAACTTTTTGGTATATTCCCTTTCTCTTCAATAAAAGCTATTGTTACTTCTCAAAAACTGTTGGGGTTTAAAAGTGACTAAATAAATAACACTAATCAAAAAGTAACGTTGCTCTAATGACAAGAACCTGATGGCACACGGCGGCCTGGGCCCACATGGAAAACGCATAGCATTTCACAACTAGGTCGCTACAGAATTTCCTTTGTTTATGGGAAGATCCCTTCAGGGCTGAGAACACCCCAGGCAGTGAGCACCACATTTTCTCCCAATTCCCAAATATACAGCATACGGTAGGACACTCTGCAATGATGACTGTTGAGTCTTTGATGCTACTTTAATGTTATCCTTGGCACATGATTTCCTTTGAATGAAGAAAAAAGCTTTGAAAACTTTCAGACATGTCAAGGCTCTTCCTCAGGCAGGCAGGCACCATTACTGTAAGGAGCTTTAGTGCAAAAGCTTCCAAATAAACCACCATCTATTTTCTGCACCTTCTCCAGGTGGAGAGAAGATGCCAGACAGATGTCCACTTGAACATGGAGATAGATGAAGAGTTTATCATGCACCCTGGCTGTGTGTGGACCCCTAGGTCTCCCACTGGAGGCTCCCCTGCTCTGAGCCTGCTGTGCTGCCGACACAACCACCCTGCTGCAGAACTGGATTGGGGTAGTTCTTAAGTGTTAAACTTAAGCCCAGTCTGATCACAAAGACAAATGACCTCTAGGTCCAAAAAGGAGCTACCACCAGCTTACATCGTTTGTCTCCTGACAGTAGATGGCAACTCACAGGTAGGTTACAAGTAGCCTGCCCAACTGCTCAATCTAATTGGTCCCAGGCCAACTGCAGAGAAGCTGGCACAGAAGAAAGTTGCTCTGCCACTAGAGCCATCCATTCAAAGGGCAGAGGGATCAGTCATCAGTGACAACTCTTCATAGACAAAGTTTTACTCCTTTGCCTTGACCTTTTGCAGAGGTAGCTTACACTCCTCAATGCCATAAAACCACACGCACATGGTCAGCCTTGGACTTTAAAAATTAAACTGTTTGAATTATTTAAGCAAGGAAACAGCTGAATGTATTTTTGTCATATTTTCCAAAGACATTCCCAGGTAGGAAGACAACAAGCAATACAGTCTAAGGGGAAGATACAAACCAGTGAAAACAGGCACTGACAACAAAAGCATCCTTGCGGCTGCAGGACAGCACTACATCACACACACCATGCCCCAGGAATTTTTTAATGGTATAAAACTTACTTTCTCTGCTCTTTCATCCTCATATGTTTTTGCTTTTTACCACTCCAAACAACTACAATTAGGTTTCTAATTATTACTGGAATAAAAATGATTAATAGAAAGCTAGTGTGAACAATGCCCCAGAAAGCTACAAGAGCTACTGCCATTTCCCTGATGTGACCAAGTGGGAGACAAGAAAGCACTCTCAGCCAAACAGGCTCAAATAAGAGCATGATCTGAATAACTGCATCAGTCTTAAGAGGGAAAGAGGAAAAAGATCACACTACCATCCCTTGTAGAGACATCTGATCTGGCAGCAATAAATTGTGTGGTAAAGCTTCTAAGGGGGTTGAATAAGAGCCCCATTGGAAACAGCTAGAGTTCAGCGCCTTTTATTAGCAGGTCTACTACTACTGCCTATGAATGATGGGAAAAATTTAATGAGTAATATTTCGCTTATCACAAGCACTGCTGCTCTTAAATGAACTCATCTTTTAAGTGATTAGACCAGGTTGCAAATGATCTGTTTCTAGATTTTCATTTAACCAAAGCATATGTTCATTTTCCCTTCTTTTTGCCAGATAAATAGTTGCATATGACTACATGAGTGACAACAAATAAAAAAATTAAAACCCTTTATAACAAAAAATAGTAATTTAATTTTAAGCTACAATTTTCACACATGAAATGATAAAACAAGCAAAACACAGCCACTGGCCTCTTTGTCTTAACTTTAGTTTAATGGAAGGGGGGGCAATGCCCTTCCCACAAAAGTACTGTTAGCTTACTGTTTAAGAAAAGTTTCAAAGCCTCTAAAATCATTTCTTAGTGTTGCTGCAGTATAAAAATTCAGACTTCAGAGAGGTAAAAAAGATGACAAGTGCCACCTTGTGGGCATTTAATAAAGACAGAACTGAATGTTGCTCTGTGTCCAGTGAGGTACCCCAGCCTCCAAACAGGCTGCAGTCAATTTTCAGCACTTCTGATACGCTGATGATGATCATCCTTGTCTCCCAAGAAAGAACAAACACGACAGGAACTGTTACCTGACATGGCTCAGCAGGTTAGCTCTAAGTACAACAGGACCAAGCCAGCAGCTGCCTGTAACCCTATGATTTACATAGCTACAGGAGTTACAGTAGCTCTACCGACTCATAGGTATCCTGAAATGTCTGGTTTACACAGTAAACCTCAAACTGAAAATGTTGTCAAAATCAAATATGCCTCTTTAATTTATCTATTTCAAAGAAAAACTGCCTAGAAACTATTTTTTTTTAACTCTGTGACAAAACTGACTGGCTGGATGCAGTCCCAAGTGCTGGGATCAATGAGTTTCTCAACCTCCTTAATGCTTATTGGAAAGATCTTTTGCAAACTAATTTTGCAAGTCCAAAACTGACAGAAATATGCCTGTATTGGATGAAGAGCATCTTTTACATTTGACAGATAATTTGTCCAGGTACCTTCCATACCAGTACAGTAAAGTCTTGGAGCACTTCAGAGTAGCATCAGGTACATACACAAAGTTGAACACTATGGTCAAACTTCCCTGGTTTGAATGCAGACTGCTTTTCACTACAGACACTGTTTTGATTACAGTCAGTGAAATTGTCTTGGAAGTCTGGAGGAATACCTGTTGAGGTTACTGCTGTAACACTGCTCACATTCCAACCATGGCGAGGGGTAACACAAGAGAAAATATTCACCTTTTAACATTTCTTTCCTATTTTTTGTTTCCACAAATCCTTCTTTGTCTCCTATTTCAAAAGTCTGCCTGTACAGAGACTGAGCTCATTTCCCATCACTTGTTTCCCTGCTTCCAAACATTAATAATACCAACAAGAGTGCATTGGTTTTACTGTAATTTCGAGCTAGTGACAGCCGTAATAGCCACAGCCTCAAGGCATTCACAAAAATACGTTTTTGTCTTGACTTCTCTAACATACCCAACAGGGAATATTGATTGGAGCTTGATGACACAAATATTCAGAGCAGTCACCACAATAATGAAAAAGAACTATATGATACGGTATAAAAGCGTCTTCTAGCTGTAAATTAAGCACCTCCCATAAATAAGAAGTCCACCCAGTCAAGGCTGACCCTGAATAAAGGACGAGTTTTCAGGCACTTTTGAAACACAACCACTGCATAATGCCCCAATTTGCTGAACGGGAGACATATCACCAGTCACTTGGTTGCTTTGAATTTATTTTTTTTCCACACACAGCCCTGAGATAATGAACAAACATTCACTTTCCTGCTCTAAAATACACTTTTAAATAGAGCCTTGTGGTCTTACCAAAAGCTGAACCACAACAAAATAGCACAACACTGACCCTGCCTCCCTACCCGTTAGTAAAATTCTGCTGAGAACTTGTCCTCCCTTGCATTTTAGACCAAGATAGCTGCTGTGCATTTATTAGCCTCCTGCGGGAAAACAAAACAAAACCAAACCACCCATTAGCAGCCCAGGCTAAAAATCAGAGTCACAAGGAGAAAATTAAGAACAGATCTGATTTCTGACTGCTGTTATAGCTGGCCTCAAGACGGACTCACATGTTCCAAAACACGGCTCTCCCTCTCGGTGTCAGATGGTGTAATGGACGCTGTTGCTTCTCTTTCCCCAAACTTCACCCATTTAAATTCTTAAACCATCAGCGCTATAACAAACCTATTACGATTCTTATTACAAACAGATTTTTCATTTTCTAAAACAGTCATCAATAACACACACCATTGCTCATGCAAAAATATGGCTTGTATTTACATCCTTATTTCCAGACCAGATGCAATACATCAACACTCATGGCTGGAAGGAGGACATTTTACCAAGTAAAGTACTCTTGCCTGGAACCATGATCATTTTTTCTGGTGTCATGAAGGGAACTCCTAAAACACATTACTGGCAGGGTCACAGAAAGGGAAATAGACGCAATGTTGTGGGATGCCTTTCCTTGAACTATAGCTTTTTCTCCAAAAAAATCATCCTCCAGTTGCCACACTTGAAGGTGGTTTAGCAGCTCTGCAAGCACTGAGAGGTTTTCTGCATGGCCCCCCCTTTGTCCTCAGCTCCCTCTGCATTTGGGAGGATGAAAATGGAGCAGGGAGTTGGGAACAGGCTGCTGGAAGGAGAACTGAACATAAAGGTTTGTCAACACCCAGTGGGAATGGGAAAGCTGGCTGGAAAGCTTGATACAATCGATGCTCAGAGATAACCTCCAAGTCCTTTTCTGGGTAACTCCATGTGTTTCTTTCTGCCTCCAGGAAATTTAATCAGACGCTTTTCTTGTCTCTGTTTTGAAGTTCTTCCTTCTTTTTTCCACTAATTAGAAGAAAGACAAATTGGTCCACAAATAATGGAAACCTGGGTATATTACCTGTCACTTTATCATAGCACTGTGTTGAACAGGAGCTTTACAACAATTACTAGCTGTATTTCTGGAATATTGATGCATCCTTTCTGGAACCAACACCCCATAAGAATGTCCACAAGTGAAAAGCAGATTTTGCCCTACAGAATGAGATCTCTAAACAGAAAATAGGAACAGTTGCTGGCAAGAGAAAGAGAGGTCCACATAAATGAGATCATCCTGCAGATTGAAGATCAGTATCTCTATTCGCAAGTCCTGCCAACCCATTAATTCTTCCAGCCAGCATTGTCTCTCTAGGTAACAGCTCTTTTGGTGTCTTCAGCTCCCCTCTGACTTTATAAAAAGAACCTTATCGTGGCAACTGACAGCACAGAAAAACACACACAGACACAGAGAGAGCTCTAGGATGTGACAGATCAAAAACCCAGTTTATAGCACAGCTATACACACATGAGCTCACCTCTGGAAATGCTGCGGTAAGTTTCCTCTCCTTCTCTTGTTTTGGGGATGTCAATTTTCTTTTACATACTTGCAAATATTTACTTTATTATATTATAAATGTTATTTCTCAGTAAGAAAGTACCTGACATAATTCCTTTACCATGTAAATTTTGGTATGAAAATAATATTGAACACAAAGCTTCTGAATGTCTTCTTCCCACGAAGAACCACCATTATTTTACTTTGAAATGCTTCCCTGCTTCTATTAAACCAGCGAAGATTTTTTCAGTGCTTTCAAGTCCCATTTATAAATATACTCTTTCAAATAAATTAAAAGGAACAGTAAAATTAATTGCTCTGTCAAAGTTGTGCTGCCTTTATTGGAAGGATGTATCTGTGCGTGCATATTCAGCCAGTAAGGCAGAGGCAAGGAAGAACTCTGTTTGGGGCTTTTTTTGTGGGCTAGTTTGTTTTGGTTTTAATGAAAAATGATCCAAGATTGCACTGAAGCACTGTGTCTAAATTCATATGGAAACCATAAATGGCAAAGGAAAATATACGGAAGACTGGCCCTAGCAAATAATTATCAGCAACTTTTATAGTCTGCTCTGGCTTGTATACTTATCAGGTACTAATTCAGCATTGAGGAGCTGTCATGTACCCTGCCAATGCAAGAGCAAGGAACAGTTAGGTAGTGCACTAAAGCACTGACTTTCTTCTTAAAAACTGCACTATTACTCCGTTTTCCACCCATTTACTCTGCACAAGGAATAATTCCATACTTCCTCCTCCACTGCTGCAGCAGTACTCGAAGAGTTTGGTACACGATGCTCTATCGTACTTGCTATACCATTCAAATGGTTGCAGTTGTGGTTGTGCTAGCCATGGTAGCACACCACCAAACAGCAGGCAACAAAACAATTCCA
The DNA here is from genome assembly GCF_037157495.1 of Lathamus discolor. Lineage (NCBI taxonomy): Eukaryota > Metazoa > Chordata > Aves > Psittaciformes > Psittacidae > Lathamus > Lathamus discolor. The sequence continues at coordinate 87,119,317 of NC_088886.1, read as the reverse complement.
GTATTTAGAAGTCAGTGTTTTACTTTTACTTTTGGAGTAGACATTTCCCACAAGCAAGCTGCCCAAGACATGCAGTTTGTGATCAAGGTCAGAAACTGTGTTTTATTTCAGCTTCTTAAATGGCAAGGCTACCTATAAGCAGGTGCATTTGCATCAAGAGGGGCAGAAAGGAGACAGAGATAGGGAAGAGGATTGCAGCAGAAAGACAAACACCACCTCACATCAGCACCAGGAACATCCAGCCCCAGCCATGTATGTATTCAACAGAGCCAGATCCTGCCACTTGGAACAAAGATGGATGTGACAGTGGGCCTCATTACAGAGATAATGGGGACCAAAAGCACAGTTACCTGCTCACTGCAAGCAGCAAGATCTAGCTTGCAACTTCAACAGTGGTCCACTACCAGAGGACTAAGATTTGGTCATGTTAAAAAAAAAAAAAAAAAAAAAAAAAAGACCACATTATCACATTCTATCAGCATTGAACAAGATTTTAACCAAAAGCTAACCAGCCCTGATAGTCTCTCCATGATGCTTATCACAGAACTGCTGACAAAGTCATAGAATCACTTCAGAAATGTCATGGTTTTCATTCAGACAGAAGATGAACAAGTGTTTTGAGTGCTGGAAATGTCAGGCTTCAAACAGCTCTTCCACATTCACAGGGGATACTGCACACACAGCAAATACTACTGGCTTCCCAATGGGATGTGGATCAACCCTCTTCCCCCTCTTCCCCCTGACTAGAACTGGGACATTGACCCCCTACTCCACCATATACCTAAACCCTCAGGAACAGCCTGGAAAATTGCAGGAACTCTTCCCACCACCTTCTTGTGTCTGGCCAGTGAGGATGCTTGAGGCCCAGACGCCATGCAGTTACAAAGTCCCAGCTGTACGGCTAAATGCTTTAGAAGACCAAATATTTCAGTGACATTAAATTATACTTTTCCTTGTTTCAAGACAGGCTCAAAAAAGCAAATTCTTGAGGGTTCTAAATTTATGAAGATGTACAAAGCAGAAACAATCCATCCCACTGAAAGGACAACCAAGCCAGCGCATGATTTTACAAAGAAGCAAGAAGCATCTCATATTCTGTTAATAAGTACAAAAGGGCCCTTGGCTCAGGTTTTGGGCCTATTTTGTCTCGTTCTGCCTGAAGACCCATTTCTGCAGAACTGTAAGATCTCTGTCCACAAGGTGGAGCAGCTAAATAGCCTGAGATGCAGATGCTAAACCCCAAGTTCTGAAAAAAGAAAAAGAATCATTTAACAATGCTCAGTTAACCGTTAGACTGCACAGAGCAGTTACCTATGCCTCCACCCTTGGAGGATCCTGATTAATGTACTTTTATCTGGAAAAAAATAACACACTCTTTCAAAAGGCTTGTATTAGGTTTATGCTTTTACAGGCTAAAGTAGTATTTAAGTCATAACTATGATACTGCCACTGTATGTAAACACATTCTTTTCTCGACAGTGAGACATGCTTTCTACTGCATGGAAATCTTTTAGCACATCTAAAATCAGTTAAAAACTCTTGGAGAGAGATAGTAAGAGAATAAAGTCCCCAAACCCAACAAGGCAGAAAGGATCAGCCAAGTCCAAAACAAATTGAAGAAAACCCACCAGATTTACACCTGAAATATCAGTACTTGGCTGATATGAAATGTGCATCACCAAAGCTTGGGAACTCTCCCTGGATCCTCCAATCCAGAGTGTATTTCACTTCAACACTGTCGGATAAGAACGTATGCTATGCAGACTGTCCTCACTTCCCAGTGGGCCGCTTGATGTCAAAGAGGAAAGGGATGCATTTGTTGAACAGGGTGCATGAGCTGCTGGCATCACAATAGAATTTCTTCAGATAAAATTCCCTAACAACAAACCTCATCTTAGTTCATTGCTTGTGCACACAATTGGACCTGCCCTTCCCAGCTTCAGCAGCAATCCTCAAACCTCTGATTTATTAAGGTTCTTATATAATACTCACAATTAATAAAACCCCACAATTTTCTATCAGCCACTGCATGAAGCACACCTGTAAGTGCTGAGCTCTGAAGCCACCACTGAATTTTTTTCATCCTTGCTTTTAAGTCTTAGTGTCACTCCTCTGATATTCTGATCAATTGATAGCAATTTACTAGTTAATAGATCCATCTTCTTTTCCCAGGTCCTATGCACGTTTTCCTTTTGATTTTTTCCTGAGATTGCACTGCCAGCAAAACCTTTTCAAGGTTGCTCTCCTTATTTGCTTCATTAGGTTCTATAAATTACATAAGTTAACATGGTACCTAGGAGAAAATAATCTTAGGATTCTCAGCACTTGGCCACTTGCCTCCTAGATACACAAGTCAGAAGATCTAGTTTCTCTGACATGGTTTCCATTAAAAAAAAAAAAATCACCTTCATTTTTAAATCCTGTTAAAAAAGCCCCAAACATTGTACTAATGTCCCTAAATCGTTTTGTCTAATTAGACTACTTGAAGTTCTGATGGCGACTATATGCTCAATTCCTTAAATCACTTTTAAAATTAGCCTGTCAGTCAGTACTGAATGAAGCCCAAGTATTTCAAGCAAGGGCTAAACACTTCAAGAGCATCTACTGTCAGCAAGTTAAAAAGATCACTCTGAATTCACTGCTCTACTGGTGAAAAAGATGTTGCACTGTCTATGCTACATGTGGTACATATTAACTTTGAAAATCGCTTCAAGAGCGTAAGATGCATCAGTGATGGGTACCATTTCTATAGCACTCCACATTTATGCTCCCTATAGTGACATGACTATACACGCCCCAAGTCCGTGAATAAACTGCCATTACCTACTTCAGTTAAGGAACAGGTTCAAAGAAATGTTTTTTTGGCACAAACTGACTCCTTAGTTAAGGGGCTCTGCCAGTAAACTTTCACCATCAGAGCTAGCCACAAGTTTTAAGTGTAGTTCAGAACAATGCATAAGAACACTGAGGAGAACAACTTGAATTGCAGGTGGTCTGTGTAGCTCCTGTTCGTTAGAAGGCTCTGCACATAAGAAAAGAGGTAAGCAGATGAATTTTTGAGTATTTCCTATCAGCAGAGAATCCGCAGGCACTACCTGTTGTGAGACATTCTTTTAGAGGAATGTTTACTTTCTATGCACCTTGGACTAAGCTAACCAAGCACTCTAAAAGCCTCCCCTTAACAAGCAAAACATTTATTTAGAGAACAATGAATTGATTTCTCTCTTTAAGATTGTCACATTAGAAAATATGTGCTTGCACCAACATAAGCATACCCTACCTTCTGAAACAGCTGCAAGAGAGTACAGCTTGCATGGAGAACAGTAATCACAGATGCATAAAACTTAAAATACTAATTTGTTAATTAGCATTTCAAGTATGGAAGAACTTACTTCAAAAGGTTTGCTTCATACCCATAATAGTAAACAGATTCATAGAAAATTAGTTCTGTGCAGTATGACACCAGAGCTGACAGCTGTGGAAAGGAATTTTGATGGGAGGGCAAATTAATACTTGTGTGCTCTTTCAGGAATGTATGGACACCTGAAATGGAGATAAAATTGGTTTCTTTGACGTACCCTCCCTGCCTATAGCAATGTATAGCTTATTTCTTTTATTCTGATATTATCCCTGTAAATTTCTCCAAAACCTGCCCTTGCTCATCATCTCCTTAAATAATCGTATCTATCATGCTGATTACAGGTCTGTCCCTAATCCCATTCATCTGTAGCCACTCACCAGAGTGCAAGCACTTCAAAAATTGAAAGAGAATTGCTTCACTTCTCATTTCCTAATCACCAATATTCAGGAGGGTGAGTTTTCATCCACTGGCAGGTGCTGAGCAAGAAGGCAAGAGCATGAATAACTAATGCCTATGAAGATCTCTCTGGGCCATTTTGAAATGTCTTCCTTTGTTCACACACAAGAGCTGATGAGCAAACAACTGAACAGAAAGGGAATTCATAAAACATAAGGACAACTCATTAGCACTGAAACATAACATGAATCTTTTTCTTCCAAACTACAATGCTGACTTTCTTTAAACACTTCTCAGAACATTCAAAGATACAAGCAAACAGTGGCAGCAATGGGATAACTTAACACTTCCCCTCCTTTTTCCTCTAAATTGTTTGTTATCTTTCCCATACTTGAGTCATCCAAGTGAAATGACAGCACACACCTCAGCCATGTCACTGCAAGATAGCACTGCTTAGGGTTATTAACAGATGGGCTTTAGGAAGTCTAACCATAGAAACACAACTGATTGCTCTTCCTGTCTCTGTGAAGCTGCTATCCCTCACAGGAATTCAGCAGATCAGAACTGGTGGGTATCCTTTAGCTGCTTCCTGCATAAACCAGGCAAGTGGCTTCAACCCAGCTCCATGAAGGCTGGGCATAAAGCCACTGGGCTTTGTGCTGTAGAGAAGCACACCGGCTTAGAGGCCGTTCCAGCTGCTGTAGCAGGCAGGAAGAATTAGAGAGGAAAAGGAGGTTACACCTGTAATCACTACAACCATTTTTTAAGGGAACTTGATTCTGCTCAATGATGAAAACCAGCACTAGGACTGGACATCTACTCAAGTTCCAGACATTCATACACATCAGGTGTGAAAGTCTTTTGTTTTTGTGGACAAACAGTCCACCGTTTTGTGGACAAAGACGTTTTTAAAATCCCCGCCAACTCTTGGTAGGCAATTCATGAATATGGATATCAAATGCACTGCATCTATTATTTGAAACAAACAGGATCAGACAGCATTATTTTTCCCTCCACTTCCCAGATATCTTGACTGTCTTCCAGTCTTCTACCGATGTGGTCGTAGTACAGGATTTGCTTTCCTCTGTTAGATCAAACCTGCACTCTAGGTGCTTGGCCACTGGGACACAACTTCAATGTGCTGGTGAAACCTTACTTGCACTGGTCTAACAAAAAGCCATCTCACATGTGGGTGACTACCTGTGGTCACAACAGGCCATTTCTGCCACCGTGATTGGTAGGTAACAGAGGTACATTTCCAGCCAACAACTTCAACACTTTCCCATCTCTGCTTCCAACAGGGGCTGCTCTCCCTCTCCATCTCTGTGGAGCAGCTGACCTCCTCTCCCTCATAACCAGCACCACACTTGGACTCATCAGTTGTACCACTGCTCTGTGGGAACATGGGCAGCCCCCTACCACCTTCCATAGAGCCAACAGTAAGCACAGGATAACTTCGAAGGCCAAGACTGGGAATGTATTTTAAAATACCTAAGACTGAGAAAGCGGAGAGTCTTAACATTTTCCTCCTTTTGCTTTAATGTTGCATCACAACCTGAACAATACACTGTAAGTGAAAAGAAATAAGAAGTCAGAAGACACACACAGTCCAAGAGTAACAGCCTTTTTCTGTGGCAGAAAAGCATTGTTGATACACCAGAAGCTCTTTCCTCCAACCAACTTTCCAAAGAGCCTCAAGGTGCCACCTCAAAGGTGCAAACTGCAGCTAGTGCTCCAGTGGCTACATGGTGCTGCCCCGAGGACAGCAGTGAAGAGCAACCTCCAACAGGAATGGGAACAACTCACAACCACTCTGCTAAGTAGAAGAAACAAGGCATACCTCACCTTTCAACTGCTTGACAACCTTGTTTACTTTAATACAGAATCCACAACAATATTACCTAGATATCTAGTCCTGTCCCATTTTAGTAGTCTTTGGACTATGCACCAAAATAGCCATAAAACAGTATCAAGAGCATGGAGAAAGCATGTAATCATATTTCCCATTCCCCTCGTCTCTCCTACTGTGCTCACACACATACACATATTAACTGAAAGGGACCCAACAAACTTGGTGGATTTTCCCCTGAAGCTGACATGTCAATGTATCTCAAGTTTTACACACTTTATAGCACATCCTATTAGAAGCAGCCCCAGAACATGTGAAATCTGAATTTGGTTCAGTGTGATACACTATTATGGGTTATTTAAAAAAAAAAAAAAAAAAAAAAGGCAGCAATATTGAGCCTAGAATTTATGTGAATGAGCAGAACCAAAGCAAACACTTCCCTCAGGACCTGTTTCCTCAAGACAGTTTTACTGGTCTAAGATCGGTGTGAATTTAAAATAGTACAATTATAGCTGCTTAATCCCTCAAACCAGATAACACTAATTCCATTCATTCTGCCTTTCCCCAGACTTGCTGATATCGCTTCGGTAGGGGTTTACATTGAAACAAATTAAAAAGCATTCTTTTGTGAGTTACATTTTTACTGAGTTACTGTGGGTCAGCTGCAGTGCAGTAACTGAAAATTCAACTATCCTATTCAGGCAGGGAGAATTCAAGATAAAGGCCGAAGGCTGTTCCTGAAGTTCAGAGGCAGCATATTGTGTTCCTTCTTTGTTATATGCTGAGAGACAAGTGTGGCAAGCCACCTCAGCTCAGAGGGGACACAGCAGTACAGTAAGCTGGGCTAACTTAACCATAAGTTAATCACAGCCTCATCTGCAAACATACTGCATGTTTTCTGCATTCACACAAGTCCCACTTGCACTCTTGGATTTATAGTTCAAGATGTACTCTACAGCTTTCACAGTTATGAAAGGCACCACATTCATTTGTCAATGCACATTAGCCTTATTTGTTTCATTGTTTTATTGCCAATTTGTGTTTTCTTAAAAGGGTGAAATCTAGAGGTTTTACCCTTGGCACAATATTGTTTAAAACCTACACACAGCAGGGTACGCCACTCTATCTTCTCTTTGCTCATTATCTTTTACATTTATCAATGTCATTTACTGTAAGAGACATGATAGCACACAAAACCATCTAATTCAATTTACTGTGTAATGCAAATTTATATTAATAGGAAATGTCAGTAAGTAGATAAAATACACATGAATTAAAAAAAGAGTCACGTAAGCTTAAAAAAAAACAACCCCAAAGCCAAAACCCAAACATCTAACAAACAAAACCGAAAACCAACAACAGAAAAAAACCCATAACCCACCAGAAAAGGAATCACACAACAACAACAAAACCCACAACAGGTACAACAACAGGTACCTGAATAAGGAATGCCACTTTATTTGAAAGCTGAAATTAAAATATTCTTAATTTTTGCAGCCAAATATTGTAACAACACATCAAGTACTCACCATGGGAAACGTGTATCTTCAGTGGCCCAAAAATTTGATTTGTGGTAAGGCACAACTACAGTATACAATATTTACCTGTGTGACAACCTACACCTTTTGTTAACAAGAAGTTACAATCATACAGTGTAGAATGCACAGCAGGGTATTTTACAACAGTCAATAGCACTCTCTTTACTTTCACTTGTGCTTGTAAGTTGGAGAGATTGGTGCCCACCTGAAACTGACAAGGTGAAGGGCCCTTGTGTTTGCACCAATTCCTCCAGAAGTGCAGGGGTTCACATGAACTCAGTAATAAGCTCAGGCCTACAATGCCGGGCAGTTCACTGCACTGTGAACTATAATTTACCACCTTTTGCATCCTGAAAAACTCAGGCAGGAAATATAAATAACAGCATTGTAGCTGAATCGAACACCACACAGATTTTATCTATGGAGAACTACCTCGCAGCACGTGCTTAAGTTTGTTTTTAGATGGGGCTTAATCTTCCACAATAATATAACAGGTGTCGAGTTTTAAGAAAACCCCATGAAACCGTTTTTATTCTTTTAAGGAGCATACACGCCTAAGAATGACAAGATGAATGAAAGCAAGCCACTTGTTTACACAGGAAGTAAAACGCTCAGTCTAAACACAACAGACTTCATATCATCACTTAAACCTATCCACTAGAAATCACTTGCGGTGCGGTGCGCAAGCTTCTCATGAGGAGTATCCCTTGTTATCCTGTTAATTCTGTACTGATGTTAGTCATGTCAATTTCTGTTTTCCTTTACGTTGTTCCATTTATCTAATGCTGCCAGACGCAGTTAGTAGCTTTTTCTTTTTCTCTACTGTAAAATACAGCGTATTAAGCATAAGCAGGCTAAACAGCCTTACTTAAGAGAGCCCGCCTGTTCAACAGTTACAACTACAGTTTTCACACGCTGGTTCCCACTGCACCGTCTCGGGCTGCGGAGCAACCGCAGCAACACTCCAGCCACCCGATACCGTCCTTTCACGGATCGGTGCTATTAAACACGGTTACACGAACGCATCTAACCCTCACGGGCGATTAATCCGGTAGCCCGGCGCGCTCTCCCAGGAGAGCGGGAGTCCCAGGGCTTCCCCGCGCACCTCACCGGGCGAGCGGGGCTTGCGGAGGCACCGTAACTTTTATTTGCCCGTCACTCCGGCTCACAGCCCGACCCGGCACCGCGGGCAGCCCGGGGGCGCGTTATCCCCCAGCGCCGCTGCCGGGCCCCGGCCTGCGGCAGCCCTCCGGGCCGGCGCCCACGCCCAGGCGCTGCCGTGCGGCAGACAATGGGGGCCGGCAGCCCCGCGCCCGCCAGGCTGAGGCGGCGGTTACTCACCGAACAAGGTCAGAGCCATCGCGGCGGCGGCGGCGGCGGGGCGGGCCCGGGGGGCGGCGGCGGCGGCAGTCCGGGCGGAGCGGGGCTGGCATTGGCACGGCAGCTCTCGCATCAGCGGCGGGGCGCGCCTGCAACACAAGTTGGGCGCGGGGCTGTCAGCGCGCCCCGCGGCACCGGCGGCCGCTGCCACTTGCTGCCGCGGGGCGGAGCGGAGCGGGGCGGCGCGGCCGCAGCCCGCGGCGCAGGGGAGGGGAAGGCAAGGTGGCGGAGGGGAGGGGAGGGCAGGGCCGGTGGGTGGGGAGAGGAGGAAGGAGGGCTGGGGACGCGCGGCGGCGGCGGAGGGCTCCCCGCTGCCGCTCCTCCCGGCCCCGCTCACGCTGCGGCCCGCCGCCTCGGGGAGCCATCTTGCGCCGCCACACGACCCGCCTTCATCCCGCCGCAGCCGGCGGGACGGTTCCCATGGCAACGCGGCCGGCCCGCCGGGGCACAAAGGGAAGCGCCGTCCCCCCCGCCCGTGGCGGCCCGGGCCGTCGTCCCCTCGCACGTACGCGGCCCCAGCGGAGCTCGGCTCGCCCCTGCCCTCGGGCGGCCGTCCCGGAGCGCTCCCCTCTCTGAGGGGATTCTCGGTAGGAAACAGCCCCCCCCCCGGGTGCTCCCCCATGGGGCCGGCCTGTGCCTCTTCGGCCTCGGCTGCTCCTGCTTGGTGCGGGGAAGGACCAACGGTCCTGAGAGAAACATGAGTTTGTTTTGAAGTGAGGTGAAAATTCCCACTTGAAATGCCAGAGAGCAAAACTCGGGAATTACCCGCAAAATGCTTCCATGTGAGAAATTCCAGCTATCCCAGCTGCCGTCGTGTTTTGCTGTCCGGGACTGTAAATTTCAGAGCTAAAAGCGTTTAATTGAAAAGACAACATCGTGCGCAGTGTAACTCGTTCATACAGCTTGCATTTTTAACCGGAAAACAGAGGTTAGTTAGTACTCGGCAAACCCTGCCCAGCATACACAGGATAACCAGATTGCCTCATGTAGGGATACAGAAGTTTCTCACTTGCAAGTACTGCTTTGCCTCTCGGATGCCAGCTGTGTGTGCTGAGAATTCAAATCCAGCCTGAGCAGGATCGACGGGAGCTGTTCTCTCAAATTTAATCCATTTCAGCTGTGCAAACCCACAACCTTCAGCAGAGGCTTTGGAGAACCAGCCAGGGCAAGCAGATTGCGCAGGTGGCTTTGTGCACACCAGTCCCACCTTCACTTGGGTCCCGGTGGTGGCTGTCACAGCGATGCGTATGCCTTCAAGACAAGGGGTTTGCCCTAGGATGCTCTGAAGGAAGAAGAGCATGCACGTAGGCTGCATGTACAGCCACTGCAATTAATGGCTCTGGTTGTGTGAGCACAGCTCAAGGTCAGCAAGTACATAAAATACATTTAGCAAAGCAGCTAAAACATAAAGGCTTGCCTGAAAAATAGATGGTTTATGTAGTTAGCTGCACACAGGTTTTCATACTCTGAATTCTACCAGCCTTCTTGTAAAGATCAAAAGGGAAAGATTGTGTGGGAAGGTTTTCAGTATCTTCAAGTCTTGTTTAATACAACAAGGAAAACATGGGGGTTTGTTATGTCTGTCGAATATTTTAAACCATAGGGGTTTATGTTGATACGTTTTGCTTAGTGTGCCAAATTAGGAAAAATAAACATACTATCCTAGAGTAATTGTTTCCTTCATTTTATTCCTTCCCAAATGAACTCCAGCATGACGGACCTGATTTCACAAAACATTTTCATTTTGCATGTATAAAGTGCAAGAGTTTATGGAGCTGGACTACTGAGAAATAATATTTTAACTGCAGGGCTAAAAGGAGGATAAAAATAGATGAAAATGGTTTAAGAAAAAAAGCAACACAAAGAACTCAGCCGTTCTGCCTACATGACTTGACCTTTGTGTGCACAGAGTGTTTTGCTTTGCTTTTTTGGATCTTCATGCAGATTTTTTTTTTTCTCTTACATTTCCTGGAATTAAATCCCAAGCTTTGACCCCAACTTCCTTTAATTAAATAGCCAGCTTTTACTCTTCCACTACACCAAAATTGTTATTGCTACCTACTGAACTGCACATTTACATTAGAAACGTTTTCCTGTCCAGAGAGAGTAACGCTGTTCTTCGTAACAGGCATTATCAATACTAGAGCTGTTAAGATCAGTCTGGTTAATTTGATTAGTCATTTCAATTGCCTAATAATGCCCTTGCAATCGTTGCAGTTAACGATAAAACGTGTTGGCCATTTCACAGCTGGTTACTAGAGCTGTGCTTTCCTCTGCCAGTTTTGCAGCTGCTCCGCGTTTTCAGACCAAACTGAGGTCAATCCTTATTTCTGATTAGATTACTTTCTTGGTTCGGAAGGATGTTTTTGCCCGGGCTCCAGCAGCCTGCAGAGAACAGCAGTAGCAGCAGCTTTTTGGAAGGACTTCACCAGCAGGCTCATACCCAGAGCTCTCAGCCAGCCCTTGCAGGTGTCGGCAGAAGGGAGAGCAAGGAGAGTGGGTGTGCATGATATGTACCATCTTACCCGATGGCAGCTCTGGGTTTTACAGAGGCTGGTAGACTTAACACAGCAGGAAGAAATCAAAGGTTTCACACCAGAAGAATAATTAACCCAAGGTTCACTAGGTGAAGGTCCCTTCCCCCCCACCCTGCTTTTTGAATGGACCTGAAGCCCTCACAGGTCCTCAGAGGAGATTTCTGTTTAACAACAACATTATCTTGAAATTACGTAATGCCTTATCAGGCAGCACATCTCAGTGCACCAGCAATAACAATGATTTAACTACAACTCTGGGAATTTCGTTAGGAGAGAGCTGGAGCTTATCAAGCACTAACCCTCCACTGCCTTGCACAGGGGCAAGGGGAGGAAAGGTGGACGCTCTGGAGCAGGTAGCACAAAGCCCCAGCCTTGCCCTGTTCAGATAGAGGGTTTGTTCTTCTAGAGAGACCCCTGTGCTCTTTTGCAGGGGAGAGCACAAAAGAGGACCCCTTTTTGCATGACCTTGATCAAAATGGCAGCAAGGATGAGCTTGGAGTCTTGTTATCCTGCGCCTTTAGCCCTTGAAAAGCCCTTCTTTTCAAAATCGGATTGTTAGCATCACATACTATAGAAAAAGCACTATTGTGCTTGTCACCTGATAGGAATATTTGGGGTGTATTTACAAAGCGTACCTCAGTAATGAAGTCTCCGGAAGACAAATGTATATCTAACATGCTATTTTCTGGCCTGCTTGTTGTCCTTCAACGGGTTCCTTGGCTCATCTTCCGAGCCTCAAGGCTCTTTAAATACTGCAGTCAGTTACTACTGCTTCATTCTTCACATCAAGTTTCGTTAGTGGGATTTGGGGTTGGTTTCCAGTGTTTGGGTTTTTTTTCATTTTGGCCCCTCTCCTTTTGCTCCGCTGCTCTGGGTACTGAGAACCACAGGAGCAGTGGCCCATTTTCCACAGTGGCTTTTCTTTTATCCATCACCTTTGTCTGAGGGCCTGGTACAAAATTGCTTCTAATTACCTGACGTTTATTCTTCTGTTCTTCAAACCTTAACTAATTCACTAATCATATAGTGATGAATGAGATTTTAAAATTAAACACTGACATCTTTAAGGATTTATACAGAACTGTGAAGGAAGGTTCCCAGATAGTAAATACAATGCTGTGTGAAGACAAAAAAACCCCATAAATTAAAGCTGGTCTGTATTAATGGGAAGCAGTAAAAATGAAGGCACAGTGAGATGTTACGTCATGAATATGGGTAGCATCTTATCACAGTTAGTGTCTTCCTGCAACAGACCCCCTTGACAGCACGAAAACAGCACTGTCATGTGCAGAATTTAATTTAGCTTCTGATGTGTAATTGCTGGGAGTCTGTGGGGCAGGCAGGGAGGTGGCCAAGTGCTGCTGTACTGAGCAGATTCAGAGTTCACAGTATTTGCAATGGAATATTTGCTCCTTGGGAAATGGCAGGGCAGATTTCTACCGCTTGTTCAGTGAGATAAATTCAATTATTCTAGCTAATTTAAAAGCCATCAATAAAAAGTTTGATGACCGGCTACCAAACTTGCTAGTTAATATTTGTATAGATGACAGCTATTTGAACATAACATCAAGCCTATCACCAAACCTACAGTTGTCATTGCACTTTACCAGCATTTTGGGTAAACTTGCTCCCTTTAATGAGATAACTGGCATTTGAGCTTATCTTTTAAACGCCATTGCTGTTCATTATTAATGGCAATGTAATTTAAACGCAGTATCACCCAATACTGTACAAGCATAGAGGGAGACAGAATCTCTGCATCATGTACAGCAGTTATGAGCAACCTTTCCAAACAGTGTTTTACTGGGATCTATGTTTGACTGCAATCAGTGGTAATATTTTTTCTTTCATGTATAGGTACAGACTTGCAAAGTAACAGTTACAGGAAGAATTTGCACACTGAACTTTATGATCATTGCCAAAGAAAGTGAGATATGTGTAACATACCCACCATACCTTCTGTTTTAAATCACAACTGCCACGTTAGAAACTCACATTTGGCATCCTATCCTGATCAATAGGAATTGCACTATATCCCATAACAGCTTAGAGCAGTTTAGTACACAGTTAGGTGATGTATATCAATGAAATGAAAAATGGGCTTAACATGCCTGGTTTTGGTTCTCTGAGTCATGAAGAGATGTTTAACAGACATAGGTGACAACAACAACCTTTAGAGCCCGATCATTTTCTGGTTACACTAAAAGCAAATGCCACAGGAGCTAAGGGGAAGTGGCACAGGAGCGCAGTCTCAATTTTAAAGGTAAACTAAAGCTGGTTGTTTAACTTCTAAACAGTTTGCTGTGTTTAGACTGCTGTTATGAGACATTATGCCATTTTTGAAAGGAACTGCATCAAAAGAAAAAAGCTCCTTCTTGCCTATGTTTCTGAGCAAAGTCCTTTCTAAAATAAATCTTAAGGACTTTGACATTATGGCTCACACTTAATTGGATTTGCAAGACACGCGTAAATATGATGAGAATTACATCATGAACAGGCACCAAGGATGGGGTATAGTAGATGCTATCTACCTATCTTGGCAAAATTGCAAAATCCTAATCTTTGATGTGATTTCTATTAAAAAGAAAACCTGCTCCTGAATTACTTTTCATAGCCAGCTCTTCCCATGCAACAATAAAGCCAGCAGCACTTTCCAAGAACATCCACCTCTGCCTCCTGCAGTAACATCTCTGCTTAAACACTACTGACACAAGTAGGCTGAAGAACAGAAGATGCTGGGCTAGGTACATCTGAGAGACACCTTCTTTTTCCCTGAATTAGGTGGCTGCTTTTAGGGAATTACAGACCAGTCAGTCTCATGTCTGTGCTTGGCAAAATCTTGGAGCATCATATTTGAAAAATCATGGCAGTCAGGTGAAGTCCCCGACGACTGGAAAAAGGGAAATATAACCCCCATTTTCAAGAAGGGGAAAATGGAAGACCTGGGGAATTACAGACGAGTCAGTCTCACCTCTGTGCCTGGTAAAATCTTGGAGCACATTCTCCTGGACGGCATGCTAAGGCACATGAAAAACAACAAGGTGCTTGGTGACAGCCAGCATGGCTTCACTAAGGGGAAATCCTGCCTGACCATTTTGGTGGCCTTCTATGATGGGGCTACAGAACTGATGGACAGGGGTAGAGCAGTTGACGTCATCTACCTGGACTTGTGCAAAGCGTCCGATACTGTCCCACACGACATCCTTGTCTCTAAATTGGAGAGACACCAGTTTGATAGGTGGACCACTCGGTGGATAAAGAACTGGTGGATGGCCCTATGCAAAGAGTTGTGGTCAATGGCTCAATGTTCAGCTGGAAACCAGTAACGAGTGGTGTCCCTCAGGGATCGGTGTTGGGACCGGTCTTGTTTAACATCTTCATCGCTGACATGGACAGTGGGATTGAGTGCGCCCTCAGCAAGTTTGCCGATGACACCAAGCTGTGTCATTCGGTCAATACGCTGGAGGGAAGGGATGCCACCCAGAGGGACCTTGACACGCTTGTGAGGTGGGCTGATGCCAACCTTATGAAGTTCAACCATGCCAAGTGCAAAGTCCTACACCTGGGTTGGAGCAATCCCAGGCACAGCTACAGACTGGGCAGAGAAGAGATTCAGAGCGGCCCTGCAGAGAAGGACTTGGGGGTGTTGGTCAATGAGAAAATGAACATGAGCCGGCTTCAGTGTGCGCTCGCAGCCCAGAAAGCCAACCGTATCCTGGGCTGCATCAAAAGGAGCGTGACCAGCAGGTTGAAGGAGGTGATCCTGCCCCTCTACTCTGCTCTTGTGAGACCTCACCTGGAGTATTGTGTGCAGTTCTGGTGTCCTCAACATTAAAAGGACATGGAACTGTTGGAACAAGTCCAGAGAAGGGCCACGAGGATGATCAGGGTCTGGAGCACCTCCCATATGAAGATAGGCTGAGGAAGTTGGGGCTGTTCAGCCTGGAGAAGAGAAGGCTGCGTGGAGACCTCATAGCAGCCTTTCAGTATCTGAAGCGGGGCTATAGGGATGCTGGGGAGGGACTCTTCGTCAGGGACTGTAGTGACAGGACAAGGGGTAAAGGGTTAAAACTTAAACAGGGGAAGTTTAGATTGGATATAAGGAGGAAATTCTTTCCTGTTAGGGTGGTGAGGCACTGGAATTGGTTGCCCAGGGAGGTTGTGAGTGCTCCATCCCTGGCGGTGTTCAAGGCCAGGTTGGATGAGGCCTTGGGTGGGATGGTTTAGTGTGAGGTGTCCCTGCCCATAGCAGGGGGGTTGGAACTTGATGATCTTAAGGTCCTTTCCAACCCTAACTATTCTATGATTCTAGGTTCTGGCAGCTATTCTTGTTTTCATGTCAAGAACTATCTCATTCCTATTTTTTTCCAAGCTTTCACCTTTACCTTATTATTCATTTAATAAACACCACTGAACTCCTCTCATACTTTCAAACACAATTTTTCAGGCATTTCTGGCACTACAGTTGTGCCAAGGAAGGACTGATCTTTCCATCTCATCTCCTGCATGCCTGAAGATGGAGGCTGAAAAGGATTAGAAAACAAAGTGTGCTATATAGAAAGGGAAAATCCAGAGCTACCCGAATTTCTTTTATGATCACTGTCACATAGATTGCTAGATTTGACCAAAACTGAGGCTTACCTTCTGTGAGCTTCCTGAGGTGCAAGAACATGAACAAGGTTCTGGTCATACTCACGCTCTCTGGGGATTGTGGTTGCTCAGGGTGTTGGGGTTTGTGCTGACACTCAGAGCGAGCAATTTCAAAATAGGCAAGTGACTAAAGTAGTTTTAACTGCAGAAGGGCATTTGCAGCTGGTCTGAATGTATTTCAATACCAGATTTTTTACGAGGTTTCTTATTACTCATGTACACACCAGCACATCCCATCAGAAGAGGCTTCTAGTGCAAGATCAGTTATTAATAAAATTACTAAAATACTAGGAAATTTCAAAGTTCCTTGCACTTCAGCTCAGATGTAAGACCTGCATACCCTAAGTTACATTTTTAAGAGTCCCACATATGAAACACAATATGGTTTTGATTGCTTGTTTTATTAAGTGAAATGAACAGGCTAATTAAAGAAATTCCAGGAAGTTTCTGCTTTCTGTCTCCTAGGGACAAGCCTCAAGTATCAAAGGAGATAATACTGATGGCTATAAAACACCCAAATGTGTTTATACTGGCTGTAAAATCCAGCTTATAGCTTCTATTTAACTTTCATAATATTTCCTTTTTATACCATGCTTAGAAATACATATTAAGGAATTATTTGAAGTAGTCCTTGTATATATTTGAAAAAAAATGGTAATTGGAAGTTAAAAAACAGAAGGCAAGCCACTGGCAAAATAGTCTTAGGAATAAACTGTTATGATTTCATCTATAAACACTCAAAGAAAGAGCAGGCTAACCATCAAAAAAAAGTCTGCAAGATACGTCTAGTTCTGACTTCCAAAATGTCTTTAACCTTGAGCAGGTGGTCTCCTACTTGGAGCCATAAGCTGTGCCACAGCATTGCTCTTGGTGGTTCTTCGTGCAGTCAGTTGAGGTTTCTAAACCCCTGCATGGCTTTGAAGAATTGCTGAAGAAATTAAACCTTCTCATAAGCAACCCAAACCTGCCATTCTGAAGGGCTATGTAGAACCCACATGCTCTTAATGCAGTTATTTGATTTTCTAATACGAGAGCCTGACAGTGATTTCTGCCTTCTTAGAGAAGTCAATGTACATGTTACTGAAGCCAGTCAAACAATGATTTTAATGAGGGCATTAGTCATCCCATGCAGCTTGCTTCTCAGAGCTGCATCTTCAGGGACACTTAGGGTTCTTCGAAAGACCATCCAAGTTTTAGAAACATTTAAGGGTATTGTAAATCTCAGTAATGTGCTTTATATGAACAAAGGTGTATGGACCCTGGAAAGGCAAACTGCATCAGATTTGAAGCCGAATTTTACGTGATAATTTAGAAAATGGACTATATGAATAAGAATTGACCTTTGGTAATGTTCTGAGAATTTCCTGCTGTATAGACATACACAGTCTTATTATCAAGTGCCTTTTTAGAAAGAGCTTTCATGACCTGAAGATACTCCTAAGTCCAAGTCTTGAAGTGTTGAGATAGCAGCAGCACTGGATAACTAATTTGCAGTTCAACGAATCTCTAAGAGATGTGTGTTTTCTTTCACTAGGAAGCTTTCTGAAGGAGAACATAAAACCTTCCAAACCAAACCAGAAACCACACGCACTAGTGGCACCTTTCTGCTTTACTGCACTTACCACAGCTAACTCTGCAGCAGGCAGCTAATGGCACCAGGGTGCGAAAAGCAGCATAGAATAACCTTGGAAATACCTTTCAAGACCAGCATTATCTCTTCAGTATTGTAGAGAGATGACTTTAACCAAAGCAACTTCAAAGAGCTCAAAGAGATTAAAGACTTTCCTCTTAATGATTCTAAAGTGTTATTGAAGGGATCAATAGCTTTTCCTGTTAAACAAGCTGTTCAAATCAAGTATTCCTGGAGAGGAGATAAACAAATCCTGGAAGCAATAGAGAGATTTAATTAAGATTTGGGATTTTCTCCATTAATTGATCCGCCAGTCTTACAATAGTTTTAGTGGGCATTAAGTTTACAACAGTGAGATTCCTTATGAAAGGACAAAGTCACCTGATTCCTTCTGAGCCAAACCCCATAACTTACTGTATGGCTCACACAAAAAGAAATCTTTCTTTCCTGTACCTGGTGTCACTGTTTTCTTCTGGGGGAGGAGGCGAAAGGAAAGGGGAAAACAAAATTATTTCCCCTTTCTTTAATAATGAAATAATTACATCCCATGGTTGCGCACATCTGCTTATTGTTAACCAAGACACGTGGAAAGCCCCTCAACACAGCAAAACTGAATTAGTAAATATCCAGGTCCTAAACTGGCAATGCCAGAAATAATTACCAAGACTTGGCAACTTCTCAGCTGTACATGCAGCAGGTTTCAATGAAATCAGAGATCACTCAACTGATCTTGCAATCTGGCATGCACATCACCACATCGGATCTGGAATTCAACCTCATGTATTCAATTGTAAAGTCATGCAAATTCCCATTCAAACACATATATAGGAAACTAATTCCTGGTTTAGTTCTTCCACAATTCAGTTCTCAGTGGTAGAAATGTGACACTAATGCTTCCAGCCTGTGCAAATGCAGTGACTTCAGAATTCAGAGTTTATCTGCAGCAGCAAGTCACTGATAAGATGAGCAGTTTCCAAATACGTTGTTGTGTTGTCATTTTATTTTAAACCCCAGTAAGTCAAGGAAATAGGTGTTGAAAAGATGCAACCAAGCAAAGCTCTTGAGCAAACACTGTACAGTACTGCACGAGCAGGGGAACACAGGCTCTCACCATTTCTGTGTGGGCTGCAGCAATGTTTCCACTGCCAATTTGCTGCTTGTTCTTAAGACAACAGCTTCTTTGGTTCACCAGGGGAAAACTGCTCCTTTCTGCTCCCAGATGGACCTATTTTTAAGAAAAATGTGTCTTAAACTGTTTTAAGTGAACATGGAAATAAGAAATCCAATTCCTTATTCTCTGAGAGTATGAAAATCAAAAGCATTAGTCCAGACTATCATGTTGTACAGCATTGCAATGAATTTCCTCTTTATAGCATATAATCATTACTCATATAAAGACAAAAATCCCCATTAACAGTAGCATTGCCTGTGCCCTGTCCAGCTCTTCAAAGGAATGAAAAATGTGTCGGCGCTATATACTGATTCACATTTGTATTTAGTTTGATAGCTTCAGAAAACATAGATGCAAAGCTCAGATGGATCATTACTAATCAATCAGTCTGTTTTCACTATTCTTTCCCCCTTCTTTCAAGGTTTGATCACATGGCCACTTGCTCTTCAGATTTCTTCTTTCCTTTGTGCACAACAGAACACCATTCTTCTGCCTGTGAAGTATCACCCTCTTCAAAGCATCCTGCTGCTCTGAAAACCTGAGAGTGAAGGGCAGGTGCAGCCCCAATGCCTGTGAGACTGCAGTTGGCATTCAAAGAAAGCCACTATTGCAGCTTTAAGAAATTGTCCCACATCTAGGGATTTCCTCATGTATTTTTAGCTAGGACAAACAAGGCAGATCTGTTGATGGTTTCCAGACTGTATTTGCCAGCACTCCCCAAACCCTTCCTGTTCTGCCTACCTAAACATGCTTCCATGACAAGTTACTCCCACCTAAACCGTTGCGGCTCTAGTCCTGTTTCTGCTCCCTCCTTTCTTTGCAGCTGCACTGGCTGATGCCCAAGCAATGCTTGGGTAGATGATAACCAGCATTCTGGAGGGCCAGATGAGTGCAGGAGTGCCAGCGCATCACAGCAAGGGAAGCAAGCAGCAAAGTTCACAGCAGGGTGAACTCTCAAGATGACCCTTTTGATGAGCTGTGCTGCGAGTGCCCTTGTTAGTCAGGCTCTTCCTGCAGTTTACTTCAAATATCATACAAAACAAGAATCAAAATGAAGGATTTCTTTATCCATCCACAAACTTCTTCACAGCCCATCAAATTGATATCATGACATCTTCATTGACTTCTACAGTCACATCAACAGGACAGATAAGATTTCTGCATCTCTGAGACCCTCAGTCTGATTGCAGCCCTGGCAACCAGTGCAGCAAGCATCTTTCAATGGAACAGGGTAACATGGACCAGTAGATGGAGAAATTCAAATAGCGCGTGGAAAAAGCAGGCCCATAGACAACAACAAAATCCATATCACAATCTCAAAACAACAGAAAGATGACACACTGCAGAGCTCGCTTCAGTCAGCTCTGTATCTAAAGCCAGAGTATCTCTGTCTGTGGTTGCTGTCTCCTATTCCCAGTTTACATTGATGAGTAAATTTAAATGTAGTTGCGGGTATTTAGTATTTGTTCTCTCTGTACAAGCTAAGTCTGTTAGTCAGCTCTAGAAGCCAGTTTATGGCAGTTGCCTTTTGGGGCATCTAATTCTAGAGACCAGATTTTAGTTTTGATATGCTTTTATTTAGAGTTTATATTCTTCTGCAAGGAGTTGAGTAGGCAAATAGTGCTATGAAGAGGCTTATACCATTCCGTGTGAGTTAATTAGAAGAGCAGAGGGAATAGCTTCCCTTTAGCTCCTTGGAGAATGACGAACCAGAGGGAAAAGCTTCCTACCAGCAGAGTCAGTGAAGCAGAGGTGGCTTACAGCAATTTTCAGCAATTTCAGCACCAGCCAAATTAACATTTGTGGATTTTATTATGAAGTAACGGTACAGTGCAGCCTGCCAGTGATGCATGAAAGTTTGTTCAATGGGGAAAACGCTACCTGTGCAAGGCCCACAGCAGAGGATGGACTGGTGTGCTCAAGCAGTAGGGGCAGCAGGCAGTGGGGCATCCTGGCTGATACAGACACAGACCTGGGGGACCTGCCCCTTTCCGCAGCCTCACTATCCTCCTCTCTCAAGAGCTTAATGTACTGTAAAACGCAGAATAACAGGAAAACAAATATATGAAAACTTTGTGTCAATATAAAAAGAAGTATTTGCCCAAAGTATCCAGCATTTATTTACCACTAGATGGCATTTTGTTCCTGAGAAATTAGAAACTCCCAGGTTTCAAATTACTTGCTACAGACAGCAGGAAACAGTAGGAAATGGAATTACTTACCTCATTCAGTTAATAATTTATTATCCATTGTCTTGTATAAAGCAAGATATCACTAACACAACACACTTTTCAAATGTAGAAATTCCCTTCATTTAACTATAGCTTGTGACTCTTCAACCCTCTGCTCAGTAGGTCAATAGGTAGGGGTTTGAGCTGCAGTCAGCACTTACAAAAATCTTTTCCACGCTTTAAAATGAAAGACAAATGTAGGCCATTTGAGCATTTGGAGATTTGGAGCATGCCATGGAAATCTGCCAGAAATGCCTTGCTCCAGTAACAGTACACAGTATTTCCTGTGTTATTTTTGGATTAGCTCTTAATACAGACTGCAGTACGAACATAATTCCTGTTCAGGAATAGAACTGTTACAATTTGGTTATTAAATAATTATTAAATAATAATTCCATAACATTCACTTCTGAATGTTACACTTTGCACAGGTTCATTTTAATTTCACCTTGTACAGGCTGTGTCAAATGCCTTAAATAAACATACTTAATTTTGCATGTATGGAAATATACACAATATTATGAGAATATTTTTTCATTAGATCATCATAAGTACTACTCCTCTGAGCATGTAGGTGCTTGTTTAACAGTTCATTGCAGCAAAATTCAGCAATGAGAATTAGTGACATCACTTCATTTCCCACTGAAATTCTGACAGAAAAAAAAACCAAACCCCAAAAAAACAGAACAGAGACCAAAAGGTGCAAGTATGCTCTTTGAAAAGCAATTAAGTTTCGTGTGTAATACAAAACCAGAATACACTGCATTGTATACACAATATACCAACATGCTTCCGAAATACATCACTTTCAAGTGTTTTTTAATGTAGGTTTTTTAATGCATATAAAGTCTAGGTCTCACGCTAAGGTCTCTTTCTTTTAACATGTCTTCACCTCCACTGGTAACAGCAGTGGCAACTGCGGCTAGCTGCAGACAAGGGCAGAATGGCTGTTGGTAGATCATACAAACTGTCAGTATCTTTCAGGGTGGAGGATTATGGCAGCATTCGAATAACCTATAAACACAATATAATAGATTCTGGGCACTTGAACTGTAAAATTGGGCAAATATTCAAGAAGAAAGCTTCCCTGCTTAGGCTAAACTACAGTAAGGCTCTAGGTATGACAGTGACTTCCGAGAAGTAACTTTGGGCCTTAGAAAGAAATACCGTGTTGAATTAGAAGGAAAAAAAGAGAGCTCATCACTGGATCACGATGCACAGAAAGTCTCTGCACCACTCAAGTTTTCTTGAACTAAATTACGTCTACTGCCAGAAGCATTGAATGGTGATTAGCAGCTGGCTAAATCAGATCCTGCTCTCATACTTTCTTGGGTAAGCCTCATTATAGAAGGCATCTGACTTCACTAGGGCAAAATTAATCTGCACCTCTTCATAAAACAGGCTCACGTTTCTTTGAAGTTGTTACTATAGGGAAGCTGGTGTGCTTTAAGTCACGTATTTTAAGAAATGGTGTGCTGCAAAATTTGCAGTGGTTTTAGTTTAGTAAGTGTATAGATGCACTTTTAAATTTAATTTAGCCTAATACCATTCTCCAGCAACACGAGCTGGACTGAAATAAATCCATAGACATGGCAAAACAGAACTTTACAATGCCTTAAAATGTGTGCTTATAACAATCTAACTCTGCCAAAGTGGTGACATTTTCTTGGGTAGACGAGGCCCACAGGGTTTCATACAGCCTCAGAAACATGCCTGGATGCCTGGCATATTGTGAAGGGCAGTTACGTTAAGCAGGGGGGTGTGCCCTTATCCCATAGCTGAAAACAACAAAATCTAAACTAGATGTGAAGTTACAAGAGCAGGTAAAGATCATGCATTTCTTTCCCAAAACAAAAGGACTTTGCCAGACATTTGGACCAAGGAAAAGGCCAGAGTCTGTGTAACAAACTGGCACTTAACGCTTTAAAGAGGCTGTAGAAAGGAAGCATCCAAGTCAGTATAACGTGTTTCCATCTCAAGGAAGCCAGTGCTGTGCCATATGATTGGCAGAAGTGACAAACACAACTGTGCTGACAGCTAAGAAACGGCAAACCACACAGCTGTGTGGTGACGGGAAAAAAGCTCAAAGACCTATGGCCAGCAACCTTCTTACACAGCATTCAGGAGAGTGCTGCATAAGAAAAAAGAGAGTTAAGGCCTATTAGAATCAGAGCTCTGAAAACTTTGGGTAAACAGAGATAGCACAAAGAAATTTTTATATATTCACACATACGTGAAAGTTATAAATTGTAAACTTAATAGCTTCAGATTCATTAAATATTCAGCAAAATGATCAAGCTCTCAAAATGTTCCTATCATCCAGTGAAATATACAGCATCTGTTCGGCATTTACAAGGATTATCTATTTTTTTTTTCAGCAAAAATCATTAGCCCTTTAAAGCAATTCTGCTGAAAGGGAGGACAGAAAGCTGAAATATTAGCCTTTTGCTTGTTTTGAAATCATAACCGTGCTGACTATAAAGCTTGTTGGCGTTTTATAGGCAGCTGGAATGACTGCACTATACATTATGTCACCTTTAAGAGTATCTTTCTCAACACAGAGTTATGAATAACAGGATGTTTATACTACTTACCTCAAGTGAGATCAAAACATTCCTACCATCACTGTAAACATTTTGAAGAAATAGATCATCACAGAACGCATCTTTGTGTCACAGAGAAGAGAGCTCGTATAACTGAGCAGTGAAGCACAGCACCTTCCAGTTCAAGCGAACAGTGGGCAAATGATGCAGAGTTTTTCCTCTCAGTTTCATCTTCTCAGTTTATTCAGAAAGGCAATTTCTTTTGTTTGCTGCTAAAGCAGAGGGCTTGCTCTCTCTTTGCTTGTCTCCCTTTTCTCCTGATTAGAATCCTAGATGTAGGACATGGATGTGATTTCCCATCTTATTTTTAAACATTAACAAATTAGTGGGCTTTTTGAAATCCTTCGATTTCTAAAACACATCAGTCCTCTGGTTTATCAAAGACAGTATTTTTGCCTTCTGTAATGGCTTAGAACAAGTGATTCAGCTAAAGGAAATACTGTTTATGTACCATGCCCATACTGGCTTGCGGTGAAAAAAGAGTGGCTACCTCTTAGGCAGTGGGGAAAAAAACCCAGACGTTAACCGTACGGGTACCTATACACCCCCATCAGACTTGCATTCATTGCATGCAATCAACCTGGGGGCAGACGGTACTAAATGGAGTCGTAACAGATCATGTTTGTGCTTTGGAGTATTAAGTTAGCCATATGCAAGTTAGGCAAGAACCTGGTTACCAGTGATTCTGTTCCTCTGAAGGTATCTGTGTGACAGTGCACTCACTCACACTCACCTCAGCACCGACAGATCTCCGTAAGCTAGAGAGCACTGTCCTTTAAGCTCATTAAGTGTAAGCTGGAGTATCACCAGGCCCTGCTGTCCAAAGTGGTTACAAATACTGCCTGCTCTCTGTTCTACTTAGTTTCTGCTATTGGTATTAAAACCAAACAAGCACAAGTTCCTAGAAGCATGACTCCTTTTCTTAGCTTCAGGCTGCTTTCTTTTATGCTTGTTACAATTTCAAATCCGTCTATGCAACTGATTTCAGTCAGTTTAAAGTCTCTTCACCTATGGATTAAAAGTAACAAACATACTTGAATAATGATTTCAGAACACTTTTCTGATTAACCATTAATTCCCAGATTAAATTCTAAGAAATTAAATTCTAGGTAGTTTATTAAAAAAAATTAAGAACCTTCTCTCCCCTCCCTCCTCTTCCCCCAAAATTAATAGGAAAATGCTTGGAACAACATACACCCTAATTATAAAAATGTTAATAGAAGAGGGATAGAGACATTGACAAAGGCTTAAAATAATTGCACAAATAGAATCAAGTTTGTGTGCCCTGTTATTCTATTGACAGCCACGTCATTAGATGGTAACTAACCCCACACCTAGGAAGTTAAAAACTCTATTCAAAGATTCATTACCCTTTGCAGAATTCTGAAGCCACCAGCATACAACCTGCACTCATTAGTTGTGCAGAGCATCTGTAAGGAAATCTTTTGCAACACTAAAAAACCCATATTGGAGATTCAGGCTATCCTTCCAGACCTAAATACGTATTTTGTAATACGTCTTGTTCTAGGCAGATGTAAATGTCAGGATTTCACAAGCTTCTTGTATCTATTGTAGCTGGAGACAACAAAGTACACAGCGGGCAGAAATTCCTTTCCTAACTACTAAGTTCTTAAATTGAATGTTTGCTATAGAGTTAACGCAACCAAGGGGGAGGCAATATGCAAAAAGAAGAAATGCCACACTAAATACAGATAAGCACTTTCAGGAGCTCATCACACAAAGAAAAATATTTTGAAATGGAAGAAAGTGAAGAACAAAGCTCAAGATCTCAAATTCCATGGGGGAAAAAACGCAAGTAATATTAAAATCTAAAATTAAAAAGGATGGGATACTTAGTATTGAAGAATGTAAAACTTGAAAATCCTAAGTTATTTTGTGATTGTGTCATCTGGACCTACCCTACACAGTGTTATACGAGATGGGGTTAAATAAATCATACCTGTATTATTGTTGATACAATGGTTAAAAATAAACGGGAAAGAACAGACTGCCCTACACCAATCTTACACTCTCTGTTCTGCAATGTAAATGAATGCAGTTCAAATTATTTCTCTGCTGAGGGAAGCAACAGGCAGCATATAAATGCAAACAACCTTCATTAGACACATTGTCATGAGTATATTAATCATGTCAAGAAGCATTGCTGAGGTTTTCTTCTGTGCAATTTAACATACCTTAGTTTATTAGGATGCACTTAATTTCACTGTTTTCTCCTCATTATCATTTATGATGACCAATTAAAATGTTTGTGTCTGTCTCTAAGCAAATTACTTCTGTAATTCAGGTAGCTGAAATCACTGCTCATTCAACACTTGTGTCACCTTGTTCCATCAGTGTAATATCTTTCTTTGCCCAGCTTCTATTAGCATTTTAAAGACAAAAAGCTTACTTGGGTTGTATATAAGTAGAAAAACGGGTCTTTTTACAGTGCAGACATTAAAAAGTGGGTTTCCCTCTCCTCTCCCCCTAGGTTGCACTGTTATACAGCCTCCATTGTCTTTTCCTTGGGGCAACAAGCATTAACTCATGTAGGCAGAAAAAGAACACAGTGAAGCAACGGATGCCTTGGGCATTATTCTCATTCTGGGCTTAAAGTTGTGTGCAGCTCAACTTTGATTTCCTTTGGTGAACACATGCAATAAATGCAAGTGCACAGCAGCTTCACCCTTTTTCTTTCTCCAAAGCCTCCATATCAGGGTTCTGTCAAGAGCTTTTTCAAATGATGATACAACAGAAATGTGCTTCTCCATATGTTTCCAACATCTGTAAAGAAACCCGAACCATTTTCAGTGTTCTCAAAAATCAAGAGTGAGGGCATTTTTTTTCCTCAACCTCTCACAACACAACTGTGAGCAGTTCATCTGCCCATACCTGTTATTTCCTGGCTTCGTGTATATTAAGGTAAGATGAAGATATCTGGAAGTTAGCTGAAAATTCAGAAGGGGCTGGAGCTCCCTGCAGAGAAATGGAATCTGGCTTATTTTCTAAAGAAAAGTATGTGTTCTTGTTTACATGACATTACTTTGACGTTATAGCAACGACTTCCAGGAAAACACTGATAACTGCAAGGATGAAGAAATGCCTGAAGACAGTGCTGCCTTTTAGAACAATTATAATTTCATTAAAATAGGAACATAACTTAAAGATAGATTTTATTCTCTTTGATGGTTTACTCATGCAAACTGCACATAAAAGAAAACAGTACAGTTTGTGAAACATGTCAAATGTAAAGACCCAAAATGCTAAGTACAGAAGTAGTGTGACATACGTCTCGAAACGGAATCCATGGTAGTACGACTAATAACTTTTGTCTATTTGCTGAACACAGATTTTAATGGTTCTTTTTCCAGCCCCACTGTTAAAGTCATTAACTGTTTACACGTCTCCTATACACGTATGTAGACTTATTTTACAAGCGCGACAGTTTTGTTATAAAAAAACTTCCACTTATATAAATATGATTTAAAAGCCTTTGTGTTTAGGAGAGCAAATTATAATATAATCAACGAGGCCCTATCTAGTCCACCAAAACTACAATGAAAAGTGACTGTATAGCTTTCTTGCAGAATTCACATTTTGTGCCTTTGTAACTAATTTCCTTCTCACAAGAGGTCCACTGTACTTCACCATCCTGGAAACACTCAGTAACTGTTACAGCTTTTTATCTTGCAATTGGGAAAGTAAGACTTCTAAACACATGAGGTTATCAACTCAACTTTCTTAGTTTTAAAATACAAAATATTTAGAATCCCTATTATTTTCATGCTTAAAGCCCTGCAATGATACATATATGACTTAGATACTTCTTTGTCCAGTTTTCATTATAGCATGGTTGTATATATATTGCAGAAATTATGATTTTCCTGTGGATCAATTACATTTTTAGATTTCAAACTGAATCAAATAGAAACTTGATGGCACTGACACTTAAAAACACATAGTATAGTGTGGAGAAGGAAGAGCAAATGAATTACACAACCCATTATAAATGCATTAAATCTTTGTTATATACATAATGGAATCCTGCTTTACTGCCAGTTGCTACTATGCATCTGTTTTTGCTATTATACAAAGTTTTCCGACCTGAAAGCACACATCTACTTTTTTTAAACAACTTAATCTATTGTAAAATATTGTACTGTATTTTGAACATGATTACAGAATCAAAATAGATAATGGCACATTTAAAAAACTCAGTATCCTACAGATGATTGGATAATGAGAAAAAGTGTACCTACAATCATCTCATCAGAAACAAACTACATCATGGAATGTTAGTTATCCAAGTTCGCACAGTAAATAACATTTTAAAACTGCAATCACCTATCAGCCAGCATCACATTGAAGGCATCTTTAAACATTCAAGCAAAAGACTGCTGGCATTAACTACTGAACCATTCTCACGCACACACCACACACACCACATTATAATTACATTGTTTCCAAGATACGGTAGATACTGATTTTTTTTTGTTGTTTTTCTCATTTTTTTTCCACAAGAAAAGTATCAAAATTTTTGCTACTAAAAGATGACAGTGCTTACACAAGAATTAAGTACAAGTTAGCTTGCAAATACAAGACAATGACAAAAAAAAGTCTTGAGTTGTCTGAAGAAGGATTTTAGGCTTTTCTGGCATCCAAAACCATGAGTAAACTCCTTAATCTGCGACTCAGAAATCCACAAAATATCAACCTACTCTGGAATACCAAGTATTCCACATTGGATAACCCTGTATTTTACAATATGCTTACTGGTTTCAGCCTAGCAACAAAGGGTAATTATAGATATCTATTCTGACTGGAGAAATAAAGCTCTCCTCCCCCCCAGAATGAAAGTGTTGGAGGGAAAAATAACAAAACCAAAACCAAACACACCTGACATCAATAATGAAAAAAAAAAAATCAAATTTATTTAGTAATGATCCTCACCTAGGATAGGTATGTGCATAAGAGTACTGTATCTCATATACTGTACTGGCCCTATGAAACAAATTAAAACCCTCAACAGTTAAAAAGCCAACCAAAAAGCTATACATAAAACAACCCAAACGGTTTTCCCCCAATGTTCTTCCTCTCAATGTGCAAAACAACAAAAAGGCAAAAAGACTAAAGCAAATTTACTGTTACTGTCTTTCTCTTGCCTAGTGCTTTATGACCTTGCTAACGTTACAAAGTCAATAGGGACTATGCAGAACTTTGGTATAAAAATGTCACATAATATTACTATCACAGTCATGGGGATGACCTTTAGTAAATTCACCCCAATGTTTGTTGAAATAATATCAAATTAAAAATGAAATAAACCACATTGTACTGTACACACACTTTACACATTAAGCACAAAAAATAACTAGTAAAACTAATACTTAAAAAAAAAAAAATAGTCTTTTGCAAAGAGACCAGAACTGGTGTTCTGTCTCATCTTCACCTGCCAATTGTTAAAGCCAAATTTAAGTTGGAGTTTTAAAAATGAATAATTTTAAGCTACAATTTCTCCTCGATGGAGACTGGTCTTTTGTTGATTTCCCTTTAAAGTCACAAATGTATATCTAAAACTGATGCAATGCAAGTTTTTAATCAACTTCCTGAAGGCTGCGACTGGGAGGGAGGTGCCATGACGATCTGGGAAAGCACCGGCTCTGTGCTCTGGTCCGCCATCTGGGTGAGAACGGAGGTGGCCACTGCTTCTGCCTTGGAAGTTGAGCTTACACCATTGGAAGTGCTGACTGAACTGTGCTGAATAGCTTCTGTGTGGGGACTGCTTGGCACTGATATGTCTTCTGAACTGTCGTCTTTATCTGCAGCTGAAGAAGAAAAATCAGCTTATTTTTTCCCCTGGAATGCAGCCCACCATATCCCACATAAGAGCAATCACCCCCCTAAATAATTCAAATTCACGGTGTGACAGCATAAATTGCAAAACAATCTTATTTTCATTTTTAGAAGAAAATACTACTTTGTAAGCAAAAAATATGGACTGCAGTATGGAATATTCAGGAAAGAACATTTTCACATCTTCAAAGTCAGGGGTAAAATTCAGTCAGGGCTGATTTCTTGCCTAGTGAATCAGCTGCTGGGTACCGCATTTAATTCTAATGATGACTGCTCATGTCAATAAAAACAAGTTATAGACTAAAAATGCTACCAGATCTCTTGGTTCTATATGAATTGGCATTCAATTTTTAATACATTCAAGTGCCAATTCAGTTAACCCTATTCAACAGGCTTTCATCTTTGCTACACCTCTATCAAGACCTACAAGATCTCATGCATAAAACAAGTAAGAAGGAACACATGCAAACTTTGTTAACAATAGAAAAATCTAGTGCCATTTCCTGAAAAATACTGCATTACTGAGACTAGCTATTGTTTCCCCCAGTCAGAATGATATGGCAGTAAGTAGGACAACGTGTATTGAATACAGTCTCCCCACTATAACACCTGCTCCTCCTCTTCAGAGCTGTTATTCTCCTATGAATCTCATTCTTCTTATTATCCTGCTTTTGCTGATCCCCAATTTCCTTGTTGGCCAAATCCTTAGACTCAAGAACAAGGGTTAGTTTTAAATGCTACAAGCCTGAGATAGAGAGGAAGTGAAGTAGATCATTAACTTTCAGCTATCGAAGAAAGGTCTTCCATTGTTCGGCATCCCTTAATATACATGTTAACTCAAAAGACATGTCTGTAATAATATCACAATGGAAAGGAACATGAGAAAGTTTTCTCCTATACATGGCACTTCCACACGCACAGCCCCCTCCCCGCCCCCCAATGTTTAAAGATGCATTCAGAACCAATAGCATCCTTTCTTTGGGAAATAAAAACAGTTTAAATAATCATTTTTCTGATTTCTCTGTCCTGATGACACCCTCTTTTGAAGCAGGCACCATACTTTTTCAATAAGGAAAACACCCCAAGAACAATTTTCGACAAAGAAAGGGGTATCTGCACTGTTGTGCTTTTCACTTGACCTGAGACAAAAACATTAGCGGGAAATCCAAAAGATCTTAAAAGATACGTAAAAGTGCCAAAAATACCCTGAAAAGCAATAGACTATTTGTGCCTACTGAAGTGCATAATACATGAAACCGCATTAGATTGTGGACTTAGCTGTTAAAACACAATCTGCATAGTATGAACTAGCACTGTCTCAGCAGTGCACAATATTCAGCACTGCAAGAGCCCTGTAAGCTGGTGTCTTCAATTTCTTCCACAAACTGTTAAACCAACTCAATATATTTTTTAAGCAATTCAACTTTGATTAGTTGATGAACATAATGTTTATTTAAAAATACTTTCTATGAACACCATTTTCATGAACATACTAATTGAAATCATTTTCCCCTCTCATAAATTGTACTGTGGTAAGTCACTTAGCCAACATGCTTTCCTATCAATATTCACACAGAGATAATACAACAAAATCCTTTCAGAGGGATGGCATTACAACTACATTTGTAATGAACTTTTATTTTCAAGAAAGTAGATGAGCTATGCTTCCAATCTCCTTGCTTGCTACCATTTTTTTCTAAAATGTAGGCTTTTCCAGGTTTTTAGCTCTTACTAATTTGGCATTCTTTAGTAAATTCGGAACATTATAGTTCTTTTCTGAGGACAGAAAATAAGCATTACTAAGCAGGCCAATCATCAAATCTTCAATGAAGAAATCCTTAGCATGTAATTAGTTTGCCACTCCAAGACTTAGGTTTAAATATTTTTCATTCAGGAACACACATCCTCTAAACATCAAAATTCAAGAAATCCACAGTT
The DNA here is from genome assembly GCF_037157495.1 of Lathamus discolor. Taxonomy (NCBI): domain Eukaryota; kingdom Metazoa; phylum Chordata; class Aves; order Psittaciformes; family Psittacidae; genus Lathamus; species Lathamus discolor. The sequence continues at coordinate 87,088,180 of NC_088886.1, read as the reverse complement.
TTTTGTTGCTTTGAAAACCTTGCATGCATAATGTTATCCCCTAGTAGCTTCCGTATGAAATTATGTCGTTCTGTCAGATGGGAGCCATAATGGCCTCATCCCTGCAGCAATCATTGTTAATATAAATCCCAAACATATTTCTATACTGTTCCAATTTACTCCAAGATGCTATTTTCCATCTTGTCAAAATGACTGGAGATCAAAGGACCAAGATTTATAAGCTCAAAACTGACAAAATCAGTATTCTAAATATATATGGCAATAGAGAATTGCTAAATCTCACGAATCTTTTAAATTAAAAAATATTGCCCATTCTGATGAAATTGCTTACAATGACTACAAGTAAAGATGGTGGCCATTAAGTTTTATCGCAAGCACCTGAGGATCCGTTTGCATGCAATACAAAATGTTCCTTTATTCTCCCGAATTACTGACACTGGCAAATTAAAATGAAGTGGCTACATATGGCAGAAACAATCTTCACATTTACAAATATCCTGAAATATCACTAAATCATAAAAACGAAAGCTGTGGGTTATATATTATGAATGTTGCCTAATGCATTCCCAGCTCAGTTATTTGTAACAAATTTGTGTACAATGGACAAAATTGGCCATTTATTCTACAGCACCAGCAGCTGGTTCTGGCACTGTGTATCATATCCAAAAAGGAAGTTACAAGTCAGGGAAGCATAATTAACCTTTAAAATGCTGGAAGGATGAAAAAAAAAAAAAAATCAAATGAGCAACTTTAAGCAAAAATATGCATTAAAACCAAACCATGGTGCTGAAAGTCCTGTTATTCTCTTCAGTGTTAGAACTGCTTTTTATAGTACCCTGTTTACAGAAAAGTAGTCACCTAATGTGGAAATCGAAACAAGCTAGAAGACATTGTACAGTAGGAGCCCTGAACCTGCATCTTATTATTTTAATGGCTTGTCTGATCCTGGATGTAATGGTAAATGAGGACAGCTGTTACATTACCTCTACTGAAATCTCATTACAATGAAGAAAAAAAACCCCACAGAACCTTTCACTGCACTAGGCTAAGATAAAGTATAAAAAAATGGTTTATCATGTGCTTTTAATACTTAAATTATATTTTCCAAAGCAGGTGTAGTAACCAATAGTCCTTAAATGCTAATTATCACATGCATTTATTAAACCAACAAAAAACTTTCAATGTTACACAACATTTCAACTGAAAGGATTTAAAATATATTTCTAAATATCACATACACATTTTTGTCTTCCAATAGCCGTTGAGATTTTTTAAAAAACACCTTTAACATTATATTAAAACTGCACTTCTCAATTTTAATGTTCATTCAGTTCACTTTGGCAGTATTTCACTGATGCAGCCTAAGGCTATAGGTAATGGAACATTACTCACTATGATAGCCAGATTTCTTCTGCATGGCGGTTACAGGGCAATCTTTATGAGCCAGAAGAAGCTGTTTCAGCTGTGCCACTTCATTTCTCAGCAGGGTGACTTCATTCTAAAGGAGAAGAAAGTTACGTACTTTACCAGGCTCAAACTACACACATTTTGAAGGTAAGTATTAAGTTTTATAGGATTTTCAGTTGTTCATTTAGGGGTAGATAAAACACAGGAAGTTTCCATTTGGCATATACTGCAAAAATGTATACGTTTCTTTTATCTCAGAATATGTAAACATCAGTTGAAACCTGCAAACTTATTATGATTTTCTTAAACTAGGAAATTCTTTTTCTGGAAAATACAACATATGTTTTTCAGTTTGCAGATGCAGAGTCTACACACAGTCTCATTCACATGATCCAGTTCCTGTAAGATTCTTCTGCAAAGTTTTGTGATAAATCCTCATCAGAGTAAACCTACATTTAACTACCCACATTTTAACAGACACCACAGCCAACATTAAGAAAGGTAAAAAATAAATAATCAGCTAATGCAGAATGAGTTTTGGTGATTATATTTGTACTTGGACTTTGTAAATGTCAGGTACTGGAAAGTAATTTAGTACATGCCCATTGATTTCAAGATCAGTTTTTGCTTTGGCATCCATACATAAACATGTTGTAGGAAGAAATCCTGAAATGTCAGTTTATGTCACTAAAGCAGAGCATAATCTAGGAGACAGCACCTGCAGAAGCTAGTGACTGGGTTTATTTCCAGGCTGTGCCTTTCCACTACTGGGCGACCTTGAGCAAGGTCATTTTACTTCTTTGTGCTGCTATTTCCTCATTTGTAAAATGGAAGACAGTGATACTCACCTCTCCTGTAAAGCAGTTTGATATCTATAGATGAGAAGCGCTACATAACTGCATCATATGTGACAACCCAAATTGAGAAGGGAATGGCATTTTGATAGACCCATTTTCACTTTAAATAGTAGAAAAATGTTTACGTATCTACAGAATCAAGTTATCTGTAATGCTCTGTGATCCCCTTCTCTTGTCACAATATTTGCTTTTCATGGGTTACTTTATTTTAAATATAAACCCTTTCCATTGATACTTGAAGTTACTTGAACTATAAGAGCCTTTGCATGTTAGCATAAAATACCACACACATGACGTAATTGTTTGGTAAATGCGTATTTTTATGCATTTGGGAGCAAGTTAAAGAAAAAACAAACAAGGGAAAATTGGATTGCAACTAAAAGTATTTGGAAAAAATAAATCACAGGAAATTCGATGTATTTACTTGCTAGCTAGAAGTAAGGCGATGGATTCCAAAACAAGGAAAACAGTTCTTAAGAACAGAACTGAGTAGGTTTAATTACACTAAGTAACACATTTTATAAATATCTGTAACTAAAATAATAGATTTTCAAAAGAAAAGGCTCCTCTTTGTGTCCTCTTTTCCAGTTTAGAAAACAAATCATTTCAAGTCTTTGTACTTGCAAAATCCTCTTAAGCTATTAAGGACTACTTTTCTATCCATTTTATTGTGTCAAAGATGTCTTTTATCAATTTTATATTTATAACAAAAGCAAGAGTTGAAATAAAGCCAAAAATGTGACTTGATGGCCATTTCTAATGAAAGAAAAATGCAGCTGCAAACAAAAAATATCTACAATTGAAAAAAACCCAACCAGAACACCCACATTTTCTCTACTAGCTGGCATTACATGTCCTGAAATGTTGGGCTGTTAAGAAAGCACACTACTTCTGCCTCTAGCTCTTGGTTTCCTCTTAGTTCATCACATTATTACTTAGGACCCACAAATCTGGATGCCAAGCAGGCAGCTGCTCAGAACTGATGTAGCTGGGGAAAAAACAAAAAAGTGCTGATGTGGTTTTGAGACACTTCTTGATAATCTACAGAAGCAGCAATGTCCAAGAATATGAAACATGCATCTTTTACTTCCTTAGTTTAAAGGAACATTAGCGAAATAAGTGATTAAATTGGGGGAAAGCTTTTCAGGAATTTTCTACTTTAATCTTCCACATTTTAAGGAAGAATTTTATATACAAGCGGCACATATAAATATGAAATTGCTGTTCATCACTGTAATAAAACTAATGTTTATGAACATTTTTTGAAATACAGTTTATAGATTAATGTAAATGGTATTATAAATTGTAAGAATTCTGCTACCAGAAATAGAAAAAGCAAATATATTACCTTACATTAAAGCAGATTTAAAGAAAAATGGAACAGCATTCCTATACTAAAAAAAAAAAGCTGATGTTTTCTCATTGAATACATAGCTAGCACTGTTATTAACATGAACACTGTATGCCAACAGTGTTACATGCAATGCACAAATCATCCCTGAAAGCAGAACAGAGTATGTCTGCTAGACACACAGTACCTGGAGTGTCACAGAAAGGCTGTCATTTACGTATTACATATTAAGTGGTAAGAACCACTTATAACTGGTAATAAAGAGGGGTTGCTAGAACCAGCTCCCATACACACTGTAATTTCTCATCATGTATGTGACAATGGCAAGTCTTTCCATCTCATTTAAAATGTGTTAGCATGTAGTGGTCATTTAACATGTTGAAAACAGGCTAATAAGAAACACATAGAATAAACGTTTCAACAGTTCACATCAAGAAAGATTATTTCAAGTTTTCACACTGGAAAAGTCCTTCTCATTAATGAGAGAGATATCAAGTCAAGTCTGTGCATCAACATTTCTTTAAATAAACACGAAATGTATCTCTCATGCTGTCTAGAATAATTTTCATGTTCCCAGATTTCAAAAAGTGCTAAGGTAAGAAAGCAGGTTTCTGGCAGAAAGCGTATCTGCTTTTACCTGCACTCCATTTTTCAAAAGATACTTTCCCTTCTGTATTCTTACAAAGGCACACCACGCAGCACACAATATGTTCTTCTGTATCTGCCTATTTCTCCCTGGATTCAAAATGCATATGTAATAGTGCGACCAGAATTAACCCTACTCAGCAAGGTGTGGGACAGTTTTTATGAACAAAATATATTTACCAAAACTATCATCAAACACAGGTAGATGTGACTTGTGGGGATAGGGGATTGACACGGCTCAAACACTGCTCTTCCTGTTTCTTTCTGTGCAACTTCAACAAGATACCTCTATATGGGAAAGGGCCTTTAATTTTATTCAAGGCCAGGCTGAAGGGGACTTGAGCAACCTTGTCTAGTGGAAGGTGCCCCTGCCTGTGGCAGGGGGCATGGATCTACATGATCTTTAAGGTCCTTTTCAACCCAAACCACTCCATGATTCTATGACCTTTACTTATAGGCATTTCTTTCAAAATTTAGCCTTCTGAAACCAGCTTCTGCAGCATTAGTATAAACCATCACTTAACCGCTCATTCTTTAATACTTACAATGACCTCGTGAGACAAACGGGCTGTTCTTCTACTAATACTTTGCTCTCTAAGATTATTAAACCAAAAAAGACCAAATAGAGACCACATAATGAACTTTGGTCTCTGATCCTGCAATACAATTGAGTGGCCATTGGGGACACACTGCCAATACTTCCTTAACGTTACATAGCATACCATACCCTGCAGTGATGTGTAAGGCACAGAGGCAACCCAATGTGGTATATGAATTTCAAGATCAATGAACAAGTTAAAACATTAGTAGAAAACACAGTCCATAAAAAGCAAATAGTAAATAAACTTTAAAAGGCTGCATGCATGAAAAAAAATCTTACAGGGCAAGATATATTATAATATATAATAAAGACACCCAACCTAACCTACATATATTACTGGTGTGATGCAATAGACGGAAATTCTCCCTTAAGCAAAAATTTGGAAAATAATGCTTAAAAACGTAGTTACATTTAAACACTTAAAAGAAGAAAGTGGGCAGAAAATCTACACAAAGCTGAAAACTATTAAGAAAAGATATACCTCAACCAAGTAAACCTCTTCAAAATCTGTGTGTACTGTTAGAAAGCTTCCAGTCTTAAAAACCTTGACATTGACATTAGAAGGTCTGCACAGACATTACAAGAAAGCTACTAACTGTGTTGAAAGAAGTCAGAATTGTTATGTGAAGCAATGCAATGTGGTTACTTTGGTATTAGCCTGCTCTTGGACATGTGACATTTCAGTAAATTCAGCTGAGCAGGTCATTTAGATATTAAACAAAATATGAACCACTAAACCCTAACACTCAGTCTATAAAATTGTACTAAGCCAAAACTCCAAACTTGTTAAATTTACTATTAAGCATAAAGTAAGTAATCATGGGTCATTACTGCCCACTATGCCTATCAGCTGTGTTAGCCTGTCAAGTGAAAAATTACTATGCAAATACAGGATTGATTAATGTTTTCACATGAAGCACAGTTTAATTATTTCTCTAACATTCAATTTTCTTTTCAAGTCATCCTGCTCTTCACAGTTAGATGGTTTTGCTTTTGGCAGACTGTAAGAAAATTTTTGTTGAATTCACTATTACTGAGTTAACTCTTGGAAATCTGGAAATATTTTGGCTACAGTAGTTACATCATTTTTGGTTATAAAAATTGGTATGCCGAAGTTCTAGGCAGTTCATATAATACCAGTAATTACTTCCACTTAAAAAACACTGAAATATACTCTACCTTTTTTGTTTGTTTTTCTCCCTAGGGATCTACTTTCACCTGTTTCTTAGGTTGTTGAAGCTATAGTGCTACATGCCCTTTTGTAATTAATGGATTTACCGCAAGGATTGTGAGGAACATTAGAGGAACATGTTTAAAGACACTGAACAGGTATGAGAAGACTATGTATTTGCAAGAAGGTTATCTAATGCTGGTGCAGTGTCATGATTTTTGGAATACAAGAAACGATTTCTCATTGTGTGCTTAGGTAGGAATTTCTTACATTTTACAGTCTGGGATGCTGAGTATTTTTATTTTTGAAGACATGAACATGAAGACAACTGATACACTGTGATCTTGATTACATGATAAAAAGTAATCTGAACATGCCCTACCTTCCTTTTGGTCAAACCAGAACATTTTCTTTATCAAACAGCAAGAAAAAGAAATTTTAATAGAAAGGAAAAGATCAGTGATTTTGACTCACTGAACAGCTCTGATGAAAGGACAAGTGAAACTTCAACATACAAAAATAATTTCCATCGCATTTTGTAAATGAATGTGTCATTTAGGAAATGACACTACTTTTTCTTTCCATAATTTTCAAAACAAAGCTTTTTGACAATACTTTGTGCCAATTCTCACTTGCTGCTGGAAAACATTAAGAAAGTATGCTTCAACATTTAACAGCAGTTTAAGCAAAAGGGTCATAGATTGTTCTACAGGGGAAGAAGTGTGTCCACCTTACAACTTTTCAAGATTGCTAACCTCAAGATGAGGTGAAAAAATTACTTGTAATGTACACTAGACTACCCTCTTACAGCTGCTCACTATAGGGTTTACGCACACTGGGAGGGCAGTGTGGCGAAATTTGCACTGCCACTGCCTGAGCTGTACCTGTTCTGTGGACAAAAGAAGCCTTCAGTTTCCAGTGATGTCAATCTGGCACCTTTCACGAGCACTACATTCACTTCAAAGGAAAAAAAGTGAAGTTAAAAAGAACCAAAGGAAATCCAACCAAATCTTATTTAAATAACCCAGGCTGTGATATAAATTATTAAGAGCAAGATGTTTGTAAGGTAAGGCTATTACCTTGATAATATGCCTTTACTGCAACACATCTTGTCATCCTTGTTTGACATCACAGTCTGGAAGTTATTTAAAATGGAGCAAAGGACAAAAAGGCATGATCCTGACGTTTACACATGCTGAAATCTTAGTATTCTTATTTTACTGCTATATGCAATTAGTGCTGAATTATCAATTCTGACCTGAGCCACCAGTTGCAAAACCTTTTAATTTCAGATTTCATGCACAGCTTAAGTTCCACTGATCCATGATCAGTAAGAAAGGAAAAACTTACTCATTTTTACCTGAAATAAAAAAGCGTACCTGTAACTGGCCATTTAGTGAGCTCAGGTCCTCTGCTTTTTTCTCCAAAGACTGCACCCACACTTTCCGTTTCTGTCGGCATCGGGAAGCAGCAGCCCGGTTTCGTTCCAGAAATTTTCTTCTTTTCTCGTCAGGGTCTTCATTGGCGGCTCTTCTTCGCCGACCACCTGTATTTGGTGTTTGTGGAGTAGGCTGAGCTGGTGATGCCTGAAAACAGTAAAAAGTATTAAAGTGTATACATTTTGTTTGTGGAAACAATGCCTTTTAACTCTACTTCTATGTTTTAAAACTTTTACTGTATTTATACACTCTTTACCACGTTACATTAACATGTAGTATTTTAATCATGGCTCTAGATTTGGTTTTAAATTACTCTAAAAGAAGCCAATCACTTCACAGAGTTAAATTTATATGACATTTACATTTGGCAACTCTAAAAAGCCTGGAAGCAATGCTTCTTTAGGTCAACTCTCAGACATTCTTTTACCAATTCTGATGGTAGAAGTATTTACAAAAGGTAAAATTTAAAAAGCTCTTCCACCCAAAGTAACTTTTAAGTTACATTTAGCAGGAAATAGATTTTCTACTTTTGACCCTTCCCAAACACTCCTCCCACAAACCTAGTCATAACTGAAATACTACACAATTTTTATGGCCAATATATAGAAGCTGTTTGACAAATGCTGCCCGTGCTGATACTCATCCCTGGATCTCCAGATAGCAATTTCCTACTTGTTGATGTGTTCCTCATGGATGCATACCAATTTCCCTTATATCCACCCACATATTATGAAAAGATCAAAATATTGCAATATTTTAAATTATACATTATGCTCCTTTCATAGCTGTATAGAGACCCCAGGCAAAGACTTAATGAATTACGATAACAATATAATGGATCTCAAAATCCTTTAAAGTTACGGGATAGACAGAATATAACTGTCTACATGACATATTCACAGGTGCACCCACACATTCAGTCTAGCACAGTAAGAAAGCTTTATTTTTAAATTAAAAACCCTACACACGTCTCAGTTGCCATATTGATTTGGCATAAATTCTATATAGCTAATAATTAAAAACACACCTGGGAACTCAAATCAGCCTTTTAGGAATGAAACACTTGCAATCTTTTTTCCCTTTAATACTAATTTTTTAAATATCAATTTTAAAGTAACCGCAAAATACTAAACAGCAAGCTGCACACCTTCAAATTTCTGCCATGTGAGATTCTGAAAATATTCTTTTAAAAACTGTAAGGTAGTATGGTAGTTCTCATCTATCATCCCGAAGGGACAGCACATCATTCATAGACTCAGAGCCTCCCTTTCAGTATCCAGGATGGCACAGTACACTTAAATCACACAGCTGAAACTTTGTGTGGCAGCCCAGACAATCAAATTAACATAAGCATGGCATCTGATGCAGTTAAAAAAATTTCTGAAGAGTATTTATGATATGAAATATTCAAGAGATGCAATATAAATACACAATGAAAGCACTTAGCTTTTTCGAATAGATATTAACCAGCTGTACAATTTTCAGTTATCACAGAATTTCCTGTTAGTGAACAGAAATCAGGGGGACTTGGTTCTAAATTTGATCAGATATATAATACCTATTTTGAATTTGGCATCTTGGATAATACATTTTAGAAGCATTTAAAGAACATGTAAGAACTATAAACATTTTACTGCTACATAATTATGAACTCCTAGGGGAGTCTACAGAACATGTTAACCTCTATTTTAGAAATCAAAAGTAAAGAAAAAAAGACTGGCTTTTTTTCTGCATAACAAAGAAGTGGGTAGGAGTAACTCTCTCTAATTTGTTGTCATACCGGTGTTTCAGTTGTTGAAGTTGCAGGCTGCTGTAGTGATTGTGGTCGTGGTTCCTCTGACTGAGTCCTAACAAGTCCACTTGGATGTCCCTTGGCAGTATCTCCATTTGTTACCTGAGGGTGCTGCTGGGTCAAGGCTGCTTTCAATCTCTGGAGCAGAAAAAAAAAGGAGGGAAAAAGAAAAGGAAATATTCTACCATGCTAACTTGAGGAGATATTCATATTTATACTAGTAGTCACTTCCAACTCGGAAACAGCAGCTCAACTCTAAAATAGCTGTTTCTTTTTTCAGGCTTTCAACAGTGATCTAGGCATAAGTCTACTGATAGGTGACAATTTCTTGCAAGCATGACAATAGCAATGAGGCTTTACATAGGATCTCAGCAAGAGAACGATGGTAAGCTGTATGGAGAAGTAAACAAAAAGCCTCCTTTGTGATGAATCATGCCCACAGAGAGATGACTGTAAGGTCATGAACAGACAGTTGCTGAAGCTGGTATTACACAAGGTACAGATCAGTAAGATAACCACCACACAAGGGAAAATAGGCAATAAAAAATAACATGAACTTCTTCAATATTATAAATCTTAGCGTTCTCTATCCATTTTTAAGTAGCTTTTAATGACTCCCCTTTTTCATGCTCTTTACAAAGACTCACCTTTACAATCCTTCCTATAAGTAATTATTAGATAAAAGCCAAGGTCTTTGCTGAAACATCTCAATAATGTACAAAATAATAACAAGATTCAGATAATATGTAAAGATTATATAGAGAGAAATATACAACCTGTTACAGCATGCTATTTTACATCAATACTTTTTAAAAGGTTTGAAGTTCTTCCGTAGTTGCACATGGCCACTATGAAGAACAGCAGCTTCAAAGTTCAGCTGTAAATAATACATTCAAGACCTACTGACAGCTTTGTAGATTATTTTAAACAATTTTATTGACTACCTCTTGAAAATTATTTCACTCCCCTTTTGGTGATATCTATTAAAACTACAAAAAATAATATAGTCTATTTACAAATACTTAATCTTAAAGTGATAAAGGGTCACACTAAATTTCGGTAGATAAGACTGCTCGCAATTCCCAATCCTTCCTTAAAATTTCATTAATATTGTATAATTAATCATCCATTTTCAGTTTTAATGAAGAATTTTCCTTACTAAACAAATGGTATTAAATAATGTTTTTCTGTTGAGCACTGGACTTTTAAAGAATGCACTACAAGTTTAAGAACAGGTTAATGACTTAATACCTGACATTTTGTTAATACTCTGGTAACTTGTAACATCGTATTTTAGAATATGAACAAAGTATTGCCAAAGTACTAGTATTAATATGATGTCTTAAAAATGCTGGGGCTAGGCTGCAGTCAGACAGCTCAAAATAAGTAGAAGACTTTGTACCTACTTATGTAGGTATTCTCTGTAAGCTCTAGTATACATCTCCCAACAATTAAGTCACTAGAATACAGCAACAGCACTCTCCTCTCTTGCATGACAATAGACTCTCCTGGATACTATTCTACAATCAGAACAACAGATTGCAGACTACATCTGTCAGAACTGCAAAAAAATCTTCAGCTCTGCAATATGGCAGTAACATCAGCTATCAGATCTATAGAGTTGACTGTAGTATTTAACCACTACTGGCAGATATCCCATTTAAAGATGACAAACAGAACCAAGAAACTCCAGTGTTCCTCTGCAGGGCTGCTATTAAGTAATCCTTCATCAATGACTTCTGTAGCAAGTCTTTTCTGTGGTGACTGCTCTAGACTGAACTAACAGTACAAATTATCTACAACACACCAGGTACAATGCGTCTGGGTCAATCCACCACATCACTCAACCAAGGCACAGTAACTTGATCTACCTATACTTCTCTTCCGATGCTATGAGAAATAAAAATGATGAGGTTTCATCCAACTGAAGTGTCTGAATGTGTAAAATCAGTGATAACAAGCTAACTTCTAATTTTCACAATAACAGAGCACAAGCATTTATATGGTCAGTATGTGCATGGCCAGAATATCTGATCTACTCCGTACATGACTGCTTGAGCAAATCCTTACGTAAGTATCCTCCACAAAAATACCTCAGAACAACAGAATCAATGAACTCCTAAAAATGCTTTGCAGTGTTTGCTTAAAGTTGGTTACAAAGAAAAAGTTTCCCTAGCATATCCATTTCTTTAATGAAAAAGAGCCCAAGTTCAGAAGATTTAGGAGATGAAACATAACCAGTCAGGGTTTGGTTAGGGTCTTGGTTTCTTGTTTCTTTTTGGTTTGGTTTTGTGGATTTGTTTATTTTTTTAATGTGCATATAAGGCAAGTAACTGTTATTACTGTCTAGCTCCATTCTTTCTACCTCTGCATTTCTTAAATATATACAAAGGTAAGCTAAAAAAGAAAGTTCATGCTATTAAATATATATATTTTGCATTTAATTTGAAAGTGGCAGTAGAAAGTGAAAGAAATTGCCCAATACTGCCTACATTATAAAAGATCTATCATCAGGCACAATGGATGTTCAGTCAAAGGAGGTCTTTCCCTATTGTAATGCTAACGTTTAAACATTATTTTGTAAAATTAAAAGTAAATAAACTCCTTTTGGAAATTACATTGTTAAATGTAAAGGACTATGGAAACAGAAACAGAAAATAATTGGTTTTACTTTTCTATTACAAAGTTTAAAATCTGAAACTAAAATTGTTATCATTAACATTATCCATAAATGCAGAAATATTGTGAAAATCTGAGGACTATCTACAGATTTTCACAAACAGATATCCAACTCACGTATTTAAAAGGTTTCACATTATAGAAGGCAATCCTGGAATAAAATACTACATGGATATTGGGCGTCCTGTGAGCAGGGAGATGGTTACCGCAAATACAATGAGAAACTTAGTTTTAAAAATAAAGTACATATGCAAACAAATATTAGAATAAGTGTATAGAGGCATTATTATGTGGAGAAACCTAAACAACCAAGGTTTGTTTGATATTATTTGGTTATTAGAGGCAAAGTAAAATAGGTGTTTTCAAATAGCTTAACAGCTTTTAAAGTCTTTATTAGAAAGGTTTTATTGTTCACGTATATCCTTGAAAACAAATCCTCACCACATCTGTCAAAATTTGGTAGGACTAGATCATTCTATCAAGAGCTCACAGAAACAAGATAATATTCTCCAGAAACAATTTGTGAAAAACTCAGATCCATATTTCATATCTGCCACAAAAGCTCATCAGAGTAATAACCCTCCTTCTCCTGGGTGTTATCCTACCATCTGCTGCTCTATTACTTATCTTTATTTTGCAACTAATTAACAGCATAATCTTCTAAATTCAGCAAGTTAATTATCATTATTGTGGTCTTTGCAGCATCATCAGTCCTTATGAAGTCTTGTCTTTCCACCCCCAGAGAACACATGAAAATGAAGTAGGTTGTGAGAGGGCCTGTTTCTTTAGAGTAGGCTCATTAGGTGTTTGCTGATTAGCTCGGCACGCAGAGAGACAGGTCAGAAGAATTCTGCTGAACACAAGGTCCCATGCCGGGCTCCAGCAAGTTAATGTCGGTTTCTGAACATTTGCCAAGCTGCCCTCTGTCACTTCTCAGTAGTAACCTCCTGCAGAAAGCCTACGGGTTGCCCACTGTGTGCAAGGTATTTCTCAGATTGTGACAAAAGGTTTTATATGGGTATAAATTTATATGGGTATTTATATGGGTAGGAAGAGACAGAGGGAAATATCTAGTGTTAGAGCAATTTTTAAGTTCTTTAGAAGCTTCTGCAATCTATGCAGAACCGTCTGAACATCAAGTTTGCATCTACAAGCTGTACACTCAAAAAAAGGTTGTTTTACAAGTAACTCAGGCCTCGGGTTTCATATACAGAAAGCATACAATTACAGATCTTCTCACAAAAGGATCAGAAGCAACTCTGTAATGTTTAGAATCATACATCCTTACCTTAATGAGGAAGTTTTTTTGTTTTGGTGCTTTTCAAACACAGATATTGCATCTACTTCTAAGCTTCTCTAAAATACCACAAAACCGAGTTCTGCATTTGATTCCTTTAGCATAGCAACTCATATGGAGTCACATAAAAAAAAATACAATTTATATTATTCAGTGTGCCACAGAAATCTGGAATTCATTTTTACCCCTACTGAATGTTATTCTCAGTACAAGACACAAGGACATTTTCAAAACAGTAGCAGTAAATGGTCTGCAGCAGAAGTCTTATGAGGAACGGCTGAAGGAACTGGGGTTGTTTAGTCTGGAGAAAAGAAGGCTCAGGGGAGACCTGATTTATCACTCTCTACAACTACTGAAAGGAGGCTGTAGTGAGCTGGGGGTCAGTCTCTTCCCCCAGGTAACAAGCAGTAGGACACGAGGTAACAGCCTCAAGCTGCACTGGGGGGGGGGGGGGGGGGGGCAGTGTTAGACTGGATATTAGGAGAAATTTCTTCACCAAAAGGGTGATCAGGCATTGGAACAGGCTTCCCAGGAAGGTGATGGAATCACCATCCCTGGAAGCGTTCAAAAACCATGTAGATGAGGCCCTCAGTGTTATAGTTTAGTGGTGGTCTTGGCAGTGCTAGGGTAATGGTTGGACTTGATGATCTTAAAGGTCTTTTCCCAACTAGTTGACTCTGTGATTCTAAAAGACAGCTTGTGTCTGAATAAAATCCCTAGTCATATTTCACTTTAGTTCTATAAGCAGTAGGAGAAAAAGTATCCAAGAACATTCAAAACAGTGCCTTTCACAGGTGTAAATGGACCAGCTATGTTCACTACAATAACTTCAGGTTCAATAACTTATTGGACAATAAAATTAAATATTAGTTCTCTTATCTTTAACAGGTTTGAAGACTTCTAGGATAGCTGAATTAAAAAATTAATTGTGTTATAAGAAGGCATCCTATGCACATGACCAAAAAGATTTTCTGACAGTTATTTTAAGCATTAGCTTTTAGAAATCAAAATGTCAATTTTTATAGAATCATGAATGAACTTAAGTAAAAGAAAGATATGATGCTCTATGTACAGTTAGGCATATGCAACTCATAAGGAAACAACAGGTATTCATCAAAATAGAAGTGTGCTATTTTCACATTAATAAAAAGATAGAAATTAGGTTCCCTAAACCCATGTTTAAATAATTAAACTCCACAGCACTAGGAAATAATGGCACTACAATCTCTAATCTGATTTGTATCAACTTTGTTCTCACCTTCACTTAATAAATAATGGAAGTCTATACAACAATAGCGTTTTGTAAAAAGGTAAGAGAGGAAAGAATGACTGAGATGAGAATTGAAATGAGAGCACAAAGTGCTTTCCTTATTATAAAATTCTAAAATACATTAGTTCCTTGAAATGCCATGCAAGAAATGAACTGCTGAAATAGCCTATGTAGTGAAAGGCATAAAGTACAAATGAAGGGAAGCGCCTGGCTCCTGCCTTGGTTTGTGCCAGTCATCCAAAACATAAGGAGTTTTGCCTTCTGCACGGGACAGATCTATATCTGATAACAACTCAGCAATCTGGGGATATTGTATAAATGATTATAAGTGATAAAAACTTTTGCACACAATTCTTCAAGTATTTCACTCAATCTCTGAAGTAGGTAGACCTGTGTTAATTAATAATACCTTGAAATAGTACAGTCATACTGCAGAATGCCTTATTAGCAAAGTATGACCTTTGAATAAAAGAAATATCCAAACAATGATGGCCAAAAGCATGTATGACAAAACCCTGTGGAGATACAGACACACGTTAACTTTACAGATTTTGCATCCCATACACTATCAGATTTCCTCCAATATCTGAGGAAAAGTTGAAATGTTAGGAAACTGTCTGAACATGCTTTTTGTATTTGCTACATATTCTATTTCCATATTTTCTAATATGAAAAAAATCCATGAGACTGCAAGGTCTGTCTATAAAGAACAATAAAATGTGTCTCCAAAGTAACAAATAAAACAAAGCAACAACTAAGAAAATTCCAAAGATCCAAACCTCCTTTCAGCTAGTTGTAGAGAACATAAGTTCTCCCTGAGCCTCCTTTTCTCCAGACTAAGCTACCCCAGTTCCCTCAGCTGCTCCTCAGAAGACTTGTGCACCAAGGTCAGGCTGACAGACCTGTAGTTCCCCTTGTCTCAATCCTCCTTCCAGCCCTTCTTGTAGATGGAAGTCATATTTGCTAACTTCCAGTCAACTGGAACCTCCCCAGTTAGCCAGGACTGCTGCTACATGGTTGAAAGTGGCTCAGTGAGCACTTGTGCCAGTTGGCTCAGTACCCTGGGTGGATCCCACCCAGCACCATAGACTTCTGTGTGTTTAAGTGGTGTGGCAGGTCAATAACCATTTCCCCTTAGATTATGGGGGCTTCATCCTGCACCCTGTCACTGTCCTTCAGTTCAGGGTGCTGGGTATCCGTAGTATAACTGGTCTTAGTACTAAAGACTGAGAGAAACAAGGCATTGAGTAACTCTGCTTTTTCCTAATCCTTTGTTCCCATGTTTCACCTCACATCCAACAGAGGATGGAGATTCTTCCTTGCCCTCTTTTTGTTGCCAATGTATTTACAGAAACATTTATAATTGCCTTTTATAGCAGTACCCAGATTAAGTTCTAGCTGGGCTTTGACCCTTCTAATTTTTTCTTTGCACAACCTCACAACATACTTGTAGTCTTTCCTTCTTCCAAAGGTTATAAACTCTCTTTTATCAATGTGCAGCCAAAGCTCTCTGTTTAACCAAGCCAGTCTTCATCCCCAATGGGTGCATGTCCAGCCTTCCTGGACTACTTTGCCCCTCAGGGCTAACTCCCAACATGAGGGAGAAATGTGGCTATGGTAGGCCAAAGGACACAGGAGGTGTGTTCCCAGTGTTCTGCTAACATAGCAATAAATCCACAAATTACAGTATGCTACTAATAGATGGAATATACACTGTGATGAAACATGCAGCATTCACTTACTAAAGTTCAGTGTGATAGCTTGTATTTCAACTTTAAATGTAAACTATTAATGAAATAAAAAGCAAGCAAGTAAAACCAAATATTAAGTCTTCTGTTGGCTTAATATGAAGACAAGTGACAAATAAACCTGATTACCATAATTTTCCAGAATTTAGTATGTAGGAAGCAAAATTATTTCCAAAAGATCCATGAAAAAGGATTTAGCATTGCAAACTTAAATTTAAAAACTTAAATGTAACTTTACAGTTAATAAACCATCACGTATCTGCCAACAATGCATTACATGGCACTGTGAGTTAGTCTTCCTCTTAGAAGCTTTTCTACATAAAGTCTCTCATTAAATTGCCTTTCCTTTAGAAGCGATAAGAAATTATGGTTTTTATTTTTGTGAAAAGGCACTATATAAAAGTAAATGAGCATAAGTAGTACATGGAATTCTGATATTCTTGAATTCTGCTCATGCTTTATATTAAGCAACAAGAAAGGAAAGAAGAAATACAGCAAATACCCTTTTTTACAGTCTCACTTAAAAAAAGCAGATAAGCAATCACTGAAGCGCGTATATTTGCTAAATTCTAACGAGAAGACTAATGAGACTTAAATTTTAAGCCTAATGATCTTTGCTTTTCTTTGAATCTGAGTGATTGCTCCTTCCATTGTGAGATCAAACTCTTCCTCAGATACATGTACTTCCTTTTCTCCTTTTAAAACTCTGTAAAAACAAATCACTCAGTAATATGCTTAAAAACCTAATTTCTTGTGCATATAAAAAATTTATTTGGAATCAGCTCCTCACAGATTTCAAAGCAGAATTCAGCACGAGTCTCCTATGAAATGCACGACTTTTGAGAAAAGAGTTCTTGTTTTCACTTTCTGACACTCTTCTCCCATAGATTTAACAATTTCATTTCATCAGAGCTGGTTACATTTAAATACTCAATTATTAAAGGATTCCTTTTCTCATTCCTAGAGGTACCAAGGATGTACAGAAACAGACCTTCCTTTCTGTCCCTCCCTACACTATTTTAAAAGTCATCGTGTTCAACAATGGAGGAAAATGAAGGAAGACCTTACAGCATTAGGAAAAGTCATTGCACTAGTGACTAGCTCTCCACCTTAATTTCAGTATTTGGTGAATGTGGTCCAGTGTATATACTGGAATCCCATTACTCCAGACAGCAGAATAATTAGTATGCAAAGACTCACTGGTTTTTATATTGTGATTTGAAGAGAGAAAATGGGTAAGGAAAGAAAACCTACAGGCTTAGGTCAAGAGAAACAAGATAAAAAAGGATGTTAAGGGCATCCTTTCACTTAACAACACTGAAGTACAAAAATATGCTTTATCTAGCAGGTGTTCCTGATTCTTTTTCAGCACAAAGTAAAGAGTCAGAAGAGGAGCACTACTTCACAAGATACATACTATTTACAGAGGCATCTTATAAATA
Organism: Lathamus discolor; assembly: GCF_037157495.1. NCBI lineage: Eukaryota > Metazoa > Chordata > Aves > Psittaciformes > Psittacidae > Lathamus > Lathamus discolor. The sequence goes on along the minus strand of NC_088886.1, from coordinate 87,070,481 downwards.
CATAAATGGGTTAATTATTGTTTAATAACAGATTTTCTATTGCTTTAGAACAGTTGGAAGAAACAGGAAAGGAAAACCAAAGAAGCAACTACCTAATGTTACAGATGATTTTTCAAGAAATTGATCAAAACTACCACCATAACTGGATCACTATTACTGCGAAAATAACAATACAAATAAAACCTACTCATGATTTTCCCAAATAATCCCCAAAACTACCCCAAAACAACAGAAACAACCTCCACACAAAATAATTTCTTAACTATGTCAGTACTACATATCTAATTACAAAACTCTTGCCAAATGAACTATATTCAGCTGAGATTCTGAAAACATTGTTAAGAAAAAACCTTTTCTTAGTTTTTTAAAGAAATATATCTTTCGGGAGGAAAACATATTCTGCTTCTCAGATGGTGATGTTCACTGTTAACATGCTACTAGTCTTGTCTTTCTTCCAACTAACTTCCAATACAGGAGCAAGGAGTTTATTTTAAATTAACTAGATTTTTAACTAATGATTGAAAATAAGATCAAAACGACCATTAATAACAGAACTAACATAGGCTGGAATCTGAAATATCTGTAAAGTAAACGCAGCTGTTATTTTTCTGTTTTTATTGAATTTGTACTTGCAGAATTTAGACTAACAAAAGAAAACTAGAGCTGTTTTAAAAAGCAATAGAATTTAATTAATTGCTCAAGTTACTCTTCTTGAGGAATAATGGAGTTTTTCACTTACCAATTTAGCCTCAGACTGCACTGGCTGTGGGGAGGAGGGCCCTGGGATTCCTGGGATACTAGGCACCATGGTGACAGGTCTAACAAGCTGACCAGATAAAGTATAAAAATGAAGAAAACCTGAGTATGTTATCATAACAGAGAGCATATGACAGCACTACCCTCTGAAGCCAGAACAGCTATCAAGCTGCTTAAAACTAAGTACTATGCTGCACTTATGCAAATCTGCTCCACTTTCAAATTAATATAGCATCATGCTTACTTACTGGAACTGCAGCAGGGACATGCACATTAGAATTTGTGATAGATGCAGGAATAGCAACAGGCATGGTTTGTCCATTAGGAAGATGTAACAGCAGAGGAAAAGGACCTGGAACTGGACTGAAAAAGGAATGAACTATATAAAAGAAAACTTATTCAGAGAAGAGAACAAGTCTACACATTATTTTAAATTGGTTTGTTTGTTTACAGCTGTAATGTAATACTTATTTGGAGATCAAAACCATGAATTTAGTGATGTGGAGAACATGGAATTATATTTCACATGTAGTGAAAGTTTTATGTGTCATATGTAGTAAAGCACCACATTACCAAAAGCATCTGAAATTTGTACATTAACTGCAGAAACAGTAACAAAGTAAACAAGACAAAATATTTTCCTATTCCGTAAGAAAACATTTTACTAAGACTTATGTAACTTACACTACTGGTCTGTTAGAGGATGGAGCCTGGGTAATAACAGTACTAGACGTTGGTGATGGTATTGCCTGCTGAATAATAACACTTGAGTCAGAACTCGTAAGTAGTACATTAGGAACCTGCAGCGACGCTGGACGAACTATTGTTGATGTAGGCTGTGCGGTCTGCTGCAGTGACACTTCCTGCAGGAATGAAAAAAAAGTCATCAGTTTGCAAAATACAATTATAGACCATTAATTCTGACTGTTAAATGAACACAGTTTGACAGAAAAGATCATGATTTCTATCACATTATGCAAGTAGAATCTGTTATACAATTAAAGACATTCAAAAACACCCCCCTTTGGATGAATAATTTACACCATCAAAGAAAAATTGTTCCAACAGCAGTGATTTTAGTTTATGACAAACCTTGGCTCAACTTATGCTAAGGCTACTATTATTTATAATTCAGTTTTGATCAAGTATTAATGGGGTTTGTGCCAGGAAACCCACAGCACTATCAGCACCACCATGTGTACCCACACTCTGAATAAAAACCCCCCAACATTTTATGGTGTCATTATGTACATATCAGGTTCAATCCATTGTTCTTGAATTAAACAAGGGAAACAGAAGTTTTATGGTTCAGTAAAAAGGAAAAAAAAATAAACCAAAACAAAATTTGTCTTTTTTAATAAATCTTCATCCTTTTCCATGTACTTCTATTAACTAGAGTGCTACTAAGCTAGAAATACTTGAAGGGTTACATTCATAGCTTTGCAAAATATATGCATATCCTGATGCAGAAGAAATTATTTGAGCACAGAAATTAAAATTCATCAGTTGCATGTAAGTAGTGGACAGAACTGACTATAGTTCTTAGCTCAGCAATCAGGTAAAGTACCTTATCAATTAGAATGCAGAACCTTTATTTGCTGTTTCTGAAAACCTACATATATCTTATTGGAACCAATGCCTTACTCCTCAGGAAACCCTTGATATTGTCAGACTTCAGATTTACCTTCAGACAGGATTTTTCCTAGTTATTTCTTCTTTTGACACTAGCTACTGCAATCAATGGCACATAAAACTAAACTCGTAAGACCAGCGGTATTTAGTTACTCCACTGTTAAACCATAATTCAAACAAACATCTCAGACCTGTGTCCTACAGGCTACATTGATTACCATTTACTGTGAATTAAGCTTAAGTTTTTAAAATACATCCACAAAGCTTTAAGTAGTAAGATCTTAGTTGTCTTACAGATTGTTTTCATTTTATACATCCATTATGAAATATGTGTGCTCCTCTGAGCACTTTATAGAATTGTAAGCGGCCTGGGAACCCGGGCTTTAAGAAAGAAAGGACATTAGGTGATTAAGTTTTCTCCCTTCAGAAGCTCAGAGGCTACATTTGCCATCAGGGTTCATCAGTTTGTTCAGGCTTTTTTCCCCAAGGGACCTAGAAGAATAGTTATGGCAAACAAGAGGTTTTGGAGAGTAACAATGAGCTGTATTGAGGAAAGCAAGAATTTTTTTCTTTAGTACAATCTGGTGTATTTATAAACATTATATATGAACACAATACCTAGAATTACAGATGAGCATTCAGTCACAAGAAGATAACATTCACCATGGAATTACAGAAACAGAAAAAAAGAGTTGATTAATGCATACTCTTAGGACGGGATTAAACACTGCTTTGCAAATAAGGAATTTGATATAACAGCTGTACAGATTTTACTCAGTGAGAAGAGCCACAGAAAAACATAAAGGAGACTGAACTGCTTGATCGTGGGAAATCAGAGGAAGGTATAAGGGGAGAATACTTGCCCTGATAATCTTTTGGCAATGGTCAATTCAGAAATTAATATTGTGTCATTTTTCACTGGTTTCAGCTTCACCCTTTCCTGCTTGTTGTTTGCCATTATTACCTGTCTTATCACTGTGAGCAAGGAGCCACAAAGTCCATTCCCACTGTAGGGATCTAACACAGGAACACCATGGCTGCTGCCAACAGAGGTCTAAGAGCTTTTTTTTTCCCTGTCATTCCTTTCACCTGTAGCATTCTTACATATGGCAACCACATATCTATAAAAGTATATGTATAAATGTAAATTTAGATATATGAAAACCACAAAATAAATAGCTATGGCAAAGTAATTCTTATTTCCATGAAAAAGGGATGAAGACTGTTGGCTTAGAGCAGCCATGAAGCCATGCATATATAGCTTTAACAAAAAATATAAACTAAACAGATATTCACACATTCAGAGCAACAGTAATCCCATACCAGCCTCTTCTGTATGGATTTGCGCCAGTGGCTTCTGTAAATACCTGTCTGTGGATGGCAAAACAGCTACCAAAATACAGAAGGCCAAGAAGAGAAGGGCTGAGAGGCAGTGTGTGAAAGTCTCCCAAAAATGGATAACTCCACAGAAAACCATCCCTGTTGATTTGCAATGAATCACGAACTCAGAACATCAGCTGAATCTGTATGCTAGCATAAACAGGCTATACAATTCACACAACATCCAAAGCAACAGTGCGAATCATACCGCAAGTATTTCACATCAAAGTGTAAGTATCATGCAGTAACTTCCTAATGCTACTAATGAATACACAGGATTCTTTACACAGTAAAGCAGATGACCAGAACTAATAGTATAACTGATTACTACTGTAAGAAAACAATTGGATTTAAAAAATTAACTTAGGCAATTAGCTATTTGACAAGAACTAAGCAACCTGGGAAACTGCTGAGGGTCACCATTTGAAGTATTGTTACTCAGAAACTATAATGAGCTTGAAAGCTCTCAAAGAATTAATGAGATTTCATTTGCTTATTATTTTAAGGCTAAAAGGCTTAAAATATTTCTAATAATATCTTGGTCTATTCAAAGCAGAGTATCAACTCTTATTGAAGCCTAATAGAACTCTCAGAACTCTCAGAAAACTAGGAAAGTAATTAAGTATGATATTTTACAAGTCTCTAAGAAATTCCTCAGACAGCTACAAGGAAACTTAGGACTGTCTTGCACATACAGTAATGGGCTGTAATCATTTAAGGCTACCAAAATATATTCAGGCAACAAAGCTGTTACAGTGCATCTGTATACATATTAAAACCAGCTATGCCCCTAAAAAACCCAAACTTCCCTCCTTCAATATGTCTACAGGAGAATATAAAAATCTGAGAAAACAGCAGCACTCCACTCATGTTCCTCAAATTTTGCAGGCCACATTCAGCAGCAGCATAATCCCCATCAGCACCCCCATCCATGCTCAGCTTGCCTCTACAATCAGACATCAGAACAGCATTAAACAGCAGTAGCTTTTCACTTCAGCACTGTTACAGTGACAACACTGAAATTACATCACGAATGAAAGAAGTTTATAAGTACTGCCAAGCATTGAGATATAATTTTCACTTGTAATGCTGCTAATGAGATACTGAACCATTACTGTATAAAGATATTATCTCCTCCCAAAATTAGAGTACTTAGAATAAGTATTTGCAGCGAAAAAACAAACTAACCTCTGAAATAAAGATGAAATAAAAACAGCTTAAGACTTGGACTATGATTTGCTTAATCTAAGCAGCTCTTCACATGTATTCCTTTAAACTACTTTTATTATTTTTGAGACTGTATGATTGCCTTGATTACCTATGATTACTCATCCTTGTTAACTAATAAAACTCAGAGCTTTGTAAAGCCAAATCTGAACTGAAACGCTCTTAAACTTCTGTCACACACTTAAGGCTCTTCTCACACTGGTGGCTCTTGGCAGGATAAGAGAAGGGATGCCAGCTGAAACCAGAGATGTTCAGACTGGATCCAAAGAAAAACACTTTCACTAAGTCAGCCTGGCATTGGAAGCACTGAGAGGTTGTGCCACCTCCCTTAGAAGTTTCAAGACCAGACTGCATAAAGCCAAGAGTAACTCGGTCTTACATCAGAGCTAGCCCCTGATTTGAGAAGAAGTTGGACAAGGAAATCCTGCAGTTCCTTTCATGTGAATTACCTCTGTATCCTGCTGTTTTTCAGGAATAAGGTAGCCAAGTCCCTCAAACACAGGCTGCCCACTGAAGATGCACACAGCGAAAAGACTGACTTGAAAAACTATATTGCTTTATTATGTTTTGCTCTTTGTATTTTTATCTATTGAAGTAGGAAGAGAAATAATGAACTGCACTGACTTTGCTTCATTTTGTGTTCTTCAAGAGAACTTGGTATGATGAAAACACTGCAAGTCACACAGCGAAGTTACCATCACTATTTAACCACTTATTCCTTAGAGCAATAGCTCTAAAACTGATTTGACTGCAACATCCTGTAGTGACAGGTAATACCTCAGTCTTCTGTAAGTATTCAAGAAAACACTAAACAAGCAGATGCCCAGGATTACCACTTTTAAACAACACTGCTATAGCTGAAAGAGTGTAACATTTGAAACAAAATTATCTGGTCCTTAGCTTTGAGAGGCATTCATCCTTGCACATTTCTGCAGAACATCCCCTACTGTTCTACAAACCTATTTATGGTAAAGCATAGGGCAAACATAAAATTGTACACATGAAGAGTTACAAACTGTTGACATTATTAAAAACAAAGCAAAGAAAATGAACTTTCTTGTTTATGAATGACGATGCATAAAACAGTTTAAAGAGCCCCTTCAGCCTTTTCTAACATAGAATCATGGAAAAGTTCAGGTTGGAAAGGACCTTAAGATCATCTAGTTCCAACCCCCCTGACATGGGCAGGGACACCTCACACTAAACCATGTCACCCAAGGCTCTGTTCAGCCTGGCCTTAAACATGGCCAGGGATGGAGCATTCACAAATCCCCTGGGCAACCGATTCCAGTGCCTCACCACCCTAACAGGAAAGAATTTCTTCCTTATATCAAATCTAAACTTCACCTGCTGAAGTTTTAACCCATTACCCCTTGTGCTATCACTACAGTCCCTAATGAAGAGTCCATCCCCAGCATCCCTATAGGCCCCCTTCCGATACTGGAAGGCTGCTATGAGGTCTCCCCGCAGCCTTCTCTTCTCCAGGCTGAACGGCCCCAACTTTCCCAGCCTACCTTCATACGGGAGGTGCTCCAGTCCCCTGATCATCCTCGTGGCCCTCCGCTGGACTTGTTCCAACAGTTCCATGTCCTTTTTATGTTGAGGACACCAGAACTGCACACAATACCCAATATTAAATTTTATTTCGCTTCCAGCTTTGTTGGATGGCCAGTGTGAGGCAAAGGAAAAATTGCAGCAAGCAGAGCTAACTAAAGAATTAAACAAATGAAGCATATATCCACAGGAACACAGCACATGAAAAGTCTTCTTATTTCAACCAGCTAAGCAGTGTCGCTATCAGCATGTAAAATAAACTTAAAGATTATGAGAAAATTTGAAAAATAAATTCCAAAAGGAAAAAAAAATAAAAAGGCCTGACCTTTTCATCATTGGTAGTAGACTCTGGATGAGGTAAAGGACTATCTTGATGAGTTGTCTCTACAACAGAAGGTTCTTCAATTTTATTTCTTATAATTGGCGTGGCAAGAGGCGACAGATCTAGAGGCATCTAAGAGCAACAGTCCAAAACAAAATTACTCAATCTCTAAAAACTTCAAATGTGCAAGAAAATGTAAACAACTAAAGAGAAATATCAGCCTTATAAGAACAGAGAGGTGCCAGTGTTTAGAAGATCTTAATGCAGACGCATTACCAGTCAAAGCTATTTTTCCGGCATCCACATAAACACTAATCATCAGTAAACCTTTGTCTTTCAACACAAATGTCAGACTAAGTATTTTCTTCTTGATAATTAAAACCACTTCTAAAGTTTTCCTTTTCCAAGAGTCTCAGGAAAAATACAGTTGAGGAAGGACTATGCTACACACAAAAAATACAGTTATAAGAAGGTATTATCCTTCTATAAATTATTACATGTCACAAAGGATAAAATCCTAACTACATTTCCACTACTCTGGACAATTAATTTCAGACTTATTGCAGCAAATGGTTATTGGAAATGCAAGTTTTTATTACTACTTAGATAAAATCCACCAAGACATCTGAAATGCCACAAAGAAGTCACAAAAATTCTTAAAGCTATACTATAGATTTGAAAGCCTCTATTCCTGTCTAGTCTGCTATCTAGATACTTTAGGACAAAACTTCCCCAAAAGCTCATCTTCTACTTATGTTCTTCTATATGGTTTTTTTTCGATTCAATTCATAGTTTTACTACAGAATATATTACTAATGAGCAGGGAAGACTCTTACAAGTGGGATCCCTTTTCATACCACAGCTGAATATGATATGCTACAGGAAAAAACTAAACGATCAACCCCTAAAAAGTGTACTATTGTGGTAAATTGTTCCACCCTTCGCCATGATTGCTTTGGTATAATCAACAACAACCAAAGATATGGCAGGAGTTTATTTCTCCTCATAATAAACAGGAAAGTTTGGAAAATAAGTATCAATTAAAGAAATTGTTAAAATATTGAAAATATTCTGCAATTCCTATAACCTCCTTCAAGGCAATGGTGAATTACACAGAAAACACAGTATTAGTAAATCCAAAATTAGTATTACCATATGCAATGTTTTAAGAACAGTTAGCATACGCCAACTTAAAAAAAAAATAAAAAAAAAATCATTATTTGGTATAGTTGCAGCAACAAAACAAGAGTGAGGCTTTGTGAGGAATGGCTCACAATCCATCCTATTCACACGTACCTATTAAAATCTTTATTAAAACAAAGAAAATGCAGATACTGATTCTACAAAATCAGTATATATGAGTATAAAAACACACTTTTTATTACTGCCTACGGAAGTCAGCCAGGTAATCAACCACAGGCAAAAGTATTCAAAGGGGACACTGAACAAGATTTTCCATTTGCAGAAGTGTTTAAATGTTTGGGCCCCGTACCAGTTATGACTGGAAAGTACTAAAATAAACAGAAGAAACTGCATTTAAATGTATGGGAAGTTCCTCATAAAAACAGGAAGTTGCCGAACAAATACAGTCCAAATCTTTCTTATATTTCAATCTGCACATTAAAAAAAGGTAGATGTTTAGGTTGTGATCAATAATTTCTAGGTAAAAGCGATTTCAACCCAAAGTGAATATAATTATATAATCATTGATGCTTCCTTAAATTTAGTCAGCATTTAACTCTCATTATGATGACTACTGATTCTTAGAAAAACATGGGTATTTCAAAACTAATCTAAGTGATTAGTGTTCACATATTATCCTTTTGATGTTGGTTTCTTGCAAATGTTTTTCTTTCTACAAAAACTCTTTACTTTTCACAGACTTATTTTTTGCTTACTGAGAGCCTAACAAAATTTAAATCAAAGCTAATGATTAAAGAATTAAGACAAAGTCAATGTGCCCCACTGTCCCTGCTAACTATGCAAAATTAATCAGGTAAACTAACCTTCAGAAGAGCAATCTTAGATCTGTATTCTCTCCATACAACATATATAAGCAGCTGGCAAATGATTAGAATAGAATCACAGAATAGTTAGGGTTTGAAAGGACCCTAAGATCATCTAGTTCCAACCCCCAAACTAAACACTGGGTGTTACCGGTATAGTTTAGAAGGCAATATATAAATCCAAAGTTTGGGGAGTTTTTTAATGGAAATTCTGATACGAAAAAAGTAGAAGCTCTGAGAAGAAAAAGGTTTTGAACATACTTTCTTAATGTCATCTTCAGAAGCCTTTTTAAACTCATTTTCAAATGGACTTGCTAGTTCATTGAATAAGCCCACTTCTTCACAGTTCTTCAAGAATCGAGTTGGTGTTGGTGTCTGATCTGAAATGAAGTGTATAAACAATCCGCAATTTTATTTTGAAAATACTATTTTTAAACCTATTTATCGTAAATATTTTTCAGAATAAAAGCAAACAGAAAGAGACGACGTGGTTAAGAACTCTCCCATGCCTCACAAGCAGGCCTCTTTCAGCCTCGCAGGAAGGCCAACAAGAAGGCAGACTCCACCTGCTGGAGACAAACAACTGAAGTTTGCAAAGCAGTAAGCCCCTTGCAGTTTTGGAAGGGTAGCAAAGCGTGTCTTGTGGCTGTCTCCAGAAACCAGAGGGAGCTATTCTCAAGTGCCAGTCTAACATAGCAGATCACTTCAGTGAGCAAACAGGCTCACTGAAGCATATATACAGGCTTTAATTCTAAAAATAAAAGTGCACAGCTCCCAGACAGTTTGCTTCTTTCGCCTCATATTGTGAAGAAAGTGGTGATTACTTTTAAGCATGTGGAACTTCTGAAAGGAAGTGCGATATTATACACAATTTTGTATTGACTCCTATGATGCCTGTGTAGTCCAGCTGGAATCATAAGATTTCTGGTATCTGCACAGCTACGGCATGAAGTAGTTTAAAGTAAGTCTTTATAAGGAATTTTTTAGTACTATGTAAATGCCGCTTATTTCACCATTATTACCATATCGAAATTAACCCCATTTGCCACAAAGTTACCTGCATTTAAAATACTGTAAAACAGTATTATGTGCACCTTACTAATGTAAGCTGGCATTTACAGCTAACAACTGGCTGCAAAGAGACAGACGCTGCCATGGTTTCATTCTCAAACACCTGATTATTTGTTAGGTCCCCTTTCTTTTGGTATCATTGCCAGGGATCACATAGATCAACTTAGTTTTTAACATGTGTAACTGCTGGTTTAAGAATAACAAGGTTTTTTGGGTTTTTTTCTGTCTGTCCTTACAAATTAGCCTCTTACAAGGGAAAAATAAAATAAATAAAAAAAAAAAAATCAAAGTGTCAGAAAACCTTTGTTCCACCAATGAAAAAAACCACAGTCTGACTAGAGCATCAGAATAATTAGCATGTGCTGTCTTTATAATACAGTCAGTCATCCACTGGTAATAACTCCTGATCCTGGACAAAGAGAAAAAGTTAGTTACAACTCACCAAGGGTATACCATGAATTCAGAGGGAGAAATACAGTAAAAGTATTTTAATTTTATGCTAAAATTAAAACAAAAGTGGTTTTCTTTCTTCTACTATGCCATTTAAAGAATAATAATTACCAGTTCATTCTTCTAAAGTCACCACAGTATGTAAAAACCAGCATGTATTTTAAAATTTAAGAGCCAAGTAGTACCAATGAATATTTAAAACTTAAATACAATTTAGTTACAGATCCTGTTAGGCATAGCCTTTATTAGTATAGTCTTACTGAATGCTTCTTACGTAAGTTAATCAATTATTCAAGTATTGGTAATTGAAAAATATTTAGCTCATACAACAGATCTAACCAGAAGTTATTTTTGGAAAATAGTACTGGCTTCAGATTCTGATAAAAGCCAATTATGTAAGAAAATATTGCCTAAGCACACACTGTAGACAACTATAGTGAAGAAAATGTTTCATAACCTCTTAACAGAAGTCTATGCATTATGTATAGAAAAAGTCTATATATTACGTACAGAAAATATATAAAACATATGCCCATTCCAGCAGAAAAGTGAATAAACTAGTTATAAAAGCATATACTAACCAGCCACAATGACACTATCATTACGAGCCGGACCAAATTTCAGTGTCATCTCATGTTTATGTTTATGGACAGCCAAATGATCCTCATTGGTAAAACGCTGCAGCAGAAAGTTTTAAGAAATAGTTGTAATTTTGAGTGTGAACAAAGTCAATACAATTCTACAGAAAGTAAATTTTCAACAGGTTAACAGACAACCCTCTTAGGCAGATACATGTTGTACCTTGGCCAACAGTACCAAGCAGAAATATTACAAAACTCTAATGATGTTCAAAGTAACTAAATAGTAATGGTATGAGGGCAAGGGTAATGCATGTACCTGCATTCATCAAAAGCCCAAGATAAATTTCAAAGTGCTGCAGACTTCATCAACTGTTAGCAAACAGATATTTGCTATACTAACGGATCATGATAACATTTAGCAATTGATTACCACTATTTGATTTCTGTAATGTGCATATTATCACAACAGTGAGAACTGATCTGTAATCACAGACTTCACTGTATTTAACAGCATAAAGTTTAGCTCCTGCCCCTGGCCATTTACTGTAGAAAAAAAGAGGCAAACAGAATGGGAAACACGGGAACCATGTCAGTCAACTGAAAAGCTGTTCATGAAATAAACTTATCAGAATTTTTAAAATCTCTTAGGTTTTCGGCAGTATGCAGTTTTCTGCAGATGTGCCCTACAATTTGGAGTACACGCTATTAAAAAAAAAAAGAAAAAGAAAAGGGAGCAAGCAGACAGACTATGTGCTGTAAAATAGATATTCTTGCTTTTACCAACTTGCAATTTGCTATGCCTCTGTAGTTGTGAGTAAAGACAGTTTTTCACCTGAGATAATATAAGAAAACATTTCCCAAGATGCAGGCTTCCTAAAGAGAATGCATTTTATAGAATACTCAAGTTCTTACTTTTCTTTGTGAACAGTTGATTCTGAGACTGTTTTTGATTATTTCTCAGTAATTTAAGTCACTCCACACACATCTTGTAACAGATACACACCAAGGGTCATCTCTCAGAAAACAACACAGAAAGCTTAGGTGACCTCTGAGTACACTCGCCCAGAATACTTCTGGGAGAAAGGACATGTACATGTGGAGCTGAGAGGAAAATTCAAAATGCAGGATCACTGAAAGACAGGTTGATGCAGGCCAGGCACTTTTTTTGTTAAAACTCTGTTGCCAAGGGTTCCAAATGCCCAGCTCTCCATAGCTCTTGTGCCTTATCTCTACAGAAAGCATAAACCAGAAACTTTGGTGTTCTACCACACTAAAAGATTCAAGCACATCTTTCTGTCCCATTATGTGATTGACAGGTTCCCTCACAGGGAATGGGACCTCCAGATCCTGACTCCCTCTCTGTGTGCTGCAGTGTGAGGTAGCATCTGGAGAAACCTTGCCCATTTTTCACAGACACTAGTTTTTTCTTCTTCACTGGAATGAAGGATTGCTGTAGCCCCATGATGGATCTTCTATGAGATTTAGTTGCCAAAACACTCCTGACAGAGCTTACATGGAAACTAGATTCAAATAGGATGGGGACAAACATGTTGATTAGGAGAAGGCAGCTCTCTTGTGTTACTTTTGATGTCTTTGAACATATTAGACATAGTAAGAAATCTTAGTCCTCTCCCGCCTTAAATACAGAAGGCTCCATTAATATAAAATCAATGCAGTCATTAATCCTAAAAACTAAGTTATAAGAATAAAATTGAAAATATTTTGAACTCAAAATCCAAATAATTCCAAGTGCACTAATATAATGAAAAAATACAGCCTGCTCAAGAAATCAATTCTATATAATGGTGGGTAGACACAATATAATGAAGAAAATCAGCTTAAGAAATTAATTCTATATAAAGGATGCAGGGATGTCCATTTCATGCAGCAGATAATGCAAATTCACCTATTTTCAGGTTACTAAATCTAAGTGTTAAGGCAGTTTAAACCACAGATCCCTATCAACGTTTCACAATTTCACTTTTACTTTATCAGTGTTAATAACTTCAAGTCAGACCATTACCTGGCCACATCCAGGGGCAGTGCATAAAAAGGGTTTGTCATCACTCATATTCCACAGGTCGTTGTGCTACCTTTATTGAAATAAGAATAGAATACATTCTACAAATACTGCAACGAGTTATCAATGCATCAACATCTAGAGGATATTTTAATATTCCATGGATAAGAATTTCTGCCTTCTGGCTAAGCTAAGAATCAAATACCGACGATTTAAGTACAGTCTGGATTCCAGACTCTGTCAGGGAAGTACACAAAATCCAATAGACACATGGCAGGTTTTGAACACCCCCCTCAAAAGGAAAGGCAAGTATTTGTACATAACATGACTGAAAACAGAGTAAGCTAATTTGTTACTGAAATTAAAATACGTTATAAAAATGATCCAATTACCACAATTAAAAAAAAGAACAAAGAAGCAGACAGTAACAAGTGGCTGATTCCTTAGTCTTTTCATGATCTTTAAAGCTCAGGTTTAAAGGTAGGTCAGCAGATAGCCCTTTATGTAAACTGTTACAAATTTAACTAAACCCCTCATGTACTCCAGTAATGTTTCAGTTACACAACTGGATTACCAAAAGGCTAGAAACTATTTAAGAAAGAAGAAACATGAGTAACATTTTGTGCTGTTTTGCATACTCACCCCAAATACTAATACACATACCTGCCAGATTTCACATAGAAAACTGTTTCATAGGGCAAACTATCGTATCCTCCTTTTCATGGCAATGAACTGTAATTGAAAGAAGATATTTATTACTGTGCAAGTAAAACACATAATAATACATGATTTTGTAAAGATCAATGATATAGTGCCCACTATTCACCTATGAAACACAACAGTTTTTCAAATAAATGGTTTACTCCCATATATCCTCTAATTAGTTACGGCATCTGTGGTTTCACCCTGGAGGAAATACATTCATCTTTAAATATAAATATTTGTATGGAGGTCTAACAATGTTAGTTCTAAACACTGCTTAGCTTGATGAAGCAAATAAAGATGAATAAAGACATCTTTATGATTAAAGATCATAATCAGGATAAATCCATCTCTCCCCCCACAGGCTGGTCATGAAAAGTTGCAAGACTTCTGGAGACTGCCTAATCACCCTAAGAATATATTCTCCTGGTACACCATTCAGCACTAGACACAAGACAAATCAAGTACGCATAAGCAAGTAACAGATCTGTAGGGAACATATTATCTGATCCTTCTGCCTGCTCCTGTACAGTAAAAAACTACTGCATACTTTCTGGATATTACTTCAAGGAGAAGGATAGCCCAGTGTCCTTGGTCATGGGCACTGAATAGCAAAGCAGCAAAACATGGTGTGGAGGAGATTCCTAAGTGTCACTGCTAAATATATACCTCCAACAGAATGAGGATACTGAGCTGAGATCACAAGCCAAGAAGAGATGAATGGCTGCCAGAAATTTTAGTCTTTGGCACTGACAACTCAGAAAAATTTACATTCCCAAGAAAGGATGCCAAAGCAAATCCAGAATGGAGATTGTTCTGCTGTTCTTTGCAAAGAGTTCATAACCTGCCTCAAGTTTCTGAAGGGATTAAATATTTCTTGAACTGTTCAAATTATGAACTTGGTACTGTCACCAATACAGTACTAACAAGGTTATGGGCAAGTCTAAATTCTCATCACTAAGGCTTCAGGCCTTAGTCTGAGAAATAAGGCCCTTATCAATGAAGCTTTAGGATTACAACCTTATGTTATCTGGAAATTCAACAGACACTTAAAAACTATCCCATGAGCTTATTATCCTTGTTCAGCTACGCAACAGTCAGATATTTTAAATGCATATTCAAAACTAACAGAGTCAGTGTCCTTTAAAACTCAGTTTGCTTTGTTAGGTCTTGATCTTGGGATACCATGTAGTTACATATAGGTACAATATGCACACATGGATACATAATAGGAGCAGAAGAATTACATCTGTATCAGGAATGTCTGAAGGTTTAAGAAACAATTCTGTCTGGGTTTTTTTGTTTCCTTGTTCATTTTTTGTTTGTTTGTTTGGTGTGGGTTTTTTTGTTTGGGCTTTTTTTTAATCTGAAGGGGGAAGATTTTGATGTGCATATAGGACATTTTTTCCCCACTTTATTACCATAGCTTATTGTCATCTTTTAGTATTTTTGTTAGATCACAAGCTGTAAAGATAATTTTTTCAAGTCTGCTTATGTACTTACTTCAAGTCTGCTTATGTTAAAGGAATATTACCAAAACATTTGCATATGCATACGAAGTTGTTACCTGATTTCACGTTTTGGTTTGCAAAGCCAACCAAACTGAATATTCAATGTCTGATACAAACTAAAAATCAACCCTTGTGAAAAACAATGTTGTCCTCCTGGCACACTTACTGGAAAAAAGTTGGAGATAAATTCATTTCCTGATCTTTGTAATATTGTTTGACTGCAGGCCACAAGGAATTTTGTGAGGTAATGCCTTGTAAAAGGATTCCAGCTAACATCTGAGGGAAAAAAAAGTACCTTGAAGCACTGAAATTTTTGCACTAAAAGAGAAAGAAGATCACTTGCGCATTCCAGCAAGAGCTTGGACATTATAAATGTAACCAGAAAGCAGATCTGACAGCATGGGAAAAAAAGAGGTCACATTTGTTAATATAGCCAAATTGGTAAGGATTTTATTTACCTATTACAGAGACAAATGCAAACCCTGCACCTAGAATGAAATAACTCCATGTAACAATGCAGGCTGAGGGCCAGCTGGCTGTCAAGAAGCTTTGGGGCAGAACTTGCAACTCCTTGTGGACAAACTGAACACGACTTAGCATCATGTCACTTGTAGCACTGAAACCTAACAGCCTACTGGGCTGAATTAGCAAGAGCATAGCAACCAGATGAAGGGAAGTGATTATTCTTTATCTGCCACTCATGAGACTACAGCTGGAATGCTTGTCCAGATTTGAGCCCCTCAAGACAGATGACAAACTGAAGAGAAACCAGCAGGGACCCCACCAAAATAGAAGGCAGGGCTATTATGTGGAAGAGGAATACCAGGAAGCAGTTTGCTCAGCATGGAGAAGGAAGGCTAAGGAAGGATCTAATTACGGTATTACACTACTTAATGTATTTTTCTAGAGAAGACAGATCCAGACTCTGGGTAGTGTACAACTACCAGAGCACTGGAACAGGTTGCCCAGGGAGGTTGTGGAGTCTCCTACATTGGAGATATTCAAGGCCCGCCTGGACAAGTTCCTGTGTGATGTACTTCAGGTTACTCTGCTCTTGCAGGGGGGTTGGACTAGATGATCTTTTGAGGTCCCTTAAACCCTTGGGATTCTGTGATTCTGTGATGAGATGCAACATTCGCAAGCCACACTAAGAAAGTTAACAGCAAGTATAAGGGGAGAAGAAAAAAGAAAAATAAAAATCACTCTGTGAGAGCAGCTGAACACTGGAACAGGTTTCCCAGTGGGGCTGTGGAATCTCCATCCTTGGAGATAATAAAATTTTCAGTGGATGAAATTCTGAGCAATCTAAGATAACTCTGAAATTTAAAGTGTACCATAAAGATGCCATAGCCAGAAACAGAGGTGAACAACCTTTCAACTCGGCAAAATCTGAGTAACGTTCTGATGGTTTTAGAAGACTTAGTGTGGTTAACATTACAGCCCAACAGCTAATACTGTTGGTGCTGGGGAAAAAGACAAACAAACCCCATCCTTTGCCTCCTGTCTTTTGCACTTTTTGTTGCCTGACAGGAATAACAAGACTAATACATGGAAGGCAGATTTTCAGAAAGTAAGTTGACGAAAAGGCTCTGATTTCACTCTGATTCCACTCTGATTTCAAAAGGCTATTGGAGACTGACTGCTCTAGAAGAGAATATCACACTAAAAAAGAGAAGAATTTGGAAAATACTCTTCCCCTGAAAACCAAAATAGCAACTTAAATGCCATCTTGACAAAAATGCTGCTCACCCAACCAAATGAGAAATAAAGTACGTGAACTGCTAACCTAATTGCTAGAGATGACTTATAGCCACCTTGAATTGTTACCCAGGCAACAGCAAACACCTTGTCCCATAGAAAAAAGATGGTTCCTGAAGCAATCCAATCTGAATGTGAAATTCCAGCCTTAATTTATCTCTTCAGATAAACTAAACAATTCAGTGCAATGATTCTTACTACAGTCCACTGAACTGCAATTTTCTTCTGTAAGCCTTCCAACCTTAAATTTCTTTCAGTAGCATAAAGACACCCTCGAGTCACATTGAGAAACTGGATCAGTGCTGAACATGGGAAAACCATGAAATAATCTTGGCAATATAATCAACTTTGGTACTTAAATCAGAAAGCAGTATCTCTTTTTTGGTGTTTGCTCTATACTTCACACAAAAGTAAAATACTTTCACATTCTGTCTATTTAACATGTTGTAAGATTTGCAGCCAATTAACCAACATTTAGGACAGTGTGCTTACTGAGAAATAAAGATGTTTTCTATGAAATGACACACTAGTGTTTATATAAATGTACTACAAAAATAGCTTCAACAATTATTTGTATATTTTGATAAGATTTTTAACTGAACATCTTAGGTACACTTTCTGGAAACTATTACTACACACTTTAGGGCTTGCTTCTAAACTATCTTCCTGTAGACAATTCATAAAAGAATAGAATCATACACTGACTTTAGCAATGTCTTGTTGACTTACTTTACTGCTAAATGTTTTTCTGTTTTCTCTTAATTCCCTACATACAGGAACATGTAAAACAGAACTGACATCTCATTTATTTTTTTCTATTAAACATTTAAATAGCTTTTTAAAACATACACATATTGATAAACCTTAAAAAACCCCCTCCAAATCTGCTGAAAAAAATCGTTCTTCATGCATACCTAGTAAAGATTCACCAGACTTCTAGCTAAAGCCTCTACACACTTTACCTGTATCAGGCATGCTCCATGCCAAAAGACCTCTATGCACTAACCTGCTCGTGGGCTATGCAGTCTTACTCTGTAATTACTTATTCTAAGCACTGCAGCAACACCAAGGCTCCCCTCCTGTAACGTTAAGGCTGACACAAACAACACAGAAGAAAACAGCCTAAACTCAACACAGAAAATACAGACAACTATAAACATAGCAAAAAACCCCAAACCAACAAACAAAATCGACTACCAAATCAGCTTTTAATGTCAGCATTCCTCTACTGGCCATCAAGCAAGATGAGATGCACATTGTCACAAGAGTGTCACTACCCCTAAGCTGGACAGTCCATAGAGGACAATCTGACAGTCTGCCAGCTACTGTAGTATGCTGATTTATCTACTACTGCTTACGTGTGATACAAACCCCAGTTTTTCTGCTAGGCTGACCACCTGCATGTGGCTTCAACTCAAGAAACGTCTGTGCATTCTGGTTTGAAAAAATGAAAGTTCAACAAAAATTGGTTTAGGCCACTGAGACAAATCAGAATTACAGTAGTCCATCAGCACTGAGACTCCCCCGGGTCTACACGCTACGAAGTGCTTAAGCTACAGTATCAGCGATGTCTTTTCCTACGGATGTTTGCTCTTCCTCAAGACCAATCATGTCTATTCAACATTTCCTTTTATTCTTTACATTTGATCTGGAGTTGCGACCCTTTTTACTGCAAGATACAAACCCGCTCCGTATACAGAATTATTAACTCTTAGTAAGCTTTTCTGTAGATCCCATCACAGTATGTAGTTGCTTTTAGGTAGCATAAGATTTTCAAGATTTTACTTTAAAGCTTCATTTTTTTATTGGGAAACTGAAGCACTAAAGGGCAAAGTATAGCAATATTTCACAGTCTTTATCAACTTTAAGAGTTCTACTTGAGGTGCATACTTTTTCAAAGTGAAGTGGACTGAATATATTTGCCACCGTAAAGAATGACATTATCTTAATGATTATCTGAAGAACTGAATTTAGTGTTTTGCTTGGCTCCAACAAAAATTTTAATAGATAAGATTCTTCAGAGAAAAAAAAAAAGTAGCTATTTTGCTCTTCCAAATTTAAGCCCTTCACAATTCAGAGATGCTTTTTGCATGCAACCAAACAAATCAACGTACACCAAAACAAACAGGGCACCTTCTATACTTTCAATACTCGCATACAGCATTTCACAGCTTAAATTTTCATCACCTTTCACATTTAAGCCTATCTTTATTTCCAGTTTTCTACAGAGGCAGACTTGCAAGTTCTGCTTTCAGTAAAAATCAAAAGTTAGCATGTAGAATACACCACTTAATAAGAAGCAACATAAATAAAAAGATAACTTGTATTTTAAAAGAAAAAACAATTGCTTCACTTACCTGGAAGGACTGGAACAGCTTTTTTTTTTTTTTCCCCACTTCCTATAAAGCAAAAGAAGAAAGATGAAGCAAAAGTGGTGTAATTAATACTTGAGCATTACAGTCAACTTTCAAATGTGTTCTGACTGTATTTATGTAATGCCATAGAATTTAGAATTCCTAAAAATTAAAACTGAATGATGAAGAGAATTGAGGAGAAAAAAACCTGAAAAATAAAAATATTCTTCCTCTTAAAGAAAGCGGGATCATCAGAAAGTAGCTCAGCAGATTCTGCAACAAAACTGTAAGATGTAGGCCAGAATATTTAAAGGTTGTAAACCTCAAAAACTGGCAAGCAGTTAAACAGGAGCTCCTTCTTCACACTTCACTGCTTAACAGAATGGTTGTGCTATTTCCTAGAAGACACATGACCTGTTTCACAGAGTTCTGGGGAAGAATAAGGAAGAATTTAATGACCATAGCATAATGCTCATATTTTCTCTTTTAAAAAAGTCAAATATTGGGCACTTTTTGCTTTGCTATTATTAACTGTTTGTAACTAATGTCTGAAGTTAATTCCATACCTTTCATGGTTTGTCTAAGATTCTATAAAGGGGAGAATATCTGGACAAGACAAAAAGATGCAAGAAGTGAGGATGATTGACTTAAGTTCAAATAGGAACAAGAAAGTCAGCTGGACAGTCACATGTACAGAAACAAACCAATTAAATCACTTCAGCTTTGTGGAAGAAGCAGGCTTTTTCCACATAAAGGAACATTTCTGGTAAACAGAGAGCACTAATGGAAAAAGTAAAGTCCTCAGGCTTAACACCTCCTGTTGACTGAATATGGCCGCTCCTAAGTTAACCCCCTGGCTTATATATTCTTAAAGGTGCCTTGGTCTTTCTTTGACTTACTGGAAACTCATGCTGTGTGAATTATAGCTCTTGTAGATAAGTGAAAGGTCAATGAACCTCAGAAGAAATATACAGGGGTTAATATTCTACTGATATTTTCACAATTTATATTAGGACTTGGCTTCCCCAGCTCATTTATCTAGGGTTGAATGTCTTAATTTTGCTCATCAATCTAACAAACATTAGAAATACAATCTCCCTTTCCTACACCACTTTCAACAAATAGTAAAAAAAGCTTAACAAAAAGTTATTACATTTTTACATTTTTTTAGATTGCATCCCTGAAGTATAAAATTGAATACAATAATTAAGAATTTAATTTAAAAAATATTTTAATATATCATAAGTATCCCACTACAGGACTCCCACTGCTCATTAAAACAGAATGATTTTTTTTTTTCCTATGAGGAATAATACAAATGACCACTGTCATTTACCTAGAAAGGGAAACATAGCATATTGCTTGGAATAGAAAGGAAGCTCCTGTCTGAACTGGAGCTGACTGAAAAGTTCTCAGGCTGAACTGAAACTGATGAAGAACAATGCTAAAACAGTATGGCATAAACCTGGGTTTTGGTTTTTTTTTTTTACATAATTATTAAATATTGACTCATATTTCTATCACTATATCAAGTGCATATTACTGATTTGAAACAAATGTATTTAAGTTACGCAGGGGGACAATGATAACTTGAAATCTATTTATTATTCAAAAAGATAAGTTAGTAGCATTGAACCATGTCCACTCCTCTGAAAACAGTTAATGCATTATTTTTACCCAGAAATTAAAATTATTTTAAGGAACCATAACAAAACAAATTAGAAATAACATATGAATTTCTAAAGATATTAAAACTTCTCAAAGTCAAAAATGTGCCTTTGTAAGTTTAAGCTACTTAATAACTGTAGGCAAAAAAAAAAAAAAGAACAGCTGATGACAGAAAAGGAA
The DNA here is from genome assembly GCF_037157495.1 of Lathamus discolor. Classification (NCBI taxonomy): domain Eukaryota; kingdom Metazoa; phylum Chordata; class Aves; order Psittaciformes; family Psittacidae; genus Lathamus; species Lathamus discolor. The sequence continues at coordinate 87,049,309 of NC_088886.1, read as the reverse complement.
TTACAGGCTCAAGATACACCAAAAATTTAATTAAATGAGATTCAAAGGAATACCACATCCCAGGCTGCCCAACACTTTAGTCACACAACAGAAGTAAAATGAAAACTAAAAGTATTTATAAAATTATGTATGAGCAAATGTAAGACCTGAAAGTACATTATGTTAGATGCTGCCCAGTCTAGGAGTTTCTGGAAAAAGACATACCAAACATGATCATATTTCTAGACTTCAAAGCAGGACAGAAATAACAAATACACTGTGAAGAAGAAAAACTAGTTGATGAAGTATTAGCACTGTATTAGCACACAGTACCAGTATTAAAACATACACTCATAATGGATATTTTAAAAAAAGCTGCTTCACTCCATGCACAGATTGATTCTTTTATTATTTCAAACTTTTTGATGTGTTATAACACAAGCAGCCCTTGACAACGTTCTGTTTTTTTTTTTAATAAGACAGCTTCCCAGTTTTGATTCTGGAATGCAGAATTATAAACACTAAGAGAATTCAAGTGAACACCTAACAGCTATAGTCTGTCTCTCTGAAATTATGTCTGCAACTGGATATCTGCTAATAGATGTTAACTTATGTTGCAGTAGAAGGCTGAAGAAATCATCTAAAACACTTGTGGAAGACCAGGGCCAGAAGGAAAGGTCCTCCTCATTCTATCAGCTGGTGATGAATTCAGAATCTAACACAGACCTAGCAGACTATGACCTTAACTTCAGCAACATTTGTTTCTATTAACTCCATCTAGCCTGGGACATGACATTTACTGCTGTGAGTAGAAAATGGCAAGAAGAAAACAAAACCATTATTTTAAAATGTGGAAAAGAAAACAGAGCTTAGCCATACTTAGGGTCACTATTTCAAAAGCAGCATATGATTCAGAATTAAGCTTTATTAGAATTTCTGATCCTAGTGCAAGGAGACAGGTGTCAGTATCAGCATTTGAAGACAAAACATCTCTGGGAGAAAGCAATACAATGAAAAACAAATCAGTGACAGAGTATATTGATATGACATTGAAACATACTCATGAATCTCACTCCAAGAGAGTGAGATGCAGAAAGACTGTAGCATGAGTAAGACTGCAGAAGCAACATGGCAGCACACATACCCCTTAACTCCAAACATTAAGTTGCATTATGGCATAAAACATCTGTGCCTAAAACATCGTGCAGCCATCACTGCTTGAGGGTTTATAATGTGTTTTTTTTCATGTGAAAGCTTAGGAGGCCTTTTATTAAGACAACTCGAGAGGCATAATGCACAATAACAGGCAAAGTCAATGGGAGAACTGGTCCAAAAGGCCCACGTCGCGGGCAAGCCTCCACACCCCTGTGGTGCAAAAGAGCTGTTCTTACCCTCCCTCCCAACACACCTCACGCCCGCACCCGCACCCCCCCTCCGCACCCCTTTCAGCACCTTCCGCACAGCACCGGGTACGGCCCAAAATCTCCCTTCAGAGCAGACGGATGCAGGGAGAGGCCTCCTTAGAGCCGAGCTGAGCCGGCAGGCGCAGGCCTGGCTGCCCCCTTCCTCCCGCACTCCCCCCGCCTTCCATCTCCCGCGGCGGGCAGGGCCCGGGGCAGGTACCGGCGATGCCCCCGCGGGGCAGCCCACTTCCGGATGCGGGGAGCTGCAGCCCCCTTCGCCACTCGCCTCCCCGCTCCGCCCCGCGCCCTCGGGGCGCCCGCCAGGGCCCCTACCTCCTGGCGGGTAACGGTCTCTGCGGCGCCGGCCGGCCGCCCCGCCCCGGCTCTAGGGGCGGCGGGAGCCGCAGGCCGCGCTGGGGGAGGAGGCTGCCGCGGAGAGGAGCGGCGGCGCCATGTTACTGCCTCCCGGGTATCCCCCGCCTACTGCCGGGGAGCGGAGCCGCTCCCTCCCCTCTGCCCTCGGCGCGCTCGCCCGCCCGGGCGCCGCCGCAGCGCGGAGGGAGGAGCTGCCGGGCCGCGCCGGGCCGCACTCGTGTTTACAAACTCACCCCGGGAACGCGGGCCGAACCGCACATTAAAGGCCGGGTCCCCCACAGGCTTCCGTCACTTCTCGCGAGAGCTCGGCTGACATCTCCGCGGGCGGCGGGGAGGCGCGGATCACGTGGCGAGGGAGGGCGGGGCGGAGGGCTGGCCCGCTGTGCCGGTTGGGCGGTGAGGCTGCCGGCGCCCCGTGCCCGGGCGTGGCTGAGGGGACGTGTGTCCCGGGTATGGTGCCCACAGCAGCTCCTGCGCCCAGCGCGCAGAGCGGAAAGGCACCCCTGACCCTGCCGGGGAGCCCAGCGGGTGTGACTGGCTGGAGACCTCGCCCGCCACGCTGATAACGCTGCCGGGTGGGAGCGCGGAGGATGAGGCGCCCATCCTCTGCTGCTGGCTCTCCAGCAGTGCTGCTGCTGCTGCGAGGGGAAGGCAGCAGAAAGCGGTTAGAGCCTAAGTCGCTGTAACAGCTCTTGGTGCGCTGGAGACGTCTAACTTTAGGAATAACCAGCTCTCCAAACCCGTGTACTGGCTCTATTCCTCTGGCTTCCCCGTCCCTGTGCATCGCAACTGCCATGTCAAGAGCTAGGTGTGTGCCTGAAGCCAGGGTTCTCCTAAACGTTCACCGGATTTAACATTGTACCAAACCCGCTGCAGCACTATACAATGAAGGGAAGTACATAAATTTTACAAACGAGGAACTGGAAGCATTTTGCATTCATTAAAAAACCATCATTATATATGATATGTGGTGAAACAGTTCAGCCACTATGTACCCTGAACCACAGATGAAGTTTTAATTCTCTGCCTGTGTATCATCTGGAACTGTCCTACTCCAAGACTGATCTGAGAGTATGAAAATATGAGTAACGACAACAAAAATATGTATTTTTTTAAATAGCAGCATTAGTTCCACAAAATTACATTTTGTCTAGGTTCCCCTGAACTTACAAAAGACAATATGGTATGTTTCATTTCTTGCAAATTATTTTTGTGCAACAGTTTTACAAAGTTTTTTAAGATAAGGTGGGATAAAAACCAGTGCGTGAAAGTACATGTTTGCTTAAAGGTGGAATTACTCTTTACTCTGAGCATGGTGCAAAGGGCTTAAATATGAGTGCAGAAAAACAGAGGAATAAAGATTTCTTCACAAAGCAACTTAAAGCTGTATGTAAACAAGTATTTTTCAGTGGTTGAGCTCAATCATCACATGGCAACATCAGCCCTGAACAAAAACCTGAACCACAAGTTGTTTGCCTTTCTTCCTTCTAAAATTGGTACAAAAAAACCAAACAACCCCGTAAATGGAGTGAAAGCGGGGGGGGGGGGGGGGCGGGGTTGGAAAGGCAGCAGGATGAATCACTTTTTTACCTGCAGCAATAACTTCAGAGTGTGATTTGTAACACAAACATTTCCTTCACTATACATTAGGATAATGCTATTGTGCTCATGGCTTTCAGAGATGGCATGCTGTCTGATCTACTGGGACAGCAGCCAGCACAGTTATTCAGAGCCAATGCAGATCTTTGCTTCAGCTTCAACAAGGAAACATGAAGAGTCTTTGGATCTGGAGAACCTTCAGTACAGATTTCCATGAGCTGACAGTCTTTAAGGTCAACACAGTCCATGGCAAAAGCAACTGAAGCAGCTTTCAGGAAAGTGAAACCTATAGCATCACCTCATGGAACTTTCAATCCGTTTTCTCTAACCTATGAACAAAGACTTCTTGATGTAAACTTTTAAGGAGAAGACAAGTTTGGGTTCAGACTTAAACAGGGAAGATTTAGGTTGGATATAAGAAAATTTTTTATTGTGAGAGGGGTGAGCCACTGGCACGGGTGAGCCACTGGCACAGGTTACCCAGAGAAGCTGTGGCTGCCCCATCCCTGTCAGTGTGCAAGACCAGGCTGGACAGGACTTTGAGCAACCTGGTCTAGTGGAAAGTGCCCCTGCCCACGTCAGGGGTGTTGGAATTAGATTATCTTAATGTCCTTTCCAACCCGAACCATTCTATGATTCTTTAAGAGTCCTGCTGCTGCCCAGTTACTCACTGCAAAGAGGTTGGGAGGATTTTGGTTTGGGGTGAGGATTTATTGTGGGGTTTTTTTATTTTGGTAAAAAACATTTGATCTTTTACATATTTATTTTGTCTCTTTTATGAACATTTTAGGAAAACTGAAGAGTATCTTCTGTCTTTGTAAGACCACTCAAACTGACCAAGTGCTTAAGTAACCACTGAAACTATGCTGTTTTACAAGAACAAGGAAAATACAGAAATGGAAAAAGGCAGCCAATGTGCCCTGTGATCATTCAGATGTGAAAATCCACCCACTGCTCATTGTCTCTAAGCCCCTTATTGTCTATAACGAGGATAATCCTCTGTGTGAAGGTTTGGTGCCATGTTTTGAAATTCCTTGATTAGTCTCTATCTGTAACACTAAGATCTGATTCTTTTGAGACTGACATTACAAAACAGCAAGTTTGCTTGGGTTTTGCCCATGTTCACTAGTCTAAGAGTGAGTTAGAAGATAAGCTTGGGGAGATGCTACTACTAAACAGACAGGCTCCACATCCATATACAGGATCACCTGAGATGTCCACTGCCTTTCAGACAAGGCTGATCATAGAGAAAGGGGTACATGTTGACAGGGTCAACTGCATGGGAAAAGATGGGATGTAAATCAAGAAGTTGTTATTCAAACCTTGGTGACTCCTGTGGCTTTCTTATTGAGGTTACAGAGCAATAGCTTAGCCAGATCTTCCTACACCAAACACAATCACAACTCAGCAGAACCATTTTATATGGTTCAAATAATTTGATAAGTACAATTAACAGACTCGGAGCTAGACTTGACCAAGACAAGTCTGAAGATACTTGTTTGATCAAAGCTGGAATTAAGCTACATCATTAGACTAGTCCACAATATTACCAAATATGGATTGCCACCTCAAATACCTGCAGAGATCCCTACAGTACTGAAAGAACAGAGCAAAGTTTACCTACCAGAAGCACGGAAGTACACAGAGAAGCTTTAGTCTAGAATTCTAATGATCATTATCTACCTTTCATCCAAGGCAAATGCCTGTAGTCAGCTCTGTAACAGAACAGCTTATGAGAATGAATAGTAAGCTCATAAACACTGTGAGTATAAATCACATGGAAGATAACTGCAGTATGATTTACCTCCTAACCCTCTCTCACCCTGCAAAACAACCCACTTTCAGACCTAGTCATATAAGACACTACTGTGCTATAGCTGAATATTTAAGGATGCTGCATTCTACACTCCTGAACCTCACACATATAAACGGATGCTCTATTTACGCAGCAACTTTTAATCCTTTTGAGATGACTATGTTCTCCTAAGAACATACGGGCAGATTAACTTCTCATGCTAGGTTCAAGTTAGGCTACATGAATCACAGAATCAAGTCTACCACTGAACTACGTCTATGAACACCAGTGTGGTATTTGAATTTGGATGAAAACAGAAGTCTTACCTGCACCTTGCAATGATCTGAGAGCCACTAGTCATTTCTCCATCTCCCCAGGGATAGGCAGTTTACATTAAAAAATTACCTAAATTCAGTAATCACTCATTTAACAGCAAGTTGACAAAGCTTATAACAAGCTTACCCATGTTCTTCCAAAGTACAGCTTACATTTGTTGAATGATCAGATCTATTATTTAATATTCTGAATACAGCTTGAGATGCTACCACCTCCCCTACCAGAATAGCATATAGTAGCACACAGCATGTTGCTGTAAGCATAGACAACACCGTAAATGCATTTAGATTGTTAAGACAGACACAGTGAGAACCAAAGCTTGATAACTGCAGATATTTTCTTAATAGAAATGCTTTGATCCCACTACTACTAAAAGAATTTGAGAGAGAATGCAAAGCTGTCTTAACAAAATTAGGAAGCTGGAAGTTCTCCCTTTTAATTACCTGATACCAAGAATGCATGCAGTAAGTAAGAGTGTAATATCAATGTGCCACAATTCCAGACCACCTAAAAATGTGGATCACCCGAAGAAGTTGTTAGTTTAGTTCAACTGGAACACTGGTTAGACCCAAGTGGAAATATTTTACCATGGTGATCAAAATTTATCATGTAACTGAAAACTGATGCAAAGTGAACTCTCCTGTCACTGGTTGTGGATTTGTATTTAGCTCTGTCTAGCAAAAAGCATCAGAATACCTTATGTGCCAACAAGCCCGAGAGAAAAACTGTGCAGAAACAGCTCTGGGTGAGTTTGAAATGCAAGTGAAGGAACAAGGCCAGCAGTACAGCCTTTCTAATGTAATCTCTGTATCCTTTGATTTTTCAAGGATATGCCACATTAATTTTAACAGACAAGCAACATGCCCATACATATTAATAAATAAAATGTTTGACTTGAAGTCATTATTTGAAGGGTTCTACGTGATATGTCATTATCAGGAAAAATCCGTGGTGACTGAATGACAAGATGCTGTCTTCCAGATACCCTAGTGAGAAAGATAATAAATGCAGGCAACAGGTTGACAGTTAAAGTTTTTATCTTTAATGAAATGACTTCGGAAATAGCATCGATTTCCATGATACCAACATTTTGGGAGTCCCATAAAATGCAGTTACATTCCAATGCCAATATTACAGGCAGATCTCCTTTCACATGGCAAATAGGATCAAGAAAGCAACCATCAGACAGAAGAGACCCATAGCTTCAGACAGGGCGAATCCCAGGATAGCATATGAGAACAGCTGCTGCTTCAGAGAAGGATTTCTAAAAGAAAGCGAAGGTGTAAGTCCTTTTTACGACTAAGAAGCTTTTCATACAGTTTAATGCATCTGACAGATTCAGAACCTCATACTTCCTTGCCACATATTCCGTAACAGGAAAACCCCATAAATCTAAGCAGGAGTAATTTTTAGCAAGGATCCTACTGAAGACAAATGAGTTGGCAATTAAGACTAGATTCAGGTTATGCAGACTTTATACGGCTATTCCAAATAAGCACAGTTTTTGTTGATTGTATTCCTATATGCTTTTGAATTTGACTTCTCCACATCCTCCCATGCAGGAACTGTCAGCACTTTGTTTACTTCACATCTGTGACATAAAAACTATGTTCCAAGGAAGTTTGTGTGTAGCATTTTAAGTAAGTCTAACACAAATACAGGAACAGAAACCACCTAGAGCAAAAAAAAACCCCAAAAAACTACACAGCAGTTTGTTTCAAAAATGCAATGAATTATCCCTCCCAAGTGTGTGGAAGAGTAGAAAAAATTCAATATGAAGTAACATTCTACACCCTCTTACTGACATGTGCATGCCAAATTAAGGAGACATTACTGAAAATACTTGTATTTCTTCAAGTGGAAGGCAAACTTCCTTGTCTTCAGTAGGGCTTAAAAATCTTTATTAAGAAATAAGACATTAAGTCTTAACTGGTTGAAAGAGCAAAGAACATGAAACAGTCTGTTAAAAGCTTTTTTTATGTCAGTATCCAGTCTGCTCTTCCATGATACCACGTGAACTATTTCTACTACACGAACACTGTAAACTTATCTGGAAGAAGCCCATCCCTACTATAAAATTCCCACCCCCTTCAGATTTCATTCTATAAAATAGTTACACAATCTGAGATACAAAGCTGATTGTGTTAGAAAAATGAATTAATCACCAATTTCTAGGCAACAATCCTGACTACAAAGTCTAAAGCATACAAACTCACATTGCTTATTACCAGTTTTCATGCAGTTTCTCTTTAGGACTTCTCCCCTCACATGGGAAAAAAAAAAAAAAATCCAGGCTAGATTTTTAGTTCAGTTTTGGAACTGAATGCTGAAACACTGGACTTTGGTGATCAGAACATCAACGAAGTCTAATAATCTCACTTCTTTCATGTCTCTTCTCTAGGTAGGAGTGTACAAAATTCTGAATTTAACAACAGAACCATCCCAATGAATGAATACAGTTTCATATTATTCTATTTAGCCATGTTTATCACTAACAAGAATTATTAATAGAACTTATTTTAGTGCCATCATCCTTATTACCACTTGGCTTATATGGGGAGTGCTGCCTCAACATATATCTGCATGCAATTCGAGAACTTTGTAGGACAGAGATTGATTACCTGGCATAACCAATGATTAGACTACCGAAGACTGTTCCAATACCAGCACCAGAACCAGCCACACCTACTGTGGCAGCACCAGCACCAATAAATTTGGCAGCAGTGTCAATGTCCCTGCTGATAGCACTAGTCTGGAATTCTCTAAGTGCTAGTCGGGAGACAGTATTTTGGGCCCCATTAAGTGCTGAGTTGCCCTAAGAAAACAAAACACGAAAAAGATTATATTCAGACACAGACCATCATCTATGACGACTTTAATAGTGTTAATTTTCAAGTTTCAAAAGTTGTATTAGATCCAATGTCTAGTTGCTCTTCCAAGTGATGAAACTATACTAAGAGTTAAAAAACTTCAGTGTTACCTGTTCCACATGAAAGCAATAAAATTTAACTATGAAAGACTTTTCAGGGGAAAAAGCAGGTCAGCAACAGGTATTATGAGGTGTTTGACTTAAAGCAAGTTTCATACTATAGGTATTTGAGTTAGTACAAGTGAACTCTAGGTTGAGGACATTTAGGCTCACCAGGTAATTTAGGAAGATACAGAATTTTGTTTATAAGGTACCTCTCCATTCTTGACCTCTGGCCTAGACAACACAGATGCCGAAATTGGTCTGTACAAGATTCTTGATCCAGCACGGATCTGCAAGAGGAGGAGAAATGCAATAAAACCCCCCACATTTGATCACAGCTGTTCCAATACAATAGCCTGTAAGATTCTAAGGCTATTAGCTACTAAGCCATTTGTCTTACTTGAAAAACAGCAATCTTTGCATATCTGGATATACTGTAAAAGCTACAGAAGCAAGCACAACCATGAAACCTGATACCACTGTTCTCAGGAAGCATTATTGTGAATAGTTATGTCATTTCAATGAACCTGTACATGCTTTATACTGAGAGAAAATGTAGCAAAACAGCGACAAAAAAGCTAGGCAAACCAGCAGGCAGCATTAAGCATTTTGAAATAAAAAAACAAAAGCCATCAAAATTAATTCCAAAATTGTTAAATGCACAGACATAACATAGGCTTTTAAATCATCAGGCAGAAATGAATGAACCCACTTTCACCAGCGGCCTGCATATGTCCTTGGGCTTCCAGCACGCTAAGGTCATATCGGCTCTTGCACAGAGCTCTTCCTGCAGGGTAAACCTACGCCTGCACCTTGCAAAACGAGACATTTTGCAGGCTAGAGAGGGCGTTTTCAAGCAGGACAGCCCCTTGTCTTTGCAAGGGCAAAAAAATCCCGGCCTTGCATAGGACAAGCAACAGGCTAGAGTTTGACCTACACCAAGGTGCACAGCGCACCAGGCCAAAGCGCTTTTCGATGCGCTGCCCTCCCCCTTGACCGCCCGTGCGGGAAGGCCCCTCACCTTGGAAAAGGACTCTGGCCTACACGAGGGAAGCGGGAAGGAGAACCCGGGCCCACCGCAGCCCCCTTCACCCTTTCGCGCCCGGCGGGCAGCCCGACGTACTAACTCGTCCCAGGGGCCTACCGAGGGGCTCAGGGACCCGATCGACTACCGGGCGGCCCGCGACCGCCGCCGCCGCCGCCGCCCGGGACACGGCATTCGAAGCGGCCCGGGCGCCCCCACTCACCAGGGAGGGCGAGGCGGCGAGCTTGGCGCAAGCGAACATCTTAGGGGGCGGCGTTCCGGGGCCCACAGTCCGGTGTCTCTGCGGAGAAAGGGGAGAGGGTGAGGGACCCGCGGCGACCGGCAGCGGAGGCGATGACCGCGGATAGCGCTGCGCCGCACTCACCCGCTCCGCCTGCCGCACCTCAGACCCGACACTCTGAGGCTGCTCCTGTGCGCAGGCGCGGCGGGGCCGGCGGCGAGCGCCCGGATGCAGCGCGGCGGAAGGAGGCGGGCCGCGCCGCCAAGGTCACTTTGTGTCCGCGCCATTGGTGGCGGTGGGGGCGCATGGCGCGCGGCAGCCCACCCTGGCGCAGCCGCAGTCGCGCTGTGCCCGCCTCGCCACGGGGGCGCAGGCGGGGCGGCGGCGTGTCTGGGGCGGCTCTCAACGGCAGCCGCGGACGTTAGGCCAGAGCCAGCACCATGGAGCTTGCGGCAGGGCAGCAGCGGGGTGAGGGAGCTTCTCCTCCGTGGTGTGCAGGACGCGCGTTAACGGGGAGAGATTTAAGGCACTGCGGCGTGTTCCAGTGAGGGGAAGGAGGTGCGAGGGCACTGCGGAGCCCCACTGCCTCGTGAAGCCAGGCAGAGCAACCCCGGCCCGCCTGTCGGGGTGCGCAACGCTCACGGGCTGCAGAAGCGAACCCGGGGTGCCTCAGGTCCCGGCGTGGCAATAGGCACAGGCTGAAAAATAGGCCGAGTCTGGGAACACCTCAAGTGTTCAAAGCATCCCCACTGTTAAGTCGGTTTTGTATGATGAGCAGGTTCACATGCGAGTAGTGAAGAAATCCTTTTCAGTCAAGCTTAATCGCAGGGTTATCATTGCTGAGCTGAGATTACCACTTTAATCACTCACGTGTTCTTTAGTATTTTTAACTTGACACTGGGGATCATTGTTTAATGGTTTACTAGTATTAGTGCAACTAGGAAAAACGTATAAAAATCCACGTTTTGGATAAAATACTGGGAAACATATATTTGTTACAAAACTTGGACTTGATACAATCTGCGCCTTAAAAGTAAGCTCTGAAATAGTCTGTCTGCTACAAACTGTCTCCAAAGGGACAAGTAAAAGGATATGTGCATTATATTTAGGGACAGGAACGTAGCATGGTCTCTTAGGAATCTGCTCCTGGCCTCTTCCAAACTTATGTGGAGTACTGATGTTGCTGATTGAACCACAGGTGCCACACAGCTGAGACACACTCCATAACAGCAACTTGAACACCCACCAACAAACACGATCTATCAGCACTTTCAGCAGCTGCATACTAATATTAACGATAATATTGCTTTTAAAACCCACAGGCCTGTGCCTTCTGATACTTTGGTACAGCAGAGCTGTTCTCAGTTGAAGGTCCAAAGGTCAGAGACAACAGTACAGTCTGAATTTCCCAGCTTTCTGGTCCCTGCCTCAAGCCCAACAGCAAGCTTGGTTTGGTTACGGTGTGCATCCAGAGTCTTAGCAATAGGGCAGCATAAAGGGAGTCTATAAAGGTCACCAAAGAGGTTGCAACTTGCCTGCTTTTTTGTTTTCTTTTCATGTTTTCCACTGTTCTTGGGGAACTGAGGTGAATGGGCAGATCAGCAGTACCTGCTGAGTGGTTCTTCCATAGACAAACACTCATTGAGAAATAAGTATCAATGGCAAAGCCCTTTAATGGTTAGGCAGAACTTTTCACTTGAAAAATATAATTTCAATCTATCTGCTATTGTGGTAACAAGTATTTTCAGCACCATGAAAAAAACCAAAACGTAAAGCAGATGTGGGTGCAGTGTTGGTGGAATGGCTTAAGTGTTGCTAAGCGCTAACATACAAAGTACATCATTTACCCCTAAGAAGTGTAGCAGTGAGCAGGCCCTTTGCAACAAAGAAACTCACTTGTTCATGGCAGGAAGCATAGCCCTTGGAGATGTGCTTTCTTCTTGGGAAGGCAGTGGTTTGAACCTCCAGGCATCAAGCAGATCTTCCCAAAGCTCTCACGAATGGAGAAGAAAGGGGACATTAACACTCCTGTACACCCACAGTGCCAAGTCACATGGATTCAAACAAGTGTTAAATAGAAACCCTCTTCTCTCATTAAGAAAGTGCCCTCTTCTGTCACGATTCCCACTCAGGAATGTTTTGTAAAAAATGCATTCACAGGCTGGTGTGAGCAATGTCAAAACCACCATTAAGCAGTTGTTTATAGTTACTTTTAAGGCATAACAGCTGATATAATATTTTAAGTGCAACTCATCTGCTTCTTTCAGGAGGAGTTAGAAGAGCAGTTACTGATCTCTGGGGACCATGTTCAGTTTAATTCAAGCACATCTTCATAAAGAAAAAAAGATTTGTGTTAATCTCACACTGTTTTTTATCTGGTTGACCTGCTGCTAGGTCCCCAAGGAAGTGCATCAGCGCACTAAAGAACAGTGTAATTTCCAATCGCTCACTACATTTCTGAAAGTCTGTTCTGCTTGGAATTTTATCTTAAACTCTCCAAATCGCTTGGAATAGATTCCCCATTTCTCAACTGTCTCTCCCAGACAGAACCAGTTATGCATGTGGGCAGTGGCCAAGGCTGCCAGAGGAGGTTCCCTCCTCACTTTGCCTCTGGCAAAGAAGATAGAGTGCAGCTGTTGGAGCAGTACACTTCTCTCCCACAGTTCTCTGCTGTTAAGCCGGGTTTATGTCAGGGCAGAAAGAGCAGCAAGTGACCACAAGCTGTAGTTCACTAGCATGGCCTCCTTTCCCATAAAGGAAAGAGTTCATCCCAGGTTTCCCGAGCTTGTGGAAGATTTTCCCTTAAAGCATAAAGATTCTCAAAGTCATTTTGTCCTGATTTTTAGAAAAGCAATGGCTTGTGTCATCCTCATGGCCAAGCAACTCATTTCCTAGATACACCATGTAATGAATCAGCCCTTCAGTGACATGTAGTTTCACTTTGTAACCCCAAAATTAACTGGTATCTACACATATTGAACTGTTACAACACATGAGTATCAGAACAGACATTGTATAAAAATGGGATTTTTGCCTTGACTTCTTAAAGAGATCTGTGAAGTCTTACATCTGTTCAGTTTGAAATTCAGAAAGCAGGTAATAAGGAAACTGGGCAGAGTACCTGTAAACTGGTATGTCTGCTCAGTAGATACGGGTTGGTTTTCCTCCAGGCACAGATAAATTTTGGCAATTGCGGATTGGTTCAAAAGAACAAGTAAAATCCTGTGCAATGCTGAATAAATGAGTACATCCAGAGTGCTTTGCACCAAAGGGTCCATCAGAATTCAACATTTATTCTTAATAACTTATGAAAGATGAATGTCTGTTCTGTATTAGCTGAAGGAGAAATCTTGGTTAGTTGGGAGACATGCAATTGCCCAAAGCCTAAATAAAAAGTTCTTCTAGATCAAACTCTATTCCTCCAGGTTAAATTTTATCTCCCAGCAGAGAATTATTAACTCAAAACATGCCACATACTCACACTAACCTTTTTTAAAATATCTTTTTTTAAGAGGAGATGTGTTTGGAAAACCTGTATATTCCAATAACTTTTAACTGTTGGAACACCCTTAAAGGCTTAAATTGACTCGAAGGCCTCCTGAGATTGTCCTAATATTTATGAAGTGTTTTGAAATGTAAAATGGTGTTATTACTTCAGAGTTAGCTGTCTAGAACTTCAGGTTTATGATGTAGTTTGCAGGGCATCGATTGATATTGATTTGCAAAGTCAGGGTTTTTCAGTGTTTTTCACTGTGGACAGTATCTTGCACTCCTACTTTTTCCATTCACCACTGTGTAGTTGAATCTTCCCATTCAGGACTGCATAGGTCTTCTGAGATAACTGGAGCCACAGCTTGTGGAAAGAAAGTATATGGAGCAGAACTAATACATTTCGGCATACTTAAACCAATTTAGCTCTGAGAAGAAGGAATGAAGCCATTATTAGAGGGCTCTGCTTTAAGTAGAAATGATCTTGCTAGCGCTCTCTAAATACCTCTTTACCTTATTGATTATTAGTAGTTGACAAATGTTGACATAAATAATGCTGGGAGTTTTAATTGCTGAGTTGGCTGAATTGGAAGTGATGCTTTATCAGAAAGCAGATAATAAAGTTTTCTCTCATCATTGTAAACTTTTCCTTTACAGGGGAAACGGAGAATCTGTTTCTTAAGTGATCTTTGTCTCAGAGTACTTACCCAAGCAATATTTTTTTTTTCTAAAATTAGTTGTCTTTTAGTCTCAACAGCTCCTTTTAGTAGAGAACTGAAATCAGTTAACAAAGTCGGGATGATTTAGGCTGTAGAGCATTCTGCTCAACAGTTCATTGGTTATTTTAACACCTGAGTCCTAGAAACGGATGGCTTTAACCACAAACATTGTATCATGTTCATACTTAGCAATATTCTGAAAGTATGCTAATCTTGTTGAGACCACTGATTAAATTTGAATTGAAAATCATTATAGTCCTTGTTATGTCATTTCTGGGTCTCTGAGATCTGCTTTAAATGGCACAATGATTGTATATGTAGGCTCTACTACTACCATAGCCATAACACATTACAAAATAGGATGTTGTCAAGAGGAAAGCCATTCTGCTACAGCAGAAATTCAGCATGGAAAAGAGGTGTTTTCGTCTTCATGCTGCTACTGCATTCTGGTGGATAGTGAGATAAAGGTTCCATGGAGCCTTGCCAGAAAAGGCTGGTAGATCTACTCTCCCTCTGGGTAACAAGCCTTGTTGACCAGCATTCAGGTTCTGCTGGTTAGCCTCAGGATGCTGTGCAGCACTGTAAACATGTACAGCCATACCCACCCTTTGTAAACCCCAGCATGCCACAAGGTGAAAGATGATCCTGTATTTTTTTTAATTAATTTTATATGTCAGCAAAACCTACAAATTGTCTAAAAAAATACAGATGCCATATTTTAAGGTAATATTTATTTGTATTTGCAATATAATTGAAAGTTAAATAAAAGGTCTGTGGATAGATCCACTTTATGCTCCACATCTGTTACATTGTGTGTGTCAGGGTTGCCACATTTGGGGTGAGTTTTCATGTATCTAAAAATCATTATTGTGTATTACCTCTTATTTTTTGCGAATTGTTTTTTTCAGGAAAAGCAGTAATAAAACAATCCACTGATGTTTAATCAAGCTAATTGTTATAAATACACATAAAATTTGGAACCATTGCAATGAAAGTTGCTCTTCATGCATTATGTTAAAACATAAACTCTCTTAACTAAGGTGTCTTATTCAGATGACTCAAATTATTCCTCAAACCTGTGCTGAAAAAACACAAAACGGTTAATACCTGAAATGGTCAGTCAATTGAGTGGGTAACACATATGTAGATTTCTAGTTTATGGAATATAACTGGATTTAATGAAAATAAATTCAGCAATGGCTTTTATTCCTACTAATAGTACTAAACACCTTTTTAATAGAAAATGAAGTTCAGCTGTAAGTTGATGCTGTTAGCTGCACTGGTTAGAACACAATGTCAGCAACCCAATTATAACACATTTCTTATGACGCATGCTTTCTGATAAAACACAGATCCAGAGAAAACACAGGCGGCCAAAGTTTTGGCCATATTAGAGCCAGTGTTTCCAAAAGTATATATGAATTTTGGTTGCTGAAGCTGAAGAAACCCAAAATGGAGGGATGTTTTGTTAGCAGGCTCTTTCTGAAAGTACAAGCTTTTTGTGCAGGGCGGATAGCAAATCCAGATTCTTAGTTTTAAAATACAGCACCTAAGCTATTTTTGTTAGATTTTTGTTCTTCCCATTTGTCAGAATCACGCAAATGATTCTAGGCAAGTCTTTCTGGGCAATATATTTTGGATGCTCACAATATGGAAGGAGAAATAGGCAAGGTAGCTGTTCAGTGCTCAAAAACCATAGGAATTGTAATTCCTGTTTGAAGGTTAGTGTTTTGGATAACTGACGAGCTATGGCTATATGTGCCATGTAAAGAGCAAAAGCAGGGTACACATATATCTGCAGGATTGTGGCAAAAGGATTTTGTTTTCCTCCACCCTCTCCTCAGAAAGTATAGTTCCAGTTTATAATCCTTGGTGAGAGGGGAGATGAGACTATAGACCATTAACACATACAAGATTCATTTCCTTAATTGTAAATGATGTACCTTACAACTATGATTTTAAATTCTCATACACTTGCAAATTGCTTTGGGATCACTGCCTGAAGGCACTGTATAAATGAGGAATATTCATTAGCATCTGAAAACTCTTCCATCTGAACCACTTAGCAGAACACTTGTGGAATCATTTTGACTCCAGTGCAGTTTCTGCCCTCTAGGACCTGGTGCCAGTCTGAATACAAATAAAAAGTTGTTTTAATTCAACTGAGTACTGTCATGCTCTGTGTGGCTCAGATGAGATGTCTTTAAATTAGTTTAATTAGTTTTGCTTATAGTTATAAATAAGATCATATATTATTTTATTCTGAACCTAAAGTATAGAAACTCTGGACAGCCTGCTGTTTCCAAGTTCTTGGGAAGGACTGTGTCCCTGATATTTAGACTTGATGAACATACTGGTTCTCTGGCATGCCTGCATTCACTTCCATCTGTCACGCTGGCATTGTTCCCACTTGGAATTATCTATGCCAATTTCAACAGGGCATAGGTGCTAACCAAACATGGTTTTAGAGGGACAGCTTTCATAACACAGCAAGTGCCATCTCTTTTGCCAGGAGATCCTGCTGTTTGCAAATAATTCCAGCTTAAGGCCACATGCTTCATTACATGGGATCACATCTGTAGATGCTTGTGGGCATTATAAAAAATCAACAAATGTCTACCGTATTTCTCTTTCAGTTTGGCTCAGCATTTGGAATTTTGCATGTGGAGAATGAATGTTCTGCACCTTGTTAACAGAAGAGAGCCATAGGCTGTTACATGTTCTAAGCAGTCTTAAGAGGATTTTGCATCAAAGCTGGAGCAACAAACTGTAGAGGTTTACCACAGTTGTGCTGCTTTTTCAGGTGGTCCTTGATTGCTTTGTGTCTGTGGTATATTCTGAGGATGGAATGATAGAGGATTGTCTTTTCGCACCAGAGCTGTTGCCTTTCCAGATTCTGAACAGAGTCGTGTATAAGGCATATTCTGCATATTCTATACAGAAAAATTAATATTGCTTGTTAAACTTTGTATTTTATATAATGCTCTATATATGTAAATATTATAAGAATATATTATACGTATCATATCAATATATTATAGCTGCATTTGACTCCTGTTTTGCCCCACTGAACAGATTACTTGTGCTAGCAGAACTACTCAGTATCATATAAGGCTAGAAATGGCTTAAGAAAGAGCAAAACCTGCTCTTGAGCCTCAGCTGGACAGCCCACTATGCTCAGATTTTAAATATAATTTCATAGTTAAGCAAAATAATATTTTGCACACAATATTTCTTCAAAGAGAATATTTGGAATAAGATTCAGGGCAGGTAATTTCCAGCCACACATTGCCAGTCACAACTGCTGACTTTAAGATATTTTGTGGTCCAGCCAGGATGCATAGAAAAGAAACCAAAAAACACAGCCCTCTCAACACCCACAGTATTTTTACAATAGTACACTTGCAGTATGGCACTAGGAAAGACCATGTTCACATGTCCTGCATAGAAATGTATTTTTGAAAATCATGGGAGGCATTTTCAATTGTTTTCTTTACTAAGCAAAGCTCCTAAGGCTATTTTAAATATATTTTACATCTCCTGAAGTAATACTGATTTTAAGAACGTGAAGGAAAGTAAAATTTTTAAGGTCCTAGCATTTTCAAGGATACAGTGATATGTAGACACATGAATATATTGGTAAATTCTATTAAATTCTATTGAGAATTAAGGTCTAAAATTACCAAACATTTTCAATGACTGAACATTTCAGAGTAGTTGTGTTCATTTCTGATTGGTTTTGTTGTTTAGCATAAGTCTATGACATCAGGTAGAGTTGACAAAATTTCATAGGCTTTGAAGCATATTTAATGTGCTTCTCCTATGCTATTGAAAAGTCAAACTTCAAAATACTGTGTTGAGATCAAGAAACACATATAACCAGTCTCATTTCACAGTGCACTACTGTACTTATTTTTCCTATTCTTTGCCTCCTGTCACCTGTCCCTGGTCTTTTCAACAGCTAACCTGACCTTCTGGACTGTTAGCACTGACTTGTTTCCCAAACCACTTGGGCTCAGAGATAATTGTCCTCCATCTCCTTCTTTTCCTTCCATTAGGTCCTAAAAGTACTCCCCTGTAACAATTGTACTCCTTGGAAATCACCTGTCCCTCAGCGAAGGGGAGCTGAGTGGCAGAAGGAGCTGTATGTTAGTGCCATGGAATGAAAAACCTTGGGACAGACGCTTGAGTCACCAGGGGTTTTCCAACCCAGTAGATCTGAAGGAAGAAAAAGAAGGTAGTACTCAAGCACAGTCAGACAAGAAGCTGCCTCATCTAGGCTATGTTGTAGTTTTGCAAGAGCTGTATTTTGATTGTTCCTTACCAGTCACAACAGCAGAGTCGTAAGGCAATGGAAAGTAATGGCTGCCTGGAAAGATTCTCAGCTGTGAGATGTTGCAGTGAGCAGCCAGTCCATTATCCCTGAATCCAAACCTCAAATCTTTCCATAAAATACGAAGTCAGCCATGGTATTCTTGTTAGGGAGCACCTAATGGCAGCATAACCGGGGCAGGCAGTAGAGTAGTTGTAAAAAGTGACCTGTTTGTTTAGGTATCTTGGAAGATTTGGCTCATTGAAACTGCTATCTCAAGAACACCAGTGATTAAAGATAGCTGGATTCTTCCAATTCATGGCTGGATTGTGTTTTTTAATGCCTCAAAAAATGACTAATAGTGTGTATAAATAGTGACATCCAGTGTTCAGTTAGATCAACCACAGGTCCGTGTTCCATAAGGTCATTCAATTGAAAGATTTATTACAGAGCCTATTTAAAATGCCTGTGTAAAGATAGTACGCTAATTTGAATATTAACTACCTGCCAACTTCAACACACCTCCACAATAAAAATTTCCTTCCTGACTTGTTGGGGAACAAGAATGGTGTGGCTCTTGTATAATGCTTCAACTTTCTTTTTTACGACAGTGAGCGTCTGATTATTCCCAGGTGTTCTTGATTTCTTCTTTTTCTGCTCCTGTTGCTGTGAATGTGGCCATTAGGGCAGCAGCCATAAAGGATGTGTTCACCACTTCCTTCTGTGTCTGTCTCTTTAACATAGCCACAAGTCCACCATCTTCTATCCACATTAATTCCCTGAGGTATCCACACAGTATTTGTGTTGACTGCCTTAATTTTGATCTTCTCTAATCATTCCCTGCCAGATGGCAGTTAAAGTTTAATGGTCCCTGTAAAAATAGTTCCCTTTCTTCTTTTAATCAGTCACGTGTGTTTGCTTAGCTAACTGTTAGATGTTCAGAAAGCATGAAGGGACCACCAACACAATTACTTCAAAATACACATCCGTATTGTGATTTTGATGTTATGTAAAAGAGTAAAGGGTTATAAGGTAAGCAAGATTCCTGGAAATTAGCATGGGCTACATGATCTTAAATTTTCTGTGTTTCTTTAGATATATTAGAAAGATGAAAGTAATTATTTATGACACTTCATATAATCAAACATAGATTAGCATCTTCTGAGCTCAAATGTTTTTGTATGTTATGCTAGAAAGCATGAGTATTTTGCTATTAGGGATGAATTAAGCAATGCGTTTAGGCAGATGTTTAACTTCAGGCACGTGCGTATGGCTAATGATAATACAGCACTGAGCAAGGTACTTTGGCATATGCTTAATGTTAGGCCCCTAAGTAGTTCCACTTAGGTAAAGAAGGTAAATAACCTTCTTGCACGTCTAAGACTTCATATTGACACCTAATGACACAGAACCTAAAATCCTCCAGTATGTGTTTACTTGGTTGAGGCTTATTAGAGGTTTGAGGGTTTTGCTGAATCAAGAACTTAATTCAATTGCATATTCATGCTATGCCTAAGTAGCATATCACTTTAGAGGCAAATGACTTAAGCTATATCAGACACCTATGGAATGAGCAGGTATTATTATACCATTGAGAAATATGAAAAACTGGAAAAGTGATAGGCTAGGAGCCTAATCCAGCTCACAGTGCTGCCAGAGAAAAGATTCCTGTGGAATTAAATGGAGGCTGGATCAGGCCCCGAATGCCTTGCCTAGAGCAATACAGGAAATACATAGAAGAGTCACTAACAGAACCCAGATCTCCTGATTCAAATTAGACGACTTTTGTATCTAACATCTGTGTGCACTGCAACTGGATGTGTCACTGCAGCCTGCACAGGCTTGATTCTAGATTAAAGCTTGCGTGAGAACGCCTACGTGAACTGCAGGCTTCACACCCACCTACACATCCCAGTAAGATGAGACTAGAAGTGCCGACCACCCTACGTTATTCTTCCTGGTGAGAGACTGAGAGAATAGGAATCCTCATACATTGCTCCAAAGCATGTTTTAACAGCCATCTCTAAAACGCATCAACAGATACGATTCAGTATGCACTGAAACAGTACTCCCTGCCCCGTATTTTTTTGTTTTAAATTACAGTGATGGAACTCAGTTATGCAGAACTTCTGATCACATTAGTGTTTTTTGATTTTGCCATGAGTGCCTAGGAGGTGGGCAAAGGGAGCTGCTTCAGCTCCAATTTTTACAGTTACACCTTAATAAATTATTAACTATTTGGTTTGAACATAAGAGAAATAGCTGTGATATTTTGCTTAAGATTTTGACTTGAAGGAAAAATTTCTTTGCTTCATCTAGGTATCTTTCCTCAATTCCTATTTATATGCAGGTTTTTTTGGGAAAGATCTAGGCCAGAGAGCGGAGACGTAGATGGAACTGTTTGTATTATGATAATAGCTGGGTGACCTCATAGAGATCAGGGCCTCAGGGTACTGGATGCTGGGAAAAATGTAATAAAAAACAATCCCTGCCCAAAAGAACATGAAGTCTAAATACACAAGCTATTTTATAAATCTGGGACACAGAGAAGTTGATTTGCCCAGTGTCAGACTATAGCAGTTGCTAGTGACTCACTCTTGATCTCTTGTGCCTTAGCCAATAGCCTTGACCCCAGCAGCATCCTTCTTCTCTATTTATATTTAAGTAAAATGTCAGCAGAGCCCAGCTTTGCTAAAGTTTTGTATATCTGAGCTGTAAAATCTGTCAGCTATGGTAAAGTAGACATACATAGCTTTATTTTTCTCTCCTGCTTCTGTATCAGAGAACCATGCACTTGTTCCATCCCTGCTTGGATTTTAATGATTACAAACACATGAATGATCGAAATAGAGTTTGCTGGGCTGATGATGGCTAATAGCAGGTGTTGAAGTGAAGGCTTTCCCCTACAGACACAACCGATCACGGTTGGGCTGATGCCCAGTTCGTAGGAGGGAACATGAATCTTTCAAATGGAAAGGGAGATAAATTGCATCTAAACACTCTAATGATGATAATGTAGAGAGACAGATGTAGTAACTGAGAATTAGAATCCCTCTATACACTCTTTACTTCTATTATACTAACACATTGTATACTATTGACTAACACAAGCCAGATGGAATACCAGGATGATGTTTGGTTTTATCCTCTGGACTTCTCTAGATTTGTACACCTCATAGGTAGAAACATTTTTCACTAGCAAATTGACACAAAGGTTATTTTTATAAGCTTATGTGAAGAGTGCATTAGAAAGCATTTGTTTCAGATGCACAAATCTTGCTAAAACATTTGCACTGTAAAAATTGAGATAGCTGCAGCTCAGAAATCCTGATTCTAGGCCAGGGATTTTGCTTCCCTGCCCCAGGTGTGGCCACTCACATGTCTGCAAAGAGGGTGCTATGGAGGGACTTGTAATTCAGAAGTGGTTTGGATCTGCCTTAAGTAACTGTAAGTGACATAATGATTCCACAAGGTGAAAGGCAGCAGAGGAGGAGGTGCAGAGGGCTGCCAAATGAGTCTAAGCATGGAGAATATGCAAGAATCATGCAGAACATTTATACACCTGATACAGTATATGCCAGTTGTTAAGGCAGAAAGCCAAAGGTAATGAGCACTGTGAGAATTAAGAGAGCTCCTTTTTGGCCCAGGTCCTTGTCTGTAATTGAAGTGCTATCCTCTACTGATCCTTCAGGTGCTATCAGAATGATTTTATCCAGGCTTCAAGGGAGAGCCAATCCCTAAAGAGTAGGGTAAACTTTCTTTACACTATAGCTCTGTGCTAGAAGCAAGCTATGGATGTGACTCATGAGTATTCTTAATAGTTTCCAAAGAAAGTGAAATTCCTAAGTGAGGTTTTGATTTTAATTTAGAAAGTTATTTTTATGTGTGCTGCAAGATGAACAGAAAACCATACGTATGTTTAGATATTTATGTTATTAGAATCTGTGTATATTACAATGTTTTTACTGCATTTATATTAAAAAAATATTTTTATACGGTATTACAAAAAAATAACACAGATAATAGCCATCCAAGAATATTCTCCATCAGTCTATTGCCTCCATCAATTTTAACAATAGGATATTTCTTTTTCTTTAACCAGCTTCTAATGTATTCCTAGACAAGGATTGGCTGTAAGATATTCAAACCTTGTTGAATAAAAGGGTTTAGCTCTTTTTACCTAGTGAGCTCCTCACTTATGGTATTGAATTTCAAGGAGTTTGTGGCTAGTCTGGGATGCTGAAAATTTCTCTCTATTTCTCTGTCAGTTTCCAACCTGGAAATCTTTTTTTGGAAGGATATTCTATACTTCAGAAAATAGTCAGACTGAGAAATCAAAGACTAACTTGGCAGTCTCATGAAAGTTCATGTAGAAGTCACTTAGCTTTCCTCACCTTCCACTTTCTATCTTCCTTCATATGTTTGTACTTCACTTACAAACTGTTTAGGACTAATGCTTGCTTTTACTTTTGGCAGGGGATCTGAGTCAATTATGCTGCCTAAATGACCAAATCTATTTTTTAATCTATTCATTTTATGGTATAGGTATGGGGCATCTGAGTTTTCCACTTTGGAAAAATATTCTAAAACTTTTAAAGAATGAAGTAGTAAGCCTGTGGAGCACTGAATGTATAACTGACATATCCGAAAGATAAGCAAAATAATTCTTGAAGCTGCAGATACCATGCAGATTTCCAGATAACCATAACACAAAAATTGTTTGCTGATAGCTATTTTATTTTAATTTAATTTAATTTAATTTTATTTTATTTTATTTTATTTTATTTTATTTTATTTTATTATTTTATTTTATTTTATATTTTTTTCCTGGGAGTTCAGTGGTGTCCTATAATGAAAGGGAGGAACTGTTAAATTAATTTGAAACTGGAAATACAAACCAATGGAAAACCCCTGTGCTTCAGTCGCTGAAAACCAGACTGGCTAAAGCACTACACTCGATTGCACACCTGCAAACTGCTGTCTCTATTTGTCACTGCTAACATATTTAGTAGGTACCATTAAATGCACTGTGTCTGTTACACAGTAGTGCATACAGTTGCTAGTCAAATTATGAGAAGGGCCTCCCCTGGCTGTTCCATGGTGCCCAGTATCTTTTTACCTTGTGGTAACAGTGAGAAATAGTTTTATCAGAAGGACATTTGATTCCGGTTTTTCAGCAGAAAGCTTTTCTGAGAAACAGAAACCCAAGTTGTAGTATTAGCTGAGAGCAATACACCAAAGCAAATCCATCTTTCTCAGAAGAAACAATGTTAAAGAAAAATGAGTAGCTGTATAATGTATCACCGCTTCTGTCAGAGTTCGTAAGTGGAAGTTACACTGGTGTATTAAATCGGCAGCCTATCACCTTTGATCATGCTGTATCCACCTAACTCATGAGGAAAGTGTAAGAACATTAAAGAACTGCTTTTGCACCCATTATCCTTATATTACGCTTTGCAGTTTTAATGCTTAACAGAAGCTGGTGTTTAAAATGTATCCATGCAGCATGGAAAAAGCTGGAGTCATTAAACTGCATGTCATACAAAGAAATCATCAACAGAATCATCTTGCATTTAATTACCAGATTTCTAAAGCAATTACTAAATTTGGCCCAGGTGCTTGCCTAGAGGGAAGCCAAGTTTTCCTTCTATTTTGAGAAATTTTCCTCTATGCTTTTCTCCTTGGAGAAGGAGTGTGTAGTAAGAGTGCTGCTCGCCACAGGTGGCCACCAGCACATAGGATGCTGTGCAGGATGCTTGTATGCAGGCAGGCACAGCGCATATAGGAAGACCTGTCACAACAGAGCAGGTACCGGTGATGACTTCACCTGCCCAGCAGGCTGTAGAAAGGACTAACCAGACAAGCTAGACTTTCAGCAGGAGTTAGAAAAGAGGCAGCCTTCCCTTTTCGACTGCATGGAACTATTTGTTTCTTACAGAGGTGTCTACATCCTTGTGTTTGTCTCTTATTTTTTCCTATATGTTCCAATGATAACTTGACAGAGAGTAAATACCAAATCTGTTTTAAACTACAAACAGGCATTTAGTAATTGCTAAAAATATTGGAACACTGAAAGTATGGAAACAAGTAAACAGCAGTCATAGCTAAAGTGTGTTAAAGAAATTGGCTCATCTAATATAAAACAGTAAAATGACCAAGATGCAGGGCTGAATTATTCCCAGAAGTAATACCATTACTTCACTCAGGAAGCATTACTCAGTGGGATTATAGCTGGAATATTTTCAACATTAAGGATTCATCTTCAGAAACATCATTCTTGGAGTGCAAAATATCCTGTACCTCCCAGTCCTAGAACAGGGTTCTGTTAGTAACTCTGCATATCATAAACGTCAATTTGCTCGTGAGTCATTTTGCTGTTCAAGAACTGTGTAAACTGTTAATTTTACATCAGTAAGGGTTTAGAGTCCAAGGAATTCAGCTTTCATTGAGGGGTGGGATTTCCCTACGCTTGAAAATCCTGCCTCCAATATTACAATATTTCACTTTTCTTGTCCATAAGAGAAAATTCCATGCAGCTACTTACCGCTCCCCTTGCAAGATGTGGTAAGGTGTCTTGAGAGACAAGGTGATCTCCTACCATAAAGGGGACTATTTAGTGTGGTAAGGAAAAGTTGGTTTTATTTATTCATTTACAATAAATACCCAGAAGATTGACACTAATTCAGGTGTGCAAAGCTTTATGACATGAAGAGCTTTCAGGAGCTTTTCCCTCTGGTGTCTTAGTCACACTGTGAAAACTTCTTGCCCAGTGAGATGAACAAATGGGTTGACAAAAATACAAACTCTACCTACCAAGGAGCTGCAGTAAAGCAGTGTCTGGGTCCATGATGCAATACAGAAAACACCATGTTCATAGTATCCTGTCTTTCTTTCTATTACACAAGAAATCAGGTTGAGCAAGAATGTGCTAAATTCTATGTATAAATACTGTAAAAAACTGACAGCTTTCAAGCTTTGATTGTTTTACTTTAAAACTGATGCAGGGGTGGTGGTTTGAAACTGCTGATAGATATTTTCTCTGGGAAAAACGTGTGAAGTAACTTTCACTATACTAAAACACTAATCTCTGTTAAACTTAGTGCGGTTTTAATGTCTGCCATTCTCCTATGATTGTGAAAATGTGGTGCTTCCTTAAAGCACCACTGCTCACATGGAAATTGCATTGGGATTAGGTTAAAGTAGCTTGCTCTTATAGGAGAAAAAGTCAAGAAACTGGAACTATGTTACAGTTTTCATTGTATTCCTTTCAAAAATACTGTCGCTGCTGCTAGTGTTTTTGTGCTGGATTCTTAGTGTAAGAATTACAAGTAATTGGAAAGTCTTTCAGTATTTGTCAGAAAACTGTATTCTAATGATGATAGCTCACACCACTCACTTAAACCTGGCTCCTTATGTACCTGTGTGCAGCTGTATAGTCAGTACTACTTATTGTCACGTCACTGCTTCCTAGGGTATCCTAGACAGATCACAGCCATAAATATCTCTTGAGCTAGAAGTAATTTAGTCATGTTGGTCTCTGTATTATTTCAGTCCAAAAAGCTCCTCTTAAACAGGGACTATCAACTGAGTTGAAATGTTTTTGTGATATGCACTGATGTGAGACCAACAAACCTATTTCATGTAGGTGGCTTAAATAGACTTAGATCTTTAATTTTAGCTGTGCTGTTACATTTTCCTGAAAGCTCCCTTATCCATAAAAAAAACCCAAATAAGAGCAGAAGAACATTTTCTTGTGACCTAAAAGAATTTTGCTGTTACTATTTATCTCATTCAGTTTAGACAATAACAAGTGGGGAACATACCTTCCTTGCATCTGAATGATCAAAACTTAGACTGTAATGTGCTTTTCTGCATGTGTAAAGGTGCTTTCCTGCGTGTGTAAAGGTACAACCTGTGTGCTGTACACTAGATCCAGTCTCAGATTCTTCGTTCAGATGCACATGTGCAACTTTTATAGCGGTCAGCAGAAGGTGCATACACGGATTAAATGCTAAAATACTACGGCATTACATCCATTTGCTTTGGCTGAGAATTTTAGTTCAGAGAATTGTCAACAAATGGTATTCAGTGCTTTAGCTCTTTACCGTATCCACATTATGAAGATATGAACAACTTTCACTCACATGGTATTAAACAGAGACCTAGTATGAGTATGGAATGGGCCTGGCCTGGAAAACATGTGAATATTATGCACATACATCTCCTGAGTAACCTGCTTATTGTTTCACTTATGGTACCCTGAACAACTTCTGCTGGGTTTTGGCGATACATTCACAGAATTTGGGGCAGAATCCCTCCTCGATGCTAGTTTGCATCCTGATTCTGTTCTAATGGTTGCTTTAAAATGGTTTTTTTTTACATGAGGTAGTATGTTACTTCATAAAAAGTCATGGTTGAAAGTACATGACATTGAAATAGCTATGCCACGCTGAACGCATCAGATGAAGCAGAGCTCAGTTTTACACAAAAATGTGAGTTTTATCTAATTTACACATATAAACTGGGACTATTTTAATTTGTATTATGAAGCAGCTATAAATCCATGACGTTGATTGTAATTTTATTCCTACCTTTCACTACCAGCAGAGGGAGCACCAGTGAATGAGATGCCCAAACCTAGCCGGGTTTGTACACTGATAACGCTTCACATCCCGCATCAGCTAAATTCTGTCTGCAAACACACACAAGTTCTAGTGCTGTCAGCAGGAGCCAAGGGGAAAGATCACAGGGTAGGACTGATCCTTGAATGCATTCAGATATTCCTATTTCCTTCAAAATAAACTCTTGTTTAACCCTCAGTTAAATGAGTAGTATCATATTTATAGCTTTGTGAAAAATACATGGCACACGAGTGGTATTTGGAATATGATCCGAGACCTGACTACAGAGACAATTGCCATCACATCTTGTAAGCTGAAATCATGCTCCAAAGATGCTTAGGAAACTCTAGTTCTGATTTTGCAACTCAAACCACAGTTTTGTGGGAAAACACATTCCAAATATGAAAACTGTAGTTACTCAAACCCTAAGATTTTGAAAGATGTTGGAATGCATTTTGAAGTTACCACTTCTCACAGCTGACTTTCAGCTCTCAACAGATATTTTAGCATTTTCATTCAACCCTCAAATCTAGCAGAGAAATGGAACCTCACAGCTATGTTAAAAACATGTAAGAGAAGGTTGTCTGTAAAGCAGTACAGCTCATCTCCAAAGCTTTAGATTTTCTTTAAAGCCTTTGCTGGGGGAAAGCAGTATGGAGAAACTGTTCAACAACTCCTAACTGAGTCCTAATATGCCAGCGAACATGCTAGGTGGCTCTGTGACATTTTACCCATTTCAGTAATCATCTATACTAGGTGCGAACACCTATATTGTTGTAACTTCGTACGAGGTAATATAAAAACCTCTTATATCAGCTTGAACTTAAGCCTGTTCTTCCATGTTTTCTCACAATAGCAATAGTACTTAATAGCAAGGGATTTGAGAGTTTAATCAATGTATGTGTCCAGCCAACATCACCCTAACAAAGACATTTTAAACTTGACGAAGGAGCTGTGCACATGAAACCCTTTTTCCTTCAACCCTATCAATGGAAGATATTCCCTCTCTCTACAAACCTGATGTGCTTACAAACACAGCCAAAGTGAATTTGGCAGCTCAGTTCCTGCCCAGGATCATCTTGGTTCAGTTCACCTCAGAGAAAGCCATCTAAAACTGAAAACTTAACTTTATTGCTTTATTTCTAATGAATGTAAAGCAGTGGTAAAATTGGGGGAAATGAGGGTTACAGAGACTTCATATTGCAGGCAGAGAAAAGGTCAAGAGTTTTGCTCTTGCATGAAAAGAAGCGAGGGATCTCAGTCTTTGTGGGTTTACCATCACTATGGTATCACACATCTATTCTGTTGGCAAAAGTGCCTAATGAAGCATTACTGCACGTTACTGTCAGCCTCTATAACGCGCTAAGGATCCAGTTAGAATGCCTAGCATGTGAGAGGTGGAGGTATGCTATCCAAAGCATTCCCAGTATTGTGTAAGTAAATTATACTTAGTCACCAAAGTCCATTTCATGTATCCACTCTCTGTTTGCTTACATATCGCAGTCACTCCTGTGGTCTTTACTTAGTGGTTGGGGTCAGTAATATGACAAAATTAAATCTTCCTACCTTGGGTGCCATGCGAATAACGACAATCCACTCTTCATAATCCAGATCATCATGGTCCTCCCAGTTGCTTATTTGATTGAGGGCTGGGCATCAATCAAAGATTTTTAGTACCTGCAAAGAAAGAACTTAAGCTTTCATATCTTCCTGACCAAAAGTTCTCTGACAGAGGTCAATGTTATTGCATTTAAACAGCTTATTCCGTGGGCTTTACTGCTGTATGAGCTGAGCAAAATTCATGAAGCTTTATTTTGTTAAATAAATATACTTTTTGCTAGCTGTGAAGAAAGGGCAGGAGACGGATTACCACTGGACGATGTCTTGTGTTTACTACTCTTACAATACTTTCTAATTCTTAGGCAAATTAATTAAATGTACACCCTTTTTCAAAAAGAAATTCCTGAAAGCAGCAGTGTGGTTTGGTTTGCAATGTGGGATATTATTAATTTGTATGCATTTATACTCATAAGTACTATTAAAAATTGCTGTCATTAATATTTTCCATTGGATTCTTTGGAAGGGATTTTGGAGCATACCTTCATTGTATATTTAACATGTTCAATTTTTCCATTTTGTTACATCTGACTCCTTTTGAAACTTATTTGCCATTCTTATAATTTACCAGAATTATTTCCAATGTTCAGAAGGCTGAGTGGCTCACTACTGTAACTCTGTAACTCAAATACTATGCATTTCTCTTTCATATAGCTCTAGTCACTGGATGTTAATGAACTATATTGTATTTACTAATGAAGCTAAAATGGGTCTTTGTTGTTGGATCCATAACCTATTTTGGTCTGCATTCTGAAAAAGTGACTATTTATCTTAAACATATCATTGCTCTGCAATGTTGCTTTCTGATCACTGTGTGTGTCAGGTTAAATCTGAAACATTTTTTTGTCACCAGTACTGAATGGTTGAAGTTTCTACATGCTTTAAGTACAGAAATATTTGTAAGAAACATGATTGTTTACTTTCCAACAGCTTATATAGAAATCTGGTACAATGTTTTCATCGAAAATGACAAATATGCAATGATACCGTGGGCTGTCTGCTATCGGTTGTGATCCGTGAGTATATGTGTCATTTAACAACCAATAAAATATGACAGGCATATACAATTCTGTCTGAGCAGGAAAGGAAATTTTATTGCTCAGGTTTAAGTCACACATGCCTTACATAAAGTTGTACAGTCAGATCAGTATTTTATTGTTACTTACCATATGTGTTGCACCCCTTAGGCATGAAAGAGCAAGTTAGAAAGCATTAACCTTACCTGCAGAAGAAGAAACTACTTCAAATAAGTTTATAGTCAAAACAGCCTTTCTTTAGGAACAAAACAAGAAAGATCTACATGTCTTATAGATCTCAGCTGGAGAAGAAAGGAGCTGATCTTAGTTTTGTTAGCTTCTTTCCTAAACACCATCTCTTCTCTTACATGCTGAAATGCTTCATGATGAACTAGCAGAGACCACTGGTAAACTGGTACTGCTGTTCCCATACCTGCTCTATCTCCCTAAAACTCCTGATATCCAGAGCTGTTTTGGCCTAACAGATGAAAGATTCGTATTCTTTTGTGGCTATATGCATAAAATTATCAGAACCACCGGGTACATTGTGCAGGGGTAGGTCAGCGATGAGCAGTGAACTTGGCAGGATACATCTGCACTCTGTTCACACTTTGCAGGTTCCTTGTACAGCACAGTGGGAGAGGATAAAAGGAGAGGTGATGATTTTGGGGCACTTCTGATAGGGGAAAACTTCAGAACAAATTCCAATGGCTTGTTAACTTGGAATACACAGATTATATTTTCTTCAACGCACATATGAACCAGAACGTATTTTTACTGATGTACTACTGGCATTTATCTCCACCATTTTAAGAAGTATGTTAGCAGCCTGCAATGCATTAGAAGGGCAGGATATGAACCTAAACAGGATATGAATTTATAAACGTCAAAGAAGTGTAGTAGCAGCAACATGTATATCAAAGTTCATAAAACCAGGAAATACCTTACTTTAGATCAGCCGATTCAAAGTAGCAACATATTTATTGTTTAGGGGAAAAAACAAGTACTTTTGCGGGATCAAACTGAGGGACTGAATGATCAGTAGGCAATGCCCTGGCAAGGCATTAATATGCGATAGAAGAGAGGAGAGAAAATAAACTGTATTTCAGATTCCAGCATGCAACACACCAAAAACCCTGAGCAAGGCCTCTGGAAGCCAAGTAAGGAAGCTTGTCAGCTTTTCTGTTTCTTTGGGCACTTTATCAAGACAAATTGAGAAAAGGAAGAGCTACAATGCCTTCATTTAAAATGCTCCAGGTAGCTGTCTGAGATATTTTTAAGCAACATTGGCTAAAATAAAGGAAAAATGAAGAAATAGCACCAAGAATCTTTAAGACATTTATCCTGGAGGAGGTTGCTAATCTCAAGCTTCAGATAAACTAATACAGTGCTTGCTCAAGCAAAATTTCAGTATAAGTTCCTTAGAAAGTGGGGAAAAAAATGATTTTCTCTGCAATATTTACACAGAAATAAAGTTTTTGGATATGTAGTTAATGCTTGCTGACTTTACTGTTGTCTGAAGATTACAGAACTATTGCCTAAAGAGCAAACCCTTGAACTTAGCTGTATCAGTTGTATTAGTTTATACTAATTTTTCTGATTCTATTTTTTTTTTTTTAATCAAAGTAATTTCAGATTTCTGCACCACAACCCATAATAGGAAACAATCCTTTTGAAACACTGGAGAGTGCAACTAGGAGGTGTTAATTACAGCTAAATGCCCAATTCCCCTCCCCCCCTCTGGGCTAAACACTACAGTTTTAGGCTGCTTTCATTTTAGTAACCATTTGATCTTTCCCAGGAGAGGATTTTGTACATTTCTTTTAATCTTCTCTGCATGCAGTTCAAAACTGGCTCACTGAACTCAATTTCAAGTTAGTGTTTGCGTTTATGAGCAAAAGATTGCAGGATCTACAACAAAACAAGTAAAAACAATGTTTATGTATGTCAGTTAAAGAAAATTGTGTGAAGTTAGATACTTATGTTTGAATGATGCTGTTACCCCCTCTGCTTACTATGGTTTTTGGGAAAAGTATAATTCAGAAACCTTAGACCTTCATAAAGTACAATAAGCTTTACCATAATGCCTTTCCAACTAGTGAATGATCTAGCAAGTAATTTAAAAAATATGTTAAAAATAAAACACATTAATGCTTCACTCTACTCACAAGAGGAACTTTAGTAACTAGAAGCAATTAACTAGGCAGAACAAAGTTAAACAAACACATAAATCTTTGCAGGGTGGACATTCTATGCAGTAAATAATGCAACACTTCCACCATCGACAGATAACGTGCACTGTGCTAACTTCCACCGAGCACTAGGCATCAGTGCCAGATAGGTGTATCTTGCAGTTCTTAACTTCTTTGGACCAAAAGTCTCCAGAAATCAAACCAGCTCAATTGAATGAAACTAGATGGGATTTAAGTTAAAGTGGAAACAGGTCATGCAGTCAGCTAAGAAATTGCGAAACATGTTTACCCACCTCAAAATATTGCTGCATATCCCATTCCTTTTGTAAGAGTGTCTACAAATCCAAAAAAAGTATTTTCCACATCCATTGTTTCAATAAGGTTCCAAAGAGACATTCATTTCCCAACTTCCTGCTAGCAAAGCAATAACAAAATATGCTGCTGGTATTAGCAATAACCATGTACACAGTCCGGGTTCAGACAAAATGACAAATCATCTGTTAGACCCAAATGCACGAAGGAGAAGTTGCAGCAATATCCTAATCATGCTTACAACAGATAAATATATTGCCAAAAGTATCGAATAAATACTTGACAAAGAAAAAAAATCAATATATAAGAAAATAAAAAATAACGAGAAAGAAGAAATGAGACATCTAGCACAATATGTCCTGGTCTGGACCTCACAGAGCAAGGATTTCTGTGCATGAATATACCAAAGCCAGACCAAGTAACCTTATTTGGACTGGCTCTACTCTTAAAACTTAGTGGAGCAAATTTATACTCAGGGCTCACTAAAACTGACTAATTCCAGAGCTGTTGAATTTAGAAGCATTGTATCACATAACTCGAAGCTGAAGTTAATGTACTGAGTGTTGAGTTTTACTAAACTGAAATATTAATTCATGTTTATTCTGGATGTTGATTGTTTCAATACCTTAAATTGAGGTACAGAAGATTAGATGTAATGGGTTGTTTCCACATGTCACAAGTAACCCAGTTGCTCTTTTAACTGTAAATTCAGCATTTTTTTTCTTCCCTAGAAACTGAACAAATGATTTTAAATTAAACCATTTTTCCAGCACTTGTAAAAATGTGCAAATGATAGAACTGGCTGTATGATGATTGCTTTACAGATAAGCATTTGCTTCATCATCTTCAAGGACATCCAGATTTACGATCTAATCTCTCAGCCCTTTAACCGGGTGCATTTGAGTTTGATTAAAAAAAGAAAACAAATTGCAGTGCAGATTTATTAACGAAATCTGTGTGACCTTTTCACATATGGAACTCCCTCAAAATGGTGAGTTTAAAACTGGGCATGGCCCCCTTAGCTGCTTTAGCTTTGCCCATCCGGTACGCAGTGTGGTTTTGGTGTGCTTTCTCACATTGGCAAGTGTAAATTTTGGAAAGCCATCTCCCCCTCCCCCTCCTTGAAATTTAATTGCTTAACCTACATCCTAATTCAAGTTGCTCATAAACCTTAGCCTTTGTTGTAGGTCCGACAGCTGCATTATGTCAGTAGCAAGTAAAACCTTCACAAAGTTCCGGAATGCTGCAAGACATTTTATAGGTGCTGCAATAAAAGGCAAATTGAATTTACAAAAATGCATTTGTCACTGATTAAAAACTTACAAAGTTAATTGGAAACACTGTGTAGGTGTTGCCACACAACTAGAGGTGTAATTGGTGGTTTCAATTCAGTTGGAGCACTGGGGAGAGTAGCAAACCACGTAAGGTGAGCAATCTTATTCATACTTCTGCACCCATAAACAAATAGGGTATATATACTGGAAAACTTACATGAATGGTCATCCTTAGCAGCATTAAGTTGTTACACAAGGAGTAGTAACCATTTTTAGGATCAGTTTTCAAGGCTGTATCAAAGTAAAAATTGCAAGCATCAATTGCTGCCCACTAGTAATTGCAGCATCCCTTGGGAAAGTTTTCCAGGCCTTTTCTTACCCCCTTGTTTTACACGGGCAAAGTTGACACTATTGGTAACAATCGTTGCTTCAACAAGTGAGGAGGGGAGAGGGAAGTAACCAACAGCCCAGGCAATCAGCACCCTCCCCCTGGAGCTGAGTGAATTATCTCCACATAATCCACTTAACCTTTGCCATTGCGGGACCTGGGAAGCTGAAGGTATTTTTAAACTTGAGTCTTTTAATTGCCAGTTTATAGTGTCACTAGTCCAGCTCAGCTGGAAATAGGATGATTGGAAAATAGTTCCATGAGGCAATAGCTTTTCACCTCAGCTAGGAGTCCTAATTATTATTAGTTTTGTGGCTCACTGTCCTCCAAGACTGTGAGGACAGTGATCTATAGTGAATCCACAGGTGACGGAGTTTCTTTAACATATTACTACTCCTGGTTGACATTCCAGATAAAGCCACAGATTTCAAACTACTTACACCGTTGAACCTGGATAACAAATAGATTGTCATCCATTGTCAATATGCAGAGAAACTCAAACTAACAGAAGATGCTGTGGAAACAGCTTTATAGTAATAAGCTCAAGTAACATGAGAAAACTGCTTTGCAATTTCTACACTTTGCAAGCTCTACTTCCTAAAATAATTTATTAAAATCTCATATAATCTCTTTATAAGAAAAACAAAAAAGATGTTAAGCAAATGCCGAAGGATGATTGTTGATAGTTTTCTAAATACAAGCTATGGAAAATTTCATTAGAAAGTGATTAGTTCAGTAGACTGTGAGAGCCTTCTGATATATTTTGGGGTGTGCCTGTTTAAAATATGAACAGAATAATGCCTATTTTACTGATGAATATTCCACCGTGCTCATCTGTCTGCATTCACATTTCAGTGGTCATCAAATCAGGCAAGTAATTTAATACATGTTCTTCACAGAGATACCAAGAAATGGACACTGCACCTTCCCCTTGACCTGGGTTTTTCAAGAGACCCCTAAATAGTTAGGAATTATCAAAGTTCAACTTCTTTGTAAATCTGAATATTCGAATCCCTGGATTGTGTAGGTCCACCTTGTCCCTTCAAGATCTCTGGCTAAAAATGGGTTACCAATACCTTTTACAAATACTCAGGTAATCCCCAGCCCTATAGCTTTTATTCCTCACTCTCTTCACAATTTTAAGTTTCCCACCCGCAGGTAGAGACAAAGAGAGCACATGAATGTCTTGCACTGCTGGTTGCACTCACAATTCACCATGCAAGAATGTGGCAGATTTATAACGTTAATTACTTTTCAGCAACACAGATATTTAATGTCCCTCATGCTTATACTGATTATACAAATCAAAAAAATAAAACCTGATGATACACACTCCCAGAGTAATCTGAAGGGGAGCTGCTAATCCAGCCGTCTCCTTGGTTAACATTGTTTGGTGCATACCCAACCAAAGGAAAACCTCCCCATGTGAGACCTTAGCATCAGTACAGGAAAAGAATTGTTCTGAAAAATTGATGCCAAAACAGAGTTGCTGTTTCTCACCGTGCTCTCTGTGTAATCTCCTTGATCTTTTGTTAATGATAAGGAAACAAACAGCGGTAGTCAGGATTAAGAAGGAACAGCAGCGATGATCCAAATATTCCACTCTTGCTAGTCTACAGTTCAGCATTATATTAGTTGTGCATAACATCAGTTATGCTCTTCTTTTCAGAGAATGTAGAAAATTGAGAGCAGCCATACATTTCTTTCCTGAAAACTTTGAGCATATAAAATAGATTATCTTTGTGCTTCCTCCTGTAAACATGGGCACAGAGACAGAGAGAGAAAAAGCTTTCAGAGCTTCACTGGCAGCTTCTGAATATGGGAGATGATATTACCTAAAGTGATGTTTTATACAACTGGAGAAAAGTTCCTCTTATATATATATATATATATATATTTTCCTTTATCAGTTTAACTTTACTTGCAGCCGATGAGATGGATCTCTCACTAAGTCACAAGAAGGTTGTTACGATTTCAGTCATCTTTTTCCCCACAGAGGAAAAGCACCACCTCCCTCTCTCAGCCCAGGGATTGTAACTCCAGGTTATAGATAACACAAAAAGGCAGAAATGAAGCTTCTGTGAAAGAGCATGGTGTCTCCCTCCTTCCCATGACTGGCTGCAGCTGACTGAACGGCAGACAGCCAGCTCCTAAAATTGCACATGTGCACTATACCATAAACTAAATTGGACGCTGCATACACATATACTCACCACTTTCATCTCTGAACATGCATTCCTGCCTCCCTGAGCAAAAGTTTTTTAACTTTGATATAGTTGAAAATACCAGGCTGAGGTAGCACACTGCTGAACAATTTAACCAATTTGATTCATTTGCTCATTCTCATGAATATGAGGCATGATATTACTGACATTATTTTAATAACATTATTCAAAGTTTGTAAAGTCGTTATCACTGATGTCTGATTGCAGTTTGGGGGAAAATAGTATCACCCATTTCAAACCTGAACGTTGTAGTAAAGTCAGGCTGCCAAAAGAGGTCTACATTCTACAATGTCCCATGGACATGAGCTCAGTTTTGATTGATGAACCTATGTCATGAACTGCCATCTCCTTTATAATCCCACCGCCACTGTCATTATTACAATTCATATGCTTCTTTTATGTTTCTGAATATATGTATGCCGAGTTTGCTTGTCTAGCGAGGCACAGCGTGCCATATTCTCTTGGGAGGGAAATTGTCAAATGAAAAAGCTCACAGCATAATTAAGAAATGAAGTATTTTTCCATCTCATTATGTATTTCTTGTATCACACCTCCTACTCAACTGGAAGATATTGTTGTGGTGGTGGAGATAGACAACAATTGTGATTGTATTTCAGCAGCTGGGGGTGAATATCATATATTCACATACTGAGCTAATTTACAGGAAGTTGGTTTGTTGGGGGTTTTCCACATTAATATTTGTTTGGGTGTAAGCAGTAATAAGAAAATGAACCAAAGGAAATAATGAAGAGCTGTGTGTGATGCACCAGTTGTTAGAGGGGTCGAGAACTATCTCTTGGAAAGTAGGGGCTATGAAGATTTGGGAATCATGTCTGAAAAGCAGCTGGAAAAGATCTCTCAGAATGGCAACGAAAGACCTAATATTAATCTTCAAGATGCAGATGGAAATACTGAGAAAAATGTGGGAAATGGTAATAATAGTGATACACTCAGCATCAAGAATATTTCTGAGGTAAGGTGTTCAGTGTGGGACGTACCTACCAATACGCTGGCATATCAGAAAACCTCTGAGAAAAAGAAACAACAACAAAACAAAATCCCCCTAAAAAGAAAAAACAATCAATCAAACCCCCCCCCCCACCAATTGAGAAATGGGAACCTGCCTTACCATAGATACTTGGAATAAGACCAATCTATTTAGTTCGTCCACAGTCAATCAAGAGATAATTTGACCATGTCCATAGTTATCTACAGATGAAGATGTTTGATACTTGTAAAACAGTTAAGCTGGTGACACAAGCATAGGAAGATCTAAAGACTAGAAAAAAGACAAGTGAAGCATGGAGTGAGAGTAAAGCACAAAGGGTACTTAAACACTAGAACTATTTCCACATGGCAGACTCATCTTCATCTGAAGATTTTATATCAAGTTTAATGTCAGTCAGAAGAAACAGGCTACCTTGCCAAGAATATAGAGGCTTGATGCATGGATCACGAGGTATCTACTGCCTGTTTTATCCAGGAGTCCTGATGGTAGCAGGTCAATGCAGGGTTCATATAGGATTAATAGCAGCTTGTGATCATTGCTGATTAAAGGGAGCTCCTAAAGAATGAGTTGGTGGCTGGCTGCCCATACCAGTGTTACAAAAAAGAGAGATTTTTGGATGTTTATTGGCTTGTTGAATGAACTGTTGACCAGTTATAGACCATAAAGCTTCATTCTGAATCAGAAAACAAGGCATACGCAATCTGTTTTTAATGTCAGTGTGAAAGTCTATTGGTAGGAGCCAATGTTCATAAAGTACACAATATTACTCAGACCACTAGAAAAGAATTAGCTAATTACTTACGTACCTTAGAATTCTTTCCTCCTAGCTGGTTCTCCTGTTCTGCCAGAGTTTCTTCAGTGTCTTCATCTGTGAAAGCTACTTCAGTACTCTAAGCTCCTAATAAATTGGAACAAAATGAGGAACATTCAGTTTGGAAGGAAAGTGCACATTATTAATGTAGTTTTTTATGTTGATTAGAGCTCAGGGCTGCATTCCCTGGGCAGGCATTTCCTTTGAGATCAAGGTTGTCAATGAAACTTATGTTTCCATCCTGTGTCAGAGCAAAGATTCACCTGTTGTACTGGTCTAAGAGTTGCTTGCAGCATGTGCCTGGCATGCATAGTGTGGTGTATCATGTGGTATGTCCATGGAGATTGCATCTGCGTTGTTGTATTTCCTAGTCAGCAATGGATTTATACTTTGCACAACTGTCTAATTGTCAACTTTCAATGCACCATCTCCTTATTTCGATGCATGCTGCCTAGTCTTGCTGTTATGAGCTATATAAACAAGCTTTGCTTTCTTCATAATATTATTGATTACTACTAGTTCACCTTCAACCATCTTTCAAGGTAGTTTTTAAACAGTTAAGAAGTCCCAGACTGTTTGGTAATGATTTGCATGGACCTGCTCTGTGCCTGAGCACCCTGTTGCACTTAGAGATTTTCCTAGTTCTACTGTAACTTTCTGTTACACTCTAGATAGAACAATAAGCTTTATCCAAGATACGGGCACATCAGAGGTGTAATCAGTTCAGTGTTTTCATTGAAAGTTCTCTCCAAATTATTCTTGATGTGTTTGCTTTATGAAAACTGAGGAATACCAGGCTCACTGCTTTGTGAAGCAACCCAGTGTGAGATCTTTCTTACACAGCACTATCTTGCTTAGAGCTGATTTCTCCATGTACTTCTTTTTACCGTGCTAATTTGCCCCTTGTTGACATGAATTTCAGCTACGATTTTATTGCACAGGCAGTTATTATGAAAGTTGTGGGCAATTGCTACTTATGGTTTTCATTTGACTGCCTTCAACAATTTTATGTCTTCAACTTTGACAATATATATAATTTGTCCAGCTTAGCATTTAATTGATGAAAGAGAAAAAAAGAGAAATATCTTTATATATATACACACACACACAAATAGAAACAGTGTTTACACTTTTAAATACCATCTCATCGGCTACATTTCCTCTTTTAATTTCTCTCAGATTTTTGCTGGTTTGTATTAATTATAAATTAGTTTCAATCTGTGGCAAAATTAGTGACAGATTATGAATATTTCTTCAATCACAAATTCAGAGTACTAGTAACACAGTTTCTAAGGTATATGCTGTCTGACTAACAAATCTTACATTTTATTGTCTGTCTCCTTTTGTTCTCTTCCATATTTCACATTTATGATATGTTCAGACATACCCCTGATTTGTTAAGTAGGAATCTGTGTGGTCTTTGGTGTAAGACATAATTTATTTGACAAGGAAACATGAGTCTGTGCTGTGAATCTGCATTTAATGGGTTGAGAATTTTTAGCACTGCAACAAGACAGATTCTCATCCAACATATCATGGAAGAAGCATTCCCTTAATCTGTTCTCCTATGAATCAAAATACACGTTTATACATTTTGAGGAGCAATTTTAAAAATCCTTTCTTGAAGGTAGTTAGCAGGGTTTTCATACATGTCTAACAACCAAATACTAAAAGTGATTGATGCTATTATCTGTTCATAAGGGTATTTTTATATCTATGAGAAGCGAGGGCTCCATTCTGACAAGTCTTCAGTAAACACCACTAACATTGCAAACGCAGGCTACCTTTTGGTAGTGCATTAAAGCTGGACACAAATACAACCTTTTTTCATCAAGGCAAGCTTGATGTGAGCTTGTGCTTGTAATTAAACTTTCTGTCACTTAATCATCGACCAACTTCATTAAAAACATAATCAATTGATAATTGCAGGATTCTTCCACATGATTTTACACAGGGCAGTACAGCACACTAAGAGCTTTCCGGAGACTTCATTAAAGGCAGCATGTTTCAGCTTGCCATCTTATAGTTACTTGTTACTATTTCTGTTTATTATCTTCAAAGTTCTTCCAGTTATCACTTAAACTTATGGGATGCTCTCAGCCTCAGACAACTGTCTTTTCACATTTATTAACTCCAATGCAATCCCTTCCTATTGCTAGTTCTTGTCACATTTTCATATGGAACACAAGGACAGATTTTTTTTTTTGCTACTTTCTTTTCTGTCAGGATTTCTGCTTCTGAAGTAATGTATTGTTGTAAAGTTCTTTTAGAACCTGTGAACAGCACTTTTACAGTATGCATTTGTCTACTTTTTCTCTTAGCAAAAGGAAACTTTAAGTGTGGTTATTAAATGAATACTAGTATTTTGCCGAAACTTCTGCTGCCATAGATGCCAATGCAAATGTTGCC
The DNA here is from genome assembly GCF_037157495.1 of Lathamus discolor. Taxonomy (NCBI): domain Eukaryota; kingdom Metazoa; phylum Chordata; class Aves; order Psittaciformes; family Psittacidae; genus Lathamus; species Lathamus discolor. The sequence continues at coordinate 87,009,192 of NC_088886.1, read as the reverse complement.
ATCAACTGTAGTGGCACCATGATTTGGCCCAAATATCAAAAAGTAGTTGTTGGCAAAGAACCCAGTCCACCACTGAAATGAGTGGTAATTTTGCCATCCATGTCAGTAGGAAGTGGACTTCTAACTACTGACGTCCTCTCTCTGTCACAGAAACAATAAAACAAGATTATAAAAAAGGTAGGAAATTTTGATTTTTTTCACATCATTGTAACTTCAGAAAACTCCACAAAGCAGCCTGTAAATATTCCAGTGTCAGTAAAATTAAAATAGAGATCCTGAAATCCCAAAGTATCAAGATACATCAGTGTTTTTATATATATATATATATATGTTTAGGAATTCTTTCAAATCAATTATTACGAGATGAATAAATTTAATTTGTGCAATTCAGGTGGTTAGACTTTTGCTTTTTGGATTTGATTAATTTTCTACTAGTAAAAGTGAAACAATTTTTTTCTCATGTTTTTATAGTTTTACAGATTTATATTTTTTCCCATTAAAATAGAAATTAGCTAGGTGCTGGGATTTCATTTCGAGAAAGGGCAAAGAAATTGTCAAGCAGCTGCTGAAATTTTTATACAATATTGAATTTAAACAAATAGATCCTCAGAAATAGAAGAAAACATGGTAACCAAATCATGAGAGATTGCCATCTTCACACTTTAATTAGCTTCTTACCTGTTGGTATCTGCATGTACGAACTCAAAAAAAAGGAAGACTGAGAATTCACATGTTTATGAAATCGGTTTAGAAAATTCTAGTCACTGAAGGTTCGGATTTTTATATTTATACTTTACGTTAGATATGAAGGTGTCGTGGTTACAACCACAACAATTAGAAAACAGAGGGCATAAGCAACAACTTTTGATTTCTTTCTCCCCCAGTTCAGCTAAAGACACTTTCCTTCAGGATTTTCACGTGACACTTGCAATCTGCAGTTGCTTCCTTCATACTTGATTTTCTCTTTATTACCCTGGGTTGAATTAGGTAAATTTTGTTTTTCTTAGGTAACCTTAGGGATCATCACATGATCCAGAATGCATCCCTTTTCCTCTTCAATCCCTATTCAGGTCCTGTAGCAGGACGGGTAGTTTGATGACTGTTTGCCTGTTCCTAGGACTAGAACCAGAAGACCCTACACACGCAACACATCAGTTCATAGGATATCTTGATGACGTCTATTTTCTTTTTCAGGCCCGAATTCAGCAACATAATGAAATAAAACATACCTTCCATATTCCTCTGATGCTGACAGGTTGTCCCAGTAATTTGAATCTATAGTACACATATAATCTGTTTCTGCTTTGCATGCACTATTCGAATTCTCCCCTCCCACCAGCAGACTGTACTGCCTTCTTCCCACTTCAGCCAGAGTTAACCAACAAAATGCTACTGGCCTGTGCAACCTGTTCTTTGTTGATATTTTACTGCTTCAGTCTTTTGGTGGTTTGAAGGGTCCCTGCCCCTTTCCCCACGCACACCAGGAGTATAATTTTAGCTGTTCTATAGAAGACTGAGTTTTGTGTCCAGTGCTTTGCTGTAATTATGAATGTGAACCAACAAAACCCAAAACAACCGCAGTGGCATTCCTTGCACAGTGCACCATAACAGCAGCACTCTATGACAGAGAACAGACATGTCTGCATCAGTGGCATTACAGCCGTGGAGAATCATCATCAACAGTCAACATCAGAAGGTCCTTACTGACTGGCCAAATCTGAAAGTCAAAGGAAGAGGCAGATAAAATTTATTTGCTAGTGAGACAAATGGCAAAAACTTTACCAGCATCCCATAATAGAACAAAGGCAATCTCTGTTACAATCACTATAAAGACTGCACTTGTAAAACTTCCCAAAAAGCAAATTTTATGTTTCCATGACATCTTACAGAGCATTTAGGGCCCAGACTAGTGACCTGGAAAGCCTGTCATTTTTTGCCTGATCAAGGATTGCAAAAACCAGACTGCGTATTCCAAAATTAAAATGAAAATAAAGGCGAAGAAATATACAACAACAGCCTCCCTCAATTGTAACAACCTCTCTCTGGTTTTTACCTTGCCTGCAAATTTGTGCGATAAAATAATCGACATTCTTCATCATTATGTCTTTATATCTTTCATAAGAGAAGCACTCTCCTTGTTATCTTTATTCACTGCTGTAAAAAGAAAAAAAAAAGATAATGTCCCTTCCTTCATAAAACAATGCCTTTAAAAAGCTTTCATTTTAGAGCTAGCGTTAGGCCATGATGAATTGCTGAATGGTTGATTTCCTGACACTCTTTCTTACTAACCTTTCCTGACAGCTTCTGGATTGCTCTACCTAGCAATTTGCACCATAATAATGGCTACAGTGAGATGTCTCCTAACTATTTCCTTCATTTTTAACAAGATTCTTAACACCCTCTGTAGGTGACAAAATGCAATTACAGACATGAAGTGTCCCCCCGAGGATAGTTGTTCACAGATGCCACCAGTACTTTAGTAGTGCAACTGTTAAATGAAATGAAAACAGAGAATCAGATTCTCTAAACATCCAGTTCAAATAAAAATTTAATTAAAAGTTATGAAGGCATTTTATTGATTAAGAATCTCGGTAATTTAATAGTGTAGTTGACATTTTTTTTTCTGTTGGATTTGTTCTTCCTTGGAGATCTCTAATTGTTGTACGGCTTTACATTTATTGATAGCTCTTTTTGATGAATACAGATGCCACCTTTTATGGTAGTCGTTGACAGAGTAATCATATTGTGAGAAACACCAGGCTTATGTAGTAACAGGTGTTGCAGTTATAAATGCTGATATCCATTGGGAAAATGTGTTTGCTGCTATCATGGGTACACAATAAATGGAAGGTGCAATAAAGCACAAGCTAACATTCTGAAAATCCTTACAACTCTAGGAACTTTATTGCAGATTACAAGCACTTTGATCTCTGTCCAGTATTTAAGTCTTAATTATCAGACTAATTACACAGACTATGTTCATTTTCAGTGGTAATCCTTTTGTGCAATGCTACGTAAAATGATGTGCTATGGAAGAAAAGGTTCTGCAGTTTCGCCCAGGGCCACTACAATCCAACAGTTTGAAGGAGTATGAAGCAAATCCGGAGTCATCAATACCCAAGTGTGTAGACTCTGCCAAAAAGCCAGATGCTGCTATGGGAAGCATTATGTATCTTTTCTAGTTTGTCATCTGGGTCCTGCTAAGTGCAATGATGCTTAATATCTGTAACTTAAGGTTCTACTGCTGCATTAATAACAATGTTTTTTGGGTAACATATGCGTATAAAGAGTCCCTTCAAATCAGCCCCTCTCCCCCACCATTTAGTCATTCAGACTGCTTCCAAAGCAAGCCAGGTGCAAAGTCCTAAAATCTACTCTCCTCAAAAGCCTTACTGACTTGTGGTGGTGTGGTGTCTGTTGCTAACTCCATATACTTTTTTCTCTTGCTTTTGATTGCAGTGTAGGAACCTGATCAAACTAGACTTCTTAGAGACAGCCATCTTCACTGAAATTGCTTCTTTTCTGTACAGTCAATTTGGGATTAAGACGTAACTACTGGTTACTTGGTATTAATGAAGGCTAGTAACCAGCTAACCAGTTAACCAGCTGCTCAAAATAATTAACAAATTAAAGAGAAAAATTTATTATCTCCCACCCATATCTAAAGCACCAACAATACCCCCATGATATCATTGGAATTATTATGTCACTTTCAAATTAACAAATATACCCCTGTTTTTATGTGCACCACTCTAAGAATTAGTACTGAGCAGCATTGCCTTTGTACAAGAGTTTCCTCCGGTATGTTATTTTTCTGGTATTACTCCGATGATATCTATAGTGAGGGTGACCCAACCACACACTTTCCTGAATGGAGATAAAAGCAGCATTGTATTTGAAATCAATAGAAGTGACTTGTGGCCTGTGATGGGAGTGTCTGGCTCCAGAATTATTAGCTGGTATTAAGTGCTGACAATGCAATAGGATCTTTACAAGACATAAATACAGTGAGGTATCTCCAAAAGCCTAATGCTATCCTGGGAAGTGAGTCTGGTCATGCTGTGATGGAAAAGACTCACATCCACACTTCTCCAAAGACAGATGAAGAGCTCAAACTGAAGCATCTCCTTTCAGATATAGAATGAAAGCCTGAAGTGCTCTGCATTGTAATTTCCACATGTGCTATTCTAAGCACTTTATCCAACAGCAAATTTGATTGAGTTCAGAAAATTGGGAGTGGATTTGTTGGGAATGTCTGGATTTGGATACCTGTTCCGAAAGTTACTTACTTTCATATATTGAGGGATTTGGAGATTACATTGCATTTAACTATAGTACTCTGATAGTTTCTGGTAATTCCCTGTTTGGTCTTACTAGCCCTGTTTGCAGTAAGACCATTGATGTTTATTGTGTTTTCATAGCCATAACTAATTTTTAGGTGCCTGAAAAAATAAATAATATGAAAACTCAGGGGAAATGGAGACTCCTGAAGTTATCACTTAATAGTTTGGGAAACTGGAACTGAGTATAGAGAAGACCTTTCCCTTATCACTGACCACAGAGAAAGATGCACATGACTACATTAAAGCTGATGTCTCTCCAAAAATCCCACACTCTGTCCCTCCCTGTATATGCCACTTAAATGGAGCAGCTGCACGAAGCCACTTCCCAGGGAGGTGCCAGCCCAGTCAGGGAGCCTATGGGTTTCTTTTGCTGTTTGCAGGGATATCTAGAAGCAGTAGAAAAACCATGATGTGGCACAGTGGTATGAAAGCCATCACCTAGTCTATAGTTTGAGTCATATTTGATGTCAGTGCATTCCATTAATTCAATTAGGATAGAGGAATAATGGATAGAAATGAGCACATCCACTTCACTGAGAGACAGTCACATATACCATTATGGATATGAATTGCTGCCAAAGCTACCTGCTACTGGAATTACCAAACCACAAGAGCAAAGAGATCTAGTATAGCCTCCAGCTATGCACATACAGATAAAGTACCAGAATGCCTGCAGTCAGCGAAACAGATGCTGTTCTGCCATCTTTTTCTGATGATAAAGACATAGAGCACCAGGCTATCATGTACAGCTTATTCAATCTCACTAACACCACATGCATGATCCACAAGAGTGGTGAGAATGCAGAGCAAAGAATGCCACAGGAAATTCTGACAAAACAAATGAGAACAACCCTAAATCTTTATTCTCCTTAAAGTCATGATAAGTATTGAAGGACGTGCCTCATTACTATACTGTGACTTTCCCAGGGCAATGGTATTTTCCCCCCCCGTGTAGTTGATTGTGCCCTCACTTCCTCCCTTAATCTGTGCCTCAATGTAATAAAAACCACTATATCCTTGAGCATAAAGAAAAAGCCTTTTCTTACAGAAACATTTACCTGTTCATGAAGGATAAAAAGCCACCATTCTCAGCAGGTATAATAAGACCACTATAACACCTCCCACCCCACAACCCCCAAACACTGAAATAATATTAAAAAGCCTGAAACCTCACTTTTCACCTACAGTCCTCACAACACTGTGCCAATACCTGCTGCACCTGAGCAGCACTGAAATGACCCATTGCAGTCTAATCCCCACCTCATCTATCTTGTAATTATCTGAAACTTCTGATAATGCACAGAAAAGAAGTCTGTAAACAGAAAACAGCATCCAGTTTTGTTTTGCTTATTTTTGCGGGGCATGGTCATGATCGGAATTGAAGCCAGAGGAAGCCTTTTGGGCTGGTAGATAACCTAAGTAACACAATTCAAAATATCCTTTTCATTCCCATCACAGCCAGAGTGTGATTACACAAGAAGTATTCATTTTTATGTGATCCTCCGTATCTCTTACCTAGTTGATACCTATTTAATTATATTACTCACTCTACAGCATGCATAGTTATATTTCCGAGCCCTCAGTTCACTATGGCACTAAGACCATGCTTAACTTCAAGCATGAGTGTGAATCTACTAAATAAGCTTTGCTACAGGCCTAATATTACTGTACTAAGACTGATGTCTCAGGAATATCAATGCGTTTCAAATGATAGTAGAACAACCCTATATTCTTATGAGAACTTTAAAACCACCCTGAAATACAGTTAATACAGTTAAAGAATGTCCATGCTTACTATAACTGTAAAACTGAATAAGGGAATTAAAATGAGTGGAGAAGTTGTTCTGTGGAAGTAATTACAGGAATTCATCCCAGAAAAGATGAGTAAGCTCCACATTTTAAATATATTTATAGCAAGTATGTTTTTTATTGACTGAAGCCAGTAAATATTGGCTTTTTAATACCTTTAACTCCATGTTTTAATAGACGGTAATCAGACATTTTTGTCTGGATGCTCCCACACTGAGAGAAGCTCCTGGGCAAACAGGAGCTTTTGTCCCTGACTCAATTCCAGTTGATGATTTCAGATGGCTGGGATGTGGCCTTCTTGCTACAGCAGACATAGTAGCCTATCATGTTGTTCCTGTTGCTGCCAGCTCTTTACTAATTTGTACGATGATAAGCACCTATTTCCATTGCTCCTGGTAATCTTGTCATTTTCATGATGTCATCAGCACAAGTCAGTAGAGAAAAGGTCAGTGGTACAATAATGTACTGTATATAAAATGAGCCGTTAAGAAAAGAAAAATGGCTAGGCATTTAAATGCCCAAGCTCACCAAGGCACAGTAATAGCTATCCTGACCAGGATATTCAGGATGTATTTATTACCCTATTCCTATCATAAACAAAGAACTTCCCATGGCACTCTATTTTCCCACAGTACAGTGTGTGCTGCGCAAGGGAGCCTCGCTAGGCCCAAATAGACCAGCGGGACTCTAGATAAATATACCTTTAATGACAGCCATAGAATGGTTTGAGTTGGAAGGGACCTTAAAGATGATCTAATTCCAAACCTCACTATGCATATTTACTGATTTTTTTGCATGTCCCTTGTTCTGCCTTTCAATTTATCTGGTGTCTATACTACAGAAACATTTACCACCTTCTATGCAAAAGAAAGGAAGTAACCAAAAGCAGTGTAACAAAACCTTTGAGTGCCAGAAATGAAATAGGAAATAAAGTCAAAATTCAGACAAAACGCGTTATCAAAACTTTTGAAATCAAGTTACTATGTTCACATGTAATGGGAAGGAATAAAGGAAGGAAGAGAGAAAATAGAGAAACAAGGATCCGCAATGAGACTCCCACTAGGTAACCAGTGCTGTGTTGCTCAGCCTGCAGACAGATCTCATGCACAGACACTACTTGAGGAGCCCTCCACTGTTCATGCGCTGCTCTGTTAACAGTGAAAGCAAAGCTGAAGAAAAAAATGTGTCGGGTGCTTATTGCAGGAGGTAACCAGCCGCAGGACTTCCAGCAGAAGGAGAAAACCAGGGACTGAAGTAGGTAAGCTGAAAGGTTGATGTATCCTTGGCTGCTGGAACAAGATCTGCAGCTTGACAGATCACAAACATGATGTGCAGAATAAGCAAAACATCTCTTTGTCAGATCTTACACGTTGTTTAAGAACAGAGACCTCAAAAAGTTTCTGATATTACCAGCCACTTTTCCTTATCCTTTTCTCCTCTAGAATTATGACTCATGTCCTTTCAGCTACCTTCAGAACACATCACTGTGCTCCATTTAGCCTGCAGCTATTTCCAAACTGACAGAATCAGCAAGATTTGGTATGCTTAGCTTTATACAGGCATATTATCAGCATTTTCAATTTGTGGTAGTAGCAGCAGTTTGTGGGTTTCCATCACTATTGCTTACAAAACTAGTGATGAGATAAGGAGAATATGGGATTTTAATTGTCCTCAAGTAAATATTAGACTCACTGATTCATTGCTACATTTCTATGAGATGCATTTGCTGAAGTTAGGAGGTGAAAGTGTGGAAAGCACAGTGCTAAATCAGAACTGAGGGATGAACAGCAATAAAACATGGATAAGAGTGAACAGATGCTTGCTCTCATGGTTAATGGTGGCACAGTAAGGCAGCAATAGTACTGTCTGAAGAACATTGCTTTCCTTATTTACTAGTAATGTTTGTCCACAGGTGAGCACTGAGGTGATAAAATGCACAGATGACTAAGTTAGCTTGGTAAAGACTAGGGAAGCCTGTGAGGTTGAGAGAAACCCAACTAAACTGTGTAAGAAATTCACAACAGCAGTTGAAATTCAACACGGACCAATGGGAAGTAGTACATGCGCAAAAGGATACTCTGAGCTTCTCATCATGTAACTCTCATCACTTAGAAGAAGGGCTTGGGCATTATCAATGTGAATGCACTACTGACAAGCTGACCCAGCATGAGAAAAGCTAAGGGACTTTTTCCACATGGGCTTTTATCACGTGTTTCTTTGAAACTCTAGGCTTTGGTGTCTCCCTCAAGTTAGGTACTGGCAACTGCAGTTTCCTTTCAGCAATATGGTCCCTGTATTCTTCAGGTTAAATATAGCCAGTTTCGTACCACCATTTGTATTTCACATCTATAATTTATTGCTTTAATTTTAAAATGTGGGGAAGTCATGTGATTTTTATGAAGGCTACACCACCAGTCTATTTGTATTGTATTTTTAGAGACTTTGTATTGATTGAAAGAGAATTGGCTAACCTGAGATGTAAACAATGACTGGCATTGGCCTTAACCCATGTGGTTAATATCACTGATTTGTCATGCTGAGTGATGTGAAAAGAGGAACGATTGGTTGTTGATTATTGAACAGCTCAACACAGGGCACATTTGGCATGTCAGATGAGAGGCTATTCTAATGAGCTAGTGCTGCTGCCAATTACTTAAGAGCCAGTACTTCCTCTACAACCTATTTTGTACATCTTCAAGATGTTTAACTACATTCCAGCTCAGTAACAGATTGCAAATAAGACAGTTAGATTCAAGAATGTGTGCATATGTGTTCCTTTAACATTGTCTCGTGTGCACCTGCCTGCTAATGGAGCCCTTCATTCTCTGGCGAAGGCTAATTAACATATAGCTAAGCAGCCAGTTTAAGAAATGTTGCGTTCTTTGTAGGGGCTGACAGACTTGTCTAATTGAAACATCCCTTTGTACTTTTTATTTATTTATTGGCTTCAGGAAAAATATCATACCAAGCCTTGAAAATTGTTGGGAGAATTAAATCTTGGAAAAGTCACCTCTGAATGTATGTGATCCATTGCCATGGCACTTTTCTTTCAGGACAAAGCTTGCAGGCATTACAGAAAGTATGACAACAAGCAAAGTATGAATATATCGTCATCGAGTAGTTTGGGTTGGAAGCAACCTTAAAGATTATCTAGTTTCATCACCCTGCCATGGACAGGGTTCCCTAACTGTATCTTAGTGCTGGGCATGGTGATCATAATAAATACCTGTAGTTCAGTACCAGAAAAATCTCCCATTGTATTTTTTTACTAGAAGTGAAATCAATTTCCTCTTTTTCCAGTTCCATAGACAATATCCATGCTCGTAACTTCTGTAGATCTGTCTTAAAAAGTACTCTGGCCAGACCCATTCAGCTGCTCAACTCCATATGCTTAGAGCATACATGAGGATATCTGATTTGGGGATGCAGACACATAGTCCAGAATACTGGGACCAACACCATTACCACCAAATGTTTTTAGTCACTGCTGATCAGGAATAATTCTAACTGGCAGTTAATAACTAGCTAGCACATTTCCATTCCCAATAAGATCAGGTGATTTAAAAGTGTACCCAAGTTAATCTAGACTTCTAGAAAATCTAGTCTGCTCATATGAATGCGGGACCCTTGGTGATAACAACCTACACTATGTGCACAGATAACAGCAGGAGAAAGTGTTTTCCAGGTTCCCATGTATTTTGTTCTGTTGAAACAGTAGCTTATATTAGTTGCCATGGTACATGTTAGTAACATTAAAAAAGCAAAATCACTGATAATGTCTTTCTGACAGAAAAGGTTAATGAGAAAATATAAATAATTAACCTTATTTTGACGTGGGGACACATAACTCTTCTAATAATGGGGCTATGACTACTTATTTAAATCTGAGTTTAATGGAACCAAGATATTTGTCTTTGAAACTCTAAGAAGTTCTTTTTTTTTCTTTTTTTTTGCAGTTTTACTGTGCTATCTTGAAAGTCTTAACACCACCACCAAAGTCTTCATTTAATTTGTTATATTTTGAGTCTGAAATTCTTATAGTAGCTATATTGTTTTTACTTTAAAGGGTCTTTATAAAATCTAACTGCCAATTGAGCACTGAATAAATGTGAGCTTGTGTGAGCCTGATGGATCTGGACAGGCTCTGTGAACATTAAATAAAGGGTACTTCAGTATTATTTCTGTTCTGGGCACACATGTAAAAGGGCATGTTATGTGCTAATCTGCAAAAAAATACATATTGAACGCTTTCCTCATTTGATGAAAGCAAACACCTATTGTAACTGCAAACCTATTTGAGTTAAACCTCACTGCAAATGCAAGTTATTTTTTTGTGCACTAACAGCATAATTTACAAGTATTAAAATTAGTCGTTTTCTTCTACTTTTCCTCTAGATATGTAGGATACGAAAAGCTCTTTAAAAAATATGTGTTTGTAATCATTTGTTTGGGGTTCTGCAGTTGAAGCACCTTGATATTTTTCCTGATGAAATATTTGCTGCCTCCAATCACCTGGGGAACATTACCTTGATGAAGCCACTGAAATATGCTCCATCAGTCTCAAAGGGTTTTCCTAGCCTACTTTTCACCCTCTTCTTGCCAATTAAGCTGCCACATTATGTATGATAGTGGGGGTCACTTGTTTTTTTGAAGTGTTATTCTGACTTGGTGAAGATGACAGAAGCACACTGGTCTAGTGAATAATTAGAGTGGATCTTAAAGTCCCAAACCCCCATCTTGCACTGCCACATGCTAACTATTTTTAACCTCAGCTCCTGTCTTTTGGGCTACATGCATTTTTGCCAGGAAAACCCACCATGGTATACCACACTGCCTGTATTTTAGGCTAAAAATATATCAGGTTAGATAACAAGAGAGATGATGTTGAAAAATATAAAACATTTGTAGTAAATAAATATGCAACACAGGGGTTATTTCCACAGAGTAAAACATAACATTGCACTGAGACTACACAGCATTAGTTATATTGTTCTGGAAGTTACCTATAGGCAATCCTTCAGGTTTTGAATTTGCATACATCAGTATATAAACGCAGTAAAAAGCAATTCTTCTCAATGCTTTCAAAGCAAGAAGTGTTTTCTAATAATCTTAGAGCAGTTATCTCCACTGCGCTCAATGAGTTTGATACCTGATGATGATTATTTATTTATTTTTAAAATAACCAGTCCAGAATATCTGTACAGTTTTGCCACTGCACAATGTTAGAAAATACAGGAACACAGAACAGAGCTGTGTTTTGTAGTTTCCTGCAGTGCCAAATATTTATGAGTCTAAAACAGCCTTTCCGAAAGAGAGACAAGTATCTTAAGTGCCCAGGATTAATCCACTGACCAAGACATTTAACAAAAAGGCTTAAAGAGAAAATTACTGACAGTGGGTGAAGTTTTTAGTGAAAGAGCAGAGATGCTCCAGCTTGGCTAGCTTCCCTCACATAGCTATTAACAAATTTTACTGCAGCGGTCATTGCCAGAAACAAAGGAGGAAATGGTACAGCAATGAAGGGCTGAGGAGTGACCTTTCTTCCTCCTTCCCCTCTCCTTTCAAGTTGGGGCAATGATGCATCTTGTGACCAGACTCCTTAATTGAGCTGTAATTCTGTACAGAGTGTGAGAACTAGATTTGCAACATAGACCAAACCTCTAAAACCAAAATTAATAAGAACAGCTTTCAGGAAGTACTCAAGTGGCTTCTAGTCATCTTTTTCTTTCAAAGTGTAGCCACACAACTGTATAACTTCCTCCAACCTCACCCTCATTACAGTCTCTTCCTTAACCTCAGCTCAAGGTAAGTTGTTTTGGAACTGTTAATTACTCTTGGTTTACACAGCTCTGGCATAATAAGATCCCTTATTACTGACAGGGACACTGGACTCATCTCAAAGACAAGTAAATATTCATAATTTAATGGAGATGTTCCTCTGAAGTGGGTGCAGCCTGTGATTTATTAACCAAGAGGCAGGCACCATGTGCTAAGGCAGAGGACTACAGGTTCCACTTGTCTTGGGTCACCTTGATCTTCCGGCTACAAGAAAACACCTTTTTCTCAGTTACTGGAAATAGTGTTGTTTGTAACTTGAAAAAGTGGCTGGAAAGAGAACGGATGTCCCATTTCACTGCCACATACTGGGCAGGTGACAACAGGATTACAGCTTAGACCATGGTCTATGCCTGTTTCAAGCTACTGAGAGCTGCACTGGTTCGCTCAGCACCAAATCCATAGGTCCTTTCAGCCTCAAGGGTGTAGCATACCTTACATGTTTCCCCTTTCCCATAGAACATGAAAACATTTTGACTCGATACCCTTCTATAAGGACTTTTCAGTATTGGTTTGTGTGAGAGTTAAATCCACCTAGGATTTAACCTGGCAATTTGGGTTTTATTTGTTTCTCTCCCTCTTACTTCATACAGTTTGAAAAAATCAGCTTGGCAACAATATAAAAACTGAGCACAGGCAAAACCACACAAACCCACATGAAGGTTTATATGCTGTTTCTTTAAGATATTCTGAAAAGGTATAGTAAGGGCAGTAGCAAGCAGGTAACTTGGATATAACGTTTATTTTAGAGTTAGTGATAAATCACTGTGAGATAATAATAGGAGCATATGTCTCCAACAGCTTTTCAGAAAAGGTGTTCTATTCTAAATGTAAACTAGTGGACCAAAGAGATAGTGAAGATTTATTTCCTCTTTCCTGGCAGAAATAGATATCTTTCCTTAGCATATTAATGATGATATATTAAAAATGTTTACAGAATACCATCACTTGAAATTACAAAATGAATGTAATTAAATCGTCCACAAGCCCTTAGGGCTGTGAACACCAGCTTAAGCATTAGTGAGACAGATTGCAAGCCGGGATTCTCGTTGCTTCTCTCATGCTGGGGAGAAATGGAAATAGCATTGCAACTGAGAGCCATACCACTCCACGAAATGTGATGCTGGAACATGGCAGAGAGGAAAATTCCCAGCACTAACTAGCACCAGCCTGAAATCCTGCGCATATGAACAGCACTGCCAACTTCTATCTCTGACCAAGGTTATCCAGAAGGACATTTACTATAATCTATTTGATAAACATTTTACTCTGTGTGGGCTATAGTTAGACAAAAACTGGCCTTATTGGGGGGGGGGGGGGGGGGGGGAAGTAAAAAAAGGGAAAGATTTAAAAGGGATCTTTGCCTGAATGAAAAAATAAGTTTTCCCAAGGAATGTCATCATCCTTATGGTAAACAGCTGTTCTGAGGACAGAAGCAAGCTCTTCCAGCAAGGCCATGTGACTAGACTAGAGAATATCTGCATTTACGGACTCCGGAGTCACCACTCTCTAGTGGCTCCTCTGAATGTTCATTGTTAACAGTGTTTGATCCAGCTTCTCTATGGGCTAGTGTTCTTTTGGGTGACTGATTCCCTCAAAGTAACTTTTCTCTGTACTCAAATATAAGGGGATCCTCTCTCCACTGCTTGTCAGGCACATGATTGCTGGTTAGCCATGGCTATAAATAATGGAAACAACAAAATGCTATGGTCACGAAAGAATGGAAAGTGGAAAGAAAGTCAGCAGATGAGACCTGAATGGGGATGAATGTTTTTGAAACAGGATTTTACTATTAAGACCTTAACAAATCAACTCTATCACCCACAAACCAAAATCCACCCACTTCCTTTACTGCTTTGATGAAGAGTATGATCATTTGTGTTAATCATCAGGCCTACTAGGCCTGGCAGAGCAGTTCACCTAGTGAGAGAGAGGACACAGACCTCCAGTGGTCCTCTTGGTTTTAAGTTACCAGCATTCCCACACCTGCCTGGACTCAGACAGCTTAAGTTCCTTGTGCCTTGTAGATACTGTTGAGTGAGAAGGGGAGAACATCTTTCTTACTTCATGACAGCTTGTCACTCTGGACTTTTAACCATTGCAGCTTCCCTCAGATCTAGAAGCCTCACTGAGACCACTTGCCTCATGTTCAGCCTGAGTATGTGGCAGCTGGGGGCTCAGAAGCTAAATATCCATGGAAATCAGGAGAGAGAAGCTGTTTGTATGTGATGTATCTATTTCTGTACACATTAGAGAGAGAGTCTCATTGACTGCACCAAATTTTTCTTTTGAATCTTACAGTATTTGATGTTTTAATCAGAGAAACATCTGGCACAAACAGTCCCTGTGCTGCTTAATATGTTAGGCAGGATTACTTCTGTCCTTTTTCTTTCAGTTCTCACTTGAGCATCTCTTATTGGCCACTGTCAGAGATAAGATACTGAATTTGCAGACATTCATGCGGCAGTTCCTGTACTTTTATTTTCCTCCAGTTGCTATCCAGAGTGCTTTGAAGAACAGCGTTACAGAGAAAAGCCATGAAACATTATTTGAGTTCATCTTAAAAACTAAGAATTTTGAATTTGCATGTATCTATACATACATGCCCCATGCTAAGGCATCTCTGCACAGGAGACAACATTCAGAGGATCTCTTATTCCTGAGCATATGTCGAAGAGAATGGTCTCACAACTAAGACAGTTGCATTTGGCGCATTCCATCCCAGTTTGATGGTTATGTCAGCAACACTGCAAGCGTTGAGTAACCCATTGAAGAAAAACTTTGCCACAAGAAAACACAAACTGATGATCATAACTTATTTTTCTTCAGTTTGGAACCATGCAGATTCCGCACGTTAGAAATACAGAGCTTTTGACTCCAACTGCATGCAAGAAAGGCAGGATGTGCCTGGAACAGGAATCCCCAAGTTAAAAATCAAGCTTTTCTTGCTCTATGTTTATTGTATTCTTCTCAGAAAGTCACTTTGTTTTCTTTGCACTCTCGCATATCAATTGGTGAAAATAAAGCTTATGAAACTGAGCTTCAGAGGTATCTTGCAGCTTAAAAAACTGATGCGCAAATAGGGCTTTAAACAGACTCTCAGCCTTTCCAAAGGTTTGCTTACAGAAAAGTGCTCTGCATCTCCAAAGTAATATATTTTGGAAATGCCTAAAACTAGTTGAGTTTTAATCTCCCTTTTTCTGTTTGCCTATCTGTGCATACAGTATAAAGGCAATTTCCAAGCTGAATACATTAATGACAGCAAGCTGTAACTCTGTAAAACCCTTATGGCAACGATTCCTTCAGTAAGTACTTGTCCCAGTTTCTTGGGAAACACCCATCCAGTGGGATTAGCTTTCTGTCTAAAACTTACGTAAAATAATATACTGAAAGTTTCTGTTATATAGAGCATGTCCCAAAAGAGTCAGATCTTTATATGAATAAATTATCAGTAATAAGTCCTAACTCTGTAAAATCCCTATGGCAAGGATTCCTTACCTCAGTTTGGGAGGTGAACATCAAACAGACTGGCTTGGACTCACATAATGAGCAGAATAAATGCAAGCATAAAAGCCACACTGAAAGGTTGTCTTGATTTTCAGGAAGCATCCATCCAGTGACATTTGGGTTTCTTGTAAACGGTATGTAAGAAAATGTAGTAAAGTGTAATATAATACTTCTATTGCATGTACAGGCTGAAAAAGGGACAAATTTACCGTATACTGTCAACTTCCAATTTCATACAATAATGCTGAGCATATATGAGCAGTTAACTATTGCAGGCAAACCCTCTAAACATGAAGGTATAGATACTGCATACGAGTTTCATCACGTACAATAAGCTTTTCTATGCTTAGTGCACATTAAGGGGGAAATGTCTTCCTGCACATTTGAGGAGAGGTTGTAAGCATCCTTTCTTCTCTCAGGCTGCAGTGCTGTGCCACTGGACTGCCTTCTTTCCGGACAGGTATCACCCACAAACACCAGTGAAATGGGCATCTCTGTGCTTGACATCGTGCTTTGACCAAGCCTGGATTCTGAGCTAGATCCTGGGTACCTAACTGCCTCCCAGGCATGGCTTCTTCACCAGGCACTATCTGATGCCTGTTCACACAGACTAAACTGTAGAAGGAACCAGAGAACAGAAATCAAAGGAAGGGTGTGCATGTCACAAACTGAACAGCTATCTCCTCCTACCTGATGAAAAAGTGGGCCTAGTCTAATTAAATACCACACCTGAAATCCTGCCTTTTCAACTCCAAGCCTTCTGCTACCTCTGTAACCAGAGGGCTTTTTTATAAGCTTGTGACAACTGCTGTGATACAGAAGATGCGTGACAGAGTCTTTATCTCCTGACAGCACAGTTCCCATCTAAAATTGTATTTGTACTGCAAAGCAGAGCATCAGAACAGAAGCACTGACCTTCATGTGAGTAACCACATACTAGGTCACTATTACAGTTTTATTACACTATTAGATGTGCTGCTAAGGACAGCCTGAAGACAAAAAATGAATATTTCATCTTACCATGGCCACAAACAATCAGTGGGTCTGAAATGTTCTCCAAGAACTTGTCACCAGTGTCTTACCTTATGTTGCTCTTAGATTCGCAAGAAGTCCTTTCAGCATATATCAGAGGCTTCATCTAGTTCAGTAGTGAAGTCCGGAACATAGTTGCTTTTATCACCTTAAAAGGTGGCCACTTATCACCACCTCCCCAAAACATTTTTTATGCTTAATTAAAGACTGCCTGAAACCCTGGAGCTCTCCTTTTTACTGAGAGAGCCAGTTGTTATACTGAGAGCAAGTCCCAAAGGGTTTTTTTCAATTAGCACAGCTGCTTGCCACAGCACTCCAAAAGGGATAGCTTTTGTTTAAAACTGAGCGCATAGCCTACAGCTAGTGAAAAAAGAGCTAGATTAATACCAGTATTTGAAAGATTTCTCATGCAAACATCAAAACTACAAGGTAAGGGAGTCACTCTGCTACTTTATCAATTCAGCATTCCCCTTTAATCATTGTTTAAAATCCATCTTACTTTTCTGTACCCCTATGGATTGCAGGAGCACTGCTTGCTGTTAACAATGGAAGTATATTTATTTTCTATGTTGCAGCAATAGTACCTCCTCCTCTGACATTCTCTTAAAACACACATTAGGATGAGTAAATTTCTGTTATTTATACAGCTAAACTCAGTGCGACTGTAGGAAACTAAAAAGAATAGAAAAGTTTCAGATTACTAGGAGAAGTTCAAAAAACCAAACAAACAAAAAACCCCCCACCCAAACCCCAACACTTACCAGTCTTAGCCATTAATAATTAAACCATTTTCAGACTCTACCAGCTGCACTGGAAACACTTAAAAGCATTCCCAGATACCCAAGAAGCACACACTCACTCTTCTGCAAACTCAGCACTGCGGAAATCATGCAAGAAAACCTCAATATTATACTTCCTAATCACCATTTCCTTTCTTTACCAGGAGAAACAGCCACCCTACTAACTCCTCTTATATGAGCTTTTTGGCCTACTATTAGGCATTTGGCCTTATTTCAAGGAATATATCAAGGCACTGGGTCTGAATTCAGGTGGCAGCTCTCAACTTATAATTAAAAAGGTTCCTCCCAAGACTAGGTTTTATCTCCATCTCCATGGAACTAGTACAAAACCTCAGTATTTCAGGTTTCAGAGAACAATCTCAAATACCTATGTCTGTCACCCATACAAAGGCATGTGACAAACTTAGTACAGGCACTGAGTCTTAATCACACTAAAACCAGAGATTAATATGCAAGTCCTAGTGTTCCTGCTCTATGCTGATAAAGTAATCTAGCTGCCTGGGCCACGAGAAATCTGCAATGTTATGGCCTCTGAGGTAGGGCTGTAGAAACACTTTGTCTTAAAAGCACTGGGGAAAGATAGTAGTTTAGCTGCTCAAATGTGAAGGGAGATCCTCTTGCAGCAACACAAATTAAGCTGGTCAAACAACTCTTCTTTTCTGGGTCAGGCTGTTTTGAGGGAAGTCAGGGCACACAATCAGGGCACCAGCACCTGGCTGTGTGTTTCCCTCAAGTGACTGAGGTTTCTTGCAATTTGTGTTTTCCTGGACATAGTGATTCAGCTTTGGCAGCTGTAGGGTTTCAGGACTCAACTCTAAAATCGTATGAAATATCTGGGGTAGCTCAGATCAACATAGGCTGTCTTGTTGGAAGTTACTTCCTTTCCATCTCCATACATCAGGATGTGTTTGGCCGTCTCTTGTTCCCTCCAAGAAAAATGAATGTGCACGTCTGGTCCAGGGCTCTCTGCAGCTCAGCTGTTCTGATTCACCTCTGTTCTGCTTTGTAAGCCATGCTTATCTGTGCCTTGGAGTACCAGAAGCTAGGCACAGCCTATACCAAGGGAGATGTGGAACCACCAGGCAATAGTTATCTCCTGCTGAGTATGGAAATACGCCATTTGAAGTAGAGTAACAGCAACAGAAAGTACTGAAAGCAGCTTATCTTAGAATAACCTTACCATGGTGGTTAGGTGTTTTCCTGGGAAATATTTAATTCCTGCATGCCAACAGGGCAACCTAACAATCTCAAGCAAGAACTTTGTATCTAGTGGTTTAAAGGACTAACAAAAAAAGGGAGCTCCTCCTCCATCTTATAAGCTTGAAATTAAAAATATGGCCAGCCAGAAGTATCAGACTTCTTAAAAGCAACCCACAAAGTGTTTCAGTTCACCTGGAAAAGCTATTTTAAGACAAAAAATAATTTACAAGAGCACAAAACAGTACCCGTTCCTGATGGAGTGACATGAATCACAGCTACGGCATATCTAAACCAAACTTTGAAGATTCCACACAGAGGATCTCTGTAAACAAGAATGTGTACTTTCTGAACCCTTGGATATACATTTTTGATCAAAGTTGTATCTTTTTTTTTCATTTTGTGTTGCAATACTCCTCTGAGGACACTCATGTACCATACCGGCTTGAAGTGGTACATCTGTTCCTTCATTATGCTCTGCTAAGGTCTTTAAATACCTGGAGCAAACCCCAGACTCCAGATTTACCTGCTATTTTAATACAGCTGAACTATCTCTTCTCTACTTGGCAGTCAGTGTTATTGCACAGGCTGTATAGTTGAAGATCATAAATTTTTCTTTGTGCCCAATAAATGCGCTCTTTCAATAGGTTAATGTTGGTATCCTGCAATTATTTCGAACAGGTGGGCACTCTGACACTTGCCATTAGCCAGTCCACAACACACAAATGTATTGATCAAGTCAAAGATGCACTTCTGACTTGTGCTAATCAATGTATTAGTTCTCCAAGGGTTTTTACAGTGTAATGAGCAGGAAATATATATGCCGCTGCTAAGTTTCTCCCTCTTCAGGGAGCAACTGAGTGCACTTATAGAAGAGCTGATGTACTGATTCGCAGTAAAGTGAAATGACATCCCGAAATAAAATTTTAATCTTAAGTATGTATGTAAAGTTTTGAGGAAGACTGATGGGCAAACTTGCAAAGTTTGCAGAATTATAGCACTTAAAATACAGCTATGGAGCTACTATGCAATTGTACCTTTTATTGTGAGCTTGCCAGGGTTAACTAGAGCTTGACCTTCTTTTACACCCCTCAAAGGAAGCCAAATGATGCCATTGGAAGTGTTTTTGATGAGGAGTTAAGAGTTTCTCTTCCCAGTAAACTGGAGCCAAACACATTCTTCAGTGTGTTCTTGGGCTTTTTGCTTTTGTAGGTGATACTCTGTATCAGTGGCTAATCTTTAATTTACCATGCTTCACCTTCAGTCTTGGAGTTGTGGCTCTGTGTTAACAGTGTCAAGCAACAGTAGTGCATTTTCTGTTATTCAGCATCATTTACAAAAGTGAACGAATCAGTTTTCTGCACACAGCCGTGCAATAAAAGCTTGCTGAAGGCTGGCGTTGTGAACATATTGCATTCAAATTTACAGTTAAAACTGAAGATCTCTTTTTTCACGGGAGATTTGTTGAGCCGCTCTCCACTGGCTCTTTCATTAACTATTCAGAGAATCAAACAACTTATCTCCAGGCAGTGGTGTCATTTGCCACCTTCAGTAAAATTTGGTGTATTGTTGCTGATAAGGCAACTGATAAAGTGGCAGATGAAAGGCTTTAATAAGCTGCGATTAGGATTCTGGGTCAGTGTGAACCAGTGTTGACCCCAGGAGAGGTCATGAAGAGTATCTAAGGTTACCTAAGGTTTGGGTAGCACAGCACAAAATGATGTTGAGGAAACAAACATCCTCTAAACCCTTTTGTTCACAGTGAACCAACTTACCTGATGTAGATGACAAAAAGTATACTGCTATCAATCCCTACAGTTTTTACTGTATTCTCAGTTACATTCTGCTCGTAATGACAGGATGGGGATTTAATAATTCTCTTTTTTTTTTTTTCTGGATGTCAAAATACATACATCAAATATGTATGTTTGGCTCTTATGTGTCTCCGAACCAAAGATAACCAAAACAGATATTTTTATAGTCTTTCGATACCTGAACACTTGCACAAGCTTTATGTGAAAATATAACAGAAGACTGTCACTGGCTGACCCATTTCTCATTGCCTACTCTATTCAGGGGGCAAAACTCCTTCTGAGAGGCACAAAATGAACCTAGGAATTCTTAATCTCAAAATTCAATGTCTAATCCTCCGGCACAGCATGTGTCATATATTTTAATGGCCAGTGTATAGAGATACAAGTGCACAACTGCAAGCAGATAATGGGTTTACTTTTTTAATGGAGGAAGTCTTTGCTGCTAATCTGAAGGACCTGGGTTCAAACCCTATTGATGACCCTACTTAAATTGTTGTTTTATTGAGTAGAGACTTAAATATGATTGATATAATTTAAGCTATTTAATCTTCCATTATAGAATGATTAAGATTCATCCATCTGTTCTATAATCAAAGATGTTAATAAAGTTATGAAGCTAATAGTATAACAAGTGGTTTTGCTAATCCCAAATTGTTGGGATAGTTCTCATCTGGAAGCAGTGAGGGACACAGCAGGAGGAGCAGTCCATCTCTATTAGGAGTGATTAGTATAACTTTAAGCTATAATTACATGGATACATTCACACAGGAGACTGCTACCAAGCTGTTAAGTATCCTTAAGAGGATGATCTTTTGTACCAAAAGGCCCAACAGTTTTTCTGACTTTCTGACAGTTGAGAAGTTTATCTCCACCAAGTGCCTGAAGGGTGACTCCTGCATACAAAGTGCTTCAGATGGACAGCAGCTTTTATTCTTTTCAGAGGCTGACAATTAAAAGAAAGAAAGAAGAAGATATATCATCTAAGATTGCTCCTCTAAGCAGTTAAGAAGCATGAGGATTTTACTAAGCTGAAAGCACCTTGTGCAGCCTACTATCTCCATAGTTGCCCTGGAGAATCATGTGAAATCTCAAGAGAATGTCCGCTACCCTTGGGTCTGAAAACCACAGCGTACATCCACAATGTGCCGTTCGTAAGTGCCTGCCAGGAATGGCTCCGGGCAGGACTGCTCTGGCAACTCATGGGTATCCATCAATAAAGCCAGCAAAACAGCGGCGCTTCATCCTTCCTGATGGCAATGCATTCTCCTTCCCCAGATCTCCTGTACTCTCTTCCTCCATCATTTCATGCTTGCAGACAGTTTGCCTAAACATTCAGGGTACACAGAGGTCTAGAAGTCAGGAAAACCCTCTTTTCTTGAAAAGGTATGCAAATAAATGATCCAAAAGGTAAATCTGATCTCTTAAGAGCTGTGTTTGTGAGACTGAGTCTGCAGGAAGTTACTGTCACAGCGTGCAGATTGAAGAGTTTTGACAATCTATTGCAAATTTAGCCAAACTGTTAAATGAAGAAGACATCACTAGAGAGGGCTTTGAAGCCAGGTCTCTGATACCACAAACAATGTCACTGTAAGTGATCCACCTTAAAATCACGCATGTTCCCCACACTCTGCTTCCCTTTGGTGGATTGTTATTTAAAACTCAGGTTTCAGCTGAGTTGGATGGACTTTCATCTATCTTTCCATTTAAATTTTAGCTTGGCCTGAAATGAGTCTTTTCCTATTTGGCATTATTTTTTCAATGAAATCTTTTTTCTCTCTGTTTTTATTCCTTCATTATATGCAAAGCCATTATCATATATCCTCCCCAGCTTTATTATTACTAGGCTAGACAAGCCTTCTACACCTGGAGCATTCCTGTGTGCTGAAATACAATAATGTGCAGAAACCTGGAGGGAGCCCCAGATGTTTGCATCTTTACCAAATCTATTGCACTGGTGGTTTGGAGTTGTACATGCTGGCTGATTAAAAGACGACTTTTACTTTACTTCTGATGTTTCTAATGAAATTCCAGATTATAGTCCAAGATCTTTTTAATGTGGCATTTAGTTTTATTAAATTTCAAAAACTTCCCTAAATTCTGCCTATATAATATTCGAGACCTGTTACAGACCATCAGTGCCTTCCAAATTTGCATCAGCTGCAGAGTTCATTTACACATCTGTTTTGTGTCAAGGTAATTATGAAAACATTTTAACCCTTTATATTTGATCAGCCTTTGAGTCAGTACTCTCTCTACAATAACTTTCCCATTCAGCTCAGCTAAATAATAGAATCATAGAATGGTTAGGGTTGGAAAGGACTTAAGATCATCTAGTTCCCATGGGCATGAATGCATCATGCTAGACCACGTTGTCCAAGGCCCTGTCCAACCTGGCCTTGAACACCGCCAGGTATGGAGCATTTATCCCTTCTCTGGGCAACCTGTTCCAGTGCCTCAGCACCCTCACAGTAGAGAACTTCTTCCTTATATCTAACCTAAACTTCCCCTTTTTTAGTTTAAACTCATTACACCTTGTCCTATATCTACTGTTTAGCCAGTTTCTTACTCATTTCATTCTTCTGTCAATGCTCTGTTAACTAACATCTACATGAGACAATTCACTAAAACCTTAAACTTCTAGTTCAATACATTTTTCTTAAGACTGTATTCTATTTCTTGTGCATTAGTAACTGCAACTGGAAGAGAGTGAAAGGATAGCAAAAACATGCTTATCTGGAAAAAAAAGAGAGAAAAAAAGGAAGAAAATATTTATTTTTTTCTTCAAATTTCTGAAAGTTTTTAGAACTTAAATATGAATGCTCAAAGTAAAACTGTAGAAATAAGGAAAAAGTAGAAGAATAAACTTAAGAAATTAAGACATGTAAAATATAAATATTAAATATAGAGTCATCTAGAAACTTCTCCAGTGTCTTTCCAAGCTTGCTGTCTTCTGGAAGGTTAAAGAACCTGTTCACACCCTCACAGTCTTTATTCCCTTTAAAATTTTTATTCAATTTTCCTGGGAAACAGCTGAACAAAAACCAGCCGAGGAGTACCGTTCCTTTTGACATCCTATTTACTCCATAGTGAGATAACTTTCAGTAATAAAATATCTATTTTAGTTTTCCTTCTGAACAGCGAGCTTTTGTGGGTTTTTTTCCTCCTTACCTCCTTTCCTGTTTACAAGCTGCATCCATTACTGCCATGAAGAAAGTTTATCTCATGAACGAAGAATCAACACTCGTCTTTACCTGCAAAGGGAAACAAAGGGGAAATTTTCAATGCTTTTCCACCAACTGCGGAATCTCCAAACAGACCTTACTTTATTTTATCACAAAATTAAATATGCTCAGAATTCTACATATACTAATACTCACATTAGTTTACATTTTAAGTAATTTTGGTAACTAAGTTGCAAAGCTCCCGGTACAACCATTAAGGTCAACCTTTCTGTTTGTAAGAAGTAAAACCAGCTAATTGCAATACAAACAATACAGACACTATTGCCCCACAATAAATAGCGAGTGCTCAGATCTGCATACATATCAAAGAAAAAAACCAACACGCATGGACTGAAGTGAATGCATTACAAAGAGTAATATGATACATAGTTCAGATCAAACAAAGATGCTGCTGTGGTACAGTGCCATCTCTACTACTCTGGCTGCTATAGAAAGCAAAACACTTTTTAAAGAGCAAGAGGTGCTATATACCAGAAAGCTGCAAAGCCTTCCTGCTCTTCCTTTGCAAGCGGGTGGTTGTATCTATCACTAAGTCTATACACAAAATCTGCCATAAATTGTCTCTCTAGTTAGATGACGTTGTTTCAGCAAAACTAAGATTTGTAACACACTGCATCAGGTCTGAATTGCTTTATCTCCTAGCAGAAATAGGCTGATACGGAGTGTACCCTGCATTCTAGATCACCATTGCTGAAGCTTTCCTAGTGTATTGTCTATTTTCCTCACTGTAAAAATCATGAAATGTCAAGTGTTCTCTGGATCTCTGTGCTCTGAGTTACAGTCAGAATTAGAGCCTTAATCCAGAAGAAGACAAGTAGTTTCATTGCTGTTCTGTTTAGACAGTGTGAGACTGAGGCCTTTTATTTCAGCCCTCCCATAAAACATGAAAATAAATGAAGCGGTTTATTCCACAAAGGTCCTTGAATACCCAGAGCTTTCTGTGTGATCCCTGGGGTAAGCATCACACCTATTCCCTGTCATGATGTTCCAGAAGTTGTTGTGTCCTTTAGCCCTAAAGGTTTGGGCTGAGCTGGAGTAGTTAAGGCTCACAATCCTTTTCAGTGTTTGTGAATCAGCCAAAGTGGCAACTTAATACCCGCTCTAAAATGCCGAGTGATCAGCTACAATGCCTATGTATTAATAAACCAGAGTACTGTGGCCTCCTGAAGAGCAAATTGCATTCTTAACGGTGATCAGGAATATTTGATTAGTTGATAACTTGAGGTTCACAAACAGTTAATGATAGATTTTGGCAGTACTAAACCCATTTTCATTTCTTTATTTCGTCTTTCAGCAGAAAGAATTCCCATCACAGTGCATTACAATTTGAGAAACAAAAAAGTTTCCTCTATCAACACAGCTGCATAAATATGTCAGGGCCACTCTGAACAGGAAAAATTGTTAATCAAATCCCATTACAATAACTAAATGTTGGGCCAACACACTGAACACTTTGCAGAGTTTTTACTTTATTTCACAAAAGAGATTAACTGGATTCAAGGTGGGCTTGCAGACAGGCTATTGTAAATTGGACCAGAAATCATCAGCCACCTACAGTCTGAATTTGACCCCATTATATTAAACAAAGAGCCCTGAGAAATAATTGAGCTGGGAGCTGCACAACAGCCTAAACCCCTGCTGGCTGATGGTGTCCAGCAGAGAATAAATGAACCCACTACTAATGGTAGTCAACAGCTTCTTCAGAGGACTGAACTTATCAACCTCTAAAGAAAAAACAGTATTCTGCATGGTCCTTAAACAACCAACATGATGTAGAAAACTAGCCAAATTCTCAGCTGTTGCAGTTGTTAAAGCTCTTCCAAAATCAAAAGGTCAACGATAATTTAGATTAAGATCTTGTCAACTTCTCCTTGCCAAACCGAGCATGTGAGAAGTGTAACAAACAAGTTCCAGCATTATTCAGTGCATAGGATCCTTCCTGCTCATGTAGGTATTATAGATAGCACCATCGCTTGGCAGTCTGGGTGCAAAGACAGAGCCCCCAGAAGTACGGGTGCATGATTATCATATGTTATCATGCACACGGGTTGACTAAACAGGTGTGCTCCTCCCCAGGTGAACATGGCAAGTCTCTAATGTGCCAATAGCTCATCAGAAAGCACTGTCACAGGCTCTGAATTTGGTGCTTCCCCAGTGACAGCAGCTGTCTGGACGATGGAGGCAAGATCAGGATTTTTTACTTTTGCATTTTTAACATAGTGGAGCATTAAGTAGTTCCTGCTCTAGAATAAATTGTGCAGATCCACTGCAATGTGTTTTGCAGGCATAATAAGGTGTACTGTGAATCTACAGACATAAAAGTGTTGAAGGCTTTCTGGCAGTGGTCACTGCTATCAGCTATGGCTGGTGACATTCATGCTGCAAAGTAAATGGAATAAAAACAAGCTTCCTACCTAAATTAGTTGGGATGCAAAGCCCAGCAGCTGTGCAGAGAAAAGGGAATGGAACAGACCATGCCCTACTTAAGCACCCCAGCACACTGTGATTTCTCTCTGAATGTTCTGCCTCCATTCTTTCCCAGAAGTCAAAGAGCAAGTAATTAAACCATAACCTGGAGGTGCTGCCCCACACCAAGCCTGATCCTGCCACTCTCTAGGTGCTCAGGCAGCTGTAGGAAGGATGCAGACCCTATGCAGCACTGCTCTCTGCTGAGCTGTTGGTGCAGGAGGGGGCAAACCCGTCTGTCTAGTCAGATGCCATGGAGGGGAGAAGGTCCTCCTTTCCCACCTGAAGCAGTTCCCAGCTTCACTCATTCCTTCGCAGTGCCTCCAGCTGCAGGGTCTGTAATGTGAAGTGGGTGGCCAGCAGAGCAGTCTTAACTAACCCGTAAAAAGAGCTCGTACATGCTGGGAGAGTCTTGCATTTTGTGAGAAACTCTTTTTGTGTTTAAATTTAACTGAAACATTTTGACTTGACAAATGTATCGGTTAAGGTCCTCTCAGGGTCTTCCCAATGCCCTTCTGAGAACAGAAACTTGCCATGTAGGTATGAATTTCAGCACAGCCTGACACAGAGACAGTGTATCACCTGCAGTGTGCACGTAGGGTATACGATAATCCTGGTACCACATAGCAGGTCAGTCTGATTAGGACTCTTTTGCCATACACTGTGTTTTGTCTTTTTTTCTACAACTGATCAGGGAATCTCAGAATTAATTAAATCTCTTGATGTACTCTTAGGCAGCTTGTGGAATAAGTGGTAAGATATTAGAGACACTGAGCTTGTTCATTTGATTTCATCTCTGTAACCTGAGCTCCAATTTAACGTTGTATCTTCTATCTTCTTGAAGATTAATTACTGCACCAGTTAGCAAGTCATCTCACCATCTTTCGTTTGTGAAGAGTGCAAGTCAGTAGAAATGTAACTCAGGTATTACTCTGGCTTTGTACATGACCGATGAAAATCCAGTTAAAGATTTAACAGTTAAATATATTTAGCACTACAACACTCTTTTCTCAAAGCCAGCTCCAGAGCTAATTCAGGCATGGTCATGTTACAGGTGAAGGAATATGACTAACATTTAAATTCTGCTTTCAGTAGTCTCAGTGTAGACAAGAGACATCTCAGTATAGGCATAGATGCCTTCAGCCCCACCTCCCAGTATCAGGGGAGTTTTCTGGATTTATGCTTCTATTCGGGAGCAAATGCTAATTCTTTAGATTTGTAAAGGTTTTTTCCAGCATATCAGGGCTCTGTAGCAATGGCAGCCTTAATGTTGGCAGGAGAATCGTAGAAATAATTTTGCAGTTCTAGGAGGGACTCCTTCCTGTCCCTGCTGGCTCTGCAGTGGTCTGATGACACAGTAGAGGGAGCATGAGCAGCTTTGAGCTACCAGGTACCAAGGCATCTTGATCACAGATACCTCTGGTCTGAACCCTTCTGTCTAAATAGGATGAGGTACACGAGGAACTCAGTGAGGCTCCATGTTCTGGTAGCTCTGCCATGAAGAGACTCCAGTGTTAGGTGACCAAGTGATAGCAGGTTCACACTTGTGCCAGAAATACAATTCTGCAGCGAAAGAAAGCACACCAACTTGGAAACATTGTGAGACAGAGGCATAGGAAAGCAGTATAGACACACTCTCCAGCTTAAGAATGACACATTCGAGAGGCTCGAGATTGCTGGAGAGTAACTTTGAGAAGCTAGTGGCCAGAAGAAGATTAATTTTAATTTCTCAGACACAGCCAAGCCTATTTTCCTGTCAAAATGAAATTGATTAATTCCCATCCATTTTCAGAAGCCCATAATAGGTGCAAATCTACCCTTAAACACGGCCAAAGCTTTAGATAGTCTTGGTTAATGCATTGAAGTCCAGCAAATGCAAACACTAGCCACATACAGCAAGGTTTAAGGAAAAAACTTGCATGGTAACCCAGGCAAACCTAAGTCTGTATCACAGTTTCCCCAGTTATCCTTTTCTTACTCCCAAGAGTAAGGGAATGGCAGGCATTTGTTTTGCCAATGAAACACCCATCCCTGCAACCATTGTAGTTCTTAGCATTACTGTTAATATTTTCAGTGCTGCTTGCAGTGCCTGCCTACATTGTTGTTCTGCTTACATCAACATTCCCATCCTCAGTATCCCTAACTAGGTACTTACATAATCTCTTCACAATACAGACACCAGTGATTCTTCCCTAGAAGCCCTGGTCCCAGGAAGGCCAAGGGTAGTTTCTTGATTTATGCCCTTAGGGTTAATAGATGTTTTCCAACAGATTTTTCTCCCCAGGATCCAATCTCTGTATAGTTCCTTCATACAGGTCCTAAAGGACTGCTCACAGCACGATCAAGAACACATAGCAGTTCCCTTCAGGAATACTTTGAAGACTAGTATTTGTTTTCTTAAGTTTTTCAGGTTTCTTCAGATATACACTCTAGAAATGTATCCAGGAGCAAGCATCCCTGTCTGCTTTAGCAGGGCACCAGGTTGCCTGTTACAGACAACATGCAACAGGTCTTGCATTAATTCAGACGTCCATCCCTTATCTTGACATCTGAAAATGGTACCTTCTGGCAGCTTCCCCTTTGGTATTGTCTTTCTTTTAAGGATGATGTATAGTGGCAATTTTGCTTTATCTGCTAAGACCACCAGCAAAGTGGCAATCCTGTTTTTTCATTGGCAGTATTTTTGATAAGTGATTTGGGCTTTCTTATGGCACGGTAATATGATGTCTGAAAAACCCAGTGCGTGTCCAAAGGAAAAAAGGGATGTTTCTATTGTGTTGCCTGTGTGCATTAATAAACACCTGTGGATTTTAGATATTGCTGCATAGTGTTGAAATTCTACTATTTTTCATATAGTTAAAACAGACTTTATCCCAGTGTTGTTTAACATCTAGCGTCTCGAGCCTCAGTATTACATCATTTATACATGCCAAAAAATGCTAGATTCGACTTTCAGTTCTGCAAGATCTGTGGCTGTGAGGATATTTCTAATTGTGATGGGAACCCTGCAAGGAGACTGTTCTAAAACTAACAAGAAATTTCTGTTAGAAATTTCCTAATCTGAACAACCCATTCTGAGTTTTACTATTAATAGAACCATATTTTTCTTCTTTCTATAAGCCCCATAGAAAGACACAGTCATCAATCTACTGAGAAGTTTTCATATTTCTCATACCGTGATGCATAAGGTTTCCATAGCATCTTCAAAAGGCAGGAATCTACTTCTTAAAGTATTCAGTAACAATGACAATCGAGATGTTTTATAGACTAGGGAGGAAATGACATGTATATTATATAATGCAAACTATATTATATATAAGCTAGTAGTAAGTAAACGGTAGAAAGAGCTCATTTTGTCCTCAGCTTTGAAGGAGCCAGTGGCTCAGAGCAGCTGCTTTAGCTGCTTTTGTTTGTCATATTGAAGAGGAGGAGCACGAAAACAGCAGCTCTCAGAGCTTCCCCTCCCTGGAGTGAGTGGTGGAGGCTAATTAGGCAGCGTCACTACTGAATGGCTATACTGGAGTAGCTAAGGAAGATGCCTGTCATTACTTACCATCTTAATAATGCATCTTCTTATTTCATCTCTTCTAACATCTGCCCGTTACTGTAAATCTATGCTTTCAAATGAAAAAGAAATCCTGTAACACAATATCTCATTTAATGATAAAACTGATAAAGCGTTTGATTTCCCCAGTGTTGACCTTCTTAAAACCGGGGTTCAAGACTTCTCCCTCAGTATCCTGGTGAATTCCTTCACAATGTTAGGAGGTAAGGAAACTAGTAGGTCTTTTCCCTTGAATAATACAGCCCAGTTTAGGAGCTGAAAACATAGGAATCTGTGTGGAAAACCTGTTTTCTGGTGTCCAAGACACCTCATGAACACAGGAGTTATGGCAGGAGTTTATGGATCTTAATGTTGCACCATGTAAGGGTCATTCAGCTGCCTTGCTTTCCAGAGACTCCTATTTTGTGCTATTACACAAAAATGTGACACTAAATACATGCAGTAGAAGAGCGGGGTTGTCCTGTGCTCTCAGAGGTTGTGTAGGCACAGCAATCCTTCTCACAATAAACAGCTTTGCTGGGCATGCCTGCAGTGTGTTACGAGTACAGGGTGCATAGCAATAGTCACATTAATGAAATATCTCTGTCTGCATGCGTGCCTATGGGTTTCCTGGGATGCATGCTTGGTAACACAAGGTGGGAGAGATGTTGCTGTGGTCTGTGGCACAGGGGGCACTGGTGATCTGGAGCAGATCCATAGTTCTGTCCTTGCAGTGCTAAAGCACCTCCTGGCTGCCTTGGGATCTGCAGTGGGACATCACAGGGTTTCACTGGCGACAACCCACTGCACACTCATTTCTTCTGCGTACTTCGTTGTACTCTTTCCCTCTTGTAAATGCAAGGTAGCTCCAGGTGCCTTGCCTGTTAGGTGAAGACAACAAGCAAATTGCCTTCTTTAATGGAATAGTGCCAAAAAACCCACAAGTAGCTGACAGCCTCAGCCCTTGTCTCTTGTTAATCTGTCTAACTTGTTGCTGATGAAAACAAAGCAAAAGCAGTTTTAACATTTTGGTTATGCTGAAAAAGTCACTATTAAAGTATTACAAAAAGGTTTTTCCTTGTCAGTCATCAGAGAGCACCTTTGGATTTTAAATCTCTAAAGGATAGGAAATTATCTTTCTGAATTTATGTATAATGGTAAATGCTGATATTCAGACACTGGTAATTTAAGCTTTTGATAAAAGAATCTTTTACCTCACATCATCACATGTTGTTATGCTACAAGATATTCCTCTGGTCTGCAATGTCCCTCTTGAGCTGAGGCAGAGAAGGTGATTTTAATTCTTCGTGTTTAGTCATCATATTAAGCTGTCCATGTCTCTTTGTCAATAGCTTTGTCCTTCAGGCCTATTACTCTCCAGGGATTTGCAGAGCTTACCTCTCTGAAATTGCTCCACCAGAAGTCTTCTTAGAGTCTTTCACTTGAGTTTGTGGTCCAAAAGACACTACTTACAGTCTTATATTTTCACATCAGTAGGAGTGGCTCTGCCAGAAAAATAATGGATAGACTCATAGAATCATAGAATAGTCAGGGTTGGAAAGGACCTCAAGATCATCTAGTTTCAATCCCCCTGCCATGGGCAGGGACACCTCACACTAAACCATCCCACACAAGGCTTCATCCAACCTGGCCTTGAACACTGCCAGGGATGGAGCACTCACAGCCTCCCTGGGCGACCCATTCCAGTGCCTCACCACAGGAAAGAATTTCCTCCTTATATCCAATCTAAACTTCCCTTGTTTAAGTTTCAACCCATTACCCCTTGTCCTGTCACTACAGTCCCTGATGAAGAGTCCCTCCCCAGCATCCCTATAGGTTAGATATAATCATAGGCTAAATTATAGATAATTTTGTTTTATCTTCCTGAGGTTTTGTTCCAGTAAAGAATTGGAAAAAATAGCTGAATTTTCCACAAAATGAAAATTCTGGCTCCCCACTAGCACTCTAAATGAGCGTTGAGACCCACCTTCCGATCAGCAAAATGGCTTCTGATTTCTTCTGTTTAAATGTGCCATTTTGTGTCACTTATAAGCTGATAATAATCACAAGGTATCTGCATTAGATATGAGCCCACCTGCCTTTTTGGGAAGCGTGCATTTTGATATGGATCCAAACTGCACCTGAGGCCCAGGGCTAGTGAATGTAAGCAAGTTTTGGAAAAGAAAGCTATGCCATGATGATGAACATCCAATAGATCACCCTGAAATTGTAGCAGCAATGACTTCAGCTTGTTTAAAGGCACGAGCCTCTCAAGTACAGACAAAAGCCAATACTAGAGGAAGGCGTCCAGCCCTAATAGAGCAGAGAAAAGGCAGGGTGCTTGCCGGGGTCCTAACCCCAGAGGTGAGGTCATTGGGAAAACCAGTCTTACTGATGATGTCACACCACACGCCTGCCAGCCTGCATGTCTGACATAGAGGTGAGGTGGTAACCGAACTGTTACGGTAAAAGCAGAGGCTAGCAGAGAGATGCAGAGGGGATGCTGCAAAAGCTGTGAATAGCAGATGATGTGAGCTGGGTGGGAGCCCTGTCCCACCCCAGCAGACCCCCGGAGTCACCGCCCTGAAAAGCTGGAACGATGTTACAGGATACACACTGCAAATGGCTGATCCACCCAGTCCTTCAGGCAATAAGCCCATTTCCCCACACGTTTCAGGCTCAAACTCATCCATATGTGAACAAAAGTTCTCACCATTTACAGTGACGGTTTTGCCACCAGCTTTGCCATAATGCTTGTACAGGAGTACTGGGCTGGTATCAGGGAAGAGCTCCAGGACTCCACTTTACAGGGGCAAGACTGTGTGTAGGCAATGTACCTTTAGGTGAGGATGGCTGAGAACCATTTGTATTATATAAAGGGAACATCTACACAAGTTGTCACAATGGTAGTTTTACCTGAAGTCAGAGTGACTGAAGGTCCTCAGTGCTTTGCCCCACTGCCAAAGCTCAGGGGAATTAAACCCCTCAGAATAGTTAACAGGTACAGTTGTGAAGGCTCTCCGGCGCCTTCTTTCCTGCAAACAAATATGCCCCCCACCCTCCTTCCTTCCACTTAGGCAACGCAGCTCATGGTTGTTTTTATTATGGTTCTGTCACTTTGCACAGTACAGTTTTATTTCAATAATAAAAATATAGAAATATAATTAGCATCTTTGTTTTAAGGCACCGAGTTTTTAAATTACCATGTGTGACAACTGTTATGGCACTGAAATCGTTAAAATCATGTAAATGCTTAAACCATGTAGGCCTGGGAGATTATAGTTTCATTAGAGAAAAGGCTATAAAGTTAGACCTAGGTAATTACCTTTCCCATTAATGCTCGAAAATTCTTTGCTCCACTGAGAAGTGATTGTGGTGCATCATGCCTTCTGTGCTTTTACATTCAAACGGCAGGAGCTTTTATTTCATCAGCACAAACTGCAAGGAAACAGCGGCAGCCTTCCAGGTGTACTTTGCAAATTGGGGTTTAAATGTGGAACACATCAAATTAAAATTCAATATTAATTATTTTGTCTTGCTAGGAGCCTGAGTAGTTTAAAGCAGCAAGGGTAATTGTCTAACTCATTGTATGTGTCTACAGCGAACTTAATCATTATGTCAGCTTCCTAATAAAAGGTTATTATAGAAACAAAGATCCCAATTTTACATATGGTAGGCAAGGGAGAATTCGAAGAGCTAGTCTCCAAGGTAGACTTGAGGTTCTTGACAAATGATGCCCATGCTGTGATCAGATACTTAACAAGAAATCTCGTTATTAACTAGGCCTGTACAGATAATTAGCACTTGAGCTTCAAATTTTAAATCTGGCTTGAGATGTATAATTTATCAAAAGCCCTAGCTCGCTGTCAAAGTCCTATAATAAGGCAGTGTTATTGATGAATTGAGATTAAGAGCAGATTGAAGAGAAAATTAGGCCACTGGTTAGTCTGAAAGGTCTGATTTCAATATTTGCAGTACTAATTTGGTATTATTTTGGTAAATGGATGTGGTCCCCAAGTGCTGCATAGTATAAAAGAATAAACTGGATGTCATTATTCTAACAAAAAAAGTATTGTTTACTGTATGCTGAATTTTGCAGCACTAGCAGTCTGGTTAATAAGCTGCTTTACAGGATAAGTGTACCTGTTTTTATTGCATTAATTTATTACAACACATACAGAACGCCACGCTTTTATTCAAGGTTAGAAAATGTACCTTCTTTACATTAAAAATTATATTGCATGAGACTAATGATGATTGAGTATGCCAATCCCTAATTTAGCTGTTTCATTTTTATCTTTGAACTGTCTTTCAAGCATTCTTTACACTGGAATGCAGATAAGTACCATTTTGTATATTCAAGCTATATAAAAAGAGCAATCTTTTTTTAATGATTGCTGGTAGCAATTCATTGCAAGTGGTTCCAAGAAAAAAAAGAGAAAGAGTGACTGTATGCAATCTATCTACAGTAAACTGCAGCTGCAAAGGTGTTAGATACACATTCATGACCCTTAGTATGCTAAATCTTTTTGATACACATAATAAAATGACATTTAGGGCAATATCAGATTTCCAGAATTACGTTAGGTAAAACGTAAGGTTGGGACAAATCCTGTTTGTGTTTTCAGGGTTTAATTCTTAGCCCAAGAACACAGACTGTATTAAAAAGGCTCTATAATTTTTACCTTATATCCTGTCAAATATATGTCAAATGCAAGCGTGTATCATGTATATATGTTTCTTATATATCACATCAATATCCTCCAGCAAAATAATAATGTCAGTGGCTGCCTGTTTCCAGGAAACTTTGCACTGACAATCCCTTGTAACCCGTTATTGGCAGCAGCTCCTTTCCTCTCAGTTTCCAGCTGTCCGGCAGGGTATGCCAAGTCACAGCAGGACCTGAGGAGTGTTTGTATTCAACTGTGGCACCGAGCTTTATGGAGGTTTGCCTTGTATATTGTGCACTTGCAGACAAGCGGGATTTCCAGGGCCCAGCGGGGGCTCCCCGGTGTTTATGCTGAGGTGGTTAGCTAGTTGGCAAATTGCTTTGGGCCAGAAACGTGTGACAGAGGAAAATGTATTGCATTAGCTCTTCTATCAATAACATCTTAACACTGACTTATAACACAGTTGCTTTCATGCCGATCCAGCCTCCTAATTTTAATTTTAGGATTGATTAAATTTTGCAATCGGGCTTCTTTGGCTATCCTGGAAAGAAAAGGCTTTTCTTCCTTACTTAGAAATAATATGCTGTTGAAAATATAAGCAACAAAATATAAACAACTTCACTCTACTAAGC
Source organism: Lathamus discolor (assembly GCF_037157495.1). Taxonomy (NCBI): domain Eukaryota; kingdom Metazoa; phylum Chordata; class Aves; order Psittaciformes; family Psittacidae; genus Lathamus; species Lathamus discolor. The sequence goes on along the minus strand of NC_088886.1, from coordinate 86,974,301 downwards.
CATTAACTAATACATATTTACACTGATTTGGAAAACATCTAATCTTTTTGGTGTATACATTCTGATAATTTTAAGCAGATTTACAATAGTTTATTATTTTAGCTGTTACTGTGCTGTACATACTTGAAGTAGCATTGCGCAGGACCACTTGTGCCCTGGAGGATTTTTAGTAGATTTGTAAGAGATCCAAAAAAGGAGGAGTACTGCAATTCCTAGCAGACGGAAATGCTAATTTATACTTTTGTGAGGGTTTTCATTCAGTCCCTTCCAAGTATTACTCTCGTATTGGGCTGATTCTGATCTTGTTCACACTGGACACTTCTGCTCTGCACTGATGCAACTGGAGATCAGGAGACCCTCCTGGTTGAATTAAGACTTACATCAGTGTAAGAAGTAAATCTGAGGAGCTTTAGGGGTCATTTTAGATAAAAGTAATCAATAAGCTACAGTTTAACTTTACTTAGAAAAGCAATTTAGGGAATATTTTATATCTTTAAATGACATTCCCAAGTGTACTCAAAGCTGGAAAATATTCAGATATGTCATAATTGGGAAGAAAAATTAATATGCCTGTGCTAAACAAAAGCATGGGGCACATTGTAAGGCTTTGTCAATTTAGGCCACTTTGGAACTCCTCAAGATAAGGCTGCTTTCTAATAAGCTTAGCCACCCAATTGCCTGACTTTGAAGTCCTTTCACAAGAAACATTCCCACAGCTTGTAAGGGGAGCTGTGCACACAAAAGATCAGCAGCAGAACATGTGTTTCTATATTTGCTTATATCCATAGAGCAAATGTAATGATGATACAACACTTTTCAGGAATTGCTGTAGGAAATAACAGCTACCTGAGATCACCATGCAAAAGAATGGAAATGTTTATTATAGAATAGCTGATATCTTATGTGGTCTTATTGAAAACAAAGGGGTTTGGTACTCACTTTGGTACAAACCACAGAGGTGGTTTGTATAGTCATTCCTACATGCCTTTTTTTTAGTGACTTAGTAGTGCTGGTGCAGATGACCACATGTGGGCTGTATGAATAGTAATTCAGAAGAGAACCAGGCTTGAAGATTCCCATTGATATAATTACAAATAGTGACTGCTTGCAGTGAAGGGTAATAAAAGAGGATTCTGCCAAGTTAAATTCCTTCAGCTAGCCCAGGCCATTCCGTTGCTACAAGATACCATTGTCATCTACATGCTTTCAATGGGCTGAGCTCCAAAATTCCAGGAGAAGGATTTAGATATCTCTAGGAGAAAAGAGGAGTTGTGCCTCTACTCAGTGCGTTCCCGACTGGTTTTAAACGTACTAACTTGGCGTTACCAGTTCAGAACCGGGGTGCATGAGCAGATGCTCTACTGCTGCACTAGGCATGGCAGACGTACACTGAAAAGAAAACACACAGTAAGTTACGAGGGCCCAGCGTGCTCTCGCTAATTGGGATGCTCTCCCCTCCGCGCCCTGCAGCCCGGCTCCTGCCCGCAGCGGGCGGGCCGGTCCCGGAGCCCCCGGCCCAGGCTCCAGCTCACGGTCCTGCCTTGCTGCCGGCCGCCGACAGGGGTCTCCAGCGCACCGCGGAACCGCCCGGGCGGCGCGGGGTTGGGGCCGGGCAGTAGCCGGTAGCCGCGGGTCCGGGAGCAGCAGCCGCCGCGGCTGGTGGCTGCGTGCGGGTCTCCGCGGCGGGGCCGTGTTTTGTTTACCTGGGGCGCCGCTTTGCCCGCTTTTAAGAGGAGCGCGGAGCCGGGGCTTGTCTTTCTGTGGGGAAAGAGCGAGAACGGCCGCTTCAGGGAGGGAGGGAGGGAGGGAGGGGTGGGTGGCTTTGGGGTGAGGCAGGGTGGGGACCCAAACTTCGATAAAATACAGCGTTCGGAATACAGAGCGAGGTAAAACAGCGCAAGGCTGTCACTTAGCGCGTCTAAGCCCCCCCCTTCCAGTTTCCATTAACTAGCTATTTCCAATAGCCCTTATACTCACCGGTGCCTTAGTATTTGGGCAACTGAAGGCAGAAAAACTCATTTTGCTGTAGGTGATAGTAAATAATACTGTCGTTCTATCACATGAACTAACCATTTGTGATCAGTTAATTTTTAAAACATACACAGAGTTTGACTTTTTTGTTTTTCTTCTTTTATCTTTTTTCTTTTTCTTCTTCTTCTTTTTTTTTTTTTTTTTTTTAATTAAATGATTCAGGAAGACAACTGTCCGGAAAGCAAAGGACATTTTCCAACTGGAATACAGCTCTATAGTCTGTGACAATGTACAGTGGTTGATGAGTTAGTTCTGGAGGCTTCTGAATTTTAATGATGTTGGAGATGATATTGTGTGTCCTTCAGCTTGTTAGAGTGACACTAGCACTCCATAAATCATAATACCTGTGTATTGTAAAATCAATACAAAAGTGCTATCTCAGCGCTAAACCTTAATAAGTTTTTCAGTGCTCTAACAGCTTAAACTTTGTTGTAATGCCATTGGACCTGTAGGTTAGGATCAGAGCATGCTTAATTTGTTTTGTAATAGAGACTTTTCTTTAATGAAGGACCGATTAGTAAAGCTTTGGTTGCCACTCTGGTGATCAGTTAGCAGAACAGCCTCTGCAATTAAACTCGTGTATCTCTGTCCTGAAGCAAAAAAGCAGGCTTAAACAGTCAATAAATGTTAATCCAGTCAGAACCCGTCTGTGCCTTTGAAGGCTGCCCATGAGGGGTTTTTCAAATCACATTTTTTTCGTCTTGTTTTAAATATGGAGGTCCCCATAGAGCCGGTACGTAGTGTACAAGGCCTCCCACTGCTCTGTAATAAGATCTGGCATACTAACAGCATTCTGTACAGATCTGTCATCTTTAGGTTTGTTTGTCCCTCCCTGTCCCAGCATACCTAGCTGTATAGTTACTGGTTATGAAAAAAAGCAATTGCTGTGTTTTACATTTCCTACACATGAAAGTAAAAAGGCTGCCTTAAAAATCTTTATCCAAAAGACATTACTATGGATGCACACAATTTTTATCATTTGCAAATACATCCCCCAAACCTTTTTTCATCACTATTTGTTTCTTTGTGGGGTGATTCTCAGGGGAGGAAGTTTACATTTGTACATAAACAGCAAAGCATACATTGGAAGCATTCATCTCACAACTGTCCTTAAAGCAAGCAAAAGGAAAAGTTAAATCTTCTCTAGACTGTTGTTGCTCTCTAGGATAGGCTTCTCAGGAAGCACTGCCAGATATTTATCTAATTCTGTTTTCCATTCTTGTCTGCTTACTGTCTTTTCCTATGAATAGGATTTAAAAAGAAACAAGTTGATAACTAAAAGCAGAGCAAGACTTAGTGGAAAGTTGGCTGATAGAGCTGGGAGGGAAACATGGGTAAAAGAAAGAAGCAATTCCCAATCTTTAAATACTCACCCTTTGGGGAAACACAGCCTTTGCTATGAACTTAATCTCCTTCTATTTGCCAGCCTATTTTCTACCTTTAGCTGCATGCATAGCTGTACATAAAGCATTAACATACATGGAAGAGTGCTTTAAATTTACCTTAATTATAACTGGCATCCCCTTTATGTTGCTGTGTAGAATTCAGCTTTTGCTCTTCATCAGGAGAGTCAGAGCTTCAGACAAAAAAGATTAAGAGACTTCTATGAGTCATTGCATTGGAAATGAATGTTTCCTGCTGGAGAGGGAAACAGAGGGAAAAGAGGGATATCAGCCTCTTTTTACAAAGAGCCAAATTCATTACTAGCACAACACTCTGGCTTCCCCAGAGCCACCCAGTTCCCTACCAGTATGACCTGGAAGGATCTGGAGTACACAAACTGACAAGGGAAACTTGTAACAGCCCCCTGGACAATGCAATTGACACAGTGCAGTCATGCAAGGTTTCAGCAAAGTCAGACAAGAGTGCCAATACTGGTTCGAAATTATTAGATTCTGATGAAGAGTATTATGAGATTTTTTTTGGTTTTCGATACAAATACACACATTTTAAAAAGCACCCCTCTCCCTTCCAGTTTTTTTTCAAGCCCTGCCCTGTTGCAAGACCAGTCACAGTCAGAAGTCTATCCAGTAACTATCCAGTGCATGTGAGGCTGGGTCAGCCTGAGGTACCTATTTAATGATGATTGGAAGCTGAGATGCAACAAGGAAAATACTTTGCCCTATCATTTTCTGTGTTTCCCTTTTCATTATACCAGATTCTATCTTTAGTTTTAATTATTTAATACAGACTAGTTTATGATGGAGGTACTTGTCCTGCCTTACCTCCTATCACTTCTGATTTCAGCCCTCTGTATTTATTTCCTTTGGTAGCCAGCATTATGCAGCCAAGATCTATCTTGATATTTTACTTCCTTCATTCTCCTGTGATCTCAACAAAGTCCCAGGCAGCAGACTTTGGGTTCCCATTCAGTCAGGTCGTGTGCAACCTTGCAGAAATCATAGAGGAGATTCTTGCAGAAATACAGAAATCAAGTTGCAGTCTGCAGGTTTGGATTCCTTAAAAACACGAGCAGGGACTGGTAAGGGAAAAAAGGAGTCTGACAGCATCTTTCAGATAAAACAGGCAAAAAAAGGGATTCCAAATAGGCAAAGGATATCTTTAAATATTAGGAAGTGCTTATTCAGTTGATGAAGCTGTAGAGGCCACACAGTCCTAGGCAATGTCAGCACAATAGCATGGGTATTGATGGCTTAAAAGTCCTACTAATCCACCAATGATATTTGTAAATTATGTTCCTCTATTATAATACCTTGTTGCATTTAAAAATCTTCGTTCAAGTGGGATGTGCTGATAAAGTTTTTACATTCTTTTCATGTAATTTCCCAGCATTTTCCCACAAGGAGTAAAGACATTCCTGACTGCATTTGGTTAGTCATGTAGTTTAGTCGGCACATCCCCAAATTTAAGAAAAGAGGACTTGAGCCTGCAGGCTTTTGGTAGTGCCAAAGGGAATCAAAGAGATCAAACACCTCTTCAAGCAAAACTGTACATGAGATATTTACTATCACGGAAGACCTGTTAAAGCATAAAGAAATGCATACAGCATTTAAAGAAGGAGAATGTCTTCATGTTCATGAGGTCTCTAATCAGACAGGCAAAAGTGAGCATGAGGATGAATAAAGACTAGCTATGGCTGGGGGTGTTGACCTATAAGGTCAACCTATAGGTTGACCTATAAGGGGATTCCCTTAGGTGTTCTCTGATGTATCTGCTCACCCAGTCCTGCATCATATTTAAGTATGAACTAAGCTTGTGAGAAAACAAAGTTTGGATGAGCAGAACCGATGCTGGTTTCTTAGCTAGGGTGAGTGAAACTGGCTTCCGACCACACAGTCACAAGTCACGCTTGTGTCACATCACAGGAAAGCATTAAGATTAGGGAGCAATGCATGCCCTCTCAGTTCAGCAGATTTGGGTTATTTAGTTTTACAAAGTGTCTAGTTGCTGGGCCAGTATTCCATGCTGGAGAGCTAGATCTGTTTGTGCAAAGGCATGTTATTTATATATGCTGGGACTGAGTGGGGAGGTGGGTTTGGAAGGAAGAAGAAGTGAGATGCTAACACTGGGTTTTGTTTGCTTTCCACTAGGTGCTAGCAATTGCTAAACAACTGCGTGATCGCAGCCAGAGCATGATAGGTTTTGAGAACGGAGACAAACTGGAAAATTTAAACAGGTCCTTAAGGTGACAAATGGAAGGCAGGCTGTGCCTGAAGAAGCACATGCATGTCTCCTATGCCCCTTCAAATGCTTTCCCTTTTGCGTACTCTTAGGTTGCCCACAGCTGTAGGTCAAAGTCACAGCAGCTATTCAGAGTGGGTGCTACCTCAGCAGCAGGAATGGGTAAAAAGAAATTTGGGGTAATTATTATGTGAGCCACAGTGGTCTGGACAGCCTCTGTAACTGTGAGACGCTCAAAGACTGCCAGAAATTCGGGAGCCTCTGCCTGTTTTTTCAGTGGACTCCTAGGGTCAACCTCAGGTGGCTGCAGGAGGTGAAACTTTAAGTAGACTACAGCCTTATAAAACATCAGCAGACACATACTTGAAAGCCTAATGATCAGTTTAGCTTGGCTTAATTGGGTTTATGTGTTCAAGGATATCCTGGCAGCTACTCTTGGAGAAAATTAAAGCTGGAACAAAATTCTGCTGATCTGACGGAGAGCCTGAGCCTACCTCTGCGTGAGAGGCAGCTCTCTTAGCTGACTCCTCATACTCAGGGAGATAGGCTGAGCACAAATATCTCACTTGTTCATCAGCCATCCGCTCTTTTTGGCTTTGTGAGAAAGCTCTGTGCTTGGGAAACCGGTGAGTCGGTTCAGTGCTGCTTACTCACTCGCTTTATCTCTCTTTCAAACCTCATGCACCCACCGCAAAAATGAGTCCATGATGAATAGATTTTTGAATTGGCTTAAAATTGATTATTCTACTGTATAAAATTAATTTTCATCTTCAACTGTTCACTGATCGAAGAATACTGGATGTGGATTGTTAGTTTTCTTTGTGACACTTATATAGAAGAATGATTTGGAGAATACGTTGGTGCATATTGATGACATTTTGCATCTCCTATGTGTTTTTAGAGTATTTCTCATTTTTTCCTTCCTTGGAAAAAGCAAAGCTAGTGTCCGTGGCTTGCATTTTTATCTATCTTTTTTAACAATCAACTATTATTAACTGTTAAAAGCACACTGAAATAATAATCAAAACATGCAACAAAATTTAAACCACATTAAACCAAGGAAGACTCCCCTGAAGAAATATGGGTCAGCTTTGCCCATCTTACCAGTCTTTCTGAATTCATTTCAATACTTCCACTTCTCTCTCTATGTTGCTGCATTTCCAGGTGCATGGTAGTGTCCTGGCTCCTTGGGTATTTCTACAGCCCTCAGTGAGACTGGAACAGAAACATCTGCAGTAAGATTATTTATGCTACTCAGTTCAATTCATACTCTGTGGACATAGACACATTATGTTTACACTTCTGAAGTAATGCACTGTGCTCATCCATAATACGGAAATTTAACAAACAGCGGTTTAATTTACTACCCACATATGGGAAGAGATCCCACAGTTCACCATGTGGCACAAGCCTTGGAAAGGCTGATGTTGCCACCACTATGTGCAAAATGGAGGAGGACAATGATGGCTTTCTCCACCTCAGTGTTTAGTGGCCTGGACACTCTACAGCTCAGGGGACACTGACCTTCTCTGTGGCAGAGCTGTTCTAAGGGCTCCAGGGACTGTTTCAATGCCAGTGGCTTCATGTGAGCTGCTTTTGTGGGGCCCTTTTCTCTCAAAACCACTTGATGTCTTTCATGGAGTCAGGATAACACCCTGTGAAATAAGTTCATCATACAAGTGCAACAACCTGCTTCAAACTTCCCATGAGATGATTTAACTTAAAACAAGTGTCACAAGGCTGTATGCTTCTCACCTCAAACCTTCATACTCTAACAATTAGCTTGGTGCAAGAGACTGACAAAGAATGTAACTACTCTCATTTAAAAATTTGTTTATTTTATTATTGTCTTCCAAGAAGTGGCAAAACTAATTTTAATGAAAATTTGTCTTTAGGAAACAATCAACAAGCCACACACATAACCACATGCACAGCTTGACTTGCTGCTGGGGTGAACCATGGCATGCCAAGTTTCAGCCTGAAGCTAATTTTTTACAACCACATTATAAAGCTCTGAAAAGGGGGTTTTATTGTGGAAATGCTGACAGAACCATAGTGGTGCTACTGGCTGCCTCTCTAATTAGTCTAAAGATTGGAAAGTTATATTTTGCAATATGTGGTGAGCACTATTGTCCTGATGTTGCTGGTTTATGCCAGAACTACAGCTTTAATTTGGTGCTATGTATTCTGTTGCAAGTTTGAAAAGACAAGTTTAACTCTCACTGTTGTGAAACATTTGCACTTTCGGGCAGCAATCGTGATTTGTACTTTCAATTATAAATATTGAAAGATGCAGTTTGGATATGGTTTTGGTGACAGTAGCAGATCCCTGCTGTGTTCGTTCTACTTTGAAGAAGATGTGGAGTCCACATGGCGTTTCTTGCATGTTTTCCAGAGACTACTTTTAAATTCCTTCAATAAAAGTTACTTTTATTCCTGTTTAAGTGTTTTGTGGTAATGTTTACAGAGAAACATCCTGCCAGAAGACTAAAGTAAATAAAAGACAGGACACCACTAACATAAAACACATCATTTTACTACTGTTCACCCACCACCTGCACTCCCCCATCTCTGTCACAGCTCCCCTCTTGTAATTACGCCTACCTGATCTGGCTTCTACTGGTTTCAACGTTTGCAGAGGTGGTAGAAGCCATTTACCTGGCCACCATATCATTTTCCATTGCAGGGTTGTGGTAGTATCACTGTGATCAAGCAGCTTCTGTATTTTACCATCTCTTCAGCAATAATTACCTATTTTAAACTAAGAGTGTCACTGTGCACCCTATCATCGTGCTTACCAGCTCTTGTTGCAAGCCTGAGCCCCTCTATGCCAGCTGCCTGACAACTAGTAACAAAAGAGCAGTCCTTTCTCCAAAGGTAGGGCAAACATAAGGGAAATGGATAGCTGCAATTATAAGATTACACAGTCTTGTGACATACCAAGCATATCTTAAAAACGTGCATAATTATACGAAAATGAGTCGACCCACTGATTTAAATGAGACAACTAAGTGATTAAGTGCTGTGCTGTGCTTTCATTTTGCTAATTTGTTTGTTTGGGGGTTTTCTCCTAATACAGTACCTACAGCATCTTGAAAAATGCTACTCGCTTACAGTTCTCCATAATTGCTGCTGCTGCTATTGTTAGTGTGCTGGGGCTGGGCACAGAACTGTGCATCAGTAAGGTCCTAAACACCTCGATATATTTGTTTTAAATATACTATTATTCCTTCAAGCACCTACAAATCCTAATTAGTTATTATACTGTCAGAATAAATTCTCATATTTACGCCTGAAATCAAGCCATGCAATCCCTCTCTCCTTTTTGGATACAATTGTGAATTCACGGAAGTGACTCCTGTTGTAGTCAAAATCTTGCTATTTGACACTATAAGGATTAACAGAGTAGCAGTAAGAAATTAATCTATTCCCTTTCTTCCAGTCCCTGTTTTCAACTCCCATCCATTTCCAAGGAATGCCTTTGTCTGGTACTTGACACTACCTGCAGAGGCTTCAACATTGAATTTAGTGTGTCTGCTGAGGTTACCCTACATACAACAGTGGATTATTTTCTAAGTGCTAATCCTTAATGCAGAGATTTGTGCTTGTTCAGAAAAACGAGGTCTCCATTTCCTCCCTTCTTTATATTTTATTTGCAGCCACCTAGGCAGGAGGCAATCTCTCAGGAACGACCTGATGGGCTGATGCATCGCAATTTGACTCAACCAGATCTGACCCAACAAGCAGTGCTCAGAATTAGATCACAGTCTCCACATGCATTAAGATCTACAACCTACAGTAGCTCCGTTAGTCTGCTGGGCAAGCAGACTGGCTCTGATTGAAATTACCATTTTGACGCTCTGACCTTCAAATCTCCTAATAAAGCAGAAACGACCTGTCTGCTTGTCCTTTTGGCTGTGGGGAGGCAGAGTAGCACCCCCTGAGTGAGCCAATGCAAGATTTAACTTAATCCATGCTCCCAAATACAGCATCAAGAAGAAGAAAGAAAATTTAAGAGTGTCGTCCTTACTTATTTACAACAAGGATTACTTCCCCTGCCACAAATGGGCCTCCTGCACCCCACAGAGGGTCAGTAAGGGTCCTGCCACTGTATGGCTAAATGGGCAGTGCCTGGGTGCCTTTGCAAATCCACCACAAATCACATGCTGCAACATTCACTCCAAATACTTTGCACTTAGATAAGCACGTACAGATGTCTGACCACTGTTGAATTATGAGCTCCAATTCAGAGCCTGGAGGAGGAGAAATGGAAATGAAAAGAGTTTCTTCAAAGGGGTAGGTAACTGTAACAAAGGGGAATAACTTAATCTGAAGTGTTAATCTGAAGATCACATATATATAGATAGAATACATATATATATATATTCAGTGGTACCTACTCCTAGGGCAGTTGTACCCTATGAAGCCTGATGTAGAAGAAAAGAGAACTTCATCTCTGAAAAATAAATTCTTTAAGTGCTGGATCACCATTTGATGTTAAGTAATAGGTAAAAGCTAGTACTCTTGTATAAGCAAGGGAGAATCCACTGAAATAGACTGGATTATTTTATATCTGTTTACATCGAGCTGAAATTTGGTTTTGAATTTCCAGAGCAAATACAGGAAAATACTCAGACAACAGCTTCCAGGGACAGTAGATCATAAGATTCTCTTTCAACCAAGAGATATAAAAATAATTATGTCATGCTATATGCAAAAAAACACTGAACCAAACAACACCCATTTTCCTGCCAGACTTGCTCACAAGAATAAGCAACCTTTCTGCATTAAACTACTCACCCTGAAATTCAAAGTAAAAGGAGTAAAACAATTAGCCAAGGTCTCCTGTAAAGAAAAAAGAAATAAACTGGAGGAATACTAAAAGCAAATTGAGAAGACTGGTAAAAAATAAATATGAAATGCACAGATATAGAAAAATAGGCTTTGTGTTGTATTATCCATGAAGCTGATAATTGGATCTTATTTATTAAACATTTCCATTATTGAAAGTAAAATATATTGATGTTTTTCATGAGAATCTGCAAATATTTTTATTGCTTTGTAAAAAGGTATTGAATTGTACTCTATAAATCTAATCTGTATATAGATTTTGAAGGTGTTCACTCACACATATTTATAAGCATGCATAATTAATTTTGAACTATACCTTTTTTTTTCTTCTAGTAAAAACTAAATCTCACAAATTGCAGCTGACCTGGCTTTGTTAATAGAATTTGCAGCTTAATGTATCTAAATAACTTTGACTTGGAAATCTTGTAAGAGCAGAACTTCATGTGAGATTTCTAGTAATTCCTCATTTCAGCCATGTGGAAAATACACCATAAGCAGCTTTGCCATGTTATTTACTCTTCCAGATGAAAATAGTAAGAATAATAATTAGCATTTTTATCGTAGTATATTGTCAAAGCAGATAAAAAGCAAGATTAAATAAGCACTGAATCATAGAATGGTTTGGACTAGAAAGGACCTTGAGATCATCTAGTTCCAGCCCCCCTGGCGCAGGCAGGGACTTGTCACACTAGACCATGTTGCCCAAAGCTGTGTCCAAGCTGGCCTTGAACATTGCCAGGGGTGGACCACTGAAAAACTGTCTGAAACATTTTAGTGTATCAAGAAACAGCTAATCAAACTCTTTTGAACATTAAGAGAGGACCTGGTTCTGCCTGATTCATTTTCAATAAAGGTTCAGCTTCTTGTAGCTGACCACAGATAAACCTGTGATGAAGACCTGGTAGGTAGTTCAGGCTTTCAGTCCTTGTAGACATGTTCAGGCTTTCTGTGTTCAATCAAATGTTGCACACCACCATTTCCCTGGTAAAGCAGGAACTTCTGCATGGAAGAATGACCAGTGAAAACAAAGTCCCTTTAAGATGCAAATAGCAGGTACAGATCCCAAAGGTGACAGCCAGCTGGAATTTGCAATATCTTCAGCCACACTACATTGATAATAGCCTCAGGGAATGGGTTTTGTGCCAATGGACGCACTATACCAGAAGGGACAGCAGCAGAGAAGTGTCCTATTCCTGCACATCTTATAGCTGTCACTCTTCTTGCTGCCTACAACTACCTGGGCATGAACATGATGGCTTCCTGCTTGCTTTGCATAAGCAGAAAGGCCAGCAGTGCTGTAAAGACAACCTGGGTATTTCCCTTACCCCTTTGCAGGGTCCCAGACAAGGGGCTCTCCATCACCTCGTGCTCCCACACATTGTTTCTGTGCCTTCTGCGAGTGGCAACAAAGCCTGCATCACATCTGGGCTGGACCTAACCTCATCACTGGCATCATGTCCAGGCAACACGTGTGTGTTTAGGGTGGGAAACTGAATTAGGGGAAAAGCGATGTGTGGGGAGAGCACTAAAATCAACTGAAGAGAGACTGCAATTGTCCTCTGGAACCATACCTGAGTGACACTGGAGAGAGGTGGCCAGGATGCCTCCAGCTCCAGCCATTCACAGTTTTGCCTGCATTGCCTACAAGGGACCAAACCTGCAGTGTGCCAAGGCCAGCATAGACACAAGCTGCTTTTTAAAACGCTCTGGTGTTCTGTTCTCTGGTGCTTTTGTTTTCACTGATATCAGTCACACATAGAAAGAGATTTTTGTGGACCCAAAATTAAAGCAAAGCAAGGCTGTTACATGTCTTTTTTCTTTCTTCTTTGAAAAATTGTTTTATACCTGAGACTTCTCACAGGAAGAGAGTGAGCATAAACATTTTATGTGTATATTAGAATGTTAAAAGCACTGTAGTAACAAGTCCTGTGTTTTAAATAAAATATAAGTACTGAATCCTGTATTAGGAGCTGTGCTCACACTAAAAATTAAGGACCACTAGCTCTAAACCCAAATAAAATCCAGGGAGCTGGGAATACCAGAGGGATTAATAGCCATAGCATTGCATACACAATGAGTCCAGGTGATCACTGGTGAGACATTCATCCAAATGCAAACAGGACTTGAAAGCTGCACGTAGGTGCATGTGGGGACCAGCAGAGTAGTGTAGCAGGCTGCACTCAGTGGTGTTCTTATTGCTGAGTGAAGCAGAAGAGATGCAGACTTCCGGTCCCTCTACCAGCTTCCCACCGTGCTTGTGTGGACCTGCTTGTCCCTGCCCACTGCCCCACCACTCACCAGTGACCCTGTACCCAGCCCCAAAAGACTCTCCTTACTCACACCGAGGTCCCACAAAGACAGAAGGGGCTGCTTCATCCTGGCCACCCACAGCCTCTTCTCTAGTTCTCTGTTCTTCCATCATATTCACAGCACTTTGTGTTAGATCCCTTCAGGATGGTGCAGGTTTTCTGCTGGAGAAAGGGCAAGAATTGGTGCTAGCTGTCACACCAGTTCTCACTGGCACAGTATCATGTGGCCATGGGTTTTATTGGAGTTATTCTGGATTTCTATTTGTGCATTTGATGTCAAAATTTGACAGGGGTGAACCTCCAAGTGAGCTACGCATAGAAATATTAAGGATTGCTCTCTAGGCAAGTCTCACCAGTAATGTATGTTAGACCTCCAGCTGCACTGTAGCTGTGAATTTAGCTCACTTTTTATAACCGTATGTTGTCTAGTGTACTGGTACAGCCTGACTGTCCCAGCTGACCCTTCCCTTACCATTCATCCCTCTGCAAAAGAAGTGCTAAGTGGATCTAGAAGCATGCTGTTCTAATTCGATGGGCTTTTATCTCCATTTTATATTCTCTCTCCACAAGCACAAACTAGAAAAAATTAGGAAGCCAGAATTACATGGAAGATATTTAGTACTACACAAATTGCTTTTAGCAAGCAGTACAATAAGTGTTCTAGCCCTTTGTTAATCAACAGGCAAACAACAACAGACAAAATATGCTTCCATAAGCAGGAAATTCATTACCCAAAAAATGAGTAGGAAGAAGAAAATACTTAGCACTGTGCTTTCCTTCTGTTCCTTTTGTTAAAATTTTAATGATGTTCCAAATGTCTGAAACATTTACAAAAAACACGGGAAGCTATAATCTGCGTACTTTTCTTTTAGGGCTCTTTAACACATCTTCTAAGAAGTCCCAGAGATGTTAGCCAGCACATTATGTGTAACGAATCTTGGCATGAAACAACAGCACAGCAGCGGCTACGCATGAGGCAGCCTATACCATAAATTATCTCAAATACAAACCAAATTCCCCTTCTTTATCATGTATATAAGGCACCAGCATTCAAGATTCCCTCCAGAAGTGCTGGACTGCGTGTAATATTACTCATACCATAACAAGGTCTAGTTCTGTCACTGCAATTGCTTCTTTCCTCAGATGATGAAGTGCAGACATATAGCAACAAGAAGGATGTCCAAAGAAACAAAAATATCAACAGGTTTAACAAAAAGTGTTGGGCAACTGCATGAAGAAACGAATAAGTGCCACTGCAGATATTTTTGCAGTATGTAAGTCACCAAGGCTGACTGAAGTTCTTTGCTGGTGCAGCACAGTGTAGCCCTGCTGACCTCAATGCTGTGAATGCGTTGATCAAGAGTAACTCAAGATCAGAGTATAGCAGAGGATGTGCAAATCCTAGCATTCTGCTTAGAAGTATGTTTATGTCACAAGCAATACCACACAGTACCAATATTCAGCTGCCTGTACTATCTCCAAGAAGGAATCCACACCTGTGTGTCTGGGACACTGCTAAATCTGGCTATGAAACCAGCCCATTTTTGTACAGCCCTACCTGCAGCAGTCATCCCACTGAGGATCTAAGGGATGATCAAAATGTCCAGGAACCAGAATACAGGCCTGGAAGACACAGAAATGATGCAGAAGCAGATGTTGCTTCACAGGGAGCTCCTGCCTTTTGTCCCACAGGCATGTATTTTTTAGGCAGGCAACACTGACAGGGTGCTCAGCCAGAAGTTTAGCTATGGTTTGTAAATATATTCCCTTAGAAAGACAATGGAAACCTCATCCTGTATGTTTTGCATTTGCACATCAAATATTATTGGCTTGGTGGGGTCGTTTTATTTCAGCAATCCAGGTTTCTCTGCTTTTTTGAACAGTATGACTGAAAACTGTACGTCAGGTGATTTCTCCTAATCACCTAAGGTGCAAGGTTTTACAGGTGCAATCTAAACTGCACACTCCTCCCAATGTGATCTTGAGGTAGAGCTCATCCAGCTCAGGAAGGAGAGCTCCCTTACCCAGGAATGAGGTGAAACCAATGTTATTTCAGAAATGTACGACCCTGCAATTATAACCTTTGCTGGTCAGAGTTTTATGCTTTGGATGCACATTACATTTTCAATGACTGAAGAGTCAACCAGAGACAATGGATATGTGAAACCTGCCACCAGGGTATGTGGCTCCTCTGTATTCTGTATTACAAGGACAAGGGAAGCATTTCCTTGTCAGATTGCTTGAGAGACAAAATTGCAATTAGTTGTAAACTCTTGGAGGTTTGCAGTGTCAGGAACAATTTCCAGAGAGAAAGATACCAGTACATAGAAAAAAGTTGTTGAAAGGTGTAAGCTATTTATTGAAGACTTCTGCAATGTTTATCTGCCAGTACCATAAACTGTGTTAATTTGTGGTTTTCCTACAAGCAAATTCAGTGTATCCTTATTGTGTATATTTTCTTGTACAGAATATCCATTTCCTAGTATTCATCATCTGTTACGCAACACATATATGACAACCTATTGTTTAGTTACAGTCAAATTTGAGCATCTGCAACATCCTTTTCACTTATATACTTACATATTGTTTGAAAACAATCCTTTTGTATGTCCAGTGCCATCCATTTTAAATAACCCCATAGAGCAGCAAAGTATGAAGCAGAAGCAACAAATAAGAACACAGAAAATTTTAACCATTTGCACAAGACCACTTGGGTATTTGTTACCTCTTGTAGCGGAGAGATTCTGCGAGAATTTGTGTAAAATCCATGTTAGTTTTCTGTGGCACGACTTGTACATAACAGCAAGTTTCTGGATCTTGTTAGTTCAGGGCAAAAAGTCATGCTCTGGAGCAGTTGCCCCAGCAGGAGGATAAAAGATGATGGTTGGTAATTACATCAGTTTTGCACTGTTGAGCAGATGTTCTTGCAGATAGATTTTGGCTGGCATTTACAGAACATCGCTAGTGAATCTCATGATAGCATTGGAGGAATGCTGCTACAAGTGGATGGAGCTGCATGCTTGTAATAAAAAGATTATGAACAGAAGAAACGAATGAAAAGAAGAAACAAATGAACAGTGTATCAGCTAAACTACTTCAAAACCTCTTTTTTGTTTTGGTTTGGTTTTTAAAATAAGAGTTATATTTAATCTTGAGTAAACTGAATATGGGCCAGCTGATTTAGAATTTAGCTAAATAAGCTATATGTGGTACAGTTTTCAATAACTAGAGAGGACATAATAGTCTGCATACAGACAAAATTAGAGAAATGAAAGGAGATTCAGGGCTGGAGGGGCAGCAAAGTAATAGAAAGCTAAGAATAACCCTTTCCTGCGTTATGACTGACATCAGTTTGAACAAACTTGGACAGCAACCAAAATTACAACACACATATCTCAACCGCTGTGACTGACTTTATAGTGATAGATGCAATACGGTGGAAAAAGTATTGTACTCACGTCTTTATATGCAATGCCAAATGTTTAAAAATACTAACTAATTATCAACCAACATTATTCATCCTTGGGTGGAGGGGTGTCCTTTCCTTCACTGTATGACTGGAAAATGATTTGCTTAAACCCACACAACAACTCAGCTGTAAAAACGTCATTGTGGTTCAAGATCTCCCACTCCCAACCCTGTGCTCAGGCTATAGATAGGTTTCTGAATAGGTCCTCTCTCAGGTGTTAAGCTCAACGTGAAATGCAGAAGGGTGAATACATGGTCCTTCAGTCTGGGAGATTATCAGCGTTTCTACCAAAACAAGCTCCTGAAGACTGAATGCATTTTTAAATCAGCCAATTCAATGTATAACTTTCTACAAATTTTTGAACACTGAATGATGGAAATAGGATATCACAGTGGGAGCTGGATTCTTGGTTTGATTGTGCTGTGGGCTGCCAGCATGTCTGTTAATGGAAGGATTTATTGACAAGAAGTGTTTAAAAAACAAGGCATTTACAATTAGATTAGAATCCATTCCCCTTCATTTTACCTATCCACAGGAATGCTGACTTTCAAAATCCCCTCCTTCTTGTGCTGGGTGAATGATGCTAAAAAAAGAAATGAGCCTGTCCCTACTGGCAGGTGCCAGCTTGCAGAATTAGCTATGGGGCCTCTGCTCACCCCTTTCCTGAACAGGGCATCAGAAACTGCACAAAGTGTCAGATGAAGTTTCCTGTGCAATGCCAAGGGTGTCTAGAGTAATAAGAGACTCTGGTTACCAAATGCTTTGCTTTTAGGCCTTGGATCCAAGAGGGGAAAATTTGGTCCATAGCCATGGGCAGCTTTCTTAACGCATTTAGCGCTAGTGCATCCTTGACTCCAGCTAAGGACGCTGTTTACTGTACTCCAGGACTGAATCTTGCTGCAGTACTACAAAGTGAAGCTACTGGTGTTCCTGTCATGCAAAAGATCTGAATAAAATGATGACTGGAGCAAGGTTGCTAGGAAAAGACAGTAATCAGAATGGGGAGGGACAAACCAGCATGTGCTTACGTATTAAAAATCTGAATTTTGAAAAGTAGAATAAAAATAAACCCAAACTACCTCTCTCTAATTGTCTACTATTACTTTTGCCCCAGATTTGAACTGAACTAGAAGATAGAACAGCTGAGGGGTGCACTGAGGCGGGTATTGCCCCAGGGCCCATGGTGGGACTAAGCCGATGCAGAGAGCTCTGGTCAGTATAGGTTTCTAGGAGAAAGCAGGCAGCCCATGAGAGTCCCAGAGCTCATACCACTGAATCAGATGGACACCGCCACCTACTACCTCTGTCCTGCTGTTGGAGTTACCCTCACTTGGAGACTCTCTCGGAGGGATGAAGGCATTTTCTGCAGTACTCAGCTGTCTAAAGATGTTTTCTGTGCATCAGGATGGCTGCGTAGTCTCACTGTGAAATGCTTCTCATGGATTTCTAAGCACAGCCTTGGAGAAAAGCAATCTGTTGTGTCTGCTCACAATGCATATTTGCCTAAACAGCTGGAAGAACAGAGAGAGCATTTCCTCAAGTTTACACTCATGGAATAAACATATTTTTTTCTAACGTGTTTGACTCCTCCACCTAGGGGATAATTTGGTCATTCTTAACAGCAAAGAGTATAGTTAGCCTTTGCAGATGTAAAACACAAAAAGGAATGCAGCAATTCACATGGGTACTTCCTAATGCTGCTGTGGTCTCTCCTGTCCACTGGCAATGTGAGCTCATTCTGTCTTGCTTCCTTTCAACCCTCTTCAAGTGCACTGAAGTGCAACTGGTTTAGTATTCTTGGGAATCTACAGTATGAAAAGGAGGAAACGCAGTTCAGGGGTAGCACTTCGGGTGCCATACAGAAAGGCACCCCAAGGAAAACAAGAGGATAAAGAACCACAAAGAAAAGAGGAGGATAAAAGGAAAACTGAGATATTTTGCTTTGAAAAGATAAAATGAGATCACCCTGGTTACAATGTGATCCACAGAAATATCGTAACTGTGTTTATGACCTTTTTTGAAGAAACACTGCTTGATACTCCATACCATTGGCTATGTTTGTAATAAATCAAATGACAGAAAAACAAATGTCACTTATTAGAACATTGAGGTTTACTCTTCAAGTGATTAACTGAGAATCATTTGTATGATTAAATGGTGGAAAATAATTTGCTTTCAGTGTGAACCTGTAGCATAGATCTCATTACACAGAAGTGCTGCATATTAGTTGAAGCAAATTAACATTCAAAGACTTTCTGGAGTAGCTGCTAATCACAGGCTGTTAATTACTGTCATTACATTCCACTGCTGAGGAGACTAACCGAGGAATCATTCTCATGATCTTGGTATTTGAAAATGATTTTCACCAATAAAAACACGTCAGACATACAGAAACTGCAAATTGCTGAATTTGCTGACACAGTTGAAAATTCCGCTGACTATAAGTACCCATCTGGTGATAGATGCATTCTTGACACAGTTTCAGTGTTTGGACTTAGGAAATAATGAGTATCAATGTCCTAGCTAGGGAATATGCAAAGATGAAGGAGCCCTTTGTATCCTTAATTAAGGAAAGTAGTAGCAGAGCTCGTTCACAGATAAGTGACTGTACATAATAATCATGTATTTATGTGAAGCACTGTTATGCTATATTACTATAGCAGCAATTAGGTTTTCATAGAGTAGTTTTAATAAAAGGCATACTTACATAATAAATAAACAACTAATTTCTATGGCAGATTAATTCTACATGGCTTAAAATGGTCACTGTGCTAAGTGAAACCTATAGAGGCATTCTTACAAACGCAAATGTAGAACTGCATGCTTAGGAGTGAACTATTCTTTACTTGTAAATTGGGGACACACAGCCAGGAATTTCAGGATGGATGCCTCTTTGAAAAGCAGGCTCATATATGATTTTTGCATGAAAGAAGAATCCAAGCTTACTATACTTGAGGGACTTGGTAGACCAGACTAGAAACAGTCTCACCAAGAGAGGAAAGGGCTCCCTTGAGAGGTCCCTCAGAGACCTGTAACCTGAAGATGTGAGATCTTTCCTACAGGGTCTTCTAACAGCTAATTTTTTTTAGCTTGGCCTTTAGCTCACAGTAAAAAGAGGGAGGAGCTAGCTCTATTTCCAGTGCTTTCTCCAATACAGAATAGAATAGGCGTATAGCATTTAGAATTAATATATTGTCTATATATTTTTCCATATAACTATTATATTCAGAACATTGCAATGATAGCAAAGCCAGGTGCTGCAGTATATTAATGTTTTTGAAAAATATGGCGTAACTCTTTTTCAGTTCATGAATTATCTGTAAACAGATAACCGTCTTCTTCAGTATATCCATTATTAGAAGTGATTGTACTGTAACATAAGGAAATAATTCTCGAATCGTTGCTCATTCACAAAATAATTGGTTGCAGGTACTCTATATTCCAGTCAACGGCATGCTGTAAAAGCCAACAGGCTTTTTTGGATGGAAAAAGGGTTACTGCTGTTCCAAGAAGATGATCAGAGACAACTTACTGACCGAGTTTTGCATACTACAAATGTTTAGGAATTAAAAAATTCAAATACATTTCAAAGAAACGCAATCTCTTGTTGGGTGTTATTAGTAACCTTCACAGTAGGGAGTACACTGGGAATAAAGGCTTACAAAAATGCATGCAAAGCAGCATATAAATTCAGTAAGTCCTCCTTCAGAGTAAATTAATGTTCTGTACCGTCCATGTCCTACTGATGGGAAAATACGGATCAAGTTCAAAATCCTGCCTTTGAATGTGCACATTGATTGGCAATTTCTTCAAATAAATTCTTTGAAATTATTCTTATTTTCCTTACTTTTCCTGGACACCATCTATTTCACCTAGAAGTAGTGCTCCAGCACTTATGGGCAGCTGAGCTTCAAAGCTGAGGTAACTAGCTATTTTGAGGTGACAGTGGCATTTGGGGTCTTTTTTTGTTTGGGTGTATGTGTGTGTATGTTTGTTCAGGTCCTCTGTCCCTACCTTCCACAGGTTTGGAGCGATAGATAATAGTGACTTTTAACTGATCTCAGGTGACATAGTCATAATTTGACACTGCACCTGAAGGACTTAATTATCTAGTAAATTAATGAAATTCGGGAATCTATATCTTTTATGACAGTTCTAGTAGGCATTGTGAGCCTTGTTGTGGGGTATTGGTAACTACAACCCATCTTAGCCTGATACAAGCCACTGCACCTTAGTTAAAGCCCACAAGGTAACTTTGAACCACATGTCCAGTTTGGCCTGTAGAGATGACATTATCTATATTACTATTATCTATATTACTATTCTATGATTCTATTCTATTCTATGATTACCAACAGAAATGTTAAAATAAAAAAGAAGTAAATAAAAGATAGATGTTTTCAAATGCTTTATAAACTGAAGATTAGCTGTGACTACTTAGTTCCTCTTAAGTAAGTCTGAACTGCATGTCCTTGACAGGCTATACAAGGACAACAATATCTAACCATTACAGATCTGAGCATCAATTTTGGTTATACGCCACAGCCACCATACTATTATGATTAAATAACCACAAGGAATGCTCTGCAAAGTAAGAGTAAGTTTTTTCCTTAGGTTCATTGGACTGGTGATTTTGAAGTCCACTAAGTCACTATCAGAGATATGCAAAAAAATATTGATTGGATCTTTGGACAAAAAAGGGACAGTTTTAATGAACAATTTTCCACTTCTTTGGAAGCTCTATCAGCTGAGTTTATGGATTTGCCTTTGCACATCACCATTATGTTTCAAAGTGGAATGCAAAGGTGCAGGTGATTGTGAGAGTCATGAAGTCATTACATTGTAAACCCTATCCCTTTAGTATTTCCTGTGAAAATAAAAGCAGTGTTAGCAGCCTCTGCCATCCTCTTTTTCCCTTCTGGAGACCTCCCAGGAACTGAATCCTGAAAGGTATAAGAAAAGAAGAACTTTCTGCCTGCCAAGTCCCTTCCCAGCTTATAACACAGCTGACTGTGAGAAGTCTCCAAAGCTCCAGTGTGGAGATTCCCTCTCCTTAACCCTTCCTGCAGGATTTCCTATGGCAACAAGGATTTGGACCACACAAGTTTGGTAGGATTTTGTTGCTGCTGCCACCAGCATTTAGTGCTGTTAAGTAGACACAGCAAAGTTCAGTTATAAAATCATATACATGGCAGAGGCTTAGAAGTATTCCCTTAATCCCAGTCCCCTGCTCTGAGACCATACCACATTTAGCTACAACTGTGTCTAAACAGCTTCTGTACTGGTGACGCCTGAGAATCCAGGGACTATTTAAAGACCTGCGAGAGGCAGCAAAGACAAGCAAGCTATTTTATCAGCAGGCTATATTTACCCCACAAAGGTCCACACTACTACCAGGTGATGAAGACTCGTAAAATTTGTACAATGCTGGAAGTTAATGTTCCTAATCATCCCTGAGGGATATTTCTCCATTTTCAGAAATCTTCTCTCAGAAAAACTCATATCCAGCCAAGTTTACTGTTTTTCTGTGTCTGGAGCAATAAATTTCTTTCTCCTAATACTTAAACTTCCTTTGTACAAATGAAATGGAAGTTGGTTTTGTACCATTTAACCAGATATTATGTATTCCGTACTTGTGCTTTTGACCTCTTCATCGTAAAAGTGGCAATCATATTTTTAAGATATAGGTACTCAAAGAATTTTCCCCCGTTGTTAAATGTTTCCCTTCTTTTGTTATGTTGCCATTACTGGCAGAAATAAAATCAAGTTACATTAATTAATATTTGCTGCAGACTTGAGTAAGTAATCTGAAGTATCTACTGAGATTTTCTGCTACCAAAGGTGATGATGTTCCAGACACCTAGAGTTGCTCCAGATGTATTTTTCAGCAGGACATGCCTGTGGCAGTCGTGCTCCCTCTTGAGATGTGAGTTACCTTTGGCCCCACTTACTGATATACTTGCTTTCTGCTCTTGAACCTCCAACTCGTGCTTCAAACCAGGCTCTGCAGAGGGGGACACATACCAGCTGGAGAAGTGTCTGTCTGTGACCACAAGGGTGACACAGGGGCATCTGTAGGTAACCAAGACAAGCTAGTCTCGTAAAAAATGCTCATCTTACTCAAATTGAATGCTAACCATGTCATACAACTAAACTACCCATCTTCTTGTCTCATTTATACCTCTGTTGTGGGCTGCCTGTGCTTTGAAAGGCTTTGTCCTTTCTAAAGATCTAGCAGGGACAATGAGCCTTCCTTCCAGGGTGGTGGAAGTATGATCAATCAGCCCAGTGTAAGTCTGGTCATCATGACATGTGACATTTAGAAGAAACCAACCTTGCTCTCCTTTTGATTCATCCTTTATTTGCATGTGTCCTGGGCTCAGCTTAAACCACGGCTGCATGGAAATTTTGTCCTGTTGCCTTACCTTGTATAAGGTAAGGTAAACAAAGTACGCTATAATGTTTAAATTGCAGCAACTTGCTTCTTAAACCTCAAATTCTGTGTAATTCAAATGCCCAACAGATTAACTGTAAATTAAAATGGGAAGTTTCAAGCTGTAGAACATGAAATATATTTGCATGTGTTAAATGATTTCTTGATCACATTGGAGTCTCCACTGGACTAGTCTCCTCAGAGAGTTCAAGCAATTAAACACTATTTCTTTCTGCATAACCGTAAGTTATATGTCCTTTTGGTTAAACGTGATTTTTGTGGGATGTAGTTATCCAGATTGTTTCAGTAATAAATCTCCTCCTGCATAATTGATTAAATAACTGTTTGCCAGTTCATCTTGTTAAAATATGTTCATTCATTTTTATGTGTGGATGACCTTGGAGGATGGGAGCAGGAAGAGGGTAACAACGTGACAGCTGAAGGCATGTAAGAAGGGACCTGCTTCGTGTAATCCTTGAATTGTAAGAAAAACCCTGCCTGGAAAACACAGAGGTGTTGCCCAGGAGAAGCTTTCAGGGGGAACCCTGAGTAGAGCAGTTCGAGGACTGCAGAGAAAGCAGGCAGCCGCAGACACACACGAAAGGCTTCGGTCAGCTCAGGGCACCTTCTGAACACGCAAATCAATGACAATTAAAGCGGATTATGAAAAAGCAATAGTAGATAGCTAAGTCTTTATGTGATTTAAGTGAGCTCAAGGTGCAGGGCCAGATTCTTCCCATGTGCTGATGGGTTAGAGATTAGTATAACTCTAAGGAGGCATAGTCTCTCATTTCCTGCAGACCTTTGAACCTGTCCCTGATGGAAGATCACATAACGACTGGGGGGGGGGGCAGTTCTGTTACTGAGACTACTCTATTTCTGCAGATGCAGTAACTCAACTGCCCATGCTCAGACAAGACATACTGCAGTGGCGTTTCCTGTAATTCTTTGGGATACTTTGGGTCACGTTTGATGTGTCTTTGATTAGCCATTTTCCAAAACTGGTCTTACAAGAATCCAAAGGGCACAAACACTGCCTGAAAGTATAAACTGTTTTAGGACACCTGCACCTGTACTTCCTCGGCAATAGCTCTGGTTCTTTAGAAAGAGAATTTGAAATATATGTGCAGAGTCATTTTTCCTCAGCTATGTTAACCTAGTTTCCAGTAATCAGCTGCTTATGGACTTGCTGTATTGGAAGTTTTCTCTGGACCACTTCATTTAATAATGACAAAATTGCTCAAATATCTACCAATATTTGTCTAATACCTTTTAAAACTCATGTATAATTTTGGCCTCTAGGAAATCCTGTGGCAATAAGTTCCTCAGGACCATTGCTGTTGGCACTTGACAGGGCTCTACCAGTCTAAAGAGTCTGACTCACTGACTAGAAGTAATTCTGCTTAGAATCACACCACAGGAATAGAGAACGCAGTAACAGCCCTAGAGAACCTATCATGCGATAGCAGTGTTTTTAAGAGAGGTAATTTGCATAAAGAGCTAAAAATAACCAGACAGTTTGCACAGGGTTTCCAGGAAGAATCATATGTACATTTTAGGAAGTAAGAGAAGTGAGTTTTCACATTTATGAATGAACACAACTGTGCAAAACCAGGTTTAAAAGCAAATAAAGTTAAAGGTTCCCTGCTGCAACACAGCAAAATCGGTGAAGTGCTTTCCGCACAGAAATAATGAACATGCTCAGGGTTTTTGGCTGCAGGGAGAATTCTGGTCCTGGAGGTCTGCACAGCTGAAAATGCTTGAAGACTATCACAGTGAAAATGAATTGTAATTATACAGCTAGAGATTATTTTAAAGCAAAAATAGGCCTGAGCAGTTCCATAAAGATACTGAAAGAAAGCTTGAGGGTGACAAGGTAGGTGACAATCTGAAGAGATTGCCAGTATAAGAAGCTAAAAAGAATTTTACAATAAATCAAATCCTCAACCGGATATTTGAACTCAACAGCATCTTTCTAAACATGGGCTTGGGAAATTGAAACAGCAGAAATAACCTACAAATCAAATAGATATAGTGATGGGGTGTTATTGCTGCCTATTCCAGTCAATAACTATTGCTTCTTATCAGTGACCAAATTATTTAGCAATGCAAATGGTGACATTAAGGAGCCAACACAACTGGAGGGATGCTGCAATCACTAACAGCTACATCATTTTCCACTGGGACACAGAATTGCAAACCTGAGAAGGCACCATGCCACAAAATCTGGACCTGATTTTTTTGTGTGCATGAGAGTATTTAATCACTGAGGCAAAATCTTACAGAAGAACCATTATATCAAAACAGTATGGGCAATGCACTATGGATTAGAAACTGGAGTCATATACACTGTAGGTCAGTACAGAACTACCAGCAACTGAGGCCAAGAGAACACAGAAATCAAGTGGGAGTACATGGCCTTAAGTTCAGTGCTTTATTAAAGTGTACCTCATTGCCCTGAGCGAGTATGCTCTACAAACAAGGATTTATCTTATGGTCTTTTCCAATCTTAACCATTCTATGATTCTGTGATTTCTAGAAATTGACAATCTACCATGCTTGGTATCACAACAGAGAAATGTACCCGTAAATGAAAATGAGAGGAAGACCTTCGTTGTTAAAAAGGAGCCCAGGCTCCTAAATCACCCAAACTTCAGAGCTAAGTGACAATGCGCTGAACTACAGCAGCAGCTGGGAACGGTGGGGGAGAAAAAGGCCAAAGCAGGGGACAAAGGCGAATGCAAGTTTAGAGGATGCAGCAACAGTTTGTCAACATCTCTGTCAACTTTTCAAGATACAATTCTTCATCTTCATAATGAGAAGCAACCTCAACGCATGGCATTTTCTCTGTGGTGGGCTCACTCTTTCTCCCCAAATACTTCAACAACCCTTAGTCTGTCACTGGAAAGCTACCAATCTGTCAGTCACAACCTCTCATGTCTCACCAGTAATTCTTCCTCTTGCTTTCCAAAAGCAATTGCTGCATTCATACCCCTCACAACAAATCAATCTCTGCATTCTGCCAGATCACTGACTGCTTCCAGAGCCTCCCAGCCCAGCTCCTCCTCCCATACTACCCCTCCACTCACCAGCAACAGCCTTCAGAAGTCCTCTCTGACAGCATTGCTTTGCTCTTAGCCACTTGGATTCTCGAATGGAGCTTAACAAAGTTTATCAGTTGCTACCCTGCAGTCTTAATAGCACTCTTTCCCCTGCAGTGCCATGCAAAATACAGAAAGGAAAAAACACAAACAATTTCAACGCCATGTGAAGAACTACATTTCAAAGAACTCTATAGCAAATATTTGTATGACAGATACCTCACAATTGTTCAGAAATCTCCTTCACTGTATGGTGTAATTATAGCATTTTTATGGAATTATTAAGAATGATTCCATATAGTTTTGCTGCCTGCAGAGTGCAGCAAAAACCACACTGTCTGAATCTGAGCTGGGCTGGTCCTTGCTCACTTCCATAATCCGTGGTCACCTCAAGCAGGGAAGGGAAACTGGCTCGCTTCATCCTGCCAGTTGTTTTCCCTTCATCGTAACTCATCCTTGTGAGCCGACGTGCTAGATGAAGCAGCAATCCCCACCCACCTGCAAAGCAGCGAGAATAACTTAATCTAAAGGATTTATGTCAGTGTGCTTCGCAAATAAGGGCTGCCTAATTGGAGGGGGAATCCAAATCACAGAGACCACAGGAAACTTGCCCACAGCCATGCGGGTGACAGTGGCACTGCAAAGTCCGAACCCCACAGCACAACTTCACCCACAGGCTTTCCCCAGGACATCAAAGTGCAGCACTGGCTTTGTTTTCTTTCAGCTCTCCGATGCAAGTACATGAATAAGGTGACAGCAACAGGGAAGTACAAGTGAGTTTTCTAGCTCCTTCCTAATCTTCATGCACATTTAGAGTAACAATCTCACTGTATGCACACAAAATCTAAAGATATACAACTAGTAAATTCAGGCCAGTGTAAAGAGTAAAAATACTCTTATTTGAAAGGGAGCATATTGCATTTATCAAGATTATTTCAGTCTTTGGGATTTTGCAACTTTTCCCCCACTCTCTTTTTGCCCCAGTTATTCTAATGAATATGTGTGTGCATGTGTAGGGTATGTTACTTCAGTCTTCTTGATACATTAGGTAACATTACAAATGTATGCCACTTCCAAAATCAGAAGGGTGTGCATGGTACCTCTTCTGCTTTGGACGATAGGCCTGCAGCATAGGCCAGGTAAATGCTTTCTGGTAGGAGCAGTACTTTTTCCCCGTGGCTGTGTGCTGCTGGAATGTTTATCTTTGTTCGAGTTGCCTGGCTATTACAAAGCTACTTGAAATGATTCATGGGTCTGACAGATGTCTGGTACAGCTGGATGTGTCCTTGATTATCCCAAAAGTCTGGACAACGCTGTCATTCACCATTGCCCAAATTATCTCTGTATTGACTGCAGAAGCCTCTGTGACAGTACTGTAATGGCTAATTACCCAGGATACCTTTGATACTTACTTTATAGTGCTTTAGAAGAGTTAAAAAAAAAAAAAGATAGGAAGAGAAAGAATTGGAGCAAAAACATACCAGTGAAAGTTATACTCCTATATGTTCCAAAACAATATATGCTTCAGCCCACATGAGAAAATGCTGCATGGGCTAATCAAATCTAGGATGTCCTTTTAAAATGGACAGAGTTCCAGCAAAATAGATAAACAGGAAATGTAAAGAATGCTGACAATGATAAATCATGGACAATAGAAGGAGCTATTAGCCAGGAGAGAATTGTATGTACAACATGCTTGAAAAATGGATGATGAGCAGCCATTTGCCTGCTTTATATGTTGCTGGAAAATAACATGTTCTGCTTAGTAGATAACAAAGAGCAGCCTGGGTAGCAATGCTAAATATGTGTATGGCTATCTGCTAAAACTGCCTATAAGGAGACATAAAAGCAGAGATGTCATTTCCCATAGTATCAATTAATATGCTTTGAAAAATACAGTTTCTGCCAACAGAAGTATATTAAGAAAAGGAGCGAAAGAAGATAGGGTACAAAAGTCTCATTTTAGTGAAGATGAGGCCTTAATGACAATTCAGGTGAAAAATTATAGCAAAACTCCTCTTTTTAGGGTTACACCTCTCCTCACGGATCAGTGTTGGTCCAGACTGGAAAAGCAAGTGTCAGTCTTTCCCCCGAGTTTCAAATAGTTCAAAAATTGTTCAAGGTCCACAATGGCAGTTTGTTCCCATGAAGTTATGGGAACAAGTCATGAAGATGACATTCCCATTAGCCTCAGTGGAAGAAAGACTTACTTTCCAGAGCCAAACCTTCCAGCTCAGGCCTATGTGCAACTTACACTGAATTAGAAGATGTGCCTTCTGCAGTGAAGAGCTGATTCAGTCTAGACACCAAATTAGAATTAGGTGCATCTGCCTGATACTGCCCTTGTGATATCAATGTAAAGAACAGAAAAAGAAAGATCACATTTCTGATCATGTGTTCATCTTGCTTATTAATTATACTCGTTACTTCAGTGTAAATAATGTATTTGTTAGTGATTTATTATTGACCAGAACATTCGGATAACAATTCAGATAAAAATAATAGCTGTCTTTGTAACACAGAACTGAACAGTCAAGCCCCAGCAAGTTAAATACTTAGAGAAATCTGCCTTTTCCTTGTTTGTCAGGTCCTTCAAAGAGCTTACGTTTTTTACAGATGCACCTTTTATACAAAGTCGTTCATTAAAATATATCAGTTCATTAAAGAATAACAAATAGAATGTTTGCTGCTTAAAATACAAGGCTTATCCATTCATCTTATTTGGGTAGAAGATCACATGCTGTTATTTACATTTTCTGCTATGATGGCATAATTTTTACAATTAGGGTTCTGCTACTCTTACTTGGAAGCAAAAAAATCTTTCTTTTTATGACTCAAAATTTCCTTACCTTAATGGCAGAAATACGTCTCTTTGTCAATCTGCTACAATACCTGTACAAATTAAGAAACAAGAATGCAATAGTTATACTGAAGGTAGTTCCTTCAGACAATCATGGGAAAATATTCATTACCTCTTTGCATGGTTATGGCACTGCAAAGGGAAAGAAAACAACATAAGTATGAAGCAGAACTGAACCATCTTTTCTAGTCCCATTGCTCAAGCTTCTGGAGACTTAAGATGCAATTGTATGAAGACAAATTAAATTTCGTTCTTGCAGGGGGAACTAAATCCTGACTGCTGCAAAATCTTAGAGAACTCAGTTTTTTCTACAAGGTAAGACAAATATTCAGTACCATAGTCCCACTGATTCTGTGCAGCAGGATGTGCTTCAGTTAAGGATCTGCCCTAACAACACCTTTAAATCTTACTATAAGCATTAGAAATGTTTGATTAGAATAAAGCAATCTAATCCAAATAATCAGTTGTGTGGATTTTAGTTTTAATTTTGCAGCACATCAATGCAGGGGGAATTGAGTGCATAAATGAAAACTATAAGGGAAACGACAAATAAAAACTCAAGCACTTTCTTCTGCTAGAAATACAGACTCTTCCTCATGCAGTCTTTTGAGCTGAGAGGTCAGGAACAGACTAATTTCTGATATTTGCTCTTTCAGCTAACTAAACAGAACGGAGTGATGCTGGGAATACACAAAACCCCAAGAACATTTAACACCAATTACATTTGCTGACAGGTTTTGCAGTGCCTTAGATTTAAGCTCTGAGCTTCCCAATGGCTTTTGAATAATCAGATTGCATGGTAAAATTACTTAATTTGGGGATATCTCATACAACAGTCCAGGATGAGTCTCAGTCTTGCAAGCTGTCGAACATCATACGTAAGAGCAAGACATTGGCCAATAGTGTCCTGAAATGGAAATATAGAGACTGTATTTGAAAATGTGATTTATTTTTTTGTGGAAATCTTCTGAAAAGGTATAAATATAAAAAGCTAAATGCTCATGTACTTTGCATTCTTATGCAACTCGCTGAGATCATCTACTGCTGTGGCTGGACAGATCAGCAGGAAAGGGTGGCATTGAGCAGTGCTCTGCCCATCCACAGCCCTTAAGCTCACTCTTGGTCACATATGTGACAGCTGGGTTGTGATGCTGAGAAATTTCCATAGCAGGTACTGCCCTTCATGTTTCAGTACCTCTTTTTCTATTCTAAATTTTTATTTATTTTTAAGGTTGATTTTATATTAACATTCCATGCCTGTGGTACTAGGGACAGTGCTTGATAGACTCCCCAGCCAGGTACCCAAGGAATGCATGTTCCTTGCTTTGACTGAACTTTTCTGCTGAGTCTTTATGCCACAATTTTCAAGAGACCACATATTCTAAGTTCTTGTACCTTCAAATGAGTTTTGGGGAGAAAATCCATAGCAGTTTCTAAAAAGGCTTTATTTGGGACTCCCAAACTCATCTCTCTTCTTTCTGTTTTGTCACTTTTGAAAACCTAGACCTCAAGAAAAGGAAGAGTGTGGTCCAGATTTTAGATGCCACAGAAGACTCTTACTGTGCATTGTTTTGCAGTTAATGACATCCATCCAGCAGCTTTTCAGTAATCTAGATCAGAACTGTTCCCTAAAGAATGATCACCCTCCTAACCAAAACAAAATAATTCTATTTCTCCCCCTGTTACCTTGTGTCTAGTTGCAGGTAACAAAGCAAACTGTTATACCCTGGTCATCAGAGGCTGAGCATTGCAGTCACATTGCCCTTTCTCTTAAAAGGAGTTTCTACAAGTCTTCCTGTCTGGGTTTGAGACAGTCCATATGTTCATGAGACCTGAATTGAGGCTATCATCCCACTCATGACTATGATATGAGGATTAGGATGCATAATAGGGTTTACATGGGAAAAAATTATTTAACATTTCCAATGACTTTTTTTTTCAGGGAACATGGAAAATAGAGAAGGAAAATGTTTTCTAAAGGAGAGAGGGCCCAAGCTCTGCAGAGAAAACGCCGTGCCCTGGTTACATCCCATGGCAATGGCTGCAGGGCAACTGTATGACATTTCTTTTATGCTTCCCGTGAAAAAGAGGTGGAACACAAACTGCAGAGCTTGAATTCATTCTACACTAAATGCAGGAATTCAGAAATATTAATTTTAATGAAAACAGCCTTTAGTATGCAGGAAATGTGCTATTCATCTAGGACTTAAAAGCCTCATTGCAATTTTGTTTTAATACCTTGAATTAAGTACTTGTCAGGAGATGACAAAATACGCATTTCGCACAAATAGGTAATATTTCCTAGGATTTAAATATTGACAAACACAGGTTTTGCTATTATTCATTTTTTAAGACTTTTTCCCCCCAATTTATAAAAGGTTCTTTTCAATGAACCTTGTGCTTGGTATTTTCACTCAGAGCATTCCCTTTTTTACCTGTTTGCTTTTGAAAGATATCAGGGAGGAGGGGGAGAAAAAAAATCTCATTCGTTTGGAAAATTGTCACGGATCCCCATATCTCAGTATTAGAGCCACTAACAACATCACTGTAACTTTCTTAAGAGCTGTCAGACACATTTACAGTTCCAATGATTAAAAGTTGCAAATATATTATAAACTTCACCACATGATATTTTCCAGGAATGCAAACAGTCTTTGCAGCTAGGGTAACATGAAATTCAAAGCAGACTTTGATTACATCTAATCTGGTAAAGAAATGAAATCATAAGCATGCTTATTTCAACCAACAAGGAAAGAAAGCAAAATAATACATCAAATCCCTGAGTAAGCAGTCACAAAAGACCTTTAAATAACTCAACTTTCTACCATATTTTATTATCCTTTCCTAGTTTTATAGCATTATCTACTGCAGAAATGCAGGGAGATTTGTAAAACACTATAGCATTTAAGTCATTACATTTTATAGCTAATTTCTAATGTGGATTTGATTTTTTACGAGCACAAAAAGAATCTAATTTGCATTAGTGACAGTAACTAGAGAAATTTAACACCTGGCACTGGTTGTACGAGAAATTGAATATTAGCTACTTGGGTGCTAAAAAGCACATTCATACCTTCAAGGGGGATTTTTCATTTATTTATGCTGTACTCTCATGTTTATCATTACGAAAGTGTTCTTACATCATGATGGAGGAAGACTCTCAGGAATGTAAAAATACTGTGCACTCGATAAAGGGAGTTTGCAGCAACAGCAGCAAAATGAATCATTTATACAGTAAAGAATGTACAAACGCAGAAATAAATCTCCAGTGATATATAAAATTAGAACAGCAGCAATGTACGGACAATTCATTTCCACAAGTGCTTTTTATTTATTTATTTTTCCATAGATACTGCTGCTTTCTTGGAGCAATGCATTACACTCAAATTAAACCTCCATTTAAGCAAAAAAACGGCCCCAAACCATAGCTGACACAAAAAAGAACCACATTTCCACATGAACAATCCATGTATTTATAAAGGGTGGAAAATTAGGAACTACAAAATAGGCAAAGCCTCTGTAAAATGATATGGGAAGTGACATTTTACATAGCCGGCTACAATTAACACATTGATGGCATTTTGCTGGGCTCCTTGCAGTGATAATGCTGTTGTCAAATGTGTTTAGTGCACCAAATCTCCTGGAGCCTTCAGCTAGGCAGCAAGCTTTTGACAGATTGAAGGTTCGGAGATAGGCTATCATGACAGATGGAAACTGGCACCGATGTTCAGCTTTCGCCAATCACAGGGGACCTGCCCCCCTTATTCTTCAGGGCTCAGCTCTGCAACCTTCCCCCTTCTGATGAAAGCAGGGGATGGCATTGTTAAATAGTGCATCTGTGTGAGTTAGACTACTCTGATGAAAGCATAAGGCAGACGCTCTGTGAAGCAAAAGACAGCCTCTGCTCTAACTGCATTTTAGATAGACTTGGGGAGGACTCCAGGGAGCTGGGATAAAACTTTGGTAAATTTCAGACAAAAAGAAAAAGCCCACACTAACCATTAAATGGTGCTTCTTATAGATCTATATTCATGGGCTGGAGGAATCCATATATATGAGCTGCCAGGAGCCATTGTGCGAGGCTCTCCATAGGAGTCTCTTCATTACTGTTTCGATCATTTACTGAAATTGGTTTCTAAGAACCGTACATTACAGACCCCCATCCAGAAAGTAGGTCCAAATAGGAGATAGAACCACGTAGAGAGGGAGGGTGTGAGAGCAAGTCTGCTTTGCTGTGAGAATCCAGCTTGTTCGGAGGCTAATTCAATTATTAGGAGAGGCTGCTCTTGCAACTGGTCTTGATTCTTGGACGCAATGTTAAAACCGGGGTGGGAGCTTGTGTTATTGAGCTTTACACAGCTGGGCATAAACAGGCAGATAATACAGTTAATTAACCTTTCACCCCCCAACACCTTTTGAAGAAAGGCATTTGTTGTTTTGTCTAATCAGCCTCGGGATATTTCAAAGGCACTTGTCCCAACTATATTTGCTTCTTTCTATCCCTGACAAATTCCTGTTTGATTTCTTTAAACTGGGCTGTAGAGCTTTCTTTTTGCTGTCTTAATCTTCAATTCCACTCTCGCTGATATAGTATTTGGAGCGGCATACTGCAGCCCATTTGAGGTATGATAATCAGCTGATTAGCTAGTGAAGTCGTTTTCCCTGAGGCTCTTTTGTGTGCAAAATCCTCACACTCAATTGACATGTGGACATCATAAAGCTGATGAAATGCAATTGTAATGAACAAGAGGGAGAGGCATCTGCAGCAGTCTAAATGAAAGACCCTTGCCTCTCGACATGCTAATTCAGAAAATCTGCTCTTAACTTGTACTCCCTCTGGATCCCAATGGATGCGAGTCTCCATGAATGCATATTCAAAACAGCGTATTAGCCTCAGTAGCAAGTGAAATTTGAGCCTGGATGGACCAATTCTAATTTCAAGACAGATTATGCTGCATCAAACGTAGTAATGATTTGACAGTTCATTTGTGACGAGAGTCCTACAGTCAGGGTTTAATGCATGGACAGGCGCAGGTGTGCAGCCAGTACCAACAAAATCCAAAGGCTGCCAGTTAGGAAGCTTCATGCATGAGGAAGGGTGACACATGTTTAAGAAATTAACACCATCTTCTTTAAAGCATCTTATAGCAATGGTTCTGCAGCCACAGCTTCCTTATTACACCAACAAGCCCTGGCTAGGAGGGGACCAGAGAGGGACCAATATACCACAGACGCTACAAATTATTTCCAGGGTGGAACAAATTAGGGAACAAGATCAGAGCATGGTTTGGCTTCTTAACCATACTCTAGTTAAATAACTGGGTGGGCCTTCTGGAAATTTAGGCAAGCTCTGTCTCTGTCCCTGGAGAGGGTGTATGGGTGCAAACTGCTGTGACTAAGCAGGCACCCACAGCATGGGCTGAGTGCTGCCAGGCTCTGCCTGTGTGAGTGATGGATGCAGATTTTCCTCTCAGCAGCTGCCAGAGTCCATTTGGGGCTCCTCTGCCTCAAAATGATCTCAATTGTTAATTGCTTTTTCCAGGTGGACACCATATACTCATGAGTATTTTTCATTCCTCTGTGATTTTTAAGACAAGGAGAGAAATTTAAACCAGTACATACCTACTATGCATAGGTGTATATATATATATGTATGTATTTTTTAAATAAAATTTATCTTGAAAGATTAGTTTCTTGAAATAATATCAAATACAATTCCATAAGTTAAAAATGCATTAAACAATTTAAATATACAAAAGTCATACACGTACAGCCATTGCTACACAGACATTAAAGTACTAATTAGCTGACATGTTCTGGTACGCAGAAAACTCCACCTAAGTTCAGGAAGAGTCATTGCTTGACAGGATCTTCATGTGACCCAGTGAAATTTGTGCTGTAGGGCAGGAGGCAGCCCTCACCTCTCCTTTCCTCTGTGTTGGCTGGGCATGCAACATGAAGGTACATGGCAGGTCTGTGCCCTACGTTTCCCTTCAACAAGATTTGGTCTAAACCCAATGTATATTAGGCATAACTGGCTATTGGTGCCTACACTGTATGAGACAAGTTCTCTGCAATAGAGTTGAAAAGAACCCTATCCTCAGTAATACTTCCACCACTAATGTCTATTCCATATGACTCTGGTTAAATAGCTTTGTCTACTGTAAGTTAAAATGCAACATCTTCTATTTGCATGGACATTTTCTATGAAGATTCAATGCACAGTTCCAGACCTTAAGCTTTTCCACTCAACCGTTTCTCAAGGACATGGTAAAAAGAGCAATGAAACATCCCTAAATTACAGGAGTCCCTATGCTTTCAGTGTGCAGAATGATTCTTTCAGCAACACAGAAGAATCTCAGCATACACCCTAAATAAATTCCAGCTGCAATGGCTGTTGGTTAAACAGGATGCTCCCCAAAAGCAGGGGGCCACATTTTCCCGATTACAGAATGTTGCAGAATGGACTAAACAGGCATCCTGATATCCTCTATGTTCTTTCTTTCCTATTCCTAGTTGGGGTTTTGGAGGGAATAGAAGGAACAAGTTAGCACCTTTGCTGTTTTACCTGTTTTATTCTTTATGCTCATTTGAGGAAAAATGGGGTGGAAGGTGCAGCAAGGGGGTGTCCTGAAAAGGCACAGGTGCTGTCCTGGAGGTAGTGAGGACTGTACTTCCTCTTGCCTGGAGGTGTGCAGAGAAGGGTGGTTTCTCCTACCTGGCCTCCAGTTGCCTTGGCTGGTTTTAATATGACCAGCTGGCTGATACCAAAGCTCCATCACACTCGTTTCCAAGTACTGCTGTCATGAGCCTCATGAGCCATATGACTGAGTCGCTGTTATCTTTGTATTACAAAGTGGAAAAGCTACCAGCAGTGCATTTGAGAAAACCCAATGCCCCTGCTAAGAATTCTCGATTTGTGTAGATGTGCTGTGGGAACTGATCCACATTCATTGGTCCCCAAAATACAAGGCCTGAGCCAGTCTCCTTTCCTGGGAGAAGGGCTGTATCAGAAGTTTTACCACTTTGCTTTAAAAGTTACTTGACACCAAAAAATGTACAGTTACCGTTTTGTGGTGGAGTAGCTACCTTGCATAGAAGATCAACATTACCAGGAAAGGTGTCTACAGACCTTTTCTGCTTACAGGGTACTTGTATAAGATATAAATGAAGTAATAGATTAATTTGTGTAGTTTTAGTTTCTACTGAACCTCACCAAAAGGGGAGATTACAAAGTCTTTACAGTAATGAAGAAACAGGGACCACTAGTTATTGCAGAGTATCAGAGACCATAAACATAGACATTGCTCAGCCACACAAACATTGTAAGTGTACATATAATGTCAGCATTTTTAAACATTTCACATCACTCACTCTATAGGTACTTTATAACAAAACCCATGGACTGGATATCATGCAGTCACTATCCACAAAGTATTTTGGGGGTCTGGGGGCAAGTAAGGGAAGCCAAAACCGTGAAGAATTGCCTTAAATTTCTCATTTAGCTCTGCTTACATATCCCTGGATTCATCAGCAGTAGCGGTGTGAGATCATGTAACTTCTCTCCTGATTTCTGCTGTGTGTGCTTACTGAGGTTTAGAAAGCAGACTTTTATTGTCTTCTTCCCAACACACCAGAAGAGTTATGTGAAATTATTAGTTATGAAAATTAGTATCATTCTAAGCATCAGAGTTTGGTAAGATAATAAATGACATTCATGCTACATGTCATAAGTTTGGTTCATATGTTGTACCCTCTTCAAACCTGCTCTAGTATCAACCAGTGTCACTTCTAATAAATTGCCGCAAGGAGAAGACCTGGTATTCGTTGCCTGTTGCTTCAGAAGCATCAGATTACAATGATGTTTAACAGGTTTTTTTCTTTCTTTTCCTTCTCCATTGCATGCTTCAGGCCAGTTTGGCAACCCTTAAAAGGTTAATGAGTACTATCTGCTACAGAATGCCAAACTGATTTAATTCAGAAAATGAGAAAACATTCCCAAAACGTAATCAGCTGTCACTTAGGAAAAGACATACAACAAGATAGGGGTGTTTTACATTTCATTTCCTAAGCAGGGCTTCTGAGAAGTCTAGAGAAATTGTCAGGTGTTGCCTGCACAAGATGAGTCTCTCTACAAAACTGTTTTTTACCTGGAAGAGGAAAGAGCAGTCATTCAATAGCCCGGTTTCTGTCCCTCCAGATAATCACAGCCTCCATCCTCATTTGCTCTGGACATCACAGACTATCTCTCAGAGTGCAGCACCTTGCACATGTCTCATTGAACAGAGCATCCCAGTGCTCCTCCAGCATCTCAGGGTGATCTGAACATGGTGCAGTCAGGACAGGGTAGAGTAGTTCAGCAGCTCCAGGACCACCTCCTTGCACCTGGGGATCCTGCTTGGGGTAGGAGGGAGTCTTCTTGCCCTTCCCAGAAGAGGAGAGAAAAATGAGACGGGGTGTGTGGGTCAGAGAAGGAAGGAGAAAAGAGAACTTCTTTGCTCTATGCAACCTACTCACCCTTGAGCAACCCTCCACTGCCAGCCTTTTTGACATGGTGGACCCACTGGCAATGCCATTCTTCACCATGGGTCTCCCGTCTGAGGGGGTACATACGGGTTTCTGGAAAACTCACCATGCCCACAAGCATGGCAGAGCTTCAGAGCCCTCCCACTCCTGCTTCCTTATCAACACCTGCTGCAGGTAGGTTTGGCAGAGCCATGTTTTACAGTTTGGGCATGTCTTAGGAAGAGTCACAGACACGACATAACTTTTCCTTAGTTGAAATGCCAAGTGATTTTACATTGTTGGTGGAATTAAGATGATAATTTAAAATAGCATGATCTCAGACCAAAAGTGATGTCTTGCACATCTTCAGACCCTACAATTTTCTGTGATTTTGAAGTTCTTGTGACTGAAATATGCTCTAAAATGTCTGCCAGACCCTGCCCCTTTTCACAGCACCATGATGCTGTGCTCTTTTCACTCTGCGCAACTCTTCACCACTAATGTGTTCAGTAGTGGTACCTGAAACTTAAAGAACACTTCCCACCTATAAGCATTAAAGAGAGGTCGTCTTTATTTCTTTTATAAAGGAAAACTAAAAAAATCCATCTTGAGTGACTTGCCAAAGGCTGTTGCAGATCCAGAGCATGGTCCTGTTCTGATTCCTTCCTGGCCCTGCCTAGTTCCACACAACTTCTGGGAACAACTGCCCAGAACACCTCCAAAGCAATATGCAAACAAGCCATTTCTAGGTGCAAGTTGCTTGCAAATACTGTTGGAATATGATAGAATGTGCTACAGCACTGTTCTTTTAATCACTTTAGCAGGACCTTTTTTGCAGCTTTAATCCCTGCAACCCCCTGCACTGCACTCTGTAGCAGCTCAACATCCATAAACAAGACTGGTATATGATTTGAAGATTTAACCAGCAGAATGTTTAATTTTTATCTTCCTGGGTTTTTTTTAGTGAGCCTCAATTTTACTGTCGGCAGAAAGAAACCTTCTTGCTTGATTTTCGAGCACACAGAAGTAGTACAATGTGTTTCTTTTTGCTGGTTAGTATAAACCACCTTCCATACATTCTGAATGTATCAAGAAAGCTGTAAAGTTTAAATTGGGCTATCTGTAATTAACTATGTTTTTAAGAGTTTGTAGGCAATTTCAGAGCAGGGCTCTACCATATTAACAGTTTCACAAGGAGGAAGCAGAATTTAAACAGAGGAAACAAACACAAACATGTTCTTTATGTGATGGCAATGAAATTCATTTTTAAGAAGTGGGATTGCAGTTAACTGTTGTGGGGGTTTTTTGCATGCAGCATCCTATGGACAATATCTAATTAATTGATCAATTAGTTAAATTAGAAAAAAATCAAAATTAAATTATTAATCTGTATAATTCTCAGGAGACAACGTCACCACAACCCAGATTTACTCTATTTTTATCACATTTGCAGTTTGTGAAAATCTGGTTTGGTTTGGGGTGGTTTTTTACCCACAGTAATTATGGTTTCCTCAACAGTCTTTTATGTAACAGCATATAGTGAGGAGGAACACTAGACTCAAGGAATTCAGAGGTAGGCAGAGAAAAGAAATTACTTGCCACTAGCTGAGAGGTTTTCCTGCCTGCCAACTCAATGCGAAGAATTACTATAAATGAGTATTTGTATTCTGGATACAATACAAAGAAGTTCTGCTGTTGGTTACGTTTCCAGTGGTTTCAGCAGGTACATGGAAAGAGAAATCATTATTAGGTTTCACATTGCACTTCGATGACATTTGACAGATAAGTAAGAAGTTTGACAGAAGAGCAGCAAGTCTAATGGTTACTGGTGTGTTTCATATACCCTTTTAATAGCATAAATAGAAAAAGGTATTAAAAATATATATTTCTCAGCCTGCTTATGTCCAGGCATCTTGTGGGAGGGTTTCTCCCCACAAATTAGAAACAAAGACAAGTAAGAGGGAGAGGGGACACTTGAGTTTTCCTCAAGAAATAAACCATGAGAGACTTCCTGACCACCTCTGTGCCCTGCCATGGTGCTGTGCAGGCTGCATGGAAAGTTTCGGAGGGAGACCCCACAGTTCCCTCTCTGCCCAGCTAGCCTGAAGCACAGCCTATGGGGCTGGTGCATGTTTCTTACCCTACCTTCCTTCTGTAGGGTCTTCAAAGGCATAAACTTAGTAGCAGACTGCAAACTGGCTGGAACAAGCAGAAGAGCCTGGCTTTAAAGAATGATTCTGCCGCAATATAAAGGATCAGTTACTAATAACAGTATTATCTCATAGCTTACTCTTCAATAGTATGCTGGCTGAGAATAGCCATTTTCTAATTAATCACCTGATACTTCGTTCCGGATCAGCAATAACAGTTCCGTGCCACATCACTTTCTGCAGATGTAATGGATACAGTGGCTCTGGTGAAACACAGCAACGCCCAGAACTACCACAGCATTC
The DNA here is from genome assembly GCF_037157495.1 of Lathamus discolor. Classification (NCBI taxonomy): domain Eukaryota; kingdom Metazoa; phylum Chordata; class Aves; order Psittaciformes; family Psittacidae; genus Lathamus; species Lathamus discolor. The sequence continues at coordinate 86,934,647 of NC_088886.1, read as the reverse complement.
CTGTGTCTGGCAATCAATAGGAAGTATCCTGTCTCTCACATTTTCTATCGCCTCTTTAATGTCTTTATTGATATAGTACTTAAAATTTATCATTAGCTCATACATATTCCTAAATCCTCTCTCTTCTGCAGTTTAAAATACCATACCAACAACAGGAAACAAAATTTACTACTTCTTGAAACAGGCAGAAATGTTTAAAAATTACAGCACAGTATGGTTTAATATATATCTGGTGAGTTTCTAGGGGCAGTACTTCAGATCATGTGGAAACTGCACATTTATACAAGGATCCTCATATTTCTGAAAGGATTTTAAGTTTAAACCTATTTACAATCACCTATTTCGATGATGACCAAGGACCAAAAGACAAACCATGCAATGAGACAAATAGCCACTATATGGGGGCTCCATCAGATCTCAGAACATCCCATTTCTCCATTCCAAACTGCAGCACCCTCACCACCTGCCTGATCACTTCCTCCTACAGTGCCAGGCTTATGTGCCCTCCCAGGCTCTAGCTGATTGCACATTTCCAGATCCAAAGACCAGGCTTCCCACAGCTGCTGTAGCTCTCCATCATTTTCCAACTCATCCCTCGGAGACTTGGTTTTGATGCTTACCTGAAATTTAGAGATAAACTGTGGGCTGATGAAACAGGATGCAGGTGAAAAAGGAAAATCAAAAACTGCTGGATATGAAGTATTTCCAAAATAAACTACTTGCTCTCTCAGACATGTCTAGCAGCGAAAATATCTACAGCTAATACGGCAAACCAAAGGCCACCCCAAGCATTCTTGCATTAGTACCACTCTTAGTACCACTAGCTGACAAGTACCTCTAGGGACACTGCCTCAAATCAATGCTGAGTGCTGGACTTCACTCTCATGTATGACAAAATCTTGCTAAGACTTCAGAAGTCATTCAAAGCAGCATTTAGCACTCCTTTTCTGTACCACCAAAGTCACCTCGCAAATGTGTGTGCTTTCCTTCCTCTTCTAACAGCTTGGGAAATCAAGGTCAAAAGTATTGCCTGACGCTAGGCAGGTGTCTTCTGAGGTCTGAAGAAAGAGAAAGTAATCAGAGAGGTCATTGCTAACACTGTGACTATATCTGCGCAACTTGTGATTTCTTCTTCACCTCCCTAAACTTTACTTTGTCTTAATCACACTTTTTGTAATTGTGCTGAAAATAATTTTACCCAGTTTCCACAGGGAGTTGCCTGTTTTTTACCGTCCATCAAAGGTGGAGAGGTGAAGGTGCTTCTGAAAGCCCTTCCAGCAGCTGGTCACTGCCTTGATTGGAGAGACCCATGCAGACATGGCACTGGACCACAGGCACTCCAGTAACACTCATGTAACACTGCAGTGGAAACTCCAGTAATCAGAGAAACACACTTAACCAGGCTAAAAAGTATTGTACTTTTTGTTTCTCAGTATAAATTGTGAAATCAAGGAGGGAGGCTTCCCCTAAAGTCACCCCAAACACACATATAACCTGTTTATAAACCCCAACCTTATTTTAGTCTTCAAAGATAATTGAAGAACAAACGGTTCTGCCTAAACTCTCAGTAACTTAATCACTGGCCCAGAAGTCACTGACTGTCTAGTTGTCTGAACATCTCTCCAATCCGACAGAGGAGAGGATGCCTTCTGCTGTCTTGGTTCACCTTGCGTGAACCCCCAAATCAAACACCTCTGAATAGTACCTCTAATAAAGCAGCTGTGAATTCTGCTGATGCCATTGCTGCTTGTGAATGGCTCCACAAAGATGACAATAATGGAAAAAGCTTTCTACAGTTTTGTATTTGTCAAAATGAGTCACTAAACTGATGTATTTTTATTCCCTGGCTACAAATGTCATTTCACAGTCCAGAATCATTACACACTCTGAAGTGACTGCTTTCACTAACAGTAATATTTTCACAAAGTACTTTGACTACGTTTTCCCTATTTTGCAGGACTTAACTTTGACTACATTTTCCCTATTTTGCAGGACTTACCAGCATAAATTCCCTGGTGATGAAATGGCCAAGTGCCTTCCCCGGTGAAGCACCCTAACACAGCCGATGACTTTGGGGAATTATTGTAGAAAAATCACTGAAACCATCAGCCAAGTTCACAGCAGCAGGCAGAGAGGCAAACATCAAATGGTATTAGCAAGGGGATAGAGTAAACAACAAGAGATTATACACTTTCTTTATAAGATGATCTGTAATAGCTATAACCCATACAGAGCTTACCTCGACCTGTTTGCTCGGCTGGGCACTGCAATATAGGAAGCACAATACTGCCTTTCAAAGGATGTGCCATAGGGCAACAAAGATAATATCAGGTCTTTAAAATCTAAGTAGTAAGAAAAGGTTAAAGGGCTTGAGTTATTCTCCCTGGAAAACAGCAGCCACAGATGTGACCTAAAAGAAGTTTTCACAATTATGGGGAGGCTCTGATAACATTCTTATTGACAGTCTCTGGTCACAGTGGCAAGACACTCACAAAGAGAGAAATACAAACATAAAATTGGGATTAAAGAAGAATTCAGAGAACTGAGCTATTTCACGCATAGATAATAAAAAATAAAGGTACTGCTCATTCCCACTGAGGTCAACAAAAAAATTGTTATTGATCTCAAGTAGGTAGACTTATCCTGGAGTAATTCCCCAGGTGAACAAAAACATATTGCACAGCAGTTAAAATGATGTTTTCCTCAGCTATTAATTTCTGAGCAAAGAGCAGCAGTAAGAGAGAGAAACCTAGAAAAAGCTATTAAATTACAATAGAAATAATGGGTGATGTTTCTTCTTTCTGACGTTCTGACTCCGAATCCTCCTGGTCAGGCGCAGAGAACTGTATTTTTCCCAGATGAGAAGAAGATGCCTATAAACCAGGATTTTACTGCTTTGCATCCCCTGTCTGTTCATTCAGAGATTGGACAGAAATCGGAGGAAGTTGCCACTTGGACAGGAAACCAAGGCCATGGGTGTGGGGATCTGTGTCCAACAAATCGAGTCCCTGTTGGGGCTTATGAAAGTTGAAAGGTGCCTGACATTGAAAAAAAGCAACCATGCTTCTCCTTCCCAGGAGCTGGTGTGGGAAGAGAAGGAGCTTTTGCAATCCCTAACCAGGGAGATGTATGGTTAATCATCAATCCTGCCTGAAACAGGGAACAAGAGTGCATCCAGCACACTGCAGGGAGGAAAATGCTTCCCAGAGCTGTGGCAGAAATGCTGGACAAGCAGCTAAATTCCTTCCCAGAAACTGCTCCAGTGACAACGCAATGTCTCCCAGCTCCCTCCAGCCCACCTCTTGCAATAAATGTCATCCTGCAGCCGTATTGGGCATAATTAGCCTATGATAATAAATTACCCACATTTTCAGGAAAATATTAGAGACCATCATTATTTGGAATAGAGCCGCATTCAGCTGTACAACCCTACCTAATATGATGGATGGAGTAGTCATAGCACTGAATACATTTATCTAGAAGGAAGTGATTATTTCGGAGATGAACACAGTCAGAAATAAGTGCATATGAATCATATACTACTACACACTGGAGAGTATCATAGTAGCAGGGTTGTAGGTCAGCTGACCAGCCCATAGCTTTTAGTTGGTAGATTATTTCACATATATACCCTAGGATTTTAAAGCTCAGTCTCAAAATCCCTCAGAATTTAAAAATGATTCCATGTTTTCTCTTGGAAGGAGGGAAAAAAAAAAATACAGGAAGGGTTTTTTTTTTTTAACCTACCTTATCGAAGACCTTTGGTGTTATTTGACTCCACTGTTCACCCACAGGTGAAAGCACGTTGCCAAAATACCACAGGCAAGCATATTGTTAAAATCATCTTGATAACAGCTAATTGGTGTATGGAAAAAGTAAACAATGAAGGACGTCCTGTGAGACTTGCTCATGTCCAACTGACTGTAAGAGAAAACAGGAGCCATTACAGTAAGAAGAGTCTGATCAGCACTACAACAAAACTATGTGTTCCCTTTTGACACATTTTAATTCCCAACAGTTTTTCTTTGGCCTGTTCCATCATTTTACTAGGACAAAGAAAACCATCCAGGATCAAAGACGAGGCTCACAACTCTGCTCTACAGCATACCTTGGCACTGGCAGCATCTTGCCTTTTTTCTCCACATGCTCTGCTAGTAGGCAGGGTCACTTTAGACATTAAGATTGCATACCAGTGAATAGGGTCCCTATTCATTGACTGACATCTCCAGAGAGCTCTGAACAAAATCAGATGCTTTGAACAAGGTGTGTGAATATGCAGTTTTCTGTAGATTCATCTCTCCAAAATGGAGTAGCGAAAATATAATTTCAACACGTTCCTCTGAATTATGACCATGCGTTTCTCTGCATTCGGAACAATGCATGGACTCTTCATGCAATTCAAGATGAAGCAAAATTTCCTCCAAAGAGGAAACAATGTGAATTTTCAATCATATTCCTTGTTCCTATCACCATTGTTGCTGGAAGAGATGGCATTTTTCCTCCTCTCAATCCCACAAACTTTTTTTCCCTCAGAAGCGATGTCTGGAGTTCTGAAGATAGGGGTGGTGTAGTCAGCTGTGAGGAAGCTTGTTTACCAAGAGTAGTAACTATGTGACATCTCCAGTTGTGAAAAACTAATAAATGGACCTCTCTTATCGTCAGATTAGTGAAAGTATCTATTTGGATAAGAAAATCAAAAGCAATTTTTAAAAGCTGAAGGAATCTGCTATTAGACATATTTAAGATGAGTTATCGTTAGCTACATGGCTGCTTTTTTTAGATTTATTGTATTTCTTGATAGGCCATCAGTTAAGGATATTTATTACATCAGGCATCCCACCTAACAGCTAAAGATTTTGCTTGTCATGAATCAGAATTTGAAGCTAATTTCTGCATAACCTATACACATATCCTAAAGCCAACCTCATCATCAGTGGAAGCAATATTAGAATTGCATGAACACTTGAAGCACAGTGATATTTCTTCAGTTTTAAAATGAGTGGCTTCTATATGAAATGAAGACCAACATTTATCCTTTTGAGATTTGCCCAAAATACTTAAATATATTTCTATATTTCTATGAAATACTCTAAACTAGGGAGCCATTTAAAGGCAGGAATCAATGCTACCCCAAAGTTTCATTTTCAAAAAATTAAAGTATTGAGTATTTCAAACATACAACTAAATTCAGAGAAGTTTAAACATTTTTGGACAATATGAATATCTGTTTTCATACTGGAAATACTGAGGCAGGTGAAGCTCCTTAACAATGCCTGCTGAAAGCAGTATGCTACTAAAAACATAAAGCAGTTCGACATTAGGATGCAGTACCCATGAGGTAAATAAAAGATGGAGTGAGCAGGGAGGAGCTCTTTATGGCTCAGTCCATACGTCAAAAGCTGTGGTGCTTGAAGTAAACAATTATAGTGCATCTAATTTTTCAGACTTTCTAGAAAAGTCTGTTGCTTTTTCTTTGAATGGAAAATTTGTACCAAGACCTGAACAAGCCTTTTTTTATTCCCTCCTGCACTGAGCTGTCTACCCAAAGCCCTAATGCACTGCTTCAGGGCTAGGACCCAACTCAGAAAGGGCACTGCCATAGCATCTCTACTGTTAATAGGGAGAAAAATTCCCTTTTCTCTGTTTCTCATGTGAGAGCAGCATCTCTTCAGCTGTCCTCTCAACAGCTGATGACCAAGAACTTGTCAGGCAGAGTGAACTCCAACGTGAACTGGAAATATTAGGGAAAGTTGGTGTCTGTTTTGCCAGCGCTTTGGATTCTCACCTGCACATGGTCATAAAAGAAGAGATTTTCAGATTTCTTGACTCTTGCTAGGGAGATATTTCACCTGTAGTTTGTCTCTTTGCCCAAAGTGAGAAAGGGAACATCACGCCTTCCCGTAGTCAGACTTGATAATTCCTGGCCAATTGAGGAAAAAAATAATCCAAGATTGAGGGAATTAAAAAAGCAAAACAGGATAAACAAGAACAAAGTAAGAAAGAGGTAGAGACCTTTTTTAATTTTCTCCTTTGTTCTTTTACAGTAGATCATTCTTTTTCTGTAAAACTGGTGGTTTCAGGTCCTGCTTTGCCCCAGCCTGTGTGAAAATTAGTATTGAAACTCAGTGTGGAAAATCTGAAGCAATATCAGAAATTGCTACTGGAATTCACTTGCATGAGGTATCACAAGGCTTCAGGAGATCCACAACTAAAGCACTTCTCATCCCATGCTCCCGGGACGGGAGGCTCTCTGGGAACATGAAGGCAGCTCATTTCTCTCAAAATGTTTATTTTCTTCTACTCAACTTGCCTGTCACTGGAAGAGCACACACAGCTACATCACTTGGTGGTACAATGATTTAGCACCTAAAGTGAGGAAGTTTCTTTCCTAATTTGAATTATCTTAACTGCCAAAAGCATAAATGCTGCTCCATCAGGCCAGGCACAAGGAAGGCAGCAGGATTTCTTCAGGTTGCTTCAGCAATCAGCACTACAAGCACAAGCAGGGCATCACCAGCATGGGGAGATATGGACCTCTGAGTTCAGTCAGAGGATAAGCAGAAAGAACAAATGGAGTACCGAGAGGATTGCTGGGGGTTTAACTGTCAGCAGATACTAAGAGAGAGAATTCTACAAAGACAACTTCCACATCAAACAGCAGTTTCTCAGAGTGCTGTTCAGATACTGCCCAGCATTATGTTTCTGGGGTAAGGTGGCCCTGCCTGGATCCAGGTGCCCGCCAAAGCCACTCTATCACACCCCTCCTCAGCTGAACAATGGAAAAAAAATCATAATGAAAGGCTTGTGGGTCAAGATAAGGCCAGGGAGAGATCATTCACCAATTACTGCCTTGGGCAAAACAGACCTGACTTAGGGAAATTAACTTCATTTATCAGTAACCACATCAGAATTGGGTAATGAGAAATTAAACAAAATCTAAAAACACTCCCGCCTCCCTTCTTCCTAGGCTTTTCTTCCAGTTTCTGTACCTATGATGAACCGCAGTCAGTTTGTTGGCTTTGGTGCTCCTTCCTCCCCAGTGGAGGACTTGTCATGCTCTCCTCCTGCTTCAGCATGGTGTCCCTCCCACAGGAAACAGTTCTCCACAAGTTTCTCCAGTGTGAGTCCTTCCTGTGGGCTACAATTCTTCACAAACTACTCCAGCATGGGTCCCTTCCACAGGGCCACTGGTCCTGCCAGAAGCTTGCTCCAGCAAGGGCTTGCCATGGGGTCACAACCTCCTTCAGGCATCCTCCTGCTCCATTGTGGGGTCTTCCAGAGTTTACAAGTGGAGATCTGCTCCACTATGGACCTCCACAGGCTGCAGAACAACAGCCTGCTTCACCATGGTCAGCACTAAGTGCCACAGGGGAATCTCTGCTCCAGCACCTGGAACACCTCCTGCCCTCCTTCTGCACTGACCTTGGTGTCTGCAGGGCTGTTTCACACAGATTCTCACTCCTCTCTCTGGCTGCCATTGCGCAGTTGGCTTTTTTTGCCCCTTCTTAACTGTGTTATCCCAGAGGCCCTCGGTCAGCAGCGGGTCCTTTTTTGGAGCCAGCTAGCATCGGTTCCATTGGACATAGGGGAAGCTTTAGCAGCTTCTCACAGAAGCCACTCTGATAGCTCTCCCTGCTACCAAACCCTTGTCACACAAACCTGATGCAGTTTCCTCTACGCAGCTGACTTAATGCATGAGCACACATTTACAAAAACACACACACATTTACTTGCATATTTTGATACTGAAATAATTTCATTACTAGAACTCAGCAGTTACAAGAAAGAGGATGCTGGACTAGTAACATCAACAAATGCCCTCTCTGTCAAGGCAGAATTAAGTCAACATATTTTTTCAAGTGTTTAAAGTCTTTCTTTATAAACTTCATAAAAATGAACTGGAATATGGAATAGAGAGATAATAACCAGCTGCTTTGTTTTTCTGATAGGAGTTTGAGTCAAATCCCAAACCTCTGAAGGTATAAGAAAAATAAGGGACTTGCTCGAATTAATTTGCCAAAAGAACAGGTAATCATGAAAATTATCCGAACATTCGATGACAAGGAAGCCTGTGGTCATGCACACTCAGTCACCCACACATCCTGTCACTGAAAACAAAGGATGCATATCACAATTGAATTGCTAGGAAACCACTGCAAAAGAGCTATTCGTATATACACAGGTAAATTAATTAGGACATAAGCAGCAGCTCATATGAAGCTGCTGCATCCTCAGCAAACTTATAACAAAGCCACCAGAGGCAGCAGGTCAAAGACATACTCTTTTTCATTATCATTCTGCAGGTATGTTGCAATTATTCAATGTAATGTACTAAATACAGGGTCAGGCTTTTTCTACAAAAGACAATGTCAAAACTCCAATTGACTTCAATGGGAACGGAAATAGGCAGTAAGTGGGCAGGCAAATTTTCCTCCTTGTCCACTAAGACTCACAATCTAACACAATTACTTAGGACATTCTTTGTAATCCTTCTCTAAAGCTGTTAGCACTTCATGAGATTTGTCCTCCAAAATGCTTATCCAATCTTTGTCCATTGATTAATTAGATTACCAACTATATACTAAAACTTCCAATTGACTGCTTTGTGGGTGGCTTTCCTATTTCTCTGGGCTTTCAGGCTTCTTTCTTACTGCTAAAGCCCTGGGAGGAGTGCTATCAATAGCCTCTCCTCTTTCACCCCGCCCCCAATCCAGAACCCACAAGGCTGCTGGAATTCACATTAACCCCAACCAAACTGTTCACAAACTCATTCCTTCAGAATACTCGCCACTGAACAGAGAATTTTATATGGAGCTGAACTCATCTATACCCATGCAGTAGGTGTTCTAGAACTCACAGAGATGGGGATGACCATCTCTGGTTTAATCTTAGTTTAAGCAGATCTACACATACAGATCTTTTTTGTCATCACTTCTGCCTTTTATAAACACTTTTAAACTGTATTTTCAAGTTTTTATTTTTACAAATATATGCTACTTGATGCATTTTACCTTAGAATGGTTCAAGTTATGCATGAGTTAGGAAAACTGAAGAATAGCAAGGTAGTCTTCACCCAAAGGCCTGGCAAAACCCGGGCTCTTGCACACCTTATGTCCTCCATGTCACCACAGAATCCTTGCTGGTGTCAAGCAAGTCAGAGAACAAATGTCTATCTGTACTGTACAGGCTGGGTGGAAAGCTGGTACCACAAAGCAGGAGAGGGAAAGGTTTCTTCTAGGGACTCAGATGGCTCGAGCTCTCCAGCCAGCAATAAAGAACTGGCATGCACCTGCAAACCTGAAAGTCAGAGGGAAAGTATCCATCACATTCGCATGCACGCCCATACTAGCCCTTTCTTACAATACGTTTATCAGATACATATGTTTTGCAGTTAAACCATGACAGGTAGAAGACACCCAGATTTTCACTCTATTTCTCTTGGGTATAGCTGAGGGATCTTGACTATTTCCACTGAGCAACCATTGTCTGGTGTGACGGCCACCATAAGCGACAACAATTATTTTACATCCCTTTGCAAAATCATTTATTACTGCCAAGCAAATATTACATATTTCAATACATAAAATTTTCCCATGGAAATTAATTTTTAAAATTCTCTCCATCAAAATCAAATTTTCAAAAAATGACATCTTTCTATAAGGTAGTACTGCTCTAAGGAAGTTGTGCTTCTTGTGAAGTAATGTTATTGCCATCAACACAATGGCAACACCCTTATTTTCAGAAAAAAAACCCCATTTGAATGTCTTGACATCTTGCAAAGAGTTATATTGGACCATCAATTCATATGCAAAACCAAGGAAAACCATGAGAAGAAAGAATTCTGTTGCAACTGGAATGGGAAAGCTACCACAGCAAGAATCTGCTGAGTGGTAATTCCCCTTTACATCAGAAATAAAACCTCCAGGAAATAAATGAATGTTGTTAAAGAAGCATTCACATGAGTTTATATGATGTTTCTCTTTAGTTCTTTGTAGGCTCTCCTATCTACAGAATTCAACTTCAGGAGGTAAGTGTAGAGGGAGGATTATTGGTTTTATTAAGAGAACATAAACTTTAATTTAGCCTGTGCTGAAACTACCAAGATTGCAATGGCTTCTACACAAATCAGTGAAGTTATCCCAGATCCACTGAAATATTAGATTTCAGTCTGAAATGGAGTCTGAGGTTTCAGGGCTGGCCAGCTTAACCTTTTGCGTAAACCACTGCATTTTTCAGGCTTCCGTTAAAGCTTGCAGGCATGTCTCATTTCTGAATGTGTCAAAATGAATGGAAAACAGATAAGCTATAAAGCACTTTCTTTGTAAATATTTAGAGGGATTTTTGAATTACATCATTGGAGAATTTAATGTGAAAAAAGTAAGCAATGAACTTAACTTTTAAGTTAAAGGAACAAGATCAACCTGAAAGCATCCTTGGCATGGTAGTCCTTCCCAGCTTCCAGCAATTGATTCTATAAGGGTTTCCTGAGCTAGAGGATGAACCCAGTCCACTGTTGTTACTAACTGCTGGTGAACTCTCTCCCACGATCTTCTCTAACCCATCTCATCTCTAACCCATGATTTTCAGCCTCCATAATAACATCACTAGACTATGAATTCCATCCAAAGGATCCTTTTATGTATGTCCTATTTCGTTTTACTTTTTACCCAGACATCTTCAGATGATCACTGGATCAGATGCAGTTAAGACTATTAGCATTTTATCTAATACAGTGTTGAAATACTTTATAGCAATATAAGCAGTGCAGCATTATCTTCCCAAAGGACAACCCTGTGTAATTAGTATATACTGTTTTAATTATCTTTGTATTTTCTCTATAAAAATACATCCATGCTACAACAGGGATTATAAAATAGGCAACATATTCCACAATTTTAACACATTCTGCTGTATTTCTTGCTATTTCAAGTTTTCAGTATGTTCAACATGCAAGCATATTTCTGACTGCTCACATAGTATTTCTTGGACTTCCCTAATTTCATACCTGATTCCTTATTTAACCATGGGAACAGCAAATTTCAATTTCCATGACCACTCATACCGTAAAACTCTTTCCATATTCTTTCCACAAAGGAGGAACAAGGGAGAGAAAATCAGGATCAAGCGGCACTCATGGTTAAACATGGCTAGAGCCACCAAACATTCTTACATTGTTAACCTACTACATAAAATTCATATGCCAATATCATCACCCTTATGGAAAAGGGGTAACGTACATTTGCATCCGATTCTTCAGACTGAAAAATTCAAGCAAGTTTTGTTCAGCATTTCAAAACACCTTGTAAATCACATTAGTACATCATAAAAAAAGAAATCATTAGTCATAGCACTGTATTTGTTCTCATTTGCTATAAAAAAACATAACAGGGAAGTAAAGCATGCCTCAGATATGCATTTATTTCTGCTTAATGAAAGTGCATTACCGCCATGTTTGTCATGGGCTTGAAGGTGAGGATATACCTCAAACTGCCACAGTCTACTAACGTACTTCCCCCAAACTCAAGGCAAAAGTCCCTTTTATTTTAAGAGATTTAGCACAGAGGCAAATCTTCTCCTATCCCCAGGCTTGGCTTACCGCCTGCATTCAGACTGGCATTTCCTACTCTGCAGTAGTGGTTCAGGATCAGCTCCCAGATCAGGATGCGGTCCTTACTAAACACCTAAAGCTTCTCACCCTGATGCAATGCTTTGGAAATTACTTGCTAACAAGGGGTTGTTAAAATAAATTTTTAAAAACCCATGGGAAACATTTAGGGTAGTGGCAAGCAAACATGTATCAACATCCATAAAAAAATCAAAGCATGAACCTACTGAAATGCGAACGGCCTCCCCCCGAAAACAGGTCCTATTCTCCAAGTTTGCATTCCTGTGACAAATGCACAAACAAAGCATCACTTGATGTTGCTAACCATGGTGTTTGGAGAAAGTGCCTCTTTTGCATCATTTGCAGCCCAGCTTTTTTGTCTGTGGAGGTAGTCTAATATGTAAATATCCTTCCACAGTCTCTTCAGAATAAAAAGGAGGTCTTGGGAATTGAAATTCTAGTTATATTTATCATAACTTGATAAGAGTGGAGTGTGTTTATTTAAATACTCTACCATTATTTCTTCTTAACAACAGGCAGCTCTGAAGTGCAGTTATAAGTCTGTTTACGCCACACAGATATCAAATTGACTTGCTAATGGTAACTTTTATTCGGTATCCATGGGTTACTGTGTCATGTGATTTGACATCAAGTACAGACAGTGCTGATTAGTAGCATCCAGTTCTGTCCATCTCTGTGCATCACTGAACCATCTGGTCATTTATTCACTAATAAGCCCCTAATGGCCCAAATATTCACCGGCCTGTCATTGTGACATGGCATAAAATGCCTACATCTTTCAACTTGCTTTGACATGTTGCTTGTTTCACATCAAAACCCGTCATTTACAGGAAAAGAGCTCAGAGGGGTAAAAACTTGACCTAATCTGCAGTGTTAACACAAAGACAGAGGCTTTGTTATCCGGTAGCCTGACTGAAAGCATGTAAATGGGCATGAATTCATTTTGTACATTTTTCCATTCTCATTTTACAACATTCTTTAAGTTCGGTATCATTCCTAATATAGGTTTTTATGTGGGTTTTGCTGTGAAATCTCTTTTCTTTGTTGGTTAATATTCTTAGGAGTGCTTTAAAAGGAGCTGGGTTCCCAGAGATGTTTGTCGGTTTTCTGTATGGAAAATGTGTATCAACGGGAATATTACAAGCAGCTGCAGAAGCTTTCTAAACCCTTCTATTAAAAATTAGTATGATTAATAATTTTATTTTGTGCTTTTTTTATCTTTGCCTAGATATCAATAGGCATTGTAATACTTTCTGCACTAAAGGACAGGAGACGCATTAACTATTTTCAGTGTAGTATGTTAGATTTTGCACCATCTTCCTAGATGAGAAAAATCTCACAGTATATTATTGGACAGCAAAATCAAACACACTATTTCTTAAGAATCATGAATGCTTAGTAACTGAAAAATCTCTCTCTTCAGTCCCATCACACGAAATTGCTGGAGAAGAAAGAGGTCACAATCAATGCTTTAATTTTTTTTCCTCCCCTTCTTAATCTTACTGGATATAGCCACAGTTAAAATAGTTTTAAAAAAGCAAACACCCATTAAACTAATTGCTGTTGAAATCTTGGTTAATACATCATTAAAATGTGATTAAAGCATGATGTAATTGATTGTAACTAGAACACTTAGGGTGGTTTTATGGCTCTGCAGTCATTGGTGTGATGGGACACATAATTCACCCAGTATGTTAGCTTCACTTGATGTGTGCCTCTATTGGCACACCAGCTTCTTGAAGCAAGCATACTCTGCTCAACAAAAACTTCCATTGTGTTGCCTTCTTGCTGTTATACTGGTTGTAAGGTGATAGGTGTAAAGAAAAAATAATATTTAAACATGATAGAGCATTTGCTTCTTTTCTAAATAACTGAAGTGTTTAAAATAATATTTTATTTTCTTTTTTTGTGGGTTGATACTATGTGTATCTTGCCAGTGGTTGTTCCTGTTAATGACATGAACAGCATCCAGGATAAATCCTCTGCCCGTGTATGCTAGTAAATTTTATCAGAGAATTCAGGTCAGCTAATGAATCAATTTGAATGTTGGCATCTTCATGCTGAGATTCAATCAAGTTTAAATTTCATTTAAAATTAGTTAGTTTGCAATACTTACAGAGCCATAAGCCAGTCTTAGGATACATACACAGAATTTGGAATATGCATTCAAATGTTTCTGTTTTTTGATTATTCACTTTACCAATCCTTGCTACACAATGTTATTCTCAAGGGCATCAATAAACACATTCACTCCTGTCTTATAAGCCTGAGAATACCTTTTGCACTTACTCAGAGCCCTCAAACCTAGCGATGGGCTGGAAAAGATTGTTTTGTGAAAAATGTTGAGGTTTCAAAACTAATCTCTATTCAACATTATAACAAAACCCAAGCAGAGCCAAGTCAAACAAGATATGAATTGATATCTTCCTAAACCCCTAAATGGGCATCTCCTTCATAATGTTGTTAATTCCTCTCGCTCCAAAGAAAAATCCCATCTGACACATGCAAAATCTTTTTGACAACATTTAATCAAAGTGGAAAATTGCTGTGAAAAAAAAAAAAAACCTGTTTTGATGACCTGTCACTTTCTGATAAAGAAAGAAGTTTTATCAAAAGCACAAACTCTGATCAGTTCAGGGTATATTTCTGTTTGTGCAAATAGGACTTAAAGGCACCAAAATACTAAATGGAGGTTCTCAGCCCTCTGTAGGATTTGTTCTTTGGTTCTAACTTTTTAACATGCTGAGCATTCTCAGATCAGTATTTAAAACAACCACTGAGTATGAGTGGCAGCTGGAGAGTGGTACTTTTACAGCTTACTAATTTTTTTCGGATTTTGAAAGTTAAATAAATTCATATTAAGGGAAGAATTTTATTGTAGCTGTTGCAGTCATACTGACACTTCAGAGAAACTTTTATAATTTTAAAATAGTTTTTTCAGGTACTGATCCTTTGAAATTCAGGTTTTTCAATTTTTATTTGAAATTTAGCTGACATAAAAGTGATTACTTGAAATAAGTCAGAAAGAATTTTTTTATGTATTTATTTTTTAGTTAGATATATTATTGAAGTGAACCATGGTGATATTGGAAATAATTGCAATGTTAAAATAATGAATTGTAACCACTTCCATATTCCTGGCATCAGTGAAAGTGTTCCGTTTGTCTAACCGGCAGTCTCTCAGAGAAATCCCACTTCTGCTCAGCATCTAATAAGCCTGGGCTCACCACCAGCTCTCATGGAATAGTGCTGGTGGAATGGGAAATGGAGAGAAGTGTTTCCTTCTGAGATCTAAGGCACAACTTCCTTGGAAGAGTTACTCTGCTCTATCTGGAACGTTTCTTTTCAGGAGGATACAGCAAAGGACATCTTGAATGCATAATGAACACTGCGTTTTATCACCTACTCCTTATTACAAGATTTGTAGAAATCTTTAAACATAATCATGTTGTCAGTACCAAGTATGCAGATACAAATGGAACATTTTTTAAACTAAAACAGCACGATTCGTTTCAACAAGCACAAATGTGTCACACAGCAACAGAGTTGTAGATTTTGGGTGGTAATATCTGTGATCATCAGCTGGCCATATTTTGCATACAGAACACTTCTAAAAATTCCAAGAGCACATTTCTGACATGACCAGTTAATAGCAGAAAGACAACTGTGCTCATGTTGTTAATGCATAGGTATTTCATTTATTGGGCCATGACTTCAGCTAGATCCCTTTGAATCAGAATTAGCAGAACACATCACCATCTATTTTTGTAAAAACAAAACAAAACAGAAGACATAAACAGATTGTTAGGCCACTGTAAAACTCACAAGATATCCTTTTTCAGGAAATGGCTTTTCAGTGGCTGGTCTTTTACACTTACCAGACATATTTTGTTGCATCCTCAAAGTAGCCATTTAAGAAGCCAGCTAATAAGTATTTTAAAGAAAACTTAGAAATCTTATTAATACCTTCTTATATACAACAATATTGCATTTATATAGCACTATTTAACCAAAGATCATATACTCTTCAAAATGGGAATAAATATTATTCATGCATTTTAAACATGTAAAAAAATCACATCTGAACAGCCAACAAAGGGGATAAAAGATGTTGCACACCCAATCAGTAGAGTAGCATGGCTATCCTGACCACACTGCTATTCCTGACAGGGTAGCTTTTGCCCTCTTCCCCAGACCTCCTTTGCAGAGCGTATAATTCCCTCCTCTTCATAATAAATATTGATATCTTAACACTGGTAGCATTACAAACTGTCTCTCTACACCAAACAGAGCTTCTCTTTTAATAAATTTTTAATTCAATGTAGTAACAAGAAAATGGCTCCTGGCCACTGATGAAAAAATCTGCCACCAAGCTTATACATACTGAAATAGCAGCATATTGCTACTGTTCGCTTAGATGGAAATTAATGCAGTAACGGCACGTTCTAATACTGAATGCCAAAAACATAAAAACTATTCAACCAGCCTGAGTTTTTTTTCTTGAAAATATCCATGTTTTCCTATTTAGAAGTGTTTGTGAAAGTGGTACTTGCACAACCCGCTAAAATAGCAAGCATTAACACTGCACTCTTGTAGATTAGATAAGATCATAATGGTATTTTTTAGTGTTCCACTTAATTACCTCCCAGTCCCGAAAAGACATTTATGAATTTGCTTAATTCTTCATATATGAATATTTCCACTGACTTAACATGTATCCAAGTCTTTGAAATATTAGGGCCTGAGCACAAGGCTAATTATATGCAAAAAGCATTTATAATGCTTTGAATGACATCAGCTGTCCCATATTTGAAATTAAATATGCCTACTGCCATGCCTAATTGTTGACTTTCTACTAAATATTTTACTTGGAAATAAAGTGGTAGAAATTAAATTTTAAACTTGCATGTTTGTGTATTCAGACCCAAACTGATACAGATCATGCAGAATTAAATGCTGTTTATTAATGCAGCAGAAGTACTGCTGATACATTAACTACACTATAATCAAGAATGTCAAATATAGCATATGGCTCTGCATTGGCAGACGCACTGAAAGAGCATATTAAATGCACCCACGTGTGAGAGTAAGTTTGTAAAATTCAGATCCATTAGTAGTTACAAACAATTAAAAGAAGCTCTCTAATTCAATAAATCTCAAGTAGGGTCAAATATATGTTGCAAGTTACTGAACAGGCTATAGTGACATCCGTATGGTGATTTGAGGTGCAGGCCTGAATTCTTAATGAGTGATTCCATCTTTTGAAATGGTCATCACAGTGACTTGCTGCTACAACTTTGAGAGTACATCTATCTGTACTACTGACTACATATTCACAACACCAGGCAAAGCACACATCACTCTGATCCCAAATTCACCCTTTTTACTAGTGACGACAAATATTTTAATAGGTGATAGAGAGGAGCAAATGAGCAAACAGCCCACTTCCACATGTATGTATTTGCACACATGTACAACGCTATCAGCCTCGTTGCATTTCCAGACCCACTAATCACTCACAAATTATCTGATCCCATGTTTGCTCCCTGAAGTAATTAACTAACAAAGGTGATTATTCCAGGGTCACCATCAGGCTACCAAGAAATTATTGTTACTGCAAAACAGAAAGACAGGAAGCAAGAAAACCACAGATGTCTGATCCAGTATATGGTTATGAGATATTCTTCTGCAATAAGAAAATAGTGACTTAGAGTCCAGCATGTACTAGCTGTCTTTCAATGAAAGAGAGGCTCTAAAATCTATAGCAAAGATACATTAAATGCTGTTTCATCTGCTTACACTATTGAGCAGTCATTTATTATTTTCTATTAGAATCCATTGTTCCCTGTAGCTTCTTTTTTTAGGTTTTCATGGGAAATAACAGAATCCCATGAGGATCCTTGGGTGACAGAGGCTCTGCCACATTGCATTTTCTGCCAAGATGTTAATTAACATAATTAAATGATCCATGACAGAAAAAATATGATTATTACGGCATATGCTGTATCATCACTGACCTTAACAAAAACTTTAAGCCTCCATCAGCTGAAATGTATCCATCATACGTAAAAGTAAACAAATTTGAGATAGACCTATCACATGGGTCTACTCCTAAAGCTTGTCACTAACAACAGATATTCCTGGTTCAGCAGTTGAAGGATTTCTATATATTTTCTTGATCCACTGTATCTGATGCCCTTTAATCTGCGACAACACCAGTTTTGCCAGGGGATTGAAAGTACCTCCTCCTGATTTGTAACAAAAGACAACACTAAGTACAAGCAGAACTGCTCTTTTTCTTCAGCCTTTTTCACATACTTAGAAAAATCTAGAAGAATATTTAGCTTGTCTTTACCTGCCTCTGTAAGAACCACTTGCAGGCAAGAGCAGAAGTGGAAGGAGCATGGGATCCACTCCATAGAGGATATTGCTGCTGCACCAGAACTTGGGAAATAAAGCATCACTGCTTTTTTAAAAATTTTATTCCTAATTCTTCTTATAATATTGTTAAATTCTAAATTTTGCATGAGTTTCTCAAAATTGTACCCTAGTTTTCTCTTACCCATTTACTCCTCCCAGTTCCAAATTTATATGCAGAATTAGTGGCAAGACTCAATACTCCCTTTCTTTGCATGCCAAGTTCTGCTTGGATTCTTTTCTCACATTACACATCCAAAATTCAACTCTCAGAGACAAGCGTTATAACACAAATCACCAGCCTGCTCCCTCCCTTGTCATGCTGCACTGTTTGCTCACTTTAAGTAAAAGATGAGTTCCCCTTTAGCTGGCTCAACTCCAGAACTGATTATCTCAGATTACTGACCTGCACAAACCTTGCTGATTTCAAGGAAATTCACCGAGCAGGCTTCAAAACCAATGCAAAATTGGATTTTTTCACACCAACAACAGCAGTTAGTTAAGTGCATACTTCTCTCCTCTAAAAACATGGAGAAAACACAGACCAAAGCAGAAACAAGAAAGATTCCATTCTATGGTTTAGGATATTCTATTAACAAATATTCCCATTTTTAACCCTTTATTTACTTTTCTTTCTCCTCACCAATTTATTTTCTTGTTTTTTTTCCCATGCTAATATGTAAATTTATGCTAATATTTAAATTTCCATGTAAATGCTAATAAAGACTATAACCTGTCATTACTTTTTATCAGGTATCACTTTTGAGTATTTTTGTTAACCAGTTGTGTCGTGCTTTGCCCAACCAGCAAGATATGGCCGTCAATCCTAACAAATTTCTAACACAAGCAGAAAACAGAGGAAATAAGAGAACGAAGGGCATAAGGATAAGCCTTTCATTTATAAACCATTGTTGGTTTGGACTGTAAACTGTCCTAGATAAAGACTACCTCTTCTTACCAGTAGGAAGACCAGACAGTAAAATGGGAGCCTAACTGTGGGAGTAGATACCACAATAAAGGAAAGCAATCCTATTATTAATATTGCTTCTGCTTTGATTTTCTCATGACAATTTTAAGAAGCGCTTTACAATTGCAGAGTTCATAGCTGCTGTACACAGACCTTGAATACAACCTTGAACAGAATCAAGAGCGTAACAAAGGCAGCATGGAGCCACTTGTATCTCCACTGGCTGGGGTGGACCCTGCTGTCAGACGCAGCTCACTCTACCTTTCTTGTTGTCAAGAGTATGCAGATATATCTTCGTGAAGGCCTTTGTGTAGGACCCTTGCACAGGAGGCTGCAGTTTTGAGCAGTTCATCATCATTGTTGATTTTAAACAATATTTAGGTCACAGCAGACAAACTTATTTGCTTGTTCAGGCCATTAACTGACTTTTCACAGGGGAACACTGGTATCTAAAAACTGGGGCCAGGACAATTTCCAAGTTCATGTGTTACGTAAGGAAATTCATCATACCTGAGCTTCCCAAATGCAATAAAAATACCATCTCCTCCAAGACAGGATCTTGCCCTATGGAAAAGTTCACCTAAGTTAGAGCTTTCTCACAGTTTAATAGTTAGATGAGAGAAAATGGTTTGTTAGTGACTTCCAGTCAAGTTTTGAAAAATAAAAGAAAAACTTAGTTTTGACTACTTAGCCTAACAGGCTAAGGATGCTAGGATTTTAGAGTGTGGGTCTGGATTATATCACTGGAAAAAGAATAATCAGTACTGTTTAGTTTTAGCACCTTTAAATTCTTTTAATTTCCACCTATTGTAAGAACAAACAGTGCTGGGCAGCATTACAGAAAATGTTGCTGAAACAAAACAAGTATTATATAGAAGGCTGTAACTCGTAATCAAAAAAAGAAACCAAGATGCTGTAATAAATCGTTCACATTTATTCATATGCTTGTCTGTAGAGGGAACATAACTTTTCTATTAATTCCAAGACTCAGACTTTTGACTGAGTTTATACTGGCAATATTCTATTCTATACGTAAGTAGTGCTCACTGATGAAACTGAAGTGCCTTCTTATTCTGAGGACAACAGCAACATATAGGCTGGATGAAGTTCAATGAATGTAGAGTGTAAGTACTCTTTCTAAAGCAAACATTGTAATGCAGTTGCAGAACTCCATTAACTACAGCAGCGGGAAGGTGTCTTTTATTTTTTTACGTTTACACAATTTCTACCAGGAATATATGGATACCTTCATTTCACCGTACTGTAATTTAATCTCAGTGGATAAATTTTTGTAGCTCTGTGAATGGGAATGCATAATATTATTTGCTTTTTTTCCCAAACTTGTCAAACAAAGAGCTGTAAAAGTGCTCAAGCACTTATACCTTACGCAAACATAGTGTTTTATAATTTGGCATGATGATGAACCATTCTAGAATTTCAGCTCAGAAGGACAATCTCCAAGGCTGCTAGACAAGAAGCATCCTGATATCACCTACTTCATGTTAGGAAATAAGTCACTTCAAGGCACTAATAACATTATCACAATTCATAGACAGTTACAGAAATTTTATTTCTTCCTCAAACAGGTATTTTCTCTGATGTCGATCAGAGGAGAATTTTACTGCCTCCCTGAGTTTGATGAAGATAAGTAAGATTCCCACCATACAGAATTAAAGTTTATAATACAGGGTGTCATAGGAAGAAATGACAAAGACCCATCATTCCCAGTTCCATTTCAGTTCTGCATACTTACTTGCTGGAATGATTTCAAGCCTATCACTTGTTTCTTAACCACTTCCTTCAAAAACCAGAAATACAAGTAGCAGAGTCATGGGGGCACTGGGGAAAAAACAGGATCACCCACAGAGCCCAAGAAAACATTAATTTCTCTCCTTAATTCAGTTAGTCAGTGAATCCTTCCAGAGATGAAATGGTTGCTCAAGTAATGATAAATACATTTATTTGTACACCTTTCCTAAACTACATTAAAGCCCCTGCTTGCAAGACCTTTAGCAAGAGATGAGAAAAATCTTATTTATCCTCTGAGTGAAAGGAAAACCCTCTGTGTATTTAACTTACACTTTATTTGTTTTTAAAATATATGCAGGCATTCCTGTGTGATTTGTTGCTAACGCTTAATGAGCCAAATCCTTTTAGATATTTGTCTACAGCTGTAAAATTCTCTGCTGACCTCTTCCTCAAAGTAGAGAATTTAGCCCCAACTTGTTAATAGATGCCAGTGAAAACACCAGCTCCTGAGACTTTTCCATAGCCCCTGTTCAGCCTGCTGCCCTTTACACTTTGCTTGTAACCAATAGAGAGTCTTAATGTGCATATCTACAGGTGTGTAAGGCAGCCCAGGAACTAGTATCTATGCACTAATATCCCTGTGAAGGGCAAGCCAGACAATCAAGCATCTTGATTTAGCCTCCATGCAAAAGGTCAGATTAGGCACTCTCTTGAGGTCCTCACTACATTTCCGATACTGTGCTCATGCTGTGACACCTGCAAGAAATCCAATAGCTAGATAAAGTAGGGTTGTAAGGAACTTTGGAAGAAAAAGAGCAGTGTTTGTTGCTAAAACCCAGAGAAACTCAAAACTGTCAAATACAATCCTCTGTCTGCCCTTCCTCATTATTTTTATTGTTCTTTATACGCATGCTAACTAAACAACAAGCTCTTTATGCCCAGGATGGCAGCCAAACTCTAACAAAGCAGTTTGATTGCCTCACCACGCCCCCCCCCACACACACACTAAGGTATGGTCTGCCACCCAGCACCATGGCTAACCATGCTGGCATAGCCAGCAGTGGCAAAAGCATCAGCAACCGCTATGGCACTGCTCCTAGCAGTGCACGCTTCTGCTGTGCGGACTTTCCTCCCCGGCACACAGGCATGGGCTTGCACAGATCCCCGCACGGCATCCCGCTTGCTCTTGCATGTGGATACATAACAACGGGTGGTTTGCTCCCCACTGGATGTCCTGTTTGAGGACATCATGGACCTCATAACGATCAAAAAAGCTGCTTAGCAGGCAGACAGCAATTGCTTGTATCAACTTGAGGTTCAATAGCGCTTTCCAGAGTAGTCCCATATAGGGAACACTGCAGTAATTCAATGTGGGAGTGAAGAAAAGCAACAGAGGACCTGGTGAGGTGCACCCTCCTCCCAGAAAGAGCTCCTTTGCCAAGTGTGCAGTCAGCAATCTCTTCCAAGATTGCTTAACCCCTGCCAAGATTTAGATACGCTGTGTGTGGCAGCAGTATTCAGCTTTAGCAGCCTGAAAGCTAGAGAACCTGGGAGGGACAGGGGCTGCGTGTGTGGTCAGCACCATCAGTAATGAATCCCCTCTCCTGTGGGGAAAGCTGAGTCCTCTTTCCTTGCAGAGGATGTTACACAGCATGTCTGGAGGAGACCAGCTATCTTGGGCACTGCTAGGAACCTGCTCTCCAGAATTACAGTAGCAGCATTAGAATTAACTAAACTCTAAATCTGTTAAGACGGAGAAATCTTAGACGAATACAGCACTGTTGGGAAATAAAAAATAAGAAGAAATTCAACTGTAACCAATCCTGACTTTCTTGGACAACGCAACTAAAGAAAAAAAGACCTGTAAGAGCCCTCTGTAGGCTATTCAGACACCTTATTTAAATTTTGTGAGAGGATCTGAAACCACAATGATGGTCACGTGTAAATATCACATAGCTCCTTTATGTCAGTAACCACTTACCCGCAGCAAATTTTTCTGCAAAGGGTGCCAGCAAACACCTATGGATTTAAAAGAAGGATTCTAATACATAGCAAAAGTTGTAATTCTCTAACGGTAAAATCAGAAAGAGCCCATCCCAAAGCTATAGCCAGAGATAATCCTAACATGGTCATGAATTCACATTCTGCCAGAAGCTCTTCCACTGATCATTTAGTGAAGCACATCTTTGGTCCTAATTTTCCAAAACTTTCATACAGAGTCTATCTTTAATAAATAAAATCTTCAGTACTGAAGGCCCTCAAGCTCTATTATCACTTCATTTTAACATTTCTGTTAAAATTCAGTGCAGTTGTCAGATATGTGCTCATTTTAGTTATGCATAGGTGGCTTTGCAGTTGCATCAAGTGTGCAATTAACCTATTCCCAGGTGAACAGTCTCTGCAGTTATGTCACTGAAGAGATCCCTTTCACATCTTTGCCTATTTGAAGGTGGCTCTAAACCGGTTGTCGTAGTCTACTCATCTCAAAGTGATCTGGCAAGCTGTGTTGCAACAATACTTTCCTAGATGACAACATTAGTAGTGCCGAAATACACACTGCGGAAAGCTACCAAGAAAGGTCTCCATATATGGGCACACTGCTGTAGTGCTTTTCCTGAGAGAGGGATACAGCAACTGTAGCCCATAAGCAAAACTACTGATAAATTACCGTATTTTAGAGGACCTGCTTCTAAGCCAAGTGGAGAAGTATTCAGCTCAAGTGCCATAGCCACTCTGCCAGTGCTTGCTTGAAAAACATCTGGGTCTAGCCCTCCACCAAAACAGGTCTAAGCGACGCAAACTCCAAGGCAGTCTCCAGCTCAGGCTGGGGCAGCTCCAGCTGAGCACTACCAGTTTAACTCAGCAGAGCCTCTCTTTTCACTTTAGCATGTAGAAATTATCACATATTAAACAGAGACATCAAGAAAAGGAAGTGTTCCCCTTCCACCCTTTCCCCTTGGCTATTTCATCACTATCATACATAAGCGTTACATCACTTTTACAGACTCTTCTACCCAACAACTCCTGGATCAACATGCAAAGATGTCACAAACCTCTTTTGGACCTACTCCCTTTTAAATGGTTGGTGGAGAACAAACATGCTCTGGCAGAAAAGCTCTTATGCAGAGTAATGCATACAGGTGGCCTTCAGTTTTCCCTGGGCAATATGCTGCTGGGGGTCACCAAAAACAAGTGAAAGACTTGCCATCCTAATTTGTCATTAACATGCTGCTTTTCCATGCCCTGAGAGCCAAAATCTCTCCTGAAGGACAAGCCATACTGTTGGTGCCCAGTGGCATGAGCAGATGATCAAGGCTGGAGGACAAGGGTCCAAGCTCCCACATTACCCTGATGCTGAGGGTGCCCTCTCTTAGTGGGTGCTCCCACGCCAGCCGCCTGCACTCCTGGTGTTTGTCACTGTGGGACAGACCACAGGGCGCTCCCAAGGCTTTACAACCAGTGAAAATCAGCACCAGCTTCGTAATTCTGGCACAACATGTCTTTGCTTTGAAGTCTGGTTACTGGTTTTTACAGTTCTATTTTTAAAATGTATTAAAGATGTTTAAAAGTGGCAGGGACTTCCAATAAAAGCCATGTTGTCCAGAATCAGGATGCTGGTCCCAATTTAAACTGGCTGTTAAACAATAGTATATCCAAATAAAAGTGCTCTGATTTACAAAATACCTCAGCCTGATTGAACGTTTATTATCCAATTTTTCTCTCTTCAGGTCTTCAGAGATCATTCTTTATTTTTATTTTTTTTTCCTTTTAAAGCTGCAAGGGTTTCCACAACTACTGTATGGACAATGGATTCACTTACCATGCTTAAAAATCAACTGTTAACAGTAAATGCTAAAGTACAATAAAGGAAAGATGCTAATAAAGATTAACGTTTCTCTTGGCTTTATGCGTGATGATTTAAACAGCTTACGACATCATCAGAGATCCATTTTCTGAAACACAACCAGGGTATTCTGCAACCAGCTTCTGTTTTCTAACATCAGGCATTTCTATTTTCCCAGTATAAACTCACATTTAGAACTTTATCTCCACAGCACATTGGATTTTCTATTTGGAGAACTGAAAGAACAAACAGGACAATGCCTGAAGGAGACCATCACTCCAACGAGGAGCCCAGAGGAGCCAGGGCAACCTAATTCCCTGGGTCCACCTGGAGTTCAAAGACCTTCGTCTGTGACTGACCTCCTGTTTCTGCTGTGATCCTGGGTGAATCATTTCACATCTCCATCTGTCTCATCAGTTTTAAGATTGCAATCTGGTTAAGCTGAGCTCCTGAGGGAGGGGGTTTTCTTTTGTTTTGTGTATTTGAGCAGGGTAACTCTGTAACTTAGGAACTTATGATAATACTATTACTAAATAATACAGACTAAGCATGATATATGTGTAAAAAATCTAGCAAAATGTAATGTGCAAAGGGACTGAGTCTGATGACCCAGGAGGAAGCAGCCTCTACATAAAACTTTTGTGAAGACTTTCGTTGCTAAAGTTTCTATTTCAGTGGCCTGTGCTTGTATCTCCTAGATATATCCTAGCAACACACAACTAAAACAGGCTTCCCACCCCACCAAATCGCACCATGTCAAACAATTCCACCATAAAGTTTTACATTAATATCCAAAAATCTACAGTATTTTCTAATACTTTCGGCAAGTATATGTAATAAAAATTTAGTGGAAGACAGGTATAAATAACCCACTTGAACCCTCTCTCCTGTTGATACCTTTACTGTAAATTGTAAAATATTTCTATTTCCCATTCTACGGACTGGAAAACTGGGGCAAAGGACAAACAAAGTAAGCTGCCCAAGGTGATGCTGACTTGCACTTGTATGTCCCCTACGGCGAAGCACACCCTTTGTCAGACAAATTGCATTGTAATAGCAAAGTAGTTAGGCCTTCAAGATTTGTAGTTAGCAAATATTCCTAAAATTCTGATTAAACATTTTCTTTCCTAGTGGTTTTAAATTGGATGTGTCATTTTGTAAATGACAGATGGCCACTACACGGTAAGTGAGCGGGTTTTTAGTTTAGAACAGCAAATACACAAAACACATTGGCATCAAGTTTCAGGTAGTTCTTTATACTGAACTCTTGCCAAAAATTATATATTTGTGTCCTGCTTCTAGAAATATAAAATCTGCAAGGGGATTTGGTTGCCCTTTGTAAGATCTAGTGTAGTGGAAAAACAGAATTAAATTGTAGTTCAAATAAAACACTAAACAGATGAAACAAAGAAATATTTTCCCAGAAGTACACATGATTTTTCTCTCAATACATGGAATTGAAAAGAAGAGCATTTCAGCAAGGAAATAAAGGCAAATCCTAGCTTACAGAGAACAAATCCCAGCACACAAAAGACCCAAACCCAAAACCAACCAAACTCAAAAAAACCACCCCAAAACAAACCACAAACTGCAAACCACAGCATATTTTATATATATATATATATATATATATATTAGTAGAGCTAAACAAATGTGGAAATATATGTGCTGTGTGTTTTACAGGATGAGTAACTACATTTAATGTATTCACATAATTTTCACTTAGTGCCTGTCTTTGAAAACGGTGGGTTTCAACATTCATACAAAATATATTCACTCAAAAGACTCAATTCTACTCATTGGTCTTAGCCGTGCAAACAATTGGAACCCGTGTCACCTAAATATTCAAGAAGTCCAGAACACATAGAGGAACAAATTACTTGCACAGCTCAGAGCAGAACTTTTTGGGGAATTTCATAGTAATGTAAAGGATTTCAGCAAAGTAGTTATAATGTTCGCTATGAAGTCTAAATCCCATCCAGGATCTACATATCTCATTAAGTCAGTCTATGTAACACATCTGTCTCTGTGGTCCACAGCACCTTGGGGTCAGCATGACTGCCCAAGCCCGCATGTGCTCTGCCTTGGCTTCTCAGCCAAAAGCTGAACTTACTCCTACTGTCAATAACTGGCACCAGCTCTTCCACTTGCTTGGAGCAAACCTGAAATTATGTCTTCATCTTCAAAGAGAAATGCTTCTACCAGTGGTAGGGGCTTTGCTGCTGCACCCTGTGTCATCTTTATTGTTTAAAAATTTAGCTGAGGTGCTGATGCAGAGTGCTGCAAAGTCACTATCATGCAGTAGATCAAGGCTAGTAAGAGAAGAAGAAAAAAGTGAGAAAAAGTAAAAAAGAAAGGAGTCAAAGGTTAGACTGATATTTTTCAGCTTTCCTTTGCCTTCTCAATGTAACACTATATACTAAACACAATCCAAAATTCCTATTTACTGGGAAACAAGGCAGTAAGAAAGACACCCCTAATATAAGTCCACCAAGAACAGCAGCTGTAAAGCAAGGATGCCCAGGTTTCTAGCACTCATTCTAGGCACAAGTCTTGTGCATTTTTTTCTAGTAATCTGGTAGGAATTCTCATTGCCCAAGCAAGGCATGGTGTACCATCACACTAACCTTTGAGAAGCCAAATCTGGCCAAGGACATGGCCGAATGCAGATTTATATGTACTGTTTGCACCCACTGTATTGTAAACTGTTCAAGTTTAGTGATGCACAGGAGGTACCTTTACTGATCTTCAGTACCAAAGTTTTGCCACTTTTGGTGGCCTCTCCCTATCTGATGCGATTGGGTTTTTGGTGGTTGTTTTCTGATTTTTCAAGTCCCAACTACTTGGTTCTATGAACGAATACAAATTTGTGCCAACTAGACACATGCTGTATTAGCTCTTTGGTATTCTGAATAACAAAAGCAGTTACATTGATGTTAAAATACTTCATCTTAGCACATGGTACTGCTATAATTTGAAGCAATAATTTGAAAACCAGTATCAATGGATTGCAATTACTCCAGCCTTGGACTGTTCACCCATTGGCAATCAAACCACATGTATGTTTTAGAAGTTTTTTCTTGTAAACTCTTCATTCTCCAGGCAGTGACCATGATGTGGCCATTCTTGTTTCTTGGCAATCAGAAACTGAGCTGCTTTTAAACCTGATCTGGTTAATCTTGTTTTGTAAACTTTTCTTCCCCAGAAAATGCAGTCATAGCAAGAGAGACCATAAAACTGAGTCTTGTCTCCATTAGACTAGATACAGTTAATGGATAGGAGCTAGATAAAGGTATCTAATGGAAAGAAGGGACAACATCCTGAAAGTATCTGAAGAAAAACAAACAAACCCACAACTAACTGCAGGATCACTTTGATACTGGGAAAAACAATTATACAGATTTTTAATTACCTTTTCTAAGCATCAGTAGATGGTGCAATATGTTTTAACTGTTGAATGAAACTGCTCCTCTTGGAAAACCAGCCTAAAACACTGGCTGTGGGTGCTAGATGAGGGATCCGAAGAATAGTGCTAGGGAGAGCAGAGACTGAGAGGCAGCTGCCTACAGAATTAAGTTTCCATGTCAAAAGAAAGAAAATAAAATCTCACTTCATCATTTGATTAAATGCTATATTCTAATATGAAAACTGATGAAGCGGAAGAGCTTTGCTGAGAAAGGAGCTGGTTTCCTTTTAAAGCTACTCAACAGCAGATACAGATTCTGTTATAACAAAGGATCTCACCCTTCTGGAGCCTCACAAAACCAGTCAGCTGCTTAGCTAGTACAACCTTTTAACATGTAGTTATTAGCCCCCTTTTCATATTTACAACTATTTCCATTAGTATATTCCATAAGTATATTTTCAATACTAAGAACATTAGTTTTCACATCTTGTTTTAACCTACAATCCACAAATTGAGTGTAACACTGTTTTGTCATTTGTATTTTCGGGGGGGGGGGGGGGGGGGCGTCTGCAGTAATCGCTCTTACTGCTAATTTTTTCCTTAGACACCAGAGCAAAAATGACAGAGGCACAAGTAGACTATTACAGAATGAAAAAAATATCTTTAAGATTTTGACAAAGACTGGTCTTAGAACTGTTACATGTTTGCTTTTGAGACTCTGCTGCAGTAAACTGGCTTCTGGAGCTCAGTATCCACATGCAATCTTCCTGGCCTGTATGGGCAATCATAACACTTCATTGTCCAGTGCTACCATTACAATATTGTTATCATCTGAGCTTGAGTCTGACACTTTCTCTAAGACCTTTCAAATAACCCCTTTACTAGGCTTCAGTACCAACCATTCAGGGCAAATCTCTGCTTTGTGCTTGTCAGCCTTAATAGACTGGATGTCACTTTTGCCTGTAAAAAGTGCCCGCTCTTCAGCTGTCAGTCAGTCCTTGCGGTGTCAGCCGAGAGCGTGGCTGGAGCCGCTGGATTAGAGGGTAGTTACCACAGCTGTCAGATTACTGACAACCTGACACCCACATCCCCAACTTCCTTTGACTGTATTTGGTTTCCATCTCGCTCCTTGGACCTTTCTTAAGGTGGATCTATCTGCTGAAGTTAAATAATAAATGTTGTAGCCACCTGGGAAAGTTTTCTTCTTGTCTCCAATTCCTCTTTCAGCTTGGTTTGCCCTTTGCAGACACACACCATAAAATGTGCTTTGCAGAACTCTTCGCTAATTTATAAGCAGAGAAAACGATTTTTTTCTGGTCTCTAAGTTAACAGCTTTCTTTTCCTATAACTATGCCTCTGTGTTTGGAGGTGTTTTAGCTGCTGATATCTACCTTTAGTCAAGGGTGCTGGGGAGCTATACATATTTCTCCACATATTTTAAATGTACTCACCACCCTGCACTTTCTATACTTCTCCAGTTCTACTCTCAAAAGTTTACAGACTATGCAGTTCTCTGAATGGTTTGTAATTATTGGAAGCAGAATGCATTATACCAACACTTTATAGAACTTGCTTTGTATTTCCATAGTTGACATGTATGTTTCTCCTAGTTTTTGAACATTAAGTAGGACTAAGCAGGAAAAAACAAATGATTTAAATATATTATTTAGGACCAGACACAAGCTCACATTCTTCATCTGTGTCTTCACTTTGAGGGACGTACTTGAAAACAAACTGCTTCAGTTCATTCCCTTGCTGTTACATCTCTTAAGGGACATGTACCGTATCCCTATTCTAATCACGGATAATTGGGGTAAACCATCTATATTCTGCCTGTAGCTGATTCAGCCAGCTAGACTGAACCAAGGACTGGTTTTACCCTCTGCTTAGATTACAAAGAGAAATACTTATTTTGAATAATACCTTGTTCGGTTTTCAGAGAAGTAAAGAGAAGGATGCTCTACCAGGAGCCATCTCTGTGACTAAAGATTGTGCACATATAAAGCTGGCAAAGAGTTGTACCCATACCTCCTTTGTCTATATTTAAAAT
The DNA here is from genome assembly GCF_037157495.1 of Lathamus discolor. Classification (NCBI taxonomy): domain Eukaryota; kingdom Metazoa; phylum Chordata; class Aves; order Psittaciformes; family Psittacidae; genus Lathamus; species Lathamus discolor. The sequence goes on along the minus strand of NC_088886.1, from coordinate 86,904,588 downwards.
TTATATTTCACTATAGGAAAAAAAAATCCAACTTTTCAACAATACATTTTTTAAATTCAGGTTTTTTCTCAAGATAATTGCAACCTCTCATATATGCCTGGCCACAATGTTTTTATCTCATTCTACAAAATTCTAGTGGAAACAGCTCCATGTAAGGGAGAAAACATAGCAGTCCCTCATTCACACTAAATATTGTGAGTTAACCTATGATTCAGCATAAAAGGGAGAGTATTCCAATTGTAATTAAACATTGTTCTTTCTCTTTAATAGCAAGTGTGGCTGTTGCATGGAAATCCAACACGTGGCAGGCAATTTGTTGTATGTTTTGGATTTGAGGAAATGCCTGAGGGTGTAACACACCCGTCACATACACCTGAGGGGCTTGTGAAGTTTGGAGAGAGGGATTTCATTCTTTCCTACCCTACTGTTAGCACCAAGTCACTCTGCTCAATGCTGTACGTACAGCACCCGCAATATGCCAGCTAGCTCTGCCTAAGTGCATTTTCAGCAGTTACCCATGTGCATGCTCAATTGCATGGTCTCTCCAGTGCTTCCTGCAGCACACTCATTCTTTGGTTTCCCACAGTTTTGGTACACTGGGGTGGATCACACCATAAAAATCATGAGATATATTGATCTTCACTAGTTGATGAAAAAGCACGTACCAAACAGCTTTTTTAGGAAAGATCAGAGAACCAGCACAGGAGAAGAATTCTGTGGTCCGGACGAAGCCTGCCTGACCCTTTATCTCATTTTTTAATTTACAGATGGTTTTTCTATAAGGCTGCAAACAAAAAGAGCTACATTTTTTTTAAGTGTGAATTTAAACCATAATATGACTTATACTTAATGAGCTTTACAGAGATACTATTAGCTCCTCCATAAGCAATACTGCCTCAAATTTAGAACTAAATTTGAATTTTTTCTTTAGATGGAAACTACATTATGATGCATGAACTTTGCTACTGTTTACTTTTCTTTTTGGTGTTTTCCTTAGCTTGTGTAGCTATTGCCTTTCTTTTTGGTGTTTTCCTTAGCTTGTGTAGCTATTGCCTTGCAAGGCAGACAGGTGTGATTATGGATACTCTACACCTCATCTGACCTTGCTATTCAGAAAGGCAGGGAACAATGGTTTCCTGCCTGCAACTAGAAGTTGCATCATCCAGACCAGTGCCCGTGCAAGAGCCTTGGTACAAGAGAGCCTGAAGCAGCTGCTGCAGTACTGGAATAGACAGTGCAAATGTACCCTATGGCAACCATCATCTGGTAGTGTTAGCATTGGTCTGTACACAAGCACCGTGGTAGCTACTAGGATACAGATAATTACCGATGTGGAGCTTGATGACAGTCTATTTTCAAGGAGGGGAACTAATGGAAGCCGATAGTGTCAGAAGCTCAATATCTTACTAAGCTTTTTTCATTAGCAGACTGATTTCTGGGCTGTTATCACTACATTATAACAAAAAGTTAAGCAAGCAAACACACACATTTTTCCAATACGTGTGAACTGCCACCTCAAAACACATCACTGAAATACTTCAGTTTCCAAAGCTTGCTGTTGTTCCAGGTGCCTTTATACTTAGTTATTCCGAAGTTCCAGACACTTTCCTCAGCAGTAAAATGAGGACCTTGTCATATTGCAAACCAACAACCAATACCTAGGAACAACTTCAGGATTTGGCCCTTTGGTCTTGTGGTAATAGATAAAGTACTGGCATTTCCCAGCCACATTTCTAGAATGTGGCATGCCCTCATGAAATCAGTCGGGGGAAAGATGGCAAGTACTTTCAAATTAGTGGCAAGGCTTCAAGAACATGCATGGGGACTTCTTTTCTTCTGCCAATGTCCATTACAATGAGCCAATTTTATTTAAATAGATTTAAAATATTTTTTTAAATCTAGAGGCTCTCTCAAAACATTGCACTGTAATATATATTTAAGCGAAAAGAGGGTTATAAAAATGCATTATTAATCCAATTCAGCTGAACAACTGTCAGAAATGTCATACCTAAATCCATTTGCAGAAATTAATGCATAATATTACCCAGTAGATAGTAAGGCACAATTCACAGTAGTGGGTAAATCCCTGTTTGAACAGATGGGCTGAAATGTTGGGACATCAAGCTGACTAATTTGGGTACCTCCCAAGTAACCTCCATAGCCATGGGTGTGCTGTTATTTTTCTCTCTCTCTGCCAGGTACGGTTACAGAGTGAAATCCAGCAGTGCTCTTCCGTCCACCATGCACAGCACATCATTCTGCGCATCATTCACAGAATTAGCTAACTCAAGGGAAGAGCTCTGAAAATGACAGCCATACCTTCCCCTTTCAGATGGGAGAAGGAGGTATCACACTTTGTATGTATGACAAGTCTTTAAACCCAACTTGAGACACATCACTCCTCTGCTCAGGAAGTTTCAGGGAATTCTTGGCCAGTGTTCAGTATGATGGGCTGCATGTACCCAGGAAAAGTGCCATAGTGACACATTCTTACTGAAGCCATAATTCAAATGGAGACTGATGGCATAAGCCTCTCCCCACTGAGTCCTCTATCAGCAGGTCTGACTCTACAGGTAACCACATAAAGCTATGTGGGGAAGGGAATTAACCTCCATCATCCATATGAAGGCGGCAGTGCCAGGCTTGGTGACCAGTGGGAAGGGGAAGGCTTTCATCCCATTTCCAGAATTCATCTTAACCACTACCACTTCCTCACTCGTATTTTGCTGTAGGAGCTTGGAAAGAGATCCCCATCACCAGAGTCCGTGGGTCTGCTGCTGCTATGTGTGTGACTGCAAAATCATGCCTTGATTTTGGCTCTCAGTGAGCCTAAGGAGAAGCCTAATGTGGAACAATTCTCTTCAGCCCCTAAAGGAGCAAGCACTTCAGGAAAATCAGGCATGTGTCTGGTGACAGCAACACCCAGGGTTATATTTTAGAGCCAAAAAATAGCTTTTGTTAAGAAGCATCTAATGCACTCAGTTAGTAATTCTAAGCTATGGAGCCCTGGTTCGTAACTCTGTTGCAATGCCCAGTGTATATTTCTTTAGCAGAATGCTACCCGCAAGTATAACATTAACATCTTGCTTTCCAAATTTCTTTTCCTCTTTTTTAATAAAGGTTTGTGAGTTACAGAAGTGCAAAAAGTGCTTTAAACCTCTTAATTTGTTTTGTTTACTTCTGTAGCTTAAAACACAGCCAATTGTTTTTAATTGGTTAGAAAAAAAAAGAATTGCTCGAGGCAGAAACCTAGAAAACCAATCTTCTGTCTGGAGTAAATTTTTACAGCTTCCTTTTAAACCTCTGAAAATAGGGTTTATAATGGAAGTGCTGACACAACCTTATCTACAATATATCAGTGTGAACTGTACCGCTATAATAAGCAGTTATTATGTATGTGTAAAAATAATGAGAGCCAGTGTCTGAGGAGAGTTAATGTAAAATGCTAAGCAATTGTGCTTGGTTACACAGTATAGGTTAATATTCTCTCATATAGCTACACTTTTTCCCCTTTTGTCCTCCAGAACTCCTAATGAAAATTCTGATACCTGACGGTAATGATAAGCAGCCATTCACACATCCTTTGTGTCAAGGCTAGAGCATTAATGCTTTCCTTCATATAACATTTTGCATAGCCTAAAGCATCTATTAAAATCCTTTGTAAAATTCATGAAACAAAAGTGGTGGGTTGAGTCTAGTGGGAGAGCAAGTAAGCTGCTTATTAGCAAAAAGTCAAAAACACAGAGCCAATTACAGATCTGAACAAGAAGGGCTACAGAACAGCATGGGGAGTAATTCTTTCTTCAGCCCAATGGGCTCAAGTGAGAGGCAACCTAGATAAAAATATAGCAAATATTCTAAGCAGTAATTAAACTAAAATGTTTGGAGTTAGAAACAGCTCTATAACAACTGAAGGATATGCTCAAGTAAAACAGTTGTCTGGTCTCACATAGATGCTAAATTGGAAGGATTTAAGACTGCTCCCTAAAGGAACGACTAAGGGGTAGCCAAGAAGAGCTGTGAGCTCAGGAGATATGTAAAAAAATCTGTTTGGTATTTCAGATACTATAAATTAGATAAAAAACGAGCTTTTCTACTGAACAAGCAACATAAAACTGAATAAACCACAATAAGATTGTCCTTTTTCTGTTATAAACTTTACATTAAGCCTGTCATGTTCAATGACAGCCTAACAGACCTCATTCTTTACCCTTTGGAATTTGAAAGATTGGCAGATGTCATGATTTCCTTAACATAAAAGACCTTGCAGATAATGTTCACCACACATACTTTTAGTTTCATAACTTCACTCCCTTACTTCCAGAATCATCGAGTAAAATTTCCAAGCAGAACTTGAGATTTTTCTCTGGTCAATAATTGTTTCTGACCCTGAGGAAAATCTTTTACTGACAAAGGAAAAACGTGACATGGGCAGCAGTTTTTATGATTTGCTTTACTAGTCCAAACATGCCCTTACATTCATAATAATGAGCTGCTTTGCACACAACAGCTCATTATTATGAACAGAGGGGTATAATATTGTTAAGTAAGCTGAGTCAAAGCAGAACTAGTTGAGGTTAGCTCTCAACTGGAAGCAGTTTTCCCTTTAAAACATCCCTCCTCCCCTTTAAAGTCTTTTGAAAAAACACACATGCTTATTTTTAAAAAACTGGAATGTGGTAAGAATCACAACTGGCATTTTCTAACACTTGGTTGGTAAACTTTACGTGTTGTTATTCATTTACTTTTCAATGTAAGAATTGTTCCAAGATGTTCTATAAGTTAAGGTCATTATGGAACTTCTTAGGGGGTCACGCTTTATTCCTGTGAATCTGAGAGAGAATTTAACACCTATTTAAACAAGGAAATCCTGGCCCTGCACTTTTGCAGCCAGGCAGTATCAAGATGCAATGGAGCTGCTGCACCATATGATGGAAAGGGAGGCGGGCAAGGGAAATGCTGCAGCAGTTTCTGCAACCTACCACGCCCAGCCAAACTTCATTCACCTTCCCAAGGAAGTGTCTGGAGCAGACCAAGGGAATGGTGGAGGGACGGTCATCGGCTCACCTGCTTCGTGGTCAGAGAGCACCATACCGTGTAGGAGAGCTGCCACAGAACTGTTTCCTGGAAAGAAGTGCTGAAAGGAGGTCCAGTAAGTGCCCTGGCTTTCAGGATGGGTCAGGATTTCATCCCTCCTGCTGTCCCTCAGGCCACACCTTCACACCTCGATTTTGTCCAGCCTCACTCAAAATCAGTTGCTTCTGCCTGCAGTTTCATGGTAGCTCTCTGCAGTTCAAATGCATCTGTTAGTGCTGAGGAAGTTCACCTTCCACAGTAAAGAACGCAGAAACATGCCAAAGATTTGCAACTTCTTCCCTTGTGACAGGTTTACCCCTCGGGAAGTTGCATCAGCCTCACCAGCTGCTCTCATCCAAGCAGACAACTGTCTCAAAACAGAGCCACACAACTTGCCTGCAAAGACACTTACCTATACAAACAGATCCTATACTGTGCCTCCAGTCTGCAATAGTTTGCCTGCAAAATACTGGCAGCTCAATCTCCTACATTCAGGTATAAAAATACTTTAGTGCCAAGCATTCCGGGATTGATAGGTTTTAGGGCAGGCTTTTCAAAAGGCCATCACCTACAATGTCAGGAGTTGTTATCAAAACTTTTTGTGTTTTTTAATTCAAATTTTCATTAACTTTTTGGCCAAACATACACATCCCATTAAGTCTAATTTCCGATTTGTGTTATGAAGAGAAGTCACTTTTCACAGCCGAGCACTTCTTAGTGCAAGGTAAGATAAAATTCAAACAATTTTTTTTTTAACTTAGCCTTATGAACCCTGTGATCATATATATCACAAACAGAACAATTATCTTCAGCATTAAATATATGTTTCTAATCGGATACTGGTTACAGCAGTCAAGTTTATGTTACTTCTGATTCAAAAGCTTGCAAAACATGCTAATATAGCATAATCAAGTAAAGTCTTCCTTAGTCAATAGCTACAGTATAATAATCTATTTATTGCAATTCCCAGTTACTAGAGATATTTGGGGCCCTCAGATTTTCACAAAGTGAAGATTAATTGAAAAACAATTGTGTCCCAAATAGTCATATTACAACAATTCAGCTAAAATCTCTTCAAACATAGAACAGTCTAATTAAAAAAAAAGGATTGTTCAAGAAGCATATAGCATGGATGACATAATTGCATTCGAATGAGGAAGTCAATCGAGCCAACCAGCCTCTCACTCCAGTTAGCCATTTACATACATTAAAGTCACCATGTTGATAGGAGTAGCATAAATATGACTTAAATGTACTAGGCATTATATCCAAATGAAAAAAAAAAAGTAAAACAAAAACAAATCTCTGAAATGACTCCAAATATAGCACCAAGAGAGACTTGTGGTTTGTGCTTACAAAATGAGATTTCTTAAAATAAGGGTTTTTTTTTAAATACATAACACTGAACAGATAAAAAATTTCAAAGCTCTATCTCCCTGTAGTTTCACTAACATGTTAACCTACTTACAACAATTAGTGCTTCATTAGTAAGGCTAACTAACTGTTGCTATGCCCTGTAATGATTTGCCAGGTTTTCTATATACAAGTGCATAATCAATGTTTTCCAATTACTGCTATAGTGCAACCACTATTTCAAATAAACTAGATAATAATACAAACCCATTACTGAATCTGAAGTAGCAGAGGCATTTAATTGCAAGGCAGTTCTTTTCAGCTTTTAAAATTTTTCACACTAATGAAGTGTCATACAAAAAAGTTATATTGATTTTTCCACCACATGGCTTCAACCACAAATATGTAATTATCCCTTTTATATCTAGCAAGGGGATTAAAATAATCTATAGTATATAGCCTTTACTTATCCCTGATGGGTCTAGTAGTACTTTTACCCTTTTCAAAATATGCAGCTTTTTGATGAATGAACTTTCGGTAAAATGTTGCTTTATCTGCTTCATATCTCTAGTTTTTTGAAGCCAGCTAGCATGCAACGATTGGAATTTTAAGTCCTCAGTTCTACCACAAGCAGAGGAGAAGGAAGCCTGATCCTGCATTGCTGAAACAAGGACAAGTCTCAGCTGCAGAGTAAGGCCACAGTACCCAATTCTCTTCCTCTTCCCCACCTCATTGGTCCCCCATCAATTCACGTAAGTGAACAGAAAAAGGACCTGTTTAATAACACGACTTTCAGTCAGTGTTTTCAAACTCTCCACTGAGCATAGTAGCTTGTGTGTAGTGCTACTGCCAGAGAACTACATACTTGTTGTGTGTTACTTGGGCAGATACAAACTGATCCATCAGTTTTCCTGGAGCTCCCATAGGACCTCCACAAGCAGAGCATTGCCCCTGCCAGGAAGGCTTGGTGGCCAAGTGTTAGGTATGGTCCCACCGCTCCTGTCCAACAATTAGAGCATTTGGGATTTATTTTCTTAGCACTGTGTGGGTACCATGATTTAAAATACTATTTTAGAAAGAGGCAGAGCACACCAGATGCAAACTGTATCAAAGGAACTACTGTTCTACCAGATGAGGCTAAAACACATGATAAAAATTAGCTTGTTTTCATGGATGTTGTACAGATTATTTTTTCCTTAAGTACTTAGAAAGTACTTCAGCTTGATTTTAATATTGTTTCTATTAAAGCAAGTCTACAAAATGTTTTAACACAGATGGAAGCTAAAAATCCCATGCAGAAAAGTGACTGAAACTGAAACACAGCTTTATTGTAGAAAACGGACATGTTCTTCACATTAGTGGGGCTAAAGATGTGTCTCCCAGTAGTTTCACTAACATGTTAATATACTGACAACTGTTAGTCCTTCCAGATATGTTGGAATTCACTGAAATGTGCCAGTTTTCTGTATCTTGCAGAATACGTATTTTTAGTGGAAATTTGCACAACTCAAACAATTTTGAGATCCTACATACTCTAAAGCTAGGTAGATAATTAGAAATATATATTAAAATTCTTACATAAAATATAAGAATATTTGATATCTCATAAAACTGTAGTATAGTGATTGAATAAGAAATATTTTTTGTAGGGATAGGTATCTTTTTTTCCCTAGATTTTTATTTACAAGGACGTATGTGAGGGCCAAATATTGAGTATTATCTGACTTATCAGATAAAGAAACCTAACTATGTTTTTCATGAAAATCTGATTTAATTAACAACAAATACATTTAATAGACCTTAAATGAAATCATTAAATAGGCTTTAAAAAGCTCTAAACTGAAACTTGCAAAAAACATTTTAAATATTAGCAAGTATTTAATGCGTAAAACAAAAATAAAACACAAGCAGTGAAAGCTTGAAATATTATAATGCTCATTTCTTTCTCAAATAGATACATACTAGTCCCGGCAATATCTATATGGTTTACAATAATTCTTTAGTAGCACAATGGACTGGAAAATTCCGTGAAAATATTAATATTTTAACCATAATAAAAATTTCAATGAAACACGAAACTGTGTCTCATCAAGTTAATGCAGAATAAAGCTGTTCTATGATATTTAACACTGCTGACCTCAATGCTGTACTTTTTACTTTTTCAAATGGGTCAGTTGCATGTTTTCCTTTAGATTTTCATAGATTTCAGAATGCTTTAAAATACTCCTGTGGTCATCACAAAAAAGTTCACAATAAGAAAATTTAACATTTTATCTTTGTTCTTCAACACGCAATAATAAATTAATAAAAATAAGTACATAATTCTTCTTTAATTAAAGTGCTTTATGTGTCACTTACAAAGAACAATAATTAAAAATGTGAGCAAAAGTAAAAAATTTTTCCTCAGAAGAGTTTAGGAAAAAACGTACATATGCCTTGTGGAAGTGTGTTTCCAGGCTAATAAAAGGCCATTACGTTGACCATTGACATGAAGCCATCAGAGTCATATATATTGATGAAACTTTCAGCTCCCGATCTGCTGCACTGAATGAGCATCATACAGCTGTCAGCAAAGGCAGAGCACAGAAACAGTGATAGCTTGTGACATTTTCCTTTCATAATTTATGAAAGCAAAATACCTTAGAGTTTGTAGAACACAAGAATAAAAGTTTGAGAATATTCCCCTTAAAGAAAAACTCCATAAGCTATACCTTAACAGTATATCTCTATTACGAGAACAATTTGCCTATAAAACTGAAAATATCCATGTAGATTTAATTGATAATCCTTAAGCAGTGTACTCTATGCTAAAAGAAATGCTGCCACACTGCAAATCAACAGAGTGAGAAAGACCTAAAATTAGTATCTTAGAAGTAGTTGTACTGTGAGAATGCTTTGAGGCTTTTTACAGGGCAATAATTTCAAAACTTTCTTAAAATTAATATTATTAATAAAATTGTATTCTAATTAGAATCGTTTCAGAGCAAGAGACGATTTTATGAGTATTTCAGTATTATAATGTCAAAGTGAACATTTTTCAATATTAAAAATGCCATTTCACACATTAGAAACAAGCAAATGGGAAAATATACCATGACATTCCATATATATTTCACCTATTCATTTCATGCTGCTTAGACAAACTGTAAAAATGAATCTGCCTGAAGTTTCACAGGTGCCAGTACTTTTGTTCACAAACCAAGTCAATATCTTTGGATGCCAACACTTTCTATATAGTATCCCCTTCAAGCCGGACACTGATGGCACCAGATAAACTGGGGAATCTCACAGCACTCCTGTGAACACCCCAGTTCAGGGTGCTCAACATATGTCTCCCTCTATTAGCCTGCCCAGCAAGATTCCCGTTAGCAGTTTGAGGAAGCATTAAAACTTGGTATACCCAAAGTAAATGCCTTTTCCATGCTTTTCTCCAGGTGCTTTTTGCCCATTGGCTGCTATCAGGGAGGAGGAGACTCAGTGCTCATGGCAGGATACAATTTTTTATATGGTCCAGTTTGGGATACTGGATGTTTTGGATACTTGTGCTGATTTCACTTAGTTGAGATTTTCCACCATTGAAAAGCCTAAGGTTGAGCTGTGTGCAGTTATCGCTGCTTGGCAAAGCTTGGTGGCAGTTCTACGCAAAAAAAAAAGCTGGATATCATAATATCCAATTATTGGAGTTTATTCTCCTATTTATTACACCTTACACTTTTAAAACTATCTACTAAACTACCACAGGCATGTCAAAAAAAAACCCCACATTTGTGGAAGACTGAGCATTTTAAAAACTTTCTGTTCCAACTCTGATTCTCTGAACACACCCCAGCAGCATCAGCCCCAAAGAGCACCAGTCCTCACAGGAGAATGCATTATGGACAACTTTCTTACACCTTCTGAAGAGCATACCGGGGGGTTAGTGACCACCAGGAACTGACATTTGGGAACAAGTGACACAATGATCGACTGTCAAGACTCATTATAAGGGAAAATGGGCAACATCCGTGCATGAAGCAGGGTGCTGAAGTGAGTCTGGGGCATGGTAACACCAGTGATGCCATGTCATCTCCATGCACAAGACCTGTGTGCCCCACAGCACAGACCAGGCTGCTTCCTTATGCTGAGAGGGAGATATTAAGCAAAGTAAGAAAAATAACTTGCATTAAACTGTCAAACTGAAGCAAATTTTAAAAAATCTTTGAGTTTATTTCATATTGGACATTTTTTCCTAGTTCTGCTTTCCAGGGAACAAACCTGGCTCTCTCCTCTTTCCCCATTTCCTCTCCCTCAGTTCAGTTATGGGGCAGAAAACTTCATGTTGTTTTCATAGCTTTTCTCCTGGTGACAGACATTCAGCACTAACCTGGTTAATAAAAGATGATATAAAGTTGCTTTCAAATATCACACTGGTCTCTTCTACAAAATTAATAGTTGCTGCAAGAAGCAGCAGTAGCTGCAGACAAGAGAGGACACTTTTTACAGCTACGGGCATACGATGGATCTGGGAAGTTTAGGAAAACCTCCTTAGGAAAACCACTGCGGAACAAGGCAATGAGTGCCCACATGTCTGTGGCACTAGGACCCTGCAAGGGCAACAGCGGAACAAAAGGTGGAAAAATGAATCTCCATGCACAAGATAAAGGCAGGCACGCAGTACCAGCAGGGTTGGTTCAACGAAGAATGGAACATTAGTATCACCTGAGTTGGCCTCGAGCCTTAAGGCCATGAGCAGAAAGTTCAGCACCATATCACTGCTCAAACGTAAGAGTACCAAAGTCATTAAACAGATAATTAGCCTTCCATCAGGTCAAAAATAATGAATTAATCCGCATTTGTAAAGCATTAGAGCCAGAACGTGAAGAAGCTGTATAAACTGATACCCTGTGGACTCCCAAATAAGACCTCTTCCCTATGTCTGCTTATAATCTTCTTTGGATTTGTTCCTTTTCACTTAATAGAGACTTAATTATTAAATATCTTCTTTTTAGTATTTTATAATAATCTCTGAAGAAGCAAGTAAGTTTTAAGACAAAATGCTAGAAAAAACAAGGGCAAAATATCTTCAATTCTTCAAACAAAAGGAACTGCAAAGGAAGCTGTAAAAGTTCTGTGAATTGAGTATTAAAACCATCTACTTGTGGCTTGAATACATCTATTTTTAACAACAGGAAATTTTTGATAAAGACTTATAAAAATCACTACAACCCCTTTGCATATTGAACACAAATCAGTCTACCAAGGAAGGTTGCATACAATGAGTGAGGAATGCTTGTTTATATCTGTGTTCCTTAGAAGTATTAAATGCATGCTACCAGTGTCTAAGCAACTGCACAAATATGTTTCTAAATCAATGAGAGAAAGACTCAGGAAATACTGTACGCGTGTCTGTATAATAAATCTTAAGGCTTACCTATGTATATCACAACGCAGAACGAATTAGGCAGCCATCAGATGTTCCTTACTTCATAGATAGTTTAAGGTCTCTTTGAGCCCAGAGTAAGAACATCATCATCTACAAGTCTTGCATTAGATAGTAATAAATAAAAATAAATATAGCCTAATATAATTATAAGGTCAAATACTGAAAAATCTTTCTTTTAGCCTCCTCATTGGTAAAATTCTCAATTAGGTCAAATTCTGAGAAGCAGCAAGTATCTGACAACCACAGTGGTTTGTCCAGCATTTTTGCTCAGCTCCCCTCTGGATGCAGCTCCCTTGGAGCTCTGCCAGAACAGCCACTCTGAGAGGTGTTCACACCTAGAAATCAGAGTGGCATTTCTAACTAACCCTGCAAACCATACCTGTTGCATTTGCATAGGTATGCATGCCTTGGGTAAATAATAATTTATGCTAGACTTTTTTCCTCCCATGACTTTAGTTTTGATATCACATCATGATTCAAAGCCTGGTGCACCATAAATTTTCTCCAAATGTGTAGTAATTCCTTGGTGCAGTCTAAAGTTATGATTCATTTATACTGGAGTGACAGCATAATACCTAGGTGTCAAAATCCATTAAAACTGTTCAATGTCTTCTGTTTATTTTTAGAACCAATTGAGACTTAACTGATGGTGAAAAATATACAGTCAAGTGTGTTTACTTCACCTTTACAAAGAATCCGTTATAGTCCCAATTAATTTGTTATTCCTGTCACAACAGGTACTGGATACTTCAAAACTGTCATTACCGTTTCTCTCTCTTTTGCCTTTTTTTTATATGAAAGCTTCTGTTTACTTTTAACCCATTAGTAGGTTATGGTTTCTCTTTTTTTTTGTGAAATAAGGAATTTCACATCATTTTCCATTTTAATTAAAACACATGTGATGATTGAATACATTGCCTAACCAACTGAAATTTATTGTGCTCAAATTTCTCTCTTCCTGTCACAACCAGGTGTTTTGCCGCTGAATTTAACGAACATTCATAGAATGATACATCCTGTGTATTGGTATGATCAGCCAGATGAAAATTAAAAATATGCTATGTGATAGTTACAAGCATCAAAATAGTTCTTAGTACAAATCCAGAGCAGCTTTTGCCATGTTGTTAACAGTACATTTTTGCTCATAGGAAATTCAGAACAAGGTCTCAAAAAAAGAAAAACCAAAACCAAACAACAAGAAGCACCCAGGTGGATGCTGAATCCTAGAGCTAAGCCTCAATGAAAAATATTCTGTAAAACATATTAATAGTTCTATACAAATAGGTGTAAATGTAACTCCAAAGAAACATATGGGGTTGTGTTTGAGAAAGGGAAAACGAAATACTGGTGTCTAAATTGTTTTTACATGCACTGAAACCAGAGCAATAATAGTGTTGTGTGAAAGCAGTCACAGAATGAAACGTTAGGAGTTGAATGAAAAACTAAGTATATGTGCATACACTGTTCCTGATATTAATCTGAATGGAGTAGGGTGCTGCTTACTGAAGGTCTTATCACACTTTGGGAGATGGGCCCATGGTCTCCTTTGCCCCTTCTTCCTCCCTCACCTGACAGGGAAGCCTTTAGGCACATCACAGGCCCTTTGCACTTCCCTCCCTGCCAAAGAAGCTGAAGTGAGCAGCCTCTAGTCACTGCCCTCCAGCAAGGAGCATGACCCAACACTCACAGGAACAAGAGTGGAAAAGCACAGCACAACTCAAGACCTCTGGCTAAGGGTACCAGTCCGAAAACGAGCTGAAGCCAGGAAATCAACCTGCTCATTGGTTAAGAACCGACTCGGATAGAGCTCTGGAGTACATATTGCCATTCATAGTTTTACAGCACTCAGAATCATCTACTTTCTGTTTTTCACTTCCAGACAAAATACGGGAGTATAATTGAGTATAGTACTTGATATTACTTAAACGTATCATTGGTGACCCCACTGCTGCCCCAGCAGCATGGATAGTCATTCATTTCTGAGGCAGGTTAGCTCATTTGAAGCAAAATGAGACTTCCTGCTTTTTTTTTTTTATCTGTTATAAGAATTTTATACTATTTGGATGATTTTACTCTGTAGTCATGACTATGTAAAATTAAGCATAAATAGCTTAAGTGACTCCTAGGAATTAGAAATTAAGTAAGCCTATTTAAATAAGTCTACTGTCCTGTCATTATATTATGCTATCTACAGTATATTTTCCGGAGTTTTGACTTGTTGTGTTTTAAAAGTCTCAAGAAATGGGTCTTTCATTATTTCTCTTTCACAATTGTTCTCTAACCTAATAGACCTTAAACTTTGGTACATTTTTGCAACGCTTAGTTTGACTCCAATTGGGTCTCCTTGATTCACCCTAAGGACCATATCCCACTTCCTGTATCCTTAATTGCTGCACCCTTCCACTTCTACAAGTTGAGAACACATGCTCTGCTCTCTCCCATGCATGCTGGTGCTTTAGCTATTTGAATGTAATTTAAAGTTCTTCAGTAGCAAAACCGAAAACCTGCAGCCATTGCTGCTGGACACCAGAGTCATAATGTGGTGGAAAGGACCAGGCTACAAAGCTGTGTCTCAGCTCTTCAGTGTCTCTTGGACCACACAGACAGATACATTGGCCTCATGCTATCACCTCCTGCCTTAGTTATAACCAAGAATAATGTATTTTAGGAAGAGAAATGGAGTCTCCTCTGCAAGATCATTCACACACTGAGCAGTACTGAGATTTTCTTATGACAGTGAATGAAATTTCTGTAAGACACTTTTCATGCATTTTGGAGTAACTATGCCGAGTGAGGGGCGGTGCTGGGGTGGGAGCAACAAGCAGTAAGAAATTACAAGAGACTGCCAAGACAACACCTTCATCCATATTATTGGTCATAAGTGACTCACATCCTGGTCCAGACTCATTTTTTGACTCCCATACCTGTAAAATCACATCAGCTGGTCCTACCAGTTTAAAGAAGTAAACTGAGCCCGGCTTACCTCCCACAGTCTGCACTGACTGCCTATGTACAAGAAAATAGAACTGGTATGAGTTAAAATATCCCGCACTGCAGCTAACTGCCCTTCATGAAAATCAAAAGCAGTAGTTTAGAGCTACCTGCATAGAGAAAAACAGGGGTTTATTTGCAAAACCTGTGTACAACTCCATCAACATGCAACACAGTCAGACAAACCAATCAACCAGAAGCATTAGCACAATTGATACCTCAGTGAGCCACACTTGAGGGATTTATAACAGAAACTCACAACTTTATTGCTGGTCATGACTGGACTTAATATGCCTACACTCAGTTAAAGCCAATGGCCTTATTTGAGTAGTTTCAATTCCCACCAGTCAATCCTGCCTTCCATAAATCTACAATTATTATAGAAACAGTTGCATTTATACAAAGTGCAACAGTCTAGTGACAATCTCGATACCATGTGTTAAAGATGAAGAAAGGAAAAGAGGAGGAAAAGAAAAGTAAATGAAACATTTTGGGGAAAATTTTGTTAAATATCATAAAGCAACCAATGAAACACTACCAGAAAACTAGGAACATCATGCAAATATTATTTTAATAAGCTGAGCACTGAAACTAGTTTTAGAAAGCAAGTTGCAGCTTGCATAGCAACTCATCAGTCATTGGACTGAAATAGGAAACATGCAAATATTTGGAGCAAAACTTCCTTCCTACAGAACAGTTTTCAAACATGTGCAATACCAGAAGTGAAAAAGCACCACCGTTCAAATGGACACTTCATCATACAGCTGATTTTTTGACTGTAAAGCACGAGCTGGCAGGACTAGAATTTCTAAGACGGAACACATATTTTTCTCAAGAGTGATGTTTGCCACAAGCCAAGAGGAGGTTATGAAAACCAAGGGTGTTGGTGGTACTCTACCAGCTTTCATGTCCACCCCGCTACAGACTTTACAATAACTGTTCTTTCCCTGTTAGGGTGGTGAGGCACCGGAATGGGCTGCCCAGGAAGGTTGTGAATGCTCCATCCATGGCAGTGTTCAAGGCCAGGTTGGATGAAGCCTTATGTGGGATGGTTTAGTGTGAGGTGCCCCTACCCATGGCAGGGGGGTTGGAACTAGATGATCTTGAGGTCCATTCCAACCCTAACTATTCTATGATTGTATGATTCTATAACTGCTTATTCAGGGCTGGTTAATGTATCTTAAAACGCAATACGTAGGTGTTCCTCTACGGATTTCCAAGGATGTTTTACATTTGTAAGACATGATTCCATGGTTATGAATATCTGGGTCCATAAACACCATCATCTGCCTTCTTTGAGCCTGATGCAGAACAGAGCAAAGGACTTTATTACAGAGGTCTTGCTGACCCTAGAGCCAAACTTTGTGGGGGTCAACTGTTCCTTGGGTTTTTATGGATGTTGCAGTCAATGTTTGTAAGAGACAGAGGAGATGTATAAAACATGGAACAAAGACATTGGGTAACACCCTAGATGAATCAAGAAGTGATTATTTCATTACTCTGCCTTTTTCTTTTCAAGTTACAAGCTTTGTGGAAAGCACTCTCGGCAGCACTAAGGTGAGCTTTTCTGCAGTTCACAGAATGCAGAAATCATTCACAAAGGTTTCTCTAAGGAAAAGAGAGAAGAAACATTGTTTTTTGCAATACATACTTAAGTACCCACTCTTAGCCCATATCACCTATTTCAAGCAAAACATAGTATTTGGCAGCGGATCATACAGTTAAAAAAAAATCTGTAGAGATAATTCATATTAATTTTAATTTATTGGCTTTTAGGATAATTTCCTCTATCAATCTACAAAGTGTTGGGGTTTCTTATATGAAAGGAAAAGAAGAAACAATGCAAGTAGAATGGCAAGAAATATGTATTTGCAGCAACTGCTATGATTTTTAATAAATGAGAAGCTTTCTTCAACTTTTAATAAGACCTTACTTTCCTCATTAATGTTTTTTTCCAAGGACTTGCTCCAAACTAACACATTGCCTTCTCCAGCTTTTACTACATAGGCTCACAAACAAGCTACAAGGTTTTTTGTGTGCACAGTTATGGTCCATCATTATTAAATGTCTCTTGTTGGACGGAAGAGGTGCTTCATCACAAACAGCCATTCATCAGCACTTGCCAAGCCGGCTCACATCTGACCTCTGCAGCAATAATGCTGCATCAAGTAGGCCAACTACCCAGTTTAGCAGCAGAGCAGGGAGCAGGAGCCAGCTTCAAGATTAAGTGCACTGTTTCAGGTTTTCATTCCCAGGAGCTAAGCAGGCTGATGTTGTATTGATTGCAAAAGTTTACCAGTAAGTATCACAAACAGCAATAGCCAGGTCAACGATCGGTGATGCCTGAATACTAATCCTTAGGGACACTGGTGCACTCCAGGCTCAGGCACCACTATCATGATGGCTGAGTGCAGGTTGAATAAGGTTTACAGGGAAGGGAAGAGTGAGAGCCTGCAGCATGAAATGACATTTAAGCAAGTTACATGTGGGAGCAGAATGAGAGACAATGATGCAATTACATATTCCCCAGTTTCCAACTGCAGCAAAACCCTGTCATCTTTCAATGTTTATGTGGTCAGCTGGGCCCACATCCACTTCACTAAGTAGCTTCAGGTACACAGGAACAGAAGAAGAATACACAAATAGAGGTATTAATGGGTATAAACTATAGAGAGAACAAAGCAAAAAAATTTCCAAGCATGCGTCTCTTCTACCCACCACAAAGTTTAGACATCGGCTCTGAAGAACCACCTATTAATAAAGTCTCTGTGGGTTTGTTTTGAAAGCATAAAACCCCACAAGCTGTTCAAAACCCAGGCTAAACTTGTGAAATAAAATATTTCTTCAGATGCTGTGAAATTCAGTAGTCAGGATTAAACGGAAAGCCTGTACTTAAAGCATACTATGGCTTATTATATTAAAATTAAAATCCAGACTCATTGGCCATCCTCCAGTGTGGAGTCATACCCCATAGCTATACTGAAAATCCACTTCTAAAGTTTTACTGTGTGTTATATCTAATGTCTACCTAATAGCTCGTACTAAAAACTGGAAATTACACTAAGATGTTATTTGATACCTGTATTAATGAAACATTTTAGAATAGTTTTTAGTTAAAATATTAAAAAAAAAAATCTCAAAAAAAACCCACCTTACAGCAAGTTTGTTTTCCAGGCACTCCAATTTAACATAATATAACCTTCATAAAACATAACTTAATACCCCAATTTAGAGCTGAGAACTTTACCTCTTCAAACTGACTCAACCACTCCTTACAATTTCCTTCCCAGGCAGTTTATATTTTAAGCAGTAGTGAAACATAACCATGTGCTCACTAATTATCTATGTTGTAGAGGCAGACGTGCCAAATAAATACCACCTAAGTAAAAAACACTTTTTTACTATGCTGTCAGTAGATCTTCCTCTTCCCAATTTCAACTTTTGTGCATTACACACAGCAACCTTCCTTTCTATAGGATGAAACAGCTAAATATGCCTTCTGTGAAAATGGAGGCCTGTGCAACAGTTTTATTTTACAGATAGAAAACCTGTGCAAAGAATTCTAGTGCCTGTTCACTTTTTATTGGGCCCACAAAATTCTGATGAGCAAATAAATTGAGCTAGTGTGGGTTCTAAATGATTAGCAATTAGTACTACACTAACCTTACTTACTGACCTGATGGTCACATATTTATTCACCTAAACACAATCCTACATATGTTACTGTTTCTTCCTATGGCAAGTTCCAAGATGAGTTCAAGCTGACACAGTCAAGAAGCATCTTCCTGTGCCTTCCATGAAAATATATATTCTTCTCTAAAATTCAGATAACTACCTAACTGCTTGTTTCACCACTATGATGACACTATAGGAATCTAGAGAAATTAAAAAGTCTATCTAGGACTCAAACAGTTGCAAACCTGGGTTTTAATTATTCTGCTTGGAGTTTAATTTGCACTTAAAGTGTTTTGCATAAATGGAATTTTAACATCAAAAATAAATGTAATTCAGGCTTGAGTAAAACCATTGCATTTAATATATTTTACCTATAATTTCCAATTAATCTTTCAATTAATTGAAATTCTACAGCTGTGTGTTACAGGGATTAAGCTATGGAATAAATTTTCTTTTGCCTGAAAATGAAGACAATATAATTGTCCATTGAGTAACTACAGGAAGAAATGAATAAAACCTGAGTAAAGTGACAAGTTTATTATATAAACAGAAAAAGGAGTACGTTCAAAAAGATTTTAGTGCCATGGAAACAACTGTCACTTATCAGATTGCAGCAAATTACCCTTGATAATGCTTTCATTGTTCAGAAAAATATTAGTGTCATTGCAAGTCTATGCAATTACTGAAATGGTCAGTGTATTTAATACAATTTTATTTAACTTCTGTGACCATAGGCCTCAAACATCAGCTCCAAGTTTTGTATTGGAGACCATATACTTTCAACATAAAAGCTCAATACGGTATAAAAATAATTGCATGAGAGGAAAAGGTTGTATGGAATTTATGTTTTCCTCTGAGTATTCTTGAGTTGTTCTAAAATATAATATTTAAGCAGGTGAAATAAAGAAGAAAATGAGAAAATGCATAATAATGTCTTGCTGAAATAAGAAAAAAATCTTTGAAGGTTCTTCTTTAAAGATAAAGGTATGTACTGCAATAACATACAGCGTAAGAACATTCCTGATAGCTCAATATATGCTGAGATAATGTAAGGATTTAGTTACAAGCATCCCAATTAATTATATTATTTGGCGTTTGGGACTAGTCAAAGTCTTGATGATGTCATTAAACACTATTTTTGTCTGTTCTATAGAAACGTTTACACTGAAGTATTTATGAAGTTTTCAGTGGAAAAGTGAGTGTTATATAAATGTGGTAACAAGAAAAAAAGTAAAAACATTAAAATAACTGCTAGGCTTTAGACAACAACAAAAAAGTGCCATAATAGGCAGTCCACCTTATCCATATCCTTGCAATTAATAGGAAACAGTTAGGAAATAGGTCTCACACCACAATTAGTACAACACTGTTTCAACTCTATTGTAGAAGTGCTTAGTAAACACATTATAACCCACAGGTTTACGCTGGGGTAGTACACAGCAGTTCACAAATAACACGAAGTCTGCAGCTATGAGGAATAACATAACAGCCTGAGAAAAGCTCACAGAAGCATTTCATTAAGTGCCATTGGGTACATATTTTTCCTCACAACTAACCCTCAAACCCCTGCTGCAGCAGCAGGGCAGGGCTGTGACTATAAAACTGTTCTTGCATCACATTTCTCCATACCTGAGACAGTCAAAGTCTAGGATGTGCTTGCCTTTTCCTAGACAATACAATGCAATCCCATCGCTGCTGCTGACCAAAGTCAGTAGGGATGCTGGGGTGCAGAAGTGTTACTTTCTCGTTATTCTCTCTGCTTACAGTAACAACTGTCAAGCTCTTCTAAACTGAGCATTCATTGTTACCCAACAAAAGTAATTAAAACAAATGAAAGAAGAAAGAATTTGTATCCGTCTGCAACAGTTAACTAGCTTTGACGTGATCTGAATATGACAGCACCGAAGCAATACTCGGTGCCTCTGGATTATAGGCAGAGTGTAAAAGCTGTTTGAGGGGAATAAAATAATGAATAAGTAAAAAGGATTTCTGCATTTTAACCACTCGTGGATAAAATAAAGTTTCTTTGTCATAGTCAGTTTATCACATTAAGCATGCATTAATATTTTCTAATCACAGTGACCTCATCCTGCCAGAATGTGCCAGCCCCTAATCCTTGCTGTAATGTTTTCTCATTAGCTGCTCAGCATTGGCCACACTGGTTGTAGCAGCTAAGCACTGCCTCAGGCACCACTGGAATTAATTACCAGAAGAAACACTGCTGTTTTGAATTGTCATCTTGAATTTATCACTTGCCACTTAATGTAACTCATCTGACCTAATACCTCCACCATGACACAGGGGGCTTCAGCACCAGCCTGAGGTGGGCGATGGCAGCAGCTCTGGGGATTCCTGTGTGCCCTGGCAGCCCTGCAGGCAGCTGCTCCCAGCCTGGCTACAATCCTGCCCCGCAGGCAGAGCGAGCTAACGATGCCCCCAGCAAATTGCAGATTACTCATACCTCATGTTACAACTGAACCCAAAGAGGACTTCAGAGCTGGAGCCAGTCCACCTAATGGTCGCTGCTTGGAGAAGATGATCTTTCATTCCGCTGGATGTGGTGACACTAACCATTTGTTTCACTCATGTTACATTTTCAAAAATAATGAAACCGGCTATTCACACACAGATGAATAAATGGCTCCAGGGGACCTCGCGGAGTTAGGCATGTGGCATTTTCTTATAAATCGTGAAAAAAATTGCTCGTTAAATTATCCTCAAAACAGAACACAAGTCAGTAATGTAATACAAGTATCAGCTACTCAACATCCCTTCCCCCACCTACATTTTCCTTTTATCTTAGGAAGAAGGTCTTTCCTTCCTTCTAAGGGTTTGTATCTTTAAACTCCATAGTAAATGCGTTCTTTTGCTTAAAGCAAAATACAAGTTTTGGTGTGTACATGCTCTCATCCTCAAGTCTGAACTTTATCTGTGAAGAACTTGCAATTGCAATTGACTTAGTCACATTTTTCCAACACAAAGGAGTAGCCAAAATACCCATTTTTTCCCCAAAAGCTTCATATTTGCAAGCTCTATTGAAATGCTTAATTCCACAAGATGTAATTGTACTATTGCTGAAAACAGAGATGACTCGGTGTGATAAGCCAAAAATACCCTAAAGACGACAAATATTAAAAAATTTGCCTTTTAGTAGCCTTTTAACGATAACAATTCTGAACACGTTTCTTGGACAAAAAGATTTCCTCTTGCTACCACACTGTATACTCAGCACAGTAAACTTAGAGAGATGTATAATGTGATATAAACATTAATAGTTTCACAATTGTGTTTTAGAAAGACTATTTATAGAGAAAATACAAAATGCCTCCCAAAAGTATACTTAGACGTAAGCCACCATAATCTTCTTGCTCATGCAGCAGGAAATCTAATACACCAGCTCAATAAACCTGTAGGAAACAAAGGTTTTATGTAGCATTAAGAGTCACAATATTAAAATACCACATATTACATTCAACTACTCTTACAACACTCATTTTAAGAGCTAAGAAAATTAAGTGCCAGTTTGAGAGTAATAATATCATAACATGCAGAAAGAGACTGAAGAAGTACAAAAATATGCGGAGCTCTCATGATATCTTTGTTGTTTGGGTCAGATCCAAACATTTGATGGCATTGACATTTTGGGTTATCACCAGAAAATACTGCCCCAACACAGCAGTATTCCTCAGAACATGCTGCAAAATGTAAATTCTCATCAGCTACCTCAGTGATGCTATTTCAAAATGTATAGTTGACCCTTTTTATTGTTGATAACAATAAAGTAATTATTATCATTGATACATCAGTCAAAATCCAGATTTAAGTATAGGTGCATGAGAAAATACAGATATGTGTTTGTGAGAACCCGTTAAAATAGGGTATATAAAGATCATTGACCTTGGGGTGGAATAATCTAGACAACTGATAAAAATACTTACTATTTACCCACTAAGTCCTTGTCTTATTTATATTATCTTACCTAGTAACTACTCCCCGGATTGTTACTAGAGGTCATGCTTTGCAGGATTCGACTCCTGGAAGCATGGCTCTGCGACTAAAGATAGGAGCATGAACTGTGAATCTCAGTTGCCCATTACTGGAATCCAGTCTTTGCTCCACTTTCAGCTAGCAGTGAAAGATGTCATCTGTTAGGAAAATAATATTTGGTTTCCTAAATACCCCCAAAACCCTGCCACGACTTCTGCATATTTTTTCAAGTTTATGACTGGATACTTAGGAGGGTTAATACTGGGAAAAGTTTGATGGAGAAGGAAGGACCACATTTTCCAGCCAGTCACATTTTGTAAATGTCTGCTGGATGGACAGAACTTTAGAATGTTTTGGTGAAATGTATTAATAGATGAAAGACAAGTATGGTGGTCAAGATGTATAACAACTACTTTCGTCACATAATCCATGCTTGAACGTGCTGATTATGTACCTGTTTATTTAGTGATAACTTCATTTACACAAGTACGTAGAAAGCAACATTATTTTTGACAGCTCACAGGAAGACTACAAACCCCTTCAGAGCATGAAACAAAGCGGGGGTTATTATATATTATATTATATATTGTAACTATAAACACAACACTGAATACTATACACTACATTGCAAAGGTGTATTCTGTACTTGTATTTGTATCATGTATTTGAAAAAGTGACCTTAGGTATGCATTTGTGGAACTCAAGTTTTTATTTCATCGTATTATTTAACTATAAAAATCCATATTTTAAACTGGAGGAAACACTGGTTAACATTTAAAAAAAAAAAATCTTGCAGGAGGAAAATGCATCTAAAAACAAATTGTGTGTGTTTGTTATTGGGAGACAGTGTTTATGCAAGCAATTGTCATGCAAGCAGAGTTGTAAGTAATAATGTGGCCTTTAATGACGGAATGATGGACCTGCCAAACACTAGCTCCTGCCATAGACTGCTTGTATTTCCCTGCACAAAGATGCCCATCTGGGAGTTATTAACATATCCTCGTCAATTCAGAACCTACTTTAACATAATCCATATTTGTTGGAGAAAGTCCAACATCAGCCAGAGAACAGTGGCCACGTGATCCAATGACACATTTCAAGCAGCACACATAAAGCATGCTTGGGCAGCTAAGCAATTCAGAAATGCAAATAGCAAAAGCATTCCTCTTCCTAGATAAAAAGGACAAATCCCTTTTGGCATAACATCTTATACACTTTTGATACTGAATGAAAACAACAGAGGTAGGAAAGGGACAGGTAGGTGCTTTTTCATTTCATTCCAAGCAAGCTGACACACTCAGTCTTGCACCGAAGCTGCTGTTTCCAAGACCCAAAGAATGTTCTGCTGCATGGGGGCAGTGGAAGAGAATACATATTCTCTTACATCAGCAGTATCTCATGCTTACTTGTGTGATACTTAGAAAAGTGAGCGTTGTTAAAAGAGACCTTAACTAAGCATCAAAGGAGCCTTTCACTAGAAAACTACCTGGTCCTAGAGGACACTCTACTGGAGGAAGTTCGTGTTTTCATAGAATTTGATTTTTACTGTCCCTTTATAATTTTGAGTGATTCACTCAAAAGTTTGGACTTCTATTTTTAAGTCTACACTGGTACTTCTGGAGCCTCACCACATTAACAGTAAAAATCCCTGAAATGTTGTGCAGATGAGACACCGAGAGGGTGCCAGGGCTCATGGAGGGCTTGACATAGCACTCAGATGTACTGTAGTCCAGGATGTTGACAGCTAAGCCCCTTTTTAACCCTCAAGTTGATGGAATATGATATTTACTGCCTTCAGTTTCTGACTGGATAAAAACACAGAAAACTCTTTTCCTCCTTTCTCGTGATTTCTGGTGTTCAAACTAATATTGCTTATGACCTTTAAAGACCTCCAGGGAAATGTCACTTTTCTCATCACCCAACCACTATGGATGGATTCTAACATATGTATGTGAGCTATAAAAGAATAGTGTAAACAATATGTTCCCATTAAACTTCAGTTCAACATTAGGACTGTGCTGTCCAAAGATCGTAGTTAAAGATAACAGAAGTGTGACTATATTCCTTTGTGTAGCTCAGTCACGACCCTAATTAATGTGTCCAGTTCAGACATGTATTTCTTTAACTAATGGGTGGTTTTGTTTGGACAATTAGGCAGAGTTGACAAGGAAATTTTACATCAAACTGGGTCATAAAAAGTACATTATTCAGCATTATTATAAGTAAAACACTATTTATTACCTGAACTTTACAATACACCATTATCAATCATTACCTGTCATTAAGGTATGTTAACATGAGATCAAAGAGACAAAGCTAACTTAAACAAACAGAGGTGCAGAGAAGGCTTTTAGACTTACTTATTTAAATTGAAACAAGTGTAGTTGAGTCCATTGATTACCTAGAATGTCCTTTCAACTGAAGATGCAAATTAACTAATCACTGCAATCTCAGAGCATCACTTATTCCTTGACAAAGATCACAGCTGTGCTCTTTCTGAGAGAAAAGTGGCTAGAGGCACCCACAGAGATACGGAAAACCACAAGGCTTTCTGGCTGCACGTTTAGATTCCCTCTCATTACAGCTCTCACCTAAAATGTTATTTGCCCATTCATTAAAAATAATAAACAGAAATAATCTAAAACAAAAGGAGGTTCTCGGTTTTAAGGGATTAATTTCTTAAACAGGGAAGAAAACAAACAAACTGCCAATTCAGCAAATTATTCCAGGCTTATAAGACTCATTCTAGTTACCTGTGTTTCATAGCAGTGGTGCCCAAGTGTTTGAGTCACTGAACAGGATCTGTTTATCCTAACGACTATGCAATGCTCGCAAATACAAATACTCCAATACACTTTGTGTCAAACAGGGGAAGTCCTATAGAGAGAGCTTTCATCATGCTGTGCCACTGACCTCAACAGCCATCTTGAAAATGAGGAAACGATCCCTGAAAGTACAACCTTATCGTAGCACTGAACAATACTGTTTTATGAGCAGTATTACAGTCTAACAGTTGCAATATTTCCTTAGAGCTTGCACAAGATGTAAACTGTTGGGCAAGTTTTTAACTCAAAATAAAAGGTTTTAGATGTGTGAGCATGTTTTGATTTTTTTCTAACTATTCTATGATTCTGTGATTCTAACTATGCTATTTAACAGACTTGCTGCAGTCTGCAATTTCATTCTGCCCTGAAAGACTCAATCAATGTTCCAGAGAGCTGAGAAGGACAAAACTTGAAATCACAATTTCTGCCCAACCCTGAGCCAAATCTTTCTAAAGTTCCTCAACCATTCGGGTTCCTTGTTTCTGAGTACACAGTTAATCAGAATCTCTTCTTTTTCAAATAAGAGTACATAAAAATCGTAGGCACACATCAACCCTCACTTCCATGGAAACCTTTCCCTCAAACGTATCCATAATCTATTCTCATTCTTTCTCTTGATCAAAATGTCTGTACTATGACAGAGCTAAACATTTATTCCAGCACAGTTGTACGCCAGTCTGTAGTTTCAACATTTTTAGCCACAGCTTTGTTGTATATTGTAAAATTACACAATACATAATAAATTGTGGGAGGTTGATTTAGGAGGGGATAGTAGCCCTCAAGGTTTCAAAAATAATTACCATTTTTATGCCCATATTAGGAACTAAGACATCACTCAAGAGTGTTCCCTCATCAGATATCTTTTAAGATTTTCTAGATTATGGGAAGCAAAATAGATCGTTTTGTTTGATACCTTGTTACTCCTCTCTTTGTAAGCTTGTCTTAACACTGTCTAAGCTCCTTAAACTCATTTACACAACATGACCATCAAGTTTATGTAAATACGTGCTGACCTTAACCCTGATCAGCTGGGGGGGGGGGGGGGGAGAAAAAATTTCTCAGTGCACAGAATCGCAGAATGGTTTGGGTTGGAAGGGTCCTTGAAGATCATCTGGTTCCAACCCCTCTCTCATAGACAAGGACACCTTCCACTAGACCAGGCTGATCAAAGCCCTGTCCAACCTGGGCTTGGCATAGCTGCACATTTTGCTTATCTGCAGATTCATCCCAGAGTTGTGTTGGGGGTGGGGAGTGTTTTTATTGTTTTGGGGACTATTATAGTTTAACAAATGCATGGCCATTAGGGAAGTATTACCTCAGAGTTACCACAGAGATTTCATCTTAACATTGTTCAAGGTTCTTTCATCTTCAGTTCTGAGCCATACAAACTGCTTATTACTGCTTAGAGAGCAACCACTCAGATAAATAAGAGCTTTCAAAAGCTACACATCACTGCCTAGAAGTAAAAGGCTTCCTTCACACCTAGCTGAGTGATGCCACTCCTATGATGTATGTGTTTCTACTAGAGGCCTCAAGATACAAAGACGATCACACAAAAAACCCTCTGAAAGAGAGGGCAACACCTCACCACATCTGTAAAGGAAGATGTCACATTAACATTTGCTGGCTACTCAGTATTTTAAAAAAGGGACAGAAATTCTAGCTATATAATGGTATTTTACTAATTAGTGCTTAAAGTGACATGAAACACAGATCTATTGCATAATGCTAATTCCGTATATTAAAAATGGTCAGAAGCATGATTTATATACCAAAAAGATAAGGGCTAGTCTGTATTTGTTAATAATTACCTTTTATATTTTGAAATACAGGACCTAAATATTAATTTTTAAATCATTTACCACCTATTGAAATCAAGCTACTTTTAAAGCATATGCATTTGATACTATACAGTCAATAATGCACACCTATTGATGGAAATGGAATATAACACTCCATAAAACCAAATATGAAGCAAGAACTTCAGCAAAATAGAATTATTTCAGAGAAATATCTAAAACTTCTTTTTCTGGAACAGTTAGATTAAAAATTCTTGTGGGAGTCATGTTTGGGGAACTTTAATGAGCTCAGTGGTCAAGAACTCTGTATTATATCACCTGATAGAGATACAGATGGTGCCAGCAATTATCATATCCTATCTCATTCCAGATTTACAAATGTGAAGCAGTACTATAAATATGAAGTACTCAATATACTGTGAAGACATTCTGATTTATTAGAAATACTTGGTAACTATCCTCAATGTTTTCTCTGACACTAAATATAACTGGTAGATCAGTGTCAAGGCAGTGGTACAGTGTCAGAACTTCAGTTCCAGAAGGCATACAAGGAGGAATAGATACACAGAAAGGGAAGTATAGCCCAAATTTATCAAGACAAGTAACATTGGGGCATTCCAAAACCATCCCCAATGCAAATAAAACAGGTGGCAGGGTCAAGCACTTCAGAAGTCAGCAAGAACTAAGAGGCAGGGAAAAAAAGTTGTAAAACATTAATTGCATCTCACGCTTTTTTTGTTAATTCTGGTATTTTGGGGTTTTTTTTCATATTATCAAGGTGCTCCATTCAGACACCTGTAACATCTTATAAATATCCTAAGAAAAGAGCATCTACAGTCAGGACACTTGTTGCAGTGGAGCTCCCCTGTTTTCAGAGAAGCCAAAGGTTCTCTCCATCCAACATTTAGAAATTACTTCACTGAAAACACTAAAAATAGGGCGTTCTCCTTTCATTCTACTCTCCTTTGGTAGATGCTATGTTGCTTTATTTAACCTGGCCTATTACATTCTACATAACTACATGATTTTACCTTTTACAGCTCAGTTTTAATTGCATATCATTGCTACCTTTCTTGTAAAGAGACACCGCTCTGCCATTCCTACTAATTATCTAAATCACCAATCGCTGTTTGCATGTGTGTGGCCTTGCCTAAAGCTTTTAACTACAAGTTATGACACTAAATCAAAACAAGTTGGAGGCATCTCTGCTGTAGTGACAAACCAATGATGGTTGCATGACATTCCTTTTAAGCTGTTTGGAGTATTATTTCTAAGATTACTGTACTCAAATACAACATATAATTTTGTGGGGAAGTGGGAGACATGGAAGGCTATCTTATGCTGTGGGTTAATGCACTGCTATCCCACTGAACCACAGCCACAACAGCACTGCAGCCTTAACCAAACTGACTCAGACACAAACACATTTGACGACAAAACCTAGAACAACAAGAGCACCAAATTATCTCTTGCCTCAGGGTTGCTCCACATCCATCACTGTGTTTGAGAAGGCTTCTTCATCTTAATTATATCAAGTCTGCTGCTTTCCTCACACTAGATTTTAACTTATTCTGACTCTAAATTTTTTAAACATAAACTAATAATATCACATTTATTAAATGAGGTAGGAAAATCCAAAATTAATAAAGAGATTACATCTTCCTCACTGTTAAGCTAGAGCATGTCTGAGCAAGCACGCACATTTGCAGATGTCCTGTTTTTAGCATAGTGGCAGCCAACACACCTTGCTTTTCTGAAAGGGTACACCATGCCCTGTCTCTCACATATACATCCACTTCCTTTGTGTCATATTTCATCTTTTATTTTCCATTCTAAATCCATCAAAATAAGAAGGATTATCTGGACATTAGCTTCCCCTCTAGCCTTCGCAGTTGCAATCACCTACAGAGCAGAGCAGGAAGCTGGGGGTTTTTTTGAGCTTTCAGATTTTTCTCCTGTTCTTTTCCCCCCAGAAAAAAAGACCTTCCAGAGTACTTACAGCACCATGAGAGAAGGAAAAGAGAAGAGAAGGGATCTCCCACTAGACTGGTTCATCTCACAGGGCAATAAGCTGTTAGGGATGGATGCTAGTATCCCTCACATAACTGTCTTGTTCCACTTCTCACTGGAGGAGGACCAGAAAGTACTTATACCCCTCCATCCTCTGGTCTCCCAAATATTTGATACAAAGTAGATGGTCTGTAGCGTCACAGGCAGAGGTGCTCATTCAGAAAAAGGCATTCGGCTGGAATTGTAACAGCAGAAGCAGCAATTCTGACATTACATCTCTGACCTAAGCACACATGCAGCATTTGGCAAGTCTGTCTGTGTCCATTCAGACTCTGCTTTCTAACCTCAGCCCTGCAAACCTTGCCCACAGGAGAGTTCAGACTGGCTACTGTGCTCTTACAAAGTATTTAAGCTGTGATGAATCTGCTTTTGCCCCCTCACAAGATATGTTAAAAGAAGAAATTAAAAAAAAAAAAAAAAAAAAAAAAGGAAAGATCTTTGAACAGTGTCAAATGCAGAAATAATTGAAATTTCAGTTAAATAACAATGAAATTTGTTTGAATGGCTCCCATCTTCCTATTTTCTTCTAGATTTTTTAAAATCTTGATTAGTAATTTGACATCCTAATAACAAAACATGAAACACTTAAAATACCACTGTTGCAGTGAAAATACTTAGGTTTTATGATGCCTCTCCAAGGTAGATATTTAGTACTCTGCAGATAGGTTAACCTTACTTCCTATATGAGGCCGGGCTGAGGAAGTTGGGGCTGTTCAGCCTGGAGAAGAGAAGGCTGCGTGGAGACCTCATAGCAGCCTTCCAGTATCTGAAGGGGGCCTACAAGGACACTGGGGAGGGACTATTCAGTAGGGATTGCGGTGATAGTACAAGGGGTAATGGGTTAAAACTTAAAACAGGAAAACTTTAGACTAGATATAAGGAAGAAATTCTTTCCTGTTAGGGTGGTGAGGCACTGGAATGGGTTGCCCAGGGAAGTTGTGAATGCTCCATCCCTGGTGGTGTTCAAGGCCAGGTTAGACAGAGCCTTGGATGGCATGGCTTAGTGTGAGGTGTCCCTGTCTATAGCAGAAGGGTTGGAACTGGATGATCTTAAGGTCCTTTCCAACCCTAACTGTTCTATGATTCTATGAACTTAGCATAAAATAGTGTAATGTCTTCCTTATTTCTGTTCATGCATTTTGAAATTATGATGCTAGGCCAAGAACAAGTCATACATCACATACTGGTCATTATGCACAGATTTCCCGATTAACTGAGAAATGCAAAACCCTTCCAGCTCCTGTTAACATCAGTTTGTCAGCTCTGCACCATTTCACTCGAAGAAGAAATGCCTGTGTAGGGAAAACCACAAGAGCCACCACCAGCTATGGTGCTCTGGACTACCATCACCTGGAATTCATATGGGTCACCACAACCTCATGGTCAAGGGCATGATCTCATTTCTTTATTTTGCTGGCATTACATGAGTATTCACATTGCACAGAAGTCATCTTCACCAGTGCCAGCACAAACCTGATTTCTAAGGATGCTCAAATGGATCTACCATGGGTTTTTTCTTTTTTGCCACAGTTTTTGACAGAATTCTGAGGAAGCTGTTTCTGAATCAAGGAGAACAATTTTTCAGAGCAGCTTGCTGTTACTTCATGGTTATGAGCGTCAGCAAAAGTATGCTGGAAATGTCTGAAAGTGGAAAGGCATCCTATAGACATCTCACTAACACTATGGCTCATGAGGGCAGCAAGAGCTGTCTGCTGCAGCAGGGCTAGGAGCCAGCAGGAGGTGGGCTCAGCAGGTCTGGTCTCAACTGCTGTTTGCTTTGATAAAGCTGTTTTCAAGAAGACCCAGAAGGTTAAGGAACATGATCTTCAGTTACTATGAACATCAATCAGCTTCATGCAACCACATATTCCTCTTTCAAAAGAAGTAGCACAGGGCAATTTCCCAGTAAATGCACTAAAATCAGTCTGCAGCAGCTCTAAAGTTAGTAGGAATTGTGTGCCTCTTCTCTCATGTC
This sequence comes from Lathamus discolor, assembly GCF_037157495.1. Classification (NCBI taxonomy): domain Eukaryota; kingdom Metazoa; phylum Chordata; class Aves; order Psittaciformes; family Psittacidae; genus Lathamus; species Lathamus discolor. The sequence continues at coordinate 86,873,415 of NC_088886.1, read as the reverse complement.
AGGTCATCCACAAAACCAAGATGGCCTAAATTCTAATCTATTTTGCAATGAAAGTATTGTGTGAAGCATGCAGGATCTGGCCTCAGGGTGGAGTGGCAAAAAGACAAAGAAAGACCAAGACACCACCCCATTAATCCTTATTACAGATGTTACTGAGGAGAAAACTATTCCCTTAAATTTGCATTTTTGTGGTATCCTTTGCCCTTGGATCAACTCAGTCTAGACTTTCAGCGACTGGTGTGCTCACTGGAGGATAAAAAGTTACACAGCCAACCCAGTCCTTTGTTAAAGTAATGAGAAAATCATGTTATGTTTTGTTGGTAGGGTTTTTTGTTAAACCGTGGCCCTTGTTATTCATTAACATTCAAATGCTGAAAAGCCAATAAATTATTACCAAAAGGAAATGTAAACAACTTTCTCTGAGGAAGGACTGCATACAGTAGGCTGGAACCTCCTTCAAGTTAATTGCAACACAGTTCACTAATGAAACTTTCCATCTATTAAATCTTAACAGGCATAACTATAAAAATGGCGCCAACCTCTCTCTCCTGCCTAGGAAAGCCCCAGACAGCATCTGCAGAGACTTTCACACTTACTGTCTTTGTAGCCATTGGTAATTATCCCTAAGTAGCAATGGCAATGTACAACTAATTTCACACTGGTGATGGAGTTTTCACATTAATTTGCGTATTGGAGCTGGCTGTAGGAAAGACCATAACAATGGTACCTGCTTCTTACCAAGCACCCTGCAGCACATCTGCCTTTAGGTGCTCTGAAGTCAATGAGAATCGTCTTCCCTTGCTCTCTTTGAGCTCAGAGTGAGGGTCAAGATGGGCAAGGACCTGACCGGCATTTCAGCCAAGACCTGGATAAGCTTTTGAGGCAAAAATTCAAATTCCACCCTTCACACCCATTTAAAAGAGATCACACAGTACTGCTGAAAGGTAACATCTCTCCTGGCACATAGCACATTGCAGGGACTACACCTTTGCTTGTTCATTGCTCCATAGACAATTTTGATCCATCACTGCTCTCAATCTTGCACTTAATTTCCTCCTCTCACTGTTATTAGCTGTTCAGACTCAACTGACATCTGTGTTTCTCATCGGCAAGATTTATCCAAGATCTTCTGCCAGCTCATTTCAAGATATTTTTAAGCCTTGCTTTTCTGCCACTTCCTCCATGGTTTTAGCTGTACTTTGCTCCCTATCTTTATCTACAAAATATCGTTAGGGGCAATCAGGGGATTCATTCACTCCTGAATATTTTAGAGACTGTGCTTTCTAAAAATGTTGGAAGACTAAAGAAATTCTGCATGTCCTGCTTGAGACTTGCTGCCTACACAGGAAAAACATCCTTTTGCTCTTTTCCTCTGTTCAGTAAAACTGCTGAAATACAAACAACAATTAGAAGTCAGGCAGGATACTCTTTCAAGGAGAACGTAACAGCATTTTTGAAAGCCTGGGGCTGGACACAAATACATTAAATAACCACAGCTCTGTATATCAGTCATTGTCACATCATATTTTAAGTAAACTAGAATGCCCATATTGGTATACCAAGTGAATTATTTCATTTATAGCCCAATTTCAACCAGCTGAAGCCAGAAGAAAATTTAGCTCTGGTATATGCAAGTTTGATTCCTTGAAACAGAAATGTTAATTAGTTGAAAAAATCAGAATATTTTCAATTTGATGCCAAGGGTTTTTTTGCTCAATAACTTTACTGTTTCTCCTTTGACTAGAGAAATAACAGCACATGATACCTGGATGACCTTATCAGCTCAATATTTTAACATTATTAATCAGGGATGAACATATCCCATTTGTAAGTCTATCTTAATAATTACTCAAAAACATAGGATCATAGAATAGTTAGGGTTGGAAAGGACCTTAAGATTATCTAGTTCCAACCCCCCTACCATGGGCAGGGACACCTCACACTAAACCATCCCACCCAAGGCTCTGTCCAACCTGCCTTTGAACACTGCCAGGGATGGAGCATTCACAACTTCCTTGGGCAACCCATTCCAGTGCCTCATCACCCTTATAGTAAAGGACTTCTTCCTTATATCCAATCTAAACTTCCCCTGTTTAAGTTTTAACCCATTACCCCTTGTCCTGTCACCACAGTCCCTGGCGAAGAGTCCCTCCCCAGCATCCCTATAGGCCCCCTTCAGATGCTGGAAGGCTGCTATGAGGTCCCCACGCAGCCTTCTCTTCTCCAGGCTGAACAGCCCCAACTTCCTCAGCCTGTCTTCATACGGGAGGTGCTCCAGTCCCCTGATCCTCCTCGTGGCCCTCCTCTGGACTTGTTCCAGCAGTTCCATGTCCTTTTTATGTTGAGGACACCAGAACTGCACACAATACTCCAAGTGAGGTCTCACAAGAGCAGAGTAGAGGGGCAGGATCACTTCCTTCGACCTGCTGGTCACACTCCTTTTGATGCAGCCCAGGATCACTTGCTCCACTATGGCTTTAAAGATGCATAGTGAAAACCAAAGCACTCCTGTCTCCCCTTAATTTGCCTTCCTAACTCAAGTGATAAAGTTCTATTGTATTACACTGGGGAAGGAAATAATCCACGATATTGTACGAGTTGCAGTTATACCAAGTTAATTACAGGTAATACATAAACTGTAAACAGAACTTCTAAATAAAAACTACAAATATATTTTTATTATCCATGTGTTATAACAGGCAAGTACCAACAAAGTGCATGGTGCTATATAGCATACTAATAAGAGTGGCTGAAAGATATACTCTGATATGCAGGATAAAAAACAGTTAGGAAGGGTAAAGCACAAATATTTAACACTTCACCAAAGCTTATCCAAATTTTAGAGGTCATCTTAACTGATAGTGTATGATCTTGATGCATTTTAGCAGCCTTAAAACTTAGCCAGAGTGATGACATTGTAGCAAATGAAGAATTCCTGTCTCCACATCAAAAAAAATGGGGTTTTTCCAAGTTTGTGTAAAAGGCTTTTTTAAAGCACTTGCCAAATATTTAGTCTCCGACTTAAAAATCTAGAAGTCAGCTTTGTTTTTCCATCTAGAAGGAATGACAAATAACTTGGGTTTATAACTACTTATTTATATTTATAAAAACATTAATGCTCACCTACATTTTTCCTTTGTACAGAATAATCCTAGAGTAATTTCATGGCTGCTAGGTGCAATAGCTATAAAGCTGAACTGCTCTGGGAAAGGAAGTGATTGCAGAAAGGAGGGTTGGAGTTGCAGGGTGGAAAAAAATCCTGTACTGTTTTAATTTATTTTAGTACCATTAGATGCCTTGAAATAGCTTTTATATTTTTATTGAGACAAAGGGAAGGAGTCAGTGTGTACAGATCTCATACTCCTGAGAATTTCCCTGGGAACATTTTGCAACTCATAGAATCAGCGAGGAGTTTGGGTTAGAAGGGACCTTTAAATATCATCTAGTCCAGCCCCTCTGTGATGAGCAGGGACATCTTCAACTAGAACTTGGCAACTCATCAGCATCTCAGTTCAGAGACAAAGATCAAGATGATCTATCAACAAGATCACTAAGGAGTTCCTGATCTAGCAAACAGCTTCTATGGAAAGTTACAGTGCTATCTACACAACAGATAAACCACCTCTTGAACTCCAAGAACTGTTAACTGACTTACATATGCAAGTAGAAGTCCTGAAGTGATTTTCAAGATATTCCATCACTAGGATTAGTCCAGGCAAGCTGTGCTTAAGCATTATGTACTCTCATGACACTGAACTACCATAACAGAGTATTCCCTTGGCACAAAGCTCTAAGTTACCATTTAGGAATCAACTTGGGTATACACAAATTCAAAGTGAATCATACTCTGCCAAGTCTCGTGACAAAATGACAAAATCCCATCTCTGAAATGGTGTGCAGTCAGGCAACTGCAAGTTGGAGCTTTTCTCTTCTGAAGGTCAGCATCATCTTTTTGTCTCTCCACCTGAAATTAACTGTTGCTGCTGAGTATCACAGATCAAGGCAACTTTGCAGATATCTGGTCCCATAAGGCGCCAAGTCTCTGAGAAGAACAGCAGTTCCCAAGGCATTGCAAAATGTTTGATTCCTGTTGTGAGTCTCTCATGGGAAAAACTGGGAATGCAAAATTACTACTAGAAAAAATAAAATAAATAAATAGATAGGCCATCTTCTAGTTTTCCACTGGTATCCTATCTTCTCCATTTCTGTTTTTCAGACTAAGCTTTGCCATGTTGGAGCAGCCTGCACTTTCTGTATGCGTTATACAGCACAAAGCACAATTTTGGTAGAAGGCAATAAAGATAAAAATTTCATCTGAATTATTTTGATCATTCTTTATCTATCCACAGGATACTATCAAGGCATTTCAGGTTGTATTTGGAATAGATACACTAAGAAGAGAGATGATAATTATCCAGCATAGACCTACTTTTATCATCCCATTAACCAATTTTGAAGTATGAGCTTAAAGTAATGCTTATAAAGCTAATTCAAATGTGAGATTAACTGCATCCAAATTTCTATAGCCATTAATTTCTTCCCACTATACAAATGCAAACGCACCACTACAGCCCCACCAGCAACATACAAGTGCCCTATTTGCATTCAACTTCACATCTTTGGCAGTTTTCTTTGTTTCACCTTCTGTCTGTACGTTCGTACCTTTTCGTTCTTCTGTTCCGTCAAACTCCCAATTGTAATTCCATTAACTAGATGAAATATCACATTAAGGCAGAGATAATCCATGCCGTCAGTGATGCTATGTGGTGTTCAGGCTCCTGCAGCAGCTGGTTCAAGCGGAAGGTTGTGGTGCAATAGCAGCTGGCAACAGCAAGAGCAGTGGTGGGTGTGAAGGAGGAGCAGAGCTTGCCTTGTCTGCGGCAGGTCTGGTGTGGGATGATGCTCAGCCACCCTCTCCTCTTCCTCTCCCAGACCTCCGCTACGCAGTACCACCTCTCTCTTCCTCTTACATGGTGTCCTCTGACAGCAGCTTCACAGAAGCTAGTCCCTGTACATGGATGATGGGCCTCTGGCTGTGACAGGGTAAACTGGGAGTTGACTAGTGACCAGGACCTGCGTAAACCACATGCCATAAGATCAGCTTGAGTGCTCCCTGACCAAGGCCCAACTCCTCCCAGGATGCCTTCATGTTTTCTCAAGAGTAGGACAGTTCTTTGTACCAAGGGAGCAGGAACAACACATACAAGAAGGGAGAGAGGTGACTGATGTTTAAGATGTTTAAGCAAAACTCGAGAGGAAGAAACTGAGAACAGCAAACAAAAATGGTTTCTGACAGTCATTACATCCCATGAAACAAAACAACAAGACAGTTAAGAAAAACACTGAAGGAGCATGAAGTTATACTTTGATGAAGAATTTCTCTAATTTAAAACCCAAAACCTCCATACAGAATAAGCAAATTATTCTGAACCATCACAAGTACATACTTTTTTTAACCTTTGAGCAAACTATTCATCCCAGACCCATTTGAAGTTCATTACATTCACTGTTAAGACTTTGCTGGTGGCTCTTTAGATATTCTGAATACCTATCAATGTAAGAATAAATGTAATATGAACAGACACTGTAACAGCCAATAGCAGAAAGCATCACCATGCTTCCACAGACAGCCTACAACTGGATATTTGTTATTTCAGTGCTTGTGTGCCAAAGACCAAAGAGAAAAGGAAATCATTTTCCTGAACCAAAGCTTGAATAAGTACTTTAAACTTCAGCTTTTCCTCCTTATTATCTCTGTTAGAACCCATACAATTATATGTACGCTTTTTGTTGTATTTCATGACAGCCTCCCAGAATTTCTGAATAACGGTGTGGTACATTTGAAAAACAATGTGCATATGTTTAACGAAAATGAAAAATAGGATAAGACTGTGGTATTCAACCTTTGCTATACTGCCTGATGTATGTAGAGCAGCTCTGCAAGAATTTATGAATACTGCATGTTGACCTGGTTATTGAAATGTTTGTTGCATGACTATATTGAGTTAAATCAACAGAACTATTGGGGAAATAAGAAGGAATCACTCAAAATAAGCCACCCCAATGTAACTTGTTAGAGCTAGTTAAGAAAACAATGCCTAAACCATTTCCTGAAGATTCTGCCTCCCACATGCAGTAAGAGTCTAAGTCTTTCTTGCCACTTAAAGCCATGGCTGGAGGCAAAATAAGAAACATTCATTTTCTGTAAAGGTAAGAAGTCAACCTTGTTCACGCAGTAGACAACTGCCAAAGTGTTTAGATTTGTCATGCTTCATTTTAGCCATTCATTTAGGACAGATAAAGTTATAGGCAAGGTTGTGAGACAGATACAATTTCAAACTTTATTTATTATTTTTATTTAAATTTCTATAGTTAAAGAAAAATACTTGGTCATTGCCAGTATTTTACTAGAACATATCCCCAACGAGAGAGGTGGAATTATGAACTCGGGTAGATGAGCCTACAGGGTTATTTTTGCCATGTTAAACAAACACAGTATACTGACAGAATAGCATGAAGATGGTTACTATTTTTGTATGCAAAATATATAGCTTTGTATGCAGAACTAATTATTTTAAAGGCATATTGAGTTCTTCCATTTCAAATGATCATGATTTTAAGCACAGCTTTGCCTTTTGTGTGCTTATTTCTAGAATCTTTACTTTCTTAGTAGTGTCACTGAAATAAAATAAAAAGAAATAGAAATCATTATTAAGAATGATCTGTGTATATCCCTCTGTATCTAGCAAGCAAGTTTTCATTCAAATGAAAACTTTCAAGTGCACTTAGCATACATTCATTTGCCAAAAATACAGATAAGCACTCCATATGAGAACTAAAACTGCTGTCAATACAGTTATCAAATGCAGTTACCAAAAACCGTACTCACTAGGTTAAGAATGCCATCAAAAAGACAAATCAGCACACTACCCAAAGGCAGTCCCAGCACTAACAGGCAGAACTAGCCATCAGACACCCACCAGAGAGCTGTGGGTGCTCATGCTTTGCTTTGCCCAGCCCAGCTCCTGCTGCCAGAGGGCATTGAGGATAGACAGTAGCCAAGGTCTGGCTGCAGACCTGCAAAGGACATTTCTAAAAAACCAGGTTGTGCCAGTTATAGCTTTCTGGGGAACAGATTTTCAGGTATTCACTCAAGACATATCAGACCTGGCCAATCTCACTATCACCCTGATCATTAAGCACTCATTCCTTGCTTTCACCTCCTAGCAGGAGCAGAAAAGGCAGCATGATGGGCAACAATGGTTGATCATTTCTGCTTAAGCAGTTTCTAGAAGATAACAAAGGTCCCCCTATATTCATTCGCCTATAAGGAACTGCATGAGGTGGAACTGCCTTTTTCATAGCCTTATGATCTCTGTCCATGTTGTATCCTGTTCAAGAAATATAATTCAATTATACTGCATCAGCTGCAAGTTTGAAGGAATGTAATTATTATTCAAGTTCTTCTTTTTACTGCCTGAATTGAACTTGGCATCCTTTTGGGTGACAACTTAGTCAGATGTCCACAGGAAGTCACCTTTGCCATCTCTTTTTCCTCTGGATTTTTGTATTGCCCTCTACACACGGGCTGCACCTTGAAACCAGTCTGAGTGCAAAGCTGCACCATAAACTTGGTTAGTTTATGCACTAAACAAGGTATTTTGTCAAAAGCATGACAGAAAGGCTCCAAAATTGGGATGGGTGACACCAAGATAGGCTTTAGAGGACCCAGTTAGAAGACAAGCACCACAGAAGGTCTGCAGCTGCCTGAGCCAAAGGGGCTGAGCACCCTCCTGTGTGACAGTCACTGCCAAGAGAGGCACTCAACATGGAAAGCTTCAGATGGCTGTTTGCAAGGTGTTGTTTGTGGGGCCTAGGAGAGTCTGGTACTTGTTCCCTCACACTCAGCCCCGAGCAGCTGAATCGCATGCCTTCCCAGCCGTTCTGCAAAAGCTGTATGTTTAATAGGGCTTGCAAAAAGAGTAAGGGTTTGCTTCTCAAATAAAGAAGGGATGAAAGGAACTTTCCTGGGGTTGTGCTGGCTCAATTCCTGTTTGATTGACTGCTCATGCTGTTGTGTTGGTGGTTATTAGAGCTGGTAAAAACACAATTTCTGTCCCACAGGAATTTCCTATACTTAGACGTTTGTTTTCATTCTGAAACAGCATTAAATATTTCAAAATAATGAACACTTTCGTAGAATGAGTGGTCCTAAAAATAAATTGAGGAGCATCACTGTGCTTGTATGAGCACATCCTCAGTCCACGGGTCTAACCTCTTCTCTTCCCAAGACAGTCACTGAGGTTCACAAGAGTTTTGTTTCCAGATTCATCAGTTCAGTACTCCAGCTGATTGGTCTTCCTTGTGAAGACCACAATAAGATGCTGAGCTGCCACCATGATGCTTCTCACCTATTAGATTCCCTGGCCTGCTCAAGTCCTAGATATGTCAGGAACACAAAGATTTGAAGATTTCTCCAGAAAATTCAGTAAGCACAGAGCTAGCAGCAGCCAGCTCCCACATCCTCCTTTCTTTACAGTCCTTTTGTGAGATGCACTGAAATTAAGAGATGAAATAACTACGAACTGTGAACCTCAGTGTCCTCGGTTGTCAAATGGTTCTCTGGGACTACAGACATCCCAAGCACTTCAGAGCAATATTTATACCAACTAATCTAATCCCACTTTTTGCTTACATGACAAAAATCCACCTCATTTTATCTAGCGTGACTGTATTTTGAGCAAGGAGCAAGTGAGAACCAGCAGAAGAATTAGGCATGCTATGACTTGCAAGGGTTGTCCAGCCTGGTAATTGCTGTCTTGTTCTTTTCTTCCCCTTTTAAAATGATAACTACAGCCTAAAATGGATAAGTGACATTCTGTTAATCTCCACAGCCACAAAATGAAGGAATAGACCACCCTGCCTTCACACCTTTCAAGGTCGCAATGAGAACCTTGTTACCGTTTTTCAGTGTTCATCCTTCAGTCACAGATTCTCCCATCCCCAGGTGAACCATATAGTGCTAAGGTTGATATTACTGCATCACAGACTACTAGGTGGAATATAGCCTCATTTGGCAGACTCTTGGTTTAAAACAGTCTTTATGAAGTGCTATGCTTTGGGGAAATAATGTTAGCAAAGAAATGTCAGATTTTGCTCTCATCATTGAAGAACAAAATCTAACAAGGTTGGTTGTCAGCTATTATGCTTTTGTACTGAAAAATTGTACAATCCTTTTAAGTTACATATAATGATTTTATAGCCTTTTAACAAGAGGAGCACCATTGGGTAGGATTTTAACAGAGGAAATAGGATTGGCAATTTATTTATTTTAAACCAGCTGAATTCCCCAAGTTCTTCCTTGATTTAAGCCAAGGTCTGTATTACAAACAGAAGAGATTATAAGCATCTGAAACAGACATGGTTTTGGTAAAACTCTCTTAAGTAATGATGATCCTACAGCATTCAGATAAGTCAGGGGTCAATATGATCTTATTTGCCTGTGCCTTTCATTAGGAGCACTCTTTCTGCAGTACCATACTTCTGGTACCTCCGAATACACAGAGGATTCATGCTTCAGTTCTGCATGTATTAAGAATGCAGCCATAGCAACTACTAGCATTAATGAACTATTTGCTTATGCAGTAATAATTAACTTCCATTACATTACTTTGTGTGATTACTTTCTTAATTGCCTGAATTATGCATCCATTTAATATTTAATAACCATTCTCAGAAATCAGACACTGGTAAAAAAACAAATTGCTCACAGTTTCCTTGCAATAATTAAGCTCACAAGAATAAATGAAACCTTTTAAAAATGAATGCCTTGTGATTATATCCTTGCATATAGAACACGATCCTAAATTAGCTATTTATTAAGTCTAAATTTAAGACCAAATAATACATTTTTCACTTACGCCTTGGGAAATCAACCTATACAATACCTGACATCACCAGCATAATTAAGTGCCATCTATTTACTTTGAGAGTCACAAATTCCGCATTAGTATTTAGAACATTCAGAAGTGTGTGGGGGGAAATCTTTTAAAATGCCTCCTTGGAAAAATTGCATCTTCTTTACCTGAGGTAGCTGCTTAGTTGTGCTTAAAGTACTGGAAAGATCTGTGAAGCGTAAATAGCCTTCTGATGGGGAGGGCTGGGAAGGACTTCTTTTTGTCATGTTTTAATTTACATACAAACAATGGAAATACAGTTATACAGCTTAAGGTCAGGCTTACCAAACAGAATGAAATTCTTTGCTGTATACGAAAACATGTTTACAATCAAAAACAGGCAGCCTGATCTACTTGTTTTTTCATGTTGTCGTCTGTCTTTGAGCCCTCGTGCCCTCCTAGCACCCAAGCAGAGCCACATGCTGATTTGCAAAGTGATAATGCCATTACTTTATTGCACATCAGCTTTGTTTCCCAGTGGTTTGCAATGAAGTCACCAGCTTAAATAAAACGTGCAACCATTTTATTGTATGTTGTCTTTATGAATAGAGTCTCCTGAGCTGGACAAGATAGATAACTGTTGTGAAGGGTTTTGTTTTGCCCGTTTTATTTTTCCTCTGAGTTGCATCTGCAAAATTGCTCTGCCATTCTACAGTGATTATGGCAGCCATGTACAGATGTGTTTATCTGAACCATAGCCCTGCTCAGCTGAAGCTACAGGGACTCCTTCTCTTTTCCTATGCATATCTACCACAAATAAGAGGTATGCAATGAAAAACATATTCCAGACATCCTGCACCAAAATAAACCAAATCCAATAAAGGAAATAATTGAAGGGCTTATTTGCTGAGAAGCAGGTGAAGAAGCAGGGGCTGCTCTCCCCCTTCCCCATACAGGTGGATCATTTTCAGCAAGATGCAGAAGGAGCTGCAGGGAGCCAGGGAGGGAGGGAGGGATCGCGCCCGTTTGGGGTGTCAGGAGCCAGCAATGGCTGCTAGCCTGAGTTCCCAAACTGAGCTAAATTGATGCCAATCTCACTGGCTGTTGTTACAGTGGGCAGCATCATTAGGATTTGCTTTTTAAATGATCTCTCAGCCTGTAAGTCTGAGAGCTGCTAGCAAGGCAAGGTTAGAAAGAAAATGATGGCAGCATGTTGATGCTTCACAGACCTCATGATAGTTTCCGTCTGTCATTATTTACGTCTGACTAGATGCGTCATGTCAGCTACCTAGAAGGCACTTTAATATGAAGCTCTTGTTTTCCCCTGCTTTTTCGCATCCAGACTGGGTACTATTATTTTTTTTGCATCACTACACTTAGGTGAAGCTTGCTTCAATCTCTCTATAATGACACACAAAGAAATAAGAATTGTTCAGCTCATGTTATTATACATGCTTCTATTCTAACAGACCTCTTCGACATTGTTCACAAAATGGTGAATTTAAATCAATAAACAGACATCTATCAAAAGGTCAACTTAATTTTATTCCTTCAGCTTCTTTACCAATATTTTAAGCAAAACCATTTCTTTCCTGAGCTTTCTGTAAATGTTGTATTAGTGGAATGCAGCAGCAACTGATAGTTCTAATTGTTGATGGCATTTAGTAGTTCAATTAACATGTTATTAATACTGCTTTATAATGTGATGAGTTCTGTCAGAGTCAATGTAAATAAGGTTACAGCTATCAAGTATGTGTCAGTTTTGCCATTATACTACCGCTTGGCAATTTAGATTCAAAGGGTTCATTGGCACTGGTTTGGGATGAAGTAATTCACTCCTGGCTAATACAGCCAGCCCTGAATTCGATCTGATAACTTTTTTCGGCAATGGTGGCTCACACAGAGGAAAAGGACCCAATCCTTCAAGCCTTCCTGAAGATAAAGCTCTCGTTCAGAGATATACTGCATCTAAACATACATTGTCCTCCTGAACGGGCTTAGAAGGCCACAAAATGCCATTTAAAACCCATTCCTCCACCATACCCCTGGGAAAGACTCGGCCACAACGCTTATTTGTTAATTATTTGTGCCCAAAACCAGCAGTTCAATCACTCTGTGGTCTGACTTTGCTGAATAATCATATGAACTTATTAATACAACCTTCTCTAATCCTTTAGCTCATCAAGCCCACTGGTTTGTCTTCTCATTTTGTCATATGTGAAATTAAGTGACAAGCTCATTGCATGCTTTCATTTATCTGGGCTGTGAGGGGTCTAGCACAGTTTTGGATACAGCAAAACAATCAACAGCTTAATATTGCCAAAAATTATTCAGTCATATTTAATCACCTGAATATTGTTCACTTATGTTTTAATTTCAGAAGTTAGAAAATACCTTTGGCCAGTTAATCGTATGTTGGCATTGTGTACGCCGTGGAGCTTCCTTTTAGTTGCACAATGTTTTCTTAGAAGTACAGCTAGAAGGATAGAATATTTTTGGTTCACAGGTGTCATTAAAATTTAATACGGCAGCTGATCTTCATAGAATGTTTTGATTTGAAGGAACCTGGTTCTAACCCCCCTGCCACGGGCAGGGACACCTTCCACTAGACCAGGTTGCTCAAAGCCATGTCCAACCTGGCCTTGAACGGTGCCAGGAACAGGGCAGCCACAGCTTTTCTGGGCAACCTGGGCCGGTGCCTCACCAGCTTCACAGTGAAGAATTTCTTCCCAATATCTAAATCTACCCTCTTTCAGTTCAAAGCCATTCCCCCCTTTTCCTATCACTACATGCCTTTGTAAAAAGTCCCTCTCCAGGTTTCTTGTAGGCCCCCTCTAGGTTCTGGAAACCACTCTAATCTCTGCCTGGAGCCTTCTCCTCTCCAGGCTGAACAGCCTCAGCTCTCACAGCCTGTCTTCATAGGAGAGGTGCTCCAACCCCCTGATCATCTTCATGGCCCTTCTCTGGACTCACTCCAACAGGTTCACATCCTTCTTATGTTGGGGGCCTTAGAGCTGAGCACAGTACACCAGGTGGGGTCTCACAAGAGTGAAGTAGAAGGGAAGAATCACCTCCTTTGACCTGCTGGCCATGATCCTTTCAGTGGCTTACTCCACACAGAATTGTTATTCATTATTTGCATAATTTGATTGGCTATCTAAATCACAGGAATTATTTTTGCATTACTCAATTGGGTGGTATTAGCCCTGTAAAGACACTACCGGTTTCTCTCCATGGATAGGGCCCAAATGGTTAATTCATTGGGAAGCATTAAATAGGTTTTTCTTTTTCTCCTGAAACAGCCTATAGGGCTCCAATTGTACTTTGTGAGCAGTACCTTTGCAGCCCTTTGCTTTCCCCAGCACTGTAAAAATATGGAGGCTGAGCTCTGGGGATTTTTCTGGACAGAGTAAGAGGCATTCTTAGGAATTAAATACATCTCCCAGAACCAGCACTTGAAGTGTTAAAAGGGATGTTGTAAATGAAACCCCAAAGGAAACAGTGCTTACTATCAGCAAGACTATTACACAAAAAGGTCCTCTATATACAGTTGCATGGTGACCACATTTACATTTCTTGTGAAGACTATTTCACCTCTTGTTCCGATCTCATTAGTAAATACCAATATAGCAGTAGAGTTTGCTCTTCATGTTTGTCATTTATGTCAAGTGATATGCATGCTCCCAGTGGGATTTTGGGGGGCAGTATCTGTTATAGTTACAGTACAGCATGAGACAGTAGGGCACAAAATAACAGCAACAGCTCTGGATGGTACCTAAAGTAATAGTAGAAGGCCATTATAACTTTTAAGATTATAACTGTTTAGATTATAACTGTTAAGATTATACTTATATATATATATAAGATTTATAACTGTTAAGAAGTTGAGGGGGTTCCGTTAGGGGGAGCAGGGGGGTTCTTTGTTTGGATGTGGCTTTTTTTCCAGAAATGCTGGCATGAAAAGGGTCTGAACTGTGCTGTCTGATGCTCAGAACTTCAAGAGTGTACAAGACTGATAGTGAGCAGTGACAGGTCCCCACAAAAGCCAATGCTAGAGAAGGCAGCTGTGAGTAATGCAGGATCAGGCCTTTTGTGAAGCTGAAAACAAAGGGTGTTTGGTAGACAGCTTCTCTATTTTCCCCTTAACCTGGAATTTATGCTTGGCTGAAATGAGTGTTAACTGACAGCCCCTGCTAGAAGAATACTAGATACTAAAAATAAATAAATAAACTATGAAACCCTGTATTTGCCATTTAAAGTCCAAGAGCCTTCTAAACCAAATATTTTCCTTTGTAGGTTCTGAAATTTGAATATGAAGCTTCCCCAACTTTTTACCAACTCCATATAATAAACATATCCCTCAAGTGCTTCAGCACCTCTGTGTTGGAAATTTACAGGTCGTAAACCACTAGCAACATTCAATATTTCTAAACTCCGTTGTAGCCCCCGCCTAGTTCCAAAATGTACAAATAGGGTTTGTCCTTTTTTCCTTAAAATCTCACCGAAACGTTCTCCTTCGGCGGCAGGACTGGGGAGCGAGAAGCAGTGAGCAGTAGGTGGCAGTCAAGGCACTGAACTCTCCATAGTCCTTCAGCGCAACAACGTTGTTCGGAGTAATGTCAAAACAGCGCCTTTTTCCTTTTCAAACGTATCATTTTAAAACCATCTTTTCCGAGGCCTCAGACTACAGAAGCAATAACGATAGTAATACGTTTCAGAAGAAGAGTAAGAGAAGCCCTTAAAATCTGGCAACTTAGTTTGAGTTCTGATTTTGTCTGGTTCTCAGGTTTTGGGGGTTTTCTAAACTTATAGGAAGGTTGTTCTGATGTAAGGAGTTGCTGTGACTGTCCAGAACTGTCCTGAGGCTGTACACACAGGATTTATCCCTGCACAGAACAGGGACAGCCACTTCCCAGATGGGGCACAGCTGGGTCAAGCAGATCTGCTCACACACAGACTAATGGGTTAAAGCCAGAGCCCTCACTTCACAGGCATTTACAAAAGACGAAAACACAGAATTAATGGTTCGTTTCCCTTTCTACAGTTCACACACTGTGAAAAGCAATTTAACATCATCTCAATCTTTTTCCTCCTATTGAAGTGGCAAATATCATTAAACATAAGCATCTAGCGTCCGGAAAAAGTTACACAGCAGCACAGATATGTCACACTCACAGCAGGACTATTAATCAGAGAGGCGCCCTCCATGCACACAGGAGTCTCAGTATATCTCCTAATAGGTCAGCATCAGTAAGTTCTCAGGTGTCTTCTGTACCAACAGTCTGCAATACTCAAGTGACAGATCAGACCAAAATCTGGATTCATATTTCATAAAATATTGGCAGCTTCATGAATCCATTTTCTAAGTAAGATTCTGGTACCTTATTCATCAGCCTATGCATGAAGAAAGTAAACCAGAACTAAACTGAGAGAAGCAAGGTATTTTCTAATTCCTATGGGCAGAAAACAGTGGATTCTCTAGTTATCTTTTTACTTACTGAAGCTATGCCACTAACAGCACTCCCAGCCCCACTTCCAGTTCCTGAAGTATTTTGTGTATACAAGATTTTTTTTTTCACTTTACTTGTTTTGCATTTATGAGACTGGAGAAGAGAAAAGTCAGGCAAGAAGGAAAGGTGGTGCATTAATACTCCACTGTCAGATGGATCATCTTCATCGCTGACATGGACAGTGGGATTGAGTGCGCCCTCAGCAAGTTTGCCGATGACACCAAGCTGTGTGGTTCGGTTGATACACTGGAGGGAAGGAATGCCATCCAGAGGGACCTTGACATGCTTGTGAGGTGGGCTGATGCCAACCTTATGAAGTTCAACCATGACAAGTGCAAGGTCCTACACCTGGATCGGAGCAATCCCAGGCACAGCTACAGATTGGGCAAAGAAGAGATTCAAAGAGGCCCTGCAGAGAAGGACTTTGGGGTGCTGGTCGATGAGAAAATGAACATGGGCCAGCAGTGTGCGCTCGCAGCCCAGAAAGCCAACCGTATCCTGGGCTGCATCAAAAGGAGCGTGACCAGCAAGTCGAAGGAGGTGATCCTGCCCCTCTACTCTGCTCTCGTGAGACCTCACCTGGAGTATTGTGTGCAGTTCTGGTGTCCTCAACATAAAAAGGACACGGAACTGTTGGAACAAGTCCAGAGGAGGGCCACGAGGAGGATCAGGGGACTGGAGCACCTCCCTTATGAAGACAGGCTGAGGAAGTTGGGGCTGTTCAGCCTGGAGAAGAGAAGGCTCGTGGGGACCTCATAGCAGCCTTCCAGTATCTGAAGGGGGCTGTCGTGGTTTAAACCCAACCACAAACCTCTTTTACTCACTCCCCCCCTTCTTGCCCTCCCCCTGCTTCTGGAGGGACGGAGAGGAGAATCAAAAAGAATGCAACTCCCACAGGTTGAGATAAGAACAGTTTAGTAACTAAGGTATAACACAAATCACTACTGCTACCACCAATAATAATAGTGCTAAAGGAAATAACAAGAGGAAAGAATACAACACCTCAACACCAGCCGACCAATAACTCACTCCCTCCAGCCAAGCACCGACCGATACCTCATCCAACCCTGCAGTCCCTCTACCCCTTCCGGGTCACTCCCAGTTACCTCCTGGGCATGACGTGCTGTGGTATGGAATACCTCTTTGGTCAGTTTGGGTCAGGTGTCCTGTCTCTGCTTCCTCCCAGCCTCCCCTCCTCCCTGGCAGAGCATGAGGCTCAGAAAGTCCTTGGCCAGACCAAACATTCGAGCAGCAACTGAAAACATCGGCGTTATCACCACTGTTCCAAGGCCAAAAGATCAAAACACAGCACTGTACTAGCTCCTAAGAAGGAGAAAAATGACTGCTGCTGCTCAACCCAGGACAGGGGCCTATAGGGATGCTGGGGAAGGACTCTTCATCAGGGACTGTGGTGACAGGACAAGGGGTAACGGGTTAAAACTTAAACAGGGGAAGTTTAGATTGGATATAAGGAGGAAATTCTTTCCTGTTAGAGTAGTGAGGCACTGGAATGGGTTGCCCAGGGAGGTTGTGAGTGCTCCATCCCTGGCAGTGTTCAAGGCCAGGTTGGATGAAGCCTTGGGTGGGATGGTTTAGTGTGAGGTGTCCCTGCCTGTGGCAGGGGGGTTGGAACTAGATGATCTTAAGGTCCTTTACAACCCTAACTATTCTATGATTCTATGATTCACTGTGGGGTAAGGCCGTAAGTTTTATTTTATTCCTACAGGGATGCACGATAACTCTGGGAAACCATTTTTTTGTTTCTTAACTTTCCTAGAAGTATTATGAGTTTGGTGATCACAGAAGTAGACCAACTAAACCCCTATACATCTATTAGTAAGCATATACCACTCAATATAATCATCCAAAGGACACAAGAAGCATAACTTTTCACAGCAACTGAGAGTACCTTGAATTTGAACTGTGACTTCTGTTAGATGACCAACAACAAGATGATGCAACTCAACAAACATGCAGAGCAAAATGTTGGGTCTGTACAGCAGCATCTAAAATTGTGTTTCATTTGGAAATGTCTTTCTAACAGGATAAGTGTAAGCTTAATACTTAAGAGTTTTAACTGATTAAAGGGCTGACTGAGGACATCCGCTGAGTTTTAGAAATATTTCATCAAGGGGTGAAGAGAGTGAACTTATCCATATCACCCTTTTTGAGCAGGTAGAACAAAAAATGAGAAATTAAAGTGCTGTTGCATGAGTCAAACAGTGAAATACCCTAATAACACAGGGCAGAATCAGGGTAAACTTACGTTTTTTTCCCTGGGAAAACTGGAAATATTACCTTTGTGCTTTCTTTAGGCTTTATTCAGAGCTATGTGACATTTCCAAACTTCAGAATGAAAATTGAGACCTGAAGAGGATTAATTTCAGTAACAACACAACTGAAGTCACAAATCCAACCAGCCCTAGCGTAGCACCATAGGCTGCTGAGAAAGCATTGGTACATCAAGTACTTTTTCTGTTAATGCTGGTTACAGTCTTGTGGCCCTGCAAAAAGTCAGTCAGGGAGCATCAAGTGGGAACAACTACCTACTGATTGATCTAAAACCATTATTCAGACAGATATTCAGTCTTTGGCTGACAATCCTTGTCTGACAGCAAGTCTACACTATTTCAAGTTAAGTTGGTCCAAATTCTGGACTTGATAAACATCTGCATCTTTTTCTAACGGAAAGGGGGAAGGAAAGGAAACTTGTGATAATTTATTTTCATTACCTTCAGTAGCATTAAAGGCATCCCACAATTGTTCATTATCTTGGTGATAATTCCTTTGAGAGATCAACTTACATTTGAGGGTCTGAAAAACCTGACATTCAAGGAGCATATATAAAAAGACCACTAGGCAGGGATATCCATATAAAATAATGCAGAACCATGCAGAAGTGCTAGCTCAGGCCTCAGAGCCTAAGGGTTGGAGGGCTGCAGAAATCAAAATAAAGATGGAAGCTATGCATATGCTGTCAGGGATGCCTGCTGTAACGAGTGCATTTTAAATAGGGTGTTATAGGCATACTAACATGAAAATGATGTTGAAGCATTTTCTAGACCTAAGGTTCATCAGTTATCAAAAGAAATCGTCATCTGTTGGCTACGATAGCTGGCATTGCCACATTGCATGGTACTAACAGTGTATTTTTAAAATAAACACATTCTTGATGCATTTCAAGATGTTACTAAAATATATGTATAAACCAATACTCTAGAAGAGTACTTAAATAGGTCACAATACTTCCAGCTGCAAAATGTAGACTTAACATAACACAAGCACAACATGATGAACACCAAGCTGAAAGTACCTCATCTACTTTCACCTGCAATACGTAAACTTAGGGCAGTTTGTGTTTGTTTTTTCTATCTTTTTTGGGGAAAAATTAGTAATAAGTAGTCAGTATTTCCTTCTGCTAGAGAAAAAAAATCCCCGTAATATATAAATAAGATGCCTAACTTCTACTTTTTCTCTCTTCACTCTTTCCTGGGTTACTCACCTTGCAGTTTCCTTTGAAGAGAGACATGGATGTTGATCAAGGAATACGTATAAAAGAGAAGAAAAACTTAGTTTACTCACACACAAAGAAACACCTGTACTCTCCTGCATTTTATAAGGTGGGGTTGTTTTTTTATCTAGGCTAATCGGGGACCTGATTGGGGTTTTTTTATCTAGGGCTGATCAGGACCTCCAAGGGATCAGTAAGGCAAGTTAGGCAAGGTATTCTACTGCAGGTTTCAGTCTTTCCATCACTAAAGCAATAGGAGAAACTTGTTTACCATCCCAAATAGGAATGTCTGCTCATTCTTGTAATCACCTTTGTTACACAACTGTCTGACCAATCCAGGCAATGGTCACAGGTTTTAACAAGCAAAACTCCAACTCAACATGTGGAAAAACTCTTCATCATGAGAGCAAAGTGGAGAAAGGGGTACCCAGAGAGGCTGCAAAACCAAAGCCCTTCAGTGTCTTTCCATCAGTCAGATTCAAGACTTTTAAATCTGCTGAAGTTCTCAAAACTACTTCAACTGCACTGGCTGACATTTAGTCAGGTATGTTTTCCTTCAAATGTCATTACTCTGTTAGAACAGATGGGACCTACTACAGTAGCAACTAACAGTCTGGCTTTAAAGGCTTTTAGCAATCAACTGGACCATTTTTTGCCCCAAACTCAGCCATTTCTTCTCTCCATGCATGTCTTGCATCCACTCCCCACAACCAAGATTAGCAGCATGGGTTTCTCTTTCATAATCTTAACATCAATCACCTCAAGAGAAATACTGAACTCGGCATTTATTTTATCCAGCAGGAGCTTTCTGATTTAAGGAACGGAAGACATGAAATGCACAATATTCCAAAAATTAGAACTTAAGAAAACTCTTTACTCATCTCAGTGACTGTTTCGCAGGCTTTATGTACTTAGTTATTGTGCACATTCTCTTTGCTCCTGCTGTATCTTCCTAGAATTTGCATTGTCATATCTGCTATGCACATCACACAACTTTATTGATGCTATTCGTAACAATTAGCTTTCTCTTCAGTCCTAAGTAGCCCTGCTCAAGTAAATCAGTGTGCTGCTTTGGTCACAGCTAAGAAAATGAGTACTTGAGCAACAATTTTTAATGTTTCATTTATTGGAACTGATTGAGCAATACTTCTCTAATTGAATAACTATATGATGAAATGAATGTTTACATGCAGTGACACAAGCAGTAAATGTGTAGAGAGCTGGCTTTGTTCACATATTCACAGGAAAAAGTTCACATGTAGAAAGGAGGAGGATGTATTTTATTTTTCCTACAAACTTTATAACTCTATACATTCGGAGGAGTCTCCAACCAAAATCTTTGATTCCCACCTGTGAACACCTACATGCAGCTTCAAAGGCAATTTGATGTCCTTGAATGCTACTCAAATTCACAAGGTATACATTTCATACTACTAGTATATGCTCAGAGATTCCAGCATCAATCACATTTGAATTGGCACTATAAGCATTTTTTGACATTAACATGATCAGCATATGTAAGACTGGAGGAACAATTAGCTTTCTGTGTTACAAATTTGACTCCTTTTTATGTATTAATCTTCACACTCAGTATTAGAGAAGGAGAGATTGAAATCCCAGTGTTAGCAACTGATGTATGAATTGACTGTATGTATACTCTTCGTAGATTTCTGACAGGGCTCAAGTAGTCAGATCATGACCTCCTCAAAATCCTCATATCAGTCTCAAAGACTGAAAGTGGACACAGGTAAGTACAGGACAAACATACTCAGCATTGCTAACAAAGCTCTCCCAGTCTCCAGCACTTCTTCAAAAGATTTCTCAAGCTTGTTGTGGTTTCTGCACCATCCATTTCATTCAACTATTTACCCAGTCTCCCCAATACCTTTTGCACACCTTTGACAAGGCACATAATTCACTTCTGAAAAAGATGCCTCTCCTTCTTCTGAACCACTTTTCTATAAGCTTCTTTTAATGGCCCTTAACTCTGGCTCTGAGAGAGACAATTAAACATCCATCCCTCTCCACCCATATACAGTTCTATCAATCTCTATAGTTATCACCATCAGCTGACTTTTTCCCAGACAAGAGTCCCAGCCTAGCCAGCCCTTCCCCTCTTCTGTATCCTCCCTGTCCTAATGCATCCTCATTGACATGAGTGAGTCAAACCTACATGCAATATCCAAGGTACAGGTGAACTATAGATTTATATGGCAGCATAATGATGTTATCTGTTTTGTTCTCTGGTTCTTTCCTCATAATTCCTAAAATTTGATTTGCTTTTTAGCCTGCTGTTGAGCATGGGCTGATGCTTTCATGGAACTATCCATCACAACCCAAGGTCTCACTCTTGAGTGGCGACAGCTCAGAGCCAATCATTTTATATGTGAAGCTAGGATTGTTTTTCCCCACATGCATCACTTCACATTTATCTACACTGAATTTCATCTACTATTTTATTGCCCAGTCACACAGTCTCTTCAGATCCTTGTGTAATTCTTCACAGTCTGCCTTCATCCTCACTACCTTGAAAAATTGTGTCTCAACAGCAAACTTAGTCACCTACCTCATTGCTCTCCCCCTTTTCAAGCCCATTTATGTACATGTTTATAAACAGTGCAGAAACCATGGGACACCACCAGCAAACCCCATCTGCTATAGTAACTGTGCACTCACCCCTTGCTTGTCTTCTACCTTTTGAGCAGTTAACTCACTGTGCAAGAACCTGCCCCCACCTTATCCTAAGGCTTCTTAATTTACTCAAAGGCTTTTGGTGAGGGAGACTGTTAAAAACCTATTGGAATGTCAGGTAGAAGATGCCAGCTTAATCACCCCTTTCCTTAGGCTTGTTGATCCCTTCAAATACAGAATTCCATACTTTTTCTTCCACAAATATCAATCTGGAAAGAATGAAGAGAAAAATGAAGTATTTTTAAATTTGCAGGGTTCTTACACCCCCACCTCCCTAAGCTAGCTCCCTGCAGCTTGATTTTGAGACATCAGGAACAATGCTAACCAGAAATAGCTAATAGAGGAATGAACAGAGGCAGAAAAATCCAGTTTCCCTTTCAGCTCTGGAACTTAAACTTTGTTCGAGTGTGAGAATGTAACCTGACTGCTGCAATCTTCCATTTCATAAGCTACAGCAAGCAGTCCAGTGAATGGTAGAACTAATCAGATTTCCAACTTATTTCTAACCAACTTCGGTGCCTTATCAGGTTCAGAGCTGTTTGGCTTATTTCTCCTATACCCAGTGACCCACTGCAAAACCAGCAGAAATGAACCTTCCAAAGCTGCCCATCAGACACAGAAGCTATTCATTTGTCTGAGCAGCACCATTTCTCACTAGTTGAAAGAGTGACAGGAGGACACAGAGCCAGTGGTTGCATAAGCCTTCTTACCAAGAGAAACAGGTTAAACAAAGATTAAATATCTTAGTAACACCAGATGTTATTTCAATATTTCTAATATACACTGGACTCACTCAAAAAACAGTCTACAAAGGTTCAATTACTTTTACTCACATATCCTGATTTGCTATAAAATAACAGCAATGGTAATTTATATGAGATAAACACTAAGGGCTATTCCGACTTGGGCTTTGGAGCAAAAAGAGATTGGCAAAAGTCTCCCTTGTGCAACAAGCCAATTTCACTTTGGCATGGCAAAGTCAGGTTTATCCTGACTAAATGAAGCAGCCACCCATTATTAAAGGCACCTGCTTGCAATTATATCTAAGTGCAGTGGCTACACAGATTTCTCCACAAATTCTGGAAATACTCCTTTAAAGAATGTTCTGCTTGCTTATGAAGGAAGCTTATTGTTTTGGCCAAGCCACAGCACAGAAAACCATATATTTACCTTTGGAGAGAACACTAACAGGGTAAAGCAATACAGGACCACTTATTGTGGGTGGTTGTAGATATATAGGGCTGGCTCCAATTACCTGCTCCAAACCAGCTATTTTTGAGCAGACTTACAGTTGCCTAACTTGAGCTTTTGTCTACAGAGGTGAAGTTAAACCTGGAGTGCCTTGTACTGCCTCTATACACATATCCCTTCACTGTGGCTGCAGGAGCCCTAACATGGCTGTTAGGATCTGGCACTACACAGATGCTTTCTGCTGAGCATCTCTAGGGACTGCACAAGCAATGAAGAAGGAAGGTAGACAGAAAACCTGGTCAGTTTTCTAAGGAATATGATCTTGGGAGAGAAGATAAAACAGCAGTTTTACAAGGCAAAACCTATTTTTACTTATATTTCATATTTGAATTATTCAGAAGTTGGAATTAATTTAAAGAGAATAATTTCACACACAGAGAACAATTTACAGTTTTGACACACAAGCAATGAATAACTTTAAGATTTAAGATAAATTAAGGGCAATTTATGATCTGACAACTGTACTTAGTGGTCATAGAACAGTGTTATGAGTACAATGCTTTATTTGTAAGTAGTTTAGAGTTTGCTGCTGTATGAGGCAGACCATGTACATCCCCATTATCAGAACGTACCTCAGTATAAACCATAAAATTGAGGTTAAAAAAATGCGAAAGCTAGCTGCTAAAACCTGTTCTTCTAAAACTCTCTGTAGGCTTTCAAAATCAACCTGGTTTCACTTCTGAGAATGTGGACAGTGCTATTTAAAAGCCTGACTACAGATTTAAAAGCCTAATTTCAAGCACTCAGATTTGCAACTTGCAGCCTTATTTACTAAAGAAAGAAAATAAAGGAAGTGAAATACCTTGAAGACAATACTGGGGAAGGTATTAAGCTGCTTGCTTGTAAATCTCACAGTATGATACTGTTCATGCAGTGAGGGAATACAGTTCTTGCCTTCAAAAAAGCACTTAAAACTACAACACCTGAAGGCAACTGGAAAGATGAACTTACTGACCTGGTAATTGCTTGGGCCTTTTTTCAAAGGGCAGACAGAATCACAGATAATAACTAAGCCCATTCTTTCATGCATATGAGCAATATCAATGGACAAAAATTGTTCAAAATCACATAAGGGGTAATTTTCTGGATTAAGAAGGGAAGGGTGATATATTTTGAAAGCATAGAAAAAGCTCTATAAATGAAAATTTAAAAGGAAAAAGCACATTCAAAAATAGTGCCTTTTGAAATGAATTTTTACTTTTTTTGAGTGAAAAATATTATTCCAGAATATATATAACACAGTTGTTCTGAGTTTATTTTTTGCATCAGACATGAAGCAATGACATACACTGATGGATCTGTGAGTACACGTATGTGGGGGGTTTTCCCCCTTCTTCACTTATTAAAATAGGGGAATAAAAACATTTTAAATAGTAAGTACTGGTATAATTGAATTGTAAAAATGACACAGGGATTATGGATAGAATGCTATTTCAAACCTAAATCTTAAAACATGGAATCATATTTTCAAAAAGTTATCTAAGCATGCAATGTTTGTTTAAGCATTAACACAACTCAATATTAAATCCTAGAATAAAATTAATTTTCCATACTTCTAGATTAGTAGTTTGCTATGAGTATAATACTAATATTTTAAATATTGAAATAATATTCACATAGAGAAATCTTATTTCATTCTTCCCCCCCCCCCCCCCCATTTTTCTTTATTCTCCCCTCAATAGCATCATGGCAGGAGAATGAACTGAGAACAGCCTTTCTGTCCTCATCTTTCCCTTTTAGAGTCAGGCATTTTCAGTATTTTTAGAGGACAGAAACACGGATACATCAACCCAAGGAGCAGCTGGGTCCAGTGCATATTTCTTTTCCCTCACTGACCAGCTGTATGCCTTTGCTCCAGGACACATATCAGCAGTGATCCCCAACACATCTTCAGTTTAAGAGAGAGAAAAGAGGAAATAAACGGTGAGAAGGAGCTGTAGTCCTGCACTAACATCAATGGAAACAAGCTGGTCTTTTTGTAGCAGAGTGAAAAGAAGACTTAAATAATTCCTCACACAGACAAATACATTCCAGTTAATCAACTATAAGATACACTACAGCAGCTTACCAAACTGAAATCAGTACTCATTTCACAACCTAGCTACAAGTTCTTAAGGCATTTTTGTGTGTAAACAACAGCGCAAGAAGCAAACACAATGTCACAGAATCACAGAATCCCAAGGGTTGGAAGGGACCTCAAAAGATCATCTAGTCCAACCCCCCTGCAAGAGCAGGGTAACCTACAGTACATCACACAGGAACTTGTCCAGGCGGGCCTTGAATATCTCCAGTGTAGGAGACTCCACAACCCCCCTGGGCAACCTGTTCCAGTGCTCTGTCACTCTTACAGTAAAGAAGTTCTTCCTGATGTTAACGTGGAACTTCCTATGCTCCAGTTTACACCCATTGCCCCTTGTCCTATCACTGGATATCACTGAAAAAAGCCTAGCTCCATCATCCTGACACCTACCCTTTACATATTTGTAAACATTGATGAGGTCACCCCTCAGTCTCCTCTTCTCCAAGCTAAAGAGACCCAGCTCCCTCAGCCTCTCCTCATAAGGGAGATGTTCTACTCCCTTAATCATCTTTGTGGCTCTGCGCTGGACTCCTTCAAGCAATTCCCTGTCCTTCTTGAACAGAGGGGCCCAGAACTGGACGCAATATTCCAGATGCGGCCTCACCAAGGCTGAGTAGAGGGGGGGGAGAACCTCTCTTGACCTACTAACCACTCCCTTTCTAATGCACCCTAAGATGCCATTTGCCTTCTTGGCCACAAGAGCACATTGCTGGCTCATGGTCATCCTCCTATCCACCAGGACCCCCAGGTCCCTTTCCCCTTCGCTACTTTCCAGCAGGTCACCCCCCAACCTGTACTGGTACATGGGGTTGTTCTTCCCCAGATGCAAGACTCTACACTTGCCCTTGTTAAATTTCATCAAGTTTCTCCCCGCCCAACTCTCCAGCCTGTCCAGGTCTCGCTGAATGGCAGCACAGTCCTCTGGTGTGTCAGCCACTCCTCCCAGTTTTGTGTCATCAGCAAACTTGCTGAGGGTGCACTCAGTTCCCTCATCCAGGTCATTGATGAAAATATTAAACAGCACCGGTCCCAGCACCGACCCCTGAGGAACTCCACTAGTCACAGACCTCCAGCTAGATTCTGCGCCATTGACCACAACTCTCTGCCTTCTTCCTTTCAACCAGTTCTCGATCCACCTCACTACTTGATCGTCAAGCCCACACTTCCTTAGCTTATCTATGAGGATTGTTTTCTTCCTCATCATATCATCACCAACTACGTCTGCTTGTCTCATTTCTGCCTCACTTTGAGGACCAACCCCTGCGTCTGCTGCCAAAATGGCTTTTGTCAGGAAAACCCAGTGGAGTAACACAGATCACCCTGCTTGAGTCATCACAGACAACATTATCACTACGTGGCACTATGGCTGTTTCTGGGTTATCAGGTCTACCAAAATACTGTGTCAAGACCATGTTTGCTCCTTTCAAAGACTTTGAATCCTCCTTAGCTGAGCAGCAGTTTTTAGAGAGCCATAGGTGTGACCTGAGCATGATGCACCAATAAAACCAGGGATCTGCATCCCAGTGTCTGTCTTGGCTCTTTCCCTCCAGGACCACACCAGTCTTCAAACAGCTAGCTTTCATTCAGGTCTTAAGAGTTAGTCAAACAAGAGTCTCTGGAGTGTAAAAGATGATTTTTATAGATTTCAGATATGGAATTCAGTGCTGGAAGAGCCAAGTGAAAAGCTCAGCTGAAGTCTTTAGCAGTAAAAAATAAGCTGTTCTTTCTGATTTGACTTTCATGCAATAAGCTCTCACCTCATGCAAGCACACGCAAACCTGAAGAAATTCAGCTATTTACCCTACCGTCTTGGAAGAAAAAGAGAAGAAAAAAGGGTTAAGTAAATCTGGTTTTAATTCTTTTTAATAAAAACAGAGAGAAATGTTAAGTTTAGGGAAGTGTGTATATAATTCAATTCAATTTAGTAACACAGCTAGTAACAGTAATATTGTGACAAATTAAGCTGGTTTCCACCAAGTCTGGATCCTGGTGTCTCATGAGACAAGGTTTTCATGGTCAGTGTTGCAGCCATAGAAAGATAAGTGCATGTAAGTGGACATGACTTAAAACAGCTAGTCAAGTATAATAGCCAGGACACAGAAAATTAAGAGTAAATTGAAGTTTTTTCCTTTGTCTTGCTGTCTATTGTGACATCATAAATCATACTGTGATGTAGGCAGCCACCAGCCTATCTGACAACACATTAGTACCTTCTCCCTGATGAGTCAGGATCAATAAGAGAGGAGCTAAAACCAACAGCAAACCAAAAATATTTTCCTTCTATGTTATATTGCTCTCAAATATTCCACAGTTGCTGCATGCTGTGAAAAGCGTAGAGCACCAGAGAGCAAGAACTATCCTTGTTAGAAACATGAGGGGGAAAGCAGGGAAGAAAAAAAAGCATCTTCCCTCAGATTTAGCCATAGGATGACACAGCAGCTACAAATCTAGTTCTCAATATGGACTGACCTTTTGCAAACAAAATTACAGGCAAATACCTTTGCAGGCAAGATCTCAATGGCAATATTTTCATATGTGATAGAGCTATTAGAAGAGGGATCAACATAACATCCACTAGTAGCGAATGCACCAATTTCAGGTTAATTTTTAAATCCTGCCTTTAAATAGATATAATGTATTTCATGAATCAATGTTCCCAGACCTAATGGGTACACATAACCCAGATTAAACTGTGAACCGTGAAGCCAGAACTGGTTGTCACTAATTTGTACACACCCGTACTCTTGACTTCTTGGAAAATGAAAGGTATTCTGGCTTGCCCTATTCAATTCTGAAAATTTAAGAAAACAGCCAACACAATCATTACACAAAAATCCGCAGTCAGCTGCAGAAGTTATATACCAATGTAAAAAATGTGATGTTTTTAAATTTCATTGGTATCTATAGCATTATATATTACAGTAATACTGAAGACTCAATCATTCTGGTCCCCATCCCAATGTGATTAAATAAAAGTGCCCAGTTTAAATTTTTTAGATGGTTATGCTTAGAAAGGTTATGTACTTAATACAAACAGGTTTTTCCTCTTTGAACCTCTGCTCCTTAGCAGGGGATCAGAGGCTCCAAGGGCTGTCTGAGAGCTAAGGAACATTCACAGGGGATCACTCAATCCTCGCTGGGAAGAGAGACAGTTACTCTGCAAATTAGAACTAAAGAAAAAGATCATAGGCTATGATCCAGCTTGCAAAATCTTAAAATGCTGAATCCCTTGAATTCAATGTATTTTTATATTGAAATAATTTAACTTTTTTTTAAAGAGAACAGACAGTAAAAAAATAAGTAAAAATGTTAAAGCAGAACTGGCCTTGGCTGTAAGTACTGGTATTATTCATACTTCATCATGAGACATAGGAGGAAAAAAAAAATACAATTTTTTGCCAAATATGTATTTGCAATTTTTTTCCTGGCAGTGTTTATTTCCCCAAAAGGGAGGGGGGAGCAGCTTGCCTTTATTTTCCTTTTAGTATTTGAAACCTGTGTTTAAGATGTTGAAAGTTTTACTTTCTCTTTTGAGATTCTGTATTCCCAAACACTTAGGACTTATTTGCAGATAGTGTCATAGATTTGTCTAGATTCAACACTGCAGCAGCTATGCGAGTTATTTCTACATATAGAACTAGTTCATCTTGATACATACCAAATGGCAATTGCACCTTTTACATGGCAGATACTGTAAAGGCAGCTTGCAATACACAAAATCATGTAAAATCAATAGATCAAGTTTTAATAGTCTCAGGCATTTTTAAAACAGTAATAGTCACAGTCAGGAAAAGACATTGAAACTGTTGTCATTTCCTTATCTCTTAACTAAGGCAGTTCTTACCTGCTGTCTCCTAAATTCCTCAGAAATTAAACAGACTAAAATTACTTGCATAGGAGTCACTGAAAAACAATTTGTGACTTTTGGTGACCAACTAAATTGTAGTTTGGATTTGCTTTTTTTCCTCCAAGCTCTGCTCAGAAGCCTCTCTTTTGGCAAAGTATCTATTCCGCTATCATTCAGGCCTCCGCTCTGGCAGAACAGCCTCTTCAGACCCAAACCTTGCAGGCTTAACTGACTTCTGCTGCATTTCTTCATCTTCCACCTCTGGAAGGCATCCAAATCCCTTTCCTTCACACATCTCCAGCACTTCTCATGGAAAAGTCTCCCCAAATCCTTTCCCCTCTGCTAGACAGTCTTTCAGATACGCTTTCCCCCAAAACCTCTATGACAGTGACATTGAAGTGCTCTGCGCATCCTCATCTACCCACAGCCCCAGGCACTTGAAAAACATTCCCCACATCCCTCACAGGACACCATGCTCAATATGAGCCATCATCCCACATAGGTTCTCCATGAGTAGATAGGTAAGAGCTCTCCTTTGCATTAACCCACTTGACGGTCAAAAATCGGTTCATGTTACCAACTAAAGCACTGCTTTTTGCGTCACTCCTCCATATGAAATTTGCAGCAATGTGTTACACTATGATAAATTAAACACCATTTTTGTTACATTTTTTCATAACCAGAGCTACTTTTTTTTTCTTCTATATGCTGCCATAAACTGTAAAGCTGGATTACACAATATGTAAGGCTCGAAAAGCAATATTTTCACTATTTTAAAGTGACAGACTAAACCACTGCCTCTAAACAAAACAAAGTTTATGGGAGTAGAGAAACAAGCTAGAAAGAGATAGACAATGTGACTCTCGGCTTGGGAAAGCCTAAATGGTTCATGCTGAAGAAAGGTCTCTAGTCCCTACCAGCACCATATGCAGCCATCCTGACCAAGCCATACTCCTCCTTCAGCTGTGATGAGATGCTGAGTTAACAAAACAATACCCTCCTTTTCTATCAATTAGTTTTGTGCTCAGGCTGAGAAGATGTATCTGTTCCCACTTATGACTCCATGGACCTCCAACCCTCTCTGCTGCCCTGGGCAGAGAAGCATGGGGGGGGCAGTGTTCTTCTCCTTGGCTCTGGTCTTCTATGTCATATCTGTGAAGCCCCATTTAAAGGCAAGTTTGGTAGTAATTGTTACAGGTGGACAAGGAAAACAAAGCCCCACAAATAATTCACTATGTGAGCCACCTGGTAACATCAAATCAGAAATTTAGAGTAGAGCCTGATGCTGCAGACCTGTAGCATTTTCCCAAGCACTTGAAGGGGCAAGGAAAATACCAATGCACATCAAGAGCATGCATGAGAACTCCCATGTTGCCCTTTGTACCATTACCTCTCTAAGCTGTTACTGCCATGAAGCTCTAGCTGAAATCTGTTTTCTTTTTTTATTATGTTACCTTCAGGATCATGGTAAAAAAACAACCATATAATGAACACTGGGTGATTACAGGAATAGGCAAGAAGATATTGCCTGTTCTTGTGAGGCATTGTGTAAGCAGCCTCCTTTCCACTGAAGCAGAAGTGGCAGAGGAAGGATTCCACTCGTGTTAGAAAGTGGCTTTTGTTTCTGACCTGTTCATTTCTAAGCTTATTTGGGTTTGAGCTTTCACATTTCCAGTTTTGGAAGGACAATTTTAAATACGCTTAAAACTAGCATCAGAAATGCCCCTTACCAAGATACAGAGGGGCAGCTCAGTGTGCTACGACATAATTACATTGTCTCCTTTCTACTTGGGTAGGTCCTGAACTTCTGCTCAGCACTGCTCCATAAAGACTCTGTAGTAAACAGATGATCAGACTCTAGGGCTATTACTACTGTATCTCTTCTATTTTTAGAGTCTTGTTTGATTGTGGTAGAATTCTCTTTTCAACACTGTTTTTCCCCTCTGTTGACTTTGCTAGGTGATATTTTCTATACACATTTATGCCGTTTTATCTTTGCATTTTTTATGAGGCAAATACATTTGGGAATGAAACAGAAGAGACAGACTTGGATACATCAAAATGGCTACAGAAGCCTTCTGGTGCCAAAGTCTTGAATTGGCTCAGCTATCCTGCTGGTTGCTATTATGCAGTTTCCAGTTTCCTGAATTTTTTGCAGATGAAGTACATGAGGTTGTTCTATTCAGGGTGACATGTAGTTATTCACTCAAGGACTCACTCCTGTGGCTCTAAAGCAAAGCAGCAACAGCCATCAGCTGCATGAAAGAATAAACAGAGAATACCCATAAATACCTGCTTCTGGCAAATTTATAAATAAGTGTGGCCTGAAGCACTTCTGTGCATACATACTGTGTGGGGCTTGGGAGGCAGAAGGAAAAAGGGCTACAAAAGAAAGATTAGGAGACACCTACAGAAACACTCAGCGGAGCGGCAAGAGAATTGCAGAATGCAACACTCTTCAGAAGCAAGGTGAAAAGAGGGAGAATGGCAAGAAAAACTACAACACATGAAAATATGCAGGCTGAAGAGAGGTTACAAACCTAGGAAAATAAGTTTCCAAACAAAACAGTGGTAAGAAAGTGTTTCAGAGAGAAACCCATGGAAACATGTAATAGCAACAGTAGTTTCTCTGTAGAAATAATGTAGCTTAAAACCAGCTTTAGCCTCTAGATATTAAAAGCTGCAAGTAAGCAGAGGGCGCAGCAACTGGTAAAATTCAATGGCTTATCCATTTTTCTTGCAAAAATCAATTTAAAGGGTTTGGCCTTCCTGTTTTACAGTGTATCTAGCCATAATAACATTTTAATCAGACTAATACAAAATAATTTAAATGCCAGGGACAGTATAAATATGCTTACATTTCTGCAACAAATCGTGCTGTCCTAGGGCAGAGTGACAGCCTGTATCTGAACAAGGCTTCCCATTTTCCATGGGCAAAATTCAAAGTTAATTTATTTCAGAAGGTGAATAATTGCAGAAATGATTAGCATTTGCTCAGATCTCACAGGCACCTCTTCCTTGCAGTTTGTCCGCACTCCATACAGCAGCATTTCCAACTGCATTTTCCCAGCTGCCATGCAAGTCCTGCAGATACATGGCAGCTTAGTATTTCATTACTTCATTAATGTTGTCAAAACTTTAAACTGTTTGAGTGTATTAGGTAGGCAGTTGCTGCATGTAGGCTATCAGGCTAATTAACACTTTCAAGGCTGCACAATGCTTCTCTGCATGTCCAGCACCAACCAAATCTAACTACACAGCAATGGTTCCATCCACAACACAGGAGCATTATCAAGCACTCTCCCAGAGCTGCAACACACGCAGCTGTAATAACTGTGCTCTGAACACTTCAGCCTACATCCAAGTGAGTACTAAGTTACACGTTCTTGGAAGTCTTTTCCCTTTGTCGGAAGCAATTCTGCAATGACACACAGGAAAACAGACTAGATAAAGATGCTGAATCTGGCTATCATTGATACTTTTGTTGAATCCTCTGTTTATCACAGTGGATGAGCCCAGAACCGGCCAGGGTATTTTTTATTATGAAATTCTGCAGGATTTCTTAAAAATTTCATCTGTGGCATATTGATTTATAAGGCAATGACTTTTAAAACAAAACACTTAAAGCTCTTGTTAACTGTGTATTAGCAGTGTATCAGAAGGCAGAATTCATTCTGTCAGCTTTCTTCAGGCCACACTGTAACATATATTAATATACAGTACATACATAAAAAGAGAAAGATAATAATGGCAATAAAAAGGTACAGCAGCTAACAGTAAACTGAAGAGATGTGATCTGCAGAAAGGCTTAAAAGAGTTCCCAATTTCAAGGTACTACACAGACTACGTGCTAGCTACTGACTTTGCATTCCCATAGATGAATGATGGGAAGTACAGAATAACAGTTCTGCATTTTAACTACAACATTTTCTCAGTTTCTTAATTTTATATTTTCAGTCAAATTGAGAAAAAGAAGGGATATTCTGGTAGAAATTAAGTATAAAGAAAAAAAAAATCAAGAATTTCAGACTGCCTTTTCCAGCACACAATTATTTTAGAGACGTCTGATCACATTGCTTCTATAACACTGATCTCTTCAGCTCAGAATTAAGGCCTCGCCAATGATAGATACTATTCTTTCTTCCTCTGCCTTTTACTGTAGTATTCTGATTTCATCTCACAGGGAACGTATGTAACAGCCGTAATCCTTAGGTTTTGAAGAACAGCTATACTAATATCCTCATTTTAGTTTGCTATCTAAACTCCAGCATCTTTCTACACATTTCATGTGCTACTGTTGCACAGAAGCTATATGATTTTTTTGGTTTAGTTCTCTTTGGTGAGCTTAAGGTAATTACAGATTTTGTATATTCTTCCCCAGAGCTGCTGTTTTTCAGGCTGATGATTGTAAGACTTCAGAGAACTTCCAGGTTTGACTAATGAAATGTCTAAATATGACCATACCTGACACATGTACTTCTACTACATTACTTCAAAGGCTGTATCGTACTTTTCCTTCATTCAAGCACCTTTGCCATAACCCATTTGGTCCAGCACATCTTCAAGAGACTGATGCCAGAGGTGTCTCCAGCTTATTCTAGGTTTTCTGTGCAGACTCTCTCTATCTGTTCTATCAGTAGACTTTCAGAAGTGAATAGCCCCCAGCACAGGAATTGCTAGTGCTACCTATTTAAAATACATTCACTGCTATTACTCACAATCTCTTGCAATTAGTTACTGTGGTGCCTGTGACAGATGACAGTAACTCCCACCACTGAAGGGGACTACAATAAAGAAGAATATTTCTCCAGCATCATGCACAAGCCCCTTTTTTGTTGGGCTTGGTCAGACTTAAGCACCCTGGTGCTGTAATTTCACCAGTCTGTGCATACTACTTCTCCATATGGAAACGAATAGCTTCATTAGAGTTAAGTACAGGCAGCAATCCCTCATACCAGTACAAGTATTCACAGCTGCTCCCCATTACAGAAAGTGAAAAATATTCTTCACAATACAAAGCCACATGAACAATCCTGATATTTTAGTAAATACTGTCTACTAGAACACACACCTGACACATGCCGAGCGGCTTGGGGCATTGTTATATCCATTTTCTGGGTTTCTCTCATTTATTTTCTTTGATTTTCTTTTTCTGTGACTCCTCCATTTCCAAATCTTTTGTATGTTTAAATGCATTGCTACCCTTCCATCAACTTTCGTCATTGTCTCTCAACACCTCCACTTCTATCACTCTTTATTGTGACTCAAGCAACGTAGTTGTAGCAGCTACATTCGTAAATCCTCTGAGCTGTCACTTCAAACAGCTGCAACCTGCTCATTGCTCTTTCTCCTCCCTCCATTCTCAAGCCCCTTCTTCCTTCAAGAAGTTTGAAATGTCATTACTTTGTGGAATTTTCATGCACTTTAGAATGCGCAGATCTCACACTTTTGAGCCCCAATGCACTTTAATGAGAGTATTTAAAAAAAGAAAGAAAACTCATAATGAAATTAACATGTCAGCTCCTGTTCCATGTACTCACATCACTTTTCTTCCATCATTTATCTGCCTCAAAGCTGATACATGCTGTATGTATTAGCATTTTAGCTCAGAGTTACACCAGCAAATTCTCCGCAAGTCCTACAGCAAGTTCATGAGAAAGTTATTTCCTTCTGATTTATCTTTGTTGGAGTTGATTTTGTGCAGCTGACTACCCTAACTACACATATCCTTCCTACCCCTTATTTCAAAACAGGATTAGGCCAACCCTGTAAGGTCACAATTTAGAGAACATCCAGGAATTTTCTCTCCCAGTTTCAAAATCAAAGAAGAAACAAAGGTGGCTGGGGAGCACAAGGCATGCTTTTTCATGGCTGATGGATATTACTAAGTACTACAAAGATGGCACAAATAACGAAAGAAACCCCGCAAGGCTATAGATTTGGGATGCTTTTAATATACTAGTGGAAAGCATTGGTGTTTTCCGGCTTTGAGACAGAATTTTATTTTAAAGCTAAAATCCTTATGAAATAGTCTCACTGCTGTTTTTCACAGATCCAGCTCTAGTCACAAGAGCAGGTTGGATGAGGCTTTGAGCAAACTGGTGTCCCTGCCCATGGCAGGTAGGTTGGAACTAACACAAACCACTTCCAACACAAACTACTCTGATTTTATGATCAAGGCAGAAGAGAACCTTGATTTCTTCTATTTGAGCATACATTAGAAGTGCTTTAAAAAGAATGCATCATAAACATAACAAAGAATTCCCAAAACCATCAAAACTGTGTTTGTAGGCTTAATTACAAATGGTCTTCTATCCATCCCTTCTTACAGCTTTATTCATAGCGCTCTAACTGTAGTGGTGAAGAGTGCTGTTGGAGGCACTA
The DNA here is from genome assembly GCF_037157495.1 of Lathamus discolor. NCBI lineage: Eukaryota > Metazoa > Chordata > Aves > Psittaciformes > Psittacidae > Lathamus > Lathamus discolor. Next base: position 86,838,245 of record NC_088886.1, on the reverse strand, counting down.
ACAGATATGATGGACACCTAGTCAGACCCATACTATTTAATGGGTTCCTATACCAATATAGGTTTATGACAATTTTATTACTCCAATGCAACCGTCTGACATCAGAGCATCATGACTACGAATTCTGGGTGATCAGCCAGAAGCCTGTCATCTGTAAAAGTTAGAATCAGATAGGAAATACAGCAAGTTGTCAATATGGAGCAGAAACTGCTTTCACAGTATCATTTAGAATTGCACCTGAACCATAAGCAAACCCTGAAGGCATCTTTCAGGACATTTGGCTTCTTACTCTGCATATTATTTGCACATGCTGGAGTCCCTCAGGAGTTCCAAACTAACCTGTTGTCTTCCTCCATCTCATGACTTCCAGCTATCACCAAGTGTTTCCCAGCCTCTGAATGAGCTTTATATTTCCTACGAATTTCTTTTCTACAAGGTCTGTTTCATGTTTTGCAACTTTAGTAGCATTTTTAAAAATTTTCCTCTCATCACAGTTTATCTCCAGGGTTAACAAAAATACTTTTAAGATTTATTTATTTATTTATTAGCATTCAGAGAGCAATTTAAATTGCAAAAAGACAAGCTATTTGTTTCAATAAAATCATAACTCACCTCCCAGGGGAGTTTTACTACGTGAGCATATCATGTGGTTAGTTATGACAGGGTCCAGAAATCCAAAAAGCTGGTATTCACTCACTACAGGGTTTGTTGAGGGGTTTTTTGACATACTTCACTGGAAGGTATAGCATGAATATAGGACACCAAAGTCATTATAGTAGAGGTAAGTGCACCTATGTAGCAGGAAGAAGTTATTAACAAAATTCATGATGTTGAGGGGCTGCAGTGAAAGTTTATTCCTCTTGTGTAGCAATCAGCTGAAAGGGAGGATTAATATTTTTAATATAAGATTTGGTATTGTCCGCAAGCAATACACCTAACCAGATGAATCGCTTGTCTTTTTCAAGAAGTAATTCATGTTGTTGTGGCCATATCAGAAGCTTAAAAATGAAAGTTATTTGTATGAGGACTTTTCCTTTGGCTGACGATTGTTTTGGCAAGTATGAAAAGTAAATATGCTACATTGGAATACTGCCACTTGCAAATACTTCAAAGACTATTAAAACCCAAATATTATTATAGGAGGAATAAATATAATGCTCAAATTATTGGTCTGAAAGACATAGATGTTTGTTATTTCACATCAGATTATTACCAAGAATATGATAACATTACAAGGATTACTATAACTTCAGTTGAAAAAGGAAGGATTGATTTTTTTTTGTCAGAGAACCTGAAAAATCAAAATGCTTCCAACTGATATAAGTTGTAGAATTCATACATTTAAACGTAGTCAGATCTGCTCCACAACTGTAGGATTCTTCTCTACTTTTAAGCTCAACAGTAGATCCTATTTTGCTCCAGTAACTCATTTTTTGAAAACAAGCTTTTCAGAACAGCTTCTATTTAGAGGAGTAACAGAAGGAAGAAGATCTCAGTAACAGCCGGCTTATTCAAAGATGCTGAACACAAATTCTTTTTCCTTTGAAAAACAGCAAAAGAGAAAAACAACAGCACACTTTCCCATTCCATTTAGAAATAGTGAAATGACATAATGGATTTGATGCAGAAAGTTATTCCTCTCTGCCATTTATCATGTTTTTTCCCCCCTAGCATAGACATGTCTATGTTCATGGCTTTTTCTTTCACCAGGTCTGTCCAAGCAGCCAGTGCCCAGCCCTCAGAAGACACTCTTCCAAATTGCCTTGCTGAGGGCAACAAACACTTTTACATTGAAGACCTTTTTGACTTCAGACATGGGCACTTTGGAGTGTAGCAATAAGTGTCAGAGCTTTTGGCAATTTTCTGCTGAGCACCTAACAAGAAAGGGTTTAACTGTATATTTTTTATAATTAGATAGGTCATTCATCTAATACATCAAAGCCCCTCCTCCACAAAATTGCGGTAATCGCTACACATCATTGGTTAAAACATTTAAGTATTTATGGAGCTTACAATTGGCATACTGCTTTCATCAAACATAAGTTTCTGCAATATACAGATTTTCAAGAAAATTCTAAACAGGTCACTTCTCTTTTCTGTGCTCAGCAAAAGGCCTCAGACCCTCCCCCTCTTCCTCTAAATCGTATCTCCAAAGCACTTTAAGTGATAGTCTCTCAGATCCCTTTCTAAGGATCTATCCTCAGGCTTTAAGCAGAAAAAGCTTACAAAACTCTGATTTATTGTCACCATTTGTTTCCATGAGCTTTATTGCCCAACAATAGGTCAACTTGGCTTGCTTTAGGCATTAATAGTACATTAGTAGGCCAATTACAACACTCTAAAAGTTTAATTTGTAAACAGTACAAATCATTATTGTTTCACAAAATGAGATTTCCATCCTATTACGAACATATATTAGCAATGCCAATTTTATTCTAATTGTGGGTTTGATTTAAGATACTTAAGTCAATTTTATTGATAAGCAGTGTCATCTACAATGTATTACAGATGACCTGAAAGTTTACAGACAGATAGCTAAAGATACTTCTGTAAGAATACTTTTTGTTATTCCCTACACCTTGATTAGCCTCAGGAGCCAGACATAAAGGATGCCAAGGACAATCCAGGGAGGGGAATTATTGCCTGGTGATAAAACTTCTTTTAATTCTCCACAAGTTTTCTCCTGCCAGTGGAAGAGGATGTGAATGCTTGCTGTTGTATTCACACAGCTTCCCAGTAAACCAGTAGAATTAGGTTGGTTCAATAAAGGGTGACTAAACTCACTGAAGGGTTTTGGTTGGGTTTTTTTAACCTTAATTTCGAATAAACTGACTACTGCAGTAATCTTAATCCAGTACATTTCTGATTTTGTTGCCTTGCTGTATTTGACAGAGCTGTCTGGGTTATGATTAGAGCACCATGGAAGTACTTGTTACTGTCAAGCCAGCAGTAAAAATCTGCATTTATTATGGTGGGTATTTTGCTCCTAGGCATTCCAAGGGAGACTCTGCTCTGCTAGAGGCCATGAAAGTGCATTAAGCCTGATTGGTTTAATCTACAATTAGAATTCTAAAGCATGAAATCAGCCTGTCTTTTTGTGTTGTATATGCACAGCAGTAAGATGAGCTCCTGAGAAGCTACAAGAAGCACTTGAGAAAACAAATAATGTCCCTGTCACGTTCCTGGGAGAAAGCTGTCAGCTCCATTAGTGGAGAGAGATGTAGGTCAGCCAATATGCAAGATACTTAGTGCCTTCCTTTTCCATATTATAAAGAGAGCCATTATAGATGACATACAGTCTTACAAGCAAATCTCAGAATAAGTGGCATAACACCTGCTATTAACTGTGTTGGAGACACTTTAAATATCTCTATCAATACAAAATCTCGTACATTCCTGTGGCTGCTAGCTCTTTTAGCTTGTGCCATTTCGAAAAAACCAGAAGAACAGCAATGATGCAAGATGGGCCAAAGAACAGAGGCAGGGACATGCTAACAGTCATCAAGGCTTCTTTAGCAGAAGCCATGTCATCACAAGGAATTACAGCATTTGAAGGTGGTAAGGTGGAAATAGTTTTACTTGATTTTAAGTATTTATGATGCCATATAATATTTATGATGCCATATGAAATATTATTGTATTTGCATCCCATTTAAGAGATATGGAAGTAGCAGAAAGATGGTGAAATATTTTATGCAGGTAAAGCAGATAAACGGAGCTGAAAGAGGTGAAAAACTCAAACCATCAAAAATGAAAGATTAAGTACTCCAGTGAAAAGTACACTGTATGAACATATGATAGCTGTTTAAGGTACTTAATTTGGGGAAGAGTGGGAGAGGTCATAATCTCTCTGGCAATGCAGAAGTCTCCAGCTAGCAAGAAACTTTTAAGCTGTTGGTCCATCACATGGAGAAACCATGCAAGGAGAAAGGAGGCGGCAGGGGAGGAAGCTGTGGCACAAAAACACTGATATAAGAGCGTGGTCCACCTTGTCAGGCTCCAGCTTACGCCAACACTATCCACAGGTCACAGTTTTACCCATCATTGAGTGTGTTAATGAAGTCTTTGCAGTATTGTGAGAATGTTGACAGTATCGTGATGGTGCAGACACCCAAGATATCAAAGATTTTTATAAGTTATTAGGAGAATATGGCTAATTTCTTACACAGGCAGTGGAAATCAACAGTATCGAAAAAACAACTGGAGGACACAGCAACTTGGAGACAGACACTCAGGACTGCATATTAATGCAATAGCTTGAACTCAAGTTCCATGATGAAATCAAGAAAGGAATTGGCATGATCACATCCTCCTTTCATCTGAATTTTATAATTCCTTTCTATGGTTTTGTGAAGCCAGTTATCACCAAAAGCTGTATTTCAGACCTCCTTCTGCCATCGCTAGAGATTCCAATTCTTTTAAATGTTATTTTCCATTTCTGTTTAAAAATTGACAGTAAGTTTAGGTTTTAAATCAAGAGTTAAAGTAAGAAATGTGCCAAAACTTACAGTGGTTTATTAGTATAAACAGGATGTAAAAGATGTTCCCCTCATTTTATAGCTCCAAAATTGCTAGTGTGCACAGGAGTTTTCTTCAGGAGTCTCACAAAAATAGAAGTTTGTGCTGTGTTTTGCTTATTAAGCAGCCTTATTGTTTAAAGCAGTAGTCAATTAATCACTGAAAATGTTGTCCTGACTATAATTAATAACTACAGACAAAAGACTATAGGCAAAAAGACAAGGTAGATCAAGAAAAGCAAACACATCTCCAAGAATAGATTTTTGCTCTCTTTATCACTCCTGTAGCTCACAAATATCTCAAAACAGAACCTGCAGCTGAACCACTGAAAGTAAAAAGATACAGAAAGAGGGCTGTTAAAGCACAGTCACTTTTGACCATTTACATGCAGGAATAGAGAACAACAACTGATCAGACAAGAAGGATTGAACAGTAATACTTCATAGATAAAAATGGATACCAAGAGCATAAAATCAAATTTTGCATGGATATGTTTTTCTAATCATGTTTCAGAAACAGGTAATTTACAGCCCTAGGAGTGGGAGTGGGAAGCAGAAGGAAAGAGGAAAGGAGAAGTAAATACTTGAACTAGTTCTTCAGATGCCATCAAACGACCCAGCAATCCTGTAGTCTCCAAGAGAGAACTGAGAGCTCCTTGGTGCAAAAAGCAGAGGGGAACAGTTTTTTTCCCTTCTGCTCCTGCCCAGCCCCATCCTGCAACTGCCCAGGTCCTTCCACACAAGCTCCCACCACCTCTGCAGGCTTCAGCACCCACCGGCTCACATGGTGGCTCAGTGGTGCTAGAGCTGCTGTGAGCAATATATGTGCCAGCATAAGGCTGTGAGAAAGGAGGATTGGAACTGGAACATCCTTGGCAGCAGCAGGAAGGCACAGCAATTTCTTGTCTCATGCAACTGCCACCAAAGAGTACAGCAGCTGAGCTGTTATGGATTCATACCCCAGTAAACCTTCACTGAATGGCATGGTTTTCAGAAGCCTGGTCTACATCTAAGGGACATGATATAGGGTAATACAGTGTATTTGGAAAACCCTGCCAGCTTTTCAAGAGGTAATATTGTTCCACAGTGCCTTTTTTTTTCCACAACACAGTTTATAAGAGATCTTGTTCTACAAACAAGACGATAAACAAAAAGGTATGTACTCCTTTAATTCCACAAACAAAATTTTCCAACAAAAGTTTAGTGTAAATCTTATTTAAAACATACCACTAGCCAATACAGCAAAGCCAGCAAAAACCTGCAATACAGATTTCACAGATGGAATTTTACATCTGTAAACATGACAGGCATAACTGGGAGGAACCTGTTCTTCAAATTCTTCAAGGGCCATCTCCACCACTTTCAGTTAAATCAAAGATGGTCTCGGTCTTTGAGGTTAAATTGAATACTTCTTTCCATACAAAATTCCCCCTGACTTTGAATAGGCACTCTACATACAAAATGACTAAAATATTTATGGTTTCCACTTTATGTATGAGAGCATATACATCATGATAAAATATATTCATTCCTACCCTGTGTATATACTAAGTAAATATAAAGACTACGAATGTATGCATTATTCCTTGCTAATTTTGTCTTGAGGTATATATATTTAACTTCAAACCCAATTTCCATTCTTTTCTTTGCAACACATTTCATATTTTAAATTATGAATGTACAACACAGGATGTTGTTTGGATGTCAAAGACGCAATCAGCTGAAGACTACTATCATTCAGAAGCCATAGAGAGGCAAACAGAAACAAATTTTTTTAACTTTTAAGAATGCTACAGTATATTAAGAATATAAGAATTGATTCTATTACTGCCTGGAGTGCTGAATTTTTATTCATACTTAGGATTATTGCCTTTGCAAAGTACTAAATTCAGCAAGCATGTCATAAATTACAACAGTGATTTCTATGTAAAAAGATACACTGCTGAACTCAAGAAGTGCAGAATAAAATGCTTGAAGGGAAATAAAAGTCCTCGCAAGCTGCACAACTAAGTCAATACAGAGTCAAAGTCCACCAGTCAAGCATAGTTTATATGCCAGACTAACTTCAGAAGTGGCCAGGTTTCTGCTTACTGCATGTATGGTAACTCCAGCAGCTGGATGCAATGCTTCTCCCTCCACCCAGCGTATGACACCAACCTTAGTCCCACATCATGATGAGAACATAGAGAACCCAGTACAAGAATTTGTAACTGTGACCCGGAAAACTGCTCTCTGATGGACAACCCACATCAATGTAAGACGCATGCTTTGAGAGTGTCCTCCTGTTGCCTTACACACAGTCCAAGGCAGGTAACCAGAACGAAAACAGTCCCACACAAAAGGCATGGAAAGATAGAGGTGACCCAGGAACATATGCAGGGGAGGCAAGGAAAAAGGCTTTTGAAAACCTCCATAAGCAGCCAATGTAGTGAGATCCAGGCAAAGGTATATACTCAGATCTTAAGTGAAGAGATACACCCATTTCTGATTCTTAAACCCAACTTAAAATTGTATTTGATTCATAGTAATCACTTGTAGATGCTGTGCATCCTGCATATAAAATTCCCAGTAAGCCTCACAGACACACTTCATGGGCCTCACATAATTTATTTGAAGCTCTTTTTAATCATTAAAGCAGCAATACACATAACCCAGTTTCAGTCACAGCCTTAAGACTGAGAAGATACAAATGTATTGCAGAAAGTAATGATATCGAAGCTTGCTGGGGGACAAGTCATGGTTCTGCAAGCTGGGAGAAACTGACAGAAGGTACCAGACCAAGGTGCAGAGCCTGACAGAACTGCAAGGAGTGGCAGGCTACCTGGGCTGCAGGTAACCTTTACACGAGCAGAAAGACAAAGGAAAATGAAGATGAAGGACATTGCAAAAGATTCAGAAAGCGTTTCAACATTAATCTTCTTCAACCACCTACCCAATTCTGACCAAACTGTTTGGACACATTTATAAAAAGTACTTGTGCATTTCATCTCAGTTCTACGGCTGTAGGAACAGTACTAGTCATGAGAAAACTGAAGCCCACAACAGGCTTAGCATCTCTAGCAAAAGTTATTCTCAAATGTTACGAATGGGTTCTACTAAATTTTTAATGAAAACAGCCACATAACAGCAGTATGAGGCAAAGTCCAAAGTCAGAGTGAACACAGAGCTATTATCAACTAACAATCATTTACAAAATAGGTTTAAATGGAAATTCTATGGATATGAACAAGAGTATCTTATGGCACAGTTACAACAAAAACAAGAGATGAAAGTTACAAGTGGATTTTCAAATGAAGTACAAAATGGCTTTAAAATTGCACGAGCTGTTTCACATGCAAGAGTTTGTACAACGCACCTCAGCGCTATTCACACAATTCTTTCACAGTCTGGTAAACCGCTAAAGTCTGCCACATCAGACACTTACCAGCCACTAAAAGGCAAACCCCAGCACCACTGGTAAGCAGCACACTAAAAGCTAAAGCTGCTATAGAGCAAGGAATTGACCCTCCTAGCATTTTTACTTGTTAAATTAAAATGTATTTGGTTTTATCAGAATACTGTTGATGGTTCTTCTTGCATTGCTGTGGCATTCAGATGTGCAGGTTGAGATCATTAAACAAAAGGATTTTCCACAGTAGTGGCAACCATAAATGTAAATGTTAACTTGCATTGCAGAGTCACACCTGCACACATATATACGGCCCCAGCTCTCTCCCCCGTTCTCTTCCTGCTGCAGAGAACAAGCTTCTCCCATACATTCATCTTGTTTGACAAAGTCTTACTCCATTTACCCAGCTTCTAACCACTCCCATGCAAACCCAAACATGTATCTTCCCCTATTTAAACCTCACCTCATATGCCTACTTTGCTTTCTGATTAGATGTGTAATGCTGGAGGTGGAAGACTGAAATAATCATGAAAATACTTCTGAAAACACAAATTTATGTAAAAAAAAAATCTAGATTTTAATATTGACACTGTGATGAAAGCCTGGAATTATTAGCAGCTTTTCAGTGTGTACGTGCCATGATTTAATCACCTGTCACATTTTGTGCCTACTCTGGCTGTATTTACAGATACCCATGACGAAGGCAGTATCTCTTAGGAAATCTGTATAAAGTGCATAAGTTAATATATGACATTTCTCTCTATCTCTCTGGTTTCTACCACAGAGAGAAAAAGTGTTGATTAGGAAAACACACTAAGTGCAAGGAAATAGGGCATGAGTTATCAGGCACATAGGTGGGAAACCCACCATGCAGTTCATGGAATTCAGAGTCCATGACAAGTCCACAGTCACAAACCATCCCCTGGAAGCAGTGAAAGAGCCAGGAACCAAGCCTTAGACACAGACACTAGGCACAGCACCTCAAAGACCTGCATAGAGGTCATTATTACTGTAAGACAGTTGCAAGATGATAGTCAAGTGTGGTCAAAGGCAAGTATAGGTTCAAGGCAGAAAAAGAACAGCAATCTTGACCTCAGCTGGGAAGGGTTACATAGCAGAGACTAACATAAGGAATTTGGACCTTGCAATCAAAATAAATAGCACAACACATCAATACAGTAGGTACAGTCCCAGTGCTAAACAATTACTGCACTTTCTGGGACAGTTAAGTAACTGCAGGCAAAAGCCAAACACTGTTCATGCATAGGAATTTCTAAAACAAATTTATAGGCTTTGGATCTATACTGAAGCAGTGGACCTTTGGGGGAAGTGGCATTCACAGTATTATTCTTTCCAAGTGATAGTATGGGTAAATAACAACTGTTTGGGAAAGATGGGCTTGCATTGTCTTTGACAGTGAATTAACCATCAGGGACCAATTCCTGTCTTTCAGTAAGTATTTTCAGAGGGATGGAGGGAAATTCCACATTTAAGAGTGGAAAGTCTCTCCAGAGCCATTTTCAAGCCCCAGGCTGCAGCACGTGAAACTCATAGCAGCTACAGTATCTGGGCATGGGAGGAAAGTTTTATTTTCATTTGCAAGTGCAGGAATTCTCCTCCATTTAAAATTTCTTTCTACAAGCAGAAATTTGAATTAATTTAGGCAAGTTATCATTACCTTGCAGGTGCATCTCCACAAAAACTCATTTCCAGCCTTAAAGCTCAGCTCACACTGCAGTCTGCGCAGCCAGGCAGCGCAGCCAGCAGCTCTCCATTTCACTGTAAACAACTGGAAGAATCTGAATTATTCCCTCTAAAACAGGGCTTCAAACATTCAGCTGCACGAGCAGTCCAATGTTTTACATAAAGCTTCAGTATGGAGATATTTCATGATAAATTTATCTTTGTTGTGGCTGTTCTAACTCAGAACTTTATAGTTATGAAGGATGATAATAATGACCCAAAAAGCACCTGAAAGACACAAAAGACTTAAAAAAACTGAAATAAAGTAATTTATAATTTCTTGACTGGAAGGGATTTATTTTTATATTTAAATACCAGACTGACAATATTACATAAGAACTCTAGTCAATTCTGCCATTTCAAAGCTACAATGGGACAAGCTTGAGGGCACCACAAAGTTCTTTCCAATTAGAAAAAGACAACTACACTAATCAAAGCATTCAGTATATTAATTGTGATTTCACAAAATTACACCAGGAAAAGACTGTTAAGTGAAATAAGGGTATTCATTAATATTTAATAACTACTTCCCTTTGTGACTAATTTGGAATAGTTTAGTTCAAAACCCTGATTAAAATGGAAATTATAATAGTAACATATAAAAAAAAAAAGCTCAACATCTAGATTTGTTGGTAAGTTTGAACAACATTATCACCAGTTGAATTGCAAATGAAGGTGAGCATTTAAATTCCCAAAACCAAGAGTCCATTTCTTGCCTTGGTCTTTTTACGATCTTTTATTATTGAAGTAATAATACCCTTTTGATGTCAGAGCCATAAAGTGTTTTAATAGTAAACATTTATTTTCAATCAAATTTAACTACTTTTCTTTAGTACAGTAGAATCTCACATGATCACATCTGAATTGGACAATATCCGATACAATATTTCTCGTAAAGAGTTTTGCTCTCTGCACCTCCAGATCACTGAAAAAGTATGAAAAACAAGCAAACTTTTTTCAAATTTTTTTGCCAAATTTTACAATTTTTCATTTGGTAAATCCTATTTGACTTGCTCAAATTTCAGTAGCTCAGATGCACGTTGGTATAAACTACAGCCTTGAAGGATTGAGATTAAACATACTTTGTTGGGAAATCTCAAAAATACAATTATAAGGATTTTACAATAATGGAAATACATAACAGAGAACTGGATTTAAACCACGTGCAACAGACTCTGTATCAGAGCTCATGCAGTGAGTATCAAAGCTGTCTGATACACTGCACAGTCTCATTTCTGGTACTTTTTCTCCTGCGACTGAATTACAACACAAATACTGCTAAGCATTGTCAAGGTGGTTCAAAGCATCCCATTCTTTCTAAGAAGTCATCATTAGACCTCTACCTGGATTGATACAGAGGTGAACTTCCTAAATGAGACCTCTATATTTTGTGGGAGAAAACATCTTGTTCTGCAAAGAGAAGTCCCAGTTGTCTCACTCTCCCCAAGGGTCCCTGTTAAAGGACCCTTAAGGCCAACCAAATGGCTGTCAGAGTTAGGGAACTGCCTCATTCCTTTAGCCACACTACAGCACAGTAACCTCAGTCTGATCCTCCATATGAAGCACATGTGTCAACACAAGCAAGGCTCCTGCTCAGCAGCAGAAAATGGCTTTTGGCTGCATAAATGATATCTGAGCCATAGAGCCAGCAGATGATTTTTAAACAATAGAGAGCAACAGCTAAATTCAACTGTAATCAAAACTGTTAGTTGGCAAAACTTCTAGAGTAGCTATATTAAGTCACCTAAGCCTCTATTAAAAGTGAGATTAATTACTACAGAGAAAATCTGTTCACAACGTTGTTATTGTAATCTTCCTAAATGTATGGAACTCTAAAATAATGCTGAAGTCAGCATTTGTCAGGCAGATCCAAGAATAGCACTTTGCCCTAAGTAGTCTATGTTATATGTTGTACTGTATTGCTTGACAACAAACTGTTTTCATAGGAGGCAAGAATAATTTTACTTAATCTAAATATGTAGGATTCCACAAAAACAAGGGCAGACAGAAGGCCGAAAACATGAATTATGCATATTGTATCAAACTCCTATCCTACTTTGGAGCTGGAGCAGGTTTTGAATGAAAAGAAATTAGAATGAAACATATATTGAACAATTTTCTCCATAACTGGTTCTTACTCACCTTAAATGCAAAATTTTATTTAGCTTATATCACAGGGAGACATCCCGATTAAAGAAGCACATTTACATGGGCCCCTTTGAAAGGATTTAATGCAAACAAGTCTGAAATAATTGAAGGGAAGACATTTTCTGACTGCTTGTGAAAGAGCTTAGTGAAGAAGAAGAGAGCAGGAAAGAATTACTTTATTATATTGATTTTCTTGAAAACAAAACAAGAAAAAAAAGTTAGGTCGGTCAAATGAACCAATTCTTTTTCGTAAAAGTCAGTAGGAACATGCATAATATGAGTGAATTTACATGTCAAAAAGTGTTTGTAACCATATTGCAAAACAAGATAACGCACATTATTACTCTAATAAGGCAGGTAATACAAGAGAATAGCTTAGTTCATTGCTATACACTACTATTTTAAAACAGTTTAAAATTCAGTGTATACATACTTTTCCTAATTTAATCAAGCCATTAATCTGAATATGGCTGATTGTATGTTATATTACAACTCACTAAGCTATGATGAATCATAGCATGACTGCTTAAAACACACCTAAAACTGAAAAATGATTTTACACAACACCTCAAGGAAAACTCTGTTGAAGTCTTTACCCAAATCGTGCAATCTCCAAGACTCTTCTGCTCTGTGACAAAAAAGTTTCAGCCATCACCTAAAACCTGACCACAAATTTCTACTACACATTGTCAATATTTCATTGATGTTCAACTACAAAGTAGAAACTAACACCTTGCAGCATACAGCACTTGACAAAACCTAAAACTCTACTGGCTTCTTTAAATTTATATAGTTCCACATCACATACCTGAAACTGAAAGGAACCCCTTCTTTATCAATACCCTCAAGGGGATAGCATCAGTCCCAGACACTTGAAATCACAAGTGTTTGGGAGCATTAACCTCAGCTCAGTATTAGCAATTACTATCATTACCATCAATCACATGAAAATTAGTTTCAGGACTGATTCTCAATTTCCAGCAGGACCCAAGCTGAGGGCATAGCTACCTCTGTTGCATCCTGACTGTACAATCTGATATCCAGCTATAATACTCAAGGGACCCAGGTGTCCAGCTCAAGCCCCTTCTCTTCGAAGCCTCAGCTACCCCTCAACACCTCCACTTGACTTATGAAAGATGCATGTGATTCCCTAAATTTCTTCTATGGCTTCCCTACCTCTTTCTTTCAGGCAGCAAAACACTTTGGATGCAAAAACTGTGCATGCATAAACATCTAAGGGCCTTCAAGCAACATCTCATAAAAGCACCAGAAGGTAGTAGATAATCTACTGGAAATGAGGACTTGCAGATCAATTTTGAGTTTTTGCAACTGATATCAAAACTTCCCCTGACTTTGCCAGTGGTAGAATCAATGGGAAAGGACCACAAGGATGGTAAACCGAGACCCCTTCTGTTTAAAATCTGTGCATTATTCAGGTTCACACCGAGGGCCTGATCCTGTTTCTTCCCACTCCCTCCACTCACCAATACAGAGTATAAGAGTCAAAACCATTTCTTCATAATAAGCCTCTTAAGAATATTCAGGAGAGCAAATATATGAAAATTAAACAGTAACCATAGCAGAGCCAGAATTAAAGTAACATGACATCCTATACTAAATTCATATTGGACAATAAATATAAGCTAGTTATTAATAAAAGTCATAAAAGGCACGTAGTTTTGTCACTTTTTCAAAGACCACAATGCACTTTCCTGCTGTTAAGTAACCAAGTACTGCCAGGTTAGTCAAACCCTTTCAAAAACCTAACATTAAGTTTTCTAAAAGCAACAATTAAATCCTCTCTGCGTGCTCTCCCACAAAAAAAAAAGGTATTCCAAAGCAGTACTAAATACGTTCTCATTTCAGATGAGCAACCATGTACTTACTTGGTTTATGATCACATTTATGAAAGGAAAAAAGAGGAAAGCCCCACTTTTCCAGCTTTGCAGGACTACAGTTTTAACTTCACTTTTGTTTTTTGAAGAGAATCTGAACCAGCATTTATAGTCACTGAATAACAAATGTCAGAAGAGTTTCCTTGAGACAGTATATGTTTTAATTGTGCATTCATGACTGGCAGATACATTTTACTTATCATTGTATGAGTTACTACAGGAAATCTAAACAAATACAAGGTAGAAGAATTCAGGCTATGTTACTCACCACATTCATTTATCCTGGTACCAGACATGAGTTTTATGTCACCCCACAGAGGCACTTCTCATTTCCCTTCTTCATAACTCTGTCTACTGCACATTAAAAAAATATATATATAATTAAATATTCAAAGTAATAGCAGCATGCAATAGCAGGAAAAAAGGACACAGAGGCCTTTCAATCTCCGATTAAAAGGAACTGCCTTCTTTGAAATCAAAGACAAGAATTAAACCTAATATACTCTAGGAATTCTCTCCATTGTAGTAGCTGGCATCCAGTCATTGACATAGATAACTCAGTGTAAACTTGAAGCAAAGACAGAGGAAGCAGCCACAACTATCATCAGATTTCACCTCCTGCTCAAAACCACATTGAGCTTCATCAACACAAACTGCAGCTTTCCTTGCCTGCAGTGTATGGTACAGCTGCATCAGCATGCAGCCACTGAGGTGGCAGAAAACTCAACGCAGACATAGCTACAAAGGGAGAGTTTCAGTCTTGGGTAAATTAGAATGGGATCTAAAGAAGCCAATGAACTTAAAGCAGCAAGAAAACAGGTGGGACTTCTTTCATAAGAACTAATAACATTAGTTATTAGTTATTTCACAACTAGTCATTTAGAGCAGCTGTATTTGTTTCCTCAGCTATAGTCTTATTTCACACCATTGCATTGAGATTTCTTAATTGAGCTTTGTCAGTTAAATTTTACCCTAATTTCTTTGGCATACAAGCAGTTTCTTTGAGAGCTGGTCTCATCCTTACAGTGAGAGTAATGCAGTCACAATAGGGTTACACAGAGCAATACAGCAACACTCATTGTATCCTTCAACTTTTTTACTCCCTGGGCAGAGAATATTTGGAGTATGCTCATCCGCCAGCAATGCTGTACTTGGTACCTTCCCAACCGGTGTTAAAAACCACACTACAAAGTCACAACTACAAGGTGCCCAAGAGAAGAAAGCAAGTGAAACATCTCCTGAGGGAAAAAAGCACAGATTCCCACTCTTCTTCCAGCAGATCCAGAAAAGACATAGCCTCTCAAGCCCTACAGGGATTAAAGAACAGGCCCCACACTAACCGAAAAGAAAGTCATTGGCAAAGAACCCTTCATGGCCACCACCATAACAAACCTGTGAACAAAGGATCAGATCAGAAGACTTTAAATAAACAAATACCTGGACACCAACACAGCAGCACCAAACCTAAAGAAACCAACCCTCCTGCCCCTTCCGAAGCCATTATATGGCTCGTGATGATGGTAATGTGATGCACCTGCTCCAAGTGCCATGCCACACACCCAGCTGCTCTCCTGCCTCCCCTTAGGGTTGTTGAGCATCCCTGTCTGCAGCTGGGACCATTGGAGCTTTTCTCAAGCTGCTGGGGGCTTTGGTTAGTACCAAGCACATCAGGAGCTGTGTCAGCCACCCTCTGTTCTAGCATACCACTGTTTGGTGGAGACGAGCAGCTTAGTATAACAAAGCTTGCATGAAGGTATATAGGTGCATGTTTGTTTCTAAAGGAATGGTAAGGGGGGCTAAATCACAGATTTAATCTTATTACACTATAGCATACTTACAGTAATGTGAGATCAGCGTTGGCCCAAAGCTTAAAGGAGCATTTCTGTAAGAAATAGTCCCAAAATATAGTCCGTATTGTTGCATTCTTTCTAAGTCTTTTTACTCAAGTATTACTGCTTTAGAAACGCAATTATTGCTGATAATCATTTGAATCAAGGACTAAAACAGTTCACCACAGACCTTGTGAATACAATTTAAAAAAAAACCTCCTGAATGCTAATAGGAATAGAAATGCTGTAATAAATGCAAACCCCCTTTGCCTGTAAGTATACAAATGGCCTTCTTACACATTTATATGAAAATATATCTCCATATGCTCCATCCCTATCAGTGTTCAAGGCCAGGTTGGACAGAGCCTTGGGAGACATGGTCTCACGTGAGGCATTCCTGCCCATGGCAGAGGGGTTGGAACTGGATGACCTTAAGGTCCTTTCCAACCCAAACCATTCTATGATCCTATATATAATGTAAAAGTAGTGGCAAAGCAGAGCAGTGTATGTCTGGATCTTTGTATTTGCTTATCATTAAGGGTAAAAGATGTGATCAACATTACTGTGTGATAATGAGCTGCAGCTAGGCAGGACCTGTGCGCAAGAAGATCTTACTCCCAGGAGCTGTTGAGAGTCTTTGGTTACAGTGAAGACCACAGGAGCAGACGAACACTTCTAACTCTAAAGCTGACTGCAGGCGGAAGTTTCATGCGGACATCTTGCAGTAGTATAACGCTCCTAGCCTTGCCTACAATCCTACGGCATAAAGACCAGTCTTGTTAAAAAGCTGGCTAAAGTGACTGACATAGTACTACTCCCCCTATGAAATACAAAATACAGACCTACTTAACAACATGATCCAAATGTACTTACATCTTGAAACTGGCATGGACTGGTATATAGGCAGGCATATTTTCTTATAGCATGGAATTAAAGGAAAATTTTCTGTATGTCTCTCTATTGTTTCTCTCCTTTTATGTCTGAAAATGGAGATACCTTGTTTATAGAAAGAAAAAACAAACAGGACTAGCAGTTTGAACAGAAATCAGGTATGAAACAGTGTCACAAACTGATAATGGTTTAATCTGCATTTTTGATCAAGACAGTTGCACTGAAAATGTGAAATTCAATAGGACTGCAACATTCTTCTCTGCAATAGAGATGAGAAGTCTTCATATCATTTTTCTTTTTTTAATTCATTGTGGTTTTTAATTTGTATGCTCCCTCCCATGTATATAAGTGTGTGAAAGAGTGGAAGCAGCAGGGAGGGGTTTGTTTTAACGACAGAAGATGACTGCTTTCAGATGCTGCACTGCTCACACACATTCCTGCAGTGCAAGAGAGTGCTGCACTCCAATGCCCCCTCCGAGAGGTGGCTTGAGCGACTCCTCTCTGTCCAGCTGCTTCTGCAAGACCTTGAAAGATCTTGCACTGCAGATATATGTCTGTCAGTTCCCAGCCATTTTTGGCATTGACTATGCTGCAGCCGTTTACTATAATGACACAGAACCTTTCATGAAACGAAATAGTTTTCTTATTGGAAAAATGTACTTTAGTACCTATGTGAGAAATAAGAAAATGAAATGGGTAAAAAAATGCATTAGAGTGAACCAAAACAAACAAAAATGAAAACCCTTTAACAGCTTCAAGTATTTTTCATAAATATGTCAGCTGTCTCATCTTCAAGTAACAATTACATAAAATCAAGGAAATTGATATAAATACACAGTAAATTGTGTGCTGGTTCTATACACATCTGCTTTATAAACAACATATTGCATTGCAGCATAACCTTAATTCTGGCCTTAAATAAATACTATTACAAGGGAACTCACATTCTAACCATAACAACAATAACTACTTCTGGAAAAGACAACCATATAAAATTATTTATATACACATTAATGACATCTGCTGACAAGTGTAAAGTGTAAGTCTGTGCATATATGTTTTGTTAAAATAAGTGGGATAGTACTTCAACAGACTATCTGGTAGAACTACAAAAGTCACAGCAATTAAACGTACTTTAAATTCTACAGCACATTAATATATTAGACTATTAAAAATAATAGCCTGTAAGAGTATCCATTAACATGTTGACTTAAAGGATCCCTAGCAAAAAGTCCAGGATCAAAACTGTAGCACTGTCATGAAATATGGATTTCTTTGTACTTGGATGACTGTGTTTATTAGGGGGCTGGCAGCTCAACTGCTATGCCCAGAATTTCTCTGTTTTGTTTTAAAAAGCTTCTTCTCTGGTGATTAGTTCTTGCTATTTGCCAAAAAAATCAGATTTTTTGGTTTCGTTTTGTTTTTCCCTAGGAACTTCTATTTAATAAAGCTAACTGTTCTAAATTACAGAGGGAAATGTTGCACTTGCTCAGCTGGGCTCTCTACAGCCAGAGTTACAGCACGATTTGATGGCACTGCAGCACGTTCCCATTTTCCAGTCTCCTTTCAGCAGCACTTATGGACCTGCTGTAGGCATCTTTCCAGATGGCAGCACCCAAAGAAGAGTTTGCATATATTTACCTCTATTTGGCACCCTTTTGCCCTGCCCTTGCTACAATTCTCCATACAGAAAGAAAAAAATTCAGAAAGAAATTCAGAAAATTGAACCCAAATGAGATTACCTTGATAATATAGCACTCCTTTGGAGGCCACCTTTGAGAACAAGGTACAATACTGCAAATCTCCAAGCTGAGCAGGTGTGATAATGAATTCAAGAGCTGAGAATGTGTCACTGTGAATTCAGTTGTTCTCAAAGCTTAATATGTGCATGTTGCAATTTGATGATGCTTTATGCAATCGCAGGGTTGTTACTGTCAGAAACAATCTGTTTACTTTGCATATTTTCACTTTTTTGTGAGCTGCCTAGATTCTATCTTCTGCAATTGGAATGGAGATTTACCAATTTATTTTATTTTTCAAGATGAGTAGCCTTGCAAAGGATCTGAAAAGGTCCCAGCATGCAGAATTTGGGAAAATTCTGGGGCATAATGATATTCATGAAGATTCAGATTCCACATTCATCTGACCTTGATAGCTAAAACAAGGCCAGAAGATCTCAAACACCAAGCTCCACTGGTCAGAAAACCCCAAAAATGGAGCAGGGGAAAACCACACACTCTTGGTTTGACAGTCCAATACCCTGACACTGGATGGAGAGGCTCCTGGTGATGAAAAAACAATATACACAGCCTGGGAGCAGCAATAAAGACATTAATGGGTCCAGAATAAAAGGGGCAGCAAAATATTTCTGCTGGTCCCCTGTCCATGCAGCCAGCAGCAAGAGCAGGCATCTGAAGAAAAGGCAACAGAGCCCAAGCTGCTGTCCACACACCCACTCATCCACAGGGCAGTGCGTTCATTGTAGGAGGAACAGGCAAGGAGCAGAGGACTTCTGCCTCTCTTCACTGCTTCGACTAGCTATTATGAGCTCCTCGGATCAGCAGAGGATAATTTGGGTCTTTACCTGTGAGACCTGCTCTCACCTGCACTTAGCTGCTGAGATAGAGGATGATCATAGCTGTGATGCTGATAGCTGCATCTCACCATTTCTGCAATCACCCCAGCTATCAGCCTGGTTCAAGTCCTCCATGCTGGCATCACTGGTCCCCTGACCTGAGAGACTACACACCTGGCTTTAAAGCAGCTGAAAATCCCAGCTGAGCAGCAAGGCTGCTAAAAAACATACGTCCACCTCTGTTAAATTGCTTGTACCTGTCCTGCACATCTGCAAGCCTTTATTGGTTTTACCTTCTTAACACAGAAATTCATGTCTAATTTACTGTACTCTTAGAAAACCTCTTCCCATGGAGTCCCTCTATATAAAGGAACAGATAAAAAAATTATGATAATAAAAGCTGTGGTTCATAAGTTGTTTATTTTTCTACTAGCATTTCTGTCATTAAAGAAATTGGATTTAACTTTATGTAAAGCCTTGAAACCAAAAGAACACCAGTAGTGATGCTACGTACTACTTTAAAAGTTAAGCTCCTTGTTGTGTCCTTTTAAGTGTCCTTTTACATTGCTAATTGAACCTTGATATTGTATTTCACATACATTAAATATCTAACATCTCTCTCTCTCTCTCTCTCGACCATTCATTGCCATTCTGCAAGTCGCATTCAGGTCACTAGGAATGACACAAGCGCACCCTCTGGAAGGTGGCCAATGCACAGTATCTGAGTTCTTTCAATTAAAAGTAATTTTCTTGAAATTGTTAAAATTTTAGTAGGGAGCTTTTTGAAGTAGCATCCTCCCATGAGATACCTGCATTATTGGGCTCCCGACAGAATTTGGTTTATATCACAAGCAGTATCTGCAGAAAATGCAGGACTTAATTACTTGTATCTAGATTGTGAATAGGTATTACCTTCTTACCTAAGGGGTGGCACCCACCAGCTGGCATTCAACAAAACCACATTGGTTCTTCAGTTCACTGGCCAGATTTAACTGTACTAAGGAGATTCCAACACAAACATTGTACTCTAAATTTAAATCTGAACAGAGTTGCAGAAAATGATTAAAGATAGTGCTTTATAACACAGTTTGGAGCCTTAACTCCAGCTATTGCTGCTAATGTGACTGCAATTGCAATTCTTAACAATTTCCAGGCACTGCATATAATCCTTCACTGATATTTAAACAAGCTGAATTTAATTGATGTCATATAATATAACACATATAATACCTGAGTATCTCGACTGCCACATGCACACCTTGCACTGTATTTGCCAAAAATGAAAACATCTTTTTATGTATTTCCCCCCCAATAGGAAAGCACCAGTACAGCTGGCAAGATCCCCAAAGCATTTTCGAAAATTTTCCGATTCACAGTTTTCCTAAGTCTGAACTTTACATTTGAAAACCACCTAGAGAAATGAGCAAAAACCTAGGTGCACATTTAAAATTTGACTATTTATTTTATGATAACAAGAAAGCCTTTTCCAGGCTTTTCCAGTGACTTGTTAAATAGGCAAGATCAACAATGAGTGTTACAGAAAACAATTTCAAAACTTCAAAACATGTAAATCCTATATAAAATCAATAAATTAATGCAGGGCTTTTTCCTGAACTAAAACTTTTGTGTTTAATCTGCTTTTAACAACATTTGATCTGTGCTGTTTTCTGGAGGAAAAAAAGTATCCGAATATTTGTCTTGGCAAGGTTAAAATCACACCTTTTTTTAATCCATGAATTATGTATTCCTGACAGCAAAGTTAGAGAAACATCTACAAAAAAATCCCTGCTTTTAATAGCATTCGAGACTACTTGCCACTTTGCAGGAGGTTCTCAGCAGTGTTCAGGATTGGGCCCATAGGTCTTGGATCAGTGAAAAAACTAAAAGCAACAAGTTCGTGAGATGCTAAGTTCTGCTCGCTTGCTTGCTTGCTTTCCCCTAAGGCTGTCTGGGGTTTTAATCTAAATTTCTGAAGTTTATGATTTCTCCTGTGCTGGGTTTTTTTCCAAGATATTTTTTAGATGTTGGGGGAAAGTATAACAAGATTGAGAAATTTCATAAGATCCATGTTAGCATTTTCTACTTTAAGGTGTCAAGCTAAGTGCATTCCTCTTTTCAAAAGATAGTCTAATGAAAGTAAAATTAGTCCAGAAAGTCAATTTGGGACTTACATTCCTATCTTTTTCACTCAAAATACATGTAAGATCAAGCTATGAAAAAAATAAAATAAAACCAGGCTTGGTCCCTAGAAGGCTTAAGAATTGTTCACCCGTTTGCTTAATTTCATTTTTTTTAATGTGGTTAGCATCTAAATAAACCTTATCAAACATTTCTTGCTCTGCTCACAATTGTCTGACCTCCTAGTTGAAGATCTGAGCCCTAACTTAGTTCATGGATGAGTAATCACAGCAGGTTCACAGCAGAACCTATCCTAGAACTACAAATATATCATCTGCAGCATTGTAAATCAAAGCCTCAAAGAGCATCGTTTAGCCTGAAGCTAAAATTGCTTGTTTATCAGATGGTGCCTAGCTTAGCATGGAGCGGTTCCTTGTAAATCTCAGGGACCTTTTACAGCATATACTTAAGCAAGCATATTGGCTCCTGGGAGACTTTCTGAGAGCTTTAATGACTGCAGACTGCTAAAAGATCCAGGCCTTGGTTTAGTTAAGTGGTTAGTTGTATAGCTTGGCTCCATTTTGTAAACTCCCAAAGATAAGGTGTCTGCTTTATCTGAGGAAAGAGCAGGCATTAGTTTCTTCGGAAATCTTTATATCCTAAGTGTTAATGTTCTTGTGGCTTTTGGTATTTTGACCTTTGTCTGCTCACTTTTGATTTATGGTGGGAGCAGAATCTTTTTCCCCTAAGCCCTTCCTATGTTTTATAGCTGCTTTGAAAAGCACAGTGAAATACTCACAGCACAGCTTTTAAAAGTAGCTGTAAGGCTGCACTATTCATAAATACATTGTACAGCTCAGGACACTCTAATAACAAGGAGGTAAGAAGACCACCCATTTTATTTCGTATTATTATTCGCTACTTTATTTCCTAATAAAATAGGTGGTCACAACGACTCCACAGACCACCACTCAGAGCAGCCCAGGTCAAAGCCCAGGTTTTTTGCTCCACTTGGCACCTAGCCCCGGTGTGACAGAAAGGCTCTAAGGGTCCGGCTGGAAGGTGGTGGTAGCATTGGGAAATCAGCTCTCCTTGGTTTATGACTTGGAGAAGCACTCGCTGTGGTCTTGAATTGGCTGGATTTACCACTAAGACACAATGGCCAGGCAGCTACTTGCTGATAGATACTTGCACACACTTGATGTAATTTGCTAATTGTAGAGCCTGTTATCTGGTTCTCTCACTTTTTGATTTGAATTAATTAGAGTTCACCTCAATACAGCCACCTGCTGTGCTGTCACACTCAGCATACATTGGTACAACAAAAACAAGGATTTTCTTTAATAGGCTTACTCAAGCAAAATGTGCTCCCACTTAGATGTGTGAAATGGCATCACTACAATGTCATGGACTAAAAAAGGGGAATATCATTTATTTCAGCTGGCATGGTAATGATGCAAATGAGAGGAAAAAACGGTCCATTGCATTTATAGGCAGAAGACCCAATACATTTAAAATGTAATTTGACTTTACCAATTATTCAATATCTTTGAGTCTTTCTCACCTTCAGTATTTTTTCCCTTGCTCCAAGTTAAGAGCAAGAGCTGATTTTTGTTGCCGTTAGAAGCAGTGTTAACATTTTTTAAACCAAGAATTTTCACTGGTCTTTTGAGTGCAAACCTCCTCCCACACCAATACAAGGATTTGCCCGTATTCCTGCGGGTAAGCACACGCCGCTTATCATAGAACTGAAAATAGACTCCCTTGATGCATGTTTTTCAAAGAGAGCAAATCATTATAACACACAGCGAAGGAAAAGCTAAATAACTTTAAAGGTGCACAGGAGCAGCTGTCTTTTCAAAGCTGCTACTTTCAAACTACACCTTTTCATTAGGTATTTGAGGTAGGCAATAACAGACTTATTTGTGTACATAATTGTGTTTGTTCACTTTCTTCTGTTTTAATACGAGTATGTTACAAATTGTATTTTCTTACACACAGCCCAAGTCAGTAGACTTTTGCGCAAAAGATGTCAGGACATATGAAGCACATCTGGAGATATTTTTTCAACATAGGATCAGTAATGGGTGGCATATTTACTCTATTACTATTAGGCTGGCTTTGAACTACCTGTTGCCTGCTAAATTGGGTTGCCAGGAGCTCAGGGCAAAATAATTAACCCTGGCTGCTATGTCCTGTGGGTACATCACTCTTTCCGCTAAAACTCAGCTTCTGTCCCCTGTTCAGGACCGTTCACTGTCCTGCATGTGACCTGCATGTTCAGTCAGGGACATCATGTCTGGACGCAGAGGAACTTCTTTAAATCTGACATGTACTCTATAGAAGATATAACATCAATACTGTTGATAGGAGAAATTGTGAGAGCTTCTGATCTTTACCGAAAGGCAAAAGTAAAATAAAACAGGAATCGTAGACACAAAATTACATTCAGATAGCTGGATATATAGAGGTATGATATGGCTCATATCAATTTCTCTTTTTGCGAATAATCCATACTGACCCAGTAGAGGGATTTTAACACTATCCATGGTTTCACAGGAGACTTTCTGTGGCCTTATAAAAAATGCGTAATTTCCAGTAGATAAATTTTATCTTATAAATACAGGCTTCTGCTAATAACAATATTTGGCATGGTTTGGCACTTTATAAATTCAGAGCACTGTATCACTTGAATCTTTAACTGCATTCTCCTTCTATAATGGAAGTGTCAATATTCTCATTTGGTAAATTGAGATATTGAAATAGAGCAGCAAATTTGGTTACCCAGAATCACTATAGCTGTAATGCAATTAAACATGTGACTGCTGCTTGCACCAGCAAGGGCTGCTCCCACCAACAGGGCACTGTGCCACAGAAGCTGCAAATTCCATCCAGGACCTTGGGTAAATGTTGCTGCCTTAGCTAAGTACCTCAGGTGTAATTTCTTGAGTTAGAATTATCCCTTTGGATGTGTGTGGCAAGGCCAAAATTAAGATTTCTTTCTTCCAAAAGCAGTGTTGCTTCTCTGATTTTGCTGTACTTGTCCATTTGGGTTTTCCCAGCTAAAACACACACACAAGAGATAATGCCTGTCAATACAGACACACACACACATAAAAAAGCAAAAGCTGTTCGTGTACACAAGAGTGCACTAAGAATGGAGAATAGAAATATTATGTGCTTTAAACTTTGAAATCAAAGAACTGGGAGAAAGCTTCACTTAGTAAACATTGCCCAGTTGTTGATGCAAGTTGTTTTAAAGAGAGCTGAAGGCAAAAAGTCCATAGAAAGAGAAAAAGAAGGCATTTGAGCCTTCTAGTCACTTATCCTACAGCTGGATTCAGGGTTTGGTCACCAGTCTCTCTTTTTCCTTTCAATATTTTTTCCCCAAAGTCAGACTCCCAGGCTTGGTGCTGCCTGACTCTGTCACTTTGATTCTGTTTAGATTTCAGGTCCAGAGCCTGGGTTTAAATCTTTATTCTATACAAGGCAAAATATAAAATGACCAAACTCATAAAAAGTGAGTTGATCGACCAATATATTTATCAGAGAAGGGATCATAACATCCAGCAAAGGTTTAATCTCCTAATGCCTGTGAGCAGAAGAGTATAACCCTGGACCCACTGAAGCTGAGTGCAAAAACTCCGCTGCATCAGTTTGCCTCAAGAACTGTTCATTTCTGCGTGACTCTATTCTTAAGAGCATCCATCACTTCCAAACACGTTGAAAATTAATATTCTTGTTACTATATAGAATCTATTGTGTTTGTGTTAGTAAGAACTAGGCAAGAGTTCTAAACTTAAAGGCAAACAATTTTGAAGCAGACAAATGGTGCTAATTTTTAACAGTGAGGATAATGAATCAAACTCCTACAAGGAGTAATGGTTTCTCCAGCTCTGGAAACCTCCTAGTTGAAGTTGAAAGCAGCTCTGGAAGGTTATCAGGTCAAACAAATATTCAGCCAGTACTACCACAGCAGGCTAAATTTATCAATGCATTGATACTAAAATATAGATGCTAAAGTTTGGTACTTTCTTCCTGCACTGGCACTGAGGAATCACAGAAACAGTTTCAAATTGAGAAAAACTGGGAAAGTTACAAAGTTCCAGTTTTACTCTAGCTACAGAAATATTTCTAAATGGAAAAAAAGGCTGAATTCATAAATACTTATTAAAGAAAACTATTTCTGAAATGCTTCTGGTGGTTATCTGCTAGCTGTGGGACTTCAAAGCATTCCCACACCTAGACATACTTTTTTTAAGTAGGTTGCTGCCATTGATTTCACTGGGCAAAAATTTTAACCCAAATTTTACAGAGAATAATATTTCTAACAGCCTTTACTGAAGTGTTTTGCAAATGTGAACCATCTCATAAGTAATAAGTTTATTACTCACAAGTATGAGTATATGTGCGGTTTGTTTTGGAGGAGACATGGCTAACTTGAGCACCAAAACCCAGACAGGGAAAAGAGGGGCAAGTAAGAGAGGCTGCTTTGCTTTTAAGGCAAGCTGAGGAATACTGGGGTTATTTCTGCTCACTCAGGAGAACACCTTTATTTAGACTATGGGGCAGACATGCAGTGCCCACATTTGTTTACAGAGCATGTCATAATTATGGCTGTTAAAATAATACCACTGGAAAATGTTTTACTGATTTTTTTTTTCCTGTTTGATTAGCCTTGGGGGATAACAAACCTTCTCTAAACCAGGAAACCTGTAAAACTCTGCTTTGATAAAGCAGGGCTCCTTCATTGCGTTAGCAAAGCCCTGCTACCCAGCGCAGAGCTTAGTGAGACGCAGTATGAGTGGCTGGGTCCCTTACCCAGGCATTCAGCCTTCCACAGGGTCCCTGCTATCAGTGCTTCAGTGAAACCGCTGCTGCTGCTCTATGTGAAATTAAAGAAGCCAAGTATACTTCCCCTTCCATCTTTGGAAAAGAAAGAAGAACTTGTTACAGAGAAACAAACAGTGATTTCCATGATTCAATCCCACAAGGTTTGGTGAAGCTGCACATCACTCAACATTTCCATACATACAGAGGGTGGGATAAAGTCAGATCCTGCCTTAGGCTGGGGTAAGATCAGTATACCTACAGAGAAGGATGTGGCAATAATACTGACTAATGCAGTTGACAGTCTCTGAATTTGTCCTTGGGAATAAAAGGGGCTTGAGCTTGTAAGATGTAAGAAGTGCAACAGGGAATCTGTCATTCAGCACAGGTAACTTCAAATTTTTTCTTCCTCCTTGTTTTCAGTCAGGCCAGTCTCATCAGTGCCACCAAGGCACCAGCAGTAAGGTAGGTGGCTTGCATTTGCTGTTGGTTATTTATTACGTACTTTTACATTGATCTGTAAATACATCCGGGAGCACTCACACCATCTGCTGTGCATTTGTCAGTCACTGAATGGAGGGTGGACATCTGGGGTGTCACTGGGTTTTGTTGATTTTTCCCCATTAGAGCTACTGTTTCCTCTTTTATGAGCAAAGAGCCAGGCTGACTGCAGTGAAAAGGTGGGTGGGTGTATGCAACACTACCTCCAAATCCTCAGGACCCGAGTTTTCTCCCAAACTTTCTTCCACTTTGTAGAGCTCAGAGTATCAAACCAGCATGAAACATAAAAGGACCAACCATAGTGCTCCCTTGCAGTATGAATGGCAATATTAAATGATAATGTGGCAGACAAACTGGTGTACTTCCTGCATGTCCAGGACATCACAAAACCCCAGATTTGGGGAGGAAACGAAAAACAAAACACATATAATTTAATGTTTTCCCCTAAATTCTGTTTTGGGAGCTACTACACACCCACTGACACAGATGGGGAACGCCAAGGCTGCTTGCCTTACAGAACCAGAGCCAGAATATTGATTAATACTCTTCAGAAAATCCCCTTTTTGTCACAAGTGATTCCACCTTACCCACTCTTTTTCCTGTGTGTCGTGGTTTAAACCCAACCACAAACCTCGTTCACTCACTTCCCCCCCTTCTTGCCCTCCCCCTGCTCCTGGAGGGATGGAGAGGATAATCAAAAAGAATGCAACTCCCACGGGTTGAGATAAGAACAGTTTAGTAACTAAGGTATAACACAAATCACTGCTGCTACCACCAATAATAATAATGATAAAGGAAATAACAAGAGGAAAGAATGCAACACCTCAACACCAGCCGGCCAATAACTCACCCCACTCCCCCGAGCCGAGCACCAACCGATGCCTTGTCCAGCCCTGCAGTCCCTTAGCCCTTTCGGATAAAACTCCCCGTTACAACCTGGGCATGACGTGCTGTGGTATGGAATACCTCTTTGGTCAGTTTGGGTCAGGTGTCCTCTCTCTGCTTCCTCCTGGCCTCCCCTCCTCCCTGGCAGAGCATGAGACTCAGAAAGTCCTTGGCCAGACCAAACATTCGAGCAGCAACTGAAAACATCGGCATTATCAGCATTGTTCCCAGGCCAAAAATCAAAACACAGCACTGCACCAGCTACTAGGAAGGAGAAAAATGACTGCTGCTGCTGAACCCAGGACACCGTGTATCTGTTATCTGCACACTCAGAAATACACAGCTTCTCACAAGTATGTTCTCTAGAATCACCAACACTGTACTATCATAAATCATGTTTAAGCCCTGACTTTTGGAAGAACTAAAAATAGTAATAGATCTATTTTAGCATAATAACTTCAAGATTATTTGGAGCATATTTGGTTTGTGTTTCCAACATAAGCATCTTCTAGACTGAAAATTAAACTTCAGAGATAGTTATCTGATTCCAGCTACTGGTGCGCAAAAGAAAGAACACTGATGTCATGACAAGTAAAATAATCACTGCCAGCTCCCAGTATTTCCTGCTTTGAAGCAGCTTTACAGTGGGGAGGCACAGGCACAGGGTGCTCAGAGAAGCTGTGGCTGCCCCATCCCTGGCAGTGTTCAAGGCCAGGCTGGATGAGGCTTTGAGCAACCTGATCTAGCGGAAGGTGTCTCTGCCCATGGCAGGGGGGATGGAACTAAATGACTTTAAGGTGCAGTCCCACCCAAACCATTCTATGATTCTATGATCCTGCTCTACAGAAATTGCAAGTGCTGCCACAAGGACTTCCCTGCGCTGGAAGAGGTAAGTGCAGGCAGGAAGCAAAGGTGCTTAAGGCAAGCTCCAATGCACAGGGGGCTCTGGCTTAAGGGGCCACTCTGTTGCTCAACCCCTCTAGCTCTGAGGACACATGGGCTTCACTCACCAAAAACGTGGTTTACTGGGGCTAGAGAAAATTAATTGCAGCTTCTAAACATAGCTATGGCTGTGCCCAATATAATAATTCTAGTCTGTGGGAGCTGACAAGTTATTTGGATGTACATGGCTTTGCATAGCACACATGCATAGTTTTTTCACATTTTCCAAATGATTTGCCATATGGCAGCCTGCTTGGAAATTCTGCCATTAAGTTTTTAAAAACCTGTTATTTCCTACGATTCATAGTTCACAACATGTATAAGAAAAAGACATGTAGCCATGCTACTCATCAAGCTTTTCTGATACTGGGTTTCTGATACCTTTCTGAACAGTAACTACAAAACATTGATAGCTCTGCAGTTCAGTGTCTATTGCAGTAGACATTGATCAAGGTCACACCTGGCAGACAGTGGAACTGTTTGCCCAACATGCACAGTACCAAAACATGTTTTCCAGGAAGTTTGCTTTGCTTTTAGCTCTACAATAGTCTCTACAATAGTACACCAAAAGAATATCAGAATTAGCGTGTGGCCTATAAGCTTTGCTAGCCATAACAAGTTCATAGATCATTGTAGCACTGTTCTTGAGTCAGTTATTACCACTATGCTCTATAAACATGCTAGAATACCCAGGCAGGTTACAAGAAGTCACTGTGACTACATTGGGATCCTCCTCGGGGAGGGAGGGAGGAAAGGAAGACCTGTTTGCCCATCTTCTGTGGGCTGTTGCTACAGCCTACAGCTCCTGCTGTTGCCAGGAGAACAAACAAGGTACAGAGTGATTGCACATTAATTCAATGCTGTAAATGCATTGCATTCAGTTTTCTTTCAGAAATGTCTCTTGCATTTCATCTAAGGTAAACTGTCAATATTAGAAGATATACGATTGCAACAGGGTCACAAGAAATCCAAGAACAGCTTTTATATTTCACGTCTTGTACAGGATTGCAGATATTCCCTTACCTTCAAGTTTTACTTTTCCATTTTCTTCATGGAATTTTTCTCATAATTTCTCTGCTCTCAGCCTTGCTGCCTGCAGAATGCTGGTAGAGATGAGATACACATCTCATCCTGGTGTCGTAAACGAAATGAAAATAAATACTGCTTGTTACTTGCTCTCAGCCTATTTTTTTTCTCATTCTGTTGCTTCTCAGTATAATACAGCATTACAGCCATTTCTGCCTGTATGGGAATCATGGGCCTATTGGAATGGACCCATCATGGAAACATTTCCATTCTAAAATGGCTGTGAATTTCAAATTCACCCTATATGTGCATAACAGTTAGAAGCAGGACATTTGTACAGTCATCCGCAAGTGTTTGCCTGTAATGAATTAGTAGCAAAATAAATTAATTTGTATCACTCCTCCATCTGGATTATATCTGGTGGGGAAATCAAGACAGTCAGGGTTAGAGAGAGGAGTCTTAGTACAAATCCAAGATGCTCAATGTTATAGACAGTTTAAAAGCTATGCTTGATTGGATATACTGACATTTTAATTCAGTTCTTAAGGTTTCTAATTTTCTATCTGAATTGCAAAATAAGAATACTATAACAGGGTTTTGTTGATAACAGTTTCACAGATGATGGAGAACGGAATTTGTTTGTTTGCTTGTTTGAGGCAGAATAAGCGGTTCATTCTTTTGCTTGACCTCTCTATATCTGGAGAATATGTAAACATATTGAAACTTTGTGGTGTTCTACAGTGGGGGAATGAAGTGCATCGATTGCTTGCGATTATTAGCTAGAGTGGGATAAGCCTTCTCCTTATTATGCAGATTAGTGAAGCTCTCAGTTCCAACATATTGTACAGATGCAGGAGAGCAGCTGCTCTTACAGATGGCAAGTACACAGCTCCATTAGTATGTATCTATTGTCTGCTCTTGGCTTGCTCAGAGGATGGAGAGGATGGGTAAAGAGGAATTGTCACACAGTGAAATGTAAAGGAGAACACACACTCTTAAAAATCCATACCCAAGAGACTATTTACACAGCAGGGCAGAAAGCAATCAAATTAAAAGTCTACCCTAAATAAGGACTTTCGTAAGTCACAATTAAGCTTCTATAGTTTTAAAATATACTCACTACTACAGCCAAGGAATAGAACTCAGATTTCACAACTAAATGGTATTAAACAAAAAGAAATCCTTGGAGGTTCATTGAAAATTTGGTCATGTATTGGGCCTGTCCAAAGCTTCCTTTAACAGAACCTTTGCCCTCCAAAAACACCTCACTACCCCAAAGAACAAATCCTCGCTTATTTTGCATAACATAAAAGACAGAAAAGCAGAACTGTGCTTCGTTTATTAAGCTTTTCACCATAAGAATATAGCATTTCATGCAATTTTTTGCATTAATGAGAGCTGAAGCAGCTAAATTTAAGTTAGTATAGACAGCACTGATTGTGCATCTATGTCAATTATTCTTTGTGAAAATGCTAAACAGAACATTCGTTAACCATGTGGTAATTTTTAATGTGATGAACAATTCCTGACGAAACATATAGCTACAGGCTGACTGCTGAAAATATTCTAGTAAAGAACAATTATTTATAACACAATCTGTGGCTGGATGCACGAATTATGGTTGTACCAGAAGGTTTTATGATATACTTAACATACAGTTTATTTTTATTTAGTACAGAGATGACTTAGAGTGAAAAAGAGTGATAAGGTACAAATTAAGAAGGTGGTAAACCCTAAGTTATGGTCTCATTCCAATCTGAAAGGCTGGGAAGCTGAAGATGCCTAACCAAGTGCAAGGGAAAGAAAATAAATATATATATAAAGAAGCCCGTACAAACAAACCATCAGGTCCACATTAAATTTAGGAGGTATTTGTCCTTAGTAACAAGCTTTTACCCAAGGTAATCTCAAAAGATGACTTGCCTATGGGCAAAGTCCATTACACCTGTTCTCATGACATGCAGGGCCTGGAGATCAGCTGCAGAGTGGCTGAGCTATGAGGTGCCCTTGCTGCCCTTCGTCACTAAGTCTGGGGTCCTCTGTGCTCAGGGAGAAATTACTTAGTTTATTTTGAGCATTGATTTTAGAATTCAAATACTAAAGGGTACACAAAGCACTGCTGGGTGAAACTGCTACATTTGCTTGAATCCTTCATCTGAATGTCACCCAGATAAAAACTGTCAAAAGCATGGAGAGAGCACCGTGTTTCAAAGATGTTGTTGAATTTCCACAAGAACTTAAAAACACAAACATAAGCTATGAAAATGATAGGGGAAGAAGACTGTTTTGAGCTGGCCAAGAGCAGAATATTTTTCCTACAGAAAACCAGAAAGCAGTATAATTTAATTTTCTTAGTGGTTTCGGTGTTTTTATGTGCATATAAGTGGTGTCAGGTAATCCAAATATGCATCCACTCTTCTAAGCCTGATCCCATCAAAATGAACATTCAGTGAGAGGTTGTTCTGCTTTTCTTTAAGCCTTACATCCTAACTAGATATGGATTTACGTAAGGAAAAGATTAAGGTTTTCAGAAAGCTGAATAACAGATCTTTCCTTCCAACAGCGATGATTTTTATTTCTATCTGACAGAAGAGGGTAGCTACACCAGGACACTAGGGTGGCTTTCCTGCTCCAGAGATGAAAGTTGAAAGTATGTCCAGGAGCTCATGCTGTGAGCTGTGAGTCTAAAATAAATTTAAAGCAGTTTTGAGCCTCTGGGCAAGGCAAATATGCAGAGCGCAGATGCTCAGGTCTCTTCAGACAATGAGCTGTGTGAGCATCACCATGTCAGGCAGCATCTCAGGCAGCCCCTATGAGAAACTCCGGTGTCTGGAGATCTATAGATTAGTAGTACATTCAAATTAATCTTGTATCTGGTCTCACAGATTAAATGGATACACTTGAAGGATTTTGCTTTGAATGAGTCTTGCAGGATTTGGGCTTAGATGAGAGCAGAATTTTTACTTTCCTCCCAAACGCATCCTGTACATCTGAGTCTGCAGCACGTGGCTCGGTCTGAGAGTGACCATCCAATCCCATCAGTCCCCCTCTTCTCAAAGGCTATTGTTTCTATGTTAATCCAGGCAAAAATAAATCCCCAAGTATCAGGAATACTAATTTTGTTCCTATAGCTTTTTTTTTCGTTATTAGTGACAAATATGCCTAAAACTGATACGATCATCGTACAAAGGTAACACATTGTTTAGGCTGAAAAAAATACTATGTGGTGGGCTGCTTGGCTCTAAATATTTACTAGGTTGTTAATTTTCTTCTTCTTACCTGGTTCTTTTTTTTTTAATCTTTGCTGAACTGCTTTTTTCATGTTAATAGAACCTAAAAGTTTGTGCTTTCTTCACAGCATGTGACAATAAATTCCAGTGCAGTATCCTGAGACTATAGCTTAACATAAAGAGAACATTCTCCTTCTCACAATTTTCTATTTGGTAGTTTATCTATAGAAAAATGTACAGGTTACCTGAAACACATGAAAAGGAGCAATGCACTTCAAATTGTAAATTTAAGGGTTTTCCAATGTTATTTGATATGGAAGATAATTTTGTTGAAACCCGTTATGCCTTAAGAGATATTTGAATTGAATTTCAAGATTAAGTCTCCAGATGCCTTCAATATGGAAAAAAAAATGAGAAAGGGCAAAGATCTATCTTTGTTTATTCTGAATTTAGAGGGCTTTAATTCAACTTCTCTCTAAACCTAACAACCAGGGCTATGCCCCAGTTTTAGCTGGGTTCAGGTTTTAATTTCGATACTGTCCTCCTAATATACTGGATTCAATAACCACACAGTGCCACATTCATTTGCAAATTTCTATTACTTATGGTCAGGACAGAACTGTTTAAGAATCAGGCAAGCATAGAAGGAGAGATACATTTTCATCAGCACAGCACAAAAACAGTCGCAGAATCCCTGCCTGGAAATGTTTGCCATGCAAAACCTCCTAAACACAAGCCAAAGTATAATCAGAATTGGTTATTATGAGCCTGGGAAATCAAAACAATTTTTCCTGGATTCTGTTGTTCTAACAATCTAAAACCTGGGGTTTGAGATACAAAAAATGATACCATACATCTCTGGGATTTTTTTAATCGATTGTCTTGCCAAAAACAACTTGTGCAAAGAACAATCACCATTATCTTATTGGAGACATGGGGTAACAGGCTGCCAGTGAACAGGCTGTGCAAAACAGGGGAGATAGAGACATCTTTTGCAAAAATCTCAACTCAGTGCTCTGAAATGAAAGTTTGTGATAAAGTACTCTCAATTTGAAATAAACAGCTAATAAAAATCTTATGAAGTCATATCCTTTAAAAATGAATTCCGTAAATAACCTATTTGACATAATTTTAATAATAGTGTTACACTAATACACTCACTCCATGTACGTAGTAGTAAAGATCTCATTCAAGAGACCATGCAAAATACACGGAATGTTATTTTGGAAAGATAAAGGGCTTTTCTGAAGTTGTTCAAACAAACAAAATCAGACAAAACCACTTTGTGTTCCTATTTGTAAATCTAGGATATGCACAACCAGCTTCCTGGGAATCACAGCTTTCCAGAAGAAACCTTCATGTGTGAAAGCCAAGCATGAAGCAAAATTTGACAACAAGGAGTCCAAGATTTCTGAATTGAACCTGTTGAATTTTAAGTGTTCAATATTTCAAGTGTCCTCCACTTAAAAAAGAAAAAAAAAGAAACGGCTGCATTTCATTATTTGACTGTGTTTTTACTAAAGCAAAGAACCTTCAAAACAACTTTCAATAGGATTAAGTCATGCAATACAAATGGTCATTATTTTCAGTGTCACCTGCAGCTTCTATGCTGTGCTGAGGTTGGATGAGCTTTTATAGACATTTGTACTCCACCATGCAAGAATATGAAATCTTGATGACCAAAGTGACCTGTATTTTTTTTCTATTGAGTTACTTTATACAGTGAAAACATATTTAATATGGAAAAAGTTGAGGGCAGAAAAACATCCTCATATCCCCATTAGCTACATTCAGACAAGAGCTGCATTTTCAGAACTTAACTGTATCCAGTCTTATATTTGGTCAGTTAGGGTAAAACTTCTGCTCTGGGCTCAAATAATTTCTAACAGCATCCATTTAGCATAAAAATTCACTGTCATGGGTATCATAATGACCAGCAATTTAGGGTTCATAGAAAGATGGAAATCTGACCTACATAATACACTCATCCATTTTTGAAACAACTTTTTGTAAATGCTTTTCTTATGCTGCAAAGCTTTTCCAAATTTCAGAATTTTTCCCATTTCACACTAGAGAAAACTTCTCAAATTCTTTTTTCAAAGGAAGCAATAGTTTTCTAGGCTTTTCAAAAACCTTTTTACCAGGGAAATCACAAGGGATGGGGTAGAAGATGACTGAAGACTGTGTGAGGACAAAAAAATTGTTAAAAAAAACTGAATATATGAATATATATATATATTTTCTAGACTATTTGCTACCTAAAAGTAATTTCTGGGGGTTGCGTGTAATGAAGAGGATTCCGGAGCATCTCAGAAGCCATTTAGTCAGAATTAATGTGGAAGAGCAAGGAAACCTCAGAGCAGCGGTGACCTCTTCCAGCACAAGGCTCTGGTGCTTCAGCTTTTAACAGACCTGAACACCAAAAGAGCCTTCTCTGTGCTAGCATTACTCACTTCTATTGATGGAAACAATTCACATAATTGAAGGGAGCTGGAAAACAAAACATTACACCTAACACCTGGGCCAAATTCTCCTACTGAAATAAAAACCTCACACAGCTCTTCAAACAACAGTCCTTATGTACCAAAATGTGTTGTATCATTCATGATTCCCAGTGCAATGTTTCCATGCCGTATAAAACTTACATTTCCACATTTCTTTCCCTGATGAGGTTAGTAAAATAATTTATGCAAAATAAATGAGAACACAGAAAGGTCAATCGGGGTACATAAACTACAGGAGGGGGTTGCTGGTTTTGTTTTGTTTTCTTCTTCCAGACCACTGTTTAAATCTCTAGATATCAAGAAAGCTTAAGAGAGATAGAGAGAACAGACAACAACTGAGCTGAAGTTAGATGCCCTTAAGATTTCAGAACTTCTGTATTTTAAGCAAATTATTTTCAAGACAAATCCCATCTAAATGCATAGAAGTATAAAGTTAAAAAAATCTTCAAATGTGTTCAAATACTCCATGTAAGGAAAACAAAACTTAAAAAAAAAAAAAAAAGAATATTAAAATTCAGCTGTAGATAATGGAAGTTTTTTCTGTTTAAAATAATATTATGAAATTATGACTAACATGGAAAAACCTAGCCCAAAACAGCCAAAACTAAGTAAATTCAGCTAATTTTGTGCTTGAACAGCAATAATATAACAGTCATAGCTAAAAGAAATCACAAATTATAGGCAGCATCTAAATGCTTTCTATTGGGCTTTTCATCTATGATTATTTACCTTTTACTTATGGTATTTCTAAGTGGGGAGATAATTTTGTAAACTCACAACTTTCATACTCAGTTTGCTGTAAATATATTGAAAAAAAGTTTACACATGTTAGTTATAGTAGAAAACCAATATTACAGGTGATTGTGTGCCCATTAAACATTGCATAAATCTGGGGGGCTTTTTTAACATACAGGAAGTTTTTAACATATTTAGGAGGGCAGCTCTGTAGCTAAGACTTGGACTAGAGCTTGGCAAAATGGAAAGAGAACAAAGCCTGACTCAGTCAGTGTCTTTCCTTGCTTCTGCTTCCAGCTATGAAGCGCAAACATCTCTTTTCACCTTGTTGGTTTAGCTCAGACTCTTTGGGACAGGTATTTTCATCATAGAATTGTACCACAGTCTCCTCAGGAGTTCCTATGTATTTTTCTATCACAAATTAGCAAAGCAATACTGAAAATCAGTCACAATAAGAGGAGGTAATTTGTCCTTGTTCCTGTTATGATTCCCTTTTAGCCCAGCTGAGTCCTCACAGACTTGGGGCTGTCAAGCATCAGACTGCCAAGAAGTCGAGACACCTCCCCTGGCACTGGGTGCCTGCACAACCAGTGCAGTGGCACCCTAGAAAGGGGAGCTACTGAACAACAGAGACCAGCCAGGAGACAAATGTGAGGAAAACAAGTGTTTATGCTCCCTGCTGTATGTATTTGTTGGAAGCCATGAGTGGTTTCCACAAGGCACATTCCTGAGAAACAGACAAGCAGGTGAAGAGACGGAAAGTAGCACTAAGCACAACTCAACTTTCCCTGCCCTTCCAGACCTGATATTCTGGCTCATTTTACAGTGCCCTGTCTCCTCCCAAACCTCACAGGCTTCCTCTGTTCCTCTCTCTGAATAAAGGGGTTCAGCTTCCAGTAACGTTTCCCTTGACAAGCGAAGCATTGCTATGCATGAAACACTTCTTTCCCTCCTCTGTCAGTCAGCGCTGCAGGTTCTCAGCAGTCAGACACCTGAATCCTACAAAAGATGATGTGCCAGGAGCATGTTCTCTTTCCCAAATACTCTTTTTAAGACATCTGAAACAGCACACCTCTCATCTTGTCACCAGAAGTGAACTCTCAGCTACTGAGAGCCTGCCTTTTCCACTAACTTTAGAATATAGGTCACACAGTAATTTTGAAATACCACTGTACAGCTCTGCACAAACATTTCTTCTCCAAACAGTGGTAACATATATCAGAACATATTAGCAGAAATTCGGTGGTATGGGTTCTAAGAGCCAGACTGTGTCCAAAGTAGACCGTCCATCAACCTGATCTCGGTGCTGCATATGTTACTGACCAAACAAATCAGGGATTGGTGACACCTGCTGATTTTACACCTGGGAAAGGAGATACATAGAGAGAGGTATAGAATGATAAATGAATGATATATAGATACATATAATGATGTGGCGCTTAAGAAGAGGTTGTTTTTCCACCTCAATCAGGACGAGCCTCTGCAGAGACTTGCAGCACTTCCCTGAGCCAGCAGTCTCAGATGTTTCTTCTGGGCTTGATAATGAGGCCCTGACTTTGTTTGCATCAGTGTGTCTTCTTCAGTCATGATAGAATTCCCATCAATGTCACATCGATATTACTGGGGACTGCAATTGCCTTAGAAATACCCAGAGTAAGGCCGCATCAGAACTTGGCTCTTATTAACTGCTTTTCCAATCACACAAATGCAGATGCTTGGCCAGGAGGAAGGGAGAAGCCTGGGGAGAACAGTATCATATAGCATATATTATCAGCATCCCTACTGAACAGGATTTCTGACCATTTCAGGGAAAAACAAATAATCACTTATACCAATAGTGTGATAAAACTGCTTACCAGATAATGCACTCTGAACAAACCTCCTCTAACTTCTACCATTGGAAGATTTCAGCTCACTTAGAGTTTTAAGCTTACAAGAATAAAGTATCCCCAAAAATCTAAGGCCATCACCCTTCAATATAAATTTTATTTAAAATATTTCTTGTAGGTGAAGAGCTTCCCCTTTGCTTGTGTGTGCTCTGCCTGCTTGGTGTTTGCAATGAAGGTGACATTCCCAATACCCTGAAAACCACCAGAGACAAATAGACCCATTAGAAAGTCAGGGGACCTCCTTTAATTCTTTGTCTCACCCCCATATGTAATAATTTTGACTCTTTCATCATAAAACATGATATCACATCATGTATGTTGAGCTAGTCGGCAATAGTGAACACACAAGTATTTCAGTGCCCATTGTTTTGTGCTTGCTTGTTTTCCTGAAAGAGAGAAAGGGGCAAAATAGTTATTTGTAGTGGGAGCAACACTTGGAGTAGCACAGTTGCTCGGCATGTGCTCCTCCAATAACAATATTAGTGACCTTTATATGAGTTACTAACTTAAAAATCTTGAAAATCACACCCAAATTGACTTTTACAATGCAGCTCTTGGTATGAAGGACCAATACAGAACCCAACTGCGAGATCAGTAACCACTAGGGTATCATTAGTGTCTTGAAGTGACCAAAAAGAATTAATGGTTTTGTGAGTATCATGCAAAAAGGAAGAATCCTGTTTGAATTACATAACAGATGTTCGCTAGGATCCACCATGCAGCCTGCATACACAGTTATGCTAATTTGGCACTGTTTCCCTTCAAGTTAGCTCTGAGTCATTAGAGCACGCAGCTAGTAGGTCCTTCTGTCTAACTAATAATTGCCTATTATTGATATTAATTAACATTTTTTGCACCTTCCCTCGGTTTTGACCTAGTATCTGTTGGTAGTCTAATCACAGTGGCCTATTAAAAGTCAAAATACGGAGGCCTATAGCAGTCACGAGCCATTTATCAAAAAGCAAACAAGGCCAATTAAACAGGCAGCCAGACAGTTGTCTTGATTTGCCGCTGACTGTTTCTTGATCACCATTATAAATTGCTAATCGGGCAGAAAGTGCTAAGCAGTGCATCTGCAGGGGGTGGTTATTGCTCATTCCCTGCCTGGTGACAGGTGAGGGAGGCTAGTGATGGTCTTATTGATGTGAACTGCCCATCAGTTGGTAGTTATTGTTAAAGTTCATGATGCTACAGCTGATCCTTTCCTGCTGAGAGTCAATCAAATTAATTAGTGCTAGAAATTCTTCTGTATTATTCTAACATAGAAATATGGAAGGAACATACTATAATTTAGTTCCAGAGGTACTGGGAAGAAAAAATCTCCATGTATTATAGAGGAGAGGGGAAAAAAAAAAAAAAAGGAAAAAATCAAATATTGCTTCTTCCATTATTTTATAATAAGGGCTGCAGCTAAAGGTTTTTATAGCCACAGATCAAGAGATCATAATAGAAGCATATTGACAGATTTTTTTTCTGCAATACTCCAAGGAACTGGCTGTAGCAGGAAAATATATCAAAACCTTATCATCAGAGCTGAGATCTTCTGTGAAAAATCAATAAAGAGTTATACATGGTTTGAGTTTAAACAGTTCTCTGTAGTCATTTAAACATAGTGCATCTGTGCAGCTTTTTACCTCTGGAGACTGGTGTAGCCTAGCAACTGCAAGGCTTAAACCGATTAACTACAAATGAAGTACTGTACGCCTATCAAAGCAATTGCTCATGGTTGCCTTTGTTGCAGGGGCTGAGCTAATTGAACATGATACAGTATGAAGATAATTAACACCCATGAGTTTGTTAATTGCCTGTTAGCATTACAACACAGTCTCTGCATTTCTTTTTACCTTGTTCTTCTGTGGTATCTTCCTCCCTTAAAAGGCTGCACGACTTTTTTAGTTGGCAATGATATCTTATAGTTTATTAACCCTTTTCAATGGGAAAAAAAACCCCCACATATAGTAATGAAGCAAATGCATGCTCTTGTCAAACACAAACTCCCACTTAGGCCAAGCAATTTAAAGGAGAAAAAATTTGGTTTACATAGACTGTACAAAATATGTTTATTTTCAGGGTTAATTTATTTCAAGCAATTTAGCCATTATAAATGCTTTAAAATATCTTTTGTGGGCTGCTTTTATGACTCAGCTGCTCTGCCTTCTAAACTGAACGATAAATGTCTTTTAGGGTTGGAATATTAATTGAAGGCAGCATCTGGTCAGCAGCTGACCTCCCATACTTGTCTTTGTTGACTACCCAGTTAAAACTAACAGCTTATTTGCTTTATTTACCAGCTTCTCTTTCCGTTCGGGGGGAGGAGGGCTAAGCTCAATTTTACTTATGCCAAAAGGTAGTGCCAACTAATACAAAATCAGATTGATTTTCCACAACCTATTAATCTGATACAGATTTAACCTGAGCAAATTCCTTTTGAATTGGTTATTGTGCTTGGGAAAGTATTTCATTTATTATACTATCTTCTAAATTTGTGAAGAATGCACATGAAAGCCCATAAAGACAATGTAATGCATGCTGTAAAACTATATAGGGCACTTCCTTATAAGGAGGCAATGCTTAAAGGAAAGCAAAATACAAGCAAAATAGACAAAAACAGTAACATTTGGTTGCCATAGGCGAGCCTCCACTGCTTAATTGCTACTTTTCCAACACTGAATGTAAATGCCTTGATTGTGTCACAGTTGTTTAGAGTAGATTTTCTTAAACGATCTTGGGTTTCTGAGCTGTTACTGTCATAGTTAATACTCACAGAGAAGCTGTTCCCTTGAGGAACACTACTAGTGCCCAATTACAAGTTCCATCATCAATCATAAGTATTATTTATTCAGCAAAATGAATTGCTAATTAATAACTGATGAGCATTATGGCCTTGAAGTCTGTAACACTATTAATTACCTTGGCAATTGGGATTCTGCTGGTGTAGACTACCAAGCACATTTTCTCAACAATTAGTACGGCAAGATTACAAGGCGCATACCTGCTACGATAACAAGGGGGTGATGATCTCTAAGGCTTTTAGAGAGCCATGCAGTGTCTGCAAAGAATAAACAAGATTACAGCCCTACTGTGCTGGACTGTATCCTTAAAATTGTTCAGTGACAAAGAGAAAACTGTTTTGTGCGGTGTGTTGACTGGAAGAATTGGCATTGCATCCTAAAATGAGTGTTCCTGCGAGGAAGCAATGTGGTAGCAGTCTGCTCAGGGTAACACTGCTGTCTTGTGCTCAGTACCCCATGGCTAGTGTTTGGCTGCTGTAGTGTGCTGTGATTAGTACACTGACCTGTGACTTTAGACCTCTAGCAACTGCTGCCTACGAGATCTCGTAGTGTTTACACATTAACATCACTGTAAAACTGAATATTTGATGAGAGAAGAAGAATACAATCTACAAAAAGAACAGCTTTTTCAGTGACTTTGGTATTCACAATGCTGACACTATGTTGCTCTACATGTTGATGATTTACTCCTCACAGCCATCTTCTGCTTTCTCTTCCACTCCTGTGCCACCTTGAATTTTGAGTGTAAATTCCTTGGGGCAGAGACTGGATCTATATTTGACTATAAAATATCCAAAATATCCATGGAATTGTACGAACAACTTGAATATTGCCCAATAAACTGCAAGACTAAGACCAGCTCCTGCCACAATGCCAAGATTTGTTTTCTGATTGTCAATAAAAAAAGCTAAGCTACTGCAAGAGCACAGTTAAGCTCCTGGACTGTGTGAATGCTGTGCAGTGATAAAGATAAAAATTATTATTGTGGAACACTGAGGACTCTAATGTGGTATATATGCACTATAAAAACACAATTTCCAGCTGCAAAACAAAAGCAAAGGCCTATAGGAAAGCCATCATGTATGCATCTGTTTTCTTTAAAGTGTTGAAACAGGCTAGAGGATGTTGGAAACATGTGCTAAGTCTATCTTTTCTGTACTGCTTTGATAGCAGGCTGGTGGCCAGTCCCTACTGTCATTTTAACTCCTTACCCGAGGCTAAATTTTGCTTTCATCAAACAATAAAACCAACAGCAGTGTTTGTACCATGCAGGAAGGAGATGTCTGCCATCCCATCAAGAGGAGGCTATTTGCTGCAGTTATCCAGCGTGAAGCTGGTAATGTACACTCATAATGTTTAAATAATCTGCTCTGTTGGAAATCTCAATGTACTGGACGATTTTCAAATAGCAAAGCAAAAGCCCACTAAAGCAGTCTTGTTCATCACTGCAACTATCTTCATAGGAAAGTTTCCACACTATGTGCCTAGATAGTACATCTCTGATTTGTGTATGTGAAAAACAGCATATAAGCTCTTTCCTGAAAAATTTACAGTCACAGCAATGATCTCTATGACTTTTGTAAAGAGAAATCTCCTTGCCTTTCACAGGTGGCTTACACATTGACAATTTTATTTGGAGACGGAACTTCTTTACTTTTTCTTCCTAAACCCAATGGTTTCTACTAAATGTCAAACTACTTTTTTGTCTCTGTATTTGCCTCATGATTCTCTTAAAAAGAAAACATATGAAAAGTAAAATACGGAGAGAAAGTTTCTTGCTCATGAAAACCGCCTTCATGTGAAATACAATGCATTTACAGTTAAGTGTAATGTGATCAGTTTTCCTTTTATCCTATGAATTGTAAAGTCTGCTTGAATCCACTGAGAGTCAAAAGGAGGAGAATGCAGTGTGCTTCAGAATAAGACCACCAACTCACAGACCACCACCATTCCCAACTCAGCAATTTGGGGATCAACTGAGTTGGAGAGGCTTTGCTAGAGGAAATCTTTGATCATGGTGCATTCTTTTTCTGTTGTTCTACAATGTAAAACAACCTATGCAAAGAAGAGACAGCTTCACTGATCAGGGTTGTGAGCACAATATATGCCAGGATTTGTTCCCTCTACCCAGAACAGTCTTCCACCACTTTTTTGGCAGACCCTGTGCTGTCTGACATGCTGACATATCTCCACATCATGACAGCATACCATAAAAACAAAAGTCTGGAAGCAAAACAGCTTTAACAATATTTGACCATCTGGCTTCATTTGTTGTAACTTGGAATCTATAGAGAGTAAGGGGCCTTGGCTGTGATCTCCTGGGATCTTGCCCAAACATGGGGCCACTGCTGGAAAGTTTACCCAGCTGAGTCCCAGTCCCTGCCTGATGCACACCACCTCAGCACCTACAAGTCCTGAGGACTCCTGAATCGACCAGATCCGTTTTGCTAGGATCAGTGTGCCTATGTCATAGAGGAAATTAAATACATATGTATGTGTGTATGTAT
This sequence comes from Lathamus discolor, assembly GCF_037157495.1. Taxonomy (NCBI): domain Eukaryota; kingdom Metazoa; phylum Chordata; class Aves; order Psittaciformes; family Psittacidae; genus Lathamus; species Lathamus discolor. Next base: position 86,795,300 of record NC_088886.1, on the reverse strand, counting down.
CATAGAATGGTTTGTGTTGGAAGGAACTTTAAAGCTCATCTAGTTCCAACATGCCTGCCATGGGCAAGAACACCTTCCACTAGATCAGGTTGCTCAAAGCTCCGTCCAACCTGGCCTTGAGCACTGCCAGGGATGGGGCAGCCACAGCTTCTCTGGGCATCCTGTGCCAGTGTCTCACCACTCTCACAGTGAAGAACTTCCACTTATATCTAATCTAAATCTATCCTCTTTCAGTTTAAAACCATTCCCCCTTGTCCTATCACTACATGCCCTTTTAAAAAGTTCCTCTAGAGATTTCTTGTAGGACCACTTTAGGTACTGAAAAGACTGTTACAAAGTCTCCCCAGAGCCTTCTCTTCTCCAGGCTGAACAACCCCAACTCTCTCAGCCTGCCTTTATAGGAGAGGTGCTTCAGCCCTCTGATCATCTTCATGGCCCTCCCCTGGACTCACTCCAACAGGTCCACATTCTTCTTATGTTGGAAGCCCCAGAGCTGCACGCAGCACTGCAGGTGGGGTCTCACAAGAGCAGAGTAGAATCACCTCCCTTGACCTGCTGGTCACTTCCCTTTTGATGCAGCCTAGGATACAGTTCGCTATATCTGTGTTTTGGAGTGTGACACCAACCCCTGAACAGCAGCTACTGATGGAGCAGGTGGCAAGCAGGACATACAAAACAGCAACCATGCAGGGGTTGACCAGATATGAACTCTTTTGCTCCTAAAAGACAGCATGTGCCTTTGCTAGGAGATAGCCCTGAAATGCACTAAGGGAACTATCACAGAGTTGGCTCAGGCAAAGCTGTCCTGAAGCCAAATCATTCTAAAGCATTATTATCTTTTGAGAAAATTATGTTTGAGTGGTGCCAACAGGAACCGTGGAAACCCATAAACTCACTCAAGACAGAAAAAGCTGTGATACATTTTAGCTGATAACAAAAAATATTTTTTTTACTCCTTACTAAATACTGCAGGAATCTGTAAGTTGGCCATGTTCGCTGGAAAATGCTGTACAATACTCTGGGATAGGATTGCTTGAAAAGATGAAGCATTTTTGCTCTGTCTCCAGTTCTACGTCCTTTAGATAAAGGGAAGGAATCATTTGAGGTGTGGGCTACATTTGTAAAGCTGAATACTGTAAGTATCTAGGTCCAGAGAAAAAACCTGCGTTGAATTTTGCACTTCATCTTAAGAAAGTCCTGCAGACACCTCAAACTCCAGGAAGCATTTAAAGTTTATGGTCAGAACTGCAGAATAAAAGGATCCCATTTTACAAATAATACCTGTTATAAATGCTAAAGCTGATAAAACTTACATTTTGTTTCTTTCAGTTCCTAGCCAGCACAGCACGTAAACTAATCATGAGGTGTTCAGATTAATTTCTATTCCATATTTCACAAAATATAGGGTAACAGATTTTCTGTTCCCTGATTGAAGTCAAAATAAGAAAGACAAACAGCAAAATTGCCTCCCAGTAAAATCACTCATTTGTTCGATATCGTCAAGCTGGTATTTGGTCCTCCAGAGACATGCTCATCTCTAGAGAGTTCTTTTAAGAAGTTACCAAGGAAGTTAATGGAAGACTGAAGCTAACAGCACACTCCAGGGAAAAGAAACTGGAAAATCGTGTTCTAAAAAGCAGCATGAGCTGCTCGAGACGTGCGTTGCAGAAGCACCCCTGTATGACTAGCAAACACATTTCACTGTGAATTTTCGTTCCCTTCTTCAACCAACTTTCTTCCTGCAAAGTTCCTCTTCATTTTAAGCTACCTACAGCAATATTTTTATCTGGATTCAACAGGGTGTCTACTTAGCACTGTTTATGATAAAGGTCTGGTTTAAAAATGAATTGTATTATATTATAGACAGTAGGGCAGCTTGCAGCACTAGTCTAACGTACAGGCTCAAAATTTTGATTCTTGCCAAAAAGGAACAGAAAGCCAAACAGAGTTTACAAAAGTGGATTTCCTATTTCCACTTATAGATTTTGTAAGTCGGGATTTTGTACAAGATCATTTTGGTGAATCAAGCACACAAAGCTTTCAGGGAAAAGACTCTACGTCTTCCTTTGTGAGCAGCAACAAACCTAGATCAGAATAAACCTTTCCGAAAAGATAACGTGATGTTTGTTGAGCCCTGTACTGAGCTGCTGGAGAGGAAAGAACGGGGTATGTGAAGGAAATGAGATGGAGTGTTGAAAATCCAAAAAACGAGTAAAGCTTATTTTATAACTAAAGCTCAGTGTAAGAACAATAGCGTGTAATGGAGAAAGTGACAAAAGAACCCAGAAGTCTAAAATTAATTGTACAAAACAGTTACTAAAATAGAAACACTTTTCTAGGAAGAGGCTTGGTAGAGGAGGGTGGGGAAAATATTTCATAGAGGAATACACAATCCTGAAGGGAACAGAAATGAGATTTTACAAGGCTGTTTGAGCTTATGTCAAACACAAGAACAAAGGAGCATAAACTCAAGCTAAGGGAAGGGTCAGACCCTCAAGGAATTTAGGCAGAATTTCTTTAGATAGGGAGTAGTGAATATATAGAATAAAAGGCAAAGGGCAGCAATAGAGGGGAAAAAATACCCCAAAACTATTTCAAATGGTTATAAAACAGAAACAGAACTCTAAAAACAGTAAGAAGCATTATGGAGCAAAATTGCTAACAGAAGAAAGAGAGGTAAATGATCGGGCTTGTTGCGTCTCCAAGGCTGTCTTCTATTTTTCTTCCTCACAAAGGTGAGGCAAGCTGAGTGCTGCAGAAGTCACTCATGATAAAGGAATACACCATCTCTCACCACCAGCAGGACTTCTGGCCACCCAGACCCTGGTGACTTTGTGCTCTTACTTAAGTACTCGCTTATCACCCCTTTAGTAAAAACTGAAGCCCTCAGATCCCCATCAAGCCGCCAGCTATCTCCAAAGCCACTCAAAATCCATAGATGCCTTCCAATTTTCACCACTGAATGTTGAAATGTTTCTAAAAAGCCTGTTTCCAGGCAGGTCCTGACAATCTTGACAAGCTGGGAAGCTTACATCCCTGCCTCTCCCTATTGCTTATTGGAATCCATAAACAAGTTTTTTCTTCTGTTTACACCCTGAGCTCATAGCCAACCCAGAAGATGCAAGTCACACACGAAATGCAATGGGAGGAGGCAGCAGCATTACTGCTCAAGGAAGACACCAAAGCAGGAGATGAAACTCAGGTTTCACTGCTCCCAGAGGGTGCCTGGTCCATAGGCTATTTGGGTTTATTCTTGCCCCTGTCCAGCCCAGGAAATTTAAGTTCTTCTCCACAAACTTCAGGAGTTTCTACCAGGGAGTACAAAGTTCCCACATTCTAGTCCCCACTTCAGTTAGGAGCTCTCCTGAAGAACAAGATGCTACCCTGAACACCCCCCCCACCCCAGGAAGTTTTGTAGGGAGACAGGGTCCCACTTCTCTAGCAAACACAATGGAACCTGAGCTTTCACAGAAGAGGACACCACCACCACCTTGCTCAGGTGCCCCTGAGGAGGAAGGGTTTCCTTCTGCCTGGCTCAACAACAACCAGCTCTTTCCTGAAATGCTTTTCTGTGTCCGGAGCAAAAGACATGCATCCCCAGGGCTCTACACCTGGGGGATGGAGAGGCTGGGGAGTGTGTCAGCTCCACTGGCACTCCTGCACAGGGCTCCTACTGCCCGCTCAGGGCTGGCTGTGGTGAGGCTCTAACTTTTGAGTATAAGACATACTGCTCTTCCAGTCCTCATTCGTAATGCGGATCGAGCCCTTCAGACTAAAATCTGCATTAGATGTTTACACATCTCACGCCCACCGGTTTCAACAGGGCTGAGTCGTCGAAGCCGCTTTCTTCCTCTAGGTTTAAGCAAATTGTGCTTGTAAACAGTACACATGAAACAGTAAAAGCACTGATAAAGGTGTACACTTCAGTCTCCTGCTTCTGGAGCTTCCTTGGCTGCATGCCTGAAAACATTTTGCCCAGGCTAAACAATCTGCAGGCAGCAGTTTGCACTGCTCCCCATGGACAATCACTCAGCAGCCTAATATATTTCAGTAATGATTTTTTCCTAAGATTCAGCTTAAATTTTCTCTTGCTTAATTTCACCCCATCACTCTTAGTTATACCTTCCTGTACTATCCTAACTATTATCTCTCTCTTTTTTCTTTTTTTTTCCCTTTTGAGTTCAGGCTCCCTTCAAACTTATCTGTGTTTCCCATCAATCATCTTCTAGCAAAGTCATAGATATGGCACTTAGCTTTTTTTTAATCTTTCCTCATCATTTGGTCCCTTCTGCTCTGATTGCTTTGTTGCTCCTCTCACCTTCTCAACAGTTTGTCAATATCTTTGTAATGATGCTTTTCCCAGGATTTCATACAATATTGCAGGTGTGGCCTCAGACTGACACCTACCAAGTCTATTGCCACTCTAATGTAATGTCCTTATACATAAAAACCCAAACTGCATCAATTGCCTTTATTTCTGCCATTCCCAATTCACTAAAGACACACAGTGCCAATACTGTGGATTGTAGGACCCAGTTTTCAAGAGGTCCCTGCTTCAGCTGCAACACTACCTTGCAAAAAAAAGCCAACACCAAGCTGTTTCCAAATCTGGTCTTTGCCTGCAAGCCTGCTAAGAGCACGGTCCCAAAGGAAAGCAATAAACGCCTAAGAAAAACAAATCAATTGGTCTTGAGGGGTTTTTTGGAAAACCTTCTGGAGCATCACCCCAGTCAAATTCAGTTGGACAGTCCTGAGCAACCCAGCGCAGCCCCAAAGACCCTTCAGCTGCAGCACAGAAAGCAGTGACATTTTCACATACAGAACTTTGTCAGAAAACAGGGGAAGGTCCACTTGAAAAACTTCAGGGCTTGCTGTGGATTCTGTTTTTCACTCAGGAGGCTGGAGCTGGAGTACATAAAGGGCAAACCTGTCATCTGTTAAACAAAATGCCTAGGGAAAGCCAAGCTAAGCCTCTGAATCACAGTGATGCCAAAAGCCCTCTGCTCCAGAGTTCTGCCAGGCAGCTACCAGCTCACCCACAGCCCTAGCACACACACAAGCATAGAAAGACTGCCAATCCTGTTCCTTACCACAGAGAAAGAGAACTGTAATCCTATCAATACAACTTTAATAAAATTACCCCGTTTTATGCACTGGGACACAACAAATTACATTTTCAGTAAGTTCTGACAAACTTCTATTGATAACTTTCAGGAATTCATTCTCTGGCTCCCAGTTCTCCACATGTAGTTTAAAAAAATAACATGTTTCCATGTAACCACATTACATACAGCGTATCTCCTGGGATGCAGTGCTCATATAATTCAACTAAAAAGAAGTGAAAATATAAACCTTAGTTTCTATTTAAACCCACAGTTCAGGCAGTAAAGCACTAACCCTATGCTCACCAAGTATTCATGTGAACCATTAGACAGAAACTTCATGGAGAGACACTACATTCAGTAATTGTTCCAGGGGGAGAAAGGGGAGTAAGAATATTTAAACTCATTATCCTTAAATTAGCCCACACCTGACTAGTTGCATCTGAAATGAATTAGCAGGTAGTCCTGGCTCCTCCTTGCAAAAACAAGCAAAGCGAATGAGTACCCAGTCACAGTTCCTTCATGTAGCTTTCAGAGCTACATATAATCATCTGTTTCTTCATATTTTGTTTCTTTCCCAAACACTTATCCCTCAGAGCCTGATCATCATTAACTAAAATCTCTCCAGTTGCATTTGCTATTCACTTCAGTAATGCCCAAGTGATCAAAATCAGGTCTCTGGACATGCCGTGCTTCATACTGAATGAAAAAAAAGACAGTAGTCATTAATTCCAACTTAGTGGAAGACACTACGAAGAAAAATTTCCTTTTGCACCATTATTTAATTTAGTTTGTTGAAGTTTTACTCACATGCAAAGCCCTGGTAAGACAGAGTGTGGGTGTATAGAGACAGTCATGGAGAGTGAATTTCCAAGCCTAAACTCGTTTCTGCTCATTAGCTGAGCAACATTACTTCTACCTGCTCTTAAGCTACAGTAATTACAGAATTGAGCATGTGAGCTTAAACCATTCATTTCAGTTCACCCAAGGGACAGGGCCAAGCCACATAAATTCCTGAGACATAAGATGCTAAAACCAAAAACGACTTCATGAGCGTCCCCTCCTCCGCCTGTCATTTGTATTTGTTTGTTCAAATCCCAAGGCAGTTACGAATTTCAGAGATTAGCTGTTCTCCTGAAACCTGCAGTGAAGTATGGTCATGGCTGGCGTAGAGGTGGGACGACACAACTGGTCTCTGTTGGTATCTCTCTGGGTCAAACGTAGATATTACATGCGTAGTTGGTATCGGTTACGACATGGGAAAGTAAAACAATTTACTTCATAAGCCAAATTTCTAGAAAAGAGTTGCCAAATCAGTTTAAAATAATGGTCCATCTAATGCAGCAGAGCGGGGTCCTTGCCAAAGCTTCAGGGCTTTTAGAGGAAATGCAAGAAGCCCACAGCAGGCAAGAAGAATAAATGTACATAGGAGAGATCTTTTCCTGTAGCCTCTTGATTATTCATTTTCTTAGACCCTGAAACCTGAGAGTTTACTTTCCCCTAAAGCCGTTTACCCTTTACCTAAAATAACTCAGAAAAGACTATGTAAACGTCTAACTCTCAAAATTCACTAGCTACCTCGCTTGGACTGCACCTTATTGCAATAAGCCTTTTAAGATTAGTTCAAGTATCTCCTTTTTTAGGCTGAAATGTGCATTTTATCCATTTAATTTATTGTGCTTGTATTCACGAGAGGAGGCAAAGTGGTTCTGGATTTACCTTCTCAATAGCATCTGTTACCCATTTTACCTCTGTCATGTCCCTTCTTGTTTATATTCATCTCAATTAAATAGTACCAATCTTTTCACTCTCCATTCAGAAGTCTTTTCACATCTTCACAGATTTCCATCATCCCAGTACAAGCTCTGTTATTCCTGCTGTTTCCTTTTTGAGTCAGAGTAATGAGAACTGAACACAAAGGGAGGTTTTTATAATAATGCAATTCTAATATTCTTGCTGTTTTTTCACTCGCCCAACTGATACTTTTTATTTGATTTTTAACCACTGCAACAAATGGAGGGGAGCCCTTCACTGGGCTGTCCAGGGTGATGTCCACATCTCTTTCACAAGTGGTTACTGTGAATGGGGAATCAGTAATGTGATCGTAATCTCTGCCATCTCTGCTGATGCTGAGTGCCCGAAGCCTCTGTTTATTCATTCTGTCAGACCAAAGAAGCTGATTGCATTTACTACTCTCCTAAGGCCAAGCCCCAAGGATTTTAGTCCTTATGTTAAATCAAACTTGTCCTGAAGGCAGTGGGAGTTTGCCAGAGCACAAAGACTGAGTCAAACTCAGTCCTTCAAACTCAGAGCAGCTCAGACCTTGTTCATAACGAGCACTGCAGGGCCAGAAGGTCAGGGGACTGGGAGAAGCTGTAATTGCAGAACATTTATTGTCAGATCATCAGCACAGTGATTCCATACCTTGCAAATCCTCCCCCCTCAAGCCCTTCACTTCTGTTCTGCTGTTTATGAAAAGTGAGACTGCAGAAAGCTTTAGAGACAGCAAAAGCACACACACACATCCCGCTGGCTTAGCTGGAAAGGAGCACAGCTCTGGCCCCACACACTGACTCAGTAACACAGCCTGGGGTGGCTTTGAGGGGGTCCTGCTCCTTCCTCTAGCACCCTTCACAAGTGCTATATTCTGTTGCCCATTACCCAAAATCAGTCACAGGTTTGCCATTCATTACAAGCACCCTATGGTTTATTGTATTTGAGAATGGAGGCTACCTTTAGCAAGCATTTCTGGCAACCACACTCTCTCTTGGTCAGGCTGGTAAGTGGCACACCTCCGGCCAGATGTGCTGACAGGCTGCACAGTCTAGAGGCCAAGGCAGAGAGCAGGTCATGCGGGCAGGATCTGGCCCCAGAAAGAGCCTCAGCAGCTCATCCTCAGTCACGGCAGCACTGAAGATGCAGAGTAGCAGAAGTCAGTATCAATGACCATAGGAAAATCCTGCTGAGGCACCGGGGCTTGGTACTATCAGTACTCCTTTCACAGCCAGGGGCGAACCCCTAGATGCAACATCTGCAATGAGTTGTTGCATTTGTCCTCTCAGCCTGCACGGCCCAGAGACCTGCACTGGCATGTGCTGACCACCTCAAATTTGTGAGGAAACACAGTTTCAATAACCCACCAAAAATTTGCTCAGTTCTCCTAATTTTATACACTTTTACACATTTATGGACTCATATACCAGGTTCTTCTTATAACCTAGGAGAAGCAATAGGATTTTATTGACTGTTTCAAATATGTATTTGCATGTGTTTCTCTAGCAGATACTTGTAACGCATTGTTAGGCACTGAGCCACTTTGTCACTACATGTCATTAAAATAAAATTTAATAATCTGTATCCATCAACTGTAGCCACCATTGACCAACAGGGACCATCTCTCAGTCATCATGCATTTCTAACGTAATGAATATATTTGTACAAAATACACAGTGGGCATTTCAATTCCTAATACCACTGTCCCTGTGCCATTTGCATTTGTTATTTGTATTCATGAACATTTCCAGAACAAGGCAAGAAAATAAAATATGTATTTTTGTTCAGGACTTTGAGTGAGTTGTTGGACAGTGGATGGCAGGATATCTTCAAGATCCAGCCTTTCACATGGCAGAATTGAACAACATCTAATAACAGCAGCAACAACAACAAGAAAACTAGACCAAAAGATAAAGGGGAGAAGGCAGTGAGGGCATCCTGCCATTCTTTCTGTTAGGCAAAACCAGATGGGCTGAAATATGTTGCTGAGTTGGTATTAGAACATCAGTTTAAAAATCATTTCATATTAGGCCTGACTTCTGAGAAAGGAAACGTAAGGAAAAGGTTGTAAACCAATGTTCTACTTCTCCAGGTCAGGTATCCTGCTCTTCGGATGGTCTTGTTTTCCTAATGTTTTCTATTTGGCTTCTCTTTTGATATACTTGTTATTTTGCACAGCCATGAGGAGAAGACAAAACATCTTCTGGAATAGGATGCCATGATTACGATGACTCAGTGATGTCTCAGGCCCTAGAAGTACTTAATTCGTGCAGTTTTTTAACTCCATTTCAAGCGAATAATCATATACAACAATGCTATACACAACACACTGAAGAAAAGCAGCATCTACTAATTCAGACGCTGTGTGACTTTATGTAATAGAACAGGACACGAGAGCAATTAAAATACTTACCCACAGCAGCTCTGATCCAATTTTGGACTTAGTACGGAAGAAAATCTCAAGTGAATGACGAACGTAGGTTATTTAAAGGTCTGTCAGATGACACAGATATATCTGTTTTGCCAAGCAAAATGCATCTTTAATCTCAGACAAGGTTATCTCACTAACTTTTTGTTAGCATCAGGTACGACTTGCTGCAAATTGATTATGCAATATGGGAACCCTCATGTTGCACAAACAACACACACAAAAATTTGCTTGTCATCTACACCAGCAAAAACTACCCAAAACCAGGTCTATACCTGATAATTTAAATAATAGGTACAGAGCCATGAACTAGATCTTATCCTAAACCCACAGCACAGGCCCACAGGGCAGAGGAGACAATGATTTCCTCTAGATCTTGGGCACAGGCAGTCCCTCTCCCAACTTACCTTCTATCCACCACCCTCAGCTGAGCCTGTTAGAAGTGGTGCAATGGGTACATCTTGTGAGATAATGAATAGCTAAATTAGATTGAGATTTAGCCTTAAAAAATCCATTCTGGGCACAGATTCATTCTTTCCCAAAGCATTTAGACTACTGGGGCTCTAGGAGTACACAATGTGATGTGCAAGCATCCACATTTTTCTCTTCTCAATCCCAGATTTGTGCTGTGGTGCCCCAGATACAGCCACAGACAGTGAAGAGTTAAAATCCCTTGTGTTGCATGAGATTAAGGTTAAAAATTGTTGAACTGCTTAGAGTTATTTTTTACCAGGTCTTTTCATATTGTGCAAGAAAAGACGGTTTGGGAGAAAACTCAAATAGTTGTGCTAAAGGCTAGCAGAGAAAGGATACAAAAATGAGATTGAAAGTAATAGACCTATAAATCTGACACCCAGTGCCTGGTCTTACAATGCGATCTGCACCTGCAACAAGACCAATTGATTTCAGCAGGTCCCGTACCTGTGCAAGCACCCCTCATGCATGGCTCCTGGCAGGGCTGGGGCTTGCACTGCTGCAGCACCAGCTAGGCCTTAGTTAGGAACAACTTGATCTCATACTGTGCAAGGAGTGCGTGTTTCCAAAGTGCTTTTTGCAAGAAAACACATCCATGAACCATTTAGACTTCCTGTATTTTCATAATGCAGTTGTTGTTGCCTCATCACCATCATTGCCTCTGGACTATTCATGCACAGCACAATGAATGGGTCTTGCACAAGCACGCGCTCCTGTCTCTTGACAAAGTTACCACAAACATTCATTGAAGTTTATCGAATAATATGGCTAAATAACTTTTACTAGTCATTTGAACAACTGAATCAGGTCATTTGCACAATTGGCTGCTTCAATAGTAAAATAGCACAGATTAAATGCTAAATTTTTTCCCCAGTTTTTGAAATAGTGCAAAATATTATGATGAGCTGCAGTTTTCTAATAACATCAATAGGTGGTGCTCTCAATTTCCATAATGGTCCACTATAACTTCAGCTGGGAAGGAAAATATGAGTTGGCAGCATCATATCTAAGTTTTCAAAAGCTGCAGTTCTTTGTTATGGCATGTTAGCAAGTATTCGCTGCAAGATCTAAAGTTAATGTGTCAAAAAGATGACTCATCACTCCTTTATTCTCCCCAAACACTCAGCAATTCTGCAGTTTTCATGCCAAACTTGGGTCAGATTTTCCAATGTTTTCAGCATGTTGTGCAATAACCTCTTGAAAATGTTGCCAGATTATCACAGAGCTACTGAGATTTGGACGGACAACCAACTCCATGCGCTGGACATGAGAGAACTTCACCCTTCCTGAGTAAAAATGGGAAGTGCGTAATTTGATAGACAAATGATAGCCAAAGAAGAATGATGCTTCAAATTGACTTTTAAAATGTTTACTTTCAAATATACTTTATAATACATTGTGGATAGACTGCATTCTAAAAAGAAACATGGAAGTGAAGTATTACCATTGTCGATATATCCAAGCTACATGCAGAAAAAAAAAAGAGAGTATCAATAGTGTATTTTCCAAAACACAGGAACTTTGTGGGTTTATAAACCATACCCTTCTGAAATCACTATCTTTCTGCTATGCTATATATTTACATCTACTGACTTAAATATTCTACATATAGCTAGCAAGCAAGCAAGCAATTATGACCTTCTCCTAATTGAACAAGACAGACAAGAGTGCTTGTTGCAGTACATCTATATCTGGGGGAGAGAGAGAATGTGCACACAAGACAGCGTGGGTAATGAGATCTTCTCTGCTATTACAAGCAACCTATGGCTCTGGGGCACCCGGCTCTCAGGGCTACTTAGAGAATTCAAAAACCGCTGAGTTTTCCATTAGTCTCTATCTGAGAAGTGACCTGTTATGTCCTGATGGCTGGTGCTGTTTCATTGCTGAGTGCTAGCTAGCTCACAGCAAAGAGCCTGCATCACCCCTCCCAGCCTTTAGCCCTAGCCAAGACTAAAATACTCATTTGGTCAGGCTCAGCTATGATCCGGTTTATGGCTGCTCCTTTGTTCCCAATGCTCAAGTGAAGAGGGTAAATTACTTCCCTTTGTTACAATTAACGGTGTTAAACGCCAGGGAAAGGGCAGAGCTGAAAAGCATGAATTACTGTTCCAAGCAACATTCTGGCATTAAAAAAGCCCTCTTCTGGCAAGACAAAAAATTTTAAATATCCTGTGGGGGGTGGAGGGAGGGAAATTGAGCATATTGATTTGGAACTGCCATATTTCATCTTGACAGTGCTGCAACCCTTTGTTTTAACAACAGTGCTCTATTCCAATTCTTATCAATATGTATGCACCATCCCTGATGAGACATTTCAGTACTTCCCAAACACATCCCAACCTTTTTCCTGTCAGAAAACATCAGTGAAGTGGGAAATACTAGTGTGAAATATTTTAATGAGGAATAAAAGGATACTTTTTCAGTAA